>NC_139010.1:6362162-7562162 GCF_964374135.1 Grampus griseus
CCATCATTAGCACAATCTAGCATCTGGCTGTTCCTCTTTTATTACTCAATAAGAGATCAATGATGACCTCTTGGATGCAAAATGCCAAGGATGCTTTTGAGTCCTTTTATGAGATGGCCTTTAGAACATTAGACAGGTGATTACATCATGCATCCGTTGGCTGCATATTCTCTGCCAGCATGCTGGAAGTACAAGGACAAGTAAGAGGTTTCATGTGGTTTGTGTTTAAAAGTATGACTTCTCTTGGCTTCCCACAGTCTATTTGTCTTTGGCTCGTTTTCTATCTCCTTGGCCTCCCCATCTCAGGGTCTGCTGGCTTCTCTTTTACCTTCCCTTTAACAGCTGGTTTTCCCTAGAATTCCATCATTAAGGCTTGTTTTCACTCAATCTCCTCCCTGCGGGCACTTGATAGGCAATTCAACCTGTGCAGTTACCTGTGCTCAGAAGAGCCCCGCCCTTAGATGGACGCTCTGCACTTGCCATCTTGAAATTCCTAATTTGTGAACAAGGGCCTCTGCCTTTTCGTTGTGCACTGGATCCCACAGATTACGTAGCCTGTCTTGCTCCAGGTGATCTCATCTACCACCAAGAATTCCATTACCCCCGTGACTGACGAACTTTCTAGGTGTTAGACCTAGTATGGAATATTGACCTCTGAGAAATGTACCTTAAAACTCTAACAGCTCTAAACTTCTTAGCAACCCTGGTATATATGATCTATTCTAGGCTTCTGGTTTTCTGCCCCAAATGCCTTTACCCTGTCTTTCTGCAGGTAAGGCCACAGTTTTCCTCAGGAAGCAGTCTTGGGTCTGTTTCAGCAAATGACCCAGAGCTTGATTGTGTCTCTGTAGGGCTGCAGTGCCAAGCAAGATTCAGATGACATCGCCTTGGAAGATGTTCAAAATGGATTGTACTCATTGGTCCCCTCCAGGGATATGGGAAAATCTTTAAAATGCTTCTGTGAAACGTCTGTTGTGAATCTATAAGCATGGATTAGCTGTAAAATGTGCTACCGGGTAACCCAACCAACAATAGTGGCAGGAAGTTATTTGATTAAAACTAACAGAATTCTCAAAACCTCTCCTGAATAATGATCATTTTAAAGAATGGTTAGTTCCAAGCCAGCTTTATGAAAAAGTTAGTTACCAGAATCTCATGTCTTCTGCTGTTGGTTAATCAGAGTAAAGGGACAAAGTAGGTGATTAAATAGTTAATCCCACTAGCGGATTGTAAGTAGAGAAAAAAGTATGGGAGACCCTGTAAGTTAATGATCACTCAAGAAAGCAGGTTTGCTTAACCACAAAACCAAGCAGGCTTGCTTAGCAACAAAATCATGCAGCAGAAGCATGAGACGTGACCGAAAACAGTAAAACAATGGTGGAATGAGACCCACATCCTGCCCAGTGAGCTTAGTAAATCAATGATTCCTAGGACATGCTCCTGGGGGTACACTAAAAGCAAAAATATAAGGAAAGGGTGACATTGTACTAAAACCTGAAATGATTAATCATTTTTAGTATATGCTACTGCCTCCGTTGGGCCATGACAGTCCCAGCTTTACCATGTAGGGACCAGAAAACTCCCCTGCCCGATGTGGAAGCTGAGCTGATGATGGAAGAGTGACGTCTACTCAAGAATGAGGAAGGATGTGGTCTTCTTCCCCTTCCCACTTCTCCTTTGATTATAAAACTGTAGCCCTCTAAGTTCTCGGGCACGTCACCCTCTTGCCCGCCCACTTGTAAGACTCACAAGCGTCCTATACTAATAAATCCCTTTTTAGCTCTCATTTTGCCTCTCGCTGAATTCTTTCTGTGCTGAGAACCAGAGTTCCTCAGAGCCCCTGGAGACACATTTCTGTGGTTCCATGAGCAGATAGGAGGATATTGTCTCCATTTCTCTGTGGCAGAGGGTATGTGTTCATCTGAGGGTGATTTCATATCATTAGAAAGGCAGTAACACAGAAAGGAGTGGAAGCTAACCTTGTTTTCTGTCACTGATGATTATTACCTGGTATCAGAAGCCTAATCTTGCCAATCCTTTCTTTTGCAATGGCAGTAAAATTTGTGGTCTGTATTAGCACAAAAAAATAACACCCCTTTCCTGGTATGAGAGCCAAAAGAAAGCTGTCAAAAATTGCATTATCTTATGTTGTTCTTTTCACATTTCTCTAAAAATTGATAGAAAATGTAACAGTGACTAATAGGGCCTAGTTAATCTTAAAAAATTCTTGTTTCTCAAATAAAATATTGAACGGTTAAACCCAAACCTAAAGGTTTTTTTTTTTTGAAAAGCAAGTTAGCATAATAATCTGAAGAAATGTTAGGCCAAAATAATGGGCCATTAGTGTTGAGGGGATTATACATTAATGAATCCCAGTAACTGCTCTTTTCTCTTTGTCCTTGAAATGTTATCCCAGAAATGAGCCTCTTCCTCCCTACCCCAAATTCTCTTCCTTGTTGCATGCAGTCTGAAATTGTGATGATATTAAAGAAAGAAAGGGGGGAAAAAAAACCTTCTGGAGCCCTTCCTCTAGGTCTGGTCCTTGCCTGTGTCTGTGAATGAAACTCCTAAGACGTTCCCACTCTAACCCTTGCTCCCAAAACCTTCTGTAACTGATGCCAACCTCCTTCCTGTTCAGTGGTCCTGACCTCTGTTACATCTTGGGGATAATTTAAGGGAAACTGAAAGGATCTTAAGGGCCAGATAACATCAGACACTGCAACAGCTCAGGTCCACCTGAAAGAAGGAAACTTTCACAAAGATTTTACAGACGGCAGCCTTGTCCACATTATAATAGTACCCGCGGTTCCCTCTCAATCCATATCTTCTGGCCAAGAGCACATCTCTTTCCCAGTTACAGAGTGGGGGCCATTGTCAACAGAGGCAGAAGATGGGACTTCGATATTCATTTCAGCTCTCCCCTTGGGGTTCCCATCATCCACTCGTGGGCCCTTGCCATCTGGAGATCAGGACCACCACCCAGCAGAACTAAAGGTGCCACTCCTGCTGGGCACTGCTGACACCTCGGAGCTCAGTGTGCCCTTCAAGCTCATGCCTGCTCTTCCCTGACATGCAGGAACCACTCATCACCATGAAAAAGCAGTGTGTCTATGTTACCTGCACCCTACCCAGCGGGTCATGGGAAAGGAGCCACCGTCTCGCTCTGCCCTGATCATACGTGAAGTCAATAAACAGGTCATGCCAAGGGTGTCAGAGAGCTCCCTGCTTAGATAAGGATAACTCAGGATGTGAGAGAAGTTGTACCCCATCGTGGGAGCTTTTCCATTCTGTCTTTTATGAATAAATGTGACATAGAAAAGATTTTTTTTATCATAAAGGCTTGCACTCAGAGACTAGGAGGAAGAGAGGAGACCCCAGCCAGCGCTGGCTTTGAAATCACCTGCACCACGAGCTGGATGCCCGGTGTAGCTCCTCTCACTGCAGTTTAGTTCCAGGCCCACACCTGACCGTCCTCGAATGTGCGCTGCTCTCTCATGCTGCTGGGTCTCCACGTCTGCGATGCCCTCTACTCAGAATGCTCTTCTCCCCCTGGCCGAATCCTACACCCTTGAAGGATTCAACTCTCCTGGGAGTCTTCTCTGCTCCTCCAGATTGGGACAGACATCCCTGTTCTTTTTCTCATCGTACTTAGTGGTTCTTTCCATCAGCTCTGTTCAGGCAGGTCATTGACCCTGGTCCCCAACAGTCTGGCATACAGGAAGGAGGCACTGAAGGGATGAAAGGAAAAGGGGGGAGGGAGGGGAGAGGGAGGGGGAGGGAGGGAGAGGGGAGGGGAAGGGGAGGGGAGGGAGGGAGGGAGTGGGGGAGGGAGGGAGGGAGGGAAAAAATGAAAGGCGAGAAGGAAAACATAAAGAGGGGGAAAGAAGGAAGGGCATGCTGGACACTAAGACTTGTTGTCTCTAAAGAGGTTTAATTTTGAATTCCAGCTCTAAAGAATGTCACCCAGGTGAACAGCCGGTGGGGAACGTTAATGGATGCATCTGTCCAGCAAACCCGTCTTCTTCGTGCGCGGTTCGTGGAGGTAAGCAATAACAGTCCCCTATTCAACCACTGTTCCTTTCTCTATCAAATACAGCCCTTCATTAAGACAGCATCGCGTTAAGCAGTAACTGCTATCTCGTTTAACTAACAACACTTAAAGAAAGACGCAGCTGAGAATTAGTTTCGTGCAAGGTAAATACCGTTTGGATTCTCAAGGCTGTGAAAGGGCAAAGCATTTAGACTTGACATGAATCGCTGTGGGCCTCTGCTTCCGCGCTGCCCAGCTCTGCTTCCACCAGCCCTCCCCAGCCCTCACCTGTTCTGACCATGGCATCAGAAGCTAGTGTGTCAACACAGGCATAGAAAACAAACTTATGGGGACTTCCCTGGTGGCACAGTGGTTAAGATTATCTGCTTGCCAATGCAGGGGACACGGGTTCTGGCCCTCGTCCGGGAAGATACCACATGCCGCTGAGCAGCTAAGCCCGTGCGCCACAACTACGGAGCCTGCGCTCTAGAGCCCACGAGCCACAACTACTGAGCCTGCGTGCCACAACTACTGACTCCCGCGTGCCTAGAGCCTGTGCTCCGCAACAAGAGAAGCCACCGCAATGAGAAGCCCGCGCACTGCAACGAAGAGTAGCCCCCGCTTGCCGCAGCTAGAGAAAGACTGCGCGCAGCAGTGAAGACGCAACGCAGCCAGAAATAAATAAATAAATAAATAAGTAAATTTATTGAAAAAAGAAAACAAACTTATGGTTACCAAAGGGGAAACGTGGGGGGGATTTGGTAAATTAGTAACTTGGGATTAACACATACACACTACCATATATAAAATAGGTAACCAACAAGGACCTACTGTATAGCACAGGGAACGCTACTCAATATCTTGTAATAACCTATAAGGGAAAAGAATCTGACAAAGAATATATATATGTATACATATGTGTGTATAACTGAATCACTCTGCTGTACACACGAAACTAACACAACATTGTAAATCAACTGTACTTCAATAAAAAAACAAATATGCAGCAGCATAAGAACATCAATTTCCAAACGAAAACAATAATGTTGCCAAAAACAAAACAAAACAAAAGGGAGTGGCTTGAGACCCTGAGCCCGGGACCTGGTATCCGTCTCTAGGACCCAGAAATGAGCCTTGGGCCCACGTGTACCTGGTTTCTGATGCAGGTGAATCTCACTGTAACCTGTTTCGCTGAGGCTCTCAACAGTTTGCCTAATTCTTGCCAGCCTCCCGGCTCAGGCATCTTAGTTCCGTTCCCTTAACCCAGGGCCACCAGCTGCCGTCCTGCTGTCATCAGATTTCTCTCTCAGAACCCTAAGAGTGCCGCCTGCCTGGCATGGCGAGCCATCCTTGCCCCGTGTGCTGCCCGGATCCTCCCTCTATCTTGAACCGCCTTAAATGCGGAGCCAGTCTAAGCAAGCCCAAATGCCCGTGCTTCAGGCACCGAGATCAGACTGACTCTGGGCTCAGGGACAAGGCCCGTGGCTGGATTGACTCTGCCATCAAGGCTGTGTCCTGGTGCTGTCTCCCTGCGTGTCTCTACCCACTCAGGTCTTTGAGGTTTCACCCTGACGTACAGCCAAGTTTGCCCAAGCTACGAAAATATCGTAGAAAATGGCGCAAGCGGGTATTACGCAATTTGTCAACATTTATGAAATAACACGTCCACACCATAGCAACGTCCCTCCCATTCATTCAGAAATAAGATGAGAAGAGTGAGCAGCTGGGGAGGTCTCTCTCTGCTTGGTTAAAAACTGAAACAGAATAAAATGGAATGAGAAGTGTAGGCAGAATGTTGTCAAGCGCAGAAGGCAGTAATCAAGGATTTAGCAAGATAATAGAGTATTCAGAACCTCCTCTCATTTTATATATCTGCAGCTATGTCTATAATTTGTTTCTCATAATGCTTAGCGTTAAAATGCTCAATGTGAAATACATTAAAATCAGCTTGATGTAGTCCTTGGTGCTGTGAGTGGAATATACACGCTAAAAGAACACAGATGCGCGGCTAAGGTTCAAAGTCACCCCACCCTCCCCCCGATGTTCACTCCAGTGCGCCAGATTCCCACTGTCAACCTGCCCAGAGCCTTCTGCTCTGTCCCACGCTCTTAGCACTATCCTGCTTTAGAAGACCCCTTGGGCAGAGCTTTGCCTCCTGGTCTTGAGTTCTGCAGCCCACTGGGCACTCCCGTTGGCATTCCGTCCAGGGCAGAGCAGGAGAGCTTCCTCCGAGCTCCCCTCCCTCCCGACATCCTCAGACCCCGTGGAGGCTCAGCTCCCCTGAGACTGAGGCATCTCAGCTGGGAGCCTCCCACGTGCTTTATGGAGGCTTCATGGACACTGTCCAGCCAGATGCGGAAGGGACAGTTTGTTTTCTGTTAACACAGGTTGTTTCAGGAGGACAAGCCCTTTCCTCTGAACACTTTCAAACACGTTTGAACAAACACAACCGTTTTTAAACAAAGTTAGAGGAGGTCTCCTCACACCTTGGAAAAGCTGTTTGGCCTCGGGGTGACTCATTCAGCCCTCTGTGAAGTGGGGAGGTTTTAATGAACAGCACCTGCCTCCCGAGGCCCTGAGCGGCTGGGCTGGCTCTCCCACTGTTTCTGTTGCCATAGCATATGTGTATTCCACGCTTCAGTAAAGGGCAGATCTGCAAGTCTGAGTCACCCGTGTGCATGCGTGTGCACGCTGATAAAATTATATGCAAACCACGTCTTCCCAGCTTGGCAGTTAGCTAATTCATTGAGAGCCAGGGTAAGCAGTTGAGACTAATGTCTAAACTGCCTTAATTACTGTTTATAGAACTCCATGGAAAGCCGACAGGGCAAGGTCGTTATTGTTACTGTCCGGCTTCAGTTGTAGGGGGGCGTGGCAGGGAGGGCTCTGGAAGTTCACTCAGGGTTCCTGGGTTCCTGGCTCTGCCAGGCACCCATTTTGGTATTTTAAAGGAAGTCACTTTGTTTGTAAATCTAATCCAACGTGAAAAGTCATTAAAATACTTAAGAGTCTTTGAAACTGGATAGATGGGTAACTAGAAGCTAAAAGGGCATGAATAAGCCAGCGATGGGGTAACAGCACTCGTGGTATACAGATCGGCACGGTTTGCAACAAACATCCCGTAAATCAGGGTTCAGTCCAGGGCTGGCCCTTAAAGCAATCACTCTGGAAGGCTTTGGTGATATCAGTTCAATCCGAGAAGTATTTATTGAACACTAACTGTGCTGGCCATTATGGGAATAAAATGATGAAAAAAATACCCATTTGCAGGGAGGCTGTGATCTCACCGTGGAGCTGAGACATGAACACAGACAACGAAGGTCCTGGGATTGCACTGGAAAGGGCTGGCAAGTTCGGAAAAGACACCAAGGTGGCCAAGGAAGGAGGTTAGTTACAAGTTTGCCTGGGACATCAGGGAAGGTTCGTGAAAGAGCCGTCATTTGATAAAAGCTTTGAAGGACAGTCATACTGGGGGGTTTTTTTGAGGTGGGGAAGTGGGCAGAGAGGTAACGGGAGGAGATGGAAAATGCATCTGAAACAGAGGAAACGGTAGATGCCAAAAAGGCCTGTCGGGGACCCTGGAAGCTTGTCCCCACTTCTCTTCCTCCCCCACATTCCCATCCATCCAAATCTTCCCCACTTTTGAAGGGATGACTAGAGCCCCACCACTCCCTTTGGCTGAAGACTAGGCTTATCCAGGGTGTAGACGGCAACGAAGCCAGGCAGGGCAGGTAGTTGGAGGGACTGAAAAGACTGACTTGTAGGAGGGTTTGGCAGAAGGTACAAGTGTCAGCAGGCAAAGGGTCGAGTCTGCACAAATTGATCCACTTATTTTTTTCATTCAACAGACATGTGTCTACCACGTTGTTGTGTTTTGTTTTTCTCCCATGTTTCTGGCATTGCGCTAGCTCTTGGGAATATAAGGAAACGGAATGAATGCTCCCTGACCTCAAAAAGCTGAGATAGGCAAAAGCAGGACATGGACACAAGCATGTGACAGCAGGCAACTGTAGGTTCTCTGAGGTGACACAAGCGAGTCACCACAGGGCCACACTGGACGGAGGCCAGAGATACGTGGGTGTCAGACAGGCAGGCCCGAGGGCTTTAAGTGGGGGGCAGGAATGGGCCGGCAGGATGGAGTTGGGCTCTGTAGCTCTGCCAGAGGTGGGGTTTCCTACTTGCAGGTGTGAACGGTGCTGAGACGTCAACCAGGGCATGTGGTTTGGAGCATGACGTTCTTAAAAGTCACGTTCAACATTCATGAGTGGGAAACAGGAAGAAACTCATTTTCCCTTAGTAAACATTTTTAGGGAATTCCCTGGCAGTCCGGTGTTTAGGACTCCACACTTCCACTGCAAGGGGCACGGGTTCAGTCCCTGGTCTGGGAACTAAGACCCCGCAAGCCACGTGCTGTGGCCAAAAAAAAAAAAAGAAAAAACATTTATGTAGAAACATGTTAGTTTAATCAATACTCTTTGAGTGCCCCAACCGAGTCAGCAATCTCAAAATGGCTGTCTTTTCCCACTTTTCTGAAAAATCTTTTCTCAGATTTCTTTTGATCTGAGTACTTTTGGGGAGACACAATGAATGAATGACTGAACATATAGACAGTCATTCCCCGTGACAGTACCAATGCCTGTTACATGGTTTCAGGGTTTCAGCTCACTGCGGAACTTAAACTGATTTGTCCTGAATTCATCTCAAAATTCTTAGTAGCCATGGTAGCATCGGTAAGAGCTGTTTTAAAATTTTTCTTCCCTAAGGTTCTGTCAGACTTCAATTAGAAAGGACCAACTTCCATTTCACCAGCTAGAGAAGAAGCTGTGCAGAGAAACCCAAGTTAATAAGCACCGTCGTTTAAATTTATCTCAGTGATGCGCTCTCTCTCTTCCGATTTGCCCCTGGGGAGCTGCCCGGCTGGCCCGCCCTTTCACCTGGCCCTGCTTAAGAAGAATCCCTATCTCAGAAGAAAGCAGAAACAGAGATGCGAGGGCTGTCTGCCGCTTCACCCCTGGGTAACGGACGTGGAGTCCTTGGAGAGCTGGAGGTCTCTGAGACCTCACAGCACGTGGTCTGCCCACACCCTCCCCTTGGCCTGGAGAAAGCACCCTGGGGTCCCTCAGGGGTGTTGAGGCAGGAAAGTCACAGTTTTGGCCTCCCTCACACTTGCAGTTGGACAGAGCCCAAAGACAATAAGGACCTTAGGTACGAAGACTTCTTTCTTTTGAGACAGACACGCCCAAAATTTATATATCCAGACAAATACTGGGTCTCCCGAAAGAGTCACCTTGAGGAGTTCTCCAGTTAATCTCAAAATGCTGACCTTTTTCAAAACATAATTTGAAACTCCTCATGTGGAATGGCCATTAAAATCCATGTCACCTTATTTTGACCATTTATAATGGAGTTAGACTCTGACCCTAGGTTAATGAGTGGCAAAGTAACGTCGCTAGTAAACACAGTCCCTAGTGCTTATCTAGCCTGGGACACCTGAGTTACAGAAAGAAGAGCTACGACACTGCAGTAAGCGCCAAAACTCCCGAACGTGCTATAATCGAAGGTTAAAAGGAACTGAGATGGCACAGAAGGAGGTTGGTAATTAAGTCTGGCCAAAGGCATCAGAGATATTTTTAGGAAAAAGTTTCCCTTTGAAAAACGCTTTGAATGTTGGCAATGACTTTTACTTTGAGGAAGTGGGTTTTGCAAAGCAAAAATGAGGTTCTTGGGCACATGAAGATGGGAAGAAAATAGTTGGGGAGAAAATCCAGGAGGGTAAGTGCTTTTTTCCCTTTTCTTTCAGTAGTGGGGGAAAAACTTACCGAACAGAGCAGGTGGCTGTCTCAGTGTCATGAGGAAAATCATTTCTGCGGTTCTAGGGACATGCATCAATGTCAAAGGCACCCAGGGACGGAGCCTCGGTGTGGCCAGCAGGCTGCTCTCAAAGGTGAGGTTAGTTCTGAGCGAAAGCTGCAACCCCATAGATCCCAGACCTCTGCCCCAGAGCCTTCTTTTCTTCTACCTCAGCCCAACTCCACAGCTTTTCCTTTAAGAACTCACCTCAGGTCTAAGCTTGGAGATCAGTGGCCAAACTGAGTTGCCCTTTCTCCTGTCGTAGCAAGTCACAAATCGTTTTTGGTCGGTGTCCTTTCAGCCCAGACACAGCTGTAAGTGTCTCTCACTACCTGTGCGTCTAATGAAGCATCAGTGCTATCTGCCTAGGGTACCACTCTTCATGGCGGACTTCGGGGATCAATGAATCTAGTGGGTCTTGGCATCTGTAGGCTGCCTAGAAGCTACGTTTGGAGAATATCCAGTCTTATGGACCCTCCTAAGGAAGATCATAAAAGCTCACCTGCTTCTTTGAAGCTAAGGTGTAGGTGTGACACCTATTCTTCACCCATCAGACCCAATTGTGTGAGACTTTATTGGACACCAGAGAAAGGATGCACTGTGGAGCCGTTTTATTAGTGTGTATGGAGGCAGAGACATCAGTTTTCAAAGTGAAATTATCTGTGAGATGGTGGCCCTCGTCAGAGTAGCATAGTGGGAAACAACGGTAATGTCCTCTAGCGTTCAGTGGGGTGGAAGCAGTAACGATTTCTCATCAAGCCTGTCCTGTAGCATAATTGTGGCCATTGTCCCTGGAATTTTAGCCAAGTCAGGTTGTCTGGCCTTCCCAGCAATTTTGTGAGAATCCTCTTATTAAACCCCTTTTGCTCTTGATCCGTGTGAGTTACCATCTGTTACCTGCAACCAACAATCCTGTCTGATACCTATATATGGAGCCAGTATTAACATAAGATCTCAATCTGAGAAACAAAAGCTTTGTGACAACCAAGATTTTATAAACCAATTCAATTCATTACTGAAGTTTCGCACCAAATATTAAAGGAAATTTCATTTGTTTTACTCAGGAAAACATCTAGCCATCTCCTTTCACCATCTCTCTCTATTTCTCACACAGACGGTAATGCCAACCAAAATCTCTCTGTCGTCTCTCACATTCCTCCCCAAATTCGCCGTCCACCCATCCAGTTTGCCCTGACTTTCTTCCTGCTCCCATCACCCTCCATTCAACTCTATCCAACTCTCTTCCACCGTAACCCTTTGACATTTTCAGTGTGTGTCACATCAAATCAGTCTGGATTCCTTTCATTCTCCCCTAACTTATTAGCTCCATTCTGCTGAGAAAAAGCCCCAGAAAAATGTCCTGTATAATTTTAGACAGACCACGAATCCAAGTTAAAAATATCTTATCTAATCCAACCAGGTCGGTAAATTGCCCAAAGTTATGGTGAGGGGGTCAGAGACTGGACCAGAATCCAGGGGTGCAGATGGCAGTGGAGAGCATCTTCCACCAGGCCACCCTGCTCTGCAGGAACCCCAGGTGGCCGGAGCATCTTGTAGTTCTCCGAGCAAGCCTAGACCAGACCAACATGTGCTCAACTTCTAGGGACAGATCAGGTTGAAAACACTCAGGATGATGTGGTCATGCATATAGGAAATATTCAGAAAGAATAGAAGATAAGCTCCATGTTTTTCTCACTGATAGATTCCAAGTGTCTAGAACAGGACCGGGCACATAGGAGGTATTTAATATATATCTATTGAAGAATGGGGACTTCTCTGGCAGTCCAGTTGTTAGGACTCTGAGCTTGCACTGCAGGGAGCACAGTTCGATCCCTGGTTGGGGAACTAAAATCACGCATGCTGCGAGATGCGGCCACAAAAAAAAAAAAAAAAAAAAAAAAAAATTCCAGAATGAAAGGATGGGCCGGGCTGATTGTGAAAAAGGTTTATTGGAAGGCTGGGGCAACTGCAAGCTGTATAAAAATATATAGGGAAAGGATACAGTTTCATATGTGTATGTCTGGTTGGCCTTGCCTCAAAGGAGATTCAACTTTACTTAGGAAGCTTTAATAGTTTGTTTTTGTTGTTTTTTTAAAGCCCAGAGAAGTGAGAAGGCAGTCTGTTCACCTATTCACTCATCTGCTCATTCATTCATTCAATTTTTTTTTAGCATTAGCTACAGAAATGGTACTAAATATTACGGCTCTTCATTTGAAAAAATAGGGTTAAGCACTATACTGGGAGAAGAGAAAGCCACTCAAAAATCTTTAAAATAATTGGCAAAAGTAGCTTCTGGGGCATAGGTAACTCTTTAGTTACATAACTAAACTTTAGTCACATAGCTCTTTGCATACCAGATTCGGTGACTTTGGTGAAAGGGATTAAAGACCTAGGAGTTAATGTCATCCCTCAGCTGTCCAGTGAGAATCCACATCAGATATGACCAAATTAATGACGTCCATGTTTTTAAAAGTTTGTTACCTAAAGTTCTGTCTTTTGCTGTTAAGAGACCCTCATACAAAAAAGTATTTGTCCAGTTATTCATCAAAGGATATTGATCAAATGTCTGTTATGTGCTGATACCTGGAGGAGAAAAGGGGCTAAGGCACAGTTCTTGTCCGCAGGGGGCTCCCTGTGTGGGAGGGCACGGCACACGCACACATCTTTGTCAGTGTAAAAACCAGTGAAGGGCTTCCCTGGTGGCGCAGTGGTTGAGAGTCCGCCTGCCGATGCAGGGGACACGGGTTCGTGCCCCGGTCCGGAAAGATCCCACATGCCGCGAAGCGGCTGGGCCCGTGAGCCATGGCCGCTGAGCCTGCGCGTCCGGAGCCTGTGCTCTACAACGGGAGAGGCCACAAGAGTGAGAGGCACGCGTACCGCAAGAAAAAAAAAAAAAAAAAAAAAGCCAGTGAAGGAGATAGAGTGCCGTATCTCTTTCAGAGATTCGGAGCTGGAAAAAAGGTTTGCTTCTACTAATTCTAAGACTTGTTTCCAGTTGGGCAAACTGGATAGCTGCCCGCAAAAGAATGAAATTGGACCCTAATCTTACATCATACACAAATATCAACTCAAAATGGATTAAAGACTTAAACGTAAGACCTGAAACTATGAAACTCTTAGATGAAAACAGGGGAAAAAACGTTGGTCTTGACGTTGGTCTTGGCAATGATTTCATGAATATGACGCCAGAAGCGCAGACCACAAAACCAGTGATAAACAAGTGGAACTGCCTTGAACTAAAAAGCTTCCACACAGCAAAGGAAATGATCAACAGAGTGAAAAGGCAACGTAAGGAATGGGAGAGAACATTTGCAGATTATGTATCTGAGTAGGGGTTAATATCCAAAAAAAATAAGAAGCTCCCACAATTCAATAGTAAAAATCTAATAAGCGAATTTAAGAGTGGGCTAAGGAATTGAATAGGCATGTCTCCAAAGAAGACATGCAAATGGCCAACAGGTATATGAAAAAAAGGTTCAGCATCACTAATCCTCAGGGAAATGCAAATCAAAACCACAATGAGATATGACCTCACACCTGTCAGGATGGATATTATCAACAAAAGAAAAGACAGTAAATGTTGGTGAGAATGTGAAGAAATTGAAACCCTTGTACACTGTTGGTGGAATGCAAAATGGTGCAGTCACTATGGAAAATAGTACTGAAGTTCTTCAAAATATTAAAAATAGAACTGCCGTATGATCCAGCAATGCCACTTCTGGGTATTTATCCAAAAGAATTGCAATCAGGATATCAAAGAGATATCTTTACTCCATGTTCATTGCAGCACAACATAAATGTCTATTGACAGATAAATGGATAAAGAAAATGTGGTAAATACATACAATGGAATACTGTCAGGCTTAAAAAAGAAGAAAACTCAGCAACACATGACAGCATGAATGAATCTTGAGGACCTTATGCTAAGTGAAATAAGCCAGTCTTAGAAAGACAAACACTGCATGATTCCACTTGTGTGAGGTATTTAAATAGTCAAAATCATGGAATCAAGGAGGAAACTGATGATTGCCAGGGGCTGGAAGGAGGGGAAAATGTGGAGTTACTGATCAATGGGCATAAAGTTTCAGTTAAGTGAGATGAATAAGCTCTACAGATCTGCTGTACAACATAGTACCCGAGGTCAGCAATAATGGACTATGCATTCAAAAATTTGTTAGGAGGTGGAATACTACTCAGCCATAAAAAAGAATGAGATAATGCCATTTACAGCAACATGGATGGACGTAGAGATGATCATACTAAGTGAAGTAAGTCAGAAAGAGAAAGACAAATACCATATGATATCACTTATATGTGGAATCTAAAATATGACACAAATGAACTTATCTACCAAACAGAAACAGACTCACGGACGTAGAGAACAGACTTGTGGTTGCCAAGGGGGAGGGGGAGAGGGAGAGGGATGGAGTGGGAGGTTGGGATTAGCAGATGCAAACTATTATCTATAGGATAGATAAACAACAAGGTCCGACTGTAGAGCACAGGGAACTCTATTCAGTATCCTGTGATAAACCACAATGGAAAAGAATTTTAAAAAGAATGTATATATGTATAACTGATTCACTTTGCTGTACAGCAGAAATTCACACAACATTGTAAATCAACTATACTTCAATAAAATACATTTAAAAAATTAGGAGGGTAGACCTCATGTTAAGCGTTCTTACCACAATAAAATTTTTTTAAATTAGTTAATTTTTAAAAAGCTCCTTTGTCTTATTTTTCTCTTGGCTGCCAGGAAGTTTGGAGTTCAGGTCTCTGCTCAATAGTTTTCTCTTAGTTCTAGATTTCTGGGATTCCCGTGCTCCCTACTCCATTACTCAGAGCTTAATCTACACATATCATTTAAAGAGTTTTATTGTACTTGGGCTTTTAACATTTTGGGAAGTTAGGCAGGGTATCAATGGATAACAAACGAATGCTTCTCAAAGGCACAACAGTGATGCCGGCGTTAGAACCCAGGCTGCCTATTTATCAAATTTGTGGCTCTCTTTGAACACTCTTGCAGGAAACTGAATTGCTCAGGACTTTAAAAAGTCATAGCTTTATTTTGGAGACTTCTAATGGTATTCACTTCAGGAATTGAAACTGGAGGTGGAGTTGGGCAGGTGGAAAATGCCAGGCATCTCCATGGTACCACTGCCACCAAGGGGCAGTGGGCAGAGAGGAAGCACGGGGAACACCGGGCCTCCTCTGGAAACCTCCCTGCCTCTCTTCCCTGCCCTGGACTTGATACACTCCTCCGCTGGCCCCCAGCATCCTGTCTTGTGGACCAGGAGCACACCTTTGATACCTGTAACCCTAGCACCTAACGCAGTGCTTGAGTCATAAGAGACACAGACAATTGAAAGGACAGACATGACACATTCCTTCTGAGCTCTGGCCCTGAGTCTCTAAAAGCATGGTGTCGGTGTTGGTTAAAACAGGGAAGGGACTTCCCTGGTGGCCCAGTGGTTAAGACTCCGCGCTCCCAATGAAGGGGGCCCGGGTTCGATCCCTGGTCAGGGAACCAGATCCCACATGCATGCTGTAACTAAGAGTTTACATGCCGCAACAAGATCCCGCGTGCTGCACTAAGACCTGGGGCGGTCAAATAAATAAATAAATATTAAACAAACAAACAAACAGGGAAACTTAGAGGAAGAGCAGGGGCGGGGCAATGGTGAATTCAGCTTGTTGAGTGTGAGGGGCAGGCCCTCCAGGTGGTGACGTCTACCAGCACTTAGACATTTCACATGAGCTCTGTGTGCCTCAGTGTTCTCATCCATACAATGGGGATAATCACGGATCCTGTCCCAGGGGGCCCTTGGGAAGGCCAGATAAGATGGCGTAAGTAAGGTGTCACAGCACTTGGTTCATTGCAAGCGCTCGTGAGCATAACTGGAAGAAATAACTACCAGGCTAGATGTGGTCCCTTTCTCCCTTATATTTCCTCCTCACTCAGGAAGTATGAATTCTGAATTCTCCGTAATACATCTGAGTTTGGCTGCTTCCTCGCTTGTCTCTCCTCTTTCCTCGACTCAGTCCCTCTTTCAGAAGAGTTCTCCCAGCCTCTCCACCTCCCTCAGACCCAGTGCCGCCAGGTGGCCTTCCTAGACCGCACGGTGACACCCACCACCCCTGCCCCTACACTCACAACCCTCTGCAGCTTCCACCGATTACTGGAGGAAGGCAAAACCAACCTGGTGCTCTCGGCCTAGCCTCATCTACTTTTCCAACCGGATATTCTAATGCCCGTGATCTCTACCCTACCCCAAACCAGATGCGATGCTAGACTGGACCGGCATCAGGTGCAGACCGGCAGGAAACAGTCTGTTCAGTCACCCAGGGCTCACTCATTCATTTTCTCAGGGTATTTTCACTGACTCCCTTACTCACGGTGTGTGGAGCCCATCCCCAGCTCTGGGGCTTCACAGCTCTGCCTGACTCTCTGCAGGCGGCTAAGCCCCTCTGGCCTCAGCGTTCTTAACTTTGATGTTCACATAAATAAGCGAAGCGAAGAAGGAGTCTGGCACATAGAAGGGGCTCAGTGAGCCTGTAAGGGGCTTCTTCATCTCCTAAGGAGCCGGCCCTCACCTGTCTGAGGCCTGCTGGGAACCCACAAGTCTCTCTTCATATAGGGAGAGGGCAGGGTCCTATCCAGACAGCTGAGATGACAGGAAACTTCAGTGTCGTCCCAGAGGGCTGGCATTAGAGGGAATGAAAAGGCCGTGTTGGCAGTAGACTCCCCAAGGGGCACGGGTAGGTCTCAAGAGATTAGAAGATCTGAAGTAGATCACCTAGCCCAGTCCCCTTATTTTGAAAAAGGAAAAAGCTGGGTCCTAATACCTGTAGTTTATCCCGGTCGCAGAGTGAATAATACTGTGCTTCTCATTTTCTAAATGCAGCCCTGGTCAGTATCATCAAATACCTTCCTCATTTTACTTTATTCCATTTTTTAAAAATTTTATTTTTGGCTGTGTTGGGACTTCGTTGCTGCGCGCGGGCTTCCTCTAGTTGCGGCGAGCGGGGGCTACTCTTCGCTGTGGTGCGCGGGCTTCTCATTGCAGTGGCTTCTCTTGTTGTGGAGCACGGGCTCTAGAGCTCAGGCTCAGTAGTTGTGGCTCGTGGGCTCAGTAGTTGTGGCTCATGGGCTCCGTAGTTGTGGCTTGTGGGCTCTAGAGGCAGGCTCAGCAGTTGTGGCGCACAGGCTTAGTTGCTTCGCAGCATGTGGGAATCTTCCTAGACCAGGGATCAAACCCATGTCCCCTGGATTGGCAGGCAGATTCTTAACCACTGCACCACCAGGGAAACCCACCTTCTTCATTTTAAAGGCTTTGGTCCCTTTTAATTTTTTAATTTTATTTATTTATTTTTGGGGGCAGCGCCGTGTGGCATGTGGGATCCTCGTTTCGCGACCAGGGATTGAACCCGCACCCCCCTGTGTTGGAAGGGCGGAGTCTTAGCCACTGGACCACCAAGGAAGTCTGCTCCCTTTTTAAACTATACAGATGTAACCTGTTTCAAGACAGACTATGTTCTATTTATCTTTGAGTTCTTACCACCCAGGACAGTGCCTGGCACACAGTAGGCACTTGCTAAATGTTTGTTGAGTGAATGAAGGAAGGAATTGGACACACCCGTTTCCAGGGAATTGGCTCTCCATGGGATTTCCAGGGCCTCCTCTAAGGAATTCCCTGACGTACTGGTAATAATGCCTAGAAGGTCTCCATCAGGTCCATGACCTGGAATCAACAGGTGAATGTGCATACAAGAGCTTCTAATCCATACGAGGTCATCAGGGCACTGCTGAAGCACCCGCATGGGAACACCAGGCCACTATACCCCCAAATAGGACACCTGGTAAGCATTCATAAGAAAGAATTTGACTGACTTGGAAAACGGCTCTTTACATGAGACGTTCCAAAAGGGAGAGCCGTTTCTTGGGAGAGACATTACTCTAACTGCAGGGGACACCCAGTCACAGTGGGCATTTTCAAGACCCCAGAGTGGCAGCCAGATGTCCCTGCCCCATGCTGACTTTCCTGCCCTTCTTTCATTAACAAACTTCCAGGAAACCAAGTGTCCGTGTGGCCTGGTTGCAAGTCTTTTTGATGATCCTCTCTCTTGGTTACGACATGACTGAAACACATTTCTAAGTAGGATGCAAACCCTCAGAAAAGCTGACCCCAGAGACCCAGCACACTTCTCCTGGCTGGCAGGCGGAGTGCTGACTCTGGGGCCCCGTGTTCTCCTCTAAGCCTGACTTCCTTCCTCAAGAAGCCCCATGTGGCCCTTCCCAGGGAGCATCTCAGAACCGGCGCGGGCCGAGGCTGTTCCGTGAGCCCTGAAACACACACTCGGTAAAAGTCATCGGTAAAAGTCATCCGCACTCAGAGCAAAGAGGAAACTCACGTTCCAGGCCTCCCTGGGGGCCACATGTCCCCGTCAGCTGCACGCTCCTTTTGAGTTAGGCTGGGACCTGGGACCCTTTGCCAGCAGTGCTTGCACCTGGACAAACGTCTCCTCCGGCAACAAAATACAAAGAAACTACAAGGGACTAAAAATAACTGCGTGCGTGCGTGGGCAGATTCTGGACAAACGATACAAAGAGACCAAAAAAACCCAACTGCCACTTCTGAAGAGCCCAGAGCAAAACCTGGTGTCGGGAGCAAAAGCAGGGCACTGCGCACGCCCCCTGCACGCAACACCACCTAAGGGCTGGGCAAAACACCTAAGCCACGTCTCCGGCCCGACCCCTGGACGCACCGCGACCCGCACCCCCTGTAAGGAACAAGCTCGCGCCACGCCCCCTCAGAGGGAGCCAGGGACGCTTACTTGTTCTCACTCCCCCCTGCAGCAAATAAAGCTTTGGCTGAATTTCTTGTCTTCTGAATTTCTTGGGGGAGGGGGGAAGGCCAAGAACCCTGGTCCGTATCACCTTCAGGGCTGGGACTCAGCTCAGCAGTGGCCACAGTGGCTCAAAGGCAGCATTAGCTAAGCTCATCATCACTTCCTCCCCGCCCTCCGAGCCTGTGGGCAGAGGCCCTGGCACGTGGCGCCTGTATGCGAGTGCTGGGGGCAGCAGACCTGTCCTGAGGCTTGCAGGGCTCCCACCGGCCAATTGGAAGGGCTCTCACCCCGTCAGATCTCTCCTACCCCAAAGTCATGTTCCTAAAGTCCCTTTATTATAATTCATCCTTTGAATTCTTCCTGCTGTCTTTCCAGACCAAATGCTGGTAGGAGGCTCTCCTATGTTGTGACATTGTTCACGTCTTTTCTACTTGGAGAGATGAGACCTGGGACAGACTGGGCTGGTCCTTCAAGGCCTCTGGCACTCTGGGGCAGGGTGATGGAGGAAGGAATCCTTCTTAATTTCCTGCGGGACCCACCCTTCTTACCCTGAATAACGGCATTTGCTTTAACAAAATGACTCAGAGTCCAGGTGTGAAGGGCATTCTGGGGCCCCTGAAGGCAGCTTCTGGCCCAGGCTCATTTGGGAGAGGGATTTGGCGTCGTCTGGCCGAGAGCTGGAGAGGTCTGAGAGGGTCATTCCCTCAACAGAGGCTGGGTCTGCTCTGTAATTGCACTATTTTCTCTTAGAGGAACATGCAGGTTTTTTCCAGAGCAGAGGAGGACACAGCCCAAGAGGTCACTCCTTGAGCCCTTCGCCCTGGTACTTCCCCAGGGATGCCTGGAAGGTGCCTTAGAGAGACAGAGAGGGAAGGGCGGCCAGTTCCTTAGAGTCAAGACCAAGCCAGGAGCCCAGCTCATCCATCAGAATCATGCCAGAGGCTGCCTTCTCCTTCTCTTGTCTCTTCAACGCTACCCCAGCACCCCACGTGCTTGTCTCCTGTACCTCCTGGGTCTTAAGCCGTTTGTAACTTGGGATTCACTTCCAAGCTTTCCAAGTGTGCTCCCTCCCCCACTAGCTCTGAACTCCCAGTTAGATGCCTGGGAATGGACACGGCAGCCGCCTTTGTCTCAGGCTGGTTTGGTCAGTCTCCAGCGGTGTCCGGGTGCTAACCGCAGGACACACTCGTTTTCTGATTCCTGTACCCTCTGGAGGGCTGCCAAGCCAGCATCCTCTTCTTTCACATCTTAAAATCCTCCCCGGCTTCCGAGAGAAACACGAGGTCCACGTGTGACCTAGCACCTCCCTCCTCCAGACCGGGGAGTGGTTTGTTTCTGTGACGTCACTCAGCCCTGCTTCTGCATAGTTACCTCGAGGTGTGGATCTCATTAAGAGCAAACGTTACAGGCTTCTTTTCCTCCAGTGGCTTCTCCTGTGTATGGGATCTGACTGCTGAGTCTGGGCAGCGTAATCCACTGAGCAGGAAAGTGAGAAACACACTCTGGTTTTCTCTTGTTTTATTATGGCTAGCTCAAAGAGAAAAAACTCTTACTTTCAGTGGAATGAGAATCCGATGTAGTAAGCTTAAAATCCCAGCTCTTGCTAATGGCCAGGATATTTAGGTCTTACTTTTCTCAGCCTGGAGTAGAGCATGTGTGTGAGTGTGTGTGTGTGTGTGCGTGCACACTCGCGCGCATGCATGCCCGTGTATGTGTTTGCTCATTGTTTCCCACTATATAACGGTGATCTGAGAACATTTATATCTTTGGGCAGCGTCATTCCAATGAATATCATCTTGGAGTCTTACAGGACTCTACACTCCTCTGTTCAATCAGGATATACATTACCCTGCCTTTCTCCTTTTGGATTGAAATGAATGTTAATCAGTATAAAGGAAATCACTGCCTTTTGGGTTTCAAGATGTCTGTCATATGTTTCTACAGGCTGAAATCGTCCACAAAGAAAAATTATCGCTCAGTTGATAACTGCCAGGTTCACTCTCCCCATCCACAGGCCAAAACAAAGAGTTGTTTCTATTTTATTTTATATACCTTATATAGTTTATATATTTATTTTATATCTCTTCCATGCAGAAATGATGTTGGTTTTATATCCCCTTAGCTCCAGCAAGTGGTGGTTAATTTGGTTAGAATTAGTGATGGGCTTTTGTCTCCCAAAGATTCTAGAAAGCTAGCAAATTTATTATTTTAAAGAGCTGACTATGTATTAACCGTCAGTAGCCTGATGAATGACTTTTGTGCAATATTTCCCAACATGTGTTGTTATGTGAAAATTATTTTCAGAGAAAAAGCCTGCTGTCAAATAAATTTAGGAGATGCTAAGTATTGACTTCTCACCCTTGAAAAATCATAATGAAAAATATTAAATGTATATATTAAATTTATATAAAAGATTGAAACTTCCCAAGGAAAAGAAACTGAGTTGCGTTTGTTTAATCTGGTGCGTTTCCAAGTTTGATTAGCACAGATAATGTACTTTCATCTCAGGGAACCAGTTCGTCTTAAGCACATCTGTTGTGGGAAGTGTTGCCTTAGTGAATATCCTCTTGGAAGTTTGCACAACTCCACACCTCTCTCTTCAGTAGGCAAGGCGTGTCTATTACTACAATATAAGATAATAGCTCCTGACAGATAAGCCTCCTAAGAGCAGACAAATCGATTGGTTCATATTTGGGCTTTTTCTCAACTTCAAGAGGCCCAAGCCGTAAGCAGCGGCACTTACCCAATCTGCTTCCAATTTGCACATTCTAAACACGATCTGGCTTTCAGGTAAAGGCATGATAAAAAAAAAATCTTTTTTTCCGTAGAAATCTGCCTTTTATAAATGTCTTTAATTTTCTGGCTCCACATAAATCAGAACTATCCCAAGAATAACTGTCTTTTGAGTATTTTGGGTTTTTCACCATAGTCTCCAAGAAAATATCATACGATTTGACTCCCAAGTTGACAGAGATTCAAGTTGGCTGAATCCCATCTATTCAGTCCTAATTCCAGCCTGGGAAAGGAGAGTTACGGAGAATTGAGGTATTCTGCATCACATCTGGGCAGCAAAAGGAGACAGCAGAGGCAGGATTTAACCACGCCATCGAGGAATTTCTGTTACGGGCCTCGAAAGAGTAAGTCGTGCTTTGGGTCGTGCCTACTGGGCAGACTGGGCTGGGTCGGGGACTGGGGGTGGTACTGGCCGGCCCTCCTCTTAGCAGCAAAACGGTCAAGTAGAAGGAGCTTATCTGCAGCTTGCGTTTTCTTCTGACAACCCTTTACATCCTGTACCTTAACACTCCTCCTGTGATATCACCCCATCCAATGGCCAGCATCCTCTCACACTTGACGTCTCACCTGTAGAATGGATGGACAACAAGGCCTTACTGTGTAGCGCAGGGAACTATATTCAATGTCCTGGGATAAACCATAATGGACAACAATATAAAAAAGAATATATATATGTATAACTGAGTCATTTTGCTGTACAGCAGAAACTAACACAACACTGTAAATCAACTGTACTTCAATTAAAAAAAAAAAACAAAATACAAAAAGTCCAGCTGTCAGGACAAGTTCTTCCCAACCAACGTACAAAGCCGAGAATGTTATCCTTCCCAGGAGTCTTTGAATGCGAAGAGGTGTAAAACGTCTCCTGAAATTTCGTGGCTGACCCAGGCCTACCCCCATCTCAGCTGTTTCCAGTGAGAATCCAGCCTCTCCCCTGAAATGATACCTTCTAGTAAGAATGACCACGCATCACTTTTCTTTCTCTGTGGCAGGCACTACATTGAGTGCATTCTGTTCCTTAATTCTCTCAACATGAGGTCAAATAGTTGCTCCATTTTAGAAATAATGAGGAAAACAGCGTGAGGAGTGGTTAACTCCCAACGGCTGGATGGCAGAGCTGCTTTGACAGAAGCTGAGAGCGTGTGCTTTTCGTGACTCCGCATGCTTTCTGCCGGGAGCCCAGCCTGGCTGGGTAGCAGCGGTTCTCCCCCGGCAGCTGGAGCAGGTGGGTGTTGCAGGAGCCCCTCTCAGCTGCCCACAGGGGTGAGCGCCTCTGACCCTCTTCTTCCAGGACCCTCTAAAAACACAGGATCGGTGTCAGCCCTCGCCATGTGTCTCTGGAATCTGGGGCGAGATTTAATGGCTTCGTTCTCCACGCGGAATTCCGTCCTTCCTGCTCTTCTTCCCAGCACGATGTCTCTGCTCCTGGGCACCCGTCTCCTGCCCCTTTACATCAGCCTCTCTTCCTCGTAAGAACCACCCCTTGGCTACGGGGACGTAATAGGAAAATATATTTTTCTTAGAGGTTGTCTCGGTATTTCCTCAAAATCACATTATACATGTGTATATATCTGAATATATATATATGCACATAAATCTCTGCACACACACACAAATCTAAATAATACATATGCCACCTCGTGGTTAATGAGTAGAACTGTCCTCGTCATTTAAATGCCCTGACCAGGTGTTGCTTCCTGGAGAATGAAGAAATGTTGGCTGACATTAACATGACGATGTTCACATGATTCTGTTTTATTTTTAATTTTAATTTTTTTTAATTTTTATTTAAGTATAGTTTATTTACAATATTGTGTTAGTTTCAGGTATACAGCACAGTGATTCAGTTATATACATATGTATATATATATAACTATTCTTTTTCAGATTCTTTTCCATTACAGGTTATTACAAGATATTGAATATAGTTCCCTGTGCTATATAGTGCAGGTCCTTGTTGGTTATCTATTTTATGTATAGAAGTGTGTATCTGTTAATCCCAAACTCCTAATTTACCCCCCCCTCCCCTTTGGTAACTATAAGTTTGTTTTCTACATCTGTGACTCTACTTCTTTTTTTTTTTTTTTTGCGGTACGCGGGCCTCTCAGTGTTGTGGCCTCTCCCATTGCGGAGCACAGGCTCCGGACGCGCAGGCTCAGCGGCCGTGGCTCACGGGCCCAGCCACTCCGCGGCATGTGGGATCTTCCCGGACCCGGGCACGAACCCATGTCCCCTGCATCGGCAGGCGGACTCTCAACCACTGCACCACCAGGGAAGCCCTCTACTTCTATTTTGTAAATAGGTTCATTTGTACCATTTTTTTAGATTCCACAGTTAAGCGATATCATATGATATTTGTCCTTCTCTGTCTGACTTACTTCACTCAGTATGACAATTTCTAGGTCCATCCATGTAGCTGCAAATGGCATTATTTCATTCTTTTTTATGGCTGAGTAGTATTCCACTGTATATATGTACCACATCTTCTTTATCCATTCATCTGTCAATGAATATTTATTTTGCTTCCATGTCTTGGCTATTGTGAATAGTGCTGCTATGAACATTGGGGTGCATGTATATTCTCAAATTGTAGTTTTCTCCAGTTTTATGCCCAGGAGTGGGCTCACAGGATCGTACGGTAGTTCTATTTTTAGATTTTTAAGGAACCTCCATACTGTTCTCCATAGTGGCTGTACCAATTTAGATTCCCACCAACAGTGTAGGAGGGTTCCCTTTTCTCCACACCCTCTCCAGCATTTGTTATTTGTAGACTTTTTTTTTAATTTATTATTTTTTTTGGCTGCATTGGGTCTTCGTTGCTGCACGTAAGCTTTCTTTAGCTGTGGAGAGCGGGGGCTACTCTTTGTTGTGATGCGCGGGCTTCTCATTGCGGTGGCTCCTCTTATTGTGGAGCACGGGCTCTACGTGTGTGGGCTTCAGAAGTTGTGGTGTGTGGGCTCAGTAGTTGTGACGCACGGGCTTAGTTGGTCTGTGGCATGTGGGATCTTCCCAGACCAGGGATCAAACCCATGTCCCCTGCATTGGCAGGTGGGTTCTTCACCATTGCGCCACCAGGGAAGTCCCTGTAGACTATTTAATGATGGCCATTCTGACTGGCGTGAGGTGGTATCTGACTGTAGTTCTGATTTTCATTTCTCTAATAATTAGTGATATTAAACATCTTTTCAGGTGCCTACTGGCCATCCGTATGTCTTCTTTGGAGAAATGTGTCACATGATTCTCTTTTATTAACAATGTGCAACAGACTTCTGAATCATCAGGTAACTGAATAGTGAAACTGACTGTCCCATGGCAGTCAACGTGAAGAAGGTGGACCCGCCACTTTAGCCCTCAACAAATTTAGCATCCGGTAGAACACCTCCCAGTAACAGGCACCGTGATGAGCCCTGGGGATGTAAAATTGAAAAGACCTGGTTCCTAATCTCATAGAGAGAATCTTCAGACGAGACAGAGGAGCTAAGCCTTGCAGGGTAAGAGGAACATCGCCACCGTGGTCTTAGGGCAGCAAAAAGGGCAGTTGCCGCAGAGAAGATGGCCCACTTCCTTATGAGTTGAAATTGGTTCTGCATTTTTGTCTTTTTTAAATTTGTAAATGTTTGCTGTCTCAAGCTACATTTGAAGCCCTGGAATGGAAAAAATCTAGCCTGTGTTCTCTCGTGCCCCATGTTGGCATTGAGCAGAGTCATCTGCTTGCAGCCGAGCTGTAAGCCCAAAGGCAGGCTGCTTCTGTGCGCATGGGAGTGTTATGGAGAGACCCTGGAGGTGCTCTGAGGATGAGCTAACAGCAATGAGGCCAAAGCGTTGTGTAGGTAAAAAGAGATGGTAAGAGAGATGCAGGAATTCCTCATCACAACCTAATGAAGGAGAAAAGTACAAGAGAGGGCCAGGCTTCCAGAATAGCTTTCAGATCCCAGTAGCACTCCAGGAAGGGGCTGAGAAAATATGAAAATCCACCATGTGACAATGACCACATCCAACAGTGGCCAGGGAGCCATGGGGTGGACACGGGGGAAAGCAGGGTGCAGGGTGATGCCCTGCCCTGGCCAGAGGCCCATGGGGCTCTGGTGCTCATGCAGGTGTTTTGGAGAACACACTGCCTGGCCAGGGATCACCTCGTTCCCAGCAGGCAAACGTGAACTCAAATATATGACCATCCCTAGTATTCAGCGTGCAAATGGAAATGACAGGAGAGTGGGGCTCGCATATCAGACAAAGCAGGCTTTAAAACAAAGACCATAAAGAAAGTAAAGAAGGACACGATATGATGATAAAAGGATCGATAAGAGAAGAGAATATTACACTTGTCAATCAACATATATGCACCTGATATAGGAGCACCCAAATATACAAAACAAATACTTACGGACATAAAGGGAGAAATTGATGGGAATACAATAGTAGGAGATCTAACACCCCACTCTCATCAGTGGACAGATCTTCTAGACAGAAAATCAATAAGGCAACAGAGGTCCTAAATGATACAGTAGAACAATTAGACTCAATTGATCTTTTCAGGCCATTACATCCCAAAACACCAGAAGATGCATTCTTTTCAAGTGCACGTGGAACATTCTCTAGGATTGACCACATAGTGCTTGGGATGTGTGTGGCCAGTCATCTTCCTCCCCCAGTTAAGGTTCCACTTCTGCTAAAATCCCCACTCAAACTTCCTGCATGTTGTTACAGAGCCTTGGTCGGAGATGCCTGGGTGGGGCGGGATTGTTGAGCGTTGAGCAAATGGGAGGTGATGTCACTAGTAAGAAGCAGAGCACAACTCTGAACCTCAGACATGTGTTCTACCATCTGCTTTTAAAACCTTGTTTTTATGAATATCTTAATAAATACATAAGTAATAATCCATGAAAAATAGATACCTTCAGGGATTCTTTAAACATTCTATGAGGGCTTCCCTGGTGGCGCAGTGGTTGAGAGTCCGCCTGCCGATACAGGGGACACGGGTTCGTGTCCCGGTCCGGGAAAATCCCACATGCCGCGGAGAGGCTGGGCCCGTGAGCCATGGCCGCTGAGCCTGAGCGTCCGGAGCCTGTGCTCCGCAGTGGGAGAGGCCACAGCAGTGAGAGGCCAGCGTACCGCAAAAAAAAAAAAAAAAAAAAAAAAAACATTCTATGGATTCTTTGCCTCGGAACTTTTTAAATTATAAAAATGGGTTGTGTCGTTTCCGACGTCTCACAGTTGCTGTGCTGTTGTCGATTGCCCATCATTTGGTTCTTATCTCGCTATGTTGTGATTTTCTATCCAGCTTTCTCAATCGTCCATGAGAGTTCATTTCCTGGCAGTCCCCTGTTCGCAGCTTGGCACACATAAGTCAGTGCTAAAGTTTTGATTGAATGAATGAATGAATAAATGGACACCATGTTTGATATGGTAGTGGCAGGGTCTTGGCCTTGTAATAAGGTTCTCAGCTAAGCCAAGTTGGTCTTAATCATTTTTCACCCAAGGGAGTTCGTACCCTTCTAAGTTGCGTTCATAGTCACTGAACTTCTGTTCCCACCCTCAGAAATGCCCAGTATGCATGGCTGCTTTCATATTCTGGACAATTAATTTACAAACTGATGTAAATTCTCATCTTCTCTCATTTCCAAAGGATAGGGACAGGCTTAGTCCTGTTTTGCAGAATGAGATGAAAAAAACCAAGCTTTTTCCCCTTCTCCCTGTGCCATCAGCTCTGGGCTGAGTTCAGTGCCACCCACCTGGGTCCCGAGCTTCCAGCTTCCTCTGCCGGGATCAAGAGTGATCTAGGCTGCCGACTCTACTAGAAACTCAGCTGAGGAGGCTCAAGGCTTCTGAGAATCCTGCACACGTGCTAAATTATTTTCAGTTAGGTCCTGGCTCTCCAAACTGGCACACCAACAAACAGGGCTTCTGCTCCCTGTGGCACAAGAACGCTTTAGAGAGTAGAATGCCAAGCATGTAAATGACGAGCCCCCAGATCTGGGAAATCAGAGGCTAGGGGATCCTAGGAACCGTGGCAAAGATAAAGAGATGAGAGGAGGTGCAAATGTCCTGGTCTCTGTGAAGCAGGTGGTAAGAATCAGGGAACGCTGGCTGGGTTGCAGGTGGCTGGAGAGAAGGCGTGTCTAGGTTTGCGATGTGATGTGACTTTTTCCAATGTCCTGCGGCCTGACAGCCCAGGGAATCTGAGTAGGAGAGCACAGGAGGAAAAGAGAAAAGATGAGGAAAGCTTGTAGTTGAGTTACACATTGCCTTGAAGAGACTGCATATCATTTGAGCAAAATTTACTTCTAGTTAAATCAGATCCTCCTTTC
Source organism: Grampus griseus (assembly GCF_964374135.1). Taxonomy (NCBI): domain Eukaryota; kingdom Metazoa; phylum Chordata; class Mammalia; order Artiodactyla; family Delphinidae; genus Grampus; species Grampus griseus. The sequence goes on from NC_139010.1 coordinate 6,389,997, forward strand.
CCAGCCACTCCCGGGAAGTTTCCAAACATGACCCAGCATTGGTGTTCAGGATTGCTTTTAGCCTGAGCAAAGAAAGAAGACATTCTCCGAGTGAATTCTTTAAATTCAGAAGACTTTCTGACCTAGAATCTTAACTCCCAAAAGAAAAGAAAGAAGCAAGATCTCAAGGGGGCCGGGAAGGCATATTGAAGGGCGGGTATTCATTTCCCCTGGATAGATGAGCAGTCCTCTTGGAGGCAGGGTAGAACCAGGAGAGATTTGGGAACGGGGAAGGAAGGGAGCACACACCCAAGCCAGCCCCATCCTTCTTGGGATAAGCTGGGGTGACCGATGCCATTGTTGGGAGCATGACAATGATGTCTCACTTGTGTCTTTACAATCTGCAAAGCACTTGTGTGCACAGCTCATTCCATGCCCTCGTCACACACCAGGGAGGTGAGACAGGTCGGAATCAGGCATCATCACCCCACGGTGAATGGTTTCCCCACCTCTACCTCCAAAGCACTGACCAGATAGCGTTCTGGCTACTTTCCCCAAAGCGCTCATGTGGTGTTGGGGCATTTTTTTTTTTTAAGAGTGCATATGTTAATTCCAAACTCCTAATTTATCTACCCCTCTGCCCCGCCCCGCCCTGCACTACCCCCTTTGGTGACCATAAGCTTGTTCTCTATGCCTGTGAGTCTATTTCTGTTTTGTAAATAAGTTCATTGGTATCATTTTTTTAAAATTCCACATATAAGTGATATCATATGGTGTGTGTCTTTCTTTGTCTCACTGACTTAGCTTAGTATGATAATGTCTGGGTCCATCTATGTCACTACAAATGGTATTATTTCACTCTTTTCTGTGACTAATATTCCATTGTGTACAGGTACCACATCTTCTCTATCCATTCCCCTGTTGATGGACATTTAAGTGCTTCCATGTCTTTGCTATCGTAAATAGTGCTGCTCTGAACATCGGGGTGCATGCATCTTTTAGAATTAGAGTTTTCTCCAGATATATGCCCAGGAATGGGATCACAGGATCGTATGGTAGTTGTATTTTGAGTTTTATTAGGGAACCTCCATACTGTTCTCCATAGTGGCTGTACCAGTTTACGTTCACATCAGCAGCGTAGGAGGGTTCCCTTTTCTCCACACCCTCTCCAGCATTTATTACTTCCAGACTTTTAATGATGGTGGGCATTGTTGATACTTGGCTAGAGGACTCAGGAATACCTAAATTTGATCCGCCAAGCAAATCCCTTCCTCCCTCCTGACCCCCTCAGGGAGATGTACAGATAAGGGATAAGGGATGAGAGACCCCATGTCCGCTCTATTTTTAGCTGGGCTTCTTTGGGGCTTCAGCACAAGGATGAGCTTCCAGGTCATGGTGGGGACTTCTCCCACTCCCCAATCATAAATCCAGCCTTCAACTCCAAGCAAAAGCCCATTGATTTGTGAAGAAGAGAAAAGAGCAAGAGACTCCGTCCCAGCGGGGCGGGCTCTGCCTTTCTCTCTCTAGCCAGGAGAGCAGCAGGGTGGAGTGAGCCAGGAGCAGGAATAATCAGAGGGTGGCCCCAACGGGACTTCTTAAAACCTGGTGGCCTCACCCACTGGCAAAGGAGACCCAGTCAGTGTCCTGGAAACCAGCTCTCTGGGATTAGAACTGGGGAGAGGGAGAAGCGGAGGTGTCTTCTCCTCTGTATTTGTACACTAACCCATGAGGGTGTTGAGGGCAGCCTCCAGCCTTAACCGTCCTTAAAGCTCTGTTTCCATCCTGATCGCTGTGTGTCACACAGTATGCTCGAAGAGATTTCTCCTTTCTAAAAGGACGTGGGGCTCTGATTTCACGGCTAGTAAGTGGCAGCTCTGGAACTTGGACTCAGGGGTTTGAATTAGGTGTGATTTGCTTTACATGAAGCCACTCTCCCATGTGACATCTTTCTAGGACAGGTGGAAACGTGACCCTTGGGTTCAGGAGTGCGTGAGTCTCCTGAAGATGAACGCACACTTTTTGTGTGTGCATTTGCTGGGGGAAAGCTCCCTGGGTTTCAAACGGGTCTCCTTCCCTCTTTTCTGAATGGATAGAATCCTCAAGACCGCCTTGTGTTCACATTTTCACCTTTGGAAGGTGTCCAGCCTGTAGTTTCAAATCAGGAGAATTGACTCACATAGGAATGTATTTTTTCTAACTTGAAAAAAATAAAGCAAATAACTTTTCAGACCTAAAATATCTCTGTCAAGTGAGAATGACATGGGAATGTCATGAAGACGATTGAAAGACAGATGCTTTTGGACACTAATCCCCACCAGTAACTATATTACCTTAGAGGATCACCTAAATAGTTGCTTTAAAGGCTCAATACGTTACCAAATCTGAGCTGGAAAACAAATAAAAGAACTAGTAATATTAGAATTATGCCCCAAAGGGTTTTTTCAGATTTTTTTTCAATTGCTCGTGGTGGTGGTTAGCGGAGAATTTGGAGATATGGGAGGAAGAGAAGAAAGCCTTCAGTGATTTAGTGAACTTTTCATATTTGTTACTTAAAATGAGTAGTAATCAGGATAAGGTTGATTGTGCTGCTGTAATGAATCATCCCCAAATCGCAGGGGTTTAAAGCCACAAAAGTTTATTTCTGCTTATACTACAGTCGCCGCTGGCTAGCAGGGGCGTCTGCTCTTCAGAATTGCTAAGGGACCCAGGCCGACGGGGGCTCCCTCATTCTATGACGCCACCAGCTTCACACAAGATTTCAGAGCTGACTGCAGCAAGGTCATTTCTGCTCATGGTCTTTTACCTACAGCAAGTCACATGGCCAAGCCCAGCATCAAGAGAGGCGGGGATGTGCACCCAGAAGTGAGCCCTGGGTGGTATTTAATCCCCAAATCCTGTCTCAGGCATCCTCTTCTGTTGTGAGCTGACTTCCAAATTGCCATGTGGCGTAGAAAAGAACGAACACAAGGGTTTACGCCCCTCATCTAAATAACCATTTTTTATCTGACCTGAAGTTGAACAACCACATTTACACTACAGACTTAAAACTTCCCCTACAAAGGATACAGGTCTAAAATCTGTGGAAAGAAGATGTTTGTTTGGGAAGAATTTATTTATTTATTTATCGTATAGTTGATTTACAATGTCAGGTTAATTTCAGGCGTACAGCTCAGTGATTCAGTTATACATATATAACTGAATGTTATAACTTCAGTTATAACATATATAACTTCAGATTCTTTTCCCTTGTAGGTTATTACAAATTAGAGTAGAGTTCCCTGTGCTCTACAGTAGGTCCTTCTCGGTTGTCTATTTTGTATACAGTAGTGTGTATCGGTTAATCCCAAACTCCTGATTAATCCGCATCCCCCCCTTACCCCTTTGGTAACCATAAGTTTGTTTTCTATGCCTGTGAGTCTGTTTCTGTTTTGTAAATAAGTTCATTCGTATCATTTTTTTAGATCCACATAGAAGTGGTATGGTGGTATTGGCCTTTCTCTGTCTGGCTTACTTAGTATGATAATCTCTAGGTCCATCCGTGTTGCTGCAAATGACATTATTTTGTTTGGGAAGAATTTATTAACCAGTGTCTCCAACTAGTCAGGAATCTAATCTGTGAGAGAGCACATTGGTGGCAGCCCACCTCAAGAGGTTGAGTGAAAATTAAAATGTTCAAGCTACAGTTGTCTCTTAAAATGTGTGTCCACAGATTTCACAGTGCTGAGTTTCTGAAGAAGTGCATTACGTTTAAAGTGTAGATACTCTGTAAGGTGCTTTAACACACGTTGGTCACTTTCAGACCATCAATGAACCCCTTTAAAACACCATGGTGCTGCACTGGCTTGGGCAGCGGGGGATAATTGAAAAGGATGTGGAGAAAATTGGCTTTGCCCCTGCTCAAGAGTGACACCCAAACTTGTGAAGCGTTCCATATTTGGGGGAGAAGATGAATAAAGTTTCGTGAATGGATGGTGACGATGGCTGCCCAACAATGAACGTACTTAATGCCACTGAATTGTACGCTTAGTGGTTAAAATGGTAAATGTTATGTGTATTTTACCATGATAAAAAATATCATGTTAAACGGATAATATTTTGGATATATTCAGTTAAATAAAATATATTATTAGTATTTAAAAAAAAAGTTGGTTAAACACAGCTGGGGCAGACGACTGCCTTGCAGTAACAGATTGTGCTATAAAAAGGCAGAGGATGACTGCCCAACAATTATAACACTTTATTTTGAGCACTTTATTTTGAGTAATGCATGACAAGTATGGACCCACTCACTGCAGACGTAGTAACTCACTTGCCCCTTACAAGAACGCTGATGGAGTTATTATTCTTGCCATTGGACAGATGAAGAAACAGAGCCTTAAAGAGGTTGACTCTGGTCCAAGGTCACATGGCTGCTAAGAGACGGGTGAGGATCAAAGCCAGGTCGGCTGGCTCCCAAGCTCTTGGCTTTGCCCAGCCCCAGTGCGCAAAGTTGAGGATGCCCATGAAAATGGCCAGTAGCAGCCACGAATCCAGGATGGTGTCGAGGCTAGCGTGGTGGCCTGGGTTGGCCAGGCAGGTGACAAAATCAAGGGTCATTAGACCTGCATCGCTGTGAGCCCTGCTTGGTTCCCAGGGCACGCATCTCAGCCGCGTCCTCGGGAATGGAGGTGGGTATAAAGTTCAGAGAAATGATCGGGCTCAGACCAAGGATAGAGGGACCCTCTTTTGTGGTGGGTTTACTTCTTTACTGGTGGAAGTCTACCGTCCACAGGATCCGTGAACACGTGCAGTGCTCTCACGTGAGTTCTGAGCAAGCCCATCCCTGGGGGCTGTAGGTTTCACTCTTCACACTGGCAGGAGAAGTCGGGAAGCAGCAGGTCAGTGCAGCCCACCATTGACTGGGCAGTGTGTCTGTGCGGGGCACAAGAGCCATTGGACTGGTCCATTGGGAGTTGCTCACCCAATGGACCAGGGCTACACCCTGACCCTCTGCTGATATCAGAGGTGAAAACAAAAGGTTTGGTGAGCAACCCAAGTCCCACTGGGAGGGCTGGGGCTAAGAGAACTCACGCCCACCTGCACTCCCCCGCCGACCTGCTCCCTCCCATGCCCACCTGTACTCCCCAAGTCCCTGAGGCTGGAGTTCAGAGCCAGCCCAGGGGCGAGTGGACACCATCTGACCAATACCCATCCTTCCTCAGACAGCCACCACTTCCCTGTGTGCAGACACCCCCCGGCATGTTTCCTCATTTTATCCTCGCAGAGTTCCCGAGACAGTGATGATGACACAACTATGCAAGTGTGAGTCTGAGGTCACAGTGTAAAATCCAGAGTTGTAGCTGTGACGGAAGGGATAGAAAGCATTTAAACACAAATTGCTATTTCTTTTCACAGCACGAGCACAACTTCTTTCTGTTATTATAGCTTCTCATTTAAAAGCTTTCAAGGAATTCCTGAAGGCTTCAGATGATAAAGAGGAACTAGGCTGGGTTTATCCTCCTGTGGAAATTGTCTGTCCTCTTGTCTGTCAGCCCAGCTGGACTGCAAGTCTTGTGAAAGCTGAGGCTGTGGCTTTTTCCTTTGATTTTCATTGCCTGTTCCCTGAGTTCCACAGCACTGCTCCTCCTGGAAACGTTCCCCAAGGAATACGCCCCCACCCCCTCACCACACTCAGGTCTTAGCCTTTTCAAAGATGCCTTTCCTAACCTCTGGGTTCACTATTGTTCTCCTATCCCCAGCCTCCTCCCCTATCTCTATCATTCCTATGTTTTGTTCTGACATACATTTTAACCATGTGTTTGTTTGTTGTCCTTCTCTCCCTACTAGAATATCAGCTCCACGAGGGCAGGGATTTTTTTTAATAGATTTATTTATTTTATTTATTTTTGGCTGTGTTGGGTGTTCGTTGCTGCACGCGGGCTTTCTCTAGTTGAGGTGAGCGGGGGCTTCTCATTGCGGTGGCTTCTCTCGTTGCAGAGCGTGGGCTCTAGGCACGCGGGCTTCAGTAGTTGCGGCACACGGGCTCAGTAGTTGTGGCTTGCGGGCTCTAGAGTGCAGGCTCAGCAGTTGTGGTGCACGGGCTTAGTTGCTCCATGGCATGTGGGATCTTCCCGGACCAGGGCTCAAACCCATGTCCCCTGCATTGGCAGGCGGATTCTCAACGACTGGGTCACCAGGGAAGCCCAAGGGCAGGGGTTTTTGTTTGTTTGGTTCACTGCTGTAATCCCAGTGCCTAGGACAGGGACATTGAACGAATGAATGAATGAATGAATGATTATATAAATGTGTGTGGCACAGCTCTTGGCCCCAAACAATCTATGTACTGAGACGTTTCCATTTCTGATTTTTCCACTGAGCTGCAAACATACAGTAGCTTCAGTTGCCAATCTAACAGTCCCACTTGGCTGTCTAAGAAGAGTGACCAAACAACATGGCCTTAGAAACACTGACTGCCACCCACCGGTCTCCCCCCACCGTCCTGACTCTGTCTTCCCCATCTCAGGTACAGGTACCATCATCCACCCAGATGCTCAAACAAAAATATCCTTAACACCTTCCCTTCCCCTACGCTCACGTCCAATCCATCAGCACAACCTGGTGGCTTTACGTCCAAGATGAATCCCCGCTGTGTTAAGTTCTCTCCATCCAGGCTACCGTTCTAGTCCAAGCCAAGCTACTAGAACTTCTTGCCTTGATTATACACAGTCTCCTAGCTATTCTCTTTGTACTCGTGTCCTTCTATAACCTCTACCTTCTAAAGCAGATAGAATGATCTTTGGAAAATGCAGATTGAATTATATCACTTCCCTGCAGAAAATTCTTCCCATAGCTCAGTCTATCACAGCAGGTAGACTGACCCCAGCTCCTTGCCAGGGCCTCCAAGGCCCCTCACTGCAGGCCCTGCCTCTACCCCACCTGCTGTCACACACCCTGTCCCATCCTCCCTGTCTCACCCCGTTCCCTGCACTCTACCCACAAGTTTCTGGAGCACGACAGCTCCTTCCTGCCTAAGGACCATCGTTCTTACTCTTCCCTCTGCCTCCAGACCTTCACAAAGGTGGCTTCTTTCCATGCTGTCTCACGGTAATGCTATCCACCCCCCCCCAAGTGGGACCTTCCCTGACCCCCCATCTAGATCACATCACCTTCAGCCCTGTCGCTCTCTCATATCACCCTCTGCTGCATTTCTTTGTTTCTTAGCACTTACCACTGTCTAAAATTATCATGTAAGTTTATTTATTTGCGTGTGTATTTCCTGTCTCTCCCCCCCGCCCTCCCCCCAAGACAACATGTAAATTCATTTCCATGCAAGTGTGAGCTTTGTCTGTAAAATGCCTAGAACAATGGCAGGCTCATCATAGGTGATGGAGAGGATGCATACGCAGCCAATCAGTGGCAGAGGGACTGGAGTTCATGGGCAGGAAGCCCAGTAGCTGGGAGACCCTGGTACCCGGGTCTTACACTAACATGTAAGACTGAGCTGGATGTTAGAAGAACCCATCAGTAAGGACCTGGGGTTTAGACAGGTGCTCAGTCCCTTACAGGCTGGAGCTTCGAGACCCAGACAGGGCAACCAGACATTTGGGGAGGGGGGTACCAAGGTAGGGGCAGAACTGGCCAGAAATCTAACTGACAGCGAAGCCCCACCACAGGGGAAGGTACAGATCAAGTAAACGTTGGTCCCCAGAGTGGGGATCCCAGGTTAGCGCTTCACGCTTTTAAAAGGCAGGGTCGCGATTTGTACTTCCCTGGCTGGCTTTGTGACTCTCTTTTCTTCTCCCTAACTGAAAGATGTCCTGTTCTGATCCTACCAGGCCATTTGTGATCAGCTAATTTACCAACTGCCATGGCCACCTATGTCTTGGCATGACCCTCAAAAGAGTCGATAGGCACTAAAATAGCCCCGTTAGTAAATAGCTTCCTGTTTCAGGGGCCAAACGAAATCAGAACTAACTAGTATCAACTGTCTGCTTAGCACACGCACGTAACCGTATAATCTCACACGATGCTCAAACAGGGAGAGAGCGAAAGAAACATCAATCTAAAGGAGTCTTGTTTGGCTGTCCGTGGTGACCGACAGCTTCCTGCGTATAAACACTCATGTTGCTGGGTTCACGTCTCCAAAACAGTCAGCAGGCAGACGGTCTTGTCTGTTGAATAACAGTCCTGGGTCTGTCAGTTTGGCTGCCAACCTGGTTTGTAAATTCTCTCCTCTGAAGATTGCACAATTGTCCTCACTTTGTGACGATGTGGGCTGGCTCACGGCTGCTAACGGGTCGGCCTCTCGCTCAGTGACTCAGCACTGCTCCAGTCGCAGGGCAGACTTCCTCCACCCTGAATCTGCTGGAGGAAAATGATGCCTTTCTCTGTGAGTTTGTCCCTTCTGGTGCCTGCTGAGAACTCGTGACCTCATGCACTGTGTAAAGCCTTCCATCTTCAGAGAACCCACTCCTGCTTTTTGCAACAGCACGGAGGGGTCTTGAGGGTGTTGGGCTAAGTGAGATAAGTCAGACAGAAAAAGACAAATACTGTATGATCTCACTTGTATGTGGAAGCTAAAAAAGCTGAACTTAAGGTGTAGGGAGAAGGATGGTGGTTGCCAGGGTCTTGGCAGGTGGGGGAAATGGGGAGAGGTTGGTTCATCTTCCAGCTAGAAGATGAATAAGCTCTGGGGACTTAATGGACAACATAGTGACTATAATTAACTGTATCCTATACTTTAAAGTTGTTAACAGAATAGATGTTAAATGTAATCACCACACACAAAAAATAACAATTACGTGAGGGATTGGTGGTGTTAACTAACATTATTTTGGTGATCATCTCACAATAAATATGTGTCTCAAATCCAGGGCTTCAAAATCATCCCTGGTGTCATTAGATGTCTTTCCATTATGATATATATACCACTTACGAGTAGGGATTGTGGCTTATGCCATTAACTAATTATGTTACTAATTACTTATTTATTAAATAATTTATTACCCCCAATTGATAAAAGATTTGCGGTAGCTCACACAAATGAATATAATCTAAGAAGATAAGATTAACAGTTGAAGTAGCTCAAGTGAAAGAGGAAACAAGAAAAGCAGAGGTATTTTCTCATCCCTAACACCCCTGATGGTGTCTCACCGTAGACACTCATAGGTACTCTGATTCTGCTAATAGTCTATGGAGGACAAGACATTGTAAAGATATGGTTCCTTCCATCTGTATATCATTTTATAATGTTAAAGGTATCCACACGTATTACATCATGGGGACTAATGCATTCACAGGAATATATTTTTGATCTTTATTTTATAGATAAGGAAATCAAGACTCAGAGACGTGAAGTGACTTGGCCAGGTACACTGGCTGTAAGTGGGAAGCTGGCGCTTAAAATCCAACTTTCCTGATTCAAAATTGGGTGCCCCATCTGCTGGAAGAGCAAGGTTTATATGAAAAGGAAGAGACATGGAGAATGAGAACATTCCTGGAAACTGAGGTAAGGGTACCAACAAGCCAGGAAAAGAGGAAAGAATCAGTTATGGGTGAGGAACTAACACAGTAACCTCAAGTCCTTCCAAAAGAAGATGTCTACATAAGAGTGGAATGACCCTTACCAGGGATGGAACAGAATAAAAGAACCTGAGCTATGCTGAGGGGCTGCTGATGGTACCGGGGGGGGGGGGGGGGGGAGCTGGAAAGCACTGCAACCTAGGGCCATCACAGATTTACGACGTTGATTATCACAAGTCTGTAGCCAATTGGCACTATTGGTACTTGCCTTCAATCAGACTGTGATTTGACAGTTCTAGAGCATGAAAAAGCAATGAAAAGTCTGTTGATGGTCTAATTCCTCACACGTCTGCTCTGAATGATGCAAGTGGGAGGCAGAAAAGGTGAGCTGGATCAATGATCCATCCGCATGATGTCCTGTTGAAAGAATTATTAGTAGCACCATGATAAAGAAAAGCTTCCACTGGCATCTAAAAGGAAGTATTGCCAATATTTGGGACAAAGTTTTCATAGTTCGATTGAAACCTCTACTCTTTTCTGGGCATTCTCTCCCCCAGAGTCCTCTAGGTGAAGGGGGGTATCTACTAACCAGGCCAACTGTCAGGCAGAGCTTCCTCGGGGGCTCTTTCACTCCTGGTACCCTGGGAACGTTGTGAAGCTGGAGGTGTTGCACTCAGCACGCCAACCAGCACCGTGCCCCACCAGCATCCTCACATCTTGTCTGCTCGCAGAGAAACGGACCCCAGCGCCTTCTATGAGACCGCGGTCATCCTTCTTTCCTCAGAAAGCCCACCCGCATCTTGAATAGGATAAACATTTTTTAAATCGTTAATAAATTTACTCAAAATTAGAGTAATACTGGAATTTATTTAAATTTAGAGTAGCAGAGCAATGAGGATCATAATTAAAATCCAAATATGGAAACATCAATTGCACATATTTTCACTCAGTATTGAGCTAGGCACTGCAGCGTACACCCAAGTAGAGTCTAGTGGCAGGGGACGGGTGGTCCTTGCCCTTGAGGGGATTAGAGTTCAGCTAGACAGTCACTCGTCCCCAGCCTGCTCCTGCTTTGGGACTTGGACCAGCTAATGCCTCAGACTACACAACTGCATTTAACTTAGATTCTGGTTATGTCCTCAGACTCTGCCCTCCTTGACCCCCCGCCCCAGGGAAGGATGCGATAACCAAACTCGAACAAGGGAGAAAGCAGAGACAGCAGAGCACTGGAAGCTGCATCGGGTAGCGTGAGCCATAACTGTCTAGTAATTCAGAGGACCAAGGGATGATGCAGATGGAATCAGCGGGAAAGGTGGCTTAAAGGAGGAGCAGAGGCAGAGAGACCCGTGCTAGAATTCCAGCCCCTTTCCTTACTGTGTGTGTGACCTTGGAAACATCACTCGACCTTTTATGACTCAGTTTCTCCATTAAACACAAGTCAAGTTGTGATGGCAGCTTTAAAAGAGATGGCAGAGGGTTTCATATATAGAAAGCATTACAAGACAGGAAATTAAAACCAAGCTGGGGATTCGCTCCTTGTGACAACTCTGCACTGGGGAAGCATTTATTTTTAGACTTTCTAAACCTTTGCAATTTATGTCAGAGGATTCGGGGAAAGAGCATAGACTTTCCCTTTGGGATGAAATGAGCTCCAAAGCGTGAGTCATCCCTTGACCTGTGCGATCTGCTTCGTATGTTCGGATCAATGTTCCACAGGGCATTTCCCTGCTTCCTGGCCAAATTCACAGCTGGGGGAGTGGGAGAAACACTAGGGACCTCTTCCAGGAAGACCGCTGAGTAATTGTGACCAGGTGCATCCTGGGGTGATGGCGGCCCTGGGAGGAGCGGCCGCCTTAGTGCATCAGCTAAACCGTGAGGATGGGGGCGGTCAGATCAGGGGATGGGGCAGGGGGAGGAAGTAAGCAGACTGTCCTGGGCACAGAACAAGGAGTCTGGGGAATTGAGAGATGATTCTCAATCCTCTCCCTATTCTCAGGTCATCAGAGATTGGTACTCTGGGCTCTTCACGGAGTTTTGCACCCCCGGTCTAACTGTGTGACTGATTTCTCTGGGGCTAAAATGCAATCTGCTGGTCTAGCCTGATATGACATCCAGTGCCCACCCAGCTGCCCTAAGCGATGAGCCCACAAAACTGAACAGGTTCTTGTTAACCCATCAGGGCTTTACACATAGTCGTAAAACGATGGTTCAGACCAGGTTCACAGCAGCCCTACACTCCTCTTCACAGGGACTTAGACCCTGTTAGTATGAATTTGGTGTTGGCTCCAATGACATAGTTTTGTTCCTAGATTCTCTATACTACAGAGAAAAGCCAAAGTGCTACAACAGAAAAACAAAACAAAAACAATATTACAAAGCACTTCCCCAGTACTGCTTTTTCTTACTTAGATCACCGCTGCTTTATTTGTCCTGACTGCAAAGCTCATTGTTTTTCTTCATTCATTTCTGACTAGTCCCCTTTGGATAAACTGGTGGCCACTGTGGCCATATCTTTCAAAAGCTCTGTAATTTTAGTTATCCTTAAGAGACGTGCGTACTATGATATTTAGATGTTTGAAGTTATCTAAATTTCTTTCTTGAAGTTTCTGTATTCCTGGATTGTATTATTGTTGCTTAATAAAGTCTTTAGCTAAGGAATTGTCAGATGCCTTTTTCTAATCTACATTACAAATGTCCTGGTATTTCAAACACATTTTACGTTCCTGGAGTCACATTCTGTGACCCTTTTTTGAGCCATCTGGCTACCCTGGCAATCTCTCTCACCCCCAAACCAGGACAGCTCTTGGGCAAACAAGTATTTTCCCAAGTTCTCAAGGCCTTCCAACACTACTTCCTCCCCACCCTGCTGTGCGGTTACATTTTTTTTTCCTTTTTAAAGTTTGCCATCTTGATTTATCAGTTATCAACCTTTCATTTTTTATCTCCAAATGTTACGGGGTTTTTTGTTTTTGTTTTTTTTGCGGTACGCAGGCCTCTCACTGTTGTGACCTCTCCTGTTGCGGAGCACAGGCTCCAGACGCACAGGCTCAGCGGCCATGGCTCACGGGATCCTCCCGGACCGGGGCACGATCCCGTGTCCCACTGCGCCACCAGGGAAGCCCAAATGTTACGGTTTTAATGGTCTTTTCTGCTTTGCTGAAAGCCACATTTAACTCAACTTTTTAGTTAAGTAAAAAGCAGTGAAAAGATGTTTTCCAAGAATAACTCAAATATTAATGAAGATCCAGAATAAGATATCTACGGCAACAAACTACAAAAGTAACATCATAATGGGCAAGCATCCGTTTACAGCCTGTTTATCTTCAGCAAAAAGTCGGTACGTGAAAATCTCAAGGTACGGATAGACCACCCCGGCAGCTGTCCGTCGTGCCAGGACTTGATTTATGTCCCATTGCTTTGTGATGTTTGTGAAATTAAATATCAACACCCACAGACATGGTGATCCAGCCCCTCCATCCACTTACTTCCTAAAACTGGATCTGTGACTTGTAACCGTTGGTTTACCAACCTCAGGTTCCAGGGTTCTTATTCCTCTCTTAAAGTTCTCTCTCTGATTCCCCTTCCTCTTCTGTTGTTTAGTCGTTGGCTTTCTCCCTCCTTCCTTCCATGCAGACAGTTCTGTTTGACTTTACAGGATGTATTTTCATCCTTTCCCGTTGTCTTTTCCTTGAGACCTACACATTAGGAATGTAAAAAGCAACACCATGTACATACCATCCTTTTTCAAAATGTGTGAGAGTATCAGGTCGACCCAAGCTGCCCCAGAGACCCTGCCTAGGTGACTTGATATACTGACCGTTACATGTTACTTCATTTCCATGTGCTCATATCATCCCCAGCAGATGGTTAAGTGACTTGAGAATGGGTACATTCACCTTCATAAGCACCTCCCCACCCAAAGTCCAGCACAGTGTTTTATACTTAGTTACCCCTTACGTTTTTATTGAATGAATAACTATCCCATTTAGCTACAACAGTTCTCTTCAAATCTGGGTGGAAAATTTCCAGTTTCAAACCCATACTCTGTATACGCTTTGCTCCACAGCCTTTGCCAATTTATCTCCTCATAAAATAGTGATAAATCAATGTTTCCTCAGCCAATATTTCTTTGGAACACAGGACATGCGTAACGGCTGGCTAGTCCCTGCGTGGGTGTGGAACACGGCAGAGTTGCCTAGCTGTTCTTTTTCAAGACCTAGTTCATCACTCTCCCGGAATATGTCACATATTACTTCACTGCTAAGGCTTATTTTATTTTCTTCATTCTAAACGTTGGAAGCAATTTGGATAGATCTTTTAGGAGTATAACTATGATTCCTTATCGGCAATCCCACGATTTCATCTAATTGTAATTAAATTTTAATTTTTTATCAGAGTAACCCAGAAACAGCTTAGCAAGTCAACCAGTACCATAAGGCTTATCATAAAAGAGCAGTCCCCTCACCACACTTTTCTCTTTCCTAGTTACCGCTCCCCAGGTGGACTCAGTTTTAACTCTCTCAGCGGCTGCTTCTGGTTTATGCCTCGCTATTTCAAAATAGCATCTTGTAAGAAAAAGGTTTTTATTTTCAAATTTAGATATTGTCTATTAACCTTCTATAATAAAAAGGGGATTTGGGTCTCTCCCATGCCCCCCAAACACACACACACATACACACACACACACATACATACACACACACGCACACACACTCTACTGTCTCTGTACCCAATTATATTCTTACTTTGTTCAAATCAAGATGGAAGGTTTACATTCAGATGGCTAACATCCGATTACATCTTCATTATTTACAGCTGAATCTTGTAAAACGCTATTATGTCACTTCCTTTTTGAAGTGAAAGAAATTAATTTAATTAATTAATTAACTAAATTAATTTTTTTAAATTATTTTTCTATATTATACTAAATCATCCCCACATTTTCCCACAAATTTACATTTCCTCTCAAGGTATTCAAGCCATCAGATAATCTTTTCTCCTTCTGATATGTCAATTCATGATTATTACTGTTATTGTTTGACTACATCTCCCCCTGAGCGGTCTCTCGGTTCCTATCTGTCCTGCTCTTGTGCTAGGCCTGGTGGCTCATCTGATCTCCAGGGACTTTCCTTATCAACCATCGCATGAATTCCCTTTGCCCCTTCCTCTCCTGTGTTGGATCCCTGATTCCTAAACCACAAATCTTCTCTTTCTTTGGTTTACTCCCTCAGTTTGGTGGAACTAATTTCTAGCTTCTTGGGCAATAATAGGAACAAATGGAGATAACTTTTCTTGAGAGCTTGAATGTTGAAAGATATTTGTGTTGTGTCCTAACACTTGATTGGTGGTTTGGCTAGGTACAGAATTATAGATTAGAAGGTATTTTCTCTTAGGATTTTGGAGGCATTACCAATTGTCTTCAAGTTCCCTGTGGTCTTTTTGAGAAACGATGCCATTCTGATTCTCAATAATTTATATACGACCTGGTTTTGATGCTTTGTTTTGTTCTGGAAGATTTTAGGATCTCTTTTATCGCTAAATTCTAGCTGGTATGCCCTGGAGTAGTCCTTTGAAATTCCACTCATTATCCTGTATAATCAGCTTTCCATCGAGAAGCTCATTGCTCCCATTTGAGAACTTGAGTTATTTCTAAGATACTTCCTTCTCCTCCAGTTTCCATGTATTCTCTTTCTGGAATGTCTACTAGTTAGGTATGAGATCTCCTGGAGAAAGCCTGTGCTTTGCTTATCTTTTTTCTCTTCCTTTTTTCATGTTTTTGTCTTTTAGTTCTACTTTATGAGAGAATTCTTTACTTTTTCCTCTAATCTTTCTATTAATTGTTTTAAAAACACCATTAACGTAATTTTATTTTTCAAAAGCCAGTCTTGCTCTTAGAACAGAACGTCCTTTCTTGTTCGATGATTATGGTATGTTTTCTGTGTTCTCTGAGGGTTACAAATGTGTAAAAGGCTTCTTTTCTTTGAGTTTCTTTGTTTCCTATTATTCTGCTTGTTTTTGTCTTTCACAGTAAAGACTTCTCTCAAACGCCCAGTGAGCCTGGCCACCTTTTTATGACTAAGAAGAAGGAATTAAAAGGCTAAAAACAAGCTCTGTGTGTGGGGGGGGTGTCTGTTGACAGCTAGGTTTTACTATCAGATGAGAAAGCACCTATTGTTTTTTTGATATTTTAAATTCTTTCTGGCCTTCTTGTGGATTAATAAATTATATGTTACGATTCCATGATGATTACTCCACTATTGTCTCATTAGGTATGTTTTTTGTTTTACTTTTCTTAAGTTACTCTAGGTTTTGCAATATACATCTTTAATTTATTGTAGTCTATCTTCAAATAGTATTAAGCCTCTCTCTAAGCAGGAGCAGAATTGAATTCTGTTCTGAATTCTGTTCTGAATTCTGTGACACTTCTACTACTTCTGTTCTGTTCTTATCTTTAATAATATTTTCCTTTTCATTCTCTGTGTTTGTACTGGTATTCTTTTATGAAATTCCTGAGTTGAAGGTTGGCTTCACTTGCTTTTATTATTTTATTCCGATAAATGTATTAAAACTATAAAATTCTCCTCAAGTTCTCTCTAGGTATGCTTTCATTACATCCTCTTAGTTTTAACAAGTAAGTACCTTACAGTCATTCAGTTCTAAGTATTATGGCATTTTTTAAATGATTTATCTTTATCTCAGGAGATTTTGGTAGTATTTTATTTAGTTTGTATAATTTAGGTATTTAATTTAATTAACTTATTAGTTAAGTCATTTAGCTTTATTTAATTCCTTTTCATGTAGTTAGAATGTTCATTTAGTTTGTTAGTGTAGTTTAATTATTACTTCTTCGTTGGTTACTAATTATTTTTTATTTTATTCAGTTTTTTAATTATTTAGATTTTGTAATTATTTAGTGTAACTTTCAGTATTTTACTTAGATTTTAGATATTCTTTTGTATTGATTTATGATTTTTTTTTTTTTAGGAAACATCATCTATTTCTTTGAAATATTTCTTTGAAACTTTCATTATGACTTAACACATGCTCAGTTTTCGTGACTATTCCATTTTCACTCTCTATTCTATATCTGTTGGGTATGGATAGGTACACAGAGTAAGCTATATACACAGTACTTCAATCTTATAAATTGTGTTATTTGGATTCATTTATTTGTTGATTATTTCAGTGAATATTTATTCAACACCTATTATTTGCTGGACACTCTTCTAAGCATCAGAGATACAGTGCTAAACAAAAAAAAATCCCTCCCTTTCATGGAGCTTATATTCTGGTGGGGCTAATAATAAATACATAAACAATAACCACATATTATATGTTACACACATAGTAGTGATAAAAGCTTTGGAGAAAAATAAAGCAGAATAAGGGTGATAGAGAATTTAGGGTCTACATGGCAAGAGTTACTTCATAAAGGGTGGGTCAGGAAGACCTTTCTGAGAGAGTGGTATTTAAACATATCTTTAAACATTTGTTTATTTTTCTTTGTTTGATCTATTAGTTTGAAATGGGTATGTTAAAAGCCACCCAATACAACTGTTTTTCTTTTCACAAGTACGTGATGTCCCTTTTTGGTTAGTATGATATTATTTGTCTTGAATTCTGTTTTGTCAGATGTTAAAATTTGAACATCTGTTTTCTTTCAATCCATATTTGCGTAACTTTCTTGATCTTGTTCTACCACTGGGTTTGAATCCCAGCTGTGACACTGCTACTTCTTTCATCCTGGATCGATGATTTAACCTCTATGCTTTAATGTCCTCATCCATTAGGTGAGGATATTAATAGTAACTACCTCATAATATCATTATGAGGGCTAAATGAGTTAATTCTTGTAATGTGCATAGCACAGTGCCTGGCACAGAGTAAGTGCTTATAAAAGTAAGAAGCTGTAGAAAAAAATAAAGCTTTGTTTCAAATATTCATTTGCTTTTATTTCAAGTTTGTCCATTGCTAACAACATATTGGGTTTTTCCTTTATTTTTTAAAATCCAGGGTCAATTTTAATGGGTGTTTTAAATCCATTTACATTCACTCTAAGCATTTTAATTATATTAGAACATATTCCTGCCACCTTATTTAGCATTTTTCCATTTACTATACCATTTTTTTAGTTTTTTAAAGATTTGTTTTGATGGGGACCATTTTTGAAGTCTTTACGGAATTTGCTACACCACTGCTTCCATTGTTTGTGCTTTGGTCTTTTGGCCTCGAGGCATGTGGGATCCCAGCTCCCTGACCAGGGATCAAACCCACTCCCCAACTTCCTTCCCCCCGCCCCCCCTCACATTGGAAGTCAAAGTCCCAACCACTGGACTGCCAGGGAAGTCCCGACTATACCTTTTATTTTTTCCCTTCATTTCCTATTTTACATTTGCTGTATGGCATTTTCTCCCAACTAAAAATATAAACAGTGAATTGCACTGAACTTCTTATGAAACCACGTCCTTTACTTTTTCCAATATTTCCACTATTTGTTCTTCATTCCCTTTTATACATATTTTGTATTATTGCTCATGAATGGTTATGTAGGTTTTGATTCCCACTCTG
Source organism: Grampus griseus (assembly GCF_964374135.1). Classification (NCBI taxonomy): domain Eukaryota; kingdom Metazoa; phylum Chordata; class Mammalia; order Artiodactyla; family Delphinidae; genus Grampus; species Grampus griseus. The sequence goes on from NC_139010.1 coordinate 6,408,045, forward strand.
TAGTTTCCATATCACATACCCTCTTTTTTCATCTTCTGATATCATCTCTACTTCTACATGGTACCACCAACTTCACAGTTGCCCAGACCGGACTCTCTTCTTTCCTTCTTCCCCTACTTCCAATATAACGTCATGTCCTGTCAATTCTTCTTCCTAAATGTACCTTGAATGTCTGTGTTGTTTCCTTTCATCTGTGTCTGGATTATTGTACGCTCTTTCTACGTCTGGTCTTCTCCTCCATGCCCACCCTAGTACACTCTTCTACCCTATAACCTGTGATCTTCATATAATGAAAATCTGCTGATGTCACTACCTACTTAAAACTCTTTGGTGACATTTTACTGCCCTTTGGATTGAATGCTAATTCCTTATCGCTCGCAAGTCCACGCGTGATCTGATTCCTGCTGACTCGTAGCTCTTCCTTCCCAAACTCCTTGAGGAATTTCTTCTAGCTCCTCAAACACATCAGGTGTTCTCTTACCTTCACACATTTTCGCAAGTTGTTTCTTCTTCCTAGAACGTGTTTTCCTTCCTCTTGGCCTGGTTTAACTTTACTCAACATTCAGACCTCAGTTTAGATGTTTCCTCTGAGAAGTCTGCCTTGTTCAGGAAGCCCACAATCTTACGGTCCTCTGTGTTTCTTCCTCAGTATGGTGTTCTGTGAATGTTTGGGTTTTTATCTTCAATTTCAATATGCTCAGCAAAGACAGGGGCTGTTCTCGTGTCATGTGTCTAGGATGTGCCTGATGTAGGGAAAGTCCTCGGTGAAATGTACTGACTTGAGTTGCATGTCCTTGCCGTACTTCCTGTCCCTTGGATTCTTTTAATTCTATAAATCTCTTTCAAATTCCATTGGCTTCTTAGAGACATCTTAAACATCCCCAACTCTTTACACTTTACTAACTTATATCTTACACTAAAATAATCCTAAATTGTTCACAATGTAATTTTCCATGGACTATCTCATTTAACTCTCTATGTTCCTGGGATATAAGTAGGAATAAATTAGGCTTCCCATTCTACAGTGAAGCAACTAAGTTCTGAAGAGGTTAGTGATATGCACAGTAAGACCAGAGTCATGACATCTATTTAGGTCTTTCGATTCAATTGGGTACCTTTTTTAAGTTGTGGTAAAATATACATGACATAACATTTATCATTTTAACTGTTTTTTTGTTTTTGCGGTACGCGCGCCTCTCACTGTTGTGGCCTCTCCCGCTGCCTAGCACAGGCTCCGGACGTGCAGGCTCAGCGGCCATGGCTCACGGGCCCAGCCGCTCCACAGCATGTGGGATCTTCCTGGACCGGGGCACGAACCCGTGTCCCCTGCATCGGCAGGTGGACTCTCAACCACTGCGCCACCAGGGAAGCCCCATTTTAACTGTTTTTTAAGTGTACAGTTCAGTTGCCTTAAGTACATTCACATTGTTGTGCAACCTACCCCCAGAACTCTTTTCACCCTACAAAAGTGAAACTCTATACCAATTAAATGACTCATCATTCCCTCTGTCCCCCAGCCCCTCACAACCACCATTCTACTTCCCATCTTAATGAACTCGACTACTCCAGGTATCTCATAAAAGTGGAATCAGGGGCTTCTCTGGTGGCGCAGTGTGTACATATTCAACCATATGTACATATTATTGATACAATCATATGTATATACCACATGTTGTTTATCCATTCATCTGTTGATGGACACTTGGGTTGCTTCCACTGTTTGGCTATTGTGAATAATAGTGCTGCTATGAACATGGGTGTACAAATATCTCTGAGTCCCTGCTTTCAATTGTTTTGGGTACATACCCAGAAGTGGAACTGCTGAATCATATGGTGAGTCTGCTTTCGATTTTGCAAAGAGCCCCCATATTTTTTCCACAGCAGCGTTACCATCTTACATTCCCAGCAACAGTGCACAAGGGTTCTAATTTCTCCATATCCTCATGAACACTTCTTATTTTCTGTGTCTTTGATAGTAGCCATCCCCATGGGTGTGAGTTAGAACTTCACTTAGTTTTGGTTTGCATTTCCCTAATGATTAGTAATATTAAACATCTTTTCATGTGCTTATCAGCCATTTTCATATCTTTTTTGGTTTTGTTTTCTGCTTGTTTTGTTGTTTTGGCCGTGCTACACTGCTTGCAGAATCTTAGTTCCCAGGCCAGGGATCGATCCTGGGGCCCAGAAGTGAAAGCGCTGAGCCCTAACCACTGGACCACCAGGGAATTCCCTATATCTGCCTTGGAGAAGTGTTTATCCAAGTCTTTGCCCGCTTTCTAATTGATTGTTTGCTTTTTGTTGTTGTGAGGTTATATCCTCTGGAGAGTAACCTCTTAACAGATATATGATTTGCAAATATTTTCTCCCATTCCATAGGTTGCCTTTTCACTCTATTAATTGTGTCTTATGAGGCAGTCAAGTATTCCTGACGTTAGTTTACATCGTCTTTTTAGAGGATTATTTACAGAAGTGGTACAAAGCATAGGTGGAGTCGTGGCAACAGGACTGGAGCCCAGTTATCAGAGCAGACACACGAGGTCAAGAATTGTATCAAGGGGTGAATGCTGAGCGTCAGGGTATGGGAATGTTTTGGGAATGGAGGCACTCAATGTTCTCCTGCCTAAAGATTTGTCATAGAGACTGAGGTAGGCCTAGGCCAATAGATGGGGCCAAATGCTCCCAGGAGTGGTAGAAGAAGGGATGCCAGGGCTGAGACTTCTTTAAGCCCCTGGCCTTTTATTGAGTCATATATAGAAGACTAGAGATTAATGTCCTTTCATCTCTAAGAGGTTTGAACCACTATTTAAGTGGTAAGAAGTACCTGGGAGAGTCCCACTGGCTATTTGAGGAGGCACCTAAGAACGAGACAACTAAATACAGGTCTTGGAAGAACCAGGAACCCAGGTTAAGTTTATTATCTATCAATGAAACTCTTGCCTCTTAGTAAAGGAGGATCTGGAACCTCAGGCTAGATATCACCAACTCAGCTGAGGTTAGGATTTATTATTTGTCCACAGGAATGAAATCAGGAATTATATGTAGCAATGTCAGGTTATCAGTGGCAAAGTCAGATTATCAGTAGCAGATTGGTGCCTTTCAGATAAAGGCTAAAGGTAAGTTGGGAATAAGACCCAGGTTACCAATGAGCCAGGACTGGCCGACTAAAGGTGGTTTATAAGAGGCTTTAGGGGTGAACTGGTTTGTCATCTGAAATCCAGAGCTGTCATTTTCCCTCTATTTGTATGAAAAGGATCTGATTCCCGGAGGGACCAGATAGCCATATATGACATTACTATCCCCTTTAGCTATATGAGTGAATACAGAATCACCTCTCTTTACAATTTTTTTTCTTTTTTTTTTTTCAGTATGCGGGGTTCTCACGGTTGTGGCCTCTCCCGTTGCGGAGCACAGGCTCCGGACGCACAGGCTCAGCGGCCATGGCTCACGGGCCCAGCCACTCCGTGGCATCTGGGATCTTCCCGGACCGGGGCACGAAACTGCATCCCCTGCATCGGCAGACGGACTCCCAACCACTGCGCCACCAGGGAAGCCCTCTTTACAAGTTTTTAACCAGTAAATTTCTACAGACGTAAGCAAAGCTTTCATCCAGAGCAAATTGTTTCAGGTCCCACTGCCACCAACAAATGACATTAGTGGTCTGCAAACTCATTTTAGACTCAGACACCACAAAGTTCAATAGTCTGTTTCTTATTGAGCTGTCTTAAGAACATCATTAAACCCATAATATCTTTAAAGCATTGCTGAGAAAATATCAAAAGGGTTCATAACAGATGCTTACAATTACAAGGAAAACAGAGGAAGTGACTTTTAAAAATGGAAAGTGGGGCTTCTCTGGTGGCACAGTGGTTGGGAGCCCGCCTGCCGATGCAGGGGACACGGGTTCATGCCCCGGTCCGGGAGGATCCCACATGCCGCGGAGCGGCTGGGCCCATGAGCCATGGCCGCTGAGCCTGCGCGTCCGGGGACTGTGCTCCGCAACGAGAGAGGCCACAGCAGTGAGAGGCCCGCGTACCACAAAAAAAAAAAAAAAAAACGGACTACCTCCCCGTGAATTTATGAGCAAATGGCTTTGCAAAATGCCTTTTACAACTGCATTGGTACATAGGAAGAGGAACTTCTGTGCATCTATTGAATTTGTTTTCCATTTTGTTCTATATCGGCTGCGAACTTGGATATAAATGCTTTCTCTGTCTTCATAAATATCATTGGTAAGATATCTTAGACATGACCGAGGACAATGCCTAAGGATGTGCAACTAGAAGAACATTTCCCAGAGTGTGCTTCATGGGCTCGGTAGGAAAAAACAAAAAGATTCCATGATCACATAGATTTGGAAAATAATAAAACAGTTAATAAAAGTTGAATGTATTTCTTAAAACCGAGTGTTGTTAGAATACCCCTAGCTGACCTCCAACTACAGAGAGCATAACTGACCGCGAATCCCCGCTGCCGCCTTCCAAAACCATGTTCACATTTGTGGGGAGGCCAGCTTTCCCTGAAGCTGCTCGCAGGTAAGGACCATGACCGAGAGAAAGGGTTCTAAAGTAGGCCCAGTACTGGAAGACACAAGACTCCCTGACCGACGACTTTGGCTCAGGGGTTTCCTGGCAGGCTTGCTGAGCTGATAACTCATTAGACTTGAGGGCAGTCTAAAGCTTCCTTCAGTCTCTCCTGTACTCAGGGTCAGACTTGCATGGTCTGATGCCCCTTCCGGCCTTTCCCAGCTCCCTTCCATTTTCTCTCACAGGCTTTCCCCTAATAGAATTCTTCCATATTTAATCCTATCTTGGCGTCTGCTTCTCAGATAACCCAGACAAGCTATTACAAATTTTATAATAACTCATAAACCTCTGTGCACACACACAAAACTAGCAGCTAACTCTATGAAGCAAGACCTATTAGAAATAGAAGAGGAATTACATACACAGGTAACATTCATCAGAGATTTTAATACAACCCTTTTAAAATCAGTCATACATAACAGACAAAAATTGAAAACATAAAGAAACTTATGAACCCATAACCCTCATATAGATAGTAAAAATTAGCTTCTAAGTTGATGGAACAAAGAAAGATTTGAAAATCCATATTTCTTATTATTCAATAGTGTTAGAATAAATAATACAAAATGATAAAATGAGTACCTAGAAATTAAGAAATATAGCCTTACACAAATTCTGGAACAATGAGGCAATCGACACTGAAAGACAGCATAAGTTGTACTCAGAGGAAAATTTAGAAACTGAAATGTTTTATTTAAGAAAGAAAGATTACTAATAATGAAACTTTGTATTATAGAAAATTAGAAAAACCACAATAAAATCAACCAAAAGAAAATATGAAGAGGTTATTAGTAAAGATAAAAGTGGGAAAATAATAATAATAAACAAAAATTGGAATAACTAAATAATTAAAGAATAACTAAATCCAAAGGCTAGTTTTGTGAAAATATCAAACCCTTATGAATTTAATTATGATAACATTTTTTAAATGTTGAAATAAAAATGGGCAAAAGATATGCTTGATTAGGAATGAGGAAAAACACAACCACAGACAGAGAAGAAATTAAAAAAACAACAACCTTGCAATACCTCATACAACTTCTTGGTAACAAATTTGAAAATCTAGAGGAAATACTTTCTACGTACTATACATTACCAAAACTGACCCAAGATAAAGTAGAGAACAGCCACAGAGGAATGGACACAGAGGCTTGGAGAGGTGTTTAAAGAGCTATTGTTACTAACCTTTAGTAACATCATGTCCAGATGGTTTGACTCTTCCTTAAACTCTCAACTCGAAACCATAAGAAAAGATAGAAAGGCCCCCATGACTAAAGTTATGAAGCTGGCATGATTTTAGTACCAAATTCTGGTAAAGATAATTATTTTTAAATACACCAACTAATCTTTTAAAAATTTCATGCAATATTATGTATGACTATAGAAACAAAATTATAAACATAAAATATAGCAAATATACTTCAATATTTTTCATGTTTCCAAACATTAATACACTATGGCCAATTTGGATTTATACATGCATTGCATGGGTGCTTCAATACTACAAAATCTGTCAACATAATTCATAACATCAATAAATTAAGGGAAAATATGTTCATATCAATAAATCCTAAAAAGGCATTTAGGAAACCTAATAGTCATTCTTAATAAAACTATGAATAAATTAATAATAAGTGGTGACCACTTGATGATGATTTGAAAAATTGACCTATCAAAAACCAACAGAAAATATTTCAAATGATGAAACAAAATCATTTCAGTTAAAATCATAAATATCATAGAATTCCTTCTATCTGTGTTATTAACCAATATGATGTTGTAGATTCTAGTAAATGCAGTAACAAGGCAATAAAATAATTCACAAGAACATTGGAAAAGAAGCAATAATAACATCTATATTCACTGAAAATGTAATTTTACACCTAGAAAACCCCAAAAGATTCTCTTTAAAAAGCAGCTTTGGGCTTCCCTAGTGGCGCAGTGGTTGAGAGTACGCCTGCCGATGCAGGGGACACGGGTTCGTGCCCTGGTCTGGGAGGATCCCACATGCCGCGGAGCGGCTGGGCCCGTGAGCCATGGCCGCTGGGCCTGCGCGTCCGGAGCCTGTGCTCCGCAACGGGAGAGGCCACAGCAGTGAGAGGCCCACGTACTGCAAAAAAAAAAAAAAAAAAGCAGCTTTAATGAAAAAGAAAAATTGGACACATGTTAAAAATACAAAATTCAACAGTTTTTCTTTATATTAGCAATAAAGACCCACAAATGAAAATAGAAAAAAAAAGATTATTTTGTTTACAATATTTCCAAAAAATTAGCGAGAGCTGGGAGTAAATGTGAAATGAAAGGTGGAGGTCTAAATAAAGGAAGTGGTAAAGTCATATTGAAGAAGGTAAAACAAATGCTGAATAATGAGAAGGCATAAACTTTTTGAATTAGAAAAATTTAATTTCATAAAATGTATATCTTTACAACTTTATGTTACTACTATACTGCATGGTTAATGCAATTCCAGTTAGAATCCCGTGGTAGAGAAGGATTCATCCTCCAGGGTCCCTTCTCCTTCCTTTCTTAGTGAGAACCCGGGGCTCTTTGTAGTAACACTGTATTTTCCAGTGTTCTGGAAAAACCCACAGTTCTCCTCCTCTTTCTCCTTTACTTTCATATGGAACACTGCACTTCTGACACTTCTGGTCACCAAATGTGCAGGAAGTTTTCCCACACTAAGCAATTCTCGTGACGCCAGCTCGGTGTGCTATAATTTAAGTCAATTATGACACCATTTACCTGGAGATGGCGTCAGATCCTGCAGGTTAAGGACTCAGTCTCACGAGAGACTGCCCCCCACTTCCGAAGTCACCGCAAGTAGTAGATTCCCAGGTTACCCACAACTTCTGTGCAACCTGCTACAAATCAGAGGTTCCCATTCCTTCCTCCCCCTTGGATTTGATTATCTGCTAGAGCAGCTCACGGAACTCAGAAACACATTTACCAATTTACTAAAGGATACGCTGAAGGATACAGAGGACGGCCAGATAAAGAGATACCTAGGGTGAGATCTGGGAGAATGCAGAGCACAGGGGCTGCTGTCCCCATGGAGTTGGGGTGCATCATCCTCCTGGTAAACGGCTGCGTTCACCCACCTGCAAGTTCCCCAAACCCCATACTGTTGGGATTTGTGAAGGCTTCCTCACGTAGTCATGAGCAATTATTAACTCCATTTCTAGTCCCTCTTCTCTCTCTAGAGAATTGGGGGCGGGGTTGAAAATTCCAGGCTTCTAATCATGGCTTGGTCTTGCTGTTGACCAGTTCCCAGTCAGGAGCCACCAGGAGCCCACCCAGGGTCACCTCAATAGAACAGAAGATGCTCCTGTCACTCTTATCACTTGGGAATTTACAAGGGTTTTAGAAGCCTTGTGTCAGGGATGGGGTCAAGGACCAAATGTATATTTCTTATCACAGATCACAGTATCACAGTATCCTTTGCTTCCCTTGCAATGGGGTGCAGTCATGTGATCAAGTTCAGGCCAGTGAGATGCAGATAGAAGTTGAGCAGTAGTCCTCCCTTATCTGCGGTTTCACCTTCCGTGGTTTCAGTTACCCACAGTCAACCACGGTCTGAAAATAAATGGAAAGTTCCAGAAATAAACAAGTCATAAGTTTTAAATTTCTCATCATTCTGGGCAGTGTGATGAAACCTCAAGCTATCCCACCTGGATGTGAACCATCCCTTTGTCCAGTGTACCTTGCCCATTAGTCTCTTAGTAGCCACCTGGTTGATCCAATCAACTGTCACCCTTATCGGAGTACTTGTGTTCAAGTGACCCTTACTTTACTTAATAGTAAGTAGGCCCCAAAACACAAGCATAGTCATGCTGGCAATTTGTATATGCCAAAGAGAAGCTATGAGGTGCTTCCTTTAAGTGAAAAGGGGCAAGTTCTTGACTTAATAAGGAATGAAAAAAATCATGTGCTGAGGTTGCTAAGATCTACAGTAAGAACAAATCTTCTATCCGTGAAATTGTGGAAAAGGAAGAAGACATTTGTGCTAATTTCTTTTTTTTTTTCTTTTGGCCGCACTGTGGTATGCAGGATCTTAGTTCCCCGACCAGGGATCGAACCTGAGCCCCCCTGCTGTGGAAGCTCGAAGTCTTAACCACTGGACTGCCAAGGAAGTCCCAAAAAATTTGTGCTAGTTTTGCTGTCACACCTCAAACCACAAAAGTTACGGTCACGGTGCATGATAAGTGCTTAGTTAAATGGAAAAGGCATTAAGTTGGTACAGTAAGATACTTTGAGACCACATTCACATACCTGTTATTATAGTATAGTGTTGTAATTCTATTTTATTATTAGTTATTGTTGTTAATCTCTTACAGTGCCTAATTTATGAATTAAATTTATCATAGGTATGTATGTATAGGAACAAGCATAGTGGATTTAGGGTTTGGTACTATCCACAGTTTCAGGCATCCACTGGAGGTCTCGGAACGTACCCCCTCTGGATGATGGGGAACAGCTGTATGTGCAACTTCCATTCTTAAAAGGAGGTGGGGATGGGGTTGACCTCTCCTGGCCCATTTTCCCTTTTCTACTGGAATGTAGGTGAGTAGCACACCATCCTGTAGTATGCAAATGGTAAAAACAGAAGATGGAAAAAACCTTGGTCTCTTACGCTTAAATCTGACACACCGACCCTAGACTGCTTATATTTGGCATTTTTGGCAAGAAAAGTACAAACAAAACCAAAACTCCTGTCTTGTTCAAGTCACAGTTACTTTGGCTCTTACTTACAGCACCTGAAACTATATCCTAAGCGATGCAAATCCCAACAGTGTTTTTTAAAGTTATTACATAAAATCATATAAAAGTTTAAAGGGGAAAATAAATACCAATAGAAAAGTAGAAACGTTTTTTGGTTTGTTTTGCTTTGCTTTTTAAAGGGAAGGAGCTACATAACTCTATAAGGCATCCAATCAAATAAATATGGCAATGGTTTGGGGATAGAAACATAGATCAGTGAAACAGTGTCGTTAGTTAAGCTAGAAAGCGCCCAAGTATATACAAGAATGTAAAATAAACAAATGTGATTTTTTAATTCTGTGGGAAAATGGTTCATCTAGACAATGTGCTATCACAGCTGCCCACCTGTATGAAAGAAAGTAAAATTGTGCCCCCATCTCAAATCACATGGACATCTAAATTCCAGATGGACCCAAGACTGAAATGTAAACATAGCCATTTCCTCTGGGAAAATAAATCTAAGAGATCACGTGCAAAATTAAGAGTACCTTCCTAACCAAACTTTAAAACTTTTATGTAGGAGACAATATAGGTAAATAGAAATTATATTTGAAATCTGATGGCAAAATAAAATTATACTATACAAAGAGCTCTTACAAATTGACAAAAAAAAAGACCTACAACTCAACAGAAAAGTGGGCAAAGGGTATGAACAAGCAATTCACAGGAAAGCGACTCCAAATATTTGACATATATAACGAAAGGACATTCAAATTCACGAGTAGTGTGAAAATTGCAAGTTAAATTAACAGTGACAAAATGACTTACATCCATAATGCCAGGTTTAAGGAAGAGCCTTAAAAAAAAAGGAAAAGCATTTTGCTGCAGGCATGAAGAAAAGAGCATGCTCTCTAATTTGCTGGTGGAAATGTGAATATTTATAGCCTTTTGGGGAAAGCAATGTGGCAATACCTATTAAAAATAAAATAAATTGCAATCCCTCCCATGAAAATATTTTCCACAGAAAAAGAGTATCAACATATCATAAGGCCAGATGTATAAAATGTTTATATAAGGTGTTATTTGTAGAGTTAAAAAATTCATAAACATTGTATACAACTGTGAATAATGAAATTGTTCAATAATTTATGAGACATCCACTCCATGGAGTTTTAGAAAACCATCACAAACAACGAATTAGAGCTGTACTGAGCAGGAAAAAAAAATGCAAAGTAACATTCCAGTTTTGTAAAACAAAGCCAGAGGACTATGTGTGTGTATGATTATATTTTATGAGCTTGGAGGAAAGCAGGGAAGAACTCACATGACGTTGGTAAGAAAGCTAAATTTGGGGCTAGCTCCTGGATCAGCAGTTTGACAAGGACAGGAAAAGGAGGAGGGAAAAAGAGAAAGGAAAAGTAAGCTTCCAGAACACCCAACATGCGTGGCATTGTCCCATGATAGCAGAATGATATGGGAGTATACACAGGTGAATGTAAATGATATTAGAATTAAGAAATGACTATGAGGGACTTCCCTGGTGGTCCAGTGGCTAAGACTCCACGATCCTAATGCAGGGGGCCCGGGTGTGATCCCTGGTCAGGGACTAGATCCAGCATGCCATAACTAAGAGTTTGCATGCCGCATCTAAGAGCTGGCACAGACAAATAAACAAATAAATAGATAGATAGATAAATTTTTTTAAAAAACAGAAAGGACTATGAGGCAATATAGGACTTATAATTTGTTGTAATATTAAGTGAACAATAAATGATTACAAGGTCAGGCATAGCCTATGGTTGTGTCTAAATAAAATATGTGGAGAGGCAGACAAAGGTTGGAAATTGTAGAGCATGGCCAGTGGGGTTTTAGATTATTTCCCATCTTCTTTTCTTTTTTTAAAATTTTTATTTATTTTTTAATTTAATTTTTTTTTTTTTTTTTTTTTTTTTTTTTTTGCGGTACGCAGGCCTCTCACTGTTGTGGCCTCTCCCGTTGCGGAGCACAGGCCCCGGACGTGCAGGTTCAGCGGCCATGGCTCACGGGCCCAGCTGCTCCGCGGCATGTGGGATCTTCCCAGACTGGGGCACGAACCCGTGTCCCATGCATCAGCAGGCGGACTCTCAACCACTGCGCCACCAGGGAAACGCTAATTTTTATTTTATATGTGTGTATAGTTGATTTACAATGTTGTGTTAGTTTCAGGTGTACAGCAAAGTGATTCAGTTATACATATATCCATTCTTTTATTTTTTTTTGAATTTTATTTAATTTATTTATTTATACAGCAGGTTCTTATTAGTTATCCATTTTATACATATTCGTGTATACATGTCAGTCCCAATCTCCCAGTTCATCCCACCACCACCTCCCACTCCCCGCCACTTTCCTCCCTTGATGTCCATACGTTGGTTCTCTACTTCAGTGTCTCTACTTCTGCCCTGAAAACCAGTTAATCTGTACCATTTTTCTAGGTTCCACATATATGCGTTAATATATGATATTTGTTTTTCTCTTTCTGACTTACTTCACTGTGTACAACAGTCTCCAGATCCATCCACATCTCTACAAATGACCCAATTTTGTTCCTTTTTACAGCTGAGTAATATTCCATTGTATATATGTGCCACATCTTCTTTATCCATTCACCTGTCAATGGGCATTTAGGTTGCTTCCATGACCTGGCTATTGTAAATAGTGCTGAAATGAACTTTGGGGTGCATGTGTCTTTTTGAATTATAGTTTTCTCTGGGTATATGCCCAGTAGTGGGATTGCTGGATCATATCATAGTTCTATTTTTAGTTCTTTAAGGAACCTCCATACTGTTCTCCATAGTGGCTGTATCAATTTACATTTCCACCAACAGTGAAAGAGGGCTCCCTTTTCTCTGCACCCCCTCCAGCATTTGTTGATTGTAGATTTTCTGATGATGCCCATTCTAACTGGTGTGAGGTGATACCTCATTGTAGTTTTGATTTGCATTTTTCTAATAATTAGTGATGTTGAGCAGCTTTTCATGTGCTTCTTGGCCATCTGTATGTCTTCTTTAGAGAAATGTCTATTTAGATCTTCTGCCCATGTTTTGATGTGGTTGTTTGTTTTTTTTAATATTGAGCTGCATGAGCAGGTTATATATTTTTGAAAATTAATCCTTTGTCCATTGATTCATTTGCAAATATTTTCTCCCATTCTGAGGGTTGTCTTTTAGGCTTGTTTGTAGTTGCCTTTCCTTTGCAAAAGCTTTTAAGTTTCATTGGGTCCCATTTGTTTAATTTTGTTTTTATTTCCATTACACTAGGAGGTGGATCAAAAACAATCTCACTGTGATTTATGTCAAAGAGTGTTCTTCCTATGTTTTCCTCTAAGAATTTTATACTGTCCAGTCTTACATTTAGGTCTCTAATCCATTTTGAGCTTATTTTTATGTATGGTGTTAGGAAGTGTTCTAATTTCATTCTTTTTTCATGTAGCTGTCCAGTTTTCCCTGCACCACTTATTGAAGAGACTATCTTTTCTCCATTGTATATCCTTGGTCATAAATTAGTTGACCATAGGTGCATGGGTTTATCTCTGGGCTTTCTATCCTGTTCCATTGATCTATATTTCTGTTTTTGTGCCAGTACCATATTGTCTTCATTACTGTAGCTTTGTAGTATAGTCGGAAGTCAGGGAGTCTGATTCCTCTACCTCCGTTTTTTACCCTCAAGACTACTTTGGCTATTGGGGGTCTTTTTTGTCTCCATACAAATTTTAAAAATTTTTGTTCTAGTTCTGTAAAACATGCCATTGGTAATTTGATAGGAACTGCATTGAATCTGTAGATTGTTTTTGGTATTATAGTCATTTTCACAATATTGATTCTTCCAATCCAAGAACATGGTATATCTCTCCATCTGTCTGTATCATCTTTAATTTCTTTCATCAGTGTCTTATAGTTTTCTGCATACAGGGCTTTGTCTCCCTAGGTAGGTTTATTCCTAGATATTTTATTCTTTTTGTTGCAGTGGTAAATGGGAATGTTTCCTTAATATCTCTTTCAGATTTTTCATCAATAGTGTATAGGAATGCAAGAGATTTCTGTGCATTAATTTTGTATCCTGCAACTTTACCAAATTCATTGATTAACGCTAGTAGTTTTCTGGTAGCATCTTTAGGATTCTCTATGCATGGTATCAGGTCATCTGCAAACAGTGACAGTTGTACTTCTTCTTTGCCAATTTGTATTCCTTTCATTTCTTTTCTTCTCTGATTGCCGTGGCTAGGACTTCCAAAACTATGTTGAATAATAGTGGCGAGAGTGAACATCTTTGTCTTATTCCTGATCTTAGAGGAAATACTTTCAGTTTTTCACTACTGAGAATGATGTTTGCTGTGGGTTTGTCGTATATGGCCTTTATTATGTTGAAGTAGGTTCCCTCTATGCCCACTTTCTGGAGCGTTTTTATCATAAATTGGTGTTGAATTTTGTCAAAAGCTTTTTCTGCATCTATTGAGATGATCATCTGGTTTTTATTCTTCAGTTTGTTAATATGGTGTATCACATTGATTGATTTGCCTATATTGAGGAATCGTTGCCTCCCTGGGATAAATCCCACTTGATCATGGTGTAGGATCCTTTTAATGTGTCGTGGGATTCTGTTTGCTAGTATTTTGTTGAGGATTTTTGCATCTATATTCATTAGTGATATTGGTGTGTAATTTTCTTTTTTTGTAGTATCTTTGTCTGGTTTTGGTATCAGGGTGATGGTAGCCTCATAGAATGAGTTTGGGAGTGTTCCTTGCTCTGCAATTTTTTGGAAGAGTTTGAGAAGGATGGCTCTTCTCTAAATGTTTGATAGAATTCACTTGTGAAGCTATTTGGTCCTGAATTTTTGTTTGTTGGAAGATTTTTAATCACAGTTTCATTACTTGTGATTGGTCTGTTCATATTTTCTGTTTCTTCCTGGTTCAGTCCTGGAAGGTTATACCTTTCTAAGAATTTGTCCATTTCTTCCAGGTTGTCCATTTTATTGGTGTAAAGTTGCTTGTAGTAGTCTCTTAGGATGCTTTGTATTTCTGCCATGTCTGTTGTAATTTCTCCTTTTTCAATCCTAATTTTATTGATTTGAGTCCTCTCCCGCTTTTTCTTGATGAGTCTGGCTAATGGTTTATCAATTTTGTTTATATTCTCAAAGAACCACCTTTTAGTTTTATTGATCTTTGCTATTGTTTTCTTTGTTTCAATTTCATTTATTTCTGCGCTGGTCTTTATGATATCTTTCCTTCTACTAACTTTGGGTTTTGTATGTTCTTCTTTCTCTAGTTCCTTTAGGTGTAATGTTAGATTGTTTATTTGAGATTTTTCTTGTTTCCTGAGGTAGGCTTGTATTGCTAAAAACTTTCCTCTTAGAACTGCTTTTACTGCATGCCATAGGTTTTGGATCATTGGTTTTCATTGTCATTTCTCCCTAGGAAGTTTTTGATTTCCTCAGCAGTCTCTTGGTTATTTAGTAACGTACTGTTTAGCTTCCATATGTTTATGTTTTTTACGTTTTTTCCCCCTGTAATTGATTTCTAATCTCATAGCGTTGTGGTCAGAAAAAGATGCTTGATATGATTCCAATTTTCTAAAATTTACTGAGGCTTGATTTGTGACCCAAGATGTGATCTACCCTGGAGACTGTTCCATGTGCACTTGAGAAGAAAGTGTAATCTGCTGGTTTTGGGTGGAATGTCCTATAAATATCAATTAAATCTATCTGGTCTATTGTGTCATTTAAAGCTTGTGTTTCCTTATTAATTTTCTGTTTGGATGATCTGTCCATTGGTGTACGTGAGGTGTTAAAGTCCCACACTATTACTGTGTTACCATTGATATCCTCTTTTATAGCTGTTAACAGTTGCCTAATGTATTGTGGTGCTCCTATGTTGGGTGCATATATATTTGTAATTGTTATATCTTCTTCTTGGATTGATCCCTTGATCATTATGTAGTGTCTTCCTTGTATCTTGTAACATCCTTTATTTTAAAGTCTATTTTATCTGATATGAGTGTTGCTACTCCAGCTTTCTTTTGATTTCCATTTGCATGGAATATCTTTTACCATCTGCTCACTTTCAGTCTGTATGTGTCCTTAGGTCTGAAGTGGGTCTCTTATAGACAGCATCTATATGGGTCTTCTTTTTGTATCCATTCAGCAAGACTGTGTCTTTTGGTTGAAGCATTTAATCCATTCACCTT
The DNA here is from genome assembly GCF_964374135.1 of Grampus griseus. Lineage (NCBI taxonomy): Eukaryota > Metazoa > Chordata > Mammalia > Artiodactyla > Delphinidae > Grampus > Grampus griseus. Next base: position 6,423,547 of record NC_139010.1, read on the forward strand.
TAAGGTAATTATCGATATGTATGTTCCTATTACCATTTTCTTAATTGCTTTGGGTTTATTTTTGTAGGTCCTTTTCTTGTCTTGTGTTTCCCACTTAGAGAAGTTCCTTTAGCATTTGTTGGAGAGCTGGTTTGGTGGTGCTGAATTCTCTTAGCTTTTGCTTGTCTGTAAAGCTTTTGATTTTTCCATGGAATCTGAACAAGATCCTTGCTGGGTAGAGTAATCTTGGCTGTAGGTTCTTTCCTTTCATCACTTTAAGTATATCATGCCACTCCCTTCTGGCTTGTAGAGTTTCTGCTGAGAAATCAGCTGTTAACATTATGGAAGTTCCCTTGTATGTTATTTGTCATTTTTCCCTTGTTGCTTTCAGTAATTTTTCTTTGGCTTTAATTTTTGTCATTTTGATTACTATGTGTCTCAGCATGTTTCTCCTTGGGTTTATCCTGCGTGGGACTGTTGGTGCTTGGGTGTCTATTTCCTTTCCCATGTTAGGGAAGTTTTCGACTATAATCTCTTCAAATATATTCTTGGGTTCTTTCTCTCTCTCCTCTCCTTCTGGGACCCCTATAATGTGAATGTTGTTGTATTTAATGCTGTCCCAGAGGTCTCTTAGGCTGTCTTCATTTCTTTTCATTCTTTTTTCTTTATTCTGTTCCTCGGCAGTGAATTCCACCATTCTGTCTTCCAGGTCAATTATCCATTCTTCTGCCTCAGTTATTCTGCTATTGATTCCTTCTAGTGTATTTTTTGTTTCAGTTATTGTATTGCTCATCTCTGTTTGTTTGTTCTTTAATTCTTCTATGTGTTTGTTCTTTCATTCTTCTAGGTCTTTGTTAAACATTTCTTGCATCTTCTTGATCTTTGCCTCCATTCTTTTTCTGAGGTCCTGGATCATCTTTACTATCTTTATTTTGAATTCTTTTTCTGGAAGGTTGCCTATCTCCACTTCTTTTAGTTGTTTTTCTCTTCTTCCTTCATCTGGTATATAGCCCTCTGCCTTTACATCTTGTCTATCTTCCTGTGAATGTGGTTTTTGTTCCACAACCTGCAGGATTGTTGTTCTTCTTGCTTCTGCTGTCTGCACTCTGGTGGATGAGGCTATCTAGGAAGCTTGTGGAAGTTTCCTGATGGGAGGGACTGGTGGTGAGTATATATGGGTGTTAATGTGGTGGACAGAGCTTAGTAAAACTTTAATCTGCTTGTCTGCTGATGGGTGGGGCTGGGTTCCCTCCCTGTTGGTTGTTTGGCCTGAGGTGACCCAACACTGGAGCCTACCCGGCTCTTCGGCTAATGGTGGACTCTGGGAGGGCTAACTCCAAGGATCACTTCCCAGAATTTCTGCTGCCAGTTTCCTTATCCTCATGGTGAGCCACAGCCACCCCCGCCTCTGCAGGAGACCCTTCAACACTGGCAAGTAGGTCTGGTTCCGTCTCCTATGGAGTCACTGCTCCTTTCCCTGGGTCCCGATGCTCACACTTCTTTTTGTGTTCTCTCCAAGAGTGAAGTCTCTGTTTCCCCCAGTCCTGTCTAAGTCCTGCAATCAAATAGCGCTAGCCTTCAAAGTCTGATTCTCTAGGAATTCCTCCTCCCATTGCCAGACCCCCAGGTTGGGAAGCCTGACGTGGGGCTCAGAACCTTCACTCCAGTGGGTGGACCTCCGTGGCATAAGTGTTCCCGTTTGTGAGTCACCCACCCAGCATTTATGGGATTTGATATTATTGTGATTGCCCCCCTCCTCTCATCTCGCTGAAGCTTCTCCCCTGTCCTTGGATGTGGGGTATCTTTTTTGGTGAGTTCCAGTGTCTTCCTGTTGATGATTGTTCAGCAGTTAGTTGTGATTCCAGTGCTCTCACAAGAGGGAGTCAATATATCCATTCTTTTTCAGGTTCTTTTCCATATAGGTTATTACAGAATATTGAGTAGAGTCCCCTGTGCTATACAGTAGGTCCTTGTTGATTATCTATTTATCTCATATTATTACATTGTCTTTAAAAAATATTTTAAAAAGTAAATAAAAATAATGATTAGTGATGAAAGACCACGTGTCATGCATTTCTTGAAATTATAGACCCTGTAATGATGTCAAAATATAATATGAACTGGGCAAATACTAGCAAGGTGAAGGTGGAGAATTCTGGTATCCTCCGTTTTCTCTCATTTTATGGTCATTTTTCCATTTTCTACCTTATGTCACTGGGCAAAAATGAGATCTTAAGATGATGTACTGATCTGCAAGAATAAACTTTACAAATGCTTAAAATAAATGTGTGTATTCAGTGAAATCCTCTTAAGAACCAGAGAGAACCTTGGATGACTTCTGAAGAAATCAGCAATTCCGTAACTTTTTTCACTCTCCCTTCTTCCGCTCAGCCAGCCCTGCTCACAGCTGACTGACTCTGACAACGGGTCAGAGAAGCCAGGTGTTGTGAGATGGTTGCAGGATATCCACAACAGTGTTGGGGACATGAAGACAGCCCCTTGGGGTGAGGGGGGTTGTGAAGCGGATTAAATGACCATCTAGGCAGCAAAGTGGAAAGGCAGCCAGGGAATCAAGTTCACCCGAGTCTGCAAGGTTCCCATTGTGTGCGTTTCCCTGAGATCATTGGTCCTTTGAAGCCCATTATCAAAATGTTTGTGACACAGGGAGATCAGCTTGATTCTTTGTGACCACCTAGAGGGGTGGGATAGGGATGATGGGAGGGAGACACAAGAGGGAGGAGATATGGGGATATATGTATATGTATAGCTGATTCACTTTGTTATAAAGCAGAAACTAACACACCATTGTAAAGCAATTATACTCCAATAAAGATGTTTAAAAAAAAGTGTTTGTGACAAGCGTGCTTTGCCCTCCTGTTGAGGCTTCCCATTGTAATGGCTCAAGATGGCTCTCCATGGAACTATCTCAAGGGACAGTGGATGACCTTGGTCTCTGCCTTCCTCCAACCTTGAGCATTAGTTTTCTCCAATGTCAAAATAGCAGGGCTATAAAGAGCTGAGGCTGGTGGGAGAGGCAGCAGGTTAGCTATGTCCACAGGCCTCCTCGTGACCACTCAGGTGGTCTCATTGGACCACCAACTGCCCCTGCACTTGGCACGATGCCTCGTAGACACTCAACGTTGCTCCATTGAATGTGTGCATGAACTTTATACAAATCTTGAGGAAGAACTAACGACAACTTGTTTTTTGTTGTTTTTTGTGATACGCGGGCCTCTCACTGTCGTGGCCTCTCCCGTTGCAGAGCACAGGCTCCGGATGCGCAGGCCCAGCGGCCATGGTTCATGGGCCCAGCCGCTCCACAGCATGTGGGATCTTCCCGGACCGGGGCACGAACCCGCGTCCCCTGCATCAGCAGGCGGACTCTCAACCACTGTGCCACCAGGGAAGCCCGTAAGACAACTTGTTTTGCTGGGGACACAGTAAAAATTCTCTGCTGTTTCTCCCTCACTGAGACCACAGTGGTTCCACAAAATGGTCATAAGCTCTCTTATCATTATGCCTTCCTTTCTCAGCTGCTGAAAGGAAGGCCTGAACTGTCACTAGCTCCCAGATTTGTACGAAGCGTGGGATCCACGTTAGCAGGTAACCTGGCTGTCTTTATTCTCACACTCACATGCTCATTGTTCTTGCCTCTAAACGTCTCCGGTCCTTAAGGGGAATCATACACACTCTGTGGGCCAACTTCCTAGCCTGGGGACACCATCCTCCAAGGGAGACAGTGTTCTACCTGGAAGCATTCCTAGGAAGGGGACGCTTGAGAACTCAGGTCCTGCGCATCTCATTGCACATCACTTGGGGAAGCTCTTGCCTTGTAATTTGCAGGTGTGTGTTTGTAATTGCTCCCTGGGCAGCTCTAAATGACAAAGCATGTGTGTTGGCAGCACCCTCTGCTTCTCACCTGCTCCTCCAGGCCCCGGGTGAACACACTTCACAGGAACAATCCAGTTCCAGAATCACAGACCTGGCTCATTTTCTCAGGAAGGAGTCTCAACAGAGCAGTAAAAGAAAATGAAGCTTGGTTTTTTTCTGTTCGTTTCAACAACCCCAGCATTGCCTGTTGAACCCTACACTTTCAACCCTATTCTCTCCTGCTACTTATCCTGTCTCCAAAGCCGTGAATGGATTCCTCACATAATGTCTTCCTAACTTCCCTGGCCAAGAGGAGGAAGGGCTATTTTCAGTGTGCGTTTAGCCTGAAGGACTGGGCATAAGAAAGATGCTCCAGATGCATTTCACTAATAAATCAGAGTGAACAAAGGTCTTCCTGCATTCGTTTTACTCGTAGAGGCCAAACTGTGTGATCGTGTTGCATCCGTGCCGTAGATGCCACACACAAGCCGACTTCTCATTGCCCAGGGAAGTTAAGCTCGGAATCCCATTTCCAGTTGGGCCTGAGTTTCCATTCTCTCAGTTATCAAAGGCAGTGTGAACTATATTAAAAAATTAACTAGCTATCTTAAAGTGAAAGTTATCCTGTCTTGCATTTTATACTTGCATGACCCATGCTGCTTTGCGAAAATCCAGGTGATGTGTGCTATAGTACTGCAGGGTCCAAGGACTGAGGAACTGCAGAGAATGTGCACACTATCTGTAAATAGCTTGAACCTTTCTGGAATGCTCCTTCCTTGGGAAATGCACAGAGGAAGTAGCGAGCAGGTTTACCTAGAATGTCAATCAGAAAGTCTGAAATGGTTTAACCATTCTTATGAGGCCATTCTTTTTTTTTTTTTTTTTTTTGAGGCCATTTTTATTTCATTGGACCGTCTGCGAAAGGCTTTCGGAACTGATCCTTAGAAAGAGTTCACTTTCCTCTCTTTGGCATGAGGCTGCCAGTTTCCTGGCTTCACTTGGTGGGAAGGAAATACAATTCTGTTCCTCTTCTGTAAAAGTAGGCTTCGAGCTCCCTCCTGCAGCGTCTCGATAAAAGCCTCCTTTCTTCTGAACTGCATCCTCCTTCACTTGGGCTTGTATTTTGTATCTTGGTTCATTCCTATATGCTCAAGTCTGTCCTTCTGACTGCCAAGCCCAGCACATGACCATGGGCAGAAAACCACCATAATCCTTTACAGCTTCACTTTGGACTTTGCCAGCAGCATTTCCTAGGTCCCTGCAGCCTGTGTGCCAGGGGGTCTTGGCAAGTGCATCACTCAGGGCAAATTCTCAGATGGAGAGTGGTCCTATCGGAAACAAGAGAATTTACACAAAACCAGAGCCTGGATCCCTGCCGAGTGGGTACCCTCCTTATATCCAGCTGATGCTCAGCAACTGTGTAAGCAGCACCTGGCAGCTCACCTACTCTTCACACTCTTCCTTCTTTGCTCCTGGGGACCTTGAGGTTTTTAGTACAGGAAAAAGAAGGTGAGTTTGCTTCCTTCCCTACTATCTCCACCTGGGTGGATACATGTTGATTACTCTCTCCTGATGATCTTTGAGCTCCTGGAACAGCTCCATATGAGCAACCCTTCCTGGGATCCCATTCACGTTCAGGATATCCTGGAAGGTGATGCATGAAAGACGCTGTTTACCCTTAGACGGCCTCTTTCGCTAAAGCCCATCTTATATTACTTCCTGGACCCAAAAGTCTTGGTCAGGAATCCACTGATATCCCCCAATAGATGCATGAATAGCAGGGATTCTTCAAACTCCTGAAAATCGTATGTGAATTGTTCTGTATGTGGTTTTCATTTTCCACTGTGTCCATTATGTATTCAAAGAGTTCTGCAATACTAAAGAGATTAAAAGCAGATGTTTACTCGGACCACTTTTCTCATCCTGAAATTTTATGAGACTCTGATCATGTTTTTTCAGCTTTACCACCAAACCCAAACCTAAAAAAAATACTTACCCGGGAGTGTGACAGTGTCACAGTGGAATTTCTGGGCTACCTCAGCACATGCTGAAGAAAACACTAACAGTTCTGGAGAGGGTATGACACCCACCACCTTGATATGATTATGAGTTCCAGTAACTTTTGAGGCTTATTGGATGGTATCACAGATCATTTTCTACTTTTCACAATAGCTGCCTTGATAAGAGTCCTCCTAGAGAAAGAGAAAATATTTGTTTGGTTCCTGGAGACTACCCAAAGACCTTACTAAACTCTGCGCCAATCCTGACCTTCTCCTGGCCCAGCCTTGTCTTGAAAGGTCAGGACCTTACAGGAAAAGCGAGATACATGTTAGACTCTTTTTCCAATTTTTAAAACACTGTTGGTTTCCTAGCATCTCTCAGCAGCAACCAATGGTGGTTTTTCTTTTCGGTATCATTTTGAATTCATGAATGAAAAGATATTTGATACCCTTACATTCTTTAAAATGATTATTCATTCTGAAAAGCAAACTGTCGCATCTTTAGTGCATGGGGATGGATCTTAAGCCCTGTAGACACAACCTCGGTGGTCGTAGATTCTCTTATTTTCTGGCGAGATAAGTTGTTCCAGGCTCATCTTGTCTATTTCGCGGACCAGATCTGAAGCAGCCATTTCTCCAAAGAGCCTCGTAACAGGAAAACTTAGAGATCACAACCAGCTCATTGCTCCTGGGTGCATTTCTTTGGCTCTTTCAATAGACAGAGCTAGAAAATAAGTATTTTTAAAGAAAAAAAATGTACCCCATGAGCATAATGATATAGCCATTGATATAGAAGTTAGGGAGTTTTTACTTCTTGATTTTATGTTTGTAACTCTGATCACTTACGATGAAAAATCTCGGTCCTAATAACGTTAATATAATTACTTATTTGTTCATCTTACGTGTTATCAGTTTCAGAAAAACAATGCTAAAGTTATTAGTAACAAAATAAGTACTCAATAGTTAACAATTTCTTTGGGGTTTCTTTTCACCATTAGTATATATCTAGCTAGGGATAGTCAGTCAAATTACTATATTTTAAAATCACTTGAAATAATTTACCTTCATATGGTTGAGTAGCTACTTATTTTTAACACTCCAAAAAGAAAAAAATTTTTTTATTTACACAGTCCTATGGTTTCAAATGACTACAAGAGTTTTTCATGAGCCTGACAGTAGTAACATTCCAAGAGTGTAAAGATGGGGGAAAAAGTAACATCCTTTTGTGTTTATAATGAAAAAAAGTATACTTAAGTGGGATGCTGTGTTGGATTAGACAGTAGAGATGGATCGTGATAACAGAGTAAGGCCCTTATGTTTGACTTCACTTCATTGGTCTGGTCAGCCTCCCAGCAGTGACTATAGCATACCCAGTGGCCGCAACTGTGGGAGATTATCAATGCACTAGCAGTGATTTTTCTACCAAAATTCCCTGATGTACTAAAAAGTGGGTAACCGTTTTCCGCTGGCTTCCCTTCTAAATAGTCAACAAACATTGATCTTCTACCAGCCCACAGAATAACTTCACCCTTTTGCTCAAACTTTATTTTGTATATATGGTTAATACTGTCTTTATTTTACGACAGTTTGGTCATCGGATTTCATGATTTTTTCTGTAGGATGCATTTGCTCCATACCTTTTGGGAATCGTAAATGAGGTGTGCTATCCTTCTAGTGAAGTGGGGAGCATTCCACCTAATAGAGGTACCTCTGCTTCTGTGTTTTCTAAGAGATGGCAACTGTAATTCATTGTTTTATATAGGGATCTCCAGAATATCATTTATGTAGCTTTTATACTCAAATGTTTTCTCAAGAGACAAACGAATGCAGTAAGGCATTTAGATACTAAACACTAGGAATATATATTTTTTTAAGTACCTAGGCAGTGCTCTGCCCAACTTGATTTGTGTGTGTGTGTCAAATCTTCCCTTTCCATCTCTCAGCAATAAAAACGTACAATAATTGTACAGGGGCCGTGAGGGTAGGGACTCTGTACACATAGTCTCTGCATTTTAGTAGCATCACTCATGAAGTTGGCAATGTCATCTGGAGAGCTCCAGGCCCCCTAGGAGCTGCAGCATGACTCAATTAAATGATCAAAGTCTTTGAAATCACGGGGCTGAGAAGGCTTGTCTTAGCTCTATGGCTAACTCATTGGGTTGTTTTGGGGAAAACACTTACCCTCTCTATGCTGACCTGACCATTCTACCTCCCGACCATTCTACCTGCTACGTAGCCTATAGGGGTGCTGTAAGCAGGTGTCCATAGCACTCTCCAGGGGAAATGATTACAGACATTCAGAGAGAAATACGCATGTTCCTCATTATACCTGCAGATCAAGTCTGCTTTCTCGGTCTATTTACTTTTTTTTTTTAATGTTTATTTTTTATTTAATTATTTTTTTCTTATTAGTCATCCATTTTACATGCATCAGTAGACATGTCAATCCCAGTCGCCCAGCTCATCACACCACCTCCCCCTCGCCACTTTCCCCTCTTGGTGTCCATATGTTTTCTCTCTACTTGTGTGTTTCAATTTCTGCTCTGCAAACCGGTTCATCTGTACCGTTTTCTAAGTTCCACATATATGTGTTAATATACGATATTTGTTTTTCTCTTTCTGACTTACTTCACTCTGAATGACAGTCTCTACATCCATCCACTTCTCTAAAAATGACCCAATTTTGTTCCTTTTTATGGCTGAGTAATCTTCCATTGTATATATGTGCCACATCTTCTTTATCCATTCATCTATCAATGGACATTTAGGTTGCTTCCATGACCTGGCTATTGTAAATAGTGCTGAAATGAACTTTGGGGTGCATGTGTCTTTTTGAATTATAGTTTTCTCTGGGTATATGCCCAGTAGTGGGATTGCTGGATCATATCATAGTTCTATTTTTAGTTCTTTAAGGAACCTCCATACTGTTCTTCATAGTGGCTGTATCAATTTACATTCCCACCAACAGTGCAAGAGGGTTCCCTATTCTCCACACCCTCTCCAGCATTTGTTGTTTGTAGATTTTCTGATGATGCCCATTCTAACTGGTGTGAGGTGATACCTCATTGTAGTTTTGATTTGCATTTCTCTAATGATTAGTGATGTTGAGCAGCTTTTCATGTGCTTCTTGGCCATTTGTATGTCTTCTTTAGAGAAATGTCTATTTAGGTCTTCTGCCCATGTTTTGATTGGGTTGTTTGCTTTTTTAATATTGAGCTGCATGAGCTGTTTATATATTTTGGAGATTAATCCTTTGTCAGTTGCTTCATTTGCAAATGTTTTCTCCCATTCTGAGGGTTATCCTTTAGGCTTGTTTATGGTTTCCTTTGCTGTGCAAAAGCTTTTAAGTTTCATTAGGTCCCATTTGTTTATTTTTGGTTTTATTTCCATTACTCTAGGAGGTGTACCATAAAAGTTCTTGCTGTGATTTATGTCAAAGAGTGTTCTTCCTATGTTTTCCTCTAAGAGTTTTGTAGTGCCTGGCATTACATTTAGGTCTCTAATCCATTTTGAGTTTATTTTTGTGTATGGTGTTAGGGAGTGCTCTAACTTCATTCTTTTCCATGTAGCTGTCCAGTTTTCCCTGCACCACTTTTGAAGAGACTGTCTTTTCTCCATTGTATATCTTTGTCTCCTTTGTCATAGATTAGTTGACCATAGGTGCGTGGGTTTATCTCTGGGTTTTCTATCCTGTTCCATTGATCTATATTTCTGTTTTTGTGCCAGTACCATATTGTCTTCACTACTGTAGCTTTGTAGTATAGTTGGAAGTCAGGGAGTCTGATTCCTCCAGCTCTGTATTTTTCCCTCAAGACTGCTTTGGACATTCGGGGTCTTTTTTGTCTCCATACAAATTTAAAAATTTTTGTTCTAGTTCTGTAAAAAATGCCATTGGTAATTTGATAGGAATTGCATTGAATCTGTAGATTGCTTTGGGTAGTATAGTTATTTTCACAATGTTGATTCTTCCAATCTAAGAACATGGTATATCTCTCCATCTGTCTGTATCATCTTTAATTTCTTTCATCAGTGTCTTATAGTTTTCTGCATACAGGTCTTTTGTCTCCTTAGGTAGGTTTATTCCTAGATATTTTATTCTTTCTGTTGCAATGGTAAATAGGAGTGTTTCCTTAATTTCTCTTTCAGATTTTTCATCATTAATGTATAGAAATGCAAGAGATTTCTGTGCATTAATTTTGTATCCTGCAACTTTACCAAATTCATTGATGAGCTCTAGTAGTTTTCTGGTGGCATCTTTAGGATTCCCTATGCATGGTATCATGTCACCTGCAAACAGTGACAGTTGTACTTCTTCTTTTCCAATTTGTATTCCTTTTATTTCTGTTCCTTCTCTGATTGCCAAGGCTAGAACTTCCAAAACTATGTTGAATAATAGTGGTGAGAGTGGACATCCTTGTCTTGCTCCTGATCTTATAGGAAATGCTTTCAGTTTTTCACTATTGAGGATGATGTTTGCTGAGGGTTTGTCATATATGGCCTTTATTATGTTGAAGTAGGTTCCCTCTATGCCCACTTTCTGGAGTGTTTTTATCATAAATCGATGTTGAATTTTGTCAAAAGCTTTTTCTGCATCTATTGAGATGATCATATGGTTTTTCTTCTTCAGTTTGTTAATATGATGTATCACATTGATTTGTGTATATTGAAGAATCCTTGCATCTCTGGGATAAATACCATTTGATCACGGTGTATGATCCTTTTAATGTGTTTTGGGATTCTGTTTGCTACTATTTTGTTGAGGATTTTTGCATCTATATGCATCAGTGATATTGGTCTGTAATTTTCTTTTTTTGTAGTATCTTTGTCTGGTTTTGGTGTCAGGGTGATGGTGGCCTCATAGAATGAGTTTGGGAGTGTTCCTTCCTCTGCAATTTTTTGGAAGAGTTTGAGAAGGATGGGTGTTAGCTCTTCTCTAAATGTTTGACAGAATTCACATGTGAAGCCATCTGGTCCTGGACTTTTGTTTGTTGGAAGATTTTTAATCACAGTTTCAGTTTCATTACTTGTGATTGGTCTGTTCATATTTTCTATTTTCTTCCTGGTTCAGTCTTGGAAGGTTATACCTTTTTAAGAATTTGTCCATTTCTTCCAGGTTGTCCATTTTATTGGCATAGAGTTGCTTGTAGTAGTCTTTTAGGATGTGTTTTATTTCTGCGGTGTCTGTTGTAACTTCTCCTTTTTCATTTCTAATTTTATTGATTTGAGTCCTCTCCCTCTTTTTCTTGATGAGTCTGGCTAATGGTTTATCAATTTTGTTTATCTTTTCAAAGAACCAGCTTTTAGTTTTATTGATCTTTGTTATTGTTTTCTTTGTTTCAATTTCATTTATTTCTGCTCTGATCTTTATGATTTCTTTCCTTCTACTAACTTTGGGTTTTGTTTGTTCTTCTTTCTCTAGTTCCTTTAGGTGAAACTTTAGGTTGTTTATTTGGGATTTTTCTTGTTTCTTGAGGTAGGCTTGTATAGCTATAAACATCCCTCTTGGAACTGCTTTTGCTGCATCCCATAGGTTTTGGATCATCATGTTTTCATTGTCATTTCTCTCTAGGTATTTTTTTCATTTCTGCTTTGATTTATTCAGTGATCTCTTGGTTATTTAGTAACGTACTGTTTAGCCTCCATGTGTTTGTGTTTTTTATGGGTTTTTTTCCCCATAATTGATTTCTAATTTCATTGCATTGTGGTCAGAAAAATGCTTTATATGATTTCAGTTTTCTAAAATTTACTGAGGCTTGATTCGTGACCCAAAATGTGATCTATCCTGGAGAACATTCCGTGTGCACTTGAGAAGAAAGTGTAATCTGCTCTTTTCAGATGGAATGTCCTATAAATATCAATTAAATCTATCTGGTCTACTGTGTCATTTAAAGCTGTGCTTCCTTATTAATTTTCCGTTTGGATGATCTGTTCATTGATGTACGTGAGGTGTTAAAGTCCCCCACTATTATCGTATTATTGTCAATTTCATATTTTATAGCTGTTAGCAGTTGCCTAATGTATTGTGGTGCTCCTATGTTGGGTGCATATATATTTGTAATTGTTATATCTTCTTCTTGGATTGATCCCTTGATCATTATGTAGTGTACTTCCTTGTGTCTTGTAACATTCTTTATTTTAAAGTCTATTTTCTCTGATATGAGCATGGCTACTCCAGCTTTCTTTTGATTTCCATTTGCTTGGAATATCTTTTTCCATCCCCTCACTCTCAGGCTGTATGTGTCCCTGGGTCTGAAGTGGGTCTCTTGTAGACAGCATATATATGGGTCTTGTTTTTGTATCCATTCAGCAAGACTGTGTCTTTTGGTTGAAGCATTTAATCCATTCACGTTTAAGGTAATTATCAATATGTATGTTCCTATTACCATTTTCTTAATTGTTTTGGGTTTATTTTTGTAGGTCCTTTTCTTGTCTTGTGTTTCCCACTTAGAGAAGTTCCTTTAGCATTTGTTGTAGAGCTGGTTAGATGGTGCTGAATTCTCTTAGCTTTTGCTTGTCTGTAAAGCTTTTGATTTCTCCATCGAATCTGAACGAGATCCTTGCTGGGTAGAGTAACCTTTCATCACTTTAAGTGTATCATGCCACTCCCTTCTGGCTTGTAGAGTTTCTGCTGAGAAATCAGCTGTTAACGTTATGGGAGTTCCCTTGTATGTTATTTGTCATTTTTCCCTTGTTGCTTTCAGTAATTTTTCTTTGGCTTTAATTTTTGTCATTTTGATTACTATGTGTCTCAGCATGTTTCTCCTTGGGTTTATCCTGCGTGGGACTATTGGTGCTTGGGTGTCTATTTCCTTTCCCATGTTGGGGAAGTTTTCGACTATAATCTCTTCAAATATTTTCTTGGGTTCTTTCTCTCTCTCTTCTCCTTCTAGGACCCCTATAATGTGAATGTTGTTGCATTTAATGTTGTCCCAGAGGTCTCTTAGGCTGTCTTCATTTCTTTTCATTCTTTTTTCTTTATTCTGTTCCTCGGCAGTGAATTCCACCATTCTGTCTTCCAGGTCAATTATCCATTCTTCTGCCTCAGTTATTCTGCTATTGATTCCTTCTAGTGTATTTTTTGTTTCAGTTATTGTATTGTTCATCTCTGTTTGTTCTTTAATTCTTCTATGTGTTTGTTCTTTCATTCTTCTAGGTCCTTGTTAAACATTTCTTGCATCTTCTCGATCTTTGCCTCCATTCTTTTTCCGAGGTCCTGGATCATCTTCACTATCGTTATTCTGAATTATTTTTCTGGGAGGTTGCCTATGTCCATTTCATTTAGTTGTTTTTCTGGGGTTTTATCTTGTTCCTTTATCTTGTATATAGCCCTCTACCTTTTCGTGTTGTCCATCTTTCTGTGAATGTGGTTTTTGTTCCACAGGCTGCAGGATTGTAGCTCTTCTTGCTTCTGCTGCCTGTCCTCTGGTGGATGAGGCTATCTAAGAGGCTTGTGCAAGCTTCCTGATGGGAAGGACTGGTGGTGGGTAAAGCTGGCTGTTGCTCTGGTGGGCAGAGCTCAGTAGAACTCTAATCTGCTTGTCTGCTGATGGGTGGGGTTGGGTTCCCTCCCTGTTGGTTGTTTGGCCTGCGGCAACCCAACGCTGGAGCCTACCCGGGCTCTTTGGTGGGGCTAATGGCAGACTCGTGGTGGGCTCATGCCAAGGAGTACTTCCCAGAACTTCTGCTGCCAGTTTCCTTGTCTCTTGGTGAGCCACAGCTGCCCCCCACCTCTGCAGGAGACCCTCGCACACTAGCAGGTAGGTCTGGTTTAGTCTCCTATGGGGTCACTTCTCCTTGCCCTGCGTCCCAATGTGCACACTGCTTTGTTTGTGCCCTCCAAGAGTGGAGTCTCTGTTTCCCCCAGTCTTGTCAGAGTCCTGCAATCAAGTCCCGCTAGCCTTCAAAGTCTGATTCTCTAGGAATTCCTCCTCCCGTTGCCAGACCCCCAAGTTGGGAAACCTGACTTGTGGCTCAGAATCTTCACTCCAGTGGGTGGACTTCTGTGGTATAAGTGTTCTCCCTCTCTCCATTTATAGTCGTTGTATTTGCAACTAATATTTATTTATTCTCTTCCTCTTAGATTCCTGATCTTTTTGAAGGTTCTGTTCAAGAATCTATTCCTGACACTCTGTTCCTGAAGGCCTCTACCAGTCCAGATTGTCATTTTCCCCCTTCTCTTACTTTACAAATAAGCAATACAGGCATAGAGATTTTTCTCACACTTGGAGGCCATCTGTGTGTCCTGCTGTGTTCTGTGCCAGGCAGACTGTTTCAAGCTGTGATGAGCATCATTTCCACGTGAGCCTGTAAGGTGTTTCAAGGCCTCTTTGCAAGTTTCCATGTTTTACTTTTTTTTCATTGTTCTTTGAATACGGTTCTGCTGAATTTATTCGACCCTCTCAAGCTTTCACAACAGAATACCATATTTGTGATAACCTGTAACCCTCCCTTCAATCAGTAAGGTCAAAACCCATTAGATGTAACGATTGTGAATTTACTAAGATCCCACACATGTCAAAACCTTCCTCCTGACCCCTAGTATTTGCTAAGGCCATATTAGTTAGTCAGTGGTGTAATTTCTTACATTTGATTTCTATACTAATTTTAAACACTGGAAAGCCAAGACCACAGAGTGGTTCTTTGTTTGTTTGTTTGTTTTTTACTTTAAAATCAATACCTTTATTTATGTTTTTTTATTATGTTTGTTTCAAGTGTACAGCACAGTGATTCAGTTATACATATATATGTGTATATGTATATACATATATATATCCTTCAGATTCTCTTGCATAATGTTGTTTTTGATGAGTGATTTCATGTAATGCTCTCTTTTTTATTAGCAGCCAAAATATATATATATATTGGTTAAAGATTTTGCCCATCATCATTTATGCAAGGACTGCATAATTTGGTGAATTTTGTCTTCCAAGAAGTGTTTTGTCCCTGCAAATGAAATCCATTTCTATGCATGCTTTTATCATAAATTTTTAAATTTTATATATAAATATAAGTATGTATGTTATATCATATATAAATATAGATATGTATATACATATATATATATTTTTTTATACAAAAGAAAACTTTATCTCAAATTCACTACCAAATACTGTTTCCTTTAAAGAATGATGGAGGGCTTCCCTGGTGGCGCAGTGGTTGAGAGTCCGCCTGCCGATGCAGGGGACACGGGTTCGTGCCCCGGTCCGGGAAGATCCCACATGCTGTGGAGCGGCTAGGCCTGTGAGCCATGGCCTCTGGGCCTGCACGTCTGGAGCCTGCGCTCCACAACGGGAGAGGCCACAACAGTGAGAGGCCCGTGTACCACAAAAAAAAAAAGAAAAAAGAATGATGGAAATTTTTATTTTAAGCATCGTAATTTGTTTTAATTCATAAGTGTTTCAAATCCTTTTGGAAGCAATCACAGCACAAATACTGATTTAATTTTTATTACAGAACATGAGGTCAGGGGAGTCACAGAGAGGTCATGATATAAACACCACCCTAGCACACTACTCTCTTCCTTCTTGGTTTTGGTAGATTTTACCTGAGTTCAACTTCTCTCTCTCTCTCTCTCTCTTTAAATTTTTTGTAGGTTTTCAGCCCTAACTTTCCTCTCTATTTCTTTATAATAATGTCTAATTCCATTGTTTCAATTCCTTTTCATAATAATCATGAAAGCTAAATAGAACAAGATTTTTTTTAATCCTTTTTTGTCTAAAATCCAAATGTCCAATTTGTCCAAAATCCAATCTATGCCAATTTTCTTGACTGTAAGTCATTTGGCCCATGCTTTTCATCATTAAACCACAGTGCATTTTAATTTTGCCTTTGTGTTTAGATTTTTTTCTCTCTAAGCAATCTAAGCAATCCTACTTTTAGGGTGAAGTGGTTCAGTATTTGATGCCCTTTATTTCCAGACATGGCTGGAGAGCAGAACTTCTGCCCCTCATGCTAGCCTAAGGTGAGAGCCCCTTTCAGTGTCAGTTTTTGTCTTTTACTCAGATCTATTGCCCACTCTGCCCTTGAAAACTACAATTTTGCAGCTGCCATGTCAACAGGCTTCTGACTTAGGTTCAGAGAAAGAGAGGCACTGGCCTGGCCGCTGGCCACAGGTGGATGGGAGGAAGGCGGACATCAGGGTATCTCTACTCCTCTTCCCCTGACCCCCAACTGCCAGCAAGGGCCCTCCCTCCAAGGTCCTGGCCTCTGCCTGGGGCCCTTCCTGGATCTATCCCCACCAGCTGGCTCTGCATTTGAGTTCTGAGCACAACTTTTGTATTAATTTCTTAAAGTTTTGCTAACATAACACCACACAACTGGGTGACTTAAAACAACAGAAATGCATTGTTTCACAGTTCTGAAGATTAGACATCTGAGATCAAGGTGTTGGTCATTAGAGCCACGCTCCCTCTGAGACTCTGCATAGAATCATTTTTCCCTAGCTTCTGGTGCTAGCCATAATCCTTGGCCTTCCTTTGTTTGCTGTGGCATCATTCCAATTTCTGTCACTGTCAGCATATGGCCTCTTCCTTCTGGGTGTGTCTCTGTGTCTCTCCTCCTCATCTTATAGGAACTCCAGACCCCTCCTCCAATATGACCTCATCTTAACTAATCACATCTGCAATAACCCTGTTTGCAAATAAAATCCCATTCTGAAGCACTGTGGGTTAGGGCTTCAACATATGGTTTTGAGGGGGACACAATTGAATCCATAACACCCTTCTTCCTTTGTGGTGGTAGCCAACTGCTGTTGCTAATTCTGTGTTCTTTTACTGCCCCTTGTTGGCCATTTCAGCTCTTCCAGCCCCTTCCTAACTATTTCCCTGTATTAAATTCTTTCCATTGAGCTCCCTGGGTTGGACACTGTGTTCCTGACTAGACCTTGATAGAAGAGGTATGCCTCCTTGTTTGTTCTTTTTTTTTTTATATATACTCCTATTCTTTGTAGATACTGATTTAAAGAGAAAAAGAAGGTGGTGTCAAGCCTTTCCAGCTGAAGAATCAGAACAGGTGTCCCCCCATCCCAAACGAGAACTGCTAAAGGACATCCATTCACTTCAGAAAAATCCTTGGGCAGACTGATGTGGGGCAACAATCATTGTTAACTCTTCTTTTAAAATTCTAAGTGGGTAAGGTATCCACCTCAAGTCATAAAAAAGTGTTTAAAAGATACCAATCACTTGGCCTCATCAGATGAGAAATACATAAACAAACCAAAAGAGCAACTTGGACAATTTCTAATTTTCTCTTACATCTCCTACATACTATTATTTTTTTCAATGAATTGCTTTTATTTTCACTCAGCACAAATCTTTATTTTCTTACAGTAAAGTTCATGCCTGTGAAAGACAGAGACCCACAGAAGTCAAAACCACTTATGTGGCCACTGAAAGGCCGTGGCCTGGAAACATTGACCTCAGTCTCTCTAGGCATGATAGAGGTGTTCTCTCTGTGGGGTCACTCCACTGTTTTGGCTCCCAGTGGTCAATCAGTGGACTATGCAAACCTTTTTAATATAATGGAGGTAAAAACTTACTCTGACTACATTCATATAACAGTAAAGTCATGGGGGTGAAAAAGGGCTCTAGGTTTATCATTATGAAAGGTGTGCTGACATCAAAAGATAGGACCAAATGTGCAATGTGATCTGTTCATTCATTAAGTTGGTCATTTATTCATTCATTCATTCAGCAATAGTTACCCAGTGCCTGGTATGTGTCAGGCCAGCTTCTAAATGACTGTACAGCAGAAAACAAGAGAGTCAGAATGTTTGCTCTTACAGAGCTTAAACTCTAGTAAGAGAAAGACAGTTACTAAGTAACAAAGAAAATGACAGGGTGTGACCGCTTTAATAAAATTAAAACAGAGCCGTGTTACGGAGAGAGCTTAGGTTGTTGACTGGGAATTATCCTTGATTTCTCTCTTTGTCCTCGAGCAGGACAAGACTCTTCAATGAGGCCCCATTTGAGTTGGAGCAGAACGACCAGAGGCCAGCTTTGCAAACACCCAGGGAAAGAACATTTCAGGCAGAGAAAACATTAAGTGCAAATTCCACAAAGAGTAAACTCAAGAAGTTTGAGGAACATCAGAGGCCTGGACACCTGAGTGTGTCGAGCAGAGGAACATGAGATGAAATCGAAGCAGTAAGCAGGCCAGGTCAAGTAGCGTCTTGTTGGAAATTCAATTTTATTCAGTCATCGGTGGGAGTTTTTGGAGGGTTTTGTAGCATGGAAGAGAAATTATATAACCTTTTCTGTGTGTGGAATAGAATTTAGGGAGGAAAGCATGAAACCAAGGGGACCAGAGGACAGTCCAAGTAAGAGATGTTCCCTGGGCCTGGCGTGGTGGCCATGGCAATGGAGAGAGATGTGGAGCAAAGCAAGGGGCATTTTGGAGGTAGAGTTCACAAGACTGAGCAATAAACTGGGTGATGGGCGTGGTGGACAGACATTAGGATGGCTCCCAGTTACCCCTGCCTCCTGGTGTTCACGCTGTTGTGTATTTGAGCCCTCCCCTTGAGCGTGGGCAGGGCCTGTGACTTGCTTCTAACCAACAGAACATGGCAACAGTAATGGGATGTCACTTCGAGGATTACTTTACTGCTTCAGTCTTGGTAGCAGACCCTCTAGTGGCTCTCACCCTGGCTGGTTTTGAGAAGGTGAGCCGCCACGTGGAGAGGCCCATGTGGCCAGGAATAACATCTGGCAGATGGCCAGTAAGGAGCCAAGGCCCTCAGTCCAATAACCCACAGGGAACCGAATCCTGCCAATAACCACAGGAGAGGGACCTTCCCCAGTTGAGCCTCAGATGAGACCCTGGCTGGGCTGACACCTTGAACGCAGCCTGTGCAAGACCCTGAAGCAGAGAAAGCTGCGCCTGCATTCCTGACCCACGGGAGCTCTGAGGTAACAAGCGTCCTTCAGTCCACTCAGTTTGTCGTAATATTGTTACACAGTAATGGATAACAAATACATGGGTGGAGGGAAAGAGAGGGGTCAAGTAAGACTTCTAGGCTTAAACGATTGGATGGAAGGTGGAATGGTTTACTTAAACGGGGATGTTGGGGGAAGAACAGATTCAAGGAGAAATTAGAGTGGAGATTTCAAGGAAGTGGTTGGATGGGTGATTATGGAGTCTAGCAGAGCGTGGTAGTCATCAACCTATAAATGGTGTTTAATCTATCAGTGCGTGTGAAATCAACAGGATAACTACCAGATCTTCCTTTTTCAAGGGAGATCTGGGTTCCTCTCCTCTACTCCTCCCCACTTTGCTGGACTTTATTCTCTTACACAAAGGTTTGGGGCCTCTACTGTCATTGTGCTATTCTTTCCTTTGCCTTGCGTATCCCCGTGTGTGGGTCCTGCCTACTCAGAGTCCCTTACCAAGATTTGTCCCTTGCATTGGACACTTTCATCCTCTCCTCATTTTCTAGCCCAATCAAAATGTACATTCCTATGTCCATGCCCCCCAGAACACTCCTGTCTAATAGCAAACACAGTCTGAGAGACGATGCTCTCTAAGGAAAATGGGTTTGGAGACAGATGTGAATGTACTACTTACTGGCTGTATGAGACACATAACGCCTCATTTTCTCCTCTGTCAAGGATGATAATAATGCCTACATGCCCTCCTCCTAGCGTGGTGGTGAGGTGAAAGGAATAGAAATGGAAAATGCTGAGTACAGTGCACGACACGTAGCAGGTACAGTAAGCGGTACCTATTATTACAATTAACTGACTGCTGCTAAGGTGAAAAAAATCTACTACTGAGCTAACACGACACCTATAGCTCTTGAATTCACGAATTTAAAAGGACCTTCAGGAACTTCTTAACTTCATGACTCCTGTTGAGGTCTGAGTCCTCACATCCAGCAGGCTCAAGTAAGGCTGTTTCTGTAATTGCGCTCATCGACCACACACACACACACACACACACACACACACACACTCCAACCCTGCAAGTTCACTCTACATCCGCACCTGGAACCTAGATCTCTCCTCTATCTAAGTTGAGTCTTTCCCCCATGCTCTGGATCTTCTCTTGACTATTTCCTCAACGATATCTTTACATCAATCTTCCCCCTCTTTTGCATGCTGCATTTCTCTCAGTAATCTGGTCTACTTTTATGAGTACTTAAATATGTTCCAGGCACACTTGTCTTAAAAAAAATTCAATCGCTTCACCCTCCTCGCGAGACACCCTCGTACCTCTCCCATGACCTTCACAATCATGCAGAGTTGTCTGCCCTCTGTCACCTTCGCTTCACCTCATGGACACTGCTGTACTCTGTCTTCTGTACCCACCAGGGCGCTGTTAGAGTTTTGTTTCCAACGTCACCGAAGACCTTGTTGGAATTCAGCCCAATACAGCCTTAGGTGTGTGATTGCATCAGTTCCAGCCTATCGATAGTGATGCTATCGGCTAGCAATGCCTGGGGCATTGTCCCTTGGCACTGTCCCCCAAGGAGACTAACAGTTGAGCCAAATCTCCTGCACGAGATGCCTTCCACTTTGAGTGAAGGGGGCAGTATTTTGTCCTTACTTTCATCTGTATCCCAGGTATGGGCCAGGCTTCCCTGCCTGCCCTGCTTTTTCCAGTACCATTAACTGAGGGTTACAGAGTCATTTCCCAGCATGGGAATCTCAAGTAACATCACCTGGTACCCAAGGACCCACTTCACATTGAAGGAGGTTTGACAATGGGCACATCACCATGGGTTCCACCGGTTCTATCAAAACTCTATTACCCCAGAAGTTGTCTGCCTGATGGAATATTGGAATGGGCTCTGAGAGGCTCAGCTAAGGCACCAGCTGGGATGACCTTGGATGGGGTTGGGGCCCCCTCCTCCAAGATGTGGTATACTTTGAACCAACAGCAATCATAAGGTGCCGTGTCCCCAACAGCAAGAATCCTCAGTCCAGAAATCAAGGAGGGTGGGGTCCTATCATCACTCTCAGGAACTCACTTGCAGACTTTGTGCATCTGCTCCCACAATTTTAAGGTCTATTGTATTAGAAATTGTGGCCCCCATAGATGGAATGCTTCCACCAGGCGAAACAGTTAGGGTCCCACTGAACCCAAAGCCATGCTGTGGCCTGATTAATTTGGACCTTTGTGCTAATAGACCAGAAGAAAAGAAAGCACTTACTTTCTGGTGTGAGTAACTGACTGTGGTTATCATGAAAAGCTAGAGATGCTGACAGATAAAGAAACAGGATGAGTGTGTCTGGAGCACAAGAGGTACACTGGGGTACTTCTTGGGGTTTCCATGTCTGCTGATAACAGTGGCAACGAGAATCTGACACAGGAGCAAGGTAACTGGGGGCTCAGACTCCGCAGGGATCAGGTCTGCGTCCCACTGGACAAGCCAACTTAGACCAGCAAAAGTCTGGAGGGTGAGAAGAATTCAACAGATGGGTGGGAGAAAAGGGGTTGATAAATATTAATTATGACTTCAAGCCCAACCGCTGCCTCGGGTCATTGGCTCATCCCATTAATCTTCTGTTGTAAGTCTTTTTGGGATTGCAACTGGCCACCAATTTGAAGAACCAGGGACAGAAGAGAATGGAATTATGATGGGATACGAGTGGCTCTGAGAGATGCATGGGTGGATTGTAACAGATACCAGTGCCCTTGTTATATGCTTCCATTCTGGCTACAGCGTCTGCTCTGTCCACATACAGAGAAGGCCTGGAATGATGGAGAATTGACCAGGAATGACACTCAACCAATAAGGAGTAGGAATTAGGGATAAATATCCCAGTTGTCCCTCTGCTCAGTAGGGGAGATTTTGAAGCATGACCCACAGAGTCTCTCAGGGTCCCCAGAAGACTGAGAACCAACAGCCTACAGCACAGTCATCTTCCAGTACATCCTTTATTGGCTTTCTCCTCTTCTTGCCCTGTTTCCCGCTCCCCCGCAGTGGCTCCTACTGTCACCTCCCAAATAATGCTTGCCTTCACAGCCTTGTCTCAGGGTCAGCTTCTGGGGAAACCCAAACTGGATTAGTTTCCAAAGGCTGATGTAACAAAAACCACAACCTGGGGGCTTAAAACAACAGAAAGCTCTTCCCTCTTGGTTCTGGAGAGTTTGAAATCAGTATCCCTGGGCTGAAATCAAGATGCCAGCAGGGTCATACTCCCTCCAGAGGCTCTCGGGGAGAATCTGTTTCTTGGCTTTTCCAGGTGGGGGCTGCTGGCATTTGTCTCTTAGCTGCGTTACCCCACCCTCTCCATATCACCCTCTCCTCTGTGTCTGTGTGTCATCTCCCTCTGCTGCTCTCTTATAAGGACACCTGCGATGTCCTTTAGGGCCCACTCTAATAATACAGGACAATGTCCTCATTTTAAAATCCTTAACGAAATTACATGTGCAAAGATGCTTTTCCCACATAAAGTCCACATACATTTATAAGTTCCAGGGATTAGATCTGATATCTTTGGAGGGCTATTATTCTGCCTAACACAAAAACAGAAGGACAGAGGTAGATATAAAAGTTACACATGGTAGGACTTCCCTGGTGGCGCAGGTGTTAAGAATCCACCTGCCAACACAGGAGACACAGGTTCGAGCCCTGGTCCAGGAAGATCCCACATGCTGCAGAGCAACTAAGGCCATGCGCCACAACTACTGAGCCTGCCCTCTAGAGCCCATAAGCCACAACTACTGAGCCCACGAGCCACAACTACTGAGCCTGTGTGCCACAACTACTGAAGCCCGCGTGCCTAGAGCCCGTGCTCCACAACAAGAGAAGCCACCTCAATGAGAAGCCCACGCACTGCAAGGAAGAGTAGCCCCCGCTCGCCACAACTAGAGAAAGCCCGTGTGCAGCAACGAAGACCCAACGCAGCCAAAAAAAATAAATAAATGTATTAAAAAATCCCCAAAAGTTATGCACGGTAGCATGGCAGTAGCGAGTTTATATTGGGAGTGGTGGTAGATACATGGGTGCCAGAGCGAATAGGCCTTGTATGTCAGGTCAGGAAGATTGCACTGTATGCTTTGGACACGAGGTTACAGACTGGAGTGTACTGCAGTGATTTTTATTCTCCGAAATTTGTACTTGAGAAAATAGGTTAAAAGAGGTTAAGTACCGTGTCAAAGTTTACCAAATTCACATGTGATGGGGTTGAAGTCTAAACCAGGGTTAATTTGGTTCCAAAGCAGTGTTCTATCTATTTTACACACTGCCTACCACAGTGGGCTTCAAGGGGACGAACACTCAAGATGCTACTTATTAACATGAGTCTGGCTCTAGAACACAGCAAGGATTAGAAGAGAGAAAAATTAGAGGCAGGAAACATACTGAATTGGACCCTTGCTGGGCATCACCTCCACCTGTCTGGCTGCTCCTAGGAAGTGTCTCTGAGCGGTGGGGAAAGGATGGATTGGGAGTTTGGGATTAGCAGATGCAAACTAGTATATACAGGATGGATAAACAACAAGGTCCCACCGTATAGCACAGGGAACTAGATTCAGTATCCTGTGATAAATCATAATGGAAAAGAATATGGCAAAGAATGTATATATATGCATAACTGATCACTTTGCTGTATAGCAGAAACTAACACAACATTATAAATCAACTACACTTCAATAAAATAAAAAATTTTAAAACGTGTCTCTAGGGCTTCCCTGGTGGCGCAGTGGTTGAGAGTCCGCCTGCCGATGCAGGGAACACGGGTTCGTGCCCCGGTCCGGGAAGATCCCACATGCCGCGGAGCGGCTGGGCGCGTGAGCCATGGCCGCTGAGCCTGCACATCCGGAGCCTGTGCTCCACAACGGGAGAGGCCATAACAGTGAGAGGCCCGCGTACCGCAAAAAAAAAAAAAAAGAAAACGCGTCTCTGAAAGAGAATCGATGTGCATATGCACACTGCTACACTTGTTATAAATGATTCTTATATAGATTCTATTAAAGGTAGTTAATCTGTAAAAAGAGACAAAACACAACATTAGGAGCACCTTCAAAAATTTTTATTAACATTATGCTTTAATGCTGGATGTTTAATGTTCCAGTCACTCATTCACACTTTATAAGTAGAGATTTAAGAGATTTACACTAAATATGTAGAAAATAATTCTTTTTCTCTGCAGGTGGTTGCTTTAGCAAGAAGCAAGCTACTTTTTTTTGTTTGTGAGAGGATATGTATGTGTTTTTCTATGATATATAGTATATATTATGTAAAATGTATTCAATATGTTACATAATATATAAAGTATGATCTTGTATATAGTTGACAATATTGTATATGTAAATATATGATACATAATTATTTGTGATATATACATAGAATACATACAGTGATAACTCTTTTTCTTCAATGACAAACCTATTTGCACAGAAATATCCCTGTTTGTAAAAGTCAGACTTCTAGTAAACACTTATCTACTGGGTGAAAAATCCTGGGTCTAGGAGTAAGCGAAAAGTTACTGCATGTCTGAAATCGTTTACAAAAAGCCACATTCTCTTTTCTTTAGCCCTCAGTCTCAACGGCCATGATCTACAGTATATGCTTTTGTACGATGCTTAGCTATGTGGTTTCCCATCCTGCAGAAAATTAGGAGTGGAGAGTTCAAAGAGAACAAAGGGTGCTGGCGGTTGTAAACAAAGAGCAGAAAACTGCTTGATGTGACCAAAGGAACCAAGGAATGAAAAGCGCCTAGGCCATTATTACCACCCAGAAAGTAAGATATGTTGTCACGATGCTCTGTGTAAACACGTGGTTGGTTACGTGGAGGGTCCCCCATTTACCAAACCAGAGAAAGGAATGTATGTTTGAGTGCAATTTACATCAATACGGTTAAATCATTAAAGCTTTTATTTTTGGATAACAAGGTTTAATTAGTTATAAAATTCTTTGATGGGAAATAGCTTATTTCATAAAACTGAAGAATAAAACAGCTTACTCCATATAATGTTTTTTATCTGCGATGGTAGTGGAGTGGGTGAAAAGGGTTAGCTGCCCACACGTGTCCACCACCCCACACCTCTCCCCCACCAAATCCTTTTAAGTGACAGGATAAAGAAGTCTTTTAAAGACTGAATCCGTGACAGCACTGAGAGACCTAGGGGGTGACACGGCAGGGTCCTGAAATTGCGGGGAATTCCTAAAAGATAGAAAGCAGATGGATTAAATTGTCTAGAATTGAGGAAACCACAGCCCAACATATGCATAGAAAAAAAAAAACTACTAGGAAGATAAGAGCAGATGTTGAGAAACCCCAAGCTCAGTGTCAACAATTAGAGCAGAGGGTCCTTCTACAATTGTCAGGGTAATTAAAGAACTACTTTCCGGTCAGTTACAGCTAAGTCCTCCTCTGCGGAAAAGCAAACACAGGCCAGCTACCCCAGGGCACTGATTCATCTAGTTCTTACTCACTGGGTATAAATGGACAAGAAAGAACACCAGACACTGGGGAAAACCATTAAAATAAAAAACAAGGAAGAGACAGAACCTTGACCCCAGAGAAAGTTCATGAAAGGGAAATAAACTTCTGAGCATTAAAATTAACGTGATCAGAGAGATTCTGATGTTGCACAATTAACAAGAATATGCTTCTAGGAAAAAGAAGCAAAGAACAAGTAAGAGTTCTTGGGATTCTTAAATTACAAAAGCAAAAGATTTAATGGAAGGAGCAAATGGAAGAATGAACACAAAAATTAATGATCTAAAACAGAGGTTGGCAAACTTCTGTACACGGTCAGACTGAGAAAAGAGTTAAGAGTTAAAAGTTGAGTTAAAAGAGTTAAAAAAAAGTTTAAAAGAGTTAAAAGTTAAGAGTTGAAAGAGTTTTAAAAAGTTGAAACTCATTTCAAGAGTTCCAACATATCTGGGACATCCCTGGTGGCGCAGTGGTTAAGACTCTGTGCTCCCAATGCAGGGGGCTCAGGTTGGATCCTGGTCTGGGAACTAGATCCCACATGCATGCTGCAACTAAGAGTTCTCATGCCACAACTAAGACCCAACGCAACCAAATAAATAAATAAAATTTTTTTAAAAAAGAGTTCCAACATATCTAATAAGAATTCCATAAACATAGAAGATTGGAGGAAAATATAAAGAAAAATAAATGAAAATTTATCATAGCTGAAGAAAGACAGATTTTCACATAGGAAGGGCCACTCGTACCATGTAGGAGAAATGTAACTTGACAAGATATATCTTGATATGTATTTATGAAGCCTCAGAGCTATAGAATAGAAATTGCTAAAAGCTTGTAGACATGCAAGCACTCAGAAACAAACCTGCTCTAGAGTTAAGATTTGTTCAAGTATGATTTACAGCAAAATGAAAATTCAACCTAAGTAAGAACCTATGTAAAATACAGGCTAAAGAGAAGTAAGAAAAGATCCCAGTAAAACGTATAACGTGAAATATATAGTAATTAATAAAGTTTACAAATCTAAAACTAAATTCTTAAGTGATATGACATACAAAATAATGAGAGAGAAGGGAGAAATAATAGTATGCTAAGATTTTGCCCTTTTGGTAAAGAAGGAGATAAAAATTAATTTAGAAGTTTATAGATTAATACATGTTTAAATGGGCATGCTAAAAATGTAAGAATAGTCACAAACCCAATGGAAAATAGACGGAATAACTTCTGAACCTACTACAGGAAAAAAAGAAAAAGGGACCGAAATTTAACTGTCTAACAAAAGAAGGAAAAGGGAAATAAAATAAATAAGAAATCATGGTACAAAGACTAATATAAAATAAGATGACATATTAAAAATTACAATAATTGTAAATAGGTTAAATGTCAAACATTTTCAAATTGTGTATGTGTGTTAAGCATTGAAAATTTCTGAGAAGATTGAATGGACTATTTTATAGAGATTACCTTTGGAGGTCAGAGGGCATAGGAATGAAAGGTAGGGGTTAAAAGTTGACAGGGACTTTTGATTGTTTTAGCTTTACACATGGGGACCTTGGTCATCAATTTTATAAATTTTTTTTAAATTGAGGAATGTTAGAATATATACGTTGGATAGGTTTATAAACAGCTTATTTCTCTCCACCCCTCTCTACCTCCACCCCCCATCTCCTGCATATTCCTTTAGCCTAGGCAAACGTAGAGTTCTTTCTGCTTCATCTCTAGTCAATTTACCATTTTCACTCATAAATTGAAGTTAGTATTATAACTGCTTGAAGTATGTTTTAAACATAATTTTTTAAATTATCAATTACTGCTATCACAAATATACTCACATTAATTGTGGTATATTATTATTAATATAATATTTATTATAATTTTATTTAATAGTTATTTAATAATACTATTTAAATATTATTTACTAAAAATATCTAAAATTTAAAATGAAAACATTTTAAGTGACAGGAATATAATTTTAAAGTTAAAATATGTTAAAATATTATTTACTTAATATTTTATAATCAATAATATTAATTAAATATTTATTTAATAATAATGAATATTTATTTCATTTTATTTAATATTTTTAATTAAAAATATTAAAATAAAAATATTTTTTGAAAGGGAAAAGAAACCCTCTCTAATTTCACCATCCAGAAATAACCAAAATAGAAAATTCTTCTTTTTTTTTTTTTTTAAAGTATGCTGAAATTCTAATTACAAAGACTAGGTAGCAACATTGGAGAACAGTTTTAGCACAGAAAAATAATGAAAGTGTGTATAATTAGAATTATTGCTATGTTAAAATATGTATAAGCATGAATAACAACTAGAAGAGAAGACAGAGAAAAAAAGACATGATAGATTAGTGGGAATATGGAAGAATATTTCTTTCTCTGTTAATTCAATATTTAATGCAAAATAGAAAATTTTTAAATTGACATTTGAAAAGCCAGTTATGGTACTACCTGAAGAAATTTCCACCCTAGCACCTAAATCTGCCTCTCTCTAGCCCTGGCCACACCAAGGTGACCTGGGAGTGACCTTGGCTGGAATAAGTAAGGTTGGATGCCTGGGGCAGGCTGATAGTGGTTCCCAAAGCTATGTCCACATCCTAATCCCTGAACAGGTAAATGTTATCTTAGTTGGGGAAAGGGTCCGTGAAGACGTGATTAAGCTAAGGATCTAGAGACAAGGGAGATCATGGAAATTATCCATATGAGAGAGTGGAGATTAGACACAGAAAGATTAGCCTGATGAGAAAGAGGGAGATTGGACCCTGAGAGATGCACGGAAGAGGCAGTGGCGTGAGGACGGAGGCAGAGGATGAAGAACACAGAGGAAGCCCAGGAACCGCGACCCCCAGAAGCTGGGAGAAGCAAGAGAGTGTCCTCCCCCAGGGCCCTGGAGGGAGCGTGGCCCGGAGGGCACCTCCATCTCAGACTTCTGACCTGCAGAACTACAAAAGAATACGTTTCTGTTTAAGCTACCAAGTTTATGGTAATTTGTTAAAGCAGACGCAGGAGTCTGATACAGTATCCCTTTACACCTACCATAGATGAAAACGCGCTGCATAAACACACGTAACTCCCTATGTCTGTGGCTGTGGTTCTCAGATTCTGGATTATACCTGAGTGAAATTTCAAAAAATAATCTGACAACGACCATTGGGTTGTTCAATTTTTATTCCCAAAATAACATGAAAGGAAGAGAAACTTGTCATCTATTACCATCATGAGCTCATAAAAAAGGACTTTTTAACACAAAAGTTATGGAAGAAGGACAGTGCTTTAACTCAAAAACATTTAAATGTATTAAAAACTCTCAGTAATATCCTTATTCTCATTTTGCAATGATGCTGAGGGAATTTCACTACAGGTGGCATCTTGTCCATAGACGGGAATTTGGGACCCAAATCTATGTTATCTTAAACCACAATTTACCTGTTTACTTATCCATATTTACCCCCATTCAATTCACCATCCCAGCCGGTTCCTGAAGAAATTTTGTGGATATTCAAGAACTCTTCTCTTTCCATTTCCCTCTATGAATCAGATTCAGATCATGGACACTGCAGTCAAGGAGTGTCACTGTACGTGTTGGTTAGCAAGAAAATCAATGAGTATCCAAAAGAATAACTTCCGAATTTTTTAAATTGAAAAAAGACTTTCCATTAACTTTTAAAAGTATAACATTCACAAGTTTTAAAGACTTATTAATGAAGAGAGAGAAAAACAAATACATAGCATCAAGAATGAAAATTTTGATAAAAGAAATTTAAGAAGAAATAACACATTATGAAGAGGCTAAAAGATGGAGATGATCACACGGGATTTTCTTTGTTGCGATTTTCTTCTTGTCTCTGCCTGCCGATCCAGTAGCAGAGGCAAATATAGCTGAGAACAAAGAAATCATTCAAATATCTAAATAGATGCCATTCATATCAGCAACCTATAGAAGACCTAAATAGTCTTAGGGAATATGAAGGATCTACGTGGAGAAAACCACAAAACTTGACCAAGGCACATAACGTACAAACAAATCAGGCTCATTCCCTCCTGATATCATCCATCTCAGATCAAATAACTCTGCTATTCCTAGGCTCCCAGTCTGGAACTGACCTCCTCATTTTGCCGGCAGAGATGAGATTAAAAAGCTAAATTATTAACTCCCTGAATAACTCCAGGCTAGAAGTCTATTCTCCTGAAGCCATCGGGTAGATTCAAAACTAACCCTCAACTGTAAGACTAAGTTCCCTGACAAAATTTTCCCTCGTTTCTTCTCTATAGGCTGTAGTGCCTCTTCTTGTTTTGCCAAGAAGCCAACAAGATATTTCTAGGAAAAAAATTTTAAAGCATTTACTCAGCTGCTCAAGTGAGAGTGATTTCTTAAACCACCATCTCCTAAGGTGAGGTCATTCTCAGCACAGCCTCTTTTTACCCCATGCTCCTTTAAAATCTCTTAGCTGATCCTGAAATCACAGGTTAGAACCTCTGCTCCTGAATCAAAGAGCAAAGTAGTCAAGTAAGGTGTGATTTGAGAAAGGAGAATTTAGGATGAGGAACTGGTTTCTGTCTGAGAACCTGCCTGTTTGCTTCTCCATCATTGTTTTTAAAGACAGTGCTTGGAGAAATTTACAAAAAGGACCGGAAAGGATTTAGATTGCCTCATCTAATTAATCCCTGTGAGGTTTTTTAAGATGGAAAAATTGCATTTCAGAGAGGCTATTTGCGGTATCAATAGACACAGAGCCAGTTAGAGGGGAAGCAGGGTCTTCAGAATCACAGACCTCTTTTCACATCCTGCTGTCCCTCCCCCATCTGTATTTTTCTGTTCTAGGAAGTTGGAAGGCAGAAGTTCAAGAACAGGGGAAGAACCTCTAACACTAACACTTTATATTGTTGCATAATTTAAGAAAAAAAAGTATTAAATTGGGGCTTCCCTGGTGGCCTGCCGATGCAGGGGACACGGGTTCGTGCCCCGGTCCGGGAAGATCCCACATGCCGCGGAGCGGCTGGGCCCGTGAGCCATGGCCGCTGAGCCTGCGCGTCTGGAGCCTGTGCTCCGCAACAGGAGAGGCCACAACAGTGAGAGGCCCGCGTACCGCAAAAAAAAAAAAAAAGCATTAAATTGCATTGTCATTTAATCTGCCTACCTTGTCCATTACTGTAAATGTCTAGTTCCCTTCTCCATACAGGCAAAGATAGAGTTACACCCCCAGACTGTCCTCTCTCTATTAGGTAATGAAGTATTTAACAATTATCCAGACTGTTCTTTGGTGAGCTGACTATTAAACATGTATTGCCAGTCTGCCAAATACCATCCTTGTATGTTTTTGCAACAATGTCAACCAAAACCAGGTAGAAAGTGTCTTTGTTAAAAGCCTGGCTTACCCTCACCAATCTTGCTTTTGAAAAAATTCTGGGGAGAATTGCCAGTTTGGGATGGGAACCGAGTACGGGGAAGTGTGTGTGTTCAGGGTTCTTCTTTGAGGTTTCTTTCTGCTTTTTAATTCTCCAGCAAAGGCAACTGGACATTGTTGACTTTGGGGCTTAGTCTGGCAATATCTGGGTGCAGAGTTCTTGTTCAACTTCCGTTTTATTAATTGTGGGTTTCCCAGTCTTCCCTCCAGCCCTCTTGGTAGTTGGAAGCCCTGAGACTGGGTTATTAGGATTGGAGCTTTCCCATCAGGCGCGAACCTCATGAACCTAGAGCATTTTTGTGGTGGGATGTTCTTCAGTCCTACTAGTTTCATAATTGGGAACATGTTGCTACAGTTAAAGTTAATGATCTAAAACCAACAGAAGGCACTTTGACAGACAAATGGGTTATCGTAATTGTTGCAGCGATGCCATATTGCCAGTTGGTGTTCATTCTGCCTTCACATCACCCAGCCTCAGCATCACCCACTGTGCCTTTCTGGGAGAAGCAATGCTGAAGCAGAAAGCATGAAACCCACAGTGCTTCCAATAGCTCCAAGATTGGGCGTTTCCCCAGTGTGCAATTTAGACTCCCAGAAGTAAACTGACCTTTTGGGAAGCAGGACCTCCTCTTTCAGTTCTCTTAGTGGGCATTAATTTTCTGTCTTTTTCTTTTTTTTTGGAGTGTTAATTGGAGCTTTACAATGTTGTGTTAGTTTCTACTTTACAGCAAAGTGAATCAATTGTATGTATACATATATCCCCTCTTTTTTGGATTTCCTTTTCATTTAGGTCGCCACAGAGCACTGAGTAGAGTTTCCTGTGCTGTACAATAGGTTCTCATTAGTTATCTATTTTATACATAGTATCAATAGTGTATATATATCAATCCCCATCTCCCAATTCATCCCAGCCCCACCTTTCCCCCTTGGTATCATACGTTTATTCTCTACATCTGTGTCTCTATTTCTGCTTTGTAAATAAGATCGTCTATAGCAATTTTTTCAGATTCCACATAGATGTGTTAATATACAATATTTGTGTTTCTCTTTCTGACTTACTTCACTCCGTATGACGATCTCTAGGTCTGTCCATGTTGCTGCAAATGGCATTATTTCATTCCTTTTTATGGCTGAGTAATATTCCATTGTATATATGTACCACATCTTCTTTATCCATTCCTCTGTCCATGGCCATTTAGGTTGCTTCCATGTCCTGGTTATTGTAAATAGTGCTGCAGTGAACATTGAGGTGCATGTGTCTTTTTTTTTTTTTTTTTTTTTTGTGGTACGCGGGCCTCTCACCGCTGTGGCCTCTCCCGTTGCAGAGCACAGGCTCCGGACGCGCAGGCTCAGCGGCCATGGCTCACGGGCCCAGCCGCTCCGCGGCATGTGGGATCCTCCCGGACCGGGGCACAAACCTGTGTCCCCTGCATCGGCAGGTGGACTCCCAACCACCACGCCACCAGGGAAGCCCCGCATGTGTCTTTTTGAATTATGGTTTTCTCTGGGTATATGCCCAGTAGTGGGATTGCTGGGGCATATGGTAGTTCTATTTTTAGTTTTCTAATGACTTAACTATTAACCTGCAGCAAATTAACTCATGCAAACAGGACGTTTTGACCTCAGCCACTGTGCAGCATTTGCAAGTAAGACATTAACTTAATGCTCCTAATGAATCACTAGAGCGACCTTCAGCCGGGGGAAGCACACGGCAAATCTCATGCTGAAATTGGACTTTTTAGAGGCATGTTTTCTCCCCACTAAGAGAGAATGAGAAGAATTTTCTCTAGAGTGCATTTCCTGTTTTCAAAAGCAATCAGGTTGTCAGGATGCCATTAAGTACTCTTAAGTAACTCACTAACAGGCACCCTGAAGCCTGGAAGAGCTCCTGTCCCTTTCACATAGAGCTGGAGGCCACCTTCTTACCTCTGTGACATTGGTAAACAGCAGATTTTACTAGTCCACTTCCTAGATGGGAAACTACACCCTGGATATAAAAAGTGGTCCAATCTACGCCCTGAATCACAGATTATAATAAAATAGAACCTTGTTTTCATGAAGCATCACTTCCAGAAACAAACAATAAGTGGGAGGAAGGGCCCAGAGGAGTGAGTCCGGGTGGAAGCAAATCTCAGGCTCCAGTCATAGCTTGAAGTCCCTTTTCCTTTTTTTTTTTTTTTGGTGATTTTTCACCCACTCCTTCCTATACAGATCTGTTCTGTCTTCTTGTTTGTGCCAAGTTCTTTTGTATTTACTGTTTGATGTGAAGTGATTTGAATGAAAAGGGCCTGTACTGGGGTCAATGTGGAAAAGGACTCTTGAGTTTTCTGGGGCTTCGTCATTTATAAGACATGGTGCCGGGCTTCCCTGGTGGCGCAGTGGTTGAGAGTCTGCCTGCCGATGCAGGGGACACGGGCTCGTGCCCCGGTCCAGGAAGATCCCACGTACCGCGGAGCGGCTGGGCCCGTGAGCCATGGCCGCTGGGCCTGTGCGTCCGGAGCCTGTGCTCCGCAACGGGAGAGGCCACAACAGTGAGAAGCCCGTGTATTGCAAAAAAAAAAAAAGACATGGTGCCAATGTTTCCTTTTTTTTTGGCCACATAGCTTGCAGGGTCTTCGTTCCCAGACCAGGGA
This sequence comes from Grampus griseus, assembly GCF_964374135.1. Taxonomy (NCBI): domain Eukaryota; kingdom Metazoa; phylum Chordata; class Mammalia; order Artiodactyla; family Delphinidae; genus Grampus; species Grampus griseus. The sequence continues at coordinate 6,456,830 of NC_139010.1, forward strand.
TTGAACCCGGGCCCTGGAAGCGAAAACCCAGAATCCTAACCACTAGGCCACCAGGGAACTCCCATGGTGCCGATGTTTTTAAACAACATGAGTTTCTGGTTCATGTTTCCACTTTGAGTCCTAGAGTGTTATTGGACCGAAATCAGCACTCTCCTGTGTGGTTCGACTGGTGATCACGGCCTTTGGTGGGCACATCGCCCCCCATGGGGCAGGTGGCAGGTGTCTGGAAACGCACCTGTGACATTCCTCTGGGCTTGTCCCCCATCCTCCTCACCTGCTCTCAGCAGTAAGTCAACATCTAGTGGAGCTGTTGCTGCGGGAACCACACATATAACTTACCCAGGAAAGAAAACATACCCTGGCTCTTAAGCTGCAATAAATCTTCTAAACAAGAGAAAACAAAACATCCTCTGGGCAAATGGGGCCCCTGCTAGTGTGAGATCCTTTGTTTTTATTATTTTTTTAATTTAATTTAATTTATTTATTTTTGACTATGTTGGATCTTCATTGCTGCACGTGGGCTTTCTCTAGTTGCGGTGAGCGGGAGCTACTCTTCATTGTGGTGCACGGGCTTCTCATTGCGGTGGCTTCTCTTGTTGCAGAGCACAGGCTGTAGGCGCACAGGCTTCAGTAGTTGTGGCACACAGGCTCAGTAGTTGTGGCGCACGGGCTTAGTTGCTCCGTGGCGCGTGAGATCTTCCCGGACCGGGGCTCAAACCCATGTCCCCTGCATTGGTAGGCAGATTCTTAACCACTGCGCCACCAGGGAAGTCCCAGATGCTTTGTTTGTCATTTTGCTTTTCCCCAATAGTTTATTTTAAGGCCATCCACAAGAAGAATATCACAGGCATATTAATTTGCGTAACAAATATTTCATGGTGCACTGGGAAACTGAGAAGGTACAAAATGAATCAAACAGAATCCAGACCAGAGCCTTAAGGAGTGAATCGTCTCCAAGGGAAGTTATGACAAACACTAATTCTAAAGCAAGACAGAAAGATCCAGCTAGAAAGCTGCTGGAATTCAAAGGACCAGTCAGGACTTCTAACTGGGAGAGCTGGGGATGGGGTGGCTGCCCAGCAAGTCTGGAAGGCCAGTCAGATTTGTGTGTGTCAAGGTGGGGAAGAGGGCAGAGGACCCAGACAGAGAAGCCAGAGGGGACAGAAAAGGAAGGTCCAGAGGGGTTTCATTTCCTCAGTAAGTAACACAGGTATTAGAAGGCAAAACAGTGGTCACAGCCAATGGGTCTGCAGTAGAGGTATCACTGTATCTTTTTCCTGACACATTTACTGAAGTTAGATTCTAGTCTTCTTTCCCAAAAGCTTCTGAAAAGTTCCCATACCTGTATCTGTAAAGAGGTTTACTGAAATTAAAGAAGCTTTTTGACTCTCTTATTCTTTGTTCAGTTTATTGTATGGTTTAAAGGGCTAATGGATAAGCAGACTGCAATAGCTGTTTGCAAAGCACCCTCAGCCCCAGGGCAAGAGGTGCAAGGTCCTGGGGATCTGTCCCTTTGTAAAGGCGGATCTGTGGGGAGCAGTATCAACAGCAGGAAGTAAGAACACCCCAGGCCCGGCCCTAAGTCATAAGTCTTAAGAGACTTAGAAAGCTGTGAGCCGTAAGAAGTGTGCAGCAGGCTTTGGGGCAGAGGCTGGGGAGAACTTTCCAAAATCAGAAGCAAGAAAGCCGGATTTGAAGGGGAAAACCATCCGTAATTGCATTTAAGTTTAACATGCATCTTTTTTAAGAAAACGCACATCCCACCTGAGGTTAGTAACCTTGCTTAAAGCACTGTTTATGTTTAACATGCAGAGTGTACATAGACTGAAATGTGCTCCCACCAGCATTTCTGGCACCAGATTGTCAATATTCGTCCATAGCCATAATGAGATGGGCTCTTCAGATTGGACTGGGCTCTTAGTATCTTTTCTTCAAATTCCTCTGGTGGAGGGGAGCCTGGTTTTCTTCAGCCCCTTGGGTCTATGTTTCTCCCAGGATGCTTTTCTCTTGAGTTTGGTTCTAATTGTCCTTTCTCCACAAAATCAGCCGCAGATAACGAGGCAATGCGATCAAGAGCTGCTGTTTGTTAAGTGAACTTCGTCCCAGGTTGTATTCATGCTTCCGCAAAATATCACAGCTGCATAAGGTCAAAGGTGACCCTCAGAACGATTTGCTCCCTCCTCCATTGTGATGGGCAATTATGTACTCTATGAGAAATCCCTCATCACATTTGGAATTGCATTTTGCTGTTGTCATGGCCAAGAATTTCTTCTTAATGCTTAACGTTGATGTTCTCTGCTGTAGTGAATCCCATAACTCCTTTCGCTATACTTACATGTGAATGGAGACCCACTGCTTGTGTAATTAACATCTTGTCTGTAAAGCTGGAATCCAGCGTCTGAAGAGCACGTACATCTGTCTCTGTTCCAGAGTCAGAGACCCTATCCCTCCACCTTATGGTAGGTGTAGAGTCATACAAGGTCCAGCTTGAAAGCATGTATATGAATTTGCACAAAACCATCATTGTGTTAATGTTTCTAACTAAACATCAAGTTAATAATCAAAATTACAGGTTTCATTATCAGTAATATTTGTTTGTGGAAATTATTAGACATCTTTTAAAACATTCTCTTTTCTAGATTAGATATCCCAAAGACTTTCAGCTTTGCTGCTTAGAATCAGCTTTCAATTTCTTTAGTCAGTTTTTGCCTCTCCCCTGGTTCACCTTTAAGTAGTTCCCTAAAACCCATAAGGGCTAAGGTTTAATTCCCCTCATCAGTACTTTTAGGGGACTGGCCAAAGTTACTTTCTTGGTCTCCCATTGTGGTGACCATATTTTTCTGAATCTCACATCAGGGAAAAAGGTTAAACAAGGAATTTGAGTACCATATTTGTATGTAAGAGGCAGCCTAAAGCAAACAGTCTAGATGCTGTTGTATTAGAATTTCTTGGACGTTCTAAGAACTGGTGAGACCTCAGTATCCAAAACTGTAGTTGGAAACAGGACTTGCCTGGAAATTCTGTGACATATGCTACTCCAACTGTGTTTCTGTGGATCTTATTGCTACACTTTGTTATGTTGCATTTTGTTTTGAATCTTACTACCTAAGACAGAAAGAGGATTTTTTTCAATGTACAGCTAAATAAGATCTTCCAAAGTCACACGGATAATCTTCAATTCAGAAAATATTTAGAAGCAAAACGCATTTTCTAAGTTGATTCCATTCTACTTCAGTTCTTTCGTTAGCAGATGAAAATAGTCTTAAGATTTAGGAATCCAGTTACCCAGACACGCAGGGGATTTACTGAACCTGAATACCACCCAGGAGCTATAATGGGACTTCCCAACCTCAGCACTCCATGGGTCAATTGGCAAACCAACTTTTTCCAGTGACTAAGGCACCACTACCTGCTGTTTTCAATTACTTTTTGCTTGATAAATACAGTGGAAGCTACTTGTGTAGTTTCTGTAAACTCTAAGAAGTGCGGAACGAAATCTACAGATGTCTCCCCACTGTGGTGAGACTTTCAAAAGTGTGCGTCATCACTGTAGGGGAGGGACCTTGGAGGATTCTGAGTGTTAATAAAGATGTCTTACAAGGGGACTTGCGCTTAGGGCCCCCGACTCTCTTCAGAGTGGTTTCTATTTTTGGTTTTTCACTATTCTTTGTTAGAACCAAGAAAACCTACATCAAGGAACTCTGATAGGAAATTCATGCTTCCGAAAGCTTCTGCACCCTTGAAGGAAGGTAGTTTACTGGCCTCTTAGAAGTGTTTGTAGAAGTTGTTTGTTATTCTTGTATGTTTTTGTTGGTTTGTCTTGACTCCTTGTGTCTTAAATAGCGTGATCAAACATCTGTATTGCTCCTTCTGAGAAGGGACTGCTAAGTGGATAGAGAGTAAAATAAAAACTGAATCAAATGTCAAAGATATTGGCATTCTCCTGTATACACCGTCTTTTTTTTCTTTAGAGTCTGGAAACTTCTATGAGAGGATAAATATTCAATCTTGGTTACATGGTATCAAGCTTCATTTTAAAACATGTATATTATATATGTGTGTACACGTACACACACACATAGAAAGCTTGGGGGCACTCCACTCCTCTCCCACAGACTCTGAAGCCCCTGTCCTCTGCCAGGCAGAAGTGACACCAAGTGGCCTCACCGTATCCCCAGATGGAGCGGGCCTGACTCAGCACACCCCACGACGCCTCCTGAGTCTGCAGACAGCAAATACACAGTGAGTTTCCCCATTTAGAACCACAGAACCCCAGAGCTGGAAAGATACTTAGAGATCACATAAGGTAACCCTCTTGTTTTTTTTAATAAATCAGGAGCTGGTCCCAAGGAGATGAAGTCATTTGTCCAAGGATATCACCCGATTATTGGATGAGTTAAAGGTGGAGGTCAGACTTCCCTACCTTCAGTCTGGAAGCTTTCCCCTCACTGCAGGATGCTGCTTCTTTGTATTCCGGAGGAGCATGGGGACCCAAGTCCTGGCTTGGTCGTAGAGGGGAGTGCTAGGAAAGACAGGAAAATGAAATCAGCTGCTATCCCCACTGCCTACATCTCTAGGACTTCCTGGGCTGCCACAGGGACTAGACAGGGCCTCGATGAACCCACCTTCGAAATATGTCTTACCACCCTTCCTCCTGAATCTATTACCCCTGGCCCCTAGGAAACGAGATTGCTACACGGAGAGGAGAACCAGAACCGTCATCGATAAATGGTAATCAATTGGGAGATTGGGATTGACATATTCACACTACCATATATAAAACAGATAACTAATAAGGACCTACTGTACAGCACAGGGAACTCTACTCAATACTCTGTAATGACCTGTATGGGAAAAGAATCTAAAGAAGAGGGGATATATGTATAACTGATTCACTTTACTGTACAGCGGAAACTAACACAACATTGCAGATCAACTATCCTCCAATAAAAATTAATTTTAAAAAATGGCAATAAACATTGTATTCATACTAACGGTGAAACAGTATTGGGTATTTGGAATGCATTTTGCACCGGGCCAATCACACACATTGTCTAATTTAACTTTCATAACAACGCCATGAAATGAATTCTTTTATTATTCCAATTTCAGATGAGGAAAATGAGATTCACAGAGATGAACACGCCTAAGCTTACACAGCTCGGCAGTGGCAGCCCAGGGATTTGAATAAAGACCATCGAGCTCCAAAACTAGCATCTTCTTAATTTTTACCCTATGAGACGGACAGAGAGAAGGTAGGTGAGACTTTCAGGTAGAAGAAACTGTGCGCGCAGAGACATACAGGATAGCAGAGCAAATCCTGTTTGAGGAGCTACACGTATTCCATGAGCACACAACTAGTCCAGGTGAATTAAATGTGGGCAACATGACCGGCAAGAAGGGTGGAGGTGGATCACGAAGACTTGAATAGACAGCAGGCTCGGGAGTTTGATTTGACCTTGGGTAGGAGAACTGGGGCAAAGAGAAAAGGACAAATACTGGGGAAATAAAAAATAAGTAAGACCTAGTGATTTCCTGTCTCTCCATCTAAATTGCCTTCCCAAGTGACATGATGAAGTTAATCTATCCCTTGTACACATTGAATATCTTCCTTTTAAAAGATACCACAGTGGGCTTCCCTGGTGGCGCAGCGGTTGAGAGTCCGTCTGCCGATGCGGGGGACACGGGTTCGTGCCCCAGTCCGGGAAGATCCCACATGCCGCGGAGCGGCTGGGCCCGTGAGCCATGGCCGATGAGCCTGCGCGTCCAGAGCCTGTGCTCCGCAATCGGAGAGGCCACAATAGTGAGAGGCCCGCGTACCACAAAAAAAAAAAAAAAAAAAAAAGATACCACAGTAAAAATTATCAATAAAGACAAATGAACTTATTTACAAGACAGAAGAAGACTCACAGACATAGAAAACAAACTTATGGTTACCAAAGGGGAAAGCGGCGGGAGGGAGGAAGGGAGATAAATTAGGAGTTTGGGAGTAACAGATACACACGACTATATATAAAATAGATAAACGACAGGGACCTACTGTATAGCATAGGGAACTATATTCAATATATTGTAATAACCTATAATGGGAAAGGATCTGAAAAAGAATAGATATATGTATAAATGAATCACTTTGCTGTACCCCGGAAACTAACACAACATTGTGAATTGACTATACTTCAATTTAAAAAAAATGTTCAAAAATAAAAGGAACTCTAGTTGATCCAAAGGGAAAAAAAAATGTTCAAAATGTTAAGAAAAATTATCAGTAAAGATATGTAACTATAGGAAATACAGAGAAATAATTTCTCAGTTTGTTTCTGTTTCGATCTTAGTCATATTATTCTACTTCAAACTTAACAAATCTTATTACGCGTTGTTCAATTAAAGTCATGTTTCACTTTAACATTGATTAGATTATGGGGGAGGAATTGTCTACATAGAAAAACCGATGAGGCAGAGACAGTTAGTAAACTTCGAAACCCTGGAGCTGAAATACTGTGCCATCCAAGAGGTGTTTCATTCTAACAGGGAGATGGCATTTCCCATATTTTCTTGGTTATTTTCTCTGCAGCACGGGCAAGAGCCATCAAAAGGGAAGCTGGAATTAGCATATTGAGGGTTGTTTATTATTCATGAGATGGAAATCAAACTCCTATATAACCAAACTCATTAAGGCTCACGTAAAGCTTTTCCCATCTTCTTCCACAAGCACTGTTTCTGTAACAAGTAAATTGCACTGTCCCGAGCACATTCCAATCTGAAATCTGAGTTTATTATCCAGGACTAGGTTGCTCTATTCTAACCCCCAACCTCTCTCCTCCCAACAGTCCTGGCCTGCAAACCTCCTCCAGGAAGCACGCGCATCTGAAGCTGGGCCCCGCCTACCACAAACTGTCTGTGCGCGCACAGTACAGACTCAACAGTCAGTGTCCACCCTTTCCTTGGCTCCCACCTGTCCCATTTTGCACGCTTCCCACTGTGTCCCCTGTTTTCCAATTCCCTCTGCCACCCTGCCTGTCGTGAACTGTCCCCTCGGCAGCCTCGAGGGACAAAGCCCACAAGATGTCCTCTACCCTCATCTGTAAAGTGCCGAGGTTGAATCAGGGGGCATCCCTACTGCGTTCACAGGGCACACGGCAGGCCCTGGGCTCGGCCACCCACTGCCTGTCAATCCCACACCGACCTGGGTTTGTTCTGTTGACCTTCGTGTCCCCAGTACCTAGAACAGGGCCCGGAACATAATCAATGCTCAGTAAGTATTTGTTACATGAGAAAAGTAGATGCACTGGTGTATGAAGTTTATAACAACAACAAAATTTACATTTAAAAATAATTACATCGATTCCATAGTTGATTAGTAATATTAATCAAGAAATTCAAGAAAATGTATCCTTATTTCATCTACAAAAATAAAGAATTTTAATCATTAAAATAAATAAATAAATAAAATAATTACATCTATTCATCTTTTTCGCTAGGGTGTCTGCTTTGGTGTTATGATTATAAATTCATTATTAACTCCAAATTTATGAGGATATTTTCATAAATGCATATGTCTATTTGGAAATATTTACAGAATACATACATATTCATATGTCATGTATATAGTATATATATGCATGTGTGTAAAAAGAGAGATAATTAAATCTTACCAAATAAGTTCTATATGCCAGACACTGTTAAATATTTTGTGTACTTTCTCTTTTCATCTTCGCAACAAGGCTTTGTGGTAAATATTATTACTCTCGTTTTTTTCCAGATTAGGGAACCAAGGCTGGAGGTTTGGTACCTTATCTCCTTATTTACACACAGGCTATTCTTACGTTTAATTTTTAAATTTAAAGTTTCAATGCATCTGGAATTTATATTGGCATCTGATAGGGGTTCTTTTCAAGTTCATAGCTCCTTGGCTCTAAAATCCATCAGAACTGCATAGAACTGTGCATATATATACAACTATTTGTATATATGTGTGTGTGTTTTTGGGGTGTGTCTGTGTGAAAAGGATCAATGTCTCTCATCAGATTCTTTAAGTTGTTCATGAACTGAAAATGATTACGAATCATTGGTCTAAGAGTTAATTTTACTCTAAAGGAAATGCCAGTCTTCCTAACACTGTGCATTGAAAACCCACCCTTTTCTGTAGTAATGTAAAATGTTAACTTACCAACAGCGAGGGTTCTGGTGTTAGAAAGACGTGGATTTGAATCACAATTCAACTATCCACTAGCTCTGTGATTTCAGGCAAGTTACTTAACCTCTCTGAGCCTATATGCACATCAGTAAAATGGGATACTATAGTAGTATCTCATAGCCTGGTTTCAGAATTAGGTAATACATGTAGAGTACATAGCAATAATCCTGGTTCATAGTAGACCTTCAATAAAAGTTAGCATTTATTAACATAATTCTCATGCATGCTTCTAGTTTTGAATTCTCTATATCATCCACTGATACAGATATGTTTGCCTATTCCTTCAAGGTATGAATATTTTAAGGGTCTTGGTTACATTGCTAGTTGCTTTCAAGGCAGTGTATCAGAGTGTCACATCTCACATTCACAAATAAACAGCATTATTATGTTAAAGAACCTTGGCTTACTTGATGCATGTTATCTCCTGTAAGTTTTAGTTTGTGCTTCTTTGGTTGGTAATGAGGCTCTCTGCTTTCCCCCATGCTTACTGACAAGGTGTATCCCTCCGTAGTGAATGCAGAGATTGCTGTTCTCCCCTGTCATCGGAACAGTGATGCTGGGCGCAAGGCCACACAGCTCAGCGCTGCAATTCCCCGTCTCCCTTGCTGAGTGTGCCGTTGTATCTAAATTCTCAGTGATACAATGTGTGCAACTCTCACCTCACAGGCAGAGGAGGAGATGTCCTTCTCTTCCTGCTCGCTAAACCGATACATCCACAGCCCCTCCAGCCATGCAGACTGGGAAAATGCCTCGTGATTGGGGAGGGACAGCAATCTGGAAGTAACCTTGGTCTCAGAGCCTCAACCTGCTGGACGACTAACTTCAGGGCTGTTATTCAAGAAAGAAACTTCTATTGTCTTTAAACTATTCTATTTTTAGATTTTTATATTAATAATACATATCCTTTTTCCAGCTACCTTTTGGAATATTAACACGTTTTTATTGATTTCTGGGGCTTCTTGGCTCTATTTGAGGCAAACATTTTTATGTAGTCAATTTCATTATGGGTTTTTTTTTTGGGTGGTGTCTTCCTTTGTCTTAGCTAATAAAAAACACTCCCTATACTATAGACATTATATTTTCTCCCTTTTATATGATTTTTACATTTCTCATTTAACTCATTGATCTAGCTCTTCTTATTTCAGTGAATGAATGGACAATAAAATATTTCAAAATTATTTTGCCAAATAATTCATTTTTCTTGCTTCTTAGGACCATTCATAAAACAATTCCTCCTTTTCCTGATGATTAGTGATACTACCATCATCCTATTCTATACACTGCTTCTCTATTCTAGGATCTGTTTCAGAATTTTATATTTTTGTAACAGGGAAGAGCCAAACCTGACTCCATGTTGGATCTGTTTCTGTTACTTTAAGCTTTGCTTTCCACTGCTTTGGTTCAGTAAAAGGATCCTGTCTGTACACAATGGCCCGCCTCAGGGAACCCTGCCCCTCTGCCTGAAGGTTAAACCAAAGTGCCTTTGTTCAGGGCAACCTCCGGCCCCTGTCCACCTGTGCATGGCTGCAAGAAAGAAGAAATTAACACACCCCCTGCCCGAGGCTGGCCATTCCAGGGGATATTGGCAAAACTTACGGCCTTTTTACTTTACTTCCTCACCCCCTCCCCCTCTCTGTGCTATAAAAGAAACTGGCATCCAGACCCCGATAAGACGGTTTTTCAGAGACACTAATCCGCCGTCTTCTCGGTCTGCCAGCTGTCCGAATAAAGTCATATTCCCTACCTCAACGCCTCGTCTCCAATTCATCGGCCTGTTGTGCGGCGAGCAGAGCGAGCTTGGACTTGGTAACATTTTGATCCAGTCATCCGTCTATTCTAGCGCCCATCCGATATTGTTTTTAATAACTGTAGCCTTAAATTAGGGACGTCTCCTTTTATTACGGTGGCAAGGTGAGTGAGGGAAATTGCCACAATGTTGTGAAATTTAAGGAACAGGCTTTATGGGGGACCGTACAAGCCAAGGCTCAGTGGGGGGCCGCACGCGGCTCCCAGTGATGTCAGCACCCCAGAGATGTGCCCAGGGCACCGCTGGTCGCACAGCGAGGCTTTGACCTGAAAGGGGTCCTGCCTCCTCTTCCTTTAGCTTTTTAGAATACAAGCATGACGTCTGCTTTATACATGAATGTGCAGTTTTACTTCTCTACCCTTATATCATCAGGAAAAGAAAATCATGTAACACAGAATCAACTTAATGTATCTTTTTTAAAAAGCAATCAAAAATTTAAACTTTCTTTTATTTAAAGAAAATTCTTTAACAAACGAATGGATAGTTTCTGGACACAAAGAATATTTTAAAACACTTTCCAGTCTCATACTTACCTGCTAAAATACATAACAAATAAAAGGAAAAGCTTGAGCATACCAGTTCCAATTAGAAACAAAACACTGCTACTCTTCTTCCCCATTATCCTCTAAGGTTGTTCTGGAATTTCTAGTCCATGCAATAAAACCTGATATAAAAATAAGAGCTATTGGAATGGTAGTGACAAAATAACATCAATATTTTCAGACTGTACTTAGCATTTTCCAAATATAAAACTAGGTTGTACAAAAAAAAAAAAACTAGGTTGTTTGAAGTTTATTGGGAAAGATAAACAGGTAAACATAGGTAGGTGATTCTGGAAAAGGAAAGTAATTCTGAGAAACGAGTAGGATTATCCATGAATGATGGCTGAAAGTTCAGGTTGTCTAGCTGGGAGCGCACCAGGACTGGAGATGTCTCTGCCACAGAGGGAGGGGCAGGGGCAGAACTCAAGTTCCCAAGGTCTGGGTGCTCTCTCCCCATGGCCTTAAACCGTAAAGTTCCAACAGTTGACCATTCCCAGAAGAGCTGGCATCAAAACTTGGATAGATAGTTTGGTGCCTACCGCTGATGGTAAACATGCCCCTGTACAAGGCCATACGGGGCTGCTACTGTAAAAAGAGTAGTGGGTGGAGAGAGGGTGTCCTCGGTTTGTCATTTAGCTCCTTAGACGCGCAGCCTCGGTGTGGAATGCAGAACTTGTACAATCCTCGGGAGTCCTCCAACAAAGCCTGTCCCTAACAGTGATACTTCATGACATTTTGGTGTTTGCTCTCGCCCACACTTTCACCAGCTGGCACTGAGAACTAAAATACCGCCTGCCGTATCACTACACAAAGGATGCTGCAACCATTAAGCCATCACATCACAGCCTCCGAGGCTGAGTCCTGAGGGAATTCAGGATGGAAACAGGATGCCCACCACCAAGCCCTCAGCCGCTGCAGCCGCCCTGAGGGTGCACCTGAGGAGTCTCGGGATGGTAAAGCACAGGATGCTGGCCCCAGATAGCTGAGGTGCATATCAAAGGCATGATTTCAGTGAGCCCAGACTCTGGCATCTTCCCCTACCTCGAAAAGCACCAAATTCCTTAACCTGAGATACTTGGTTTTCTTTTATTAACAGTAATCTGTTGATGTTCTGACTACCTGGTGTTTTGTTGCAAAAATTCCTATATATCCTGGCTCCCCTGCTTCCTCTTCTGAACGCTTTTCTCAGTGTTATCTGAGGTGCTGTGTTCTGGGCTTGAAGTCCTCAGAAAGTCTGCTGAATAAAACATAACTTTCAACTTTTAGGTTGTGCATTCTATTTTCAGTCGATAGCACCAAGTAGGCTCATCTCAGTTAAGGTTTTTGAATTGTCCCAGCGTCAGATAGGAGATAAGCCCTTGGGACAGGGGCAGTCACCTGGCTAAGTGTGACTGCTGGTGATTTTGTAGTTGTGGGACCTACATTCACACAAACAGGAGACTGAGAGAAATAAGGCTCCCGGGATTCAACCCCTTAGCACCTCTTTGTGAGTTACTAGTTGTTTTAAGAGTCAAGAGTGAACAAGGACCTACTGTATAGCACAGGGAACTCTGCTCAATATTATGTAACAACCTAAGTAGGAAAATAATTTGAAAAAGAATAAATACGTGTATACGCATAAATGAATCACTTTGCTGTACACCTGAAATTATCACCATATTATTAATCAATTGTTAACCAATATAAAATAAAAATTTTTTTTAAAAAAGTGAAGGATGAGAGAAAGCCCCCAAATCACACTTCCATCCTTTCCCAACCCCCATGGGAGTCAATAGTATTCAATTTAGGACTCTTACACCTGTATTCATAAGTAAACTTGGTCCATGGTTTTCTTTTTTTTTTTTTTTGGTACTGTGTCAAGTTTGTGTAACTGAGATCATTTAATTTAATAAAATTAATTCGAGAGATTTTCATCTGTCTAGGCTCCAGAAGTGCTGATGGAGAAGGGGTAATCAATGCTTTTAGTGTGGAAACTCGCCGATAAGATGCCTACAGCTCCCCTTTGGAAGTAATTATTTGGTAATTTTAACTATATTTTGCCATTATAAGTCTATTAATACTGCCTATTTCTTCTTGGGTCAATTTGAGCAATTCATATATTTCCAGAAAATATTTATTTAATGGAAAGTTTTGACAATGGTTTAGAGATGCATACATTGTTATGGTTTTAAGATCCCCTTCTCTGAGATGTATTGTTTTTCTAACATAAACTTTTTTTTTCTAACATAAACTTCTATTTTCTTTCCTCCAAATTAGGTTTATCAGAGATAAATCTAATATATTGAAAAAACAAAACAAAAAACTCTTGTGTATATTTATCAAGCTAATTTTTTCCTCATTATTAATTTCTCTACATTATTTTCTCTCTGTTGGTTGCGTTTAAGTTTTCAGTTCTTCTTTTATCTTTTTTTTCCTAATTTTATGCAAGTATTTTATTTATTTGTGAATTAGTTAACTTAAACCAATAAAATCTTCCATGATTTTGAATTTACCTAAGTATAGGTTTGAATTCATAGGTTTTTACAGAAAGTATTCGAATTTTTTTAACCCCTAAGTGACCAGTTATCTTTTTAAATCAAGTTATTATTGAGATGAATTTTTCTGCTTGTAAGTGCTGGACTCTTAAAGTTTAAATCTTGGCTAATTTGTCATTTTAACATAGAGTCGTTACAAAATGAAGCTCAGGGTTGTGAATGTGTATGTGTGTTATGTATGCATGTGTGTAAACTCTGAGATAATCAACTCTTGTAAATCTTCATACAGTTTTTTACAGGAATATTCTGTGTGTATAGAGCACATAATTCTGATTGTTCAGGGATGCTAATCCTCCCTGTGACACAGTGTGCATGGCTTTGTGTTGTGTCAGCTCAGCTGTATGAAGTATGTTTCCAGCACTTCCCAGTCCTGCATGGTCTAGCTCAGCACTGGCCACAGAAGAAATCAGCACAGGATTTGGAAGGCGGAAGTGAAACAGCAGCCGTGTGACACTCAGAAGGTCGATGTAAAGTTGGTACAAGGCTGGCTCGCATGCATTGCCGTGATTGGCTGACTCGCCTTACTGGTGTGGGGCAGCAGGTGTGCTCAGAGCTCCTGCAGCCCCCAGAAGACCTCCTCTGCCTCCTGAATCCTTGGTCAGGTTGGTGTACCTCTCCAGGGTGAAGCGTACTGATTTTATAGCCAGTAGACCTGCATCATTGAAATTGGAGCTGAGCGTGGTGAGAAGCCAACGTGGGTTCCAGCTCATCCTTCCTGGTTCCTGTTCCTCCTTCACTTTATGTCTATCTCCCCTTCCCAACTGTCTGTCTTTCCCTATAATAGAGCCTTTATTTTCTATATGGTCCGTATTTTGTTTTTTCTAATTGAACTGTGACTGATACGTCCTTTGGTATTGAGTAGTTCCAAAACAATAGAACCTTAAGGATGAGTTCTCTGGTTTAATGGAACTAATTCTGGGTCCTGTTGAATTCATTTTCTGATCTGATTTAAAGTCATTAATGACCCTAGTTCCAGTGGTAAGGGGACTCTGAGAGCCATGGCATGCAGTGCCACAACATTTATGTGCGTTATTGACTCTTAGACACCGGCAATCAAGTGCCTAGAAAACACAAGACTCCAAGGGACCGAGTAATTGTTGCCGTAGAGCAGTTTGGTGAAAACAGGAGTAAAATGGCCTTGCTTGGTTGTTCCAAAGTATTCTGGAGAACTTAGGCAAAGGAAATAATAATGTCAGGGCTTTAAAGAGACCTTGAGGTCTCTGTGGGGAACCTGCAAGCTTTCACAACTGCCCTAAAGGAAACCCTTATTCTGTAGCCAGTGGGCTAAAATTTCGAAAACCACACCCGAAGTCTGATCTATCAGGTGGCTGAATTACAACACACACTGATTTCCTAATCTAGCAGGATCTCTTATTTTCAAGTTAGAGCATTGGTTGGGAAGATGTGGTACCCTGAATATTGGTTTGGGAGCATATGAACAATTTAATGAAGCTGGCGACCTTGAACCTAGGGCCATGCTGAGCCATTTTGGAGTCTGAACCAAAGGATGAAGTCAGTAATATTGATTCTGTCTTTATTAAAAATTTTGATATTTTGTTCATTATAGATTTTTTTGCGTGAACTTTGATTTTTTAAATATTACGTTAAAATGTTGTTTATTTTGATTACAGAATTTTTGGCGCCCTCTTAACTTTTGCACCCAAGGCAGGTGCTACACTCTAGTCACCACCCTTCTTGAACCCCTAAATTCTGCCAGGTCTCCTTGATGAATAAAAGCAGGAGGTTACACTCATCCTTTATAAAGAATTGGGTCTCTCCTTCCCTGAAGAACCCATAATGACCTCCTTTGAGGCAGGTGCCTTGACGAGAGGAGTGGTAATCTTCCTAAGGACGCTACCACCTTTCACTGTTTCTAGACCTATAACCAGACTCAAATCAGAACTCTGATTGACACACCTAGTGAGGATGTCCTGGCCAGCATTATTCTGATTGGACAGGCTTGTGTCCTGATTAGTCAATGTTCATCTGTCATTAAGTATTTGGGCTATCACTCCAAACATACAATGTCATATTAATATGTTAAAATATTCAACATCCTGTTTTTAAAAATCTACTTGATATCATTGATATGATGAATTCTTCCACAATAACTGTATTTCTATTTCTGTTTTCATTTGTGGCAGTCTGGGCTCCAGATAGATAGATAGAAGATGGAGGGGCGGGATTGGTTTTGTTTTTTGTGTTTTTATGAAATTCAGCTCAGATAATTTACAATAATCTCTTCAATGTCAACTATAGTTTTTTGTGTTTGGAAATAAACTGTCTATAAAACTGTCTGGGCCTGGTGATCGTAGAAAACATGGAGATAGGGAGCAGTAGACAAGGAAAAAGTAAAAATTCCCTATAATTCCACACCTGGAGATAGCTCTTATGAAAACTGTGTTGTATATTTTAAGAAAAGTAAGGTTACAAAGCATAGGTTATTTGGGGGCTTCCCTGGTGGTACAGTGGTTAAGAATCTCCTGCCAATGCAGGGGACACGGGTTCAAGCCCTGGTCCTGAAAGATCCCACATGCCATGGAGCAACTAAGCCCATGTGCCACAACTACTGAGCCTGCACTCTAGAGCCCGCGAGGCACAATTACTGAAGCCCGTGTGCCACAACTACTGAAGCCCGCGTGCCTAGAGCCCATGCCCCACAACAGGAGAAGCCACCGCAATGAGAAGCCTGTGCACTGCAACCAAGAGTAGCCCTGGCTTACCGCAACTAGAAAGCCCACGTGCAGCAGCGAAAACAGATGGATCAGAGGTGAGTTTGAAGGGACAGTTTCTACCTGATTTTGCACGCTTCTGTCAAATTTTTACTTTTAGGATGTGTATATATTTCTTCTCAAATAACAAAAAAATGATAATACATTTTTAAGAAATGAAGAAAGATTTGAATATTAATAAAAAAGTCACAAGTCAAACATGGAGAAAAGTCTGGGTATGAAAATTTTGGACTTCAGGGTTCCCCATTTTTGCATTAATATATGACACTTTGGAATGTATCCCAGGAGCAAGTCCATGAATACTTCTTTTACTTTATTTACAAATTCATTCATTTTATTTTTAGTAACACGGTATCTAACTATAAAAGCCATACATATAATTGTAGAAAATGGGAAATACAGAGAAGTGTACAGAGAAAAGTAAAAATCCCCTGTAAACCCACATCTGGAGCCAGAACGTAGTAGCATTTTATTGCATATTTTATCAACACTAAGGTTACAAAGCATATATCATTTTGGATCACCCTTTTTCACTTTATAACAAATTGGGAACATTTTCCCAGTGTTCTCAATTATTCTTTTGCACTGTCATTTGTCAGTGCCTTCCTAGTCATCCATTATTGGATGGGCCGTAATTCCTTTAAGGAAGCCCCCGTTTTGGTCGTCGTTTGTTGTTACAGCAGGCTCCTGAGATTCATGGTTTGGATTTGTACACTTACTACTGGTGCATTCTTGGCTCACTCACCTAACCTCTAAAACTAAGTGTTCTCCTGTCAAATGGAAATGATACAGAGTGCCTCATGAGGCTTTTACAAGGCTCAAATGAGACGATATGTATAAAGTTTACGGCACATGGTAAGCACTGAATGAACGGTAGCTAATTTTTTGAAATATTGGTATGAACGTACGTGTAGATAAATTTTTGTATGCATTTATGATGTGCTGGTTAAGACAGAATTTTAGAGATGAAGTAGCTGAATCAAAGGTATATTCATAAAATTTTTGATAGGTATTTCCATAAGCTTTCATCAGGGGATATTAATGATATAGCAAAGACTCTTTTGCCTGAGGTATATGAGATGATTTTCATACCTTTCTTTACCAACTTTGGATAATTTAGAGCTTTTTTTAAATTGGCCATTTATATAGGCAAATATGGCAACATGTTTTAATTTTTATTTCTTTAATTACTAATGAGATTGAACATTTTCATATTTCATAAAATATCACTTATTATTACTTCTTTGAGGAATTCTTTGCTTTGTATTTTGTCCATTTTCCCAATGGGCTTGTCAGAACATTAAGAAAAATGGCAAAATTCTTACGTAGTCAAACACTAGTACTTTTATGGCTTCACATTTAATCCATCTACAGTTTATTGGGTGTTTGGTGTAAGTCAACGTTTATTGGGTGTTTGGTGTAAGTCAACTTTATTTTTCTAAGTAGTCTGTTGTACGAGGGCTTCTTGCCATGTGGATAAAGGTACATATGCGAGTCTAGAGCACCAGGATTTTCAATTCAAGTTTAAAAGTTTTATAAGTGCAGGAAGTAGTAGAATTAAATCAGTTGCCAGAATTTATCAAAAACACAAAAGAGATGAATATATTTCCCTAAGCCTGGGCTTAACTAAAACCACAGGGGCAAACGTTTTATCACTTGGAAGCCATTTTCTCAAAATACTGACCCCAGGAAGGTCAGACATACGAAGAAGTTCTGGGTTTTAGTCTTTCACATGAGAAAGCATTTATCAAATATAATGCTGTTTTTTAATTTCAGTATCAACAGCTTCATCTAAAAGTTATCACATTTCTTATAAGCTACAAAATCATGAACTAAGTCAGTTTTTACTGGGGAGACCCATGATTGGGTGTGGACCATAAAGTAACCTCAGTTATGTAGTACATGATTTTCTTATGACCATAGAAACCCTGGTTTTCTTGCTAATTAAAAGAGTAGAATATATAAATGTATTTTATAAATATAATATATATAAATGACTATGTGTGTGTGTATTTCTTCCATAATGCAACACCTTTAACTTACAAAGGAAGAAACTGAGGCTAGAAGTATAGTCTCTAAATATTTTTTATTTCACAACCTTAATAAAAAGGGGTATTTATGTATATATATATTTCTGAATCATATTCGTGTACTAGTTATTAAAGTTTAATGTACTTTGTAAAACACAACACACACACTAAACTTTTAAATGATGCGACGCAAAGAGATGTAACTAGAAATTCTGATATCGTCCTTCCTCACCCCAATGGGTCACATCCCAAGGACATATTCCACCCCCTCATTTTGAAATAACCAACTTAAGAGTTTAAGTGACTTGTCCGCAGTTGTGTGTAGCAGAAGAGAACTATAATTGCGGTTTTCTAACTTCAAGATGCATTTATTGCTAGTTCATTGACCTTTTCCTTCCAAATATATCCTCAAGTTAGAACTGGGCCAGGATCGACTGGGTTAATAGCTTCCACTCCTGTAAACTCTATACTTAGAAATAGCTTATTTCCACAAATAACTGAACTTTAGATTCCAGGCTAATACTAAAGGCACACTGGTAATAGCTCAGAATCCCCCTAAATTGACTTGAAGGTTATATCAGAGGGAAAGCTTCAAATTATTAATTTCCTGCCAGTCTTGTCCAACCCTGGCTTAGAACTGTGGTATATTCTTGGAAAGCACTTCCCACCCCACCACAAGGCACTGAACCAACTCTTAACATCCTAACATTATAACACAGACATTTCTTTAGGAACATAACTTTGTCTTCTTGCCCTTGAAAAAAAAAAAAAAAAGATGTGTTTTCCTAAACCACATCTTCCCACAGCTGCAAATAACTTTACAATCTCATAAACTGAATTTCTGAAATCTATCTAGCTTGATACGACCAGAAGTCTCCTAAACCAAATGTTGTAAAGTAGGAGCGTTTATACTTTAGAAAGAGCTAAGAAAAAATTAAACAGCTACAAGGTGTAAGTTCACGGACAATTATTATCTTGACATTTGGGTGAGTGTGACTCAGTGTCTCCATCAGAACACCAGGCACAGCGTGTTCTGTTTCAGAATTTCTCAAACCAGGCATGTAGGGCTCTGAGCTCTCTAAGGATTTTGTGTGAACACGTATACGTGGATGTGTGCGCGTGCTTTCACGGGATGGTAATCTGAGCCATATTTGTGTGTGATGCATGTTCTGGACCATATGAAGGGTCATCTTAAACTTAAGTGTCACCACGCAACGTCAGTGCTTGGATTTCTCCTTGGGTTTATGACTGCAGCTAAGTAGAGGCTCTCGAGTTACTGTGGACCGACTCAGTCCATTCCATTGCCCATGTGGAAAACCCATTTCAAACCTGGCAGCCTTGTAAAAGAGATGTGGACACCATGGACCCCTACACCACAAGTCCCATGTCCATGTGGTTAACTGTGGACAGCCTTTCAAGTCAGAAGTAACAGAATCTACACAATCGCCCGAGCTCTCATCCCACCAAGAGACGTGCCTGGGTCAGGCAGTGCTGGACTTCTTAAAGCATGAGGTGTCCCACTAGGGAGGTGCCCCATTCCTATACTGCTCGACATCTTTATAAGGGGAGAGGCAGGGCACATCTATGTGGCTATGAAAACAGTGGAAGCTTCCTGCTCAGGAAACTGCAATTGTCAGGAAAGGAGAACCTCTGGGTCCCAGAGGCTAGTGTCAGCCTGTTCTTCTGTTAAGCCTACTCAGATCTTCAACGCCAGCTCTCTGCTAAGCTACTGACATGGCGTAAGAAATGAACCTCCAAGGCTACCTGGATTTGTCTGTTCTCACTAGTTTAAGCTAAAAGGCACTTTGTTGGCTCCCCTAACTTGGAAGGCCGCAGGTGGAGCTCACTCCAGAGACCTAATCCATGTCACGGAGATTGTCTGCCTCTCAGTTCTGTTGCTTGTTGTGTGAGGACCTCACTGAGAACAGACTTTCTCCAGCAAAGATGGGGGTAGGTCAAGGGAGAGGTGTGGTGATGATGGCCACATAAGAGCAGAAGGCTTAATAGGCACGTGAAAAGATGCTCAACATCGCTAATCATTAGAGAAATGCAAATCTAAGCTACAATGAGCTATCACCTCACACCAGTCAAGAATGGCTATCATTAAAAAGTCTACAGATAACAAAAGCTGGACAGGGTGTGGAGAAAAGGGAACCCTCCTACACTGTTGGTGAGAATGTAAATTGGTGCAGCCACTATGGAAAACAGTATGGAGTTTCCTTAAAAAACTAAAAATAGAGTTACCATATGAGCCAGCAATCCCACTCCTGGGCATATATCTGAACAAAACTATAATTCAAAAAGATCCATGCACCCCAATGTTCATAGCAGCACTACTTACAATAGCCAAGACATGGAAACAACTTAAGTGTCCATTGACAGATGAATGGACAAGGAAGATGTGATATATATATATGTGTGTGTGTGACTTTGTACTATTTTAGATTTTAATTTTCTGTTTTGTTTTTAATAATTTTTGTTTAAAGAAAAAAATGTATTTATACATTTCATTTTCAATACATTTTTGCATAAAGGAAAAGAAGAGAAAGACAAATACCACAGATACCACTTATATGTGAATCTAAAATATGAAACAAATGAACCTATCTATGAAACAAAAACAGACTCACAGACATAGAGAACTGACTTGTGGTTGCCAAGGTGGAGGGGCGTGGGGGAGGGATGGATTGGGAGTTTGGGATTAGCAGATGCAAACTATTATCTATAAGATGGATAAACAACAAGGTCCTACTGTAGAGCGCAGGGAACTATATTCAATAGCCTGTGATAAAACTTAATGGAAAAGAATATGAAAAAGAATGTATATATATGTATAATGGAGTCACTTTACTGTACAGCTGAAACTAAACACAACATTGTAAATCAACTACACTTCAATAAAACTTAAAAGAAAAAGAGCAGAAGGCTTATCACAGCCACATGAAGCCACCCCAGAAGAAGAAAGAGCCCCGTCCTTGTAGTATCCATGTATAAAATACCAGGGTAGGGCTCTTACCTGCTTGGGTCATTTGTCCATCCATAGGGCCAGAGAGATGGATACTAGGATCCAAATCCAGGTCACATGGGCACTCCTTTGAAGGGTGGGTTAGTAAGCTTTGCTGCTTATCATCATGCAGGAGGTAGGGAAGGACGGTTACGTAAGAGAAGGGACATTAGGAAGAAGAGAATCAACTGACGCTCTGTACATAGGCAAAGGAGAACAGAGCAGACCAATCAGAAGTGATGCATTTGAGCTAAATGAATGCCCGATGGCATTGCAGCATGGCCTGTAATTAAAGGTTTCCCAGTAGTTTGAATAAAAAGAAGTGGTGGTAAAATTACGATCTCATGGCACCTGGTAGCGTGCCAACTTTAAAAACGACAGCTTTACAGCATCAGTATCATGTTCACACTGCTAATGTGATTTAATAGTTCCACTAAAACTCTATCGGCACCACATTAATGTTTGTTTGTTCATTTGTTTTCTACTGGATATTTCTGTATTTAATCAGTATATATTTTGTTTTATATTTGTTAGGTAATTGCACACCTGGCTTATGTATTTCGCTAACATTATAGTAAAAACGATGTTAGTCAATACTGTTTGACTCCTTCCTTTCTAAGAGATCCATGCTATACTTAACTCTGAGAAGCCTTGCTGGCATCTCCATTTCACCTGAGATCCACTCTCTTTTTCTTTTTCGAGGCTAAACACTAGAACTCCCTCAATCTTGTTTCATATGATTAGAGTTTTGAGTTCCTTTGGACTAAGGATTCCCGAATGAAGGGCTGTGTTCTTTGGGGGGGGCGTATATTAGAATCATCTGACGGGCCCTGTCAAGCCCCGCAGGCACCCCTAGCACTCTGAAATGGTCCTTTAGGAGATGCAGTCTCTGTCGCTGAGAACCACTGCCACAGTAATCCGCTTTCACAATGGACTATCTGATGGGCCTCAAGAGTACCGTGGTGGATAACAGGGCAAAAATCATGGCTTTTGAACGCCAACCCCTTTAAGTATAGCACCCAGAACTAAACACAACAGTCTACATATGGTCTAGTTGCTAAAATGCAGACAGAAGAACTTGAGTTGAATCTACAATTCTATTCATTGCATTCCTGGCTCTCAATTCCACCTCTCCATTTACTTTGAATCTCCTGATACTGACCGTTGGTAGACAGGGAGTGGGCGGCCCAGATCTTCCTCCAAGAAAGAACTTGCTGCCCAGCTGCCTGCTTCTGCAGGGTCTGCTTCGGTCACAGAGCCTGTCTGGCCTGAGGTCCATGGCTTTCCTGGAATATCCTGCCCCTGGTGACCATTTTGGCCAGCCAGGGACACTCTGAGGACCGATCCGTGATTTGGAACTCCCTGGCAAGTCAGCCCAGGGTTCCCTGGGACTGCATCACAGTTCACACCTTCCTCTGCTCATGCCTGCTTCCTCCTTATTAGGGACTGTGTGTCGCCCCCAAATTCATATGTTGAAGCCTAATCCCCAGAGTGATGGTCTTTGGAGGTGGGCCTTTGGGAGGTGATTGGGTCATGAGCGTAAAGCCCTCAGGAATGGGATTCATGCTCTTATAAAAGAGACCCCGGAGAGCTCCCACACCTCTTCCACCACGTGAGGACGCAGGGAGAAGACGGCCATACATGAACCAGCCAGTGGGCTCTCATCAGACACCAAATCTGTCGGCGCCTTGACCTTGGACTTCCAGCCTCTAGAACTATGAGAAATGAATATTGTTTATAAGCCGCCCAGTCTGTGGTGTTCTGTTTTAGCAACTGTAAGGGACTAAAGCATACCCCCTTCCTCTCACATGTTTGATCTCTCATAAACACCTTGCACCCCTAACTCCACCTCAGCACCTGCGCCTGGAGACTGACTATGCTCTCCTGGCTGCCCTACTGTGTGCTAATCCTCCCAACACCTTGACATTCCTGCTACATCCTTCACAGCCAGATGTACTTCACTGTGACACTCTGCTCAAGGATTCCCAAATGCAGATCTCTGGGATACAGAGAGAGCAAAAAGCAGTTTTGCTCTATAAGTAGACTTATAAGCATTGTTTTTATCCTGAAAAATTCATAATACTCAGCATTGATGGAACCAGTGCTTATTATGTGTCAGGCACTCTTTTAAAGCACTTTATGTGAATTAATTCATAACAACCCTATTGTTGATACAGTTATTACTCCAGTTATCTAGGTGAGGAAACCGGGGCATAGAACATAATCCAGGCAGTGAGTTGGCAGAGCTAGGGTTTATGTTTAGGCAGCCTCACTGCAGAGCCCACCACGCCAGTGGTCCTCAGCTTTGGGGTGCACCAGTATCACCTGGAGGACTGGCCCCCCTCCTGAATTTTCGGTGCAGCAGATCTTAGGTGGAAACAGAATATCTGCATCTCCAACAAGTTTCCAGGTGACGCTGATAATGCTGTTCAGGGACCACATCTGGCAACCACTGTGCTTCACGATACGGCCTCTTAAGTGAAGTAACAACTGCCGTCACTGGGGATGCAGTACATTTTTCCACATGATAAATAAGGGTTTCCAAATACAATAAGTTTGTGGAACACCAGCTAGATAATCTTGTCAAGGCTTCTCCAATATCATGCATTTCTCATCTTCTGGGTGCCGGGCCTCACTCTGTTACTCATGAGTGGCTGAGTACCTATGGCAACAGCATCCTGATTACAAAACCCCGTGTTGCTTTCCTTGGGTGTTGATAGGAGCCTAGAATTGATGCATAAAGGCTAATATACTGAAGCGTGCATATTACTTAGATTTTTTAAAAAGTGAGAATGGTTATTTTTTTAACATCTTTATTGGAGTGTAATTGCTTTACAATGGTGTGTTAGTTTCTGCTTTATAACAAAGTGAACCAGCTATACATATACATATATCCCCATATCTCCTCCCTCTTGCATCTCCCTCCCACCCTCCCTATCCCACCCCTCTAGGTGGGCACAAAGCACCAAGCTCATCTCCTAGTGCTGTGCGGCTGCTTCCCACTAGCTATCTACCTTACGTTTGGTAGTGTATATATGTCCATGCCACTCTCTCTCTTCGTCCCAGCTTACCCTTCCCCCTCCCCGTGTCCTCAAGTCCATTCTCTACGTCTGCATCTTTATTCCTGTCCTGCCCCTAGGTTCATCAGAACCCTTTTCTCTTAGAGTCCATATATATGTGTTAGCATATGGTATTTATTTTTCTCTTTCTGACTTACTTCACTCTGTATGACAGACTCTAGGTCCATCCACCTCACTACAAATAACTCAAATTAGTTTCTTTTTATGGCTGAGTAATATTCCATTGTATATATGTGCCACATCTTCTTTATCCATTCATCTGTCGATGGACATTTAGGTTGTTTTCATGTCCTGGCTATTGTAAATAGAGCTGCAGTGAACATTGTGGTACATGTCTCTTTTTGAATTATGGTTTTCTCAGGGTATATGCCCAGTAGTGGGATTGCTGGGTCGTATGGTAGTTCTGATTTTAGTTTTTTAAGGAATCTCCATACTGTTCTCCATAGTGGCTGTATGGGTCGTATGGTAGTTCTGATTTTAGTTTTTTAAGGAATCTCCATACTGTTCTCCATAGTGGCTGTATCAATTTACATTCCTACCAACAGTGCAAGAGGGTTCCCTTTTCTCCACACACTCTCCAGTATTTATTGTTTGTAGATTTTTTTTTTTTTTTTTGCGGTACGCGGGCCTCTAACTGTTGTGGCCTCTCCCATTGCGGGCCACAGGCTCCGGACGCGCAGGCTCAGCGGCCATGGCTCACGGGCCCAGCTGCTCCGCGGCATGTGGGATCCTCCCAGACCGGGGCACGAACCCGTGTCCCCTGCATCGGCAGGCGGACTCTCAACCACTGCACCACCAGGGAAGCCCCTGTTTGTAGATTTTTTGATGATGGCCATGCTGACTGGTGTGAGGTTATACCTCACTGTAGTTTTGATTTGCATTTCTCTAATGATTAGTGATGTTGAGCATCCTTTAATGTGTTTGTTGGCAATCTGTATATCTTCTTTGGAGAAATGTCTATTTAGGTCTTCTGCCCATTTTTGGATTGTGTTGTTTGGTTTTTTTTATATTGAACTGCATGAGTTGCTTGTAAATTTTGGAGATTAATCCTTTGTCAGTTGCTTCGTTTGCAAATAGTTTCTCCCATTCTGAGGGTTGTCTTCTCGTCTTGTTTATGGTTTCCTTTGCTGTGCAAAAGTTTTTAGTTTCATTAGGTCCCATTTGTTTATTTTTGTTTTTATTTCCACTTCTCTAGGAGGTGGGTCATAAAGGATCTTGCTGTGATTTATGTCACAGAGTGTTCTGCTTATGTTTTCCTCTAAGAGTTTTGTATAGTGTCT
This sequence comes from Grampus griseus, assembly GCF_964374135.1. Classification (NCBI taxonomy): domain Eukaryota; kingdom Metazoa; phylum Chordata; class Mammalia; order Artiodactyla; family Delphinidae; genus Grampus; species Grampus griseus. The sequence goes on from NC_139010.1 coordinate 6,482,036, forward strand.
GGTCTTACATTTAATCTTTAATCCATTTTGAGTTTATTTTTGTATATGGTGTTAGGGACTGTTCTAATTTCATTCTTTTACATGTAGCTGGCCAGTTTTCCCAGCACCACTTATTGAAGAGGCTGTCTTTTCTCCATTGTATATTCTTGCCTCCTTTATCAAAAATAAGGTGACCATATGTGCATGGGATTATCTCTGAGATGTCTATCCTGTTCCATTGATCTGTATTTCTGTTTTTGTGCCAGTACCATACTGTCTTGATTACTGTAGCTTTGTATTATAGTCTGAAGTCAGGGAGCCTGATTCTTCCAGCTCCGTTTTTCTTTCTCAAGATTGCTCTGGCTATCCAGGGTCTTTTTTGTTCCCATACACGTTGTGAAGCTCTTTGTTCTAGTTATGTGAGAAATGCCATTGTTGGTTTGATAGGGATTGCATTGAATCTGTAGATTGCTTTGGGTAGTATAGTCATTTTCACAATGTTGATTCTTCCAATCCAAGAACATGGTATATCTCTCCATCTGTTTGTATCATCTTTAATTTCTCTCATCAGTGTCTTATAGTTTTCTGCATTCAGGTCTTTTGTCTCCTTATGTAGGTTTATTCCTAGGTGTTTTATTCTTTTTGTTGCAATGGTGTTTCCTTAATATCTCTTTCAGATTTTTCATCATTAGTGTATAGGAATGCAAGAGATTACTGTGCATTAATTTTGTATCCTGCTACTTTACCATATTCATTGATTAGCTCTAGTAGTTTTCTGGTAGCATCTTCAGGATTCTCTATGTATAGTATCTATGTATAATACTATACTATAGTATAGTCATCTGCAAACAGTGAGAGCTTTACTTCTTCTTTTCCAATTTGGATTCCTTTCATTTCTTTTCCTTCTCTGATTGCTGTGGCTAAAACTTCCAAAACTATGTTGAATAACAGTGGTGAGAGTGGACAACTTTGTCTTGTTCCTGATCTTAGAGGAAATGGTTGCAGTTTTTCACCATTGAGAACGATGTTGGCTGTGGCTTTGTCATATATGGCCTTTATTATGTTGAGGTAGGTTCCCTCTATGCCTACTTCCTGGAGGGTTTTTATCATAAATGGGTGTTGAATTTTGTCAGAAGCTTTCTCTGCATCTATTGATATGATCACATGGTTTTTCTCCTTCAATTTGTTAATATGGTTTATCACATTGATTGATTTGCATATATTGAAGACTCCTTGCATTCCTGGGATAAACCCCACTTGATCATGGTGTATAATGTTCTGTTGGATTCTGTTTGCCAGCATTTTGTTGAGGATTTTTGCATCTATGTTCATCAGTGATATTGGCCTGTAGTTTTCTTTCTTTGTGACATCTTTGTCTGGTTTTCATATGTGGGTGATGGTGGCCTCGTAAAATTAGTTTGGGAGTGTTCCTCCCACTGCTATATTTTGGAAGAATTTGAGAGGGATAGGTGTTAACTCTTCTCTAAATGTTTGATAGAATTCCCCTGTGAAGTCATCTGCTCCTGGGCTTCTGTTTGTTGGAAGATTTTTAATCAGAGTCTCAATTTCAGTGCTTGTGATTGATCTCTTTATATTTTCTATTTTTCCTGGTTCAGTCTCAGAACGTTGTGTTTTTCTAAGAATTTGTTCATTTCTTCCAGGTTGTCCATTTTATTGGCATATAGTTTTTTGTAGTAATCTCTCATGATCCTTTGAATTTCTGCAGTGTCAGTTGTTACTTCTCCTTTTTTATTTCTAATTTTATTGATTGGAGTCTTCACCCTTTTTCTTGATGAGTCTGACTAATGATTTGTCAATTTCGTTTATCTTCTCAAAGAACAAACTTTTAGTGTTATTGATCTTTGTTATTGTTTCCTTCCATTCTTTTTAATTTATTTCTGATCTGATTTTTATGATTTCTTTCCTCCTGCTAACTTTGGGGGTTTTTTTGTTCTTCTTTCTCTAATTGCTCTAGGTGCGAGGTTAGGCTGTGTATTTGAGATGTTTCTTGTTTCTCGAGGTAGGATTGTATTGCTCTAAATGTCCCTCTTAGAACTGTTTTTGCTGCATCCCATAGTTTTTGGGTTCTCGTGTTTTCATTGCCATTTGTTTCTAGGTAGTTTTTGATTTCCTATTTGATTTCTTCAGTAAGCTCTTGGTTATTTCGCAGTGTATTGTTTAGCCTCCATGTGTTTGTATTTTTTACAGACTTTTTCCTGTAATTGATATCTAGTCTCATAGCCTTGTGGTCGGAAACTTGATTTGATTTCAATTTTCTTAAATTTACCAAGGCTTGATCTGTGACCCAGGATATGATCTATCCTGAAGAATGTTCAATGAGCACTTGAGAAGAAAGTATATTCTGTTGTTTTTGGATGGAATGTCCTATAAATATCAATTAAGCCCATCTTGTTTAATGTGTCATTTAAAGCTTGGAAAAGAGCATGGCAGTGTTATACGGACTGACTTGTGTCCTCACAAAATTCATATGTGGCAGCCCTAACCCCCAAAGTCACTGCTTGGAGGTAGGGCTTTTAAGGGGTAATTAATGTTAAATGATGTCATTAAGGTGGAGCCAAAATCCAATAAGACTGCTGTCCTTATAAGGAAAAAGAAGAGACACCAGGAGCGTGCACACACAGACAAAAGGCCATATGAGGACACTGAGAAGGTGGCCGTCTACAAGCCAAAGAGAGAGGCCTCACCAGAAACCAGTCCTGCCTGGACCTTGATCTTGAACTTCCGGCCTCCAGAACTGTGAGAAAATAAATGTCTGTTATTTAAGCTGCCCAGTCTTGGTATTTTGTTATGGCAGCCCTAGCTGACTGATACAAGTAGTTCCTCAAAAATTAAAATTAGAGCTGCTTTATGATTTATCAATCCCACTTCTGGGCATATATTCAAAAGAATTGAAAGCAGATTATATATAATAAACAGAATCTATATCAAGAATTTTTGCATACCACAAAAAAAGTATTTATAATAGAAACAAATAGATAGGGTGTCTAGAAATAAATCTGAGAAAAGCTGTGTAAGACATTTGTGGAGAATTATTGAGACATTAAAGAAAGCCTACATAAATGGAGAGATATAGCATGTTATTATATGGAAAGATTCAATAATGTTGAGATGTCATGACTTCTTCCCAAATTGATGCAGATATTCCAACAAAAATCTCAACAGTGCTTTTCCAGGGATTTAAACCAACTCTGAAATATGTACCCAAGAGAAAAGCCCAAGATTAAAGAAGGCATTTCTAAGAAGAAGAAGAAAATGGGATTTTCCCTACTGGATAGGAAGTTTTTTTTTTTTTTTTTTTTTTTGCGGTACACGGGCCTCTCACCGTTGTGGCCTCTCCCATTGCGGAGAACAGGCTCCAGACGCGCAGGCTCAGTGGCCATGGCTCACAGGCCCAGCCGCTCTGCGGCATGTGGGATCTTCCCGGACCGGGGCACGAGCCCGTGTACCCTGCATCAGCAGGCGGACTCTCAACCACTGCGCCACCAGGGAAGCCGAAGATTTTTTTAAAGGAAATTATAGTAATTAAGGCAGTATTGGTATTGACACAAGGACAGATAAAAATAAATTATTAATCAGAGTAGAAAATTAAGAAACAGAACTTTGAGTGCAATAAAATGATATATGACAGGGACAGCATTTACAGATTATCAGGGGAAAGAATGGACTTTTATTTTTACATTTCTTTTTTGGGGGGGCTGCGTTGGGTCTTCGTTGCTGCATGCAGGCTTTCTCTAGTTGCAGCGAGTGGGGGCTACTCTTTGTTGCGGGGCATGGGTTCTCCTTGCAGTGGCTTCTCTTGTTGCAGAGCATGGGCCCTAGGCACACGGGCTTCAGTAGTTGCAGCGTGTGGACTCAGTAGTTGCAGCATGCAGGCTTAGTTGCTCTGCAGCATGTGGGATCTTCCCCAACCAGGGATCGATCCCGTGTCCCCTGCATTGGCAGGCAGATTCTTACACTAGATACAAAAAAATCACTTCTAAGTATAATCATGTGTAAAAGGCAAAACATTTTAAAAGAAAATACACAAGACACAGAAATCACTAATAAAAACATAAGGAACGATAAAAGTGACTACACTTTAATTAAGAACAGCTGTCCATAAAAGTTTACTATAAAGAAAGTGAAGACATAATCCACAAACTGGAAATATTAAACACACACACACACACACACACACACACACATACACATAAACACATATATGTTTGTAAAAAGCTCCTATAAATTAATAGGAAAAAGAAAACGATCCACGGGAAGAGAGTCAAAAGGATAGTGAGAGATAATAAATGTACTACAAGCTGTTAATTTCATTAAGTAATCAGAAAAATGCAAATTAGAAACAAATGAGATACCATTTTTTACCTACAACACTAACAAAAAAATAAAAATATTGACACTACCTGAAGCTGGTGAGAGTGTAAATTGATATGGTTCTTCTGGATACTAATTTTGGCGTATTTCTCAAAAAATGATACAAATGAACTTATTTACAAAACAGAAACAGACTCACAGACATAGCAAACAAATTTATGGTTACCAAAAGGAAAAGGTAGGGGAGGGATAAATTAGGAGTTTGGGATTAAGCGATACACACTACTGTATATAAAATAGATAAAGAGCAAGGTCCTACCGTATAGTTCCACAGGGAACTATATTCAATATAACCTGTTATGAAAATGAATCTGAAAAAGAATATATATGTATATACGTGTAACTGAATCACTTTGCTGTACACCTGAAACTAACACAGCATTGTAAATCAACTATACTTCAATAATTTTTTTTTTAATTTTTTAAAGAAATTAAAATTTTTTGTTGTATTGTTATCAAAACTAAATATGTAAGTACCCTTTGACCCAGGTATTCTATTACTCAGAATCTATCCCACATATGTACAAAAACAAACTATTGTTATTAATTCTAACACTTCTACAAAATGATGATGGAAGCTCACCTCATTTCAGAATAAAAAATGGTCAAACTAGTGTTACTGGCTCTTATGTTGCACAGATCAGAAACCCACAGATTCTGATCAAAGGAAGATAATAGGAGGGACTTCCCTGGCGGTCCAGTGGTTAAGACTTCGCCTTCCAATGCAGGGGGTGCGGGTTTGATCCCTGGTCGGGAGCTAAAATCCCACATGCCTCCCCACCAAAAAACCAAAAACATACAACAGCAGCAATATTGTAACAAATTCAATAAAGACTTTTTAAAAAGTGGTCCACATCAAAAAAATCTTAAAAAACAAACAAACAGAAGATGATAGGAAAGGAACTGGGAATTTCAGATAAAGGAGAACAATTCAATTATAAAATGTGAGGTTCTTAACATGTTTACAACCCCCAAGTTTTGCAAGTGTGTTCACTTTCGATTTTACCAGGGTGTCTTTTCAAAATACTAAATACTCGTTTTGCTTAATTTGCAGTGAATGCCAAGTTAAATGATTTTTGCTTTGATTGCCATTTATGTATGAAAACCTAATAGAGATACTATTTGGGGAAAGTCTTTGAGACAATTCCGTCTATCAATATACACTGAATTTTTGAGGGAAACAACAGTATGAAAGGACTCAGGCTTCCTGGTTTTTATACAAGTAAGCATGCATCAATAAAAACCCAGACTTTGTGATTTGTATTCAACTAAGCGCTTGTTAGTTGAGTTGGTAATATTTAGGAAGAAAAATATCCCAGATTATACCTTTCCCCCTTTCCTCTAAGTATACATTAAGTTAGTGCTTTTTAGGTCATCAGGCTTTAGGTGTTAGTTGTGACGTAAATCTAAAATCATGAGAAATCTAAATTGCAATACAAATTTCGAGCAGATGTTTTCATGATGACATATATACAACAGACACCCACAAGATGGAGCATAAAGTGTTCCTTAGGAAAAATCATGAAATCATAAATCAAAGCAAAAGCGGCTAGATTGAGATTCATCCATGTTGTAGCAGGTGCCAGAATTTCCTTCCTTTTTAAGGCTGAATAATATTCCATTGTATGGATAGACCACCTTTTGTTCATCCATTCAACTATTGATGGATATTTGGGTTGATTCTACCTTTTGGTTATTGTGAATAGTGCTGCTATGAACACAGGTGTGCAAATATCTTTTCAAGACCCTGCTTTCAATTCTTTTGAATATATGCCCAGAAGTGGGATTGATAAATCATAAAGCAGTTCTAGTTTTAATTTTTGAGGAACTACTTGTATCAGTCAGCTAGGGCTGCCATAACAAAATACCAAGACTGGGCAGCTTAAATAACAGAAATTTATTTTCTCACAGTTCTGGAGGCCGGAAGTTCAAGATCAAGGTCCAGGCAGGACTGGTTTCTGGTGAGGCCTCTCTCTTTGGCTTGCACCTTCTCAGTGTCCTCATATGGCCTTTTGTCTGTGTGTGCACACTCCTGGTGTCTCTTCTTTTTCTCATAAGGACAGCAGTCTTATTGGATTTTGGCTCTACCTTAATGACATCATTTGACATTAATTACCCCTTAAAAGCCCTACCTCCAAGCAGTGACTTTGGGGGTTAGGGCTGCCACATATGAATTTTGTGAGGACACAAGTCAGTCCATATAACACTGCCATGCTCTCTTCCATAGCGGTTGCACCATTTTACAATCCCACCCACAGTGCACAGGGTTCTAATTTCTCCACATCCTGGCCAATACATGTTCTTTTCCTTTTTTTTTTTTTTGACAGTAGCCATGGGTGAGAAGTGTGATCTTTATGTGGGGCCTGGGCAACATGAGTTGAGTAGCCACCCTTATATATTGAATTCTTTGTATTTATGGCAAGTAGTATTGCCCCAATAGGCCAGGCTTTGCAGGTGGGGAATGGAGAAACAAAGGAGAAGACTGACATTTCCAAGAAAGGGAGGAACGATTTAAGAAAATCTGAGTTAAGTGAACACAGAGTCTATTTTTAGCTAGGCTGGATTACAGTTTCCTTCGGACATTGCATACATTAAGAGCAATCATTTCAAAGACAGCAGAGCTCACAATTGCCTGGTATCATTTACAGCCTCCGCTGTGGCAGCAGCAGGGGTCCTGGCCCTCTTACTGTCGGGTGGGCACCAACCAGTCTTCAGAGAATGTTCACACCCGGTGCCTCGACAGAAAAGAAACCTGCAGAGAAGCCCTCGTATCATAAAATTGGCATGAAGAGAAGAGCACTTTATCCTGTTTACTTTCGTCTAATACCTAGGGCCTTGGACTCAGTCAACGATGACTTCAAAATCTAAGGCAAACTGAATGCAGTAGGGTCTCTTTGAAAAGGCCCACACATTCTGTGAGGTTATCCTTGGTTTCTAGAAAACACTATTGTTTTTTTTGTTTTGCTTTGTTTTTTTGCAGTACGCGGGCCTCTCAGTGTTGTGGCCTCTCCCGTTGCGCAGCACAGGCTCCGGACGTGCAGGCTCAGCGGCCATGGCTCACGGGCCCAGCCACTCCGCGGCATGTGGGAGCTTCCCGGACCGGGGCACGAACCCACGTCCCCTGCATCGGCAGGCAGACTCTCAACCACTGTGCCACCAGGGAAGCCCTAGGAAACACTATTACACACAAAGAAGAACGCTGCAAATTGAGAGGAATCAGAGCTTTCCTTTAATTATTTGCTTTTTAAGTTTTTAGCTCAGGATATTTTCCAAACGTTGTGCTCTGCACAAGCAAGTCATATAAGGGATTATAGTCTTCACTTAGAAATATGTCAAATATATCCAAGTCCAATGTACAGAAATAGGGCTCTACTGAAAGAAAAAACATTATCAAGGAGCTTATGGGGAACGAGGGGCAGTAACTCATGTGTGTAAGAAGAATACTCCAAGACAGAAAACGAGTTCGCAAAAGAGATTCAGCGCTTTGGGAAAAGAAAGATCACTTCCAGCCAGGACCACCAGAAAAGAATTTCAAAAAGGACATGGTCTTTGAGTTAGACTTTACAGACAGCTCAAGTTTGAGGCCTGTGGAGAAGGAGAGAGAGTATTCTAGGCAGAGGGAAAGCAGACCATAAATCTGGCACTGAGAATAGGAAACTATGTGTATAAAAGAGGAAAAGTAAACGGTTCAGTTTGGACGACAGAAATAAAGGCGAGCATGCAAAATGGTAGAGCCACTTTGGAAGACAGTTTGGCAACTTCTCACGAAACTAAATATACTCTTACCATATGATTCAGTGACCATGGTCCCCGGTATTTATCCAAACAAGGTGAAACTTATATACTCACAAAAATTTACACATAGATAATTATAGTGGCTTTATTCATAATTGCCAACGCCTGGAAGCAACCCAGACAGTCTTCAGTAGGTGAATGGCTAAATAAACTGTGGTCCATCCAGACAATGGAAAATTATTCAGCACTAAGAAGAAATGAGCAATCAAACCATGAAAAGTCATGGAGGAAACTTACCTACATATTGCTAAGTGAAAGAAGCCAATCTGAAAAGGCTACACACCCTATAATTCCAACCTTATATTTTGGAAAAGGCACAACTGTGGTGACAGTAAAAAAGATCAGTGGTTGTCAAGGGTTAGGGGAGGTGGGGAAGGGAGGCATTCATAGGTGAAGAACATAGGAAAACAAGAAAATGAGTCACACTTATACCAAATTAAGGATGTTCAGTTATGTTAGTAATACATGCAACTTTAATTTTAACACTCTCTGCCAAAGTAAACTATATTCCCTATAACTTAAAACTTATATTTTAAGTTATATATATATAGTATATATATTAACTATATATAGTTAATTCCACTGTTTTGGCTGCAATAAAATTGATTTTGAAATTAAAGAATAAACAGAAATAAAGGTGAGAAAGTTGGTTGAGATCTGGTCTTAGAGGTTCCCGTGTTGCTATTTAAAATTTGGAAACGTCACTGTGTATTTAACATTTTATGATTGATACATAGACACCTACCTACAGAGCCAAATTTCCCTTTGAAAGTTCCAGTTCAAGACATGATAAACACACGCATATTTTCAGGAAAAATAAACTTTTAAATGTAAATTGTGCCTGTTATCTTAAAGTAGCTGGTGGAAAGTTAAAGCAGTAATTAAGAGATAACATATACATACACAGGAAAGGCGGAGAGGGGGTTTCTCGCTGTAGATATGCAGCTGGCGTTGAGAAATGAGGCAAGGTCAGAAGGAATTCCAAACATGCTTGCCCTTTTAAGATCTATAAATAGGAGACCTGCTATTTATATGTAACCTACTTACAAATACTCCTTATTTTAAGTGGCTACTTGGGACAGCCATCAGAACTTAATTCTGAGCAGTCCAGAAGCTCACAACTCCAGCAAGGAAAAGAAGTTCCCCCCCAGAAACATCCTTATAGATCGTGGTTAATTTCTACAGTACTGAAGACCCAGAACTACACCGTTGTAAGTTCACATCACAGGGCTGATCTGACAAGAAACCTGGGAAACAAAACTCACTAATATTTTTTTTTTTATTACAAATGGTTCAAAACATACATAAAAGTAGAGAAAATAACATAATGAACTCACACATACCCATCACATAGATTCAATAATTATCAAGATTGGCACATTTGCTTTACTTATTCCATTTTTTAGAAGAATCCTGAGGCATTATAAAGTGTTCCAGGCATTGTCCCTTCATTCCTACACTTCAGCGAGCATCTCTCATACACAGGAATATTTTCTTAAATAATCTTAACGAGATTCACACACTTAACGTTAACGATAACTCTTTTGTATCATCTAAAATGATAGGCATTTACATTCAAATGGCCCCATTGTCTCAAACATGCTGTTTCTTAGATACTTTGCATAAGAATCCAAAGAAGGTCCACACTTGACTTCGGTGGTTCTGTCTCTCACAGCTCAACTTGGAACAGCCTCCTTCTCTTCTTCCTCTTTCTCTGTGCCCTTGACTTGTTTAAACTGGGTCAGTTATCTCATAGAACATACCACACCCTGCATTTGCCTCTTAGCTTCCTTGTGGTATTATTTAACTGTTTCTCCGTATCAAAATACATTTCTGAATTGGACATTGTCAATTTTCTATATATTGATACTCCCTTTGAGCAGAGATGAATAAGCTAAGGGAATTTATTGGGATGAACATAAGTTTTTTTTTTCCCTCAGATAGGCAGAACTGAATTTTAATGCCAGCTTCTCCACTTACTTGTTACGTAAATTCATACTTGTATACATTTTTTAACTTCTCCAAGTTAGTTTTATTATCAATAATTTCAAGGGGTTGCTCTGAAGGTTAAATAGAGATAATTTGTAAAGGATCTAATCTAGTGGCAAGCACACAGAAGAAGCACTGCAAAAATGGAAGTTTCTAGAGAGTTATTTTAGTGTACATCCAGCTTGTTTATGGTCAAAATCTCCTGGAGGACCAGTCTGCTTGATGAAGTTATCAAGACTTGGTTTATTTCCCAGATTTTAAAAGATAAATATCTTACTAATTATAGAAACAACAGCTGGTTATCTTTTGGTGGAGTCTAAATTATGTGGGTTGCCATTTAAAATAAACCCAATTTAAAACCCCATTCCATTAAAGAGAGCATCTACTTACGTTAGTCTTGACAAGATGGTCTAGGCCAAAAGGCCCAACAGTGTTGATTTGCATGGGAAAGAAAGAATTCATAAGTTAAATTATATCTTTCAGCCCTCCCCCATAACTGAAGGCAGAAGGGTATCCAGGCCAAGGAACCTATAGGCAGTCTCCCCTGAACCAGGACAATGGCCTTGGTGTCTTGGCTGGCAGGATTCAGTCTATTGAGGGGGTTTCTTTTTTTTCTTTTTTTTTTTTTGCGGTACGCGGGCCTCTCACCGCTGTGGCCTCTATCGTTGCGGAGCCTAGGCTCCGGACGCGCAGGCTCAGCAGCCATGGCTCACGGGCCCAGCCGCTCCGCGGCATGTGGGATCTTCCCGGACTGGGGCACGAACCCGTGTCCCCTGCATCGGCAGGCGGACTCTCAACCACTGCGCCACCAGAGAAGCCCCTGGCCCATTTCTTATAGTTGGGTTGTTTGTTTTCTTACTGTTGCCTTTTAAGAGTTCTTCTTATATTTTGGATAACACTTTTTGTATAAATATGACTTTTGCAAATATTTTCTCCCAGTCTGTGGCTTGTCTTTTCACTCTCTTGACAGTATCTTTCACTAAACAAAACTGTTTAATTTTAATAAAATCCAGCTTATCAATTCTTTCTTTCATAGATCACGCCTTTGGTGTTGTATTTAAAAAGTCATCACTAAAACCCAGGATCATCTAGATTTTTTCTTATTACCTTCTAGGAGTTTTATAGTTCTGTGTTTTGCATTTAGGTCTGTAATCCATTTGGAATTAATTTTTGTCACGGGTGTAAAGCCTTTGTCTTAATTTTTTTCCTTTTCTTTTTTTGCATGTGGATGTACAGTTGTTCCAGGACCATTTGTCAAAAAGACTATTTTTGCCCCATTGTGTTGCCTTCACTCCTTTGTCAAAGATCAGTTAACAGTAGGTATGTGGATCCATTTCTGGGCTCTTTATCTTGTTCCACTGATCTGTTTGCCTATTCTTTCGCAAATACCATACTGTCTTGACTACCGTAGCTGTATAGTAAGTCTTGAAGTCCTGGAGTGTCAGTCCTCCAACTTTGTTCTTCAATGTTGTGTTGTCTATTCTGGGTCTTTTACCTCTCCATATAAACTGTAGAATCAGTTAGTTGATATCTGCAAAATAACTTGCCAGACTTTTGATTGTCATTGCATTAAATCTATAGATCAAGTTGGGAAGAAGTGACGTCTTGACAATATTGAATCTTCCTATCCATAAACACGGACTATCTCTCCATTTATTTAGTTTTTCTGGGATTTCCTTGGTTAAGAGTTTTCTAGTTTTCCTCATACAGATCTTGTACATATTTTGTTAGATTTATACCTAAGTATTTTATTTTGGGGGCTAATGTAAAGATACTATGTTTTTAATTTCAAATTCCACTTGTTAATTGCTGCTACATAGAAAAGCTATTGACTTTTGTATATTAAGCTGATATCCTGCAACCTTGCTATAGTCGTTGATTAATACTAAGAGTTTGTCAATTCTTCCAGATTTTCTACATAAGACAATCATGTCATCTGCAAAAACAATTTTATTCTTTCTTTCTCAATCTGTAGACCTTTTATTTCCTTCTCTTTTCTAATTGTGTTATTGCTAGGACTTCCAGCTCGATGTTGAAAAGAAGTGGTGAAAGGGGACATCCTTGCCTGGTTCCTCATCTTAGTGAGAAAGCTTCTATTTTCTTACCATTAAGTCTGCTGTTAGCTGTAAGCTTTTTGTAGGTTCTGTTCTTTTAGATGGGGAAAAGGAAGCACTGGTGTAAAGAATTTTACATATATATATATATATATATATATATATATATATATATATGCACAGACACACACACACAATTGGATATTACTCAGCCATGAAAAAGAATGAAATAATGCTGTTTGCAGCAACCTGGATGGACCTAAAGATTATCATTCTAAGTGAAGACAGAGAAAGACAAATATCATATGACATCACTTATATATGGAATCTAAAAAAAATGATACAAATCATTTACAAAACAGAAGTAACAGCCATAGAAAACAAACTTATGGTTACCAAAGGGATACAGGGTGAGGAGGATAAATTTGGAATTTGGGATTAACAGATACAGACTACTATATATAAAATAGATAAACAACAAGGACTTACTGTATAGCACAGGGAACTATGTTCAATATCTTGTAATAACCTATAATGGAAAAGAATCTGAAAGAGAATATGTATATATATATGTATAACTGAATCACTGTGCTGTACACCTGAAACTAACACAACATTGTGAATCAACTACACTTCAATTAAAAAAGTGTCTGCTATTCGGCAAATAATAAATAAAATAACATTTATTTTAACAAGTATTTACTATGTGCCAGGCACTTTTCTAAGAATTTTGTGACTATTAATTCACTTAATACTTATATTTATGAAGTTTATACTATAACTACCTCATTTTTTTGGATGAGGAAACAATTCACAAACTGTTGAGAAACTAGTATGTGGTCACAGAGCCAGGATTTGAACCAGGTAGTTTGCCTACAAAATTGAGGCTCTCATCCACTACTCTGTGCTATTTTTCCATGTTTTGCCTATAAACATAGAAAATTTTTAATTGTCATAGCTAAACATTTACTCACTACATTTAACATTATTTACAGTTATAAAATCTTATTCATGTACTGTAATACCAGTGATGTAGAGTGTCTGGGCAGAGAAATTATTAGCCCTGTAGAAACCTTATATATTATAGAAGTAATGTCCTTATAGAGGAGGTACATTGGTTTCCCTGTCCACATACAAAGTGCTAATATTCCACATTATTAACCTTACTCAAAACACTTACTGCAGGATGTCTTCAGTGAGGAATTTTACCTAGTGTGTTTGTCTGCACACATGGACTCAATACCTCATTGCTTTTTACTTGTAAACATGCTGTAATTTATTGCTCTATGTCATCCATCTATTAAGCATGTCACTTGATAGGTTTCCTCTGCAAGTAGATAGTAAGATTCTGAAGGCCAAAGGCAGTGTCTTCTACTTACATACTGCAATGAAAGCTCCCTCACGAGTTCACTCTAAAGCACCAAGCCCTTCCAATTGTGAATTTGCTTTTGAGCTTCTCAGTGCTGTTTTTGCATTCAATGTAATATAATTTAACTATAAATTATAAAGCTGCCTAAAGTGGAACATATTCACATAATGTCCCCCGGGCATCTCAAACTCTACATATCCCCAAAACCCAAAGCAACTTTGAAAAATCCAATCTATGCCTCCTCAATTTTTTCTCCCACAGAAGCAGAAAATTTTTACCCATAACTTCTCTCTCAGGGTCACCAAGCTCTAAACGCTGCTATCACAAATACCTCTTATATCCATCACTTCTTTTTCAACTCCACTGGCCCTAACCACGTTCAGGCCACAGTTCTCTCTCCTTAGACCACTGCAACAGCCTCCCAAAAAGACTGCTCTGAATTCAATTTCTTATTAGCAGAATCCTCCTTTGTATCTGTACTGCTACATTTCCGAACATAGGTATAATAACATTTAGTCACTCAAAACAACTTATATAGAATAAAGTCCAAATTCCTTGCTATGATATTCAAGGCCACTTATCAACCTTGGTTTCAACCTAGCTAGTTTATTGAGGGTAGAAGTATGTCTCCTTGAAAATCTGGGATAGGGCTGTAAGATCTCCTCCACCCCCGTGTTTATGTAAATACATTAGTTTTGTTGAATGGGAATCATTGACATCACTCTCCTACACGGTGATGGCTCGGTTGGAAATGTGGCCACTGTGCGTGTCCAGTGCCACCACGCTCAGACAGAGCTCCCAAGCCGCTTCAGAGCCATGTCCGCATCTTTTGAGTAGACCAGCAGCAGAGAAGGCCAGCTGCGGGCAGTTAGCTGGCTTTCTTTAGCCTGGAGATTGGAAAGGGAGCCCTGATTTACTTTTAATATTCTTCTGATAGACCTGAACTGGCTCCAAACTTGCAGGCGACCTGCAGTGATAAAACGTGACCCAAACCAAAAAATAAGCCTTTTTTTTTTTTTTTTCCATTCGTAGCCTCAGTATTATCATAAGTACTGTTTTGACACCAGTCTGGAAAGCAAAGACGCACTGAGCAGCGAAAATTCCCACGACTGCCGCAGCTCAGACTTGCCCTGGGGCCCTAGCAAGTCTCGCGAGAGAACAAAACAAGCGCCAGGCTCTCCCTGTTTCTCGCGAGAACCATGGACTTCCAGCCTCCAGCTCACAGCGTTCCCGGGGCAACAGAGATGGCGGCTTCGCTGTCCGAGCGGCTCTTCTTGCTGGACCTGATCGTAGACTGGGTGCGTCTTGAAGCCGGGCTGCCGCCGCCGCCCGTGGTCGCGGCGGCGTCGGCGGCGGCGGCGCAGGAGGAGGAGTCGCCGCCGCGCGACCTGTGCCCCGCCGTGGCCTTCCGCCTGCTGGACTTCCCCACGCTGCTGGTTTACCCTCCCGGCGGCCCCGCTGCCCCCGCCCCGGAACTTCGGCCCGGCCTGGTCAACTTCGGTCGCGGCAAGTCCTGTCTCTTCCGCCTGCAGCCCACCAGCCTGCACCGCCTGTTACTTCGGAGCCCGCTTTACACCTTGCTGCTGCAGCTGCCCCCCGGGCGCCCGACTCCTGCCCCGCAGCTCCTGGGGGCCTGCAGCATCTCTTTGGCCGCCGCGGCCCACAGGGTCCTGGGGCCTGCCGCCTCCGGCTGCTCCCAGGGTCATCGGGGAAGTTTCCCTCTGCAAAACCAAGAGGGGGAGCGGATTGGGCACATTGCCCTGGGCTACCGCCTGACTGACCTGGGAAGCAGCTTGCTGGGCCATCTGGAGAGGCCAGTGGCTTCCACAGGAGGTGGAGTGGAGGGTGTGGAGGTCAGTCCCCCAACCTTGCAGGAAAGCCAGCAGCTGCGGCAGCCAGACTCAGAGCCAAGCACAAGAGATGCTGATAAGCCTCTGGTGGATGTAAAAGTCTCAACGGCAGGGAAGGATTTGAAGGAGGGAGTCTGCCACAGCAGGGCCAACTCTGATTACACGGCTTCCGTGGAGAATGGCAAAACCAACTCCGTTATTTGTTCAAAGGGTAGCAGTGAGAGGAATGTTAGCCCCCCACATCGGGAAGTCACAGAGTTAGACATTGAAACCAACATAATTTGCCCTCCTCCTATGTATTACACTCATGTGACCCAAGAAAAGACACCTCCTAAACAGGGTGAAATCACTGTTGAGCCTCAAATGAATGCATCTGAGGAATCGGATGGTACTTTTCTGGAAGAAAAACTTGTAAATCCCCCAACACAAACGAATCCTCCACAACATACAAATTTTGCAACACATGAGAGGCCTCCAGTGCTTACACACCCTGCACATATTCAGGATGTAGGAGCAAGTAACCAAACTACCTACCATCCTCAAACTGAACAAAATAGGATCAATACCGTAAGGCAGCTGCCTTTGTTAAGTGCATTGTTGGTTGAGTTGTCCTTGTTATACAACCAACCCATGGCAAGCCCTACTCATATACATCCTCATTTAGCCTGGTTATATAGAACTGAGGACAAGAAGTCACCAGAACCTTCTGCCAACTCCACATGTAAATCTGAATCTAAGGATACACTTTCTCTGGGGGAAAAGGAAAAGTCAGTGAGTCTTCAGTATAAAAAGAACCAAACTGAAAATCTTAAGAAAGGTAAATATTTTGAAAAGAAAGGTGGTGTCCCCCCCAAAAGAGTTCCGAGGGGGAAGCTACTTTATGGCTTAACAAACACACTTAAGCTACGTTTAAAGCAAACAAATCCTGATATGTTGGTAGTACACGAAAAGAGAGAAGAGTACAGAAAATCGCAAGCACAAATGTTAGGTGCAAAACTCAGAATTCCATCATCCAAAGTTAAGATACTAAGTTTTGCAGAACAACATCAGAAGCCACATCAACTGCCTAAAGATGAGTTTTTAGACTCAGATGCATCTTTTGCTGAAAATAGCAATACCTCAAATTAGTGTGGTTTTTGATGACCCCAGCACAACTAAAGAAACTAAACTGAAATGTGCAACTGAAAAGACACTTGATGATTTACCGGAAGAAATGGTGAGTCCTGCAAATTCCATTGTCTCAGAAAGGTTTATTCATACAAATATTTTGGGTGGAAGAGTGGAAGTGAAAGTCCAAAGTCCAGGTGATTTCCAACGGGTCACAGTAGTTGACAGAATTGTAGTAGAGAAAGAAATAGACGATAAACAGGTCAAAATCACTTCTAACGACATTCTTACTGCTGATATGAATGAAAATAATCCAAGTACAAGTAGTTGCTCTGAAAGCATCTCAGAACTAAAGTATTCAGATGACTTCACCAGTCCTTGCTGTTCTGAAGACACCAGCAGAAGTTTACAAGCTCGTGATAGCAGTCCGGGGACAGAAAATCCAAAACATAGTCAACAGACAAGTAAGTCCAGTGAAACAAGGTTGTCCATAAGGAAAAATAGCAGTGAATAGAGTTCTATTCTTAGCCCACCTTTTTCAGCTGGATCCCCAGTACTCTCATATAAAAGATTTCATATTTCAAAGGCTCAAGATAAAAGTTTGGAGGAAGCGTCTAATATCTCTGCCAGTGATTTCTCTTCATCACACTGGACTGAGGGAAAAGAAAACCAGAGAGACCCAAATAGTATGCATAATTCTAAAGTTCTAAAGAGGAATCAAGACATCCCTACTAAACTTAAAACAAGAACAGGTTGCAAGTCCTCAGAAAAAAGCCAGTCACCTCGGACATCTCAAGTGAGTTCTCATCTGCCTTCTAATTTGTCAGAACTAGAACTTAATGTCCTGGATAGCAGTACATTAGATCACTTTGAAGAAGTCAGTGATGACCTTGGTTCACTAAACATTTCCAAGCAATGCAGAGTTATTTGCAAATTAGTAATAAATAAACTTCCAGGATATACAGTGTAAAAATATGTGCTTTTACATAACATTTAATTTGTTTTATAACCTGTGTGTAAGTGAAACAATTTTTAATAGCTGTACATTATTTTTAGTACATAAATTTATGTATATAATTTTTCAGAATATAAGTGTGTGTCATTCCTTTGCTGTTTAAATAGGATTCTACCATTAAATCTGACAAGATTGATCATGGGATCACCTTAAAACCCAGGTAAGAGTTCAGTTGTTTAATCTTCTAAGAATAAAAGTATCTTCCTAAACTGTCTCTATTGAAGTATCCTAAAGCTGACTTCATGCGCACCATTGAAAAGGCTAGTTAATAAAGATAGCTTCAAGTTTTAATGGCAATAAATTGTTTACCGAATATAGAAGACTTACTGTATGAGATGCAGAAAGATACAAAAGAATTTAGGATATAGCGCCAGCAGTTCTAAGAGCTTACTGTTCTATATAGATAGGAATTCTTCAGGGAAATCTTCTTGGACGCATACACATTCCATATCTCCAATAGGTGAAGACCTTTTTATACGCTGTCACAGTGCTCTATATGCTTTCTTTCAAACCACAATTTGTGTGTGTGATTACTTGGTTAATGTTTATCTTATGATAGGTTTAAGTTCTGTGGTGGAAGGGACTCTATCTGTTTTGCGCACCAGTGTGGTCTTAGTATCTGGCACAGTCTCTGGCATGTGGCTGGGATTCAAAAAGCATTTGTTGGACAAATAAATGATGGCCATGCATTGAAAATACCTAACGGGAGGATTAGAATTGAGCGGTAAAAACAAGCAGAAACCCTAAGAATATCCTTATTGGAGACGTGGTTATTTGACTATAGTATTTTTGTTTTGCTGGAACACCCTTAGGTGTTCTCTGAAGTATTTGGAGAAGGGAACTAAAAAAGTGTCTTCCTATGCAGTTTCTTGTATAGAAATTCAGTTTACTGTCATTTCAGCTTGTTCAAGTTATTTTTAATATAGGACAGTTTGTTTCTATGAAGTCTAGTGATCATTTCTTTATAATTTATTCCATTGATTTTATACTTAGACCTTATTTTGTGTTCAGATATTTACATATGTGTTCTATGTAAATATTGTTATATTTTAATTTTTACCCTTAATTTTTTAATATAGCGAATATTTTTGGATGTATGAAGTGAGGCCCTAATTTTCCTTCCTTTGTAAGTAATTAAATAATTATGTAGGTGTTATCTTTTGAATGATCATAAAAGTAGAATTTCGATAGATGGTAAGAGATGAAGATGCTATATTTTGAGGAACAATATGAATAAAGAATGATGATGAGAATGAGCATGATGTATTCATGAGACTATGAAAATATTATCTTGATTAGAGCAGTAGAGTCATACTACAGAGGGGTCGAAAGAAAATTTGTTGAGTAAGAAAAGTCCCAGATTGTAGGGAGCTTCAAATGTCAAGCACAGTCATAGAAACAGTAGAGTATTTTAATTTATAAATGAGCGCCAGTAAGTAGTCATGACATTCTGAATATTTTAAATTACTGAAATAATTTCTTAGAGGTACAGAAATTATTACCAGTGGAAGTTTTGAAATATGTTTAATGGCTAATGGTTTATGGTCTTAATTTTTCGGTAAATACAAAGCATATAGTGTATCATCTCACAAAATTAAAATAATTTACTGGTGGGTGCTGTAGCTAGATAGCCAAATGATACCAATTTGGTCTGTAAATTGTCAGCAAGTTTTCATTATTATGGAGGAGACAAAATATAAGCAATATCAGAATCATGAGAGAAATAATTCTTTAAAAACTGTTTCATTTGATTGAGAGTAAGTCGTTGTCTATGATGAGAATAGGTGAGGGAAATGAATTCAGTGTGTTTAAGGTACAACAAAGACTAAAGAACTAATGTACTTTAAATTACAAATAGAGTAGTTGAATAAGCTTCTCTTTGAGTTATTCCATGAATACTTATTTCTAGAATTGTGGTGGTGGATTTTCTAGCTTAATTCTAGTGAAAATACCTGTTCTCGTGTATTTAGTACTTCCTCTTTGCGTCCTGTCTTCAAATTGTACTTCATGTTTTAATTCTAAAACCTGTAAACTTAGTTCTTTAAGAATACTATAATAGATACTACTTCTGAAGCCTTATTTATCTGCTTAATGCCTTAAAATCATTGAAACATGAAATAGTATTTCAGGGTCATAAATAAGGGAGACTGTCGTTTAGTTGTTGGTAAAACTAAGCTCCTGCAATCCAGCCTTTCTGAGCATCTTAGGTATCTAAACTGCTGTGGGCAGAGCTGAATGGGGGTGAGCCACAGAAATAAGGGTAGGGCCTACCCTGCAGCTTAGGAGGCAGCAGCCAGTGAGGACAAGTCCTTTGAACTGTTACTATAAGCAGATTTGAAGGGGCCTGTGCAGATGCGTACATCCAATGTGTTGTTTTTTTCTCCAGTCGTGTGCATGCTGTTGAGGATATCTTTAGATACAAAGACAATGGTACTGAACTCTCAAGCCCTTGTGGCTTTCTGGTGAGAGCCACCCGTTCACATCTCAGTTTAATTTTTTTGCCTGTACAAGCAGTGCATTTATTATGGAGACTTAGAAACCAGACTTTTATTTGTTGCAAACATATAGGTCAAGACTATAAATTTTAAAAAGTTTTAAATTATCACATTGTATTGTTGGCAAGGCAAAGAAATTTCATAACAAAGCAACATCTAAATAAGATAAATGTATTTATATGTCTATTAGATAAATAGTATTTATATTTGCCTACTCATAAACTGTCCTTGGGCCTAGGTATATAGCCATCCTTCAGTCTATTTGTGTTTTAATTTGGGTTAAAGTATCTAGAGAGTTGTACAGAATGACAGTTTGTGAGCCAAGACTTGCTGGATTCTCCTCTTCTCATTTTTAACCTAAAACAGTACCAGGATAATTTACTTGGTTAAGGACCAAGGCATTTTTAATGTTTTTCTCCAGAGATCTAACTGTCATGCCAGGAAATAATAGACTACAGGATGAACATTATTCGGTTGCAGTGCCAAGCCATAGTAGTAGAAATATTTCCTTATTTTCCAAATATTACTTATATCTCTGTTATACAAATAATATATGTAAATTCTAGAAAAAAATAGAAAATTCAGATAAGAATTTTGTTTTTGCTTTAAAATTGTGTATTAAGGGAAAGTTATGGTCCTTTCCTTTCAAAATCCCACTGAAATGAGAGAAGAGATGTAAAAATAAGAATGAACCCTCAGTAGCCCCAGAGATCTGGAAGATACAAAGCAGATGGGATTAGGTTGGCCAAAAATGGACTAGAAATCTACTCTTCAACATCGCCCAGTGAGGTGCTGCTGGAGAGATGAGAAGATGGTGTTTTTTAACAGAGCCCGAGATAAACGTCAAATTCAGTCAGCAGGCCTTGGGAAGGAGTAGGTCATGGGACACCAGCGGTAGAAACTGAACCCTGAGCGTGATGGAGAGGCTGGGCCTGGGCTAAAGGTTATCTACTAGAAAAGGCGCTGGGGCCACAGAGGAAAACGAATATTTTCGCTTTGGACAGCAAAACATGTTAACAGGGCCTTTCTGAATTTTATTGGAGAGACGACTAACCCTAGTGGCAAATTAAAGCGTTACAACCCTGGTCTTTGGAGGCAGATGGATGGTGTTTGCGTCTTTGATCATGTGTTATATGATTTTCTGAGATTATTTCTTCCTTAGAGGATTAGGTTGGGGATTGAATCAAATACCATTTATCTAGCATATATGACAGTGAATGTGCCTGGGAGTGTTGGTGTATTTAATAGTACAGAGAATGCACCACGGTATCTGTGTGCCTGCCCTAGGGGGATATATCTTCAATAAAACCTCAGTCAGGAAATCAACTCTTCCTTCCAAATGGTTAAAACAAACGTTCCATTTGACATTGTAACTGAGTGGGAGAACCCCTGGAAGCAGGAATCCTTGGAAAGGTTTGGGTTTTAATAAAGAATGTGTTTGTCCAGGAGCAGGCCAGGATGGGAGATTAGATAAGCTCCCAAGTAATGGTACAAGATAACAGCTGAAGGTCATAAGGTGAAAGAAAGCATGTGGAATGGAACAGGTCCATGAGTCAGTATATGAGTCACTTATTACAGGTTCAGAAACCTATACTTGCAAGCTTGACTATTTAGGATACCTTGTTTTATTCGTTTATTTTCTGTTTTCTTCTTGGTTTTAATATAGTTCTTTTTGAAGGATCTTATAGTTGAGCTGTGAGAGCAATTGGAAATGGATTTAGTGTGACTCATAATTGAGCTGAAATCCTAAAGGAGGAGCAGTAAACCCCCAGGGTCTACATAGTGAAAGACTGAGAAAAAAAGACAACCCCTTTTCTACCCAGAGATTTCTCCTTCAGCTTTTATCTCCTAGAAACCTTGGAGGGTTTTGCTTTTTGTCTCATTAAGGGAAGCTGCTCAATTACAGAGAGTTTCACACCCAACGACTGCCTGGAGGAATGTATTTCATAACTTGTGATTTTGGTGTCAACGCTGTGGAAAGAATTGGGATGCAATTCTGGACTCAGAATGACGTACAAAAATAATGGACTGCTTTAGATGCGGGGGAACCTATTGTCAGAAGAGTTGGTCTGAAAATGATTGCTTGCACATCCAGAATTCTCGAGAGTATTTCCAGTATTTCCAGCATTGGGACAGCATTTGTTAACCGGGGGAAGAGATCTTTTTAATCGTCCGGAAAAGTTCCAAGTGTCAATGCTGGCATCTTGTCAGCAAAGCTCTCCATATCCCTGACTCCCTCTGTAGTAGTCAGAAACCAGATATTTAGGGAGGCACATTTTTTTATCTTCAGATGGCACTGTCTTGCATTTAGAGCTCTAACGCAATTGTTTTTACTAAACCAAAGGTATGCTCTCCTGCATCAACAAAGAAATACCCGTCTCTATGCTGAGAATAGGATTATACTGAATCCCAGTGTGGTATTAAAAAGCAGCTGAAATTTTTAGACAATTACAGTCAGAAAAGAAAGCTTGAATTCATAGGAATTTGGAGCTAGAAGATACTTTGGAAATCATTTAGTTCAGCTCCTTCATTTTATAAGTAAGGAATGTGGCCCCAAATAATGAAGTTTGCTACTCTCTTGCTCCCCTCTTTCCATTAGAAGGTGCCACTTCATGTGTCAGACTGGGGTCACAGCAAACCCAAACTGTGTGTCTGGCAGACTTTCTATAACATTCATATTGAAAACACTAACCAAAAAATGAACTGACGTAGAGATGTGGGAATTTATCCTCTGTGCCACAGGGAAGGCATCTGTGTTTGGTGTCAGGCAGACCTGTTAAGAGTCCTGGCTCCTCCACTCACCTGTTTATCTTAGGCAAGTCTCTCTGGGACTCAGTTTTCACACCTATAAAATGGAGAAATCAATCATCATGCCGAAAGTGCAGCAATAGTGACATCATCCAATATGACTTTCTTAATAATGTTCAGTATCAATGCAGCATCAGTGCAGGTCAAGTCCAGGTAGGGGATGTGTACCAGAAGATGTTCTCCTGATGGTGAGACACAATAATAGCAGCACTTCTGACACATGGGTACCACCCGTACTTGCCGGAAACCAGACAACTTGACACATGAGTCCTTCTAACTAAAGGACATCATGAACCCAGTGGCCTCCTGAATTTAACTGCCAATCTCCGTGTCAGTTCAGTGCTATACTTACCTCTCCTTGATGAACTTTGCCATTGAAACCCCACCTTTTGGACTTCCCTGGTGGTGCAGTGGTTAAGAATCCGACTGCCAATGCAGGGGACATGGGTTCAAGCCCTGGTCCGGGCAGATCCCACATACTGCGGAGCAACTAAGCCCGTGAGCCACAACTACTGAGCCTGCGCTCTAGAGCCCGTGAGCCGCAACTACTGAACCCTGTGCACCTAGAGCCCGTGCTCCTCAACAAGAGAAGCCACTGCAGTGAGAAGCCTGCTCACCACAACAAAGAGTAGCCCCCGCTCGCCGCAGCCAGAGAAAGCCCGCGTGCAGCAACGAAGACCCAATCCAGCCAAAAATAAATAAATAAATTTATTTAAAAAAAGAAAAAGAAGCCCCACTTTCCGTCCCATGCCCTATTGCCTGATCCTCAGCTAGAAGTGAGGAACCTGCTTATGTTATAGAAAAGAAGATAGATTCTCGACAACTGTGAAGGCAGCAACAGGTATGGCTCATCAGAAGTAGGGTAGGTCAGAGGAGCTGCCTCGTGAACTTCCACACTCTTAGACACGTACACGGATAGCCATGGATTAGCCTTCCTGGGGGGCAACCTAAAGAATGACCCAGCTGTACTTGATGTCCCCTTAAAAAGGAGGGGCTCAGAAACACGTTAGTAGGGCTGGTTTCACGGGAATGCAGCCTATGCAGTTGCATAAACCCTGCACTCAGAGGAGCCTCACACTGGGTTTAATGCTCTGCTGTTGTCATCTTGAAATTCTTAATAGTTTTCTCTTTGTGCTTGTGTTTTTGAGTGAAGTCTAATGAGACAGCAGTGCATCCACATCAGCAGGGGAGATGTGCACCATGTGTGTGTCCACCCCTGTTGCTTCCCACCCCACTCATAGATAGCTGTATGGCTTCTGTAGACAATTACCTTCTACTCAGAAGGGCACTGCATGTGGTTTAAGGTCCTGCTATCACTGTCTTGAAATTCTTAACAATTTTCTCTTTGTGTTGTGTAAACATAGAAATTCAAGTCTGATGGGACAGTGGCACATGTGCCAGAGTAAAGAGGCACAGCCTGTATTTGCTGCCCTGTTTGCATATAGTGTTCGTGGAACCCCGAAAGCACAAAATTCCATGGGACTCACTGCATGTGGGAGCTCAGTGAGACTTAACACAAATTAGGTGAGCGCATTCCATCTACAACTGGGCAGCCCCGGGAGGCAGGATCTCTGCGTGAGCCAGAGCTGGCTTCAAGCTCAGAAAGAAGGCAGTGATGTGCCAAGAAGCATGAATGACCAAGGAACCCCATCATATCTTTTCTCGCTCGTGTTACTTCCCTGTGTTAGCCGACCACTGATGTTGAAAATGATGACACAGAAGGACAGAGAAAGATAGAGCGACCCAGAGTTCCTTGTCCTTCCAGCTTTTCCTTAGTCATCAGAAAGCCAGTGGTGGAGGGTGTTGGTAGGATGTGCAGGTATCAAGAAGTGAAATAGAATACTTGAGTTAGTTTAGTTGGGGCAGCATTTCCACTGTCTGTGTGCACGTCAACATTACAAGATGCCAATTGTGTAATTTTGATGATTCCACATACAAGTAAATGTCCTATTCATATTTAAAGCTGATGTTGCACAATATAAAGATGAACAGTAAAAGTTATGTTAATTGTGTAAGATTTTAATTTTTCTTTACTTTGAAAGACATTAAACAGGCAGAGTTCTAAAATGACCCCCCAGTGACCTATGCCCTTGTACAATCCCTCCCTGTGCATGTCGGCAGGACCTGTAGTTTGCTTCTAACTAATAGAATATGGCAGAGGTGAAAGAGTTTGGCACATGTAATGAAAGCCCCTAATCACACAGGGAGATCAGCTTGGTGCTTTGTGTCCACCTAGAGGGGTGGGAAGGAGACACAAGAGGGAGGGGATATGGGGATGTATGTATACATATAGCTGATTCACTTTGTTATACAGCAGAAACTAACACACCATTGTAAAGCAATTATACTCCAATAAAGATGTAAAAAAATAAAGACATGGAAAATTTTAAAAAGCCCCTCATCAGATAACTTTAAAGTAAATCAAAAATAAATAAATAAAATTAAAAAATAAAGTAAATCAAAGTGAGATTACCCTAGGTGGGCCATACCTAATCAGGCATACCCTTTAAAAGCAGTTAGAAGCGAGACAGTCTTTCTTCTGCTGGCCTTGAAGAAACAGGCACCATGAGTCCTGCAGCTGAAAAAACAAAATACTTTGTGCCAACAACAGCATGAGCTTGAAAGAGGAGGACTCAAACCTCAGATGAGACTCCAGCCCTGGGCAACACCTAGACTGAAGCCTGTGAGACCCTGGGCAGAGGACACAGCTATACATGCCTGGACTCCTGACCCACAGATTCCATGGGGTAGTACACAGGTGTTGTTTGAAGTTGCTAAGTTTGGGGTAATTTGTCGTGCAGCCATAGAAAAATTAATGCAAATAGCCAATAGAAACACTGTGAAAAGTTGAGAGGGAGACCTTGGAAGAAAGGGAAAAGCTTTATATTTTAGGCACTCCCTGTTTTTTGAACAAGTCCTGCATCTTTACTTTTCACTGAGCCCCCCAGATTCTGCAGCTGGCCCTGGCTGTTACTCCAGGCTGGTAGTGGCACAGCCAATGGCCTACAGGCTTTCTACTTGACTCTGCAGTGCACACAGGCTTTAGCACAGCCTTTCTGCACACGGCTGGTGGGTAGCATACTTGGGAGTACCTTGTGGGGGCTACACATATTTCCTCTGTAGGATCTGAATATCGTCTTTAAAGTTTGAAATGTACAGTCTGAACGAGAATGTGTACATTTCACGCTAGTGATAAACTTGGCTTCTGAAACTTTTATATGTAATTGCTCGTAGCAGTTCTTTGGAGGTAGAACTAATGTAATTCTGCATACAATATTTTTAGTGCATAACAAAAATGGTTGAACAATGCATAACCATTTATGAACTGTTTCCTATTTATTCTTGTCAGTTAAGATAATTTCTACGGCTTTTTTAAAGGACTGGCTCTCTCCA
Source organism: Grampus griseus (assembly GCF_964374135.1). NCBI lineage: Eukaryota > Metazoa > Chordata > Mammalia > Artiodactyla > Delphinidae > Grampus > Grampus griseus. Next base: position 6,508,282 of record NC_139010.1, read on the forward strand.
TAATGTTTCTTTAGCGCTAGTTGCAAACTTCTGCAGTCGTGCCATTTCCTCAATATGGTTCGTTCTGCAGATGATCTGGGGGTATGTGTGTGTAACCACTATGGCCCACAGCTCTAGTTTGGAAAACAAATACAATGATTCTCCTATTATATTCCAGTAGACTGTGCCAGCTCCACATATTTATGTTAGCAGGAAATCCAGCATCAAACTTTTATGAACTCTGCCATCCCAAAGGCTCGGGGTCCTGAGATGCTTACTTGGTCTTATTTAAGTGGCCTCTCCCGCTTACAAATGCCAGGCCAACCTGCTAACTAGTTGGCCTCGGTTGTCAGCTGCCATGGTTCCTACTGCGGCGACAAAGTGTGGCATCCGAAGACCAGATGCTTCCGTGGTCCTGATTCCACCACAGTTTGCGAGGGTGCAAGTTACTTTGGTTTTTGCGCACAGGTTCGCATTCACAGAGTGGCTGGATCTGGAGTTGTCTTAAAGCCCTTCCCCCGATGATCTAGACACTCTGTGCAGAGCAAGGGCCACTAGGACAGGTTAAGAACCTTTTCTTGTTTGCTGTGGGGTCTTCAGGGTCCTTTCCTGCCGGGGAACTTTGACTGAACCAATCCTAAAACATCAGAGTTCCTAATTATTTCAAACATCTAAAGGGAAGGAGTCATGGGCTGGATTCTGTTCTTTGAAACCTACTGAACCCCGTGAAAATCTACTTCTTTTCTCTCAGTTTCCACCGAATCAAAAAACGGATCTGATTCTTAAGGCCTGTGGATGTATATACTTATGTTTACATAACAGAGACCTCTGTAGTGTTGTGAGAAGAGTCCAAGAACTTTTCTGGAGAATGTTCTATGTCCCGTTACGGAAAAGCAATCGGCAGCCCTGGCTTAAAATAATTAATAAATAAAACTGACTTTCCCTGTGCCAGGCACCTTCTACATGTGTATGTGTTGAGAATGTTTTGTTTTCCTCCCTCATACCCAGCGAGGAGCCTACTGCAGCCCCTTTCGTAAAGTATATGTTTAATGGATGTTGGTGGAATTGAATAGAAACAGTAATTAAAACTTGCATCTGTTCATAGTTTACAAATCAGGGTCTTGTATACTTTGTCTGCCTCACCACTTAGCTAAGAGTTCTGCCACCCGGAAATTTGGGGGCTGGGGCCCTGGGAACAGTGACCCATGAAACTAACTTACTTCGTCCCCTGTGATCCTAAGTAATAAATCAGGATCAAAGCTTTTGGTTGATTCCTGCAACCAGTTCATTCGGCTGATAATCCTTAGGTCCGCCTTGGTTAAGAATGAGCTGACCACAGGCCAGGAAGATACCCTGCTCATCCTTGCTGTCAACCTTGTTCTCCAGTTTACTCTCAGATCGGTTATGCAAGCCGACTCCCCAGAGTCCGGGTGCATTTGTGTAGCGGATGCTTTTCTGGCTGACAGCTATTCCAACATATGGCGCCTCCTAAGAAGCACCAGAAGATTGAAGTATTCTGATCTCCGTGCTTCGACTGCATTTCTCGAAATAGCTTGGTTATAAAACTCACAACAAATAACACTTCCTTTGACACTCAAAGTGTTAGGAAGAGCTAGACTATGGTGTGTATCTAGACCACTTCGTACCTGAATTTAAATTTTTAACATTCTCTTTAGGGGCAGCCAGTTTCACCGTGTGCATTTTAAAGAACAAGAATGTGTTTGAATGAATGTGTCTGGTCTCCAATCTGTGGGCCCATTCACTTGTTTTTATTGTGTAATATTTTAAACATTGAGAAGAGTAAGTAACACAACCAGGTCCTGTGTACACATCACCCAGATTTAACCCCGTGCTGGCGTTGTGCCACGCTTGCTTGCCTGCACTGCGCTCTCGCGCGCTCTCTCTCTCTGTCTCTCTCTCTCTGTCTCTCTCTCTCGTAAACAAAACATACAGCTACCAATGAAAGCCCCTTTGCTTCCTCTCCATTTCTTTGCCCTCCTTTCCAAGGGGTACCCGTTACTCTGGGTTACTGTATACCCTTCCCATTGCCATGGGAGGGGGCATGTAGGTTGTTTCCAAATTTTTCTTATTACCAACAATGCTGCAATTAACATTCTTGTCCCTCTGTGCACATGTGCTCAAATTTCCTTAGGATTTTATACCTGGAATTGGAATTTCCAGGTTCTGTGGTGTACGCGTCTTCAGCACTGCCAGATCGCTCTCCAGGGTAGTGGAACCAGTGTACTGTGCCGCCACCAGCATGTGAGGACACCTCTTTCTTCATACTCTATCACGAAACTTGGTAAAGAGCAGACATTTTCATTTTCACTGCTATGTTTAACTGTTGTAACTTTACCATAGCTACTGAAATCTAGAAAGGCAAGTCCACTCCCTTCTTCTTTTTTTATGTCGTCTAAGCCAAGCAGTTCTAAACTTCTTGAAGCCTATAAACTCTCAGAAATGCTTGAGTACTCCAAAGAGCTTTTGTTTATGGGGATTATTTCTATCAACATTTCCTGGAAATTGAAAGTGTGAAGGTTTAAAATGTGTAGTGAATTCATTCAAAAGCAACATTAGTAAACCCGTTACATGTGAGCATCAACAACACTTTTTAAAAATTTTATTTATTTTTATACAGCATGTTCGTATTCCCTATTTTACACATATTAGTGTATACATGTCAATCCCAATCTCCCAATTCATCCCCCCACACCCCCACCCCCCCTCTTCCCACCTTGGTGTCCATACATTTGTTCTCTACTTCTGTGTGTCTGTTTCTGCCTTGCAAACCGGTTCATCTGCAGCATTTTTCTAGAATCTACATATATGCATCAATATATGATATTTATTTTTCTCTTTCTGACTTACTTCACTCTGTATGACAGTGTTTAGGTCCGTCCACGTCTTGACAAATGACCCAATTTCATTCCTTATTATGGCTAAGTAATATTCCATTGTATATATGTACCACATCTTTATCCATTCATCTGTTGATGGGCATTTAGGTTGCTTCCATATCCTGGCTGTTGTAAATAGTGCTGCAATGAACACTGGGGTGCATGTGTCTTTTTGAATTATAGTTTTCTCTGGACATATACCCAGTAGTGGGATTGCTGGGTCATATGGTAATTCTATTTTTAGTTTTCTAAGGAACCTCCATACTGTTCTCCATAGTGGCTGTATCAATTTACATTCTCACCAACAGTGCAAGAGGGTTCCCTTTTCTCCACACCCTCTCCAGCATTTGTTGTTTGTAGATTTTCTGATGATGCCCATTCTGACTGCTGTGAGGTGATACCTCATTGTAGTTGTGATTTGCATTTCTCTAATAATTAGTGATGTTGAGCAGCTTTTCATGTGCCTCTTGGTCATCTGTATGTCTTCTTTGGAGAGATGTCTATTCTGCCTATTTTTTGATTGGTTTGTTTGTTTTTTTGATATAGAGCTGCATAAGCCGTTTATATATTTTGGAGTTTAATCCTTTGTCCGTTGATTTGTTTGCAAATATTTTCTCCCATTCTGAGGGTTTTCGTATTGATTAGAGTTTCCTTTGTTTTTCAAAAGCTAAGTTTCATTGGATTCCATTTGTTTATTTTTCTTTTTATTTCCATTACTCTAGGAGAAGGGTCAAAAAAGATCTTGCTCTGATTTATGTTGAAGAGTGTTCTTCCTATGTTTTCCTCTAAGAGTTTTATAGTGTCCAGTCTTACATTTAGGTCTTTAATCCACTTTGAGTTTATTTTTATGTGTGTTGTTAGGGAGTGTTCTAATTTCATTCTTTTCCATGTAGCTGTCCAGTTTTCCCAGCACCACTTACTGAAGAGACTGTCTTTTCTCCACTGTATATCCTCACCTCCTTCGTCATAGATTAGTTGACGCTAGGTGCATGGGTTTTCTCTGGACTTTCTATCCTGTTCCATTGATGTATTTGTTTTTGTGCAAGTACCATATTCTCTTGATTACTGTAGCTTCGTAGTGTAGTCTGAAGTCAGGGAATCTGATTCCTCCGGCTCTGTTTTTTTCCCTCAAGACTGCTTTGGCTATTCGGGGTCTTTTGTGTCTCCATACAAATTTTAAGATTTTTTGTTCATGTTCTGTAAAAAATGCCATTGGTAATTTGATAGGGATTGCACTGAATCTGTAGATTGCTTTGGGTAGTATAGTCATTTTCACAATATGGATTCTTCCAATCCAAGAACATGGTATATCTCTCCATCTGTTTGTGTCATCTTTGATTTCTTTCATCAGTGTCTTATAGTTTTCTGAGTACAGACCTTTTACCTCCTGAGGTAGGTTTATTCCTAGGTATTTTATTCTTTTTGTTGCAATGGTGAGTGGGATTGTTTCCTTCATTTCTCTTTCTGATCTTTCGTTGTTAGTGTATAGGAATGCAAGAGATTTTTGTGCATTAATTGTGAATCCTGCAACTTAATCAAATTCATTGATTAGCTCTAGTCATTTTCTGGTGGCATCTTTAGGATTATCTGTGTATAGTATCATGTCATCTGCAAACAGTGACAGTTTTACTTCTTTCACAATTTGGATTCCTTTTATTTCTTTTTCTTCTCCGATTGCCATGGCTAGGACTTCCAAAACTATGTTGAAGAATAATGGTGAAGGTGGACATCCTTGTCTTGTTCCTGATCTTAGAGGAAATGCTTTCAGTTTTTCACCATTGAGGATGATGTTGGCTGTGGGTTTTTCATATATGGCCTTTATTATGTTGAGGTAGGTTCCCTCTGCCCTCTTTCTGGAGAATTTTTGTCATAAATGGATGTTGAATTTTGTCAGAAGCTTTTTCTGCATCAATTGAGATGATCATTTGATTTTTATTTCTCAATTTGTTAATATGGTGTATCACATTGATTGATTTGCATATATTGAAGAATCCTTACTTCCCTGGGATAAATCCCACTTGATCGTGGTGTATGATCCTTTTAATGTATTGTTGGATTCTGTTTCCTAGTATTTTGTTGATGATTTTTGCATCTATATTCATCAGTGATATTGGTCTGTAATTTTATTTTTTTTGTAGTATCTCTGTCTTGTTTTGGTATCAGGATGATCATGGCCTCGTAGAATGAGTTTGGGAGTGTTCCTTCCTCTACAAAATTTTGGAAGAGTTTGAGAAGGATGGGTGTTAGCTCTTCTCTAAATGTTTGATAGAATTCTCCTGTGAAGCCATCTCATCCTGGATTTTTGTGTGTTGGAAGATTTTTTATCCCAGTTTCAATTTCATTACTTGTGATTGGTCTGATCATATTTTCTATTTCTTCCTGGTTCAGTCTTGGATGGTTATACCTTTCTAAGAATTTGTCCATTTCTTCCAGGTTGTCCATTTTATTGGCATAGAGTTGCTTGTAGTAGTCTCTTAGGATGCTTTGTATTTCTGTTGTGTCTGTTGTAACTTCTCCTTTTTCATTTCTAATTTTATTGATTTGAGTCCTCTCCCTCTTTTTCTTGATGAGTCTGGCTAATGGTTTATCAATTTTGTTTATATTCTCAAAGAGCCAGCTTTTAGTTTTATTGATCTTTGCTATTGTTTTCTTTGTTTCTATTTCATTTATTTCTGTTCTGATCTTTATGATTTGTTTCCTTCTACTACCTTTGGGTTTTGTTTGTTCTTCTTTCTCTAATTCCTTTAGGTGTAGGGTAAGATTGTTTATTTGAGATTTTTCTTTCTTGAGGTAGGATTGTACTGCTATAAACTTCCCTCTTAGAACTGCTTTTGCTGCATCCCACAGGTTTTGGATTGCCGTGTTTTCATTATCATTTGTCTCTAGGTGTTTTTTGATTTCCTCTTTGATTTTTTCAGTGATCTCTTGGCTATTTAGTAATGTATTGTTTAGGCTCCATGTGTTCGTGTTTTTTACATTTTTTTCCCCTGTAATTTATTTCTAATCTCATAACATTGTGGTTGGAAAAGATGTTTGATATGATTTCAATTTTCTTAAATTTACCGAGGCTTGATTTGTGACCCAAGATATGATCTATCCTGGAGAATGTTCCGTGTGCACTTGAGAAGAAAGTGTAATCTGCTGTTTTCGGATGGAATGTTCTGTAAATATCAATTAAATATATCTGGTCTATTGTGTCATTTAAAGCTTGTGTTTCCTTATTAATTTTCTGTCTGGATGATCTGTCCCCTGGTGTAAGTGAGGTGTTAAAATCCCCCACTATTATTTAGTTACTGTCGATTTCCTCTTTTGTAGCTGTTAGCATTTGCCTTACGTATGGAGGTGCTCTTATTTTGGGTGCATATAGATTTGTAATTGTTATATCTTCTTCTTGGATTGATCTCTTGATCATTGTGTAGTGTCCTTCTTTGTGTCTTGTAACATTCTTTATTCTAAAGTCTATTTTATCTGATATGAGTATTGCTACTCCAGCTTTCTTTTGATTTCCATTTGCATGGAATATCTTTTTCCATCCCCTCACTTTCAGTCTGTATGTGTCCCTAGGTCTGAAGTGGGTCTCTTGTAGACAGCATATATATGGGTCTTGGTTTTGTATCCATTCAGCAAGCCTGTGTCTTTTGGTTGAAGCATTTAATCCTTTCATGTTGAAGGTAATTATCAATATGTATGTTCGTATTACCATTTTCTTAATTGCTTTGGGTTTATTTTTGTAGGTCCTTTTCTTGTCTTGTGTTTCCCACTTAGAGAAGTTCCTTTAGCATTTGTTGTAGAGCTGGTTTGGTGGTGCTGAATTCTCTTAGCTTTTTCTTGTCTGTAAAGCTTTTGATTTCTCCATCGAATCTGAATGAGATGTTTGCCTGGTAGAGTAATCTTGGTTGTAGGTTTTTGCTTTTCACCATTTTGAGTATATCATGCTACTCCCTTCTGGCTTGTAGAGTTTCTGCTGAGAAATCGGCTGTTAACCTAATGGGAGTTCTCTTGTATGTTATTTGTTGTTTTTCCCTTGTTGCTTTTAATAATTTTTCTTTGTCTTTAGTTTTTGTCAATTTGATTACTGTGTGTTCAGCGTGTTTCTCCTTGGGTTTATCCTGGCTGGGACTCTGTGCTTCCTGGACTTCGGTGACCATTTCCTTTCCCATGTTAGGGAAGTTTTCAACTATAATCTCTTCAAATATTTTCTCAGGTCCTTTCTCTCTCTCTTCTCCTTCTGGGACCCCTATAATGTGAATGTTGTTGCATTTAATGTTGTCCCAGAGGTCTCTTAGGCTGTCTTCATTCCTTTTCGTTCTTTTTTCTTTATTATGTTCCATGGCAGTGAATTCCACCATTCTGTCTTCCAGGTCACTTATCCACTCTTCTGCCTCAGTTATTCTGGTATTGATTCCTTCTAGTGTATTTTTCATTTCAGGTATTGTATTTTTCATCTCTGTTTGTTTGTTCTTTAATTCTTCTAGGTCTTTGTTAAACATTTCTTGCATCTTCTCAATCTTTGCCTCCATTCTTGTTCCAAGGTCCTGGATTATCTTCACTATCATTATTCTGAATTCTTTCTCTGGAAGGTTTCCTATCTCCACTTCATTTAGTTGTTTTTCTGGGGTTTTATCTTGTTCCTTCATCTGGTACGTAGTCCTCTGCCTTTTCATTTTGTCTGTCTTTCTGTGAATGTGGTTTTCGTTCCACAGGCTGCAGAATTGTAGTTCTTGTTTCTGCTGTCTGCCCTCTGGTGGATGAGGCTATCTAAGAGGCTTGGGCAAGCTTCCTGATGGGAGGGACTGGTGGTGGGTAGAGCTGGGTGTTGTTTTGGTGGGTAGAGCTCAGTAAAACATTAATCCACTTGTCTGCTGATGGGTGGGGCTGGGTTCCCTCCCTGTTGGTTGTTTGGCCTGAGGTGACCCAGCACTGGAGCCTACCTGGCTCTTTGGTGGGGCTAATGGACTCCGGGAGGGCTCACAGCAAGGAGTACTTCTTAGAACTTCTGCTGCCAGTGTCCTTGTCCCCGTAGTGAGCTACAGCCACCCCCCGCTGCTGCATGAGACCCTCCAACACTAGTAGGTAGGTCTGGTTCCGTCTCCTGTGGGGTCCCTGATCCTTCCCCTGGGTCCTGCTGTGCACACTACTTTGTGTGTGCCCTCCAAGAATGGAGTCTCTGTTTCCCCCAGTCCTTTTGAAGTCCTGCAGTCACATCCCACTAGCCTTCAAAGTCTGATTCTCTAGGAATTCCTCCTCCTGTTGCTGAACCCCCAGGTTGGGAAGCCTAACGTGGGGCTTAGAACCTTCACTCCAGTGGGTGGACTTCTGTGGTATAATTTTTCTCCAGTTTGTGAGTCGCCCACCCACTGATTATGGGATTTGGTTTTATTGTGATTGTGCCCCTCCTCCCATCTCGTTGAAGCTTCTCCCCTGTCCTTGGATGTGGGGTATCTTTTTTGTTGAGTTCCAGTGTCTTCCTGTTGATGATTGTTCAGCAGTTAGTTGTGATTCCGGTGCTCTCGCAAGAGGGAGTGAGCGCACATCCTTCTACTCTGCCATCTTGAATGTGAATTTCATTCTTTTTTTTATCAAATAACACTTCCAAAACTACCTAGCTGGTGATGACATCCGGTCCCAGCCTCAGAAGAGTATCCCCAGCTTAACAGGTGCAAACCGTGACCTGACTCCTATCCCCCGACATAGTCCCAGGTTAGCTTTCTGTGTTGAACCTTCTATGTTTGCACCTTCACACACACTCCACCTCTCTCTGGCTCTGCTGCCTTTGCGGACAAACCGGATTCGGCTCCTGTTTGGGGTCAGTCAGTGGCGGCACCGCAGCAGGTGTGAGAGCGGGAGGAAGAGGAAAGTTGCCACGCTGCCAGGTTCCCTGACTCTCTCTGGGCCAGCCTTTGGCAGGGGCGGTGGAGGCTGCGTTCCCGTGTAGAAAGGTCACGGTTTCCACGGGACATTCCTCTGCAGCCGTGGCTACCACTCTACGGTCTCTGAGTCCCAGGAACTGACCGCTCTGCTTGCCCTTTCCAGCCTACAGATGCTGATGGCTCCTCTGTTGTGTTGCAGGGTCCCTCACCATTGCTGTGGTCCCCCTGAAGCCGGCCACACCTTCCTAAGTAGCTCCTTCATTCAGCTTTCCTCACTCACCCTGTTCGAGTGCCCGGCCCCTGACTGATGGGACCGTCCAGCCTCAATCGCCACCGCCTCTCACCTCTCGGGGGGCTCCAGGCAGAAACCCACAGCATCCTCCCATCTGTCCCCCTTCCGCCCCCATCCACCCTGTGGATGCTGCTTCCTACACACATCCTGAAATGAGCCATTTCTCCCCTCCCCAGGACTAGGTAGCAGCCTCTTCCCTGGTCTCCCCAATTTTCTCTCACCTCTTTCAATCTATTCACTGCACAGATCTTTTAAAAACATAAGTCACGTCATATCTCTTCACAGCTTAAACCTCACTAACGGTGTCTTCTTAGATTTTGAGTAAAATACAAGTTTCTTGTCACGGGCCTAGAAGGCCTTGTGCGATTGGACCTCTGTCTCCCTCTCAGAATCCATCGCGCAGTGGCCCCAGCTTGCACACTGATGCTCCAGGCACACTGTCCTCCCGTTGTTCCATGAACACGGTGAACTCATCCACACCTCAGGACCTTTGCTCATCCTTTTCGCTTTGGAAAGATCTCATGATCCCCTCTGTAGAGCACGATTAGCCGACCCTGCACCCGTGCCTTCTTGTCCTTCCGATTTCAGCTGACAGGTCACTTCCTCAGAGAGGCCTTGTGACAGTCCCACCAAGTTAGCTTTCCCATCCCACGTCGCCCACGCCCCATTGTTTCCCATCATTGCCCCCTGTTGATGCCTTTATTACAAGGTGTAAGTATGTAGGGTAACAGTCTTTTCTGTTTGTCTAGGTTCTTTGCTTATTTATTTTCTGTCTTCTTCGCTCAACTGTAAACTTTGTGTGACAGACTTACGATTGTTTTGTTCACCACTATATACCTAGTTTTTAATACAGCCCTTTGTATTCTGGCACGCAATTTCATTTGAGAAATATTTGTTCAATGAGTAGATATTTAAATATTCAAATGGGAAAAAAAAAGTAGTGGTTCCTTAAGAGGTTCATGATAAATGGCAATGGAAACCAAAGAGATAATTTTCTTAAAAAAGAAACAAAAAAAAAAACAAAATGAGAGAGAGAGAGAGACTTTGTATATATATATTCCCCTTTTTCCCCCTGAGAGAATGATCAGCACTTAGATGTTCTTAGCCTATGGAGCATCCAGAAAAAACACTTAGCTGCAGAGGAAATGTCACGTACACCATGGAGATTAACGTTTCAGCACTTGGGGATAATCGCAAAGATGTTTTCTGTTATATATGCTCAAGAAAAAAGAAAAAAAAGGAAAGAAAGACATGAAAACCCAATGGAAAAGCATTTCAAGTGGTAATCGAATTATTACTTTTATTGCAATCCTAGAAAAATTATTTCAAAGCCTCAGATCGTGAGTCTAAAGCCTGAAGACTACTCACTTAATAATGTGGTCAAAAAGTCAAGAATCAAAAAAAAAAAAAAACTTGGATTGGGCAAGAATATTTTATACCATCATGCTGTTACTAGAACTGTGAGATGAAGGGATGACATCTGGATAACTACCTAAACACGCAGCAATGTCTCCTCCTCTGAGACACATTTGTTATTCGTAAAACTAACTTGCCACTGAGTATGGTCAGTCTTTAATTGCAATTATTTTTTCAAGTGTCTGTGGTTTATTCCTCACTGCCTTTGTGGTAACTTTTGTGGCTAAGGATGTGTTTTAAACTTCTTTTTATTGTCTAAATAATCTTCCGGAGGGCTATAGTGAACATCTATGAATCTCACTACCCAGAATCATTCACTTTTCTTCGGATAAAATATTTACCATAATTTTCCTCTGGGGCAGCCCCTCAACCCCCGCTCTTGAGCAATGTGATTTGATGAGGTCAATCCCACTGCTAGTTTAAAACAAGCATATTTCCTCTCCCAGGCAACAATAATCGGATGGGCATACGATTCCACATCAGGAAATGTTTTAAAACTGTTCTGGGAGAAACACTCTCTTTTTCCCACTGGGTCTGAATGATGAAGTGTGTTGTAAGCCATCTTGGAAGCAATCAGGAGAGAGTCTTCCTAGAGATGGAGCCAGCACTCAGACAGAGAAATAAGGAATCTGGGTCCTGCTCACACATCTGCAAATAGTTAATTCATGGACTCTTACAATACATAAGCAAGTAAATTCACTTCTAAAAAATCAAGACAGCTTTGAATTAGTAAGTCTGTCCATTGCAACCAAAACAATTCTTATACACTGTAGGTACTTTATTATTGCTTTTGATTAATTTTTTACCAGTTCCCTCTTCATTTCCAGGCCTCGTACAAAGATCTAAAAAAGTCCTCTCAATTTGATTAAGATGGAAAACTAAGTCTCTGCCATGATGGGTGTTCTTTAGTTATGCTGGGGCAAACACCTCTGCTTGAAAACCAGAGACTTTCCAGGACAGTCCTGGTGTCTGAAAAACTGTCCCTCTGATACTTCTGGAAAAAAAAAAAAAGGTAAATCTCTGAATTTTATACCTGTTTACACTTAGGAGGTATTTATTAATTCTGAAGAATCTTTCAGAAAATTAGAAATACATTTCTTTGTTTTTGTCAACAACTGTGTTTGTAATCAGTCAGGTCAATGTAGTTTGATACTGTGCCTTATAAAAGTATCTAAAGCTATTTGAAACTAGAATGGATTTTTCAGAATTGAAAAGCAATACATACTTTTGTTTAACAATAAGTGATTTAAATGTGTAAATGGAAAATGAAAAATCTCTTGTAATCCCATCCCCAGAGAGAATCACTGATATTTTGACATATATCTTTCTAGACAGTTTCTACATGTAGAGATTTTTTGTTAAATGAGAAAAATGAAGTCATCCCATTTATATTCTTTTTTCATTTAATAATAAAAAAGTGATGGTATTTTCATGTCAACATATATAAATATTATAATTTTGAATGACTACTTAGTATTCATTGTATGGGTATACCATAGTATATTTTTAAAACTCCCCCCTTGTTAAAGAACATCCCAATTGATTCCCTAACTTTAGTATTATAAATGAGGTTGACAGATCATCACATATGTATGTAATTTTTTAAGAGTAAAATTTAAGAAGTGTAATAGCTGGCACATTTGAAAATCTGATCCGTATTGCCAAATCACCTTCCCCAAAGGTTGCATGATTCAGCTCTCTATATAAACAAATTTTATTTTGAAAAATATTCAGATTTTTTTCTCATTGTGAAGGGTAGTTTTATTTCTCTATTTCTTGGATTAGTAAAAGCATGAGTTTAATGTCTTCTATTAGCTGTATCCTTTTTCTGCCCTAACAGCTCTCATTTCAGATTAATTGAAGTGCAGGTTATCCAAATCAGTTTTTGCCTAGCTCACTAAAATCAATCCATTAGCTCTGAATGTCTTCCTATACACATTTTGAAAGTTAGAATTACTGAAGAAAAGTATTTTTTTTTCCATTCAAATGCACTTTGCTTATTATTTTCTAAGTTCTGATAACAGTAGATATACTGCCCAGTGGGAAAAAGTTTCTCCTTCGATTGAATTTTCCTGGCACTATGTCTAGGAAATTTCCTTTAAAATTTTTCCCTGAACATTTTTCTAGTGCTGAGATCCTCGAGTTTAGAGTATTTTTATTTCATAGAGGTATGCCATGCTTAGTAAAGAGTCATTCAGAAAGAAAGAAAAAAAACCCCTAGATGTGAAAAATCCAAATATCCTACTTTGAATATGAGGACTCTTCTCATTGAAAGGACAATTTGAAGAGATACATAGTCACATGAATAAGCTACAAATTTTTTAGCTATCCTGATGTTTAAGCAACGTAGGGTAAATTGTGAGTTTTAAAATACTCCAGCTATCTCTAGGCAAGGTACCTACTCTCAGTACTGCTCATCATCACTAATTTGTTCAACAAATATAGAGTGTTTCCCACATATCAGATGCTGTGAAAGGCACTAGGGATACACAGGAAGCCAGTCAGACACTGTCCCTGCTTTCATGCGGTTTATATTCACTGTAAGATACAGGTAATTAAGCAAGTGATTAGAATAATATGCTCAGAGTATCCTTCACTGAAACTCAGCTTCTAGTGTTGGCTACTTTTGTAACATTAGAAAGTAACTACAGGGCTTCCCTCGTGGCGCAGTGGTTAGGAATCTGCCTGCCAATGCAGGGGACACGGGTTCCAGCCCTGTTCTGGGAGGATCCCACATGCTGCAGAGCAGCTAAGCCCATGCACCACAGCTACTGAGCCTGTGCTCTAGAGCCCGTGCTCTGCAACAAGAGAAGCCACCGCAATGAGAAGCCCGTGTACCATAACGAAGAGTAGCCCCCGCTCACCGCAATTAGAGAAAACCCATGCGCAGGAACGAAGACCCAACGTAGCCAATAATTAACTAATTAATTTTTTAAAAAAGTAACTACAAGAAAGCATCTCAAGTTAGAAGAAGATATTTCTTTTAAGTCACTATTATTTTTTTGCCTAACTTTGGGGGAGTGTAGAGAGTGAAACATAATTTCACTTATAGGTAGTACGTGTCTGTGTTGCTCCGTCGGGATCAGAGCGTTCTCTGGTGTGCCGGACCCACCTCGTTTATAAACACTGCGGCCTTCCTCCTGTGTCATGAGTGCTTGATTTTAATCTTGCAAAACCCTTACCAGGATAGAATGAATTAAGGGTCAACATGACCTTCTATCTTGTTTAATAGTTTGAAAAATCCATTTCAAGAAGCTAAGCACAAAACGGCCTTCCTCAAAGAGAGTTTTCTGTATTAGGGGGTTTAAATACATATTTTCTGAGAAGCAGTAAGTTTCTCTGAGTTCCATCTTCTAAAAGCTTAAATCATTTAATTTAATAGGTTAAAAAAACAACAACAACCTGCCTGAAGTCCTGTGGCCTACCTTTCCTAGATGCCGATTAATATGAAAGAAAGCTAATGTATACTATTCTTGTTCTAGGGGTTCTAGATGAAAGCCAGGTATACAATATTCTGTACAGCATTTGGTGGTATGATGCCCCAGCTACCAACTCTTATTTTTTGGAGGCAGGCATTGCAAGAATTCTTATCTTTTCCCTTAGTTTTATTATTATTTTTTTAATCTTAGCTTTTAAAATTGAATTTTGCTCTGCCCTTTGGTTTCAAGCACCATATGCTACTGGGTGCCCGGTATTCAACAACTGCAAATTCAGAATTGATTAATTTAGGTATGCAAAGGCGGACTTCGAGTTTAGAAATGAAAACAAATTATTTTAACCCAATTGGGAAACCAAGAAAACTAGTAAGGGAAATAAGTGAAAATTTATAATAAATCATTCAACAAAATCCAGACAATGTCGCCCGTACGTTTAGAGTCTAAATTCCTGAAGGGAAGAGTTGGGTGAGTGGGTATAAACATCAAACGAGTTTGTATTTTTCAATCCTTGTTTTCGTCTGTGCTCCGTCAAATCCCCCTGTCGCGTGTCTCAGCGACGGCTCACCCTGTACCACAAGTGGTCCAATCCCATCACCCAATCACTGCTCAGCCTCTTTCCTCCCCCAGTACCAGCCAGGCCTCTGCAGGCGGTATTTGAAGTGAGATGTGGAAGGGCTTGTCTCTTTCACTCTGCCCTGCTCCTTCTCTTGTTCCTAACGCTTCTGGGTTGGGGTGGAGTGGGTGTATGGGAAAGCACAGCGTCCCTTATGTAGTTGCCGCCGCTGTAGTCCTCCTTCGGCTGTCCCTGCTTTCCTAGCCAGAGCTAGGTGGCCGCCAGGGCCCGTGCATAGTAGGTGTGCAAAGTTAGCTCCCCTTTGCGGGGCCTCATTGGATGAAAGGGACCTTCCCAGTGCGTACATCCCTGAGGTCAGTTCACCTTTCTCCAGTTGCTCCCTACAGTCAGACACCCCACCTGCTCTTGCCAGAGGACAGACCCCTTGCCTTGGACCAGGATGGCTTCAAGCTCCACAGCCTTCCATCGTTCCACCTGGTCCGTGGGAAATGCTCCCATCCTTACCAGGCCAGGAAGTGACTCCTTGGCTGTACCTGTCAACCCTCTGCCATTTCCCTCGACTCCTCCTTTCCTCTGTTTAGACAGCGGCTTCAGCAGGCGTCCAACCTGAGTGGCACCAGTCTCCCCTTTCCCAGCACCCGTACCCTCTGTAAGTAACTATCCTGGAGCAGGGGTCGGCAGCCTTCTTCTGTAAAGGGCCGGAGAGTAAACACTTCAGCTTTGCGAGCCATCTAGTTTGTGCTTTGACTCTGCCGTTGTAGTGAGAAAGCCGCCATCAAAGATGTGAAAACGAGCGAGCATTGCTGTGTTCCAACAAGACTCCACCTACAACGAGTACGTGGAGTGGGCTGCACTTGGCCGTGGGCTGTGGTTTGCTGACCCCTGCCCCAGAGCATCCCCCGTTTGGTTTGCTGTGCCAACGTCCCACGCAGAGGAGAGCGGAAAGCCCATCTCCCTGCACCAAGTGGTGGACTCAGGACCAGACGCTCTTCTCTCTCCTGACACCACCCTCCCCGCTCATCCCACCCCAGGGTTTCTGCTTATATGACTGCAGAGGAGCAGAGAAGGAGGGAGTTTCAGTGAGGGGAGCAGAGCCGATGGAAGACCTCTCAGCAAGCCCTAGCACACGTGTCCAGAGCCCCCTGCTGGCAGTTCTCTTGAGAATGCAGCGCAGTCGAGGCTTCTCTGTCTCACTTTTACATCTGAGTCTTGAGAATGACGAGAGCCCCACTCAACCTCCCGTGACCCTCTCTATTTACCACCATGTTTTATTCTGTGGGCCGATGATTTTAAGAATGAAGACGATTCAGGAATGAAGAAATGCAGTTGTAGCTCATCAAGGACAATTGATTTAGTCCTAGTCTCAGCCTGTCACATTCTTGACAAAATCCTAGTATTTCCCACATCCTAGAGTACATTCTAGTGTTGCCCAAAATACTGATTTTTTAAAAATGTAGTTGAAGCTTCTCTTGCTTTTCTAGGATAGAGGGATTTTGGTTCTTGTTGTCTTTCGTTGACCTCAGCTTTGGCCCAGGGAGGTCAGTGTGGCCAATACCCAGAACGACATTTTTGGCTTTCCTCTCCTCTTACCCCCTCTCATCCTTAACGAGTAAACCTCTCTCTTAATCCTGTTCCATGTCAAATAATTCCCTTTGTGGCCTCCCTAATAAGTCTTATTAGACTTTCTTTTGTGGTTTTACTTTGGCTAAATGCATATTTTCTCCTCAGCCTAAGAATAACATCTGTTGGAAATGAGCTTTTCCCATTTCCACAGCATGTCTTCTATCTCGTGTCCTCCTCTTCTGCCCCACGTCCCTGACTTGGCATCCCACGTGCTGCCCTGGTAGCTCTGATGAAATAAATTTAATAGGTCTTCAGCTCCTCCCCTGAACCACACAGTTCTACACACAGGAGATACAATCATGAAGACCTAATTCCTGCCTTCAAGAAGCTCACAGTCCAGAGAAGCAAGAGGACAGACATCTAACAGGACACTGATGCTGGGAACAATTGGTTCTCTTCTTGGCGGACTGTAGGCACCAGTGTCCATGAACTGGGCACACTCCAGGCTGGATGGGAGGGGTAGCCTGTGGTGAATTCTTGTACTCCAGGACGAGAACAGAAACAGGGGGCATAGCCACGGTCCATGAGCTGGTGACTCGGGGTACAGCCCACTTGCATCACGCTCATCAGATGTGCTCGCCCCACCCCAGCCAGGAGAGCCAGGCCAGTGCCCCCGCCCTTTTACATTTCCCAGCACAGGCCCTGGAGGAAGTTTGGGGGCTCTTCTAGCCTTGTGCCCACTAAGATGTTGAATGGAAATGGAATTTTGATAGATATTGCAAGATAGTTTCCAATTGCTTCCTAAAAAGATTTAGACTCCTCACCCCCAGGAGTGTATAAGGGACCCATCTCACAGAAACTTAAACAGCATTAATAATTTTTTTTAATTCTCTGACATTGGTGAAAATACCTAACTTTTTCTTTGCACTTCCTTGACTACTAGTGATGTAAACATTTTACCATACGTTTATTAGTCATTTTTGTATTCTCTTTACCTACCAGCTGTTTCTTTCAGTGTTTTTCTTTAAGGACCCTCCATAGATGAGTTAAAAAACAGCAAAACGATAACACCTAAACTGATATGCTGTGTGATTTTGTAACATTACACTGATCAGAGTTGAAAGGTATGGTTCTTAGGACAGATTGAGAAAGTGATGTTCAGTAAGATAGGAAAAATGATGGCCCCTCTGAGAAGACACAGTTCTGTAATAGGAGTGGGGTAGACGTCTACTAGAAACACAGTGAGGGGTACGAGCGTCAGCACACTGCCTGAGGTATGTTTGCATAATTATCCCCAAATATAGTCAAAACCCTTGATGTACAAAGGGGATTTTACTTTATAAGTTAATTTTAAGGACTAGCAGTATCAACAAAGTGCATTCTAGTATGAAGTGATACAAATTTGGTAAAACTCATCCTTACTCACCATCATTTAGTAAAGCTCATCTCAATTTGGGAAAAAGAATTCGGTATTATTGTTTTAGCTTCATAACACACCAACACTGGGTATATAGCTTTATAAACCTAGGTTTCTGCCAAATCTTAAAACAAGCCTAAATAATAATGAAAGTTAATTTCTGCATATTTAGATTTTCCCATTCAAGACCTACAGATATTAGAAATTTTCACTTTTAATTTTATAAAAGTAAAGGAGAAAGATGTGGTGTTTGATCATCAGATTCCTGACACTTTTGTTTGCTTCTGTTGATTACTGAGCTATTTTTGTATACGTTTCAGTTCTTCTTTTTTTTTTTTAAAGATGTTGCAGGTAGGAGTTTATTAATGAATTTATTTTTGCTGTGTTACGTCTTCGTTTCTGTACGAGGGTTTTCTCTAGTTGTGGCTAGTGGGGGCCACTCTTCATCGCGGTGCACGGGCCTCTCACTATGGCGGCCTCTCTTGTTGCGGAGCACAGGCTCCAGACGCGCAGGCTCAGTAGTTGTGGCTCACGAGCCCAGCCGCTCCGTGGCATGTGGGATCCTCCCAGACCAGGGCTCGAACCCGTGTCCCCTGCATTAGCAGGCAGATTCCCAACCACTGCGCCACCAGGGAAGCCCACATTTCGGTTCTTTAAAGAGCATAGCTCGATGCATAAAAACCTGTCACAGTTCTGTTTTTTCTTTATTAATGCTTATTTTTTCTTTTCAATTTTTAAAATTGTAGCAAAATACACATAACATAAAAGTTACCATCTCAACCATTTTTGAGTGTACAGCTCAATGGTATTAAATACATTCATAATGTTGTACAACTATGTCCACTGTCTGTCTCAAGAACTCATTTCATCTTGTAAAACTCTATACCAATCAAGCAATAACTCCCCATTCTCCCCTCCTGCAGGCCCTGCAACCATTCTACTTTCTGTGTCTACAACTTTCACTCTTCTAAACACCTCAAATAAGTAGAATCATGCAGTATTTGTCCTTTTGTGATTGGCTTATTTCACTTAGCATAACGTCCTCAAGGTTCATCCATGTTGTAGCATATTGCACAATTTCCTTTCCTCTTAAAGCTGAATAACATACCCTTGTTTATATACATACACCACATTTTACTTATCCGTTCATCCATGGATGGACACTTGGGTTGTTTCCACATTTTAGCTGATGTGAATAATGCTCCTATGAACATAGGTATATAGATATCTCTTTAAGACCTTGCTTTCAACTCTTTTGGGTATATACCGAAAATGGGAATTGCAGAAGCCTATGGTAATTCTATTTTTGATTTTTTGAGGAACACCGTACTGTATTTCACAGCAGCAGTACCATTTTACCTTCTTCCCAAGCATGCATAAACGTCTAATTCTCTTTATACTCGTCAACACATTATTTTCTGTGTTTTGATAGTAGTCCTCCTAGTGGGCGTGAGATGGTATCTCATTGTGGTTTTGATTTGCATTTCCCTAAATAATCAGTGAGGTTGAGCATCGTTTCATGTGCTTATTGGCTATCTGTATATCTTCTTTCTTTCTGATTTGGATGCCTTTTATTTCGTTTTCTTGACTAATTGCTATGACTAGGACTTTCAGTACTATGTTTTGATTAGAAGTGCTGAAAGCAGCCATTCTTGCCTTTTTTTCTGATCTTGGAGGAAAACCTTTCAGTCTTTCACCACTGAGTATGATGCTACTGCAGGCTTTTCATATATGGCCTTTATTATGTTGTTGGGCAGTGAGTTTAGTTGCTTGGAGCAGGGGGGTCAGCTTACTCTTTTCCAGGCTTGTTTTTAATGCCTTTTTATTGTAATTCTAGCATAGTCCTTATTCTAGGAGTAGATTTGTCGTGCTACTAAGGTACGACCCGCTGGGTCTCTATTCAGTGCTCTAGTTTTCCAAGATCTCTTCACTGAGGCTGAGTGAAACTTACATTGCCACAGCATGAGGAGGTGCAGAACTGTGCTTCATTGCCATGTTCTTGGCATAATTTGGGGTAGAATGGGGGAATTTTTAGACTGGGTAATTTGTTTCTACATTTGGGGCTCTTCCAGAGCCCCACATGTCCTGCTAGCCTACACGGTTATCTAAGGCTCACGTGATTTCTCCTTGTCCTCCAAAACATTTTTATCTATGGCGGGCCTGCTTCTCTGTCTGCCACCCTCCGCAAAGGATGCTGCCCCAGCTTTTTGTCCTGCTGGCTATAAAGGACTTGGTTTTCTTTGGAATTCCATTCATCCAGTATTACCCGTGTCCAACACTCTTTGTTACAGGGTGTTAGACAAGTATTATTTTTGCTTTTCTGGGGTTTTCTTGTCATCATGGGCCAAAGTTACAGGATTTGCTACATCCTAATTAAACAGAGGTCTTCAAAATTCTCCTTGTAGGTTTTCACTTTAGTAATGGGTTTTAATCCCTGTTGTAGCTGAAAAAATTACTGCATGAATACAGATACATCCAAATGGAGGTAATGCCTTGTGGGCTATACTTAGAACATTATAATATTTTTAAATTATTTTTTATCCTACCTACCAATTTGTGTACAGTATTTGTCTTATAATTTAATCTATGCCCTCTGATATGAATCAGTTATGTTATAGACTGATCTGAAAGAGAGAGAGAGAGAAGTTTATATATGTTTTTGTATGTGTGTATTTCTTATTCAGTATGTGTGTAAACACATATATACATGCACAAGTGCACATATGCACACAAAGCTGTGTTTAAAACCCATTGCAATTCTTCAAATGGAACATCCTTAAATATGTTAGAAAATTTTATACCCAAAGAGAGTTGTTATAGGTGACACACTTTCTGCCATAAAATTACACAGCAATGGAAACATTTCAGAACATCGATTTTCAAGATGCTCTTCCCATGGAACAAATTTCTTTTGAAAAGAAGCAGTTACTTTCTCTTTTTTAAAAAATAACTTTTTTCCCCCGAAGGGTAGATTATGTGAGTTTTTTTCTTTATAAAATATTATCTTGCCTGCAGTACGGCAACAGTCTTTGAATTGATCCTGCTTGTATAAAACTCTCTCCAGTCTGCTCTCTATATGGCTTTCACAATGGCTTACCTAAAATAACCTGGACGAGCCCCCACTCTGTCTCCCTTAAAAAAAACTTCCACTGATTCGCAGTTGGCTTCAGAAGGGATGATAACCTCCTTAGCATGTGTCAAATCCTTCACAGAGGGGACTTCCCTGGTGGTCCAGTGGTTAAGACTCCACACTCCCAATGGAGGGGGCCCGGGTTCCATCCCTGGTCAGGGAACTAGATCCCGCATGCCGCAGCTAAAAGATCCTGCATGCCACAACTAAGACCCCGTGCAGCCAAATACATAAATATTTTTTAAAAAATCCTTCACAGGGCTTCCCTGGTGGCGCAGTGGTTGAGAGTCCGCCTGCCGATGCAGGGGACATGGATTCGTGCCCCGGTCCGGGAAGATCCCACATGCTGTGGAGTAGCTGGGCCCGTGAGCCATGGCCGTTGAGCCTGCGCGTCCGGAGCCTGTGCTCCGCAAACGGGAGAGGCCACAACAGTGAGAGGCCCACGTACCGCAAAAAAAAAAAAAAAAAAAAAAAATCCTTCATAGATACTCAAGGTCATTTCCAAATGTACCTAGTTATGGACAGTAGGTTCCAGCCTTCTTTTTCACTACTCCCCGGGTATGGCGCAACTTTCAGGTCTCTTGCGCATTTGCATATGCTGTACTCCTTTGTCTGGAATATTCTTCTTCCTCTTTCTATCTAAGAAGTTTCTACTCATCCCTTCAAGACCCAGTGTGAATATCAACTTTCCTGGGAAAACTGTCATGACTGTCATAACTAGAGCTGATTTTTTCCCACCACCGCAACCATTCTTCTGATCCCATTTGAAGCTGTGTAATACAGGGCTGTAATGATCTGCTGGCCAGACAAATCTGTTTCCCCGATTAGACAGTGAGCAGCTTGAGTGCTCTAACTCAGCTTTGATCCCCTGCATTTGATAAAGGGCCTGGGACCAGGTAGAAACTCAATAAGTGTTACCAGATACAGAAAGGAAGCAGGCAGATGATGACATACAAATTAAAGACATCACAGCAAATTTTTAAATGTTTCACTTACATGTTTTTATTTCCTTTTATGATAAAGTGAGAAGGAAATCAAATGAGGCCTGGTCATCAAAGATTGTATAGTCCATTTTCATTCCTGGATTCTTCCAGAAAGAGAAAGATGACAGTTCTCATGTTAGACTGCAGCTGCTTTTAGCTTGAGTTGCCCTGTTTTCAGGATTATGTGTGATGATGAACTGCTAGAATTCAATAATGAGCAATGAAATTAACTGATGACTGAGGATTAATTTAAACACACAGTCTTAAGTGAAGAAAAGAGATTTTATTTTTTAAAATTTTTTGTAAACTTAAAAAGAAATTATTTTTAATTTATTTATTTTGGGCTGCTGCACGCGGGCTTCCTCTAGCTGCGGCGAGCTGGGGCTACTCTTCGTTGCGGTGCACGGGCTTCTCGTTGTGATGGCTTCTCTTGTTATGGACCACGGGCTCTAGGCACGTGGGCTTCAGTAGTTGTGGCACGCAGGCTCAGTAGTTGTGACTCACGGGCTGTAGAGCGCAGGCTCAGTAGTTGTGGCACACGGGCTTAGTTGCTCCGCAGCATGTGGGATCTTCCCAGAACAGGGTTAGAACCCATGTCCCCTGCATTGGCAGGTGGATTCTCAACCACTGCACCACCAGGGGAGCCCACGAAAAGAGATTTTATTTTGCCAAAATCTGAAGTATTATTGATGGTGTCGTCAGTGGTATAACTAGGAATGATAGATTAAAATTTTAAAAAGACCAATTTCCAGAGGAAGATAAGAAAAATTCTCTATACTGTGAGACCTACTAGACTGTGAAATAGGCTTTCAAGTCAAGTGATAGAAACACAGTCCCCAGAGACATTCTAAATAAAGCGACAATGGACTCGAAAGTACTTTGCAGAGAAGAATTCTGCACTGACAGCTGGAGTAGGAAGGGGGTGGGAATTGGGATGATGACCAGATGTGGCCCATAGAGAGGCTGTGTGCTCGGAAGGGAGGAAGGTCCTGAAGAGGATTTGCTTAGGAGGAGAGAAGCAAAGACAGTGTCAGTGATGG
Source organism: Grampus griseus (assembly GCF_964374135.1). NCBI lineage: Eukaryota > Metazoa > Chordata > Mammalia > Artiodactyla > Delphinidae > Grampus > Grampus griseus. The sequence continues at coordinate 6,530,880 of NC_139010.1, forward strand.
AGGAGGAACACAAGAGTCAGAATTCACATGGTGTGCAGACAGGTATTTTCAGGTTTGTAGACAAGGTGAGCTCTCACCAGCATTGACAGTGGAAAAGAAGTTTGGATGGAGAGTGTAAATCTAGATCACAGAGGAGCCTGATAGATGAGAAGAGTTTAGTCTTGGTCTAAAAGGGAACGGGGAACGAGGGCTGATCCCTGCACTGGGAATTAGCCCTGATGCTCTGGCTGCAGTCTCCTTGGAAGGAAGTGGGGATGGAACAGTTGTGACTTGTTTCTGGTAGCCCAGGGTCTGGCAGAGAATGAATACTTGCTGAACATCTGCTGAATGAAGCAATGAATGAATGGATAAGAATTGCATAATCAACACATAGTTGTAAAGAAGATAAGTTTGACAGTAGGGTGCAGGACAAATTAGGAGAGAGAAGCTAGAGTGATGGCAACCATCGAGAAGCCTTGCAGAGCACAACACAGAGCCCCAGCTCGGAGACACTTTTGTGTCCAGTGAGAAATATGTGCTATGCTGTGACTCAGCGTACACTCACACATACTCACATGCACACGTGTGCCACAAAGCAAGATACTAGATAACAGTAAGTATGATACGGTTTGAAATTACTGTTTGCAGTATTCTATTTCATTTTTTTTCAGTGCTGGCGGGGACTCACTAAACTGATTTCATGATTGGCCGATACTAATGGGTCACCGCCTGTAGTTTGAAAAGCACCAATCTGGAGATAAATAATCAATTAACTATAATCAAATGAGAAAAAATAAGCAGGATACATTCTAGAAGAACATAGTGAAGTACAGCTTTTCTTAAAGTGGGAAATTTCCAGCAGCCCACCAAATGGTCACACATAGAAATGCAATACATATGGAGGAAAGGTATTGTTACTTCAGACAAACTGTGAAAATGGTCCATTTAAACCTGCCAGGGCATTTGTGGTACTCATATATCAAAACACAGAACTCTGAACATTTTTTAGGAAATTTACTAGGGACTCTAGGTGTGGGAATCAGTTAAATATTATTTTGATAACTCAAAATAATGCCAGCATACTGCAGAAATCTCAAAAGAGTTTTTATTTTTGGCAGAAAGTATATTATGGGCCTTCTAATCTAGGACAGGGTTGAATTGAATTTGAGGGTAAACATTAATCACACCGAGCTTTTCATATTTCAGTTTTTTTTTTTTTTTGGATGGCAGTCTCTTCTTCCAATCTTTTACAGTTCCTTGCAGTCCAAATCTCTTGGATAAACATGTTTATAAATTGTTCTAGTTTTCTGTTGGTCTTCCCACTGGCAGACAACAAACCATTTTGCTGTCTTAGCTTCCAAATGGGCCCGTGGATCTAATTCTCCCTTTATTTCTTAATAGGTTTAGAATGATCCTCTCTGGCATTGGTTTCTCTCCTGGCACAAGAGTAAAAGGGCATCTTATTTCCCTTCATCCCTCTGGCTGGCAGCAATATCTCCTTTTCCTTTCTTGTCCTTAATTGATGTTGTTTATACTCCTAGGGACCCTTTATCCCTCTTCCTTCCTGGTAGTTTTATAAGAAAACCACCTATGTTCACACCTCATTTGTCTCAGGGCAGTTCCTTGGGAAGCCTTGCTGGCAGTCACTCCATCCTTTGGAAGCTTTTCTTCATTCTTGGCTTCCCTTTTGGGTCTTAATTATGTGTTTCCAAAAATCCTTCAGCTTTCTCGTAGACATATGGATAGCGGTGCAGTGGGGATGCAATTAATGGATCCTTTAGGAGAGAAGATGTTTATAATCCACTATGTTTGCATTTTTAAAAAGGCAAAACAAAATAATTGTTATAAGCTCTGGAAAGCAGTGTTGGTTTGCTTCACAGGCTCAGTGGGGAAAGGTTGCCCTTTACCACCTCTTTAAGAAGCGCATAGTGAAAGTGTTGCATCCTTGCGTGGTAGAACTGAAAGAGCATGGGTGTAGAGACGGACCCACTTGCATTTCCACACTACATCTGCCACTTATTCGCTCTGTGACTTTGTGCTGGCTACGTAGTCACTCTGAGCCTCAGTTTCTTTATCTGTAAAATAAGTGTAACACTATTTACTTTAGTAGAATAAAGGATTAAATGAGACCATGTTTATTAAGTGCCTAGCACAGTGGTTCTCAAACTTGATGTGTGTCATAATCACCTACAAATTAGTAAAGAATACAGAAGCCCATGTGCACTGAGGTAGGAGAAGACCCTTTGTCTTATTACCAAGAGTCCCATGTGATTCTGATACTCACCAAAGCTTGAGAACCATTGGTCTAGCATATGGTAGACATTCAATATACATTAGCCCTTTGCCCCATATTTACACTCCGAATAGCTGAAAACTAATCATAAACAATTTAAAGGAAATTGATTTTAACTTAACCTTGAGTTTCAAGGGCCAGAGATCTGGAGAGGAAAGAAGTTATTTATGAATATAAATCTATTTCATGTCTCCTAATCCATAGCCCTAGAACTGAGTTTGGGGCAGATGGCAGAGTAGAAGGACGTGGGCTCACTCCCTCTTGCGGGAGCAGTGGAATCACAATTAACTGCTGAACAGTCATCGACAGGATGACACTGGAACTCACCAAAAAAAGATGCCCCACATCCAAGGACAGGGGAGAAGCTTCAATGAGACGTTAGGAGGGGCGCAATCACAATAAAATCAAATCCCATGGCCGCTGGGGGAGTGACTCACAAACTGGAGAACACTTATACCACAGAGGTCCACCCACAATGGTGAAGCTTCTGAGCCCCATGTCAGGCTTCCCAACCTGGGGATCTGGAAACGGGAGGAGGAATTCCCAGAGAATCAGACTTTGAAGGCTGGCAGGATTTGATTGTGGGACTTCGGAAGGACAAGGGGAAGCGGAGACTCCACTATTGGAGGACACACACAAAGTAGTGTGCATATCAGGAACCAGGGGAGGGAGCGGTGAACCCATGGGAGACTGAACTGGACCTACCTGATAGTGTTGGAGGGTCTCCTGCAGAGGCAGGGTGCAGCTGTGGCTCACCATGGGGACAAGGACACTGGCAGCAGAAGTTCTGGGAAGCAGTCCTGGGTGTGAGCCCTCCCAGAGTCCACCATTACCCCACCAAAGAGCTGGGTAGGCTCCAATGCTGGGTGGCCTCAGGCCAAACAACCAACAGGGAGGGAACCCAGCCCCACCCATCAGCAAACAAGAGGATTAAAGTTTTGCTGAGCTCTGCCCACCAGAGCAACACCCAGCTCTACCCAGCACCAGTCCCTCCCATCAGGAAGCTTGCACAACCTTATTAGATAGCCTCATCCACCAGAGAGCAGACAGCAGAAGCAAGAAGAACTACAATTCTGCCACCTGTGGAATGAAAACCACATTCACAGAAGGACAGACAAAATGAAAAGGCAGAGGACTATGTACCAGACAAAAGAACAAGATAAAACCCCATAAAAACAACTAAATGAAGTGGAGATAGGCAACCTTCCAGAAAAATAATTCAGAATAATGATAATGAAGATGATCCAGGACCTAGAAAAATAATGGAGGCAAAGATCGAGAAGATGCAAGAAATGTTTAACAAAGACCTAGAAGAATTAAAGAACAAACACCTAGAAGAATTAAAGAACAAACAAACAGAGATGAGCAATACAATATCTGAAATGAAAAATACACTAGAAGGAATCAGTAGCAGAATAACTGAGGCAGAAGAACGGATAAGTGACCTGGAAGACAGAATGGTGGAATTCACTGCTGTGGAACAGAATAAAGAAAAAAGAATGAAAAGAAATGAAGACAGCCTAAGAGACCTCTGGGACAACATTAAATGCAACAACATTTACATTATGGGGGTCCCAGAAGGAGAAGAGAGAGAAAGGACCCGAGAAAATATTTGAACAGATTAGAGACAAAAACTTCCCTAATATGGGAAAGGAAATAGCCACCGAAGTCCAGGAAGTGCAGACAGTCCCAGGCAGGATAAACCCAAGGAGAAACACGCTGAGACACATAGCAATCAAATTGACAAAAAGACAAAGAAAAATTATTAAAAGCAACAAGGGAAAAATGACAACATACAAGGAACTCCCATAAGGTTAACAGCTGATTTTTCAGCAGAAATTCTACAAGTCAGAAAGGAGTGGCATGATATATTTAAAGTGATGAGAGGGAAGAACCTACAACCAAGATTACCCAGCAAGGATCTCATTCAGATTCGACAGAGAAATCAGAACTTACAGACAAGCAAAAGGTAAGAAAATTCAGCACCACCAAACCAGCTCTACAACAAATGCTAAAGGAACTTCTCTAAGTGGGAAACACAAGAAAGAAAAGGACCTACAAAAACAAACCCAAAACAATTAAGAAAATGGTAATAGGAACACACATGTTCATAATCACCTTAAATGTGAATGGATTCGATGCTCCAACCAAAAGACACAGGCTCACTAATGGATTCAAAAACAGGACTCATATACTGTCTACAGGACACCCACTTCAGACTTAGGGACACATACAGACTGAAAGTGAGGGGATGGAAAAAGATATTCCATGCAAATGGAAGTCAAAAGAAGGCTGGAGTAGCAATACTCATATCAGATAAAATAGACTTTAAAATAAACACTGTTACAAAAGGAAAGGAAGGACACTACATAATGATCAAGGGATCAATCCAAGAAGAAGATATAACAGTTATAAATATATATACACCCAACATAGGAGCACCTCAATACATAAGGCAAATGCTAAGAGCTACAAAAGAGGAAATCAACAGTAACACAGTAATAGTGGGGGACTTTAACGCCTCACTTACACCAGTGGAGAGATCATCCAGACAGAAAATTAATAAGGAAACACAAGCTTTAAATGACACAATAGACCAGACAGATTTAATTGATTTTTATAGGACATTCCATCCAAAAACAGTAGATTACATTTTCTTCTCAAGTGCTCCTGGAACATTCTCCAGGATAGATCACATCTTGAGTCACAAATCAAGCCTCAGTAAATTTAAGAAAATTGAAATCGTGTCAAGCATCTTTTCCAACCATGTTATGAGATTAGAAATAAATTACAGGGAAAAAAACCTAAGAATCAAAGAGGAAATCAAAAAATACCTAGAGACAAATGACAATGAAAACACGATGATCCAAAGCCTATGGGATGCAGCAAAAGCAGTTCTAAGAGGCACATTTATACCAATACAATTCTACCTCAAGACACTAGAAAAACCTCAAATAAACAATCTAACCTTGCACCTAAAGGAAGTAGTGAAAGAAGAACAAACAAAACCCAAAGTTAGTAGAAGGAAACAAATCATAAAGATCAGAACAGAAATAAATGAAATGGAAACAAGAAAGATAGTAGCAAAGATCAATACAACTAAAAGCTGGTTCTTTGAGGAGATAAACAAAATTGATAAACCTTTAGCCACACTCATCAAGAAAAAGAGGGAGAGGACTCAAATCAATAAAATTAGAAATGAAAAAGGAGAAGTTACAACAGACACCACAGAAATACAAAGCATCCTAAGAGACTACTACAAGCAACTCTATGCCAATAAAATGGACAACCTGGAAGAAATGTACAAATTCTTAGAAAGGTATAACCTTCCAAGACTGAACCAGGAAGAAATAGAAAATATGAACAGACAAATCACAAGTAATGAAATTGAAACTGTGATTAAAAATCTTCCAGCAAACAAAAGTCCAGGCTTCACAGGTGAATTCTATTTAGAGAAGAGCTAACACGCATCCTTCTCAAACTCTTCCCAAAAAATTGTACAGAAAGGAACACTCCCAAACTCATTCTATGGGGCCCTGATACCAAAACCAGACAGAAATACCCCAAAAAAAGAAAGTTACAGAACAATATCGCTGATGAATGTAGATGCAAAAATCCTCAACAAAACACTAGCAAACAGAATCCAACAACACATTAAAAGGATCATACACCATGATCAAGTGGGATTTATCCCAGGGATGCTAGGATTCTTCAATATACGCAAATCAATCAATGTGATACAGCATATTAACAAATTGAAGAATAAAAACCATATGATCATCTCAAAAGATGCAGAAAAAGCTTTTGACAAAATTCAACAGCCATTTATGATAAAAACTCTCCTGAAAGTGGGCATAGAGGGAAACTACCTCAACATAATAAAGGCCATATATGACAAACTCACAGCAAACATCATTCTCAATGGTGAAAAACTGAAAGCATTTCCCCTAAGATCAGGAACAAGACAAGGATGTCCACCTTCACCAATATTCTTCAACATAGTTTTGGAAGTCTTAGCCACAGCAATCAAAGAAGAAAAAGAAATAAAAGAATCCAAATTGGAAAAGAAGAAGTAAAAATGTCACTGTTGAATAAAGACACAGACCTACTGGAGAACGGACTTGAGGATATGGGGAGGGGGAAGGGTGAGCTGTGACAGGGCGAGAGAGAGTCATGGACATATACACACTAACAAACGTAAGGTAGATAGCTAGTGGGAAGCAGCCGCATGGCACAGGGATATCGGCTCGGTGCTTTGTGACTGCCTGGAGGGGTGGGATAGGGAGGGTGGGAGGGAGAGAGACGCAAGAGGGAAGAGATATGGGAACATATGTATGTGTATAACTGATTCACTTTGTTATAAAGCAGAAACTAACACACCATTGTAAAGCAATTATACCCCAATAAAGATGTTAAAAAAAATAATAAATTTCAAAAACAAAACACACACACGCACACAAAAAAAAATGTCACTGTTTGCAGATGACATAATACTATACATAGATAATCCTAAAAATGCCACCAGAAAACTACTAGAGCTAACCAATGAATTTGGTAAAGTTGCAGGATACAGAATTAATGCACAGAAATCTCTTGGATTCCTATACACTAACAACAAAAGATCAGAAAGAGAAATGAAGGAAACAATCCCACTCACCACTGCAACAAAAAGAATAAAATACCTAGGAATAAACCTACCTCAGGAGGTAAAAGACCTGTACTCAGAAAACTATAAGACACTGATGAAAGAAACCAAAGATTACACAAACAGATGGAGAGATATACCATGTTCTTGGATTGGAAGAATCAATATTGTGAAAATGACTATACTACCCAAAGCAATCTACAGATTCAATGCAATCCCTATCAAATTACCAATGTCATTTTTTACAGAACCTGAACAAAAAATCTTAAAATTTGTATGGACACAAAAGAGCCCGAATAGCCAAAGCAATCTTGAGGGAAAAAAAACATGGAGCTGGGGAAATCAGATTCCCTGACTTCAGACTATACTATGAAGGTACAGTAATCAAGACAATATGGTACTGGCACAAAACAGAAATATAGATCAATGGAACGGGATAGAAAACCCAGAGATAAACCACACACCTATGGTCAACTAATCTATGACAAAGGAGGCAAGGATATACAGTGGAGAAACGACAGTCTCTTCAATAAGTGGTGCTGGGAAATCTGGACAGCTACATGGAAAAGAATGAAATTAGAATACTCCCTAACACCATACGCAAAAATAAACTCAAAATGGATTAGAGACCTAAATGTAAGACTGGGCACTATAAAACTCTTAGAGGAAAACATAGGAAGAACACTCTTCGACATTAATCACAGCAAGATCTTTTTTGACCCATCTTCTAGAGTAATGGAAATAAAAACAAAAATAAATAAATGGGACCCAATGAAACTTAGCTTTTGCACAACGACGGAAACTATAAACAAGATGAAACCCCTCAGAATGGGAGAAAGTATTTGCAAACAAATCAATGGGCAAAGGATTAATCTCCAAAATATATAAACAGCTCATGCAGCTCAATATTAAAAAAACAAACAACCCAATCAAAAAATAGGCAGAAAAGACATCTCTCCAAGGAAGACATACAGATGACCAAGAGGCACATGAAAAGCTGCTCAACATCACTATTAGAGAAATGCAAATCAAAACTACAATGAGGTATCACCTCACACCAGTTAGAATGGGTATCATCAGAAAATCTACAAACAACAAATGCTGGAGAGGGTGTGGAGAAAAGGGAGCCCTCCTACACTGTTGGTGGTAATATAAATTGATACAGCCACTATGGAGAACAGTATGAACGTTTCTTAAAAAAAACAGAAATAGAACTACCATATGACCCAGCAATCCCACTACTGGGCATATACCCAGAGAAAACCATAATTCAAAAAGACACATGCACCCCAGTGTTCATTGCAGCACTATTTACAACAGCCAGGTCATGGAAGCAACCTAAATGCCAGTCGACAGATGAATGGGTAAAGAAGATGTGGTACATATATACAATGGAATACTACCCAGCCATAAAAAGGAATGAAATTGGGTCATTTGTAGAGACATGGATGGACCTAGAGACTGTCATACAGAGTGAAGTAAGTCAGAAAGAGGAAAGTAAATATCGTATATTAACACATATATGTGGAATCTAGAAAAATGATACAGAAGAACCAGTTTGCAAGGCAGAAATAGAGACACAGATGTAGAGAACAAACCTATGGACACCCAGTGGGGCAAGCGTAGAGGGGGTGGGGGGGTGGTGTGATGAATTGGGAGATTGGGATTGACATATATGCACTAATATGTATAAAGTGGATAACTAATAAGAACCTGCTGCATAAAAAAATAAATAAAATAAGATTTTTTTAAAAAAGCAAATTTCAGAAATAAAAGAGTTAACAGAGATGAAGAATACCTTGGATGGACTCATCTGTAAATCAACACACAGAAGGAAATCATCTGTGTATTGAAGGGCAAGCCAGTAGGAGCCACACCAACCAAAGGAGAAAAGAGGTTTAAAAAATGGTACATCCAAGGCCTGTAGGACAATATCAGACAATCTAATATATACATAACTAGAATCTCAGGAATAGAATAGAGAGAAGAAGAAGATACATTTGAAGAGACAGTAGGTGAGAATTTTCCAAATCAAATGAAAGATAAATACTAAATCCAAAAAGCTTAGAAAAATCAAGCCTTATAAATACAGCACACACACACACACACACACACACACACACAAACTAGAAATGACATATTCAAATTGCCAAAAAACAAAACTAAAGAGAAAATTGTGAAAGCAGCCAAAGAAAACAAAGACGTATTAATTACATACAGAAGAACAAAGACAAGAATTACCGTAAATGTCTCATAAGAAACTGTAAAACAGAAGGCAATGGAATGATATTTTTAAAGTACTGAGAGGAACACTTGTCAACAAAGAAATAATGTATCCGGTAGAAAATACATTTTTTTTTTCATAAGCAAACCTGTTTTATTTTATTTTTTTTTAACATCTTTATTGGTGTACAATTGCTTTACAATGGTGTGTTAGTTTCTGCTTTATAACAAAGTGAATCAGTTACACATACACGTATGTCCCCATATCTCTTCCCTCTTGCGTATCCCTCCCTCCCACCCTCTCTATCCCACCCCTTCAGGCTGTCACAAAGCACCAAGCCAATATCCCTGTGCCATGCGGCTGCTTCCCACTAGCTATCTACCTTACTACGTTTGTTCGTGTGTATATGTCCATGACTCTCTCTTGCCCTGTCACGGCTCACCCTTCCCCCTCCCCATAACCTCAAGTCCGTTCTCTAGGAGGTCTGCATCTTTATTCCTGCCTTACCCCTAGGTTCTTCATGACATTTTTTTTTTCTTAAATTCCATATATATGTGTTAGCATACGGTATTTGTCTTTTTCTTTCTGACTTACTTCACTCTGTATGACAGACTCTAGGTCTATCCACCTCATTACAAATAGCTCAATTTTGTTTCTTTTTATGACTGAGTAATATTCCATTGTATATATGTGCCACATCTTCTTTATCCATTCATCCGATGATGGGCACTTAGGTTGTTTCCATCTCCGGGCTATTGTAAATAGAGCTGCAATGAACATTTTGGTACATGACTCTTTTTGAATTTTGGTTTTCTCAGGGTATATGCCCAGTAGTGGGATTGCTGGGTCATATGGTAGTTCTATTTGTAGTTTTTTAAGGAAGAAAATACATTTTAAAAATTAAGAAAAAATAGAGACGTGTTCAGACAAAACTTGAAAAAACTCATTAGGATCTCACCTTCCTTACATGAAATATTAAAGGAATTTCTTCAGGCAAAAGAAATATGGTACTATGCAGACACTTTGAGCTACACAAAGAAATGGGGAGAGCTGGAACTAATGAAAATGAAGACATAAGATTTATTTCTTTCTAGTTTAAATCACCCTAAAATATAGTTCACTGTATAAAGGAAAAATAGTGGCAGTGTCTTGTGTGTTTATAGCATACAGAAGATAAAAAGTATGACCACAATAGCAGAAAAGATAGAAGAGAGGAACTGAAGCTATATAGTTGTGAGGCATTAATACTGCATGGGAAAAGTACAAAATGCTTAAAGGTGGAGTGTAATTAATTAATGATGTGTATTGGAACCCTAAGGCAACCACTGAGAAGTATTTAAATAGTAAGAAAAAATTGAATAAAAAATGATTATCTTGGGACTTCCTTGGTGGCACAGTGGTTGAGAATCTGCCTTCCAATGCAGGGGACATGGGTTTGAGCCCTGGTCCAGGAAGATCCCACATGCCGCAGAGCAACTAAGCCTGTGCACAACAACTACTGAGCCTGCGTGCCACAACTACTGAAGCCCATGCGCCTAGAGCCCATGCTCTGCAACAAGAGAAGCCACTGCAATGAGAAGCCCATGCACTGCAACAAAGAGTAGCCCCTGCTCACCGCAACTAGAGAAAGCCCACGTGCAGCAACGAAGACCCAACGCAGCCAAAAATAAAAATTAAATTAAATTAAAAAAGATTATCTTTCTACTTCAAAAGCATGCAGAAAGAGGAAAAAGAGAAAAAAGAACAGATACAACAAAAAAGATACTAAGATAGTAGATTGTCAGTTTTCAAAACACAGCTTTTTCATTTACTTTATTGTTTCCCTGTTTTCATTAATTCATTTCTGATCTTACTTTCTTCTTTTGCTTGCTTCAGATTAAATTTTTTCTCCATTCTCTACTTTCTAATTTAGATTTAATCATTTAGATTAATGATTTAGAGGCTTAAATCATTGATCGTAGACTTTCCTGCTTTTCTAAAATAAGCATTGCTGCTATAAATTTCCCTAGAAGTCCTACTATAGCTACATCCCGAAAATTTGATACAGTGTGTTTTCAGTTTTTTCATTTCAAAATATTTTCTCATTTCCATTGTGACTTCCTTTTTGGCCATGAGAAGTGTGTTGTTTAATCCAGTTTTTCTCTTATATTCTTTCAACTGGACACAGACAAATGAAAATTGTCCTCAGAAATTTTATTTTGTAGTTATTGGTTTTGGTGGTTTTAAAATCATGGCAGCTAAAATGATTTATGAGAATTTTTGGTTTGTTTGCTTTTATTTTTTCTCACTATTATCCATTCTCTGCACAATAACCCCAGTGAACTGTTGAAAATGTAAATAAAGAGGTAGAACAGAGGCTAAAGAATATTTGTTAAGTGAATACGCAAATGAATGAATAAATCATTTTGCTTCCTAAAACTTTTCATTGACTTCACTACACTTAAAATAAAATCTAGACTTTTTATTTGGGCCTTTAAGTTTCTGCAGAATCTATCCTTTTCTGATGGCATCTGTGCCCCTCCCCTTTCCAGCATCCTCTTACCCCTGCCCCACTTTGCTCACTCCTCCAGCAAAGGTTCTCGTGCCTTGGCACATGTAGACCCATAATATTTGTAGGGCATAGAGGGGTAAATAGAGTGTATTTACTTTAGCCCAGGCGTGTCCTCCAGCTCTTCAAATGGATATATGTCATCTTAATACTTCATGTCTCAACTTAAATGCGATCTCCTCAGAGAGGCCATCTATGGCCGTGTTATATAAAACACCTTTCCTATTCTCTGTTATCTATCTTGTTGATTTCTCCCTAAATGATGAACAAAGGCAATAATTCTTTTACTTTCTGTGTTTACTTGTTTATTCTGTTCCCCCATACCAAAATGTTAACTCCAACAGAGCATGGGTCATGTCTTTCCTGCTGTGTAGGATTAAGTCGGTAATTTGGAACAGAAAGATTTATTATTATTGTTTTCTTTTCTTTTTTAACTTTATATTATGGAAATTCCAAACGTTCATGAAAATGGAGAACAATATAATTATTCTCCACACCCATTACCCAGCTTCAACATAATTGATATATGGCCCTTCATTATCAGTACCAACCTTCCCTTTCTCCCAAGTGAATAACTTTAAGGCAAATCCCAGACATCATATTATTTTACCTATAAATACATCAATACATAATGCTAGAGATAAGAACACATTTTTTAACATGACCATAATACCATTGTAACACCTAAAAAATTAATAAAAAATTTCTTAATATGTCATTTTCTGTAATTAATAGTTGGTTTGCTCGAATAAAGATCAAAGTCCACCACTGCATTTGGGTAACAAATGACTGTTTCCCCTCCCCTTGTTGTTTTTTAACTGCTGTTCATTTGTCAGAAAAAAAACAAAAAAACCCTGATCATCTATTTGATATACTTTTCTATGTACTGGATTTGAATGGCTGTATCATTTTAATTCCACATATTTTTAAAACTTGAAACATAATTCATATGTCATAAAATTCACACTTCCAGGGTATATAACTGAGTTTTAGTATATCCACTAAATTGTGTAAATGTCAACATTATCTAACGGCAAAACTTTTTAGAAAACACAAATTGGGGCGTTCCCTGGTGTCTAGCGGATTTGGCGCTTTCACTGCCATGGCCTGGGTTCAATCCCGGGTCGGGAAACTGAGATCCCGCAAGCTGCACGTAGCCTGGCCAAAAAAACAAAAACAAAACCAAAAAACTTTCCATCACCTCTCTCCCCAGTCGTGGGAACCACTAGCCTACTTTCTGCCTCTGTATTACATGTTCTGGACATTCATGTAAAAGAAATCATACAGTATGTTGTTCTTTGGGACGGACTTCTTTCACTGAACATAATTTTTCAATATTTAGCTATGTTGCAGTACGTATCAGTACTTAATTCCTTGTTATAGCTGAATAATAATTAATTATAATTATATTTTTTAAAAATAAAACAATAGTTTCATTGTGTTATAATTCTTGGTAACTGTCAAGCCATTCCCTCATTTATTCATTTATTTATTTAGCAAATATTTATTGAATACTTACTCTGTGCCAGGCATTATGCTAAGTGCTGGGGACGTAGTGGTGACCAAGACAAGCACAGTCTCCTTCCCTCTTGGGAAGTAAACGACAACTCACATCCAAGCAGGAAATGAAAAGGGAACCACCAGAGCACTCCATTCACAACCATTCTGGACAAGTAGAGGTGCACTGCAGTAATGTCTCTAGAATATCTTCTGCGGACAGCGAGCTCTTATGCGAGGTGGAAAATATTTCCAAATAATTTCCCTGTGTTTCTCTGCTTTTTCTTGGTCACTTGGTGCCTCATTTCTCTGAGAATTCCAGAGTGGACTTTCAGGACCTTCTGTAGACCCTTTTCACTTGTCCCACCTTTTCTGTTTACTCTGTTCTTCCCCTTTTCCTCCAAGAAGAGCATGATGGGTGTTTCCTTATTTAAGCGGTTTGTTTCTTGAATGTGGACAGCAGGGTAAGATGGAGGAATACATAAAGAAAGCCACCAAGGGGGCGTGGTACAATTTGGGAGACTCTGGGACTTCCCTTACTCATCAATTTCCGATATTTCGTACTTAGAGAGTCTTGTCTCGGAAAGGTGTGTACTCTGGCTAGAGTGTAAATACCCCTGGGGAAATCATTGTTTTGAGTCTTATAAGTCCTTTCTATATAGGGGTGAGTGAGTTTATTTAATTCTTTTCTGAGAATAAGTTTTGGGTGCGAAAGATAGAAAAACTGTGAGCAGGAGGTAACTGCAGTTATTGGGAGAGGAGGTAGAGAAGGGAGATGGATGTCACTGCCGTTACAAAGGAGAAAAAGTCAGCCTTTCAAGCTGAACTAAATTTACTTTACTTTCAGACTATATTGCTAAGTTCCTTTAAAACACCCTCTAAACATGACATTAACAATTAAAATTAGCCTAATCATAAGTACTCAAATTCCACTGACTATAACACTTGGGATAGGATGACACTGGGGTTACATGAAAATATTTGGAATTCCTCTGTGCATATTCAGGGCCCCTTATGTATTCCTTCCTGCAGACCCCTTTCCATCCCAATCTTAAGGGTGAGAATTCCTGGCATTCTGGATACAGAGTACTAAAGTCAGCAGACCCAAAATCAATATTTAAGAAGAACATAAAAAGATTTTGGAATGATCAAAGGAGAATTAAAATTTAACGACAGATTACTTGTTAAAATATGATACACTCGGCATATACTCGGCCCTTCTGTGTCAATTCTGGCCTCACACACATGAACCTAGATGTCTCTGTACAGATATTCTCACTGTGCTCAATAATACAGCTCAGGTTTGAATCATTCATTATTATTTACTTTCAGTAGGACAGTTTTAATCATTTTTGTCAATTTCAACGGATTCATTTCAATGATAGATTTTACACTCATATTAAACAGTAAGGTTTTTAATATGAAAGAAATGCCTTAAATGAACCCAGGCTTTAAATGAATAGCAGTTGTGTGAAATTGTGTGTGATGCCATCCTATGTAAAATATGTGGACATAACAAGTACAGACCATCTGTTAAACTGGCATCTTGCTTGTACAGGAATGAAATTTCAATTAAGTTTTATTATGAGGAAGTGTAAATGACAGATCCCATACGGAAGTCCATAGCCAGTAAACTGTCTAAATAAAGAGTGGGATGTCATATAGTTAATGAGTTGGATCAGGTTCCCTGATTACAGACTTTGTAAATAATGTGTTTGTCCACCAGGTTTTGGAAACGAGCACTGCTGGTAACCATGGCCATTGTTTTTAAAGTGATACCCATATGGAGGGTAAATTAGAATGGCTGTGCGACACAGTCCAGAGCTGTCTGATGAATGTTGATTCACCACTTTAGCTGGAGAGACTGAATTAAATCATGCATTTGATAAAAGGATGATTTGCAAGGGGGGGAACACAAATCATATCTCAACAGCCTCTAATAAATTTTGATTTGCTGGGAGTCATGTATCCATTTCCTGAAGACCAGTTCACAGCTCTGAGGAAGTGATGTCATGATCCAACAGTGGTTTGACTGTGGTTGAATCGTTCCAGGAGGGCGAACATTGGACACTGTCAGCAAGTCTCAGGACCAGGGTCTGGATTATGAATGGGAGAGCAAATGGGCTTGTGGTTTTTAGTAATGAAATGTGTCTCATCACTCAACAAGCAAGGTCCTCATTTCCTAATCTGTCACCATTATTAATGTCTATTATTGTTGCAGATAGTCAAGAAGAAAGAAATCACACCAAAATTCTACTTGTTCAAGTAGTAACTTGGAGAGTTGTCAGAAAGAAGTCTAATTTTCATTCCCATAAAATAAGCTAAAAATAATCTCAAGCCATTTCTTTTCCACGCACTTCTGAAAAACATGTAATTAAGTAGAGCGGTAATTCATCATAGAAGGCATAACCTACAGCTGGGACCCTTGGAAAGTTATTCGAACTCTTCCCGGACTTTTGTTGAGTAATGTCTGTGTGATTCAGTAGCCAGAATCCAGCGCTGGATGGGACATACCAGAGGCATCTGCAGCCTGGGTGACCTGTCCCCTCCGGGCCTAGGTTCCTCCACATTTCAAGGTTACTGAATGGATATCATATCCCAGAAAGTAAAGTCTCCAGTGACTTTTACTGTTAATTCAGCTTTTCTAGCTCTTAATGAAGAGTGGCTTTTTCTTTTCTGTTTTGGTATTGCCTTTTAAAAAAGAGGCTTCTTGGTGGCGCAGTGGTTGAGAGTCCGCCTGCCGATGCAGGGGACACGGGTTTGTGTCCCGGTCCGGGAAGATCCCACATGCCGTGGAGCAGCTAGGCCCGTGAGCCATGGCCGTGGAGCAGCTAGGCCCGTGAGCCATGGCCGCTGAGCCTGCGCGTCCGGAGCCTGTGCTCTGCAACAGGAGAGGCCACAATGGTGAGAGGCCCGCGTAAGAATGGGCAGATGACAAGAACAAGGAAAGTAAACTTTTACTTGGATGGAGACTAAGTCTACATTTTTTTGGAGGTGAGGTAGAAAAAATAGTACACTATGTACATGGCCCTAAGGCCATGACTAGTATTGGGGTGCACCAGAGGCAGGTGTCAAGATTGCAGATGAGTTTTGACTAATTTTTAAGAATTTTTTTATGGTGATGTACTTTACAAAGAGTGAAATACACATATCTTAAGTCTACAGTTCAGTCATTTTTGACAAGTGATACCTCCATGTAATTCACACCCCTGTCAATATAGAGAATATTTCTATCACACCAGGACTTCTTGTGCCCTTTTCCAGTCACTCCCTCTGCTGCCCCCTCCCAGGCAACCACTGATCTGATTTTGACCAATGCAGATTCATTTTTCCTATTGTAGAATGTCATGTAAATGAAATCATACAGCTGTACTCTCTTGTGTGAGGCTTCTTCTTGAAGAAGGCTTTCCTTCTGTGGAAGAGGTTTTAGGGGTTAATCCATGTTGCATGTAGCACGTAACAGTCATTCTCTCCTTTCTGTGGATGAGGAATATATTCTGCTCTGTGAAAATAAACCGATAGAGAGTTCATCTATTTTTCTATTAATGGACACTTGCTGTTTCTAGTTTGGAGCTATTATGAGTATAGAAGCTATGAGTAGCCTTTTATAAGATTTTTATGGATGTTTTATTTCTGCTGGATTAATATCTAGGAGTGGGATTACTGGGTTATGGGGTAGATGTATGTTTAACTTTCTAAGAAGTTTCCAGTGTTCAAATTGATTGTACCGTTTTACATACGCACAGTTTCTCCATATCCTCACCGTTTGATGTTTTTATTGTAGTCTCTCAAATGAGGAGGTAGACGTTGAGTTACTTTCAATGCACTAAACAACAGGGACAACTCAAGAGGTCTAAGGTCTAGAGACTGAAAATAAAGAACCTAGATTTGAAGTTTGCACCAGTCCTTTAGGAGTCAAGCCCTTGAAGGCCACCGCTGTGAAACAGTAAGACTTGGTTCATGAGAAGAGGTCTAGAGTGTCCAACCACATAAGTCAGATGCCCAGAAGTCATCTCATACCCCTTTTCTTCACTTCCCTCTCCCGGCATCTCTCTGGACCCCAAGTCCTGTTAACTCTTCCTCCTTCGTGTCTCCATCTTCAGTTTCCAGTGATTCCTTCCCGGCTTTCGTGCGTTATTCTGGTTTCCTCATCACCTGACCTATGCCCTGAGAGTGAACTTTCTAAAAATGCACATCTCCTCATGACACTTTCCTGTTTGAAGTCCTTCGATGGCTTCTCATTTCCTTTAAGATTAGAATAACAACTGATACGTAATAAGGGATCATGATGTGCCAGGCACTGTATTTTTAATCTTTTATCATTTTACATTGCTGTGATAACTCTTTGAAACAAGGATTCACATTAGTCCTACGTACATATGATTAAACTAATGCTTAGAGAATGTAAGTATCTTTCCAGAGCCATGCATCAAATCCATGATGGGAATCCAAACCAGATGCATTGGACTCCCAAGCCTGAGACCATAACCCATGTGGCATATGATGAAATAAAACTTCCAGGCAGGGACTTCTGCTTCTGGAGGGCAGTGTGAGGAGCTCTATGGGTCCACCCCCAGGGAAACAAGCCAAACTGGTGAACATCATTTTTTTAAAAAACTAAGCCATTTAAAGTTTCTGAAAACTTTCCTAAGAGCATACAGCAAGTAAACATTTATTCAAGAAAATCTACTAAAACTCGGTGAGAACAGCAAGAGTGTTCTCTTGTGGTGTTTGAACAACAGCCCACTTTTTCCCTCTCCCTCACCCGCACTCAGCTCAGTCTGATAGAATCTCCTCTCCAAGTAGGTTGTGGCCAAAAAGACACAGCTCCCTCTCCCCTCAGCTCCCAGTCAAGGGTGACCTGCCACTGGGAGGGGCAGACTATGGTCATTCATCATCTCCTCCAACTGCATGTTGAAGAGGTTAAATTCCTGGTGAGTGTGGCTGAGAATTTGGGGCTTACCTTCCTCCACTGAGGGTCCACACTCAGAGAATGGACGCTCTACCATAGGCAGGGCCGGCTGAAAATCCTGGGGCCCTGACTGTCTCACCCCACCTTGATAATAACGATTCTGCATCAGGAGGGGAAAGTCAGGAAGACCAGAGAGCTCTCGCAGCCAGCATGCAGAGTAGTGGCTTAGATGTTTTGTCCATGGGGAGAAGCAAGCAGTAAGAAGAGAACTCTAAAGCCCTCCAAAGGAACTGACTTCATTTGTGGGGAGTTCACACCTGAGGGTGGTGTTGAAAACAATAGTAGCTCCTCTTGATTAAGGGCAGCAAGCTAGGTCAGGCCGGCTGGTTCAGCAGAGCTGGCCTGAAATAAAATTTGCTTCAAGGTCTTGGGATGGGCTGTGGAGGTTAGGTTGGCCAGAATGGCAATGATTTCACCCCTCTCAAATCTCAGATTACCAAAAGAACAGAGTCTGACTGCCCTGGCCTAGTTTGTGTTCTATCCTTGGTCAGAATAGAGCAGAAATCCTTGGTCAACAGGACTGCATACAATGGCGCAGGTATTCTCTAGAGGAAAATCAGAAAGGAAAGGGACAGTGCATGGGAAAATCCAATACATTCTCAAAGGATCTAAGTTGAAGTGACCGGGTTAAGAAAGGGGCAACCCTTGGAAGGATGTCTTTGAGCATCTAGAGGGTGGATTGGAAGAAATAGTGACGGTAAGATATAATCGGTTTTTTTTTTCATTCAAAAACACTGAATATCTTTTATGTGCTATGCACTGGCTTGAAAATGTGAGTGTAGAATGATAGCCATTTCTGTTTTGAATTTACGCTCGTGTGGCAAAGACCGTGTGTAATGTGCTGGAATTTTAGCTTTTGGCTAATTCGTTGGAAGACCCATTACTTTTCTTAGTGAAACTGATAGAGGTTTTTAATGTTTCAGATAAGGGACATTGATAATTCTAGGTGCCTCAACCCAAACACATTTCTGGAGAATGCTAAAATTCTAGGGATGGAATATAAGAAGTCATTAAAAACTGCATTTTATTTTTATTGTTTATTATTCATTTTCAGGTTTTGCTAAATAAATTTCTTTCCTCCTTCCTTTCCTTCCTTTCTTTATCCCTTTCTTTCTTTTTCTTTCTTTCTTTCTTCCTTTCTTTCTTCTTCCCTTCCTTCCTTCCTTCCTTCCTTTTCTTTCTCCTTCCTTCCTTCCTTCCTTCCTTTTCCTTCCAATATTTCCCCCATATTTGGTAAACAAAAACAGTATTATGCAGCAGTCAACTGCCCAGAAATCCTTCAGCCTCAGAAGCAGAAAGGAGTGGAGACATGTGCAGTGGATAGGACTGGGAACTTATTACTTGAATAATTGTATATAGAGGGGAGAAAGTCGTCCCTAATCATGGTTGGCAAGGAGACGCGAGGGAACAGCTGGGTTGAGAGCAGGTTGTCTCCAGGAATTTTCTCCGCCTCTCTTTATGGGCAGGCAGAAGAATATTTCCGTAAGTGTTTGAGGCTGTTGAAAGTTATAAAAGAGCCCTGTGTGAAGAGAAACGCTCCGTGGGTTAGATGAAAAGGTCAACGAGCCTGGGAAATCATGAATTAATTTTGGTGAACCAATTTGAAGAGCAATATTTTTAAATGGCAGAAAGTGAGCGAGACTGAAATAGAAAATAATATAGTACAATAGAGAACTGTGAATTGAGCTATAAAGATTTAATTTTAATATATAATTAGATACAATTTAGAATGTAATGATTACTATAGGATTAGGTATCTTATTTTCCGTTCTGTTTTGACAACGCAAGCTCAGTCTTGAATTGCAAGCGCAGATATGGAGTTTAGTCAATACCAAAAACTTGAACAAGTGTACCCAGATTGCACAGGATTTTACTGAAAAATGCTAAAGGATTGTAGTTCTATCATTTTCTGCTTTTGTTCTGTTGGGACGGATTTGAGGGTGTTTGCCAATATCATCAGAAATCACTTGTAATGGCATCGTGGGGGGAGTGATCGTGCTCAAATGGGAATGTGCCGGCTGTAACGTGCTGGATCAGCAGGCTGCCCCGACACCTGGACTGCAGGTGCACCTGGGAATCCTCATTCTGGAAAGATGACTTAAGGCAGGGTTTCCACATTCCACTGCATGTTACAATCACCTGGGGAGCCTTTACACCTATCAGTGCCCGGGGCCCATTCTACACCAATTACATAGCATCTTTGGGGACCAGGCGTATCTCTTTTCTCAAACGTCTCTAGGTTATTGCGGCTTACAGAAAGAGTTCAGAACCATGGCCTTGGGAGAAGCAGGACAGCAAATAAAATTGCCTGTAGAACTGACAGTGACAAAAGAACAGAGATGAGACTGGTGGAAAAGGTGGCCAGAGAAAATCAACACAAGGGAGGACATGATGGGTTTCAGACTGAATAGCCAAAGATTGCTCACATTTTGTCCAAAGTGGGAAAGAGAGCTAGAACATTCCTTTTTCCAACACCCTGAAGCCCAGAGACACAACAAAGGAGCTGGAATATGGTTGGAATTCCTTGAGCAGAGGAGATTCCTAAGAAACGTCAAACCACAGTGGACAATTGTTCCTTCAGACAACGATCTTGAGAATCTTGTTAATTTCAAAGAGAACAAACAAATCCAAAAACAAGATAAGTTTTGAAGAACAAAGATTTCTTCCCCAGGGTAGCAATGGCTAACAGGCAGGCAGACCATGTTCTTCCTGCAGGAGGTTACGAGGAGGCCGGTGGAGAGGAGGCCGGTGGAGCCGAGTTCAACAAGAAAACGTTAGTAACAGGAGAGACTCCAGTGGTTGCCATCTTCAAAAGGCATTTATGAACTCAACCTGGCATTCCAACTATGGCTGCCAGATCAATAACCAGACACCCAGATAAATGTGGACTCTGCGTAAACGGTGAAGAACTTTTTAGAATCGCATAGGGCATATTTATACTAAAACTGTATGCATTGTTTGCCTGAAATTCAAATTTAACTGGGCCTCCTCTAATTTTATTTGCTAAATCTGGCAACTCT
The DNA here is from genome assembly GCF_964374135.1 of Grampus griseus. Taxonomy (NCBI): domain Eukaryota; kingdom Metazoa; phylum Chordata; class Mammalia; order Artiodactyla; family Delphinidae; genus Grampus; species Grampus griseus. The sequence continues at coordinate 6,552,058 of NC_139010.1, forward strand.
TATTCCCACTGACTTTCTAGTAATATTTTCTAAAGTGCTAGTCTTGGAGGTGGGAAATGGCTGAGTAATGGAACCAGACTCGGCAGGGTGCCCAGATGAATGGAAGCAGCTGAGTATATGGTGGTCTGATGGGAAAGACAGACTGTCCACTAGGTACAGCCATCAGTGTCCACTGTGAGCACAAGGTTCAAATGGTTTCCAACAGAGATGCCAGTCTCCTAATAAGTGCTCACGGGGGCGGAGTCAAGATGGCGTACGAGGAGGACACGGAATTCGTGTCTCTGCACAACTAGGGCACCTACCCAGCACCGGTGGGGGACCACGGACACCTAAGGGGACGGGAGGAATGCCCAGCGACCGGGTAGGACGCGGGGTGCAGAGAGAGTGAAGGGGGAAGAGAAGTGGAGGTGGGATGGGACTGGCACCCCTGAGGGGCAGCTGGGAGAAGAGAAAGGATCCCACTCCCGAAGGGGGAAATTGGGGGACCATTGGGAGGGCAGAGGATCAAAAGGGAGCATGGCTAGGTTTCCCCTGCCCACTTGGGCCCCCAGGAACCTGCTGAGATGCCCGGGCCTGATCCTCTGCCCACCGAGGCCCCCTCCAGCCGCGCGGGTCCTGAGGGAGTGGGATGGACGGAAGGAAGGGGGAGCAACAGTAAAGACTGGATCTCCCGGACCGGCACCCATGAGGGGCAGCTGAGGGAGGGGAGGAGTTCCTACACCCAGCGGGACCCACCCACGCTTAGGGGTCCAGTGGCGACGGGGGAGGCCCTGGGGGAGAAGGCGGGGGAGGGGCGCAAACGAACGGAGGGGAACGGGGCCAGCGCTTTCCCTGTCCACTTAGGCACCAGGGAACGTGTTGGGCTCCAGGGCCTAATCCTCTGCCCTCGGAGCCTCCCTCTTGCCGTGCAGAGCCCAAGCCCCACCCCATCCCCCCACCCAGGGCCCCACCTCTACACGTGGAGACCCCCGCTGAGACCCCCTCCAACGAGCTGGGCCTAAACCCCACCCACACACCCTCACCCAGGGCCCTGCCTCCAAACTCTGAAACTCCACACTCTGGAGGCCGTCCTTCCACGCGCTGCCTCTCCCCTTGCGCAGGTCCTAAGCAGAGGCCCCGCCCCACACTTGAACGTCGCCCCGCCTAGGCCCCGCCCCACGCTGAAACGTCACGCCCCCCACCCGCCTAGGTCCTGCTGCACCCTAAACCCCGCCCCTGCCTAAGTTCCACCCCTTGCCTAAACCCCACCCCTATAGCCAAGGCTTTTTTTTCTTTTTTCTTTTTTCCTCTTTTAGATTGGGGTTCTGTTTTACCTTGTTGATTCATTATTGTTGATTCTTTTTTATTTTTCCTAAGAAATCTTTTGTTTTTCTAATTTTATTTTATTCTTTATATTTTGTTAGTGATCTCTCCTTTTGGCTTGTTCACCCACCCCCTTTTTTTTTCTTTTTTCTGTTGTGGTTTTATTCTACCTTGTTGCAGTTGTTTCAATTATAGTTTTATTTTTCCTAATATATTTTTTATCTTTCTAATTTTATTTTGTTTTTAATTCTTTGATACTTTACTGCTCCTTTTTTCTTCCTTTCTTCCTTTTTATTTTTTTACCCTGCCACGAAGCTTGCAGGATCTTTGTGCCCAAGCCAGAGGTCGGGCCCGAGCTCCTGTGTTGGGAGTTCCGAGTCCAAACTGCTGGACTAACAGAGAACCTCAGACCCCAGGGAATATCAATCGGAGTGAGGCCACCCAGAGGTCCTCATCTCAGCACCAGAACCCAGCTCTGTCCAACTGCCTGCAAACTCCAGTGCTGGACGTCTCGGGCCAAACAACCAGTAAGACAGAATACAGCACCACACATCAAAAAAAATTAAACGACAAAAAAATATGTTACAGACCAAGGAGCAAGGTAAAAACCTACAAGACCAAACAAATGAAGACAAAATAGGCAACCTACCTGAAAAACAATTCAGAGTACTGATAGTAAAGATGATCCAAACCTCAGAAACAGAATGGAGAAAATACAAGAAACATTTAACAAGGATCTATGAGAACTAAAGAGCAAACAACCAGTGATGAACAACACAGTTACTGAAATTAAGAATACTCTAGGGCTTCCCTGGTGGTGCAGTGGTTGGGAGTCCGCCTGCCGATGCAGGGGACGCGGGTTCATGCCCTGGTCCGGGAAGATCCCACATGCCACAGAGCAGCTGGGCCCGTGAGCCATGGCCGCGGACCCTGTGCTCCGCAACGGGAGAGGCCACAACAGTGAGAGGCCCACGTACCACCAAAAAAAAAGATCATACACCATGATCAAGTGGGGTTTATCCCAGGAATGCAAGGATTCTTCAATATATGCAAATCAATCACTGTGATACACCATATTAACAAACTGAAAGATAAAAACCATATGATAATCTCAATAGATGCAGAAAAAAGATTTTGACAAAATTCGACACCCATTTATGATAAAAACTTTCCAGATGGTAGGCATAGAGGGAACCTACCTCAATCTAATAAAGGCCATATATGACAAACCCATAGCGGACATCGTTCTCAATGGTTAAAAACTGAAACCATTTCCTCTAAGACCAGGAACAAGACAAGGTTGCTCCTCTCACCACTGTTGTTCAAAATAGTTTAGGAAGTTTTAGCCACAGCAATCACAGAAGAAAAAGAAATAAAAGGAATCCAAATCAAAAAAGAAGAAGCAAAACTGTCACTGTTTGCAGATGACATGATACTATACATAGAGAATCCTAAAGATGCTACCAGAAAACTACTAGAGCTAATCAATGAATTTGGTAGAGTAGCAGGATACAAAATTAATGCACAGAAATCTCTTGTATTCCTATACACTAAGGATGAAAAATCTGAAAGAGAAATTAAGGAAACACTCCCATTTACCATTGCAACAAAAAGAATAAAACACCTAGGAATAAACCTACCTAAGTAGACAAAAGACCTGAATGCAGAAAACTATATGACACTGATGAAAGAAATTAAAGATGATACAAACAGATGGAGAGATATACTGTGTTCTTGGATTGGAAGAATCAACATTGTGAAAATGACTATACTACCCAAAGCAATCTACAGATTCAGTGCAATCCCTATCAAACTGCCTATGGCATTTTTCACAGAACTAGAACAAAAAATTGCATAATTTGTATGGAAACACAAAAGACCCCGAATAGCCAAAACAATCTTGAGAAAGAAAAACAGAGCTGGAGGAATCAGGCTCCCAGACTTCAGACTATGCTACAAAGCTACAGTAATCAAGACAGTATGGTACTGGCACAAAAACAGAAATATAGATCAATGGAACAGGATAGAAAGCCCAGAGATAAACCCACACACATATGGTCACCTTATCTTTGATAAAGGAGGCAAGAGTATACAATGGAGAAAAGACAGCCTCTTCAATAAGTGGTGCTGGGAAAATTGGAGAGCTACATGTAAAAGAATGAAATTAGAACACTTCCTAACACCATACACAAAAATAAACTCAAAATGGATTAAAGACCTAAATGTAAGGCCAGACACTATATAAAACTCTTAGAGGAAAACATAGGCAGAACACTCTATGACATAAATCACAGCAACATCGTTTTTGACCCACCTCCTAGAGAAATGGAAATAAAAACAAAAATAAACAAATGGGACCTAATGAAACTTAAAAGGTTTTGCACAGCAAAGGAAACCATAAACAAGACGAGAAGACAACCCTCAGAATGGGAGAAAATATTTTCAAACGAAGCAACTGATCCAACAAAGGATTAGTCTCCAAAATATACAAGCAGCTCATGCAGCTCAATATTAAAAAAACAAACAACCCAATCCAAAATGTGTGGAAAACATAAATAGACATTTCTCCAAAGAAGATATACAGATTGCCAACAAAAACATGAAAAGATGCTCAACGTCACTTATCATTAGAGAAATGCAAATCAAAACTACAATGAGGTATCACCTCACACCAGTCAGAATGGCCATCATCAAAAAATCTACAAACAATAAATGCTGGAGAGGGTGTGGAGAAAACGGAACCCTCTTGCACTCTTGGTAGGAATGTAAGTTGGTACAGCCACTATGGAGAACAGTATAGAGGTTCCTTACAAAACTAAAAATAGAACTACCATATGACCCAGCAATCCCACTACTGGGCATATACCCTGAGAAAACCATAATTCAAAAAGAGACACGTACCACAATGTTCGTTGCAGCACTATTTACAATAGCCAGGACATGGAAGCAACCTAAGTTTCCATCAACAGATGAATGGATAAAGATGGTGTGGCACATATATACAATGGAATATTATTCAGCAATAAAAAAAATGAAATTGAGTTATTTGTAGTGAGGTGGATGGACCTAGAGTCTGTCATACAGAGTGAAGTAAGTCAGAAAGAGAAAAATACCATACACTAACACATATATATGGAATCTAAAAAAAAAAAAAAGCTTCTGATGAACCTAGGGGCAGGACAGGAATAAAGACACAGACGTAGAGAATGGACTTGAGGACACGGGAGGGGGAAGGGTAAGCTGGGATGAAGTGAGAGAGTAGCATTGACATATATACACTACCAAATGTAACATAGATAGCTAGTGGGAAGCAGCTGCACAAGGAGATCAGCTTGGTGCTTTCCAACTACCTAGAAGGGTGGGATAAGGAGTGTGAGAGGGAGACACAATAGGGATGGGATATGGGGTTATACGTATGCATATAGCTGGTTCACTTTGTTATACAGCAGAAACTAACACAGCACTGTAAAACAATTATACTCCAATAAAGATGTTAAAAAAAAAAAGTGCTCATGAAAGGAAGGTGCTCTGGTGTGCAATACTGGAAGTTTCCTGGTCAGTAGTCAGTACATAGGACAGTCAGCAGGCTGCAAGCTCTGGTCCTTGGAGAAGGCCTAATGAGATCCAAGTAGAGACCCAGAACTAGCAGGGCCCTGAGATCCTAGACGGGCACCTTAAAGTAAGGCTAAGAGAGAAGCTTGCTTAGTGTACCTGGAGTACCACAGCATCAGGGCAAACTAGCAGCAAGCAGCAAAATGTACGTACACACATATCCTCACCTTTCTACCTATCTATGTCTGTCTATCTATCCATCTACCTATCTATCCATCATCTATCATTCATCTGGTATCTATCTATCATCTATCCATCTACCTATCTATCCATCTGCCTTTCTATCTACCTATCTATCCATCTACCTTTCTATCTATCCATCTTTCCATCTATCTGTCTATCTATCCATCATCTATCATTCATCTGGTATCTATCTATCATCTATCCATCTACCTGTCTATCTCTCCATCTACCTTTCTATCTATCCATCTATCTATCCATTTATCTACCTATCTATCCATCATTATTGTTCATATGGTATCTGTCTATCTATCATCTATCTATCTATCTATCCATCATCTGTCATTCATCTGGTATCTATCTATCATCTGTCTCTCTACCTATCTATCTCTCCATCTACCTTTCTATCTATCCATCTATCTATCCATCTATCTACCTGTCTATCCATCATTATTGTTCATATGGTATCTATCTGTCTATCTATCATCTATCTATCTATCCATCATCTGTCATTCATCTGGTATCTATCTATCATCTGTCTCTCTACCTATCTATCTCTCCATCTACCTTTCTATCTATCCATCTATCTACCTGTCTATCCATCATTATTGTTCATATGGTATCTATCTGTCTATCTATCATCTATCTATCTATCCATCATCTGTCATTCATCTGGTATCTATCTATCATCTGTCTCTCTACCTATCTATCTCTCCATCTACCTTTCTATCTATCCATCTATCTATCCATCTATCTACCTGTCTATCCATCATTATTGTTCATATGGTATCTGTCTATCTATCATCTATCTACCTATCCATCATCTGTCATTCATCTGGTATCTATCTATCATCTGTCTCTCTACCTATCTATCTCTCCATCTACCTTTCTATCTATCCATCTATCTATCCATCTATCTACCTGTCTATCCATCATTATTGTTCATATGGTATCTATCTGTCTATCTATCATCTATCTATCTATCCATCATCTGTCATTCATCTGGTATCTATCTATCATCTGTCTCTCTACCTATCTATCTCTCCATCTACCTTTCTATCTATCCATCTATCTATCCATCTATCTACCTGTCTATCCATCATTATTGTTCATATGGTATCTGTCTATCTATCATCTATCTACCTATCCATCATCTGTCATTCATCTGGTATCTATCTATCATCTGTCTCTCTACCTATCTATCTATGTAGAACATCACCTTAGGAAACTGGCCTAATGCCTCCTACCTCACACTAAAATGGATTCTGAGGACGGAGCACATTGCTAAACCTGCTGGCGAGGATGGCCTGGCTCCAGCCATGAGGGGGAAGGAATAATTGCGGAGTCATGGGGTGGAGATCCAGGAGTAAGCTGGCAGTGTCTCTATAGGGTTTGCAGATATCTTCACCAAGCAGGCTGGATAAAATGTCACGACTCTTACTTGGCAGTTTATACAGCGGCAAATCAACGTTTTGTTTCTCCCGTCTATGCCTTGAAAGTGCAAAAGTGCCCAGTGGCAGAAAAACGTCTGAAATCCCTGACTACTAAGCCTCATTCTAGCAGTGACTGGTGAACCACTGGCCAGAGCTGGTGTCTGTGCACGATGGTGCATGGTTGATTTCACTCAAAGAAGCCAGAGAATATACTCAAATGTCCAATCAGAAAGTGTTCTATTAAGGAATGCCATTCTTCCAAAATCCTAATCCTCATTTAATTTATAGTTGTTTATTATGTAAGATTTCCAGTAGCCTGCGAATTCTATGTTCCCCTCATCGAATGCAGATTCTAGTCAGGCGCCACCTGTAGAGGTGTTGGAGGTTTGACCCTCAGAAATGCTGGAAAGTGGATTCTAGTAACTGTGTATAATCTTTTTAACTTCCAAACGCAGATATTTAAGCAGTAACTTCCTTCTTGGCTCTATGCAGCTAGGACGGAACCAAGGGTTCATGATTTGCTAAGTTCTGTATAAAATAAAGCAGGGTCATGATTATTTGGGAATCAACCCTGGATTCTCCAAAATCTCTCATACCCATTGATGGTTTTTAAGTTGTGCCAGCGTCACTCTCTGAAACTGGTCATTTCAATGCAGATGATCCTTTTGAAGGGTCAGCTAAGTCAATGGCTTGATACAAAAGTAGAATCAATGTAGTGATTAACGTTTTCTACTCAATGGAATGTATTGCAGAGGGCATTTGGCTTCCATCTAGGATTAACCGTTGAAATGGAATATAATAGTATTGATCACATTAGACCTCATCAGCAACCTTTGATACCTTGGACCTCTGATTAGATAGTTAAACATAAGAGGTCCACTGGAGGTATGCTCTAGAAGTGGACAGATTTGTTCTAAAGCAGTTCTTATCTTTAACAATGACACAGTTCTGTTCTTTTAATAATTAATAAGAATTAAATGATTGGTTTCTGAAGTTGAATGCTGGGTACAGCACCACTTCCTTCAGTAAGAGTAGCAGGAAGGCTGGGCAGCAAAAGGCAGATGAAAGGGTGACTTGTAATCAGGGCAAAGCTGACCTCAGAATTATGCGAGGACCTTTGAGTTCCCTTATTCTTTCTCTCCCTTTATAGTACACACCCAAAGACAAAGCTACAGAATATGTGTACCTCTTTTATAATTGAAGTACCAGAAAAGCAAGTTCTGGCAACACCAGAAAACCCCTTGTTAGTTTATTGTGAGTATCCATCATTGTATAAACCAATTTAATGGGGTACTATAGTTGCCAAGTTGTCTGATCTCCAGATTTTCTCAGCATTTCCCATCTGCTCACACAATAGCCAGAAAATGTTTGCTTTCCTGGATATAGAATAATGCTTTAAAACTGCATGAAGGAATCTACTCACCCAAGCTGTTTTAATAAGTTTAAATATATAAAATATTCACCTCACAGGATATATGCCCATATGCTATCAGATGATTAGTCACAAACACGGACAGTTAATTATCCTGGTCACTAAGCCCATCTTAGTGGGCTAAATGGCTAAATACGAGGGGCTCCATGAATCAGCCTGTCTTATTTGTCTCTGACAACATTTTTCACCGAGCGCACAGGGCTTTCTCCACGTTGTCATGACATTTTATTTGCCTATCCATCGTGTAAATGGTTATTCCTGGTTGTCAGCCATTGCAGCATATTTGGAGGCAGATGGCCTCCTGGCATTCTACGTAATACCCCGAACCATCTCCTTTGAGGCTCTCATATGTTCTTAAACACTCCTAGTGAACATTGAAATTCTGTTCTGTCTTCAGAGAGAGCCAGGAAGGAAGTTCCTGGAATAAAAATACCATAAACTGTTGATTGGAAGCCTACTTTCCACTATTTCTAGACTCAAAAATTCTAGCCCTACTACAGTCTGGCCAGTAAGAAGAAACCACATTCTATAAGGGGGAAAAAAGAACCCTTGGGCTACAGAAAGGACACATAGTAATTTTTCTCTGTTCTCTCCCTATTGAAAATCATTACTCAGATTTGGCACTTAATGGAGAGATAATAGGTGAACATATCATTGAGGTTACATTTTCCCAAAAAGAATAGATATATGTATGTGTGGAACTGAATCACTTGAAACTAACACAACACTGTAAATCAACTGTACTCCAATATAAAATAAAAAATTTTTTAAAAGATTACATTTTCCCAGAGACAAAATTTTTTGTACTTCCTGTTCAGTGTATTTTTAAGTCAGGATACATATCAAATAGTACATGTATAATTAGATTGCAGATATCATCATATACCAGTTTAGATACTATATTTCTGTTTATACGTATATATATCAGAGGATACCTACTTAATGTTAAAAGTAGTTCTCTCTAGGTGGTATAATTATCGGTGCGTTTTACTTCATCCTGTTTTTTTTTTGATAGTTTAAAATTTTTATCCCAGAATAGGCTTTACTTGTGTAATAATTTTAGAAATGTTAAAACAACCCTTTCTAAACTGAACGTGGGATCTGTATGTGAGTATAAATCATGCATGCCTACCCCAGTTATACAAGCTATGGGAATCGAAAGATAGCCTCGTGTCTGTCTCTCCCATGGGCGTACAGCTGAGCTGCGTCATGTGTCTGTTTTACCCGTCCCCACTGCCGCTGCCGCAGAGCCCTGGCAGGCACGGAGGAAGGGGTGCTCTGGGGATCGGACGAAGCCATCGCCATCTTACACTTTGATTTCCTGGGAAAATAGCGGTGGGCAGGGATGTACTATCAAAAAAAGAGAATAGAGAGAAACTAATGTTTAGTAAGTGTCTCTTGATGGCCTGGGTAGTTGATGTGTGCACTGTCTCATTTTTCCTTCATTATCTAGTATCATTCCCATTTTGCAGATAAGGAAAGTGACAGGGAGTCTCTCATGGTGACTCACTGACCTATGACAGAGCCCGGGTTTGAACTGATCCTAAAAATTGCAGCTCTTTCCACTCTACCCCACTGCATTGTTTCCCAGTTTCTAGAGAAAACTGGCAGACTGATGTGACACAGACAACCTGTCAGTCACCCGTAACTACTGTTTCTCTAGTGCTTTCCTATCATGATTTCTCTTGACATTGGAAAGTAAATGCCCTCCAAACTCTTTACAGGACTATCTTTTCATTATCCTTTTAGTTGCAAACCCACCCAATTAATAAATTATTTTGGACCTTTGATTTTAAAAATCTCATATATAATATTCAGGTTCTAACTTATACCATAGTACCGTATATGTTAACTAGCTTACTATCAGAGTGACAAGAACCGTCTGAGACAAGTCAACAGACCTTGACGTGGAATGGATAACTATGGGGTGACCTGCTTTCCAATCCAGTCTGTGACCAGCTTTCCAATCAGCCAGCTTATTTTGACTTGATTCACAGTGATGTGAAGATTGACTTGGAAGGTACCTTCCAAACCAGGCTTGTCCACCTCCCATGAAACAGCCTTGACAGGCCATCGCCATAGGAGCCCCGTTAGTGATGGGGATGGAGGCAAGGGTGGGAAGTCGCCGTAGGTTTGGAAATGCTTTCTTTTATGGACTTGCAACCTACTGTCCTGCAACCATACTCAAAGTGGACAGAAGATTCTTCAAATGTTAGAAAACTGTGATTGGGTCTCTCTCTAATGTTCTCTCTCCTCCAGGTTAAACTTGTAGTTGCTTTGAACCAATTTAAGTGAATCTTTATTGAGTGCTTACTATGTGTTCTCCTTGGGTTGTCTCTTTTCATTCTCACACATCCTTATGGGGAAAGTATAATGGTCTCCAGACCCCTCTCCACCCTTGTCACTGGTTTTCAATCATATTAAAAATATTTTTTAAACATCTTTATTGGAGTATAATTGCTTTACAGTGTTGTGTTAGTTTCTGCTGTATAACAAAGTGAATCTGCTATATGCATACATACATCCCCATATCCCCTCCCTCTTGCACCTCCCTCCCACCCTCCCTATCCCACCTCTCTAGGTGGTCACAAAGCACTGAGCTGATCTCCCTGTGCTATGCGGCTGCTTCCCACTAGCTATCTATTTCACATTTGGTAGTGTATATATGTCCATGCCACTCTCTCACTTCATCCCAGCTTACACTTTCCCCTCAGTGTGTCCTCAAGTCCATTCTCTATGTCTGTGTCTTTATTCCTATCCTGCCCCTATGTTCATCAGAACCTTTTTTTTTTTTTTTTTAGATTCCATATATATGTGTTAGCATACGGTATTTGTTTTTCTCTTTCTGACTTACTTCACTCTGTATGACAGACTCTAAGTCCATCCACCTCACTACAAATAACTCAATTTCATTTTTTTTATTGCTGAATAATATTCCATTGTATATATGTGCCACACCTTCTTTATCCATTCATCTATTGATGGAAACTTAGGTTGCTTCCATGTCCTGGCTATTGTAAATAGTGCTGCAACAAACATTGTGGTACATGTCTCTTTTTGAATTGTGGTTTTCTCAGGGTATATGCCCAGTAGTGGGATTGCTGGGTCATATGGTAGTTCTATTTTTAGTTTTGTAAGGAACCTCTATACTGTTCTCCATAGTGGCTGTACCAACTTACATTCCCACCAACTCTGCAAGAGGGTTCCGTTTTCTCCACACCCTCTCCAGCATTTATTGTTTGTAGATTTTTTGATGATGGCCATTCTGACTTGTGTGAGGTGATACCTCATTGTAGTTTTGATTTGCATTTCTCTAATGATTAGTGATGTTGAGCATCCTTTCATGTGTTTGTTGGCAATCTATATATCTTCTTTGGAGAAATGTCTATTTAGGTCTTCTGTCCATTTTTGGATTGGGTTGTTTGTTTTTTTGATACTGAGCTGCATGAGCTGCTTGTATATTTTGGAGATTAATCCTTTGTCAGTTGCTTTGTTTGAAAATACTTTCTCCCATTCTAACTTCAGACTATACTACAAAGCTACAGTAATCAAGACAGTATGGTACTGGCACAAAAACAGAAATATAGATCAATGGAACAGGATAGAAAGCCCAGAGATAAGCCCACGCACATATGGTCACCTTATCTTTGATAAAGGAGGCAAGAGTATACAATGGAGAAAAGACAGCCTCTTCAATAAGTGGTGCTGGGAATAACTGGACAGCTACATGTAAAAGAATGAATTTAGAACACTTCCTAACACCATACACAAAAATAAACTCAAAATGGATTAAAGACCTAAATGTAAGGCCAGACACTATAATACTCTTCGAGGAAAACATAGGCAGAATATTCTATGACATAAATCACAGTAAGATCCTCACCTCCTAGAGAAATGGAAATAAAAACAAAAATAAACAAATGGGACCTAATGAAACTTAAAAGCTTTTGCCCAGCAAAGGAAACCATAAACAAAGTCAAAAGACAACCCTCATATTAAAATTTGACAAGTCTCTTCATGCATGATGCCTAGAATCTAAAGCTAACCAAGAAGAAGGTTACTAATCTCATCTGTTTCTCCTTCAGTCTTATCTGAAGATACCACTTTGGAGTGCATGCTTTCATGACTCTATGTATGTAAACCTCTCTCTCTGTCTCTGCTTCTCTCTCTTTGATGATTATAAAGTCTCCCATCACACACAAGGTAAACCTCCCAGTTTCTTTTGGTTTTTGTTTTGCGTCTTTCAATAAGATTGTATAGCTTGCTTTCATGGGTCCTGTCCCTTTGCTGCTAAATGTTAAATTATCTTTAAAATTAGAAACAGTCTTCCAGGATTATATTCAGTTCTAACATTCTCGACTCTCTATTCTTTAAACTAGTACTTCTCAAACCATCTTCATCTGAATCAAATGGTAAAATGCTTGTAAATGCAGATTCCAGGACTTCCCCAGCAGTCCAGTGGTTAAGCCTTCGCCTTCCAATGCAGGGGGTGCAGGTTCGATCCCTGGTCTGGGAGCTAAGATCCCACATGCCTTGTGGCCAAAACACCAAAAACATAAAGCAGAAGCAACATTGTAGCAAATTAAATAATGACTTTAAAAATGGTACACATCAAAAAAAAAGAACTTAAAAAAGAATGCAGAGTCCTGTGTCCCCCAAAACCGGATTCAGAATCTCTGAGGGTGCAGCAAAAATCCACATGTCAATGAATTCCTAGAGGTGGTGCCTGTATACACTATAAGGCTGACGACACTGCTTTGTACATTTGCTTAAATAGGACCAAACATGTAATCCCCCCCTGGCTCCTCTGATTCAGGTGGAACAGGTCAGCTCCAGCACCTTCCCCCAACCTGTATTCTTCATCAAGCCCACACCACGGTCTCAGACCATGAGCAGTGACACGTGTAGGCCAGCATCTTTGAAGATCAATGAGCCGATAGGGCTAAGCCCCTCATTGTTTACTCTGCAAGGCTGAAAACAGCAACCAATATGTTGCCCTTCGTGTGGCTGCTTGCAGCGTTCCAGCTGTTGCTTCACCCAGAGAGAGTGCCAGGCCTAAGGGTAAACAGACACTTCATTAGGCTAGAGTGAGCTCCAAAAACTTGCAAGTGGGCAAACCAATAATGCCGCCATGCTTTCTCACCAAGGATACTCCAAAGTGTGCTAAGAAATAATTATCCTGAGCTGGGAGAGCTGTGGTTTCTCCCCGCCTCTCCCTGTTTTGAGTGTTTCGTTTGAACTCTATGACCTGATAGAGGATTTAATCACGAGGAATGCAGTGGTACCATTTCCCTTCAACCTCGCCGCAGGAGTGGGTGTGTCCAAGGCCCGGGCATCCAGAGTTGGTCTTTGGATTCACGTTTCAGCAACAGACAAGTTTCAACAACCCTTGGTATCAACAGCAGGGGCCGATTAGCAGAAGAATAACACTCCATCCCTGGCCTGGCACAAAACTGAAGACAGACGTGCTCCAACCAGGAAGAGATGCAGTTTGCTGAGAAAAATTCATGCTTGGTAGATCTCACCGTGCCCAGTGGAGCCGTTGTGGACATTTTCAATATGTTTCACTATATAGTTTATGACTGTTATTGTACAAAATGACAACCGTCTGCTCCCCGTCGGCAAGGATCCCAGATGGTCGAGCTGGAGTTCAGTGAGCCTGTTGCCTTCTGAGTGTGGCCAACACTGTGGCGCTTCCATCCCTCACGTCCGCCCGACCGAGGGGCCCCTGTTCCTTTAAGGACCAGAGGAAACGAGATCACAAACGGGACACGTCAGTGCGTACGCGCATCCACTTTAGACGCCGTTCATTTTGGTAGGCCCGTGGCCTTGAGCTATTTCCTGTCTTGTTTTGGGTGTTCATATTTTGTTTTCTGTTTTGTTAGACTATGGTCTTATGCTGGTTTTGTGGCGTGTCTGCTTGACCGGGCTAAATTACACACCCCAGAATTTCCTTTCAAGTTCGTGAGAAACTGGGCTCAAAGAGACTGTCTCCTGAGAGGGGGGAAGGGGAGCTGCAGGCTTTCTGTAGCGCACACACCCCTTCTCCCAGATGTTCATCAAACACACATCTAGGGCCGTGAAGGGATGAAGACTTCAGCTGGAACTGAAGTCTTCAATCACCTGACTGTTACGTTAGGGAAATTATCCTAGGTAGGCCTTAGGCAATCAGCTGGAGAGATCCCTCCCTTTGGACAACGGGTTCAGCCCGTGCCCGACGGCTCCCAGCTACTCCTGACCTTGCCATCCTGATGACCTGCCTTCACAGACTTCGGATCTGCTTCACTAGTCCCAACAATTGCATAAGCCAATTCCTTATAGTAGATCATGGATCCCTCTATCTGTCTGTCTGACCAATATCCATCATCTATCTGCCTACCTATCTATCTATCCATCCTACCGGTTCTGCCTCTGGTTAAACCCTGGCTGATACAGCCGCCAACTCCTTAAGGTCAAGAGCGATGCTTTTTGTTTGTTTGTTTTTGTTTTTGAATTCACCGTAGCACATGGCACAGCGCTCTGTAAATAGCTGGCACGTTAAAGAATGGCTCTTGGGTTTTTTAATGAAGTGCAGTTACTGTGTGATTCAGTCATCAGATACATAACTGCTTGATAACTCTCGGAGATCCGTTCAATGTATCTGTATTTACTCAGCATCTGATAAAGGGAATAGTAGAGTGTGTGTGTGTGTGTGTGTGTGTGTGGTGTGTACATACATGCACACAAGATGAGAGAGAAAACCAGATTCAGCTTCGGGACCTATTCCAGACTAAAGGAGACCCCATGACTTCCTGGCTCTCTCTCAAGCTGCATTTCGTGAAGGTGACAGTAACACAGAATTGAGGTTGCTTGACCTGGTTTATTGTTATTCGTCTGATGTTAAATTTATCATTCACTCAATTTTCCAGTCATTGTGGCATAAAATGCAAACCTATCCATGCAGAAATATCCATTGAATTCAAATAAATCTTAAAATATTTGACCCACTCAGGCTATCACCTATCATTAGTCCAAACGATACATTAGGCTATTTGCAAGTGAGGGAATTATATCACATATTTAAAAATACCAAGAGAAGATCTTGTCTGTCAGGAATGCATTTGAAGTAGTAACAGAAAGAGGCTGATGTGTTCAAAGGAGATTGCAGGAGGAAGCCTAAATTTAAGGGGAAGGCTGACAAAATGGCCAAGTAGTCGTCCAATCTGATCTTGGGAGTTTGGGCACCGTGCCTGGAATGGCAGTCTGCAGGACTGAGTGGCCTTCAACCCTACAAGAAAATACCTGGGCTGCTGGACATGCCTGCTGGACCGGGACGCTGGGGGGAAAGTCTCTGGGTCTCGTTTCCCTACATACATCAAGGGAGGGCTGGCTTCAGTGACAGCTGACCGCACACAGGGACATTTTTCCTAGACCAGTAAGAGGATTTTGGCAGAAAGTTTTAGCCTCTTATGAACAAAGACAGTGCGCAGATCTGAGCATGGATTAACAACCATGGGAGGTTGATCCTTGCTTTTTAGATCCGATTTGACTAACTCATTAAATATCATGACGTAACTACTGGCTCCCCGTTATAAGACGCAGATCCCAGTTAACACAGCATAATAAGCTAATTTCCTGTTATGATGTGATGTTTGAAATGAGTTTTTAATGATTATTTTTACAAAGCAGCCACGGATATTTAGCCCATTACATTGGCCCATGAGCCAAGCAATCCCAGACTGGGATGATGATGGTGACGATAAGTACCATTTTGCTGGAGGACATAGTTCCTTCTACCCCAGCCAGAGATCATTTCCACAAGAAACTCTCTTGACTGCATTTAAGTGCAAAGTCTCCTTTTTGCTCCCTTCTACCTTAAGCTAGAATATCCAGAGAAGATTGTCTCCTCCATGCCACCTTCCTAGCTGTATCCTCAAATCATTTCTCTCTAGACTGTTGAGCTGCTTACCCTGGAGGCATGACCCTCCCTGTTCAGTTGGAGGTGGGTGCTCTCACCGAGGAGCTGACGTCAGTTCTGCAGATAGTAGGGAGGGGGAGATGACTGGTGATGGGAACACCCCCATGAGATAAGACGGATCATTCATTTCTCATCCTTTTGTTCCTTTGATGACTCTTGAAGGAATGAATGGAGGGTCGAAAGAGCAGGTGTGCCCTGAGGCTGTGGGTGCATCCTCGGCTGTCCCTGGGGAAGGACAGCACAGTGGGAGAGCCCACGGTAGAGTGAGGGCTGAGGCTTTGCCTTCCGGGGCCATTGCAGTGACCATTTCTGAAAACTAGCAGATGTCTGCAAACAAGACTAAAACGTCAAGGTGCTAATGTCACAATCCAGGGATTGGGGAGAGAGGAAAATTGCAATAACTGCTCGGGGAGTTTAATCCATAGTGTGAAAACGGATAGCCTGTGGGCTAGACGTGACCCGTGGACGTGTTTTGGTTTCCCCCAACAAAGTTGGGTCACGCTGTGTTTTTAAAAATATCCAATTGTGCGTCCCTATTTCAAAACAGATTTCACGTAACATTTGCAAATTCCAGCTTCTCTTGAAGAATCGAGAAGCCTGGTCCCCCAGAACTGCCATTCCCACGTGCAGTAACCCACAGGCACCCCTTCCCACAGGGGCGTGCTTCAATCCCACTGTTCTCGGGTGTCTTCCCAACATGGAGCCCAAGGGCGATCCCGTGCGCCATCATACATGTTTAATATGCAGACAGTGCTGAAAGCACACAACTTAAGGAGCTTTTGTGAAACAAATTGGACATTTCTACCCCTGATAGCTAGTATAAATAATGATAAATGATGTACATGTCCCATTTGTATTATCTCCCTGACCTTGTTGGTATTGGCGTCGGTGAACCATACCTTTAATTAGTTTGAGGGACTCCTTGAGCTGCGAGGGGAAGGGCAAGTCTCTGGGCTCACAAAACAAAGGACTTCTGGAATAAAGGAGGAGGAGGTAGGGTGACCAACTGTCCCCGTTTCCCCAGATCTGAGGAGTTTCCTGAGATGTGAAACTTTGAGTACTAAAACCAGGGAAGTTCCAAGTCAACTGGAAGGTCAGTCACTCTAGGAAGAGGCTCAGCAGAGGTGGTCCAGGGATCACCAAATAAGCCCCACCTTCCTCACAGCCTCGCCAGAGACAACGCTGGGTGGCCGCCCCTGTCACTGTCTGCTGGCTCCCCGGGGGCCCCGCGATCTCACTGGGGACTGTACACAAGGGATACGGGTGGGCCTCCTTACCTCTGTGTTCCTGGAACAGACGTAGCTGTGGGGTTCCTTTGAGAAACTCCCAAATTGCCAGTCGATGTAGTCTGCCTTGAGCTGAGAGCCTCACCGCAGCCTCTCTCTGAGATGAAGAAAGAAGGGCTGAGAGCCATCTGATGGGCACCTAGGGGCCTGGAGAGGACAGCAGCGACACAAAAGAAAGTTGTTCGGCCTGGTATTCATCTGGTTTCCAGTTTAGATCACTCTGCTAGATTATCTCCTGAAGTCATCTCTAAGAGAAAATTACTAGTTCTCCCTGCCAGAAGGGGGCCTGTAGCATCGCCTCTTTCGGGCCCTTTTCCTCCACAGGCTGGGTGTCCCCCAGCTTCCTCCTAACAATCCCTGACCTCCCCCATCTCAGCTCGGCACAGCACGCTCCTCCCTTGAGGAGCTCTCTTCTCGTCCAGCTCCCCCTGACTTGGTCACCACCGTGAGTTCTGCGTCCCCTGGGGCCCCCGCGTCCCCGTGACCCAGCTCTGTGTGTGCCTGTGATTCAAATTTCACTGGTTTGGAATTCCTAATAATTCCATCTGGGCCGAGCTGAGTTTTACTGTGGCTTCTATTTTATGAGGAAAGGTTTTCACAAAACAAATGAATACTGACAACAAAATTACAAGGATGTTTAGTTTAATAAAGAGATCGACTTGCCAAAATGCTATCCCTGCTTTGGGGTCTGGTTCCAGCCCCTTGACAGATGGAGTGTCTGGCCCACAAGTTATGCCGGGCCGCTTCCGTCTCCTCCTCTTAAAACCTTCCCTCGCCATCCCCAGGGCTCACCCCCTGCCCCCTCCTTCCTCTGATCCTCACGGCAGTTCTGTGCCTCCTTTACCCCACATCCATCACTTCTCTAGCAAATTCTCTTTAGAGAGCTCTGTGAGTCGCACAGCTCTTACATCCGACGTTTTGACCTCAGCCTCCTCTGGGGCCTCTGGCCACTGTTCTGACCAGTCACCAGGAGACACAGCACTGCACATGCCCTGACCAACTCCACGTGGTACAGTCCTCCGTGCCTCGCCTGTGCCCGTGGCCTGCGTCCCCTTCAGTGCTGCTGCATGAGATGCTACATGACCCACCGGGTGCCCACACCTGCTCAGCCCAAAGTGTGGGAGGGTTAACACCTGTGGGGAAAGTTATGTCCCACAGGACCAGAGCCGAAGGATAATTCTTCTCCTCTGGAGCGGCTGCTCTGAAACGTGTTTATATTCACAGCCCCAGGGAGCATGGTCCCATGTGACAAGCGCTCAGTGGAGGTTGACGGGCCATGCATCCTGGTGTGGCTCTCCATCCTTCCCTGCCTCTCTTTCCTGCTCCCCTGGGAGTATAGTGCCTAATGAAACAGTGACCTATTAGCTTTGGCCTCAGGAGGTGTTTTCTGACGAACCCAGGCTAAGACACCGTATATCCGTCGTATTGCCCTCCCTGTCAGTTCCTACCTCCCCTGCCTTTGAGTGTCTTGGAGCCAAGCCAAGACGGAGACTTGGAGATAAGTCCCAGGGACCAGTCAGTGGGCAACAGGTAGGGTCCGGTGGCCCTTAGTTCAGGAGGAGAAATCATGAGAGCAGGGTAGAGAGCTCCAGAGCTGACTGTGGTGTTAGCCGTCTCTTCCAGAGGGTACTTGTTTTTGTTTTCTTTGTTGATGTTGAATGATTATCATTTTACATTGTATTGCATTGTTTTACATTGATGCCTCATGGTGTACATTTTTCATTGCTGCTGAGTAAATAGCGCACATAAATTTTATTTCCCAACGTGTGCATGGTTCATGCAGTTTTCCTTTTTCTGTAAGAGCTTAAAAAATGGCAAAGCGTAGGGTCGTGGGAGCATCAGCTGAGCGCCCGTCTCAAGAGGCAACTCCAGCCCGCCTTACCATCCAGCTTCCGAGTTACATGAGAAAACACACCATCTTTTCTTTTCCTTAAGCCGAGAGGGCTCGTGGTTTTCTAGCACCTGCAGCAGAGAGTCCGAAGCGCTGCACAGAATCTGGGGCAGCGACTTGCTAGTAGTCAGTAAACTCAAAAGTAATAAAATGCTTCCCTTAAAATGCTTCCCCAAATTTAAAAATTTTGATTGTTCAAATAGGATATACCCCAACTAGTCTAAAAAAGGTTTTGTATTATTACTTTAAAAACTAGGAATAGAGTTACCATATGATCCAGCAATCCCACTCCTGGGCATATATCTGGAAAAGATGAAAGCTCTAATTCGAAAAGATACACGCACCCCAATGTTCATAGTAGCACTATTTGCAATAGCTAAGACATGGAAGCAACCTAAGTGTCCATGGACAGAAGAATGGATAAAGAAGATGTGGTACAATCTTCAATGTACAATGGACTATTACTCAGCCATAAAAAAGAATGAAATAATGCCATTTACAGCAACATGGATGGACCTAGAGATGATCATAGTAAGCAAATCAGACAGAGAAGGACAAATACCATATGATATCACTTATATGTGGAATCTAAAATATGCTACAATTGAACATATTTACAACTAGAGAAAGATTCACAGATGTGGAAAACAAACATGATTACCAAAGGCGGGAGGAGAGGAGGTGTAAATTAGGAGTTTGGGAGTAACATATACACACTACTATATATAAAGTAGATAAACGACAAGGACCTACTGTATAGCACAGGGAACTGTATTTAATACCTTGTAATAACTACAATGGAAAAGAGTCTAAGAAAAGAATATATATGTATAACTGAATCATTTTTCTGTACACCTGAAACATTGTAAATCAACTATACTTCAATAAAAAATTCCATTAAAAAAGGTTTTGTATTTTTTAGTACTTCTGGAGAATGATTTGTATGGTGTGCCATGTCCGGTTGCATGTAGCAGGTCTGTAGTTTAGGGACATGAGTTGTCAGCAGGCAGGGCTTGTCCCCCTCTGCCCAGGAAGCCCCCAAGCCTCAGTCTCCAGCTCTGTGTCCTGATCACGCAGGAGGCACTGCTGGCTTCTCGTGGGGAGACTTTAAAACGGGTCTAGGACAGTTGGGGTTCTAGACACGGGGTTCTACCTGCCACCTCTGGGTGTTGGGGGCTTACCAATCGAATGACAGCTAGAAACAGATGTTGATTTAATCCCAGGGAACCTTCTCCAAATCCAGCACAGAATTTGAGAAAAGCAATAGCAGAAGCAAGAGAAGGAACAGGGGGGGAAGGCTGACATTCTTTCCACATGTTACATGTGAGTGTAGTCTTCCCTCACATTCCTGGTAAATGTTTTATTTATATTTTATTTTATTCTATTTTTTTTGTAAATGTTTTTAATGCCACTGAATTGTACACTTTAAAATGCGGAATTTTATGTTATGTGAATTCCACCTCAATAAAAAATAATTTCCGTAATATAAAATTCATCATTTAAACAATCTTAAAGTGTACAGTTCGGAAGCATATTCACGATGTTGTACAACCATCACCACTATCTATTTGCAGAACGATTTCATCACCTTCTGAAAAAACCCTTGCCCATTAAAAGTAGTCATTTCCCATTTTTCCCTCCCCCAACCTGCGGCAACCGATTTTAAAAAAAGAGAGAGAGAGAGAGAAGGAAGAGGGGCGATGGTGCCCTGTTTGTGTCGGTCTGAGCCTGGCCCCAGGCGTGGGCTGCACGGGGTGCATCACCTCTAGGTGGCGCTCGCCCCTCCTGCCCGGGTGCGGGTCCGCTGACAGCGCGGAGGACCCTCGCGCCCCTGCAGCCGGGCGGTGGGAAGCTTGAGAGGAGGCGGGCCCAGGGGTCATCTGTTTCAGTTCTGAAAATGTCACTGGAGGGGAGCTCTCAAGTGACATTGGAGTCGTCACTCCCTTATACTCTTCGCCAGCTCCCGTCCGCGGGTTTTGTTTTATTGGGGTAAAATAGAAATAACATACAATTTCCCATCCTCAGGTAATGTAGAGTTCCGCGGTATTCAGTACATTCACGTCGTTGGGCGACCGTCCTCAGCACCCTCCATCCCCAGAACCTTGTCATCTCCCCAGACTGAGATTGTCCCAAAGAAACAACCTCCCAGCCCCTGGCAACCACCCTCTTCTTCCTGTCTCTATGAAGTTGGCTCCTTTAGGGACCTAACCCAGGCGAGAATCATACAGTATTTGTCCTTTTGTGATTGGCTTATTTCACGGAGAGTAAGGGCTTCAAGCTTCATCCATGCTGTAGCAAGTAACCGAATTTCCATCCTTTTTAAGGCTGAATAAATCACAGAATACTGAAGCTCAAAATTCTAAAAATGTTGCTCCTTTTGCTAAGAGGAAAACCAGCTGAAAACCAGTGGGTTGTCAGCTGCGCTAAGGGCCGACCTAGACCCTCAGCAGCCGCTGCCGGGTGACCACAGGGGGTCGCGGGGGCAGGGGGCGGGGAGGAAGCAGAACCCTGTTACCTCACCCGGGGCAGCAGCCTTCATCAATCCTGTACTGCGCTTCTGTGCAAGCTTCACTGGGGGAAGGGAATTCTGCTGCTCAAAATAGCTTGAAAACCCCTGGAGTCACCCGTTGTTAATCCTCTTCCCTTCTCCCACATTCCTGCCCCCAACATTTCACTCCCCATCTAATCCTTCCTGAGTAGGTATCAAGGTTTCCACCTTATCCTGGCTCTATGAGAAGAGGCCAAGAATCCACTCCCTCCCTCCAGGTTCGCTGGCCCCAGGAGGGATTGAGTTCAGCTCTGAGCACACATTACCACTAAAGAAATTACTGTGGGATCTGTTATTATGAGATCTGTTCACTGGACTTGAAAACTAACTTCACAGGCTGAAATGCAACCTACTCCAGGCTTTTCCCTCCCCCTCCCTATCTGGATCACTCCCACACCGGGAAGAAAGCCAGAGGTTGTAATACTGATAAATAGAAAGGCCACACCCTGCATTCCAAGCTCTGTGAATCGTATCCAGACTCCTGTCTTCCTTCACAGACTTTGTGGCAACAGGACAAGGCTCCTTCCATTCTTCCAAACACACCCTAAGCCTCCCCACTTTTGTTCATTTGCTAAACACCTTTTCTCCAGCTGGAAAGGGCTTCATCTCTCAGCATCCACCTGCCGCCGCCTGCCTATTCTACCCATTCTGGGGTTTGCTGGTTTCCATACTGGCCTTTTGGTGCAGACTCATGGGAACTAGAACCCCTCCAACCCCCGTAGGAATGTGTGTCCTACCTGCTTTGAAACTGATGACGAGGGAAATGGAGGGTTTGGCCCCAACACCTAGATTCTGTTTGTAACTTTCCTTTATAGTCTAATTCTGACAAAACTTACTGCTGACAACTCCACCCTACTGTTCTGGGAAGTCACTGCCAGAAACTTTAATTAAAGGTCTGCAGTGTCTCCTATACTGAGGCTAAAGGTCTAGTGGAAGGTGACTCATCTGCCATCTTGGACCCATTTGGTTCTAATCAGTTTATGTCGTGTCCTCAGCCTATGTCATTCTTTTAAAGGTTGTGCCCTGCCCCGTCCCCTGCTGTTTCACAATGATCTAGGTCATCAATAAACTTTCATCGTCTAACTTAATTTAGCAAAACTTTAAAGTTTTAAGTTACTAAAAATCTGGGGCAACTATTTTGAAGTAGACAGGCCGTGAAACATAATTACTCCTAAAGAGTTCACCTAAAAAATCTCATTTATATTTAATTTACTTATAAAAATTTCATCATACCAATTTCATTTTCTTGCTGACAAATTTTGTAACAGAGATAGGCTCTTATTTGACTTCCAGTAAACCTAGGTACAATAAAAGTATTATACTTAATGCTGATGACTCTAAAGACATGTCTGTATAAACTAATAAACTTAAACTAACTTTAATACCAAAAAAAAAAAAAAAAAAGTCTGCCTGTCTCAAGACCATTGTGCGATCTCAATTCCAAAGACGTAATTAACCAAGATGGTTCAGTTTGTCAATGTTTGTTTTTAAATGAAGTAATATGGGAGGCCTCAACTGCAGTCAAGATGGAAAACCCCCTTCATCAGGGAAGTACTCCAACCCCTGGACTGGCAAGGGACTCCAGCCAGTACTTTTGTGCCCAGGGTCTGATGACCCAAAACGAATATACCGAGTGAACAGGGAGTCACAAGGCGTCACAGCATTTCCCTGCATGGAAACCTGACGGCGGCCACAGCCCATGCGCATTTCACTGCAAACTCTCTAATCTCTAATACAGTTACCTGGGACTCCGTTTGTCAGTGCTTCCCTTGGCCACGTCGCCTGGTAATTGCAAGCAATACCTGCATGTTTGATCTCCAGGCTGCTTAGGTAGATCTGCAGGCCATCTTTGCTGGGTGCGTTGGCGAATGGCAGGCTGCAAGGAAACTTCCTAATCATGCCCTAAGAAACCACCTGCCTTACCTCGCAGTTAGCCTCAGTCAGCCTCAGTCCAAGCCTCCCAGGTCCCCCACTGACACCTAGACTTACCTCACACTGCCCTCTTCAATCCCCCAGACCTCTCCCCTGGGCCCTGGGGAACTCAGGTGCATCCTCAGTCAAGTCGTCTATATTTGTGACTGCTTCAGTGAAAGCGGTCTCCCTTCTTGCTTCAACGGATACATGGCTGCCCTCGGAAGACACGGCTTCCCCTGTAGGCCTCCTAAGTGATGCCTCTTAGTTTTTCCCACCTCCCATGTACTTGGGCCTTGGAGTATCATAAAAGCCCTCCCGGGTCTTCATTGCCACTTCCAGAGCATTGCTTCTCTGTCCTCCCAAACCAAAGCAAAGCAAACCAAACAAAAAAACAATCCAGCTCCTTCAGAGAACGTGCTATCTGGTTATTCCGTCGGCCACTGCTCCTCCTTTGTGCAGCCGACTTGTGGCCGTGCACCCTTATTCATGAATGATTTTACACCCAGCCCACTGATTCCCGTCTGCTTCTTAGCAAATTCAACATGCACGTTGGTAACTCCCCCATCCACCACCACCCTTCACCCACTCTGATCCGCCATCTCCTACTCCCACCCCAGACTCCCACCTCAAGGTCACGCTCTATCTCGTCATCACCAAAACAGCATCAGCTCTGAATTCTTGCTTTCCACCATCCGATTCTCTGATCACAGCCTCTCATCTTTGGGGCTCACCTGCCCTAGCTTCGCTCTCCAACACTTCTTTGCTAGGACCTTTGACGGAGCCCACCACTGTCCCCTTCTCTGTCCTTCCTTTCCCCTAATATCCTCACTTCCTTCCTACTTAACTTAGATTCTATGACCTGTTATTATTACCGCAGCTCCCTTACCATTCTCTTCCCCTATCCCACTGACCAGAAGAAACCCCAAAGGTAGTTAAATCCAACGCTCCACCTACCGCACACCTGTGTCTGAGCAGCTGAATATAGATACAGAGAAAAGACCCAGCCATGCCGAGCGGTCTTTCTTTGATATTATCACCACAGAGCTCGAGTGGGCCCTCAGCACGACCCCTGATCCTACAACACCCCACCGGCAGCGCGACCCCTCCTCTCACTGCAGCTCTATGTCATTGGGAAAGCAGAAGCTCACAGGAGATGTCTTCATCCACCCATCAGCAAATCCATCTGTATCCTCTGATCCCATCCTGTATCCTTTGGTCCCGTCTTCTCTCTTCCTCCTGTTACAACGGATCATAATGGTCAGAGGACAGAGAACTAACATTTATTGAGTGCTTACTATTCCAAGCACAGTTCTAAGTGCTTTACACCATTGACTCACTTAACCCTCATCACAGTCGTGTGTGATGAATACATGATCATTTTTATTTCACAGATAAGGAAACAGAGGCACAGGAAGGGCAAACTGTATGCGTTTTTTTCTTTTTCTTTCTTTTTTGTTTTTTTTGGCCATGCCGTGTGGCTTGCGGGATCTCAGTTCCCCGACCAGGGATTGAAACCAGGCCACGGCACTGAAAGCCTGGGATCCTAACCACCAGGCCACCAGGGAACTCCAAGCACTCTGTGTGTGCTTTCATTTAAGAGACAATTTGTCCCCTAAATTTATGTACTCTCACCTCCTCAAGGACAATGCTCCTAACCCCAACCCTAACCCTTAACTCTTCCCTTCCCATCGCTTCCTCTCTGCTAGATTATTCCCATTAGCAGGCAAACCTGCTGAAGTACCCTACGTCTTAAGTAAACATATGCCCCTGTCTTGCAGTTATTGGTACGTTTCTCTGCTCCCTTGGATGGCTAGCTTCCTTTAGAAGTCCTCTTCTCTCCTGAACCTTCTCCAGTCTGACCTCCATACCCATCACGGAAGGAAACCCTCCCATCAAGACTGCCAATGACCAACATCGCCAAATCCTGTCTTTCTCACGTCTCAGCAGCCATTCCCTTCTAGCACCTTTAAGCCACGGGGACCGCTTTCTCTTGGTTCTCCCGCTTCTCTGGCTGCTACTTCTCAGACCCCTTTGTAAGCTCCTTCTCATCTCCCTGACCTAGAAATATTGGAGCGTCTTACAGCTTTCTGTCTTTTCTCGCTACACTCACCCGCTAGGTAATCTCTGTACTGTGTTTTCCTAACAGCACCCAAAGCAGCTTGACTGTCTTTCTCAAAGATGGCTAACCAGTGCCCTTCTGCTCTCAGCTCCCTCTGTGTTGAGGAGTCACCCTGCATTTTGCTGTTTCTTCCTGAGCTGCATCCACCCGCAACTTTGCCCAGTGGCAGCCTCACCAGTGTGATAACAATGATCAAAATGAAGCAAACCTTGGACCTCCCTGGTGGCGCAGTGGTCAAGAATCCACCTGCTAGTTCAGGGACATGGGTTCGAGCCCTGGTCTGGGAAGATCCCACATGCCACAGAACAACTAAGCCCATGCACCACAACTACTGAAGCCCGCGTGCCACAACTACTGAAGGCCGCGTGCCTAGAGCCCGTGCTCCGCAACAAGAGAAGCCACCGCAGTGAGAAGCCCACGCACCGCAACGAAGAGTAGCCCCCGCTCGCCGCAACTAGAGAAAGCCCGTGCGCAGCAACGAAGACCCAACGCAGCCAAAAATAAATAAATAAATACATAAATTTATTTCTTTAAAAAATGAAGCAAACCTTGAAGTCTGAGTCGTTCTAGAAGGCTCAGATGTCCAGGTCAACACGGAGCTCACGTTGCCTCACCAGGGGCTACATCTTGACCTCCTCCTGTCGACCTCACCTAGTTTTTGGAGAACCGTCCCTAAATAACCAATCATTCTGGTGCTAAGACCCTGGCTTGGATTTTGGTCTCACTTTAAAAAACTGCTTCTACGTCTAGTTAGATGGTCAGCAAATGGCCCCTTTGTAGCTCTAGGTCTTCACTCTAAGGCTCTGTATGGTCATTAAATCTGCTCTTCTGGCTCGACCAAGGACCCCCACAGTCCTGCACGTGAGCCCCCCATCTCTCCCTGTCTCTGCCCATCCTCCCTGGCCTGGCACCTGGCTGTGAGTAGGCACACTGTTCCTGGAGTCATGCCTTGTGCGTAGTAAACACTCAAGAAACGCCAGTTAAATTGAATTAACTAGAAGGGTGTTTCAGTCATCATCCGTAATTGCTGGGGGAAAAAAAGAACAACAGCAGCCCATTCCAAAGCAACAATTGACCATTTCTCATGACTGTGGGTTGACTGGGCAGTTCTGCGTGATTCTGTATTCCTGCCGGAGTGCTGGGATGGCTGTCTGGGCAGGGCCACACCTGCACATTAACGTCTTGGGAGCCAAGCATGA
Source organism: Grampus griseus (assembly GCF_964374135.1). NCBI lineage: Eukaryota > Metazoa > Chordata > Mammalia > Artiodactyla > Delphinidae > Grampus > Grampus griseus. The sequence goes on from NC_139010.1 coordinate 6,578,931, forward strand.
CCAGGGGCTATGGTTTTCCTCCACGTGGGCCTCTCCCCATGACTGCTGGGCTTCCTCATGCAGAATGGCTGAGTTCAGACTCTGCTTCCCTCAGGCTATCTGAGGTCCCATGGGCCAACGCTAGTCACTCAGCTAAGTCCAGAGTCTGTGCTGAGGAGACTCCACAAGATAAGTGGGAGGTCTGTACACTGGGGGCCCCCAAAATGGTGCCCCTCTAATCCCTGGGGAGACTCTCCTCCTCCAACACGTCCCTCAGTCCAGGTCACTCGGCAGAGCGGTTATCAGGTTGCAGACACAATTCCTGTCAGCACACAGCTTGGCCCAGGCACTGCCCTCCGTCATAAACAGCATCGTGCGGGTGGTGCGCACAGCCTCCATCCCTTTTTACCTCAGTAGCCACGACCCTTCACATTTCCATGGTCCTCTGAGGATCCCCAGGTCTCCACCTCCTTGCCTTCGTTGTTTTTATGCCCATGGAGGTCACGAAGGAGGTGGTAACTCGCCCTGTTTTACAGGTGGGGCTTAGACCGTTGCCAGGGGTGATCTCTATTCTGTTAGGCAAAGAAGAGTTGTCATCTTCCTTAGACTCTCTTAGTATATGGACTGTAGGTTACTGGCAAACTGTCAGTAACAGTGGCAGTGTAAACTTAGAGGAAAAATCTAAAAGCCCATTGACGAGGAAGAGTACTTTGCAATTAAAAACATACAATCTAACATGAGCTGGGTCACCCAGCCAGGATGGCAGGTAGATGGCGTGCCATTTCACCTAACGTCTTCTTACTTAGCACTGAAGCCAGGTGCAGAAAAGACTCACGTGCTCTTTAGCCCTAATAATGCTGGGTTTTTATTTCACAAGGGGCAAGTTCCCATCCATGACAATGACAGAGATGTTCTTTTCCCAGAGCGAAACTAGACTGTGCTCTCTCCCAGAAAGGATGAATGCTGGCCTCTGTGTGCTTCTCCTTAGATTTGGGAGGAAAGTGGCCCCAGTCTTGCTGGTCAGGAAGCAGATGCAGAAGTGGTACCTTCCCTCCAGCTTCTGGGACTCCGTTGAGCCCTCTTCCTCGCCCCTTTCCCACTGCAGGATGCACTAGGGGAAAAGGGACTCGTTGGCATCAAACCAGAGGCTCGAGGAGGGTACTTCAGAATCTCCTCCTCCGGGAAAGAGAGGAATTTCCTGAGGGCAGGGAGGAGGACACCAGGCTGAGGGATGGAAGGACGGAGCTGTAGAAAAAGAAAGCGGTGTTGCAGAGAGAGAGACCTGAGAGGTACCCTCTTTTCCAAACCTGCAGGGTGTGGGTCCCTGCTCTCCTGGGGTGCAAGGGGATGACTACGTTGGACCAGGTTATAACATCTGCTTGGAGATCCGACCATCTCTTGAGTAGAGAACGTTGAGTTCCCACCACTCTGGTGGCCGGGTATGGAGATGGGGGTGTATTGGGGAAAACAGGACTGTACCTGGGAGATTGGGAAAGCCAGAGGCACCTGGGAAAAGAGGGGCAAAATCGTATTCCTCTCCCAGATAAGATTCCAGGGCGCTGGGGGCTACTTCATTCCAGGGCCATATAAATGCCATCATGCAAATTTAGAAAAAGATGCCCAAAACGGGGAGGTGACAGGCATCTGGGCTGACGACGCAGCTCTAGGAGTGGAGGGGGCGGTGGGAGCCTAACTCTTCCCCCTCAGTAAGCAATTTGCCATTTGTGTAACCGCCGCCTCCTGATTGCTCCCCATAAGTGACCAGGTAACCGCTAGAGTCAGAATATGAGGGACCCCGTCACATCCTGGATGTAAGAACCTTCATTACATTTTTGAGAGCTTCCTGCAGGCCGCGCACTGAGCTAGAACTTTCCTTTCACCGCCTCCTTCAGCCCCCCCCCCAGAAGCTGCTGTTCACAACACCTGCTCCTCTGCGAAGGAGGCTTCGGAATCTTCTTGAGTTGAGTGGTCTGTCCCAGGACCCACAGCTAGTAGCCAGCTGAGCCCCGGGTCACCAGCTTCTCCCTCCGTCTCTACTCATGTTTGGAAGGCTGGCTCCTCTGACCGAATTGGTGCAAGAGGTTTTACCTGTTTTCCGTTCTTTTTATTTTATTTCACCGGTTCTCATCAAACTACCCGCAGATTCAGGTTAGGTCAGAGTCCTAGGAGGTGGTGGATCCGAAAAGGTCTGCCTTCCAAGCCCGGGTTCCCCCCACGGCATCACCCCCCCACCCCCAGTGCTGGGTTTGTCTCCTGCCCAAGTCTGATGACCTTAGCGAGCACCACCCATCTGCTGTGGCCCGGGGGACAGAGCATCTCTCTTCCCCAAGATGCCTCATGTCAGCTGTCCACTCAGGGCATCGTGGCTCCAGGGTCACTGCAGACAGACCCCATCAGCTTTTCTGCTTCTCAGTCTGAGTGGGAACTTGTGGTGACCGATCTCAAGCACAGCTGCTCCTTCCGTATCCTCCCCAGTGAAGAAATAGTCACTGAGCCCTTTCGTTTTGCAGTCTCTCATCTTCACCCTTAAGAATCCTCTGCGGGAGCTGTATATGTTTGGCTTCTTCAAGTTCTTGTTATTCATCTGTCTGTGAATGGACCATCTCAGAAGGATGAAATACGTATGCAGATGGGTCTGTTGAGATATATGTGTGTAGCTTTTTATTCACAAATATTAGCAAATTGTTGACTGTTTATGTTCATGCCACTCTTAATGAATAGTTTATATAGACAGTAAATTGGTAAAAATAATGTTATGTCTCAATAATTCCTTCCCACTGAGGAAGCAAACTGCTGAGTCTGTCTTTCACGCGCCTGTCGAGACGGAAGTTAGGGACACGAGGGGCCCCTAGCAGGAGGTTCTCTCTTCCCATCTTGAGACTGTGCAGTCCGCTGCATCCTGGGCTATGTACAAACAGTCTTGGTGGTCGCCCAGGGTAGAGCAGAGAGCTGCTGGGTGAACCCTGTGACACAGCACAACCACCAAGGGGAAGGGCACTGGGACAGAGATGCCCTGTTCTTTAAAAGCTCAGATGCGTCTACATATGTGTGCTTTCAGATTCAGATTATTGACAAAAGAAACCAAAACAACAAATGATAAACAACAAATACTCTCTCGGTCTGAGTGTGTCCCAAGTATTTGGATCGTACTAATACTAAAAAACAAATTTACCCTCTATCGGAAATTCAGATTTAAGTTGATATATTTTGTCTAGCAACCCTACCAGGAAGGGCCTTCCCCCACCATCCCCTCACTCGCCCGCCCCCACCCCGCCCCATCCTCCAGCCTATAATTGAGAGATTAAGAGACACAAGATTAGAAAAAGGTGAATAAGGAAGGAATGCAGGGAACTTGATGTCTGCTTCCTGGACAGCAGAAGGTAAGGAGTCAAAGAGGCTTTGACGTTAAAGCTCCCTTAGATAAAAATAAGACTCGGAACTGAGTCAAGCTGAGTCCAGTGGACTTTCCAGCATAAAATGTGGTTCTGATTAAATTGAAGGCTGCGTCCTTAAGATGATACCAGAATTCCATTAAATGGTGATCGGAAGCCATTACATTTAGGTGAGATGTTGCCCAGTTCCCTAAGTCCTCCCTTCTTCCCGCCCTGCCTCTCTCCCTCTTCCTTCCCTGCTCTTTGTTTCCTTTGTTCTCTCTTTCTTTCCTTTTCCCACTTTCTTTCATTGAATACATATGTATTTGTGACCAACTCTGCAAAGCAAGCCCTCAAAATGTTCATATTTTCACTCTTATCCAATTGCATCTTTCTTTGAATCCTTAAAAAAGAGAGGATAAATAAACTTCTGTGCATCCCATGGAACCAGGGGAAGAAGCGACTAGAAACAAAGAGGCCAGTTTTGTTGACTCGTGCCAACCTGGATCAAGCTATAAGCTACTGCTCGTGCAACAACCCACTGGCATTGCCAACCCAGAAAAGAGCAGATGCAATTAGCTTTAAAAGTAGAACTCCCACATGGGCTAAGCTGGAAACACCTCAACACAAATGAAAAGTGACAACTTGGGTCACAGAAGAGGCAAAACCCCAAAGACAGGGAAATATAGGTTGTCTCTCTAATTAATTCTGCTGATACACCTTCAGAGTTTCCAGTCAACTCCCTATCATCATTAACCATAAAAGAATTAGAAGGTGACGTGTAGAAGGAAGACCGTAAAATCTGCTTTGTTTCTCTATATTTCAAAATCTTGCTCCGAATATTGGGCAGGTCGCTTCCGATACCAGGACCTTCCCATGGGACACCCAGTGACAACCCAAAAGGGCTGATGCAATACATGGTCTGCAAATATTTCTCAGCTAGCATTTAATGGGCATCTCTATCAATAAAGAGCTCTGAATTCCCAAACTATTTAAGTCCCACGTTTATGACAACCTCCTCTGTAACTGTGGGTATCAGACACAGATTCTTCTTTCCATGAAGTTTGAGTTTGCTGGCTCTCCCATTAGTCCTTACACAAACGAATGTCGGCCGCCCTCCCTGGGCCCATCCTTCCTGCCCTTCCTGTTCTGTCACAGAGCTGTCACCGTGGGCAGCCTCTAATTCACAGCCCGTCTCTCTCGGCTGTTTCTGAGCTGGATCTGCCTAAGCTTTGTACTTGAGCCCATCACTCTGCATGAGAGGATGTTCCTGAGAGAGGGTACATTGTCACCTTCATCCCTTTCTTCAAATGGAAATGAGTTCTGTTATGCAATCATTGGCTGACGTATAATTTGTTCTTGCTGTGATCTGGTTGACAATTGTACATTAAAAGAAAGCCTTGAAGCCAGCAGCACCCAAGCTGAAATCCTCCTGCTATTTCCCAAAGAGAAGGACAAAAAGCAAAATGTAGCAGAAAATACTGGAGACAAATGGAAGATTTTCATTAGTGTTGGATGGCCACCTCCAGACTGCTGGAATTCCAAGGGCTATAATTCAGCCAGTTGTATTAAATGCTTTCCTTTTGGTCCATTTTCGTGGCCAGAGTGACTGCCACCTCTGTGTTTTTTGTGAAACTTCTCTTCAAACCAGATGTCTGCCATTTTGTTCTAGTTCATGGTGCCTTTTGGCTTGAAGATACATTGTGTGTCCAAAGGAGACATTCAAAATGATGTGGTTGAATGACAGTTATGTTGTTTTCACGGTCCTGAGGTCAGTACTGGACATGATAACTTTGCATTCTTTTACACATACCTTTGGTGAAAATCCTATTTATTTCCTGGATTAGTCATACTTACCAATAGTCAGGACGCTTCTGAAAACCACAGAATGTCGGCACGGGAAGAACGTTTAAAGATCATCTAATCTAAGTTGATTATTTTTTAGATTAGGAAAAAAAGCACAAAAGAAAAAGAAACTAGTCAAGATCATATTCCTCCTTTCTTTGTTTTCACTGAGAACTCTTATCATTCGGGACCACCTGCCTCCTGCTTTGAACTCCTCCCAGAGACTAGCATGGATGTTGGCTATAGTCTACTGGGTGCATATATATATGCTTGGAGATTAAATAGTAATAATGGCTACTATATGTTCAACATGGGCTATGTGAAGTGGTTTATTATACCATCTATTATCCTCCTAACAACTTTACAATGTCTGTAAAAAAATAACGTTACGAATGAAGAAACTGTAGTTGAGAGAACTAGAAGTAACTGGCCAAAGGTCACACAAGTCATCAGTCATAGAGATGGGTTTCCATTCAGTTCGTTCAGCCTCAAACATGAATGCTTCTTCCACAATATCATTCTGACTTGCAAGCAATATAGGGTTTAAAGGTGCAGTTAGAATTCTTAGGATTTCAGTAGGAGCAATCTGGTTCAATTTGTGTCTATCCTGACAGTTCTGTGATCCAGACTCGAATACAAGCTTGAAAGAGCTGAAGACACACAGATTGTAAACAGTTTGCAACAAAGAGTATCAACAAAACAAAAAAATAGCTTTACAAGCCTGGGGGCTGAAGGATCATGAATCTTGGACAAAAATAGGATTTCATCTATACTCGCTAGTGTGAGATGAAATTTTCTATCACCAGAGTGACTTAGAATATGGAAATCAGAATTATAGGAGCTAAAAAATTCAAGGTTCTTGAAGGCTCACTGGTATCTCCTACGGGGGCACCTTGCCAAAAAAGAATGGCTCTCTGACATAAAATTCCGGGCCTCAGCGCCTGAGAGGAAGAAGGGATTCTTAAAACAAGGGCATGGTTTGTCCAGTGTGGTAGGCAGAATAATGACCTCCAAAGCTGTCCATGTCTTGGAATCTGTGAATACATTAGGTTACATGGCAAAGGAGGATTAAGGTTGCAGACGGAGCTAAATTTACGAATCAGATGACCTTGCGATGGAGAGATTATTCTGGATTATTGGGGTGAGCCCCGTGAAGTCACAAGGGTTCTTATAAGTAGAAGAGGGAGGCAGAAGAGGAGAGTCAGATGTGATGCTGGAAGCAAGGTTGGAGTGAGGTTATGTGGGGACTCAATTTGCCACTGCTGGCTTTAAAGATGGAGGAAGACGCTGTGATCTAAGGAATGCGAGTAGCTTCTAGAGGCTGGAAAAGGCAGGGAAATGCATTCTCCCTCAGAGCTCCCAGAAGGAACACAGCCCTACTGAAACCTTGATTTTTTTAGGACTTAGGACCTCCAGACTGTAAGATAATAAATTTGTGCTTTTTGAAGCTCCAAGCTGTGGTATCAATAATTTGTTACAGCTGTAATAGGAAACTAATACATCCATAAACTCTAAAGACCAGAAGGCAGTGGGATGATGTATTCAAAGTGCTATAAACAAAACTAAACAAAACAAAACTGTCAACCAAGAATCCTACATCTGGTGAAATTATTCCTCAAGAGTGAGTGAGAAACTACGATGTCTCCAGATAAACAAAAGCTGAAGGAGTTCATTATCACTGTAGCTGACTTGTAGGAAACATCTGAGGAGGTTCTAAAGGGTGAAGTAACGGACATGAGAGAGCAACTCAAAGCCATATAAAGAAATAAAGAACTCAGTCAAGGCAAATTCAAGTCAAAAATGCTAATATTGGGCTTCCCTGGTGGCACAGTGGTTGAGAGTCCGCCTGCCGATGCAGGGGACACAGGTTCGAGCCCTGATCCGGGAAGATCCCACGTGCCGCGGAGCAGCTGGGCCCGTGAGCCATGGCCGCTGAGCCTGCGTGTCCGGAGCCTGTGCTGCACAACGGGAGAGGCCACAACAGTGAGAGGCCTGTGTACCGAAAAAAAAAAAAATGCTAGTATTATTGTAACATTGGTTTGTAAAGGCACATTTTGTTTTCTACATGATTTAAAAGATTAATATAGTTAAAGAAAAATAATTATTAATCTAAAAGCTAGGATTATTATAACTTTGGTTTATAACTCCAAATCTTGTTTTCTACAGAATTTAAGAAACGAATAAATTTAGAAGAATTTTTAGTTTATGTTTGTGGCACACAGTGTATAATGATGTAATTTTGTTACATCAACAACCAAAGGGAGTGGGACAGAGCTGTAAAGGAGCAGAGTTTGTGTATGTCATTAAAGTTAACCTGATATTAATTCAAATTAGAGTGTTATAACCTTAGGATGTTAAATGTATAATCTCCATGGTAACCACAAAGAAAATAGCTATAGAATATACACAGAAGGACGTGAGAGAGGAGTTTAAATGTTCACTACAAAAAAATCAACTAAAACACAGAAAGAAGACAATAATGCAGGACGTGAAGGACAAAAATGCTACAATACATATAAAAAACAAACAGCACAATACAGAATTAAGTCCCTCCTCAGTAATTACTTTACGTGTAAATAGATTGACTGCTCCAATCAAAAGACAAAGATTGGCAGAATGGATAAAAACACATGATTCAACTATATGCTATCTAAAAGAGACTCACACAAATAGTTTGAAAGTGAAAGGATGGAAAAAAGATATTTCATGCAAATAGCAACCAAAAGAGAGCAGGAGTGGTTACACTAATATCACACAAAATAGACTTTAAGTAAAAAAAATTTACAAGAGACCAAGAACATTATATACTAATAAAAGGTTCAATACAGTAAGAAGATATAATGATTATAAACATTTATGCACCCAGTAGACCATCAAAATAATTGAAGCAGAAGATGACAGAATTGAAGGGAGAAATAGACAGTTCTACAACACTAGCTGTTGGCTTCAATACTCCACCCCACTCTCAATAATGGATAGAACAAGCAGACGGAGAAAAGCAAGGAAATAGAGGACTTAAACAACAATAAACCAGCTAGATTTCACAGACATATACCAAACGCCCTACCCAACAACAAAAGCATACACATTAATCTCAGGTGCACATGGGACAGGTTCCAGGATAGACCATATGTTAGTCCACAAATTGAGTCTCAATAGATTAAAAAAAGATAGATATTCTACAAAGTATCTCCTCCAACCACAAGGGGATAAAGTTAGAAATCCGTAACAAAAGGAAAACTGTATTAAAAATTAAACAACACATTCTTAAGAAGCCAACAGATAGAAAAAGAAATCACAAGGGAAATTAGAAAGTACTTGGAGACAATAAAAACAAAAATACATTATACCAGAACTTGTGGGACACAACTTTTATTAATAGCTATAAATGCTTACATTAAAAAAGAAGAAAGATCTCAAATCAATAATCTAACTTTACAACTTAAGGAACTGAAAAAGAAGAACCAAGTAAACCCAAAGCTAGAAGAAGGAAAGAAATAATAAAGATTCAAGCAGAGATAAACAAAATAGAGAAGAGAAAAAGAATAGAGATGATCAACAAAACTCAAAACTGCATCTTAGAAAAGATCAACAAATTGACAAACTGTTATGTAGGACTAAGATAAAAAGAGAAGACTCAAATTACTAAAATCAGAATAAAAGTGGGGACATTACTACCAATTCTACACAAATAAAAAGGATTATAAGAGAGTACTATGAAAAACTATACACTATCAAATTGGAAAACCTGGGTGAAATGACGAACTTTTAGAAACATAAAACCTATCTAGACTAAATTATGAAGAAATATAAAATCTAAGTAAGCTTGAGAGATTGTATCAGTAACCAAAAATCTCCCAGCAAAGAAAAGCCATGAAACTGAGCTTCACTTGTGAATTCTACCAAACACTTAAAAAAATAGCACCAATTTTTCTCAGATTTTTACCAAAAATTGAAGAGGAGAGAACACTTCCTAATTCATTCCATAGGCCAGCATTACTCTGATACAAAAGGCAAAGACACTACAAGAAAAGAAAGCTACAGACCAATATCCATATCCATTATGGACACTAATGAAAAAAAATCTCAATAAAATATGAGCAACTAAATTCAGCAGCATATTAAAAGGATTATACACCATGACCAAGTGAGTTTTATTCCTGGAATGCAAGGATGGTTCAGCATACAAATATCACTCAGTATAATACACCACATTAGGGCTTCCCTGGTGGCGCAGTGGTTGAGAGTCCACCTGCTGATGCAGGGGACACAGGTTCGTGCCCTGGTCCGGGAGGATCCCGCATGCCGCGGAGTGGCTGGGCCCGTGAGCCATGGCCACTGAGCCTGCGCATCCGGAGCCTGTGCTCCACAACAGGAGAGGCCACAACAGTGAGAGGCCCGCGTACCACACACACACACACACAAAATACACCACATTAATAGAATGAAAGGGGAATAAACATATGATAATCTCGATGCCAAAGAAAGTGTCTGACAAAATTCTACACCCATTCATTATAAAACCAATCAACAAACCAGGAGTAGAAGGAAACTACCTCAAAATAATCAAGGCCATATATGGAAAACTCACAGTGAACATCATTCTAATGGTGAAAGACTGACACTTTTCCTCCAAGATCAGGAAAAAGGTAAGGATGCCTGTTTTTGCCACTTCCATTCAACATAGTCCTGAAAGTCCTAGCCAGAGCAATTAGGCAAGAAAACGAAATAAAAGGCATCCAAATTGGAAAGGAAGAAATAAAATTATCTAGGTTCACAGATGTTATTATCTTATATGTAGAAAGCCCTAAAGATTACACACACACACACACACACACACACACACACACACACACACACAAACAGAACTAATAAATGAATTCAGCAAAGTAGCAGGATGCAAAGTCAACATATAAAATCAGTCGCATTTCAATAGACTAACAATAAACAATCTGAAAAGGAAATCACAAAAACAATTCCATTTACAATACCATCAAAAAGAATAAAATACTTAGGAATTAACTAAGGAGGTGAAAACTTGTACAGTAAAGTCTACAAAACATTGCTGAAAGAAGTTTCGGAAGACATAAATAGATAGAAAATATCCATGTTCATGGACCGGAAGAATTAATATTGTTAGGATATCAAATTTACCAAAAGTGTTCTACAGATTCGAAGCAGTCTGTATCGAAACTCCAAATATGTTTTATTTTCAGAAATAGAAAACCCATCCTAAAATCCATATGACATGTCAAGAGACCCCAGATAGCGAAAACAATCTTTAAAAGGAAGATCAAAGCTGGAGGACTCACACTTCTTGATTTTAAAACTTATTACAAAGCTATAATAATCAAGACAGTATCAAAATAGACATATAGACCAATGGATTAGAATTGAAAGCCCAGAAATGAACCCTTGATTTTTGACAAGTGTGACAAGAACATTCATTGGGAGAAAAAACAGTCTTTTCAACAAACGGTGCTGGGAAAACTGGACATCCACATGAAAAAGAGTAAGCTGGGCCCTTATCTAATACCATATACAAACATTAGCTCAAAATGGGTTAAAAACCTAAATGTAAGACCTAAAACTATAAAACTCTTAAAAGAAAACATAGAACACAAGTTTCATGACATTGTATTTGGCAATGTTTTCTTGGATAGGATACCAAAGGACAGGGAACAAAAGAAATAACAGACAAACTGAATTTCATTAAAATGTAATCAAAAGACACCATCAAGGAAGTAAAAAGGCAACCCACAGAATGGAAAGAAATATTTGTAAATCACATATCTGATAAAACATATCTGATCAAAAAAAAAAAAAGGATTACTATCCAGAATATATAGGGAACTCCTAAAACTCAACAACAGAAAAAGAAACAACCCAATTCAAAATGGAAAAAGAACTTGAATAACCATTTCTCAAAAGAATACATGCAAGTGGCCAATAAGCACATAAAAAGCTGCCCAGCATCATTAGGGAAATGCAAATCAAAACTACAATGAGGGGCTTCCCTGGTGGCGCAGTGGTTGAGAGTCCGCCTGCCGATGCAGGGGATACGGGTTCGTGCCCCGGTCCGGGATGATCCCACATACCGCGGAGCGGCTGGGCCCGTGAGCCATGGCCGCTGAGCCTGCGCATCCGGAGCCTGTGCTCCGCAATGGGAGAGGCCACAACAGTGAGAGGCCCGCGTACCGCAAAAAAAAAAAACAAAAAAAAACTACAATGAGATACCACCTTACACCCATTAGAATGACTACTATCAAAACACACGCACACGCACACACACACACACACAAGAAATAACAAGTGTTAGTGATGTGGAAAAATTAGAATTCTTGTACACTGTTGGTGGGAATGTAAAATGGTACATCTGATGTGGCAAATAGTATGGCATTTCCTCAAAAAATTAAAAACAGAATTACCATATGATCTAGCAGTTTCATTTCTGGGTATATACCCAGAGAAGTGAAAGCAGGTCTCAAAGAGATATTTGTACACTCATGTTCCTAGCAGCATTATTCACAATAGCTAAAACGTGGAAGCAACCCAAGGGTCCGTTTACAATGAATAGGTAAGCAAAATGTGGTATATACACACAATGGAACCTTAAAACCCTTAAAAAGGTTGCTACAACATGGATGAACCCAAAGACGGATACTGTATAATTCCACTTATAGGAGGTACAGTGTGCCCTCCTATCTGTGGGTTCCACATCCACGGATTCAACCAACTGCAGATCAAAAATATTTTTTAAAAAATTCAGAAAGTTCGAAAAAGCAAAACTTAAATTTGCTGCACACTGGCAACTATTTATATAGTATTTGCATTATATTTACAACTGTTTACAGCACAGTTACATTGAATTAGGTACTATAAGTAATCTAGAGGCGATTTAAAGTATACGGGAGGATGTGTATAAAATACTACACCATTTTACATAAGGGACTTCAACATCCTTGGACTTTGTTATCCACAGGGCATCCTGGAACCCATCCCCCCTGGATACTGAGGGATGGCTGTACTTAAGTGTATTCAAAATCATGGAGACTAACGGTATAATGGTAGTTACCAGGGGCTGAGGGGAGGAGGGGTTGGAGAGTTATTAATAGGTATAGAATTTCAGTTTTATAGGATGAAAAGAATTCTAGAGATAGATAGTGGTGATGACTGCACAACATTATGAATGTATTTAATACCATTGAACTGTACACTTAAAAATGGTTAAGATGGTAAATTTTATGTGTATTTTATCACAATATAAAAATGGAAAGAAAAAAAAAAACTCTTCTGAACCATTGTGCTATCAGATGAGCCTCTGATGACAAAGAGAAGAGATGCAATGATTTCAATCATGTTTTTAAATTACTCCTTTGTGCCAGACTCCAGACTAGACACTTTATATGCTTCAGTGAAGAGAGCCAGGGCATCCTTTAGCATGGGGTTAAAGAATTGATGCCGCGATTTTCTTTTCCAGGTGAGAGGGCTGCCAATTTGGGCTGGGTTCAGCTGGCTGGTTCTTCTCTGCTGGACTTGGCTGGGCTCACTCACATGTCTGTGGTCCATCCACTCCCATGCAGCTCGTAGTTTCCGTGCTGGGGCGGGAGGCAGGGGCTATTTAAGCTGGGCAATAGGAATGAAAGGTCGTATGTCCTATGTCTGTGACGTCCCTCATCATCCAGCAGGCCTCCTTGGGCTTACTCACTTGGGGCAGAAGGGTTCCAAGTACAGCGGCAGGGCAAGTGCTTTTCAAGTCTCTGATTGCATCACACTTGCTACTGTCCAAAGAAGGCTATGTGGTCAACCCAAACATGGGAGAAAGGAAGACCCCAGCTCTTTTTTTTTTTTTTAAACATCTTTATTGGGGGTATAATTGCTTTACAATGGTGTGTTAGTTTCTGCTTTATAACAAAGTGAGACCCCAGCTCTTGATGGAAGGAGTTATGAAACCACATGCCAGGGTGTGAATTATAGGGGTTGGGGGCGAGGAAGACCTCATGACCATTCGTGCAATCTAGCCCAATTTTAAAAGTGAAACAGCCATGGCCCAAAGACAAGGACGTGTTCCTTGGCAATATTTGACATTGACGGTGAGTTTGATCAGTCTAACATGCAAAGAGCATCTTAAAATACTACCCAAAGCATTCATGCTTAAATAACCCACCCCATGAAAGAGAGACACAGAATTCCTACAGTATCGTTTCACTGAAAGATACGTGGTCCCTTTTACAATGGAAAGCTGAGATGCTCTTGAAATAAAACAATGGATGATGGTGACTGGATCGAGACGTCTGTTCTTATTTCTCCCCTCTTTTTAGATCCACTTCTTAAAAGCCTAGGGTCTCAACCATACATTTTGAAGCCCACTTCGATGGCAGGGCTGGTTGGGGCAGGGCATGATTCCACGGGCCTCTCCTGGGCTCCGGCTGCCACCATCCTACTTGGCAAGACCCCTGACTCCATTTCTAATCCCCGAGCCCCAGTGGCTGGAGTTGCCAGGTGTCAGAGAGGCACTCCGCTGATAAGAGCAAGAATGCTTTACCCACGCACCGACTGCCAAGCTCTGAATGTTTAGGTGAGGCTGAATGAGAAAAACAATTGCCTGTCAGAACACTTCATTGCCTTGGAGAAACCTCGTGTCCATCTTTCTTTTTGACGGGTGCCCTCAGATTTCTTTTCCGAGATCCAGGACTCTCAGCCGATGCTGGCTTCCGTCTGCGTGAGCGAGGGAAAAGCTGTCACTGTCCGTCAGATTTTGGAAGGTGCCTAGGGACTCTCCTAGTTTTGAGGAAAGCTGGCGATGAAAAAGGAGCATCTGAGCTACAGTAGCAGCCAGTGAGGTCCTGGGGTGAGTGGCATTTTACTTTTGTACACACCGTGCTCCCAAAAGGGGGTTTCAGGTGGCCTCCAAAAATATAGGTATATCAGAATGTGAAGAGTAAATCAGAGTGAAGGGAAAAATAAGGGCAAAAAGAATTAGTGAAACACTAATTGGACACACTTTTAGGCAAGTCGCTCAGAAAAATACAACCAATTATATGAGTCCCAGTGTTCACGAAATAGAATTCAGTTCGTTCCTCAGGAGAAGAGCATTTCTTTCTACTCTTATGCTTTGAAACCCAATTCCCCCAAGGGTCCTTACAGCGAGGATGCCCTGCAATGCTGTGAACAGGGTCCTCGCCGACTTCCTGATACAAATACTGTGATGGCCAACGTCATCGGGCTGCAAGGCAGGAACCCCTGAGGTCTGGTGTGACACCGATGGGCGTCCTCAGCCCAAATGCCTGAGACGGCCGAACAGGCAGACCTGGCTCGGTGGGTTTGAATATGCCAGTCTATTTCAAGGGCATAGAGAAACCATCAGCGAGGGTTCTAACCCGTGGACCCCTGCGGGATTTTTGACAAAGTACCAACAGTTCTTCAGAGGTCCCCCCAAACTGGGTTCCTCTCCTTAGAAAAGAGACACTTAACTAACTGACGGGAGAGATTTGTCCCGCCAGTTCTGGGAAGGTTCTGGACCACATCTCGGTAGGGGGGTGGCAGGGAGAGCAGGGAAGCTAAAGCCACAGGACTACGTAGGGAACAGGGAGGGAAACGGTGAGGCTGTCGCAGAAAGGTCCCAAGCCCTGCATGACTCCAGATCCCTAGCTCGTAAGGAGGAAAGAGTACACTGGTCCAGCACAGGCGCTGGAGTTGGGCACACCTGGACCCAGCATCATCACTGGTGGCACTGGGCAGGGGACAATCTCTCGGACCCCAGACTCCTTCGGTGAAAATGACTTAACGTATTTGCTACTACTTAGCTGCAGCAAACAGAAAACTCAATTAATCCAACTTAAGCAGGACGGGCATTGTTCATCTCACACAGCTGGAAGGCCCAGGTGTGCAGTCCAGGGCTGGTATGCTCAGACGTGTCACCAGGGACTCAGGCTCTTTCTTTTGTTTAAATAATACTTGTTTATTGAGTAAATGATTATGATATACATATAACATGGAAAATCCTATTCATGTTTGCCCAGTGTCCAATAAAAAAGGTGTTTTTTTTCGCTTTTAAAAAAATTTTTTATTTTATATAGGAGTACAGTTGATTTACAAGGTTGTGTTAGTTTCTGCTGCACAGCAAAGTGAAATAGTTATACGTATACATATATTCACTCTTTTTTAGATTCTTTTCCCATATAGGCCATTAGAGTATTGAGCAGAGTTCCCTGTGCTCTACAGCTAGGTCCTTGTTTGTTATCTATTTTGGGCTCTTTCTCTTCCACCATCTTTGATTTGTAACTTTCATCCTCCTGAGGCCCGTCTAGGCTTCCTGTCTGTCCTGTCCTCCAACCGGGAGGAAGACAGACAATACAAAGCCTGCTGCTCTGAAGCTTTGTTATTTTCTCCAGAGGAGGAGAAATCTCAGCTTATCTCCCATTAGTCAGAAGTGTGTCACGTGGTCATCCCTAGCTGCAAGGAAGTCTGGGAAGATTGCTGTTGGCTGCCCTCCTTTAAATTACAGAAAGACAAGGGAAGGGTCCTACTTGGCATGCTGGTGCCATTTCACGTCACTTGTCCCCAGCCAGTAATGTGTTTCTGTCTTGAAAGCATTTCACCCACTGCCTGGAACTCGGAAAGCACACAATAAATGTTACTGTTACTCACATGCCACAGAGCACAGTCTCCCCAAAACTCTGCCTTGTCTGGCTGGACCCAAGGGATTGTCAACCAAGTGTCCCAGGTTTTCCAGATCAGTCACAGTTTAAATTGTTTGTGGTCTAAACATGCATTAGATAACCATTTGGGATGCAGAAAATATGATCCCCATACCATGAAGAAGTTCTGGTGACAGGGGTTGAAGTAAAAATTAATTGATACGGTTTTCAGAGAATCAACAGATAAGCCCGGGGAATGGTAGAAATATATCCCTGAGGTATTTCTATATAGAAATATAGCCACGCAATCGCTGTGCTCTGAAAAATCAGAGACTTTAAATCTCTTAGGAAAATCTAAGCTGTAAGGAAAGAGTAGGGTGATTTTCTTCACCCCGTGAAAATTATGAAGGGGAAAAGGATTTTCTTATGGAACTTAATGCCAATTTACCAGAGCAAGGAGTCAGAGCTCTGACCTTCAGCCCGCTTCCCAAGGAGACTGGATATAAGCCCTCGGGCTATACATACTGAGGAGTCGCTTACAACGCAGGCCCTGAGGGGACAGGGTGGTGACCACGATTAGCCCCGGGGCCCTGATCTTTCTGCAGTTCCCTCCCCGGGGTCTAGTGGGACCCTGGAGGGAGCTCGACCCTCCCCACTCCGCCACTCTGTGGTTGGGAAGCTAGAAGGAATACGGGGATAGGGATGTTTCGATCACCCACATACAAGTAGTGGGAGCTGCCAGCTGTGCTCTCTGCGGTGCGTGAGCGTCTAATGAGAGACGACAGGCAGCTGAGTGTGGCACAGAGGTGCGGTGCTCCGGGCATCTCTAAGAAGGCGGGGTCGCTGTTGAACCTGGAAACATGATCTATTTCCTTGTTGGTGTGTAAGTGTTCTTTCCAGCTCTATATGGAATTCCAGGTTTGCCCTGCTAACTCTCCAAGGCAAGGGCATCCCTATAGTGTATGTATAAGGTGCACATGCTAATTAAAGAACAAAGTCACAAGAAATTGAGGGATGTTTGGTTGTTGGTTTGAACCAGCCCCTGTCACCATCCCACTATGGGGAGGAGATGGGACAGAACAGAGAGGGAAGGCGGGAGACCATTTCCTGGTCATAAGCAACTCAAGCTTTCACTTTAGAGCAAATCCTTGGGAGGAAAGCAAACCTTAAATGCCAAGCTTGCATCTCTAATACTTGACGCTGCTAATTTAGGAAGAGAAGTCACCAGACTCTGCCCTTTCTGGGGCCTCCAAGCCAGCTTAACCCTTCCAGGCACGACAACCTGCGTGCCTCTGACAGTGAGGCAAGGGCTGGAAAATGTCGCTTTAAAAAACGCCACACTCCTCTCTCTCTTGAAAATACTGGGAAATGTCATTCCAGGGCCCATGGCCATGGACACCGTTCCCCAGAGGATGCAGAGGAGAACCGCTGAGATACAGAACCAGGATGAGGAGAAATAGGAATGTGGAGGAGCCGGACTGCACTTTGTCACATCTTCCTAGAGGCCCCAGTGATTCCTTGTGAGAAGGGCAGGCAGAACCTGCGAGCTGTCCCCTCTTCCTTTACTAATAGAGCCCCGGACTTTATGCTAGCCCATGTGGCTACCCAGAGTGAAAGATCACAGCCTCCAGCGTCCTTTGCTGCTCAGTGTGGCTATATGACTAAATTCTGGCTGATGGAAACTTCTGGAAAGGGTGCTTAAAATGCCGAGACATGCCCTTATTGTTCCCTTCCATGCTCCCGCTGTCTGGAATGAGTTTGTGATGTGATGGCTGGACCTCAAGCAGCCACAGTGGACCATGAAACCACTCTGGGATTGAGG
Source organism: Grampus griseus (assembly GCF_964374135.1). Lineage (NCBI taxonomy): Eukaryota > Metazoa > Chordata > Mammalia > Artiodactyla > Delphinidae > Grampus > Grampus griseus. Next base: position 6,596,588 of record NC_139010.1, read on the forward strand.
ACCACATTTGATAAAATGGCAAAATAGAAGGAATCTCGGTCACTTGGGTATTTTATGAAGTGGAGGAAACTTGCCGGATTTGGACCACCTACTTTCAGACTGAATGTGAGAGAGAAATAAGCTTCTACCTTATTTCAGTTATTCTTACTGGGGACTTTGCCATGCTTGCTGTTGAATCTGTTCTTAACTAGCATAGAAGGGAATAAGCTTTAGACCAAAATCTCATTGTATCTTATTTGTAGTATGGGTACTTATAGCTACCTATAGATATTTAACTAAGAATGCTTGAGAAGCTTCTTTAACTTAAACTTCGATAAACACAATACAATGAGTGACTGAACGCACCGTAGACGGTCTTATACCCTCACGTATGCACGTTGGCGTTAAGACTACAGAAAACTGCATTGGACCGGCAGGTTTGGATCACTTCAGGGCTCTGGGTGTAGGGACTTCCCTAGGTGTCTGGCATCTGGTCCTGGGTGACTAGGGCGGGGGAGGGGAGTGAGCACCCCATAGAGGAGGTGGTGGGGTGCCCGCTCTAGATGGGTTGGTTGGCAGGTGGAAGGTGAGCTCCCAGTTGCGTTGTTTACTGTCTGTAGGAACTGGCTAGCTCTGGGAGGGGCAGTCCCCTCTCAGGCCCCGGAGGCCAAAGCATCACATCTAGAAACCAGGAGATGTGGTTATCCAGAAGGGCACGATGTCATTCTCGAGCACCCGTGCTTGTCGAGGAGCCGCCGACAGCACCCGTCCTTACTCAGATCTCGCCTCGTCCGCTGGCCCTGTCAGAACCTCTCCTCCACCGCGCCTGTGTCTCCCAGGAAGCCCGTATCACCCTTGGTTTGTGGTCACGTATATACGTGGTGATCTTGCCATCTACTCCGGGAGCCCCTGAGAAACAGGGAGGTGTCAGTCAGCTCCATATTACCTCCCAACGTCCTCCCCAGGCCTGGCACAAAGCTGGCCCCGCAGGTGCGTGTGGAATTGATGAAAACCCAGTGCCGAGCGCAGGAGGTCTGTGGATGTACACTGACCTGTGTGTGATGCTTTCCCCGAGGGAGTGAATTCCCCAGTCACTTCTTACTAAGGCAGTGATGCGGAGGTGGGCAGAGCTACTCTGTTTCCTGTGTTTATTCCTCAAATGCCGTGCGCTCTTAGGGGAAGGCAATTTCACTAGATAATTTGGGGACCAGGATTACTCCTTCTTTCTTAACGTTGAGTTATTTGCATGACAGGAATCCGCATTTACAACGATGAAAACCACAACTGAATTTGGAATAAATCTGGGTGGGAGCAGCACGCTCGTAAAAAATCAGCAGGTTTGGGATAGAGGGAAGCAGAATCATTCCGTGGAAAATTTCAGCGCAAATTGAATTTTCTTTTTTTCGAGTGCTTTAATTTGCTCCTTCCGTGCTTTTGTTACTTGACTTAAAAAAGCAACTTTACATAGTGCTCATAGTACCTACGAGTTAAATATTTCCTTTCTGCATACGTGATGGCAACCGCAGTGTAGCTATTTCATTACTAAATTAAATGATTTCTAATTATTCATGATGAGTCCACTTTCCAACAGCTATTTTATTATCTCCATATTTTTTCTCTGCAGCTCTTCTAAACAGATTTTGCCCCTAATCAAACAGATCAACTTGTATTTTTTCCTTTCTCTCTCTCTCTCTTCATTACTCAAAAGAAACATTCTCAAGTGCCTTTAACTTCAGGTCTCAGTAATGAACAAAAGGATACATTATCAAGGATAGCCTTTTCCAAAACTGTAATTTTAAAACTGTTTCATGCTTTTGGATGGCAGCAGGCAGTTGTAAGTAGGTACAAAGCGACGTAAATCCAGTCCCCACTGTCTACTTTTTTTTTTTTGGTTGCATTGGGTCTTAGTTGTGGCTTGCCGGCTCCTTAGTTGTGGCACATGGGCTCCTTAGTTGCAGCTCAGGAGCTCCTTAGTTGCAGTTCGCTGGCTCCTTAGTTGTGTCATGCCAACTCTTAGTTGTGGCATGCATGTGGGATCTATTTCCCTGACCAAGGGTCGAACCAGGGCCCCCTGTATTGGGAGAGCGGAGCATTAACCACTGCACCACCAGGAAAGTCCCCACTGTCTACTTTTTTAAAGGGTGCTTTTTAAGTCTCTGACAAAATTTGTCATTGGGGCTTTAATATAGAGAGCAAATTGAATCTTTATTTCTCTTTAAGACAAAGTGAACAACCTGCTGTATAAAAAGATAAATAAAATAAAATTCAAAAAATAAAAAGAAAGACAAAGTGAAGTCCCGTACCCTCCAAAATAACCAGCCAGGAACAAAATGAGGAGAAGTCACCTAAGCTTATTTTCTTTCTTTCTTTCTCTTTTTCCCTCTGAGGCAAATGGCCCTCCAAATACAATGGGGAACTGCCATGACTGTTCCTATAGTCCAGGTGATCTGGGCCGGTGTTGGTTGAGCAGTAAAGTGCAGTAAAGAGCAGCAGTGACAGCTACTGCCATCAGGAGGCATTTAATTGTGTTACATAAAAGCCAGTGATGGCACTGTCCATGGGGACCAGCCGTAGCTCGGACACCTGGCTGGAAGTACGTGGCACACGGCACTCTCCCGAGAGAGGCTGAATTGAGTTGTTGTATTGAGTTGATTTTTCCTCTAAACAGGATTGAAAATATCATTCCCATCACAACAGCACAGAAAGAAATGGAGATCTGCCCACGAAAAATCCCATTAACTCATTAAATAGCAGCATTTTCAAGAGTATATTAGAGAAGAAAATGGAAGTATCAGAAGAGAACTTCCACACAGCTCGCCATGCAGTCCTCCGCTTTGCCTGCCTTTGTCCCTACCCTGCACAGCCTGGATGTGATACCCAAGCCCTCCGTTTCCATCAGGCCCCTCTCCTGTCGTTCATTTCTCCCTCTATCGTGTAAACACGCCGTGCCAGCTCCCATCTCAATAATGGTAACCACAGCACTGCGATTCCAAGGAAACCCCCTGGATCCCACGTCCTTCCCCCAGGCTGCGTCTTTTCTTTGCTTCCCTTTCCAGCGACGTTCCTAAGAGTTAGTTCCAACCCCTGCCTCTTCCTCTTCCCCTTCTCCCATTGTCTCATGAACCTACCCTGGCCAGGCCTTCATTCCTCCCGTTCCTCGAGCTCTGCGCTCGTCCAGGTGACCTGTGTGTCGCTGAATCCAGCGGTCAGTGTCTCCGTCCTTTGATGACTCCTGCCTTCTCCATAGACTTCCTCCCTGGGGCTCTAGGACACCTCTTTTGTGGCCCCTATTCCTTCTCAGCCCCAGTCTCACCAGCAGTTTCTTCTCCTCTTCTCTACTTCCAAGAACTGGCTTTCCCCGGAATCCAGAGTTCTTTGTCGTTTGTTAAAGAGTCCTTTAAAATATGTCTTTTGTCCTTTCTCTGCTCACTCCCTGCTGCCCCACAGCTTTAAAGACATATATAGGAGGAAGATTTGCATACTTATTTCTCCATCTTGGACCTGTCTTCTGAATTCCACACTCACATACTTGACATCTCCCCTGAGGTTCTATAAGCTTGTCAAATTTGACATGTGCAAAGCCGAACTATTTCTATCCAGAAACATGCCCCCCATAGTCCTTTCCCATCACAGTAAGTGGCAAATTCATTCTTTAAGTTTCTCAGGTAAAAAATTCTTGAATCTTCATCTCCCATACTCCACATCTGAACCATCAGCAAGTCCTGTCCACTCTGCTGCAAAGTGCACCCAGCATCTGATCTCTCCCACTACCTGTGCTCTCCTTTGCTGTGGCCTATTGCAGTAGCTCTCTAACTAGTCTCCCTGATCCTATCCTTGAACCTAACCCATCCCCCCAAAGCATGGCATTTGTTCTCAGCCAATGCCAGCCAGAGTCGAGATACCTTACAGCTAGATTTAATGAGAGTGACATATAGGAAAGTTGAAAGGACACCAGCCCAGCTACTTCCTGGGGAAAAAAAGTCAACTTTTTGTTAACTTCAGAGTAATTGCATTTAGGAGCCCTTCTAATTACTCTTAAAATGACCACCTGAGCCATGAGTCCGCTCTGTGACCATGTCTGTTGTGATTCCAAGTCCCAGTAAGAACAAAACCAGGTGGGCAGCAGAGCTTGAAAAATATTGCTTTAACAAGATTTATTTCTATCAGGGTCTGCTACAGATGGTCAGGCCCAGTACTAATAAAAGTACATGGTTTCTGGTCCTCTGGGACAGACCTTTCCCAGCTTTCTGGAGGTTGCAACATCCTCTTGTTTATTTAATTCCCTAACTTCTTTTCCACTTCTCTCCACCCAAGTTAGGCATGTTTTATTTATGTAAAATTTAATGGATGGAAATTTAAATTGTTACTGTTCTGAACATTTTTAGAGACTTTGACATCATGGGAGTTATTACATAGCTGAGAATCACAGCTTCAAGGCAATATTTGAAAGAACGAATGGGACCCAGAGAGCCAAGAGAGGAAAAAATAAATCAACAGAGAAGGACATAGAGTTAGGAGGAGGAAGAATCAACAGAGAACTGAATCAATAAAAGGCAATGGAACCCCTGAATGTTGCCCTCCACACGTCGGGGGAGGCAGTTATGTTTATGTGATTGCTACGGGGACTAAGTGCACTCAGTTCATTCATTCAAAAAGAAATATCTCTGAGCACTTGCTTGGTTATGGGCAATTTTGTAGGCATCAAAGAAAAAATAAAGATGAATAAAATAATATTTATTCCCTTGAGGAAGTCCAAACCTATAAGGGAAAATGAATGGTAACCTGAGTCAGAGAACAATTAACAGCTGTGTTCATTAAGACAGGGCCAGAAATGCAAGAGATTTCTGGGTATTAATTCTGTATCCTGCAATTCTACCAAATTCATTGATGAGCTATAAGAGTTTTCTGGTAGCATTTTCAGAATTCTCTATGTATAGTATCATGCCATCTGCAAACAGTGACAGTTTTACTTCCTTTCCAATTTGGATTCCTTTTATTTCTTTTTCTTCTCTGATTGCCGTGGCTAGGACTTCCAGAACCATGTTGAATAAAAGTGGCAAGAGTGGACATCCTTGTCTGAGAGGAAATGCTTTTTGCTTTTCACCGTTGAGTGTGATGTTAGCGCACGAAAAGATGCTCAACATCGCTAATTATTAGAGAAACGCAAATCAAAACTACAATGAAGTATCACCGCACACCGCTCAGAATGGCCATCATCAAAAAGTCTACAAACAATAAATGCTGGAGAGGGTGTGGAGAAAAGGGAACCCTCTTGCACTGTTGGTGGGAATGTAAATTGGTACAACCACTATGGAGAACAGTATGGAGGTTCCCTAAAAAACTAAACATAAAACTACCATATGACCCAGCAATCCCACTACTGGGCATATATCCTGAGAAAACCATAATTCAAAAGGACACATGCACCCCACTGTTCATTGCAACACTATTTACAATAGCCAAGGCATGGAAGCAACCTAAGTGTCCATCGACAGATGAATAGATAAAGAAGATGTGGTACATAGGTACAGTGGAATATTACTCAGCTATAAAAGAGAACAAAATAATGCCATTTGCAGCAACGTGGATGGACCTAGAGATGATCATACTAAGTGAAGTAAGTCAGACAGAGAAACACAAATATCATATGATATCACCCGTATGTGCAATCTAAAAAGATGATACAAATGAACTTATTTACAAAACAGAAAGAGACTCACAGACATAGAAAACAAACATGGTTACCAAAGGGGAAAGGGGGGGGGATAAATCAGGAGTTTGGGATTAACATATACACACTACTCTACATAAAATAGATCAACAACAAGGACCTACTGTATAGCACAGGGAACTCTGCTCATTACTCTGTAGTGACCTACATGGGAAAAGAATCTGAAAAAGAATAGATATGTAAATACGCATAAATGAATCACTTTCCTGTACACCTGAAACTAACACAACATTGTAAATCAACTAGACTCCAATAAATAATAAAAATTAAAAAAAAAAAAAAAGACAGGACCAGGACCAGAAACCAGACCCCCGTCTCACCTTCCGTCTCCTCTCTTGTTATCAATGTTCTTGGGTGACAGAAAGAACAACTGCTCTGTTAATTTACCTTGTCATACCAAACAGCTTGGGAATTGCTCGTGAAATAGAGTCCTTCAAGGGATTAACAAAGAACACCCAGGGGAGGCCTGTTGATGTATCCACTTTCACCCGGGGCTCAACAATGTTGTGAGCCAGGACAGCTGCCTGGATGGGTGAGCGATGGGTGAGCCTGAGGGACTTGTGCTAGTTAGTTCACATGTGGGTTAGCAAGTGGATAGGCCACCTTCCCAGGAAGGGTTCTGTAGCCCGAGTCCTCCAGTGCCTACTGCAGTCGGGGCATACTGCCAGACAAGGTAAAGATTCCCTCAAAGAAAAGACCCTAACCTGACGCTCTCATGTGGACTCTCCTACCTGTGTCTTCAGCTTCTTGCTCCTTGTTGAGTCCATCGTTTTTAGCGATTCCTTCTGATAGAAAAGACCACTTCTGTCCTTTATGTGTATTCAAGCTTCCGCCCACTGGTGAGCAGAGTGGGTCCAGGCTTCCTCCCATCCCGGCTGCCTGTGTCTTTCTTGCTACAGCTTCTCCTGTAAGACTAAAGCAAAGCAACCTTCCCCAGCAGTCTCTCCAGGCTAGCACAGCCATGGACACTTTTGTGTATCCTCTTCCAGAGGCAAATGACTTACCTAAGTGCAATACAGTGCCTAGCTGCCTGTACCCAGCTGTTTGGCTTTTATAGGTTATAGGCTCCTGGCTTAAAATGTCAAATAGGTCTGTTACCGAATCCGGCCCAGCTGCTCACTGCTCAAAACTCAATACAAGAAAGTGACAGAGAGAGAGAGAGAGAGGGAGAAATGTTGGTAGAAAGGAAAGTTGCTTTTAATCAGAAGGCCAGCAATCTGGGGAGATGGTGGACTCAGTGTCTCCTAAAAACCGTCTCCGAAGATTCTGCTCAGCCATGAAAGCCTTTAAAAAGGGAAACAGGGAGGTCATCTCAGTGAATCATTGAGGTAGGGGGTCAGAGTCCTCGCCATACCCCACCGCGTGCAGGCGTGTGTGCAGGCTTGTTGATTCGTCGTGATCTCTCTTTAGATGCCGTCTTGTTCACACAGTTTGTTCACGGGATTACTGAAGGGGAAGCTGGGGTAGAGATCTGGTCATCTGTTAATTACTTATTCTTCATTGCTACTTCTTTGATCTATGGAAAGAACCAACAGGTTAGGCAAGGTACCGTGTGGTCACAAGATGTGAAAGGGGTGCTAGGGCCGGAGGTGAGTAGAGCATGACGGGCACCTGGTGTAAGGGTAGTGACAAGACAAAGGGGGCCGCTGTAGAGAGCTCTTTCCTGCCGAAAGCTGCTTACAGTTCTGCAAAAGAAAACTAGAAGTCGTCTACTTTGCCCCTCCCCTCTCCAATTTTCACATCCTCCACGCAGCCGTTGTAACCCTTTAGCTGGTGTTACACTGCCATTTCTTGATATTTTAATATCTTAGAAATGATTGCCATTTGCCATTTTGAAAGTCAGGGTCTCACTCTCTTCCCACACAACTCACACCTTTTCCCTCCCACACTATGTTCCCTTCCACTCAATTAAGTTACATAGTAATTTTAAGATTTAGCATTTTCATTATGCCCCTGTAAATAGTAGCTTAGCTATTTAGCTCTGATCATATTTCCTTTCTTGAACAAATGATGGTTTCCCTGGACTTAGTAAATGACTCTGCTGGAGGTATAAGCCTGCCTCAATACTGTAACAGAGGTTGTCTGTCAGTTTCCTTCTTTTTCACGGAGCCCTTCCTCCTGGACCCCTCTGCCCTCCTGTCGAACGTGCAGATCATCTTATGGCCTCTCTTCGGCATCTCCTGGGGACCGCTTCCCTTCTCTCTTGTTGGATCCCTGGTTTCTGGAGCCAATATCTTTCTCTTTCTAGATGTATTTCTTTGTTTTCAAAGAGTACATACGTAGCTTCATAAGAAAGCGTGCCTGAGGGGCTTTTTTGTTTTGTTTTTGTCTTGTTTTTGTTTTTTGAGGTCTTGCATGTCTAAAAATGTCTTGACTGCCGCAGCTGGACCTCAGGGTCTGTGCCATCATGGAGACTCTCCACCCACGCTGGACCCACTCAGAGTTGTGGGAAGATGAGCTGGACTCAGAAGAAGTTTATCAAGCTGGAGGAGCCCCGAGGGGTGCAGGACTTGGGGAAGGGGGCTCATGGCCTGTGCTGTGGCCCTGCTGGTGAGAGAGAAAGTACAAGGGGAGACCACTCAGAAGACAGGAGGTGTGGAGACATGAGGAAACTGAAGAACAGGGGCACAGAAGAGATCAATGAAGAGGAAGACCCCCTTTGAGCACGTCGCTCGTGCAGAAACCAACCAAAGGCATGAGGTCGCACACATGATGGAGAACTTTGAGACAGAGCTGCAGAAGAGGAAAGAGATGCAGACCACGAAAGCAGAAAGTCAAGCTGTAGAATGCGGTCTCTGTGAACCTGCAGCGAGCATCCTCAGCAAAGACCGTGGAGGTGTCTCCCAACCAGACGCTGAGCGGCATCCCCAAGGTGGACCTCCAGCGTGATGCTGAAATAAAAAATATTTCCATGGAGGATGCTAACATCTGTTGGCAGGGCAGCAGAACAAGAAGAAAGACAATGAACATCCTCTGTGTTCACCAGCAGTGTGTAGATTATGAGCAGCCCACTGATCTTATCACGAGGTGCTCAATGCCCCCAAATGGAGAACAAGGAAGAGCCTAACACTTGCCCTTTGAGAAGGGGTCCCCCCCCATCCCTAACCACAAGAGTCCTGCTAAGGACAATGCCACCAATTTCTATCACTATGAGAAGTTCAAGAAAAAAGAAGTGAGGGTGGTTGAAGGGGAGAAGGGCAGGGTGGGATGTAAACAGAACCTTCCTTCAAGCCCCCTCATAAGAAAAGGCTTCCTGGACAGAGACCTGCTTGTCTGCTGGCAGACAGCTCCGGAAACAGACTTTGCTAGTCCTGTTGCTTACCTGCTGCATTTCTCAAGCACTGAATTTGTAACCTTTTGAAACAAAACAATACACAGTTTTCCTATTTGGGAGCAAACTCTAGCCTAACTAGCCAAACTCTAGTGAGCATTCTGAAATCTTGTTTAAGGAGTTCCCTGGTTGTCCAGTGGTTAGGACTCTGCACTTCCACCACTGAGGACCAGGGTTCAATCCCAGGTCAGGGAACTAAGATCCCGCAAGCTTCGCGGTGCAGTCAAATCTTAAAAACAAACAAACAAACCAAAAAAAAAACAGTCTTTATTCTTCACTAATTGATAGTGTTGCTGGGTATAGAATTCTACATTGAAAATTGTTTGCTCTGCAAATGTCGTAGGCTCTGCTCCTATATGGATGGGAGAAGTTGGATATTATTTCTTTTTGAAGGATTTTAGGATCTACTCTTTGCCCCAGTATTCTGAAATTTGTTTGTGATGTGCCTTAATGGATTAGGAGGCGACTTTGAATTTTAGTTCTAGGAAGTTCCACTGAAATATTTTGGATAATGTCTCCCTCCACTTTTCTTCTATAACCTTTTGTTCTGGAACTCTTAGTACTTGGATGTCGATCTCAAGATTAATCCTTTACCTTCCTTAGCTTTTTCTATTTTTAAAATTTCTATGCCACTTTATTCTCTATTTCAGATTTCCTCAACTTTTTCTACCAAATCAGCTCAAGAATTTAAAATTTCTTTTTATTAAAGTGTGACATAAAATCCTAAGTATATAGCTTGACAAGTCACCTCCAGGTGATCACATCTTGTCTCTACCACCTTATCGAGACATAGAACCACATTCCCACCCAAGAAGTCTCCATGAGTCCTCTCTCTAGGGCGCTTTCCTTCCCTCCCCTCCAAAAGTAGCAGAAATTCTGACTGCTAACACCCGAGTTCAATTTTGCCTACTTTTGAACTTTATATAAATGGAGTTATATTGTATGAAGACTTTTGCTCCTGGTTTCTTTCACTCAGCATTAAGATTGTGAAATTCTTCCATGTTGTTGCATATAGTGGCAAATGTTCATTTATTTTAATTGCTTTAGAATATTTTCTTATATCTATCTATTCTGTTGACAGATATTTGGGTGTTGTTTTTAGTTTGGGACCATTATTAACAGCATTGCTATGATGATTCTTGTACAAGTCTTACAGACACACACACACGCATACACACACAAGTATGTAAAACTGCTATCCTAGGTCATGAGTTTAGCAAACATGAGTAGATAGTGCTAAAACATTTTCCAAGGGTTATACTAACTTAGCCTCCTACTGACAGTGGATGAGAGTTTCATTTGTTCCTTATCTTTGCTAATACTTGGTATTGTCTGTCTTTTCCATTTTAAAATGTCTAAATGGCAGTGTGTAGAGGTATCTTACTACGGTTGTAATTTGCACATTCCTCATTACGAATGACGTTGAACGCTTTTTCATCTATTTATTAGCTACTTGGAGATCTCTTATGAAATGCTTGTTCAAATCTCTTGCCTATTTTTCTACTTGGTTGTCTTTTTTTTTTTCTTAATGACTCAATATCTTCTGGATAGAACCCCTTTGTTGATATAGGTTGTGGTTATATTTCCCACTCTGTGGCTGACCTTTTATTGTTTTGTGTTGTGTCTTTGATAAATAAAAATTCTTAATTTTAATGTACTCATTACAGTTTTTCAGTTTTCTCTTTATGATTAGTGGGTTTTGGTTTTGGTTTTGTATCCTGCTTAACACATCTTTTCCTCTCCCAAAGTCCTGATAATACTCTACCATATTACAGGAATAAAGACTCAGACGTAGAGAATGGACCTGAGGACACAAGGAGGGGGAAGGGTAAACTGGGATGAAGTGAGAGATTGGCATGGACATATACACTACCAAATGTAAAATACATAGCTAGTGGGAAGCAGCGGCATGGCACAGGGAGATCAGCTCGGTGCTTTGTGACCGCCTGGAGGGGTGGGATAGAGAGGGAGGTAGGGAGGGAGACGCAAGACGGAGGGGACATGGGGACATATGTATATGTATAGCTGATTCACTTTGTTATAAAGCAGAAACTAACACACCATTGTAAAGCAATTATACTCCAATAAAGATGTTTAAAAAATAAATAAATAAAACACCCTTTGTCAAAAGGGACAATTTTTTTAAAAAATCAAAAAAATAATACTCCACCGTATTAACTTGTTGAAGTTTAATTGTTCCAACTTTCACATTTAGTTCTAAAATCCGCTTGGAGTTGATTTTTTTTGCATAGCATGAGGTGGGAATCAAGTTTCATCTTTTTCCATATGGATATGCATTTGATCCTTCACCCTTTGTTGAAAGACCATCCTTTCCCCAGTGCTCTGCAATGTCATCTTGGTCATAAAGCAAGTGTCCATACATGAGTGGGTCTATTTTTAGATTTTTAGATTCTCCGTGTATTTGTCTCTCCTTGCTCAAATACCTCTCTCTTAATTTACCGTAGTTCTTAATAAACTCAAAACCCAGCAGTGAAAATAGCGCTTTGCTCCTCCCTGAGATGTCCTTGGCTGTTACTGGCCATTTGCGTTTTCACACAAATTTTCGAAGGAGCTTGTGAAATTTCACGAAATTCTATTGGCATGTTGATCCAGATTGCATCTAGATGTTGCTGTGAAGGTATTTTTGCAGATGAGATTAGCATTTATATCAGTGGACTCTGAGTAAAGCCAATTATTGTGGGTGGGCCTCATCCAATCTGTTGAAGGCTTAAAGAGAAAAGACTGAGGACCCCCAAGGAAGAAGGAATCTGCCTCCAGACTGTCTCTGGATTCAAGCTGCACTGTCAACTCTTCTCTGGGTCTGCGGCCTGCCAGGTGTGCCAGTGCCCACAGTCCTGCGAGCCAGTTCTCATGTACGTACATATATACACACACATAGATATCTTCTATTGGTTCTTTTTCCCTGGAGATTCTTGACTAATACATAGATCATGTCCCTGGCTGTCTATGCTGTCCATGAATAAGGCTGGGCCTATAATTAGTTATTGTCATCTTTTGCTCTGGTTAGTAATACTAATTCTGCTTTCTTTATTCTGTAAATAACTTTGAACACCTACTGTGTGCTGGGCAATCTACTAGAAGCTGCAGGACTTTTGCACAAACAAAAATAGCTGTCTGTGTGTTCGAGCCTCAATGTCATCTATTAGTGAAAAGAACATCTTAGTTACAGGGGTTTAATGAAACTTTTTGAAGATGAGCTATAAAATCAATTCATTTCCATTACTAGAAAGAGTTTTACATACACATATAGGGAAGGGATGACAAAGAGACTTGAATTCATAAGCCAACTCGGGTAAAGTGATGGTGGATGCCTGGAGCCCTCCTGTGTGGGAAGGGGTCTGAGAAGCACTTGGGTTCCAAGGGAAAGGGACCCTTTTGTGGCGTCCTCCTTGGGCATTGAGGGATAACAGGCATCACAGGTGCCCTGTTTTGCCATCCCTGGGATTCCTTTTGTCGCCTTAAGAACTCAGTGAGCTCGATTTTGAAAGCCGATACCTTGGCCACGCTAATGCTTACAGCTGGAGGTGTTGCAACTTTCTATAAATTACGTACCGAGAAACTGGTCATGGCCATTTGTGTTGCTCTAACGTCACGTTAGCATAAATTAAAGGAGGGATTGGATGCGGTTCACTGCAGTTATTCACAGTTGTTCCTATGATTTGTGTTTGGAGTTGGCCTGCTTACATCTTCTTGTGACTGATGGAGGCTACAAGCAATGTTGTCCCATTAGAGGAGGAAAAAAGAGAGAAAAATACTCATTATAAAGCATGATACGATGACTCATGTTCATGTACCCTAAAGGGCTTCCTGACATGAGGAAAGGGAGAGGAGATATGTTTCTGGTCACAATGCTTTTATTCCATTATTAAAGCTATTGCTCCTCTGAGAAAAAAAAGATTTATGATGTTTCAATGAAGGTGCCAATTAGACCATGAAAAAGTTCTGCAAATTAAAGGCATTAAGTAACTAGCAAAGAGGAGAACTGTTACATACCCACAACGTTGAAGGAAAAGAGTTGTGTTGTAAAAATGTGACCTCATTTGCCACTTAATAACCTGCTCACCAATGTCACTTTTCTTACAATAAACTCCAGACTCAGAGTCCCTTCCTGGGTATAGAATATTGCGGTAAAATCTTGGGACAAAGCATTTAACTTTCCAGGAAGCAAAAAGCATTTTAAGACAATTTACTGCACACCTCACACCCTGCCAGAAGATGGAGAGATTAAAAACTAGGCAACACAGATGGGCTCTGAGTCCAAGAATTTCTAATTTTACTAGAGATATGGAGGTAGGAGGGATCAAATTCTCAGAGGAATCGTGTATGTATCTTCTCAGGAGTAGCAGTTTGATTGTCTTGAATGAATGTGCCCGACAACTCAGTCAAGTAAAAAGTTTAAGTGATGTTTTAATTTCCTGACTTGATTGGTTGTAGACTTAATAGCCCAAGGGAATTCGTATTTTGGCCCAAAGATGGCAAGTTCTGCCAACCCAATGATAGATCGCATATTCCTTTTGTATCTTAAGCAAGGTGGATAGCGGACCAAGAGTACGGGCTTTCCTTTCTTGAAAAATGGGTATCTTCCTCAGTATTAAGTGGATTCTGGGGGAACTTATTTTTTAACTATATTATGTGAAAGCACTTGACAAATCTTGGGTCAGACTCCCGTGGTATGGAAGGCTGAATCAGGAAGTCAAGTCAAGCCATGGTAGATGCCCATTGATTCTTCCAGTGGGTCTCTGGCCCCATCTGGTAAATGGCTACGTAGGTCCCTTGGGTCCCGGGGAGACCCTGACTCACTCAGCTTTGATCGTCTGTCTGCTGAGCGTGAGCACACATGCCACCCCTGCAGTGGCAAAGGGAAACTTCCAGCCCCATTCCCCCACCCAAGGCTTCCTAGGCGGTACTAAACTGGTGCCTCTTTCTCTGTTGTGGCTGTGAAGTCAGGAAGGATGGCGTTTATGGTGAGGTTAAAGTAAAGGTGGAGGACTGCTCTTCCGCAAGAGGTGTGGCTCCTGATGACAGGATCAGATTCCATGACACTGATCAGTGTCACTCAAGTCAGGCACAGACATGGTGTTAGGGACCAATGAGGTTAGAGTTCACCAGAGACCGACCCAAAGGTCCGCCATCTTGCCCTCTTTTCTTCTCCCTTGTGGACTGGGTTCCAGCTACCATCTCAGCCTCTGGAAGCTGGTGGTGGTGAGCAAAACCGTCCTTTATTCTGTAGCCATTTGCTACATCAAAACACAGTTCAGAAAGGAGGGAAGTACCCTGAGAAAACCATAATTCAAAAAGAGTCATGTACCAAAATGTTCATTGCAGCTCTATTTACAATAGCCAGGAGTTGGAAACAACCTAGTGTCCATCATCGGATTAATGGATAAAGAAGATGTGGCACATATATACAATGGAATATTACTCAGCCATAAAAGAAACGAAATTGAGTTATTTGTAGTGAGGTGGATGGACCTAGAGTCTGTCATACAGAGTGAAGTAAGTCAGAAAGAGAAAGACAAATACCGTATGCTAACACATATATATGGAATTTAAGAAAAAAAAAAAGGTCATGAAGAACCTAGGGGCAAGATGGGAATAAAGACACAGACCTACTAGAGAATGGACTTGAGGATACGGGGAGGGGGAAGGGTAAGCTGGGACAAAGTGAGAGAGTGGCATGGACGTATATACACTACCAAACGTAAAATAGATAGCTAGTGGGAAGCAGCCGCATAGCACAGGGAGATCAGCTCGGTGCTTTGTGACCACCTAGAGGGGTGGGATAGGGAGGGAGACGCAAGAGGGAAGAGATATGGGAACATATGTATATGTATAACTGATTCACTTTGTTATAAAGCAGAAACTAACACACCATTGTAAAGCAATTATACTCCAATAAAGATGTAATAAAAAGAAAGGAGGGAAGAACTGGGAGCTTTGTGGGCAGAGTTCCTCCTTGGCTGCCTGACTGCGCTCACAACTGCAAAGAAGACTTTGACTTGATGTGACCTTGAGGCCCCAGAGACTTTTCACAGGTGTCTATAAATTCAGACACTGTAGTTAGGGTCTCCCAAAGCAATAGCATTGGGCTGGGCCTTGGATTTTGTTGTCACAGAGTGAAAAATGACCACCAACCACCGTCTTCCATTTCAATCGGGGACGGCATTGCTTGAGCCATGAAAGGACTCCCGGGGATTAGGAAGAGGTTGAGACTTCAAGCGTTTTCCCCTTGGTTCAGGACAAGACAACGTGGACATGCCTTTATCCCAGTGACATGGCTACCAAAAGTATCCAGGGTGGGGGGTCACAGAGTCGTCTCACTGCCTGGTCTGCACGAGCAAGGCATAGGGCGGTGGGTCTGAATTTCTTCTGCTTCCTCATTTCTGTACTTCTGGGTTGTGCCTCGTGCACGACTGCAAAGGCAAAAACTGCAGTGAGTCAGAATGACCTGACATTTCTGTGACATCTGCTTTTGTTGCACCTGAATTCTCCCAGAGACCATACCACACAAGGGCAATGCACATGGAAAATATCTCATGAATGTCTCTAAGACACACAATAAAAACGGACTACTCAGAGCTAGCCAAGATCCAGTCTGGGGCTTCCCTGGTGGCGCAGTGGTTGAGAGTCCACCTGCCGATGCAGGGGACACGGGTTCATGCCCCGGTCCGGGAAGATCCCACATGCCGCGGAGCGGCTAGGCCCGTGAGCCATGGCCGCTGAGCCTGCGCGTCCGGAGCCTGTGCTCCGCAACGGGAGAGGCCGCAACAGCGAGAGGCCCGCGTACCGAAAAAAAAAAAAAAAAAGTCCTGTCTGGAGCCTGATGAACCCTCTTTGGCAATTTATAATGAACTGAGGAAATCTTGCAGCTAATTGTTACATGCCTGTGTTACCTCTCGAGGGACAGATGCCATGTCAGGATGCTATGAGTTAGGCTGAAATTTGCCAACAATTCTCTAGCCCAGAGACATTCTCTAGAGAGATGTTAGAGCTGGAACGGGCCACAGAGACTGCTGGGTCCCACTCTTGATTTTTCCAGAGGCAATATCACATGCAGTCTGGGTAATGACCTACCCAGGAGCGCACAGCTAAATGTGGCAGTGCAGGCATTGGAGCCCAGGTCTGAACACCCGACTCTGTGCTTTATTTAAAGACTGCACTGTCCCTCTAGGAACGGTAGGTCTGCGTAAGCACAGGTAGCCAAACTGACGGTGTTCCACTAACCAACTGAAATAGACCAAGGCTTCCATGGTCAGTCAAGAAGCCAGAAGGGCAAGGGAAGGGTTTGGTCTTACAGGGTGGAGACGAAATGGCTGCTTTCAGTAGATTGCTAAGGAGCCAATGAACAATTCCAGACCCCGAGCAGCTTACAAACAAAATTCTTCCTTCGCCCAGACATCTGTGCTTCCTCAGTGGAGGCTGTGGACTCTTAGGGCCATGTCACTGTGCTGGCAGTGATGACTCCCCTGTGACGTGGTTATTGTGTAATTCTCCTGTAAAGAGAGGTTAGCTCAAATTCAACAGGACGGCTTAAATTCAAACCAGGGTGCAGCGCCCGCTGTGCGTTGGTTACAGCGGCACATCAAAGCTCTGAGGAAAGGAGGGGAGATTTCCTCGCCGCCCCCCAAGGCCCTTGAAGCGCTGCCCCGTGGCAAGCGGGGGAGGCGGTGTCTCGTTCCCAGGCGCCGTCATGTCCGGTGATGCTGCAGGGTCCTCCGGCCTGGCGTGCGGTGCCTTTTGTTCCAAAGGCTGGACCTCGCTTTGACGCGAGCTGGCAGAACCCAAGGACAGAGGGCCACCAGGGCGGGCCCGTGACCGGAGCCTGGGGAGGAGTAAAAAAAGCTGAATCCTTCCGGCCTGATGGGTTTCCGCACTTCACACAAGCAAATGGGCTCATTTTAAGAAAGGGCTGTTAAACCAAACAGGAGATGAAAAGGGAGGCATGCAGGGCGAGACAGAGAGGAACGGAGGGAATTAGATCAGCTGGCTTTACTGAGCACCCGCCTCGGGCAGGAAGCCAAGGGCTGGGCGAGGTCTGCTCTCAGGGGTGACTGTCACTTTCCCCCCACTCCCTTATCACCTGGGTGGCTCGCTCAAACATGAAAGTGTCAGCAATGAAAGAATGAAGGCTGCAGTGTTTTTTCAGGAAGAGATCATCCAGTACAGGGGTTCACTAAGCGACACGGTGCATCTGCTGTGGGCCCGGAGAGGGACAGACTGGTCAGACTGGGAACAGCTTTCCCAGTAGAGGTTGGCTTGGACTTTCCTGGGTAGTATTAGTTTCTAGGTAGCATCCTCTCTTGGGAACAAGTAAGGCTGTATTAGTCTCATTACGGAGTTAAGAGCCACCTGACTGTCACAGACAGCAATCCCTTTGTGATAGGATCCAGTACAAACAAAAGAAAACACAGGCTGAACAGTGGACTGGTCTTGCCCTTGGGTGGCAGCAAGGCCAACAGCCTTTCAGATTCACGTATGTGATCGCGTGGCTTTCCTGACTAACTGTCCCCGCCACACAGCAAAGCCTAGACTGTGGAGCTCAGCTCCCTCCGCCCTTGACTCAGAAGAATGCCCACATGCTTGCTTGGTTTGACGCCCACGCACGCTGTGATTCAGGCCCCTCCCCCCCCCCCCCAACTCCTGCCCTGACCCTTCTCCTTGTCTCCCAGGTAATTCTCCAGGTTCACAAAAATGGACATATACAGAGCTCTTGTCTAGCTCTTGTCCTAAATAGACACTTATGGAACTCTGGTCTGTCTCTCTTGGGAGAAGTGTCAATAACCCACATTTTTCCAAACTTACATTCATCCATTTATTCTTTCTTTCCTTCAATACTATTGAATGAGTACCGGCCACGTGTCAAGTAGTGGGCTAAGTGCAGGGGATTCAATAAAAAACACTGGAATCTATAGTTGGGTGGACGGGTCAGGGGATGCCCACGGAGGCTGGGCGGGTGGGCGCGTGGTGGGAGCTCCAATGCTGTTTCCCTGGAGAGGGAAGGATGAGGCCCCCGGGGTGGGCAGGGGTCGGTGGCTGAAGGCTTGTGACAATGCCAAGAGTCCCGCCTCTTCATCAGGTCGACTTACCCGTTGACACTCCTGGGGCACGTTCCTCTCTCTCAGCGTTCTAAAGAAATGCCTGCATTCCAGTGATGCCTTAGCAGAGGAGCAGAGGGTTTGCTCATTTTACAGGTGAAGAAACTCGAGATCCATGGGGGTGACAGGGCCGGCCAGGGTGACACAGGAGCCCAAAGTAGAAGTTGAACGGTCAGCGAGGTCCGTGACAGGAGAGGGAAATGCGAATCTGCTGCCCAAGGAGAACCCAGTTAATACACGGTATAAATTCTTTACATGGTATTTTAAAAACCAAACTCCCTGGTTGAAACTTAATCAGGAAGGTATTGTGCAAGCTGGGACACTGAAGGTCAAGGCTGTGGAACTGCACTCCATACATCTCTGATCCTGCCTCCTAAAGTACAGCCAGACCGAGGACGGTGTCACCGTGAAGAGGGAAGCCCATTCCTGCCTCGGGGGAAGAATGGGCTTCACTAACTTTCTCTATAATCAGTGTGGACCAACAACAGACTAAATGGTTTTAGTTCAAGGGGAGAAATAGAAAACAAGTGACCTTTGATATATGGAAATGCAGAAGGAAGAGCCCAGGATCGATCATTCAAAACCACAGGTAGATAGACAGTGACCTATTTTCTCTGTTCTAAGAGGAGCTGAGGACGGCACCCACCCCCTAAGCCTTTGGGATGAGGGCAGCATGACCTGATATACATCAAAGTGCTTAGGGCAGTGCTGGGCATACGGTAAACGCTCAATTTGTTAGCTGTCCTTGTCCTTAGGTTCCCTTAAAGATGTGGGCACCCAGTTTGAGAAGCATGGTGGTAGAAAACTCTTCTGAAAGCACAAGGCTCCCCCAGGATCCAGCAGCACCATGATGGTACCTGTAGGAGAATGAGATCAAGCTAGACACGGGCCATGTCTTCCTGTAACACCCAGCACTTGATCGCATAAACAGCGCTCACCGTACAGCCGAGGAGGTTGAGTGATTCACAGGTGTTCATGTAAAATGGCACAGTGCTGGATGCTGGTGTGGGTCGTCAAGAAGAGGTGAGACCAGTATAAATAGAATACATCCCATGGGAAGAGTGACGTAGCTAAAAGTGTGATGTTGCAAAATGATCACAGGTTTTTAATTTTATTTGTAACAATGTTATTTTAATTAAATATATAATTTATAAAAGCTATAAATTATATAATCTGGGAGGCCAGATCTGAGTGATACATAAAAAGGAGAAGAAGGGCTTCCCTGGTGGCGCAGTGGTTGAGAGTCCGCATGCCCATGCGGGGGACGCGGGTTCGTGCCCCGGTTCAGGAAGATCCCACATGCCGCAGAGTGGCTGGGCCCGTGAGCCATGGCCGCTGAGCCTGCGCGTCCGGAGCCTGTGCTCCGCAACGGGAGAGGCCACAGCAGTGAGAGGCCTGCGTACCAAAAAAAAAAAAAAAAAAAAAAGGAGAAGAAAATATACCGTTTTCCACGTGAGAGGCCGTCCTTTTCAATGCCTTACATCAGTTTAACAAACCCATGCTTCCTGTCCTCTATTTTCTGGCTGATCCTTCGTCCCAGTCTACGGACCAGAGATTCAGCGAGGAACGAAGAAACTCCACCCTTTTGTAAAAGCCCGTAACCCTTAAAGGCGCAGTGTGAGGAGATAAATCCGCACAGTCAAAATCACGCTTAAAATTCTATTTAGTCTTTTGCTCAAACAAGAGAGCTACAGGCGTCCAGGGGAAGTCTAGGTTCAACAATATTTAAAGGCAATTATTTTCCTTAAAAGGGATCTAACCATTGGTAAATGGCTTCTAGAGTAGAGGAATGGGTAGTGCCTGCACCTTTCAATTTTGTCTCCACTACATTTAAGATTAAGCCATTTTATTATTATTTTATAATTTTTTACCGAATGACTCCCTTGTTGGTCCCCCATTGGTTATATGCACACAGGGGAGTGTTACGTGTGTACACAGGGTTGTTATATGAACACATGGGGTTGTTATGTGTGTACACAGGGTTGTTATATGCACACACGTGGTTGTGTGTACACAGGGTTGTTATATGCACACACGGGGTTGTTATGTGTGTGTGCAGGGTTGTTATATGCACACACGGGGTTGTTATGTGTGTATACACGGTTATATGCACACACGGGGCTGTTATGTGCACACACAGGGATGTTAGGTGTGTAGACAAGGGTTGTCATGTGCGTTGTTACGGGCACACACGGGGTTATCCCACTGCACCTTTGTTTCATTTGATGATCTCTCTCAGCTTAGTCTCTGAAGGATACAGATAGAAACTACCTACTCTCTGTGTGCTTTCCTACACAGCTACATGCTTTGACCTCCTGGAGGCAGCTTTTCCCCTTGCTCTAGATTTTTTTTTTTTAATTTATCTATTTTATTTATTTACTTTTGGCTGTGTTGGGTCTTTGTTGCTGCACGCAGGCTTTCTCTAGTTGTGGCGAGCGGGGTCTAATCTTTGTTGCGGTGCATGGGCTTCTCATTGCGGTGGCTTCTCTTGTTGCGGAGCATGGACTCTAGGTGCACGGGCTTCAGTAGTTGTGGCGCATGGGCTTAGTTGCTCTGAGGCATGTGGGACCTTCCGGGGCCAGGGCACGAACCCATGTCCCCTGCATTGGCAGGCGGATTCTTAACCACTGCATCACCAGGGAAGTCCCCCCCCTTGCTTTAGATTTAACCAGATTGTATTTGCATAATGATCTTTTGCTCATCTAACTTACATATGGCCATGGTGTGAGTCAGTACCTTTCACTTTAGCAGCAGTGGGCCCTGCCTGTGACCTCCTGTCTACCGAAAGCCCATAGCAGTCTGACTTGGTAAATCTGACTGCTGTCTAATACTCCTCCCACCTGCGATGTATAATCTTTGGTCTGTAAATGTTCCATTGATAATGATCTCAACATTTCCAATATGTCTATTTAATGCTTTGTTTAAATTCTAGCGCAGCTAAGTGCCAGTGCCAACATTGACTATTTATCTCACAAAGGATCTGTATCAAGAATATATAAAGAGGGCTTCCCTGGTGGCGCAGTGGTTGGGAGTCCGCCTGCTGATGCAGGGGGCACGGATTCATGCCCCGGTCTGGGAGGATCCCGCGTGCCATGGAGCATCTGGGCCCGTGAGCCATGGCCACTGGGCCTGTGCGTCCAGAGCCTGTGCTCCACGGCAGTGAGAGGCCCAGGTACCAAAAAAAAAAAAAAAGAATATACAAAGAAGTACTAAAACTCAGTTACAAGAAGACAGTCAAATAGAAAAAAATGGGGAAAAAATTAAATAGACATTTCTCAGAAGAAGATATATGAATGGCCAATTAGCATGTGAAAGATGCTGAACATCATCAGGGAATGCAAATTAAAAACACAAGATTTCAGGACTTCCCTGGTGGCGCAGTGGTTAAGACTGTGTGCTCCCAACGCAGGGAACCCGGGTCCGATCCCTGGTCGGGGAACTAGGTCCCACATGCACACCACAGCGAAGAGTTCGTATGCCACAACTAAGGAGTCCACGTGACACAACTAAGACCCAGCACAACTATCTAAATAAATAAATATTAAAAACAAACAAACAACAAAAAACCCCACAAGATTTCATTTCATGGATAATATAAGTTTTTAAAGACCTGACAATACCAAGTGTTGGCAAGGATGTGGAGCAATTAGAAATTTCATACATTTCCAGTAGCAATGCAAAATTTTACAACTGCATCGGTTATCTGGCAGTTTCTTGCAAAGTTAACATACACCTATCACATGGCCCAGCCATTCCACTACTAGGTGTATATACCCAAGAGCAATGAAAATATATATCCACACAACGATAGGTGCACAAATGTTTATCACAGCTTTTTTTTTTTTTTTTTTTTGCTAACAGCTTCAAATTAGCAACAGCTCAAATGTCCATCAACAGATGAACAAACTCCAGTATGCCCACACAACAGAACACTACTCAGCAATAAAAAGGAGCAAAACAGAATGAATAAAAATCTGCTGGAAATAAGTTAATTGAGCTATTTATTTCTGTACCTTGTGCAATGTCAGCCTCTGTTTCTTCTTCCTCTTTTTTTCCCAAAGATTTATTATTTATTTATTTAATTTATTTTTGTCCGTGTTGGGTCTTAGTTGCGGCACGCAGGATCTTCGTTGAGGCATGTGGGCTCTTCGTTGCGGCACGTGAGCTTCTCTCTAGTTGTGGTGTGCGGGTTTTCTCTCTCTAGTTGTGGCGCGCAGGCTCCAGGGCACGTGGGCTCTGTAGTTTGCAATACACAGGCCCTCTAGTTGAGGCCTGCAAGCTCAGTAGTTGTGGGGTGGGCTTAGTTGCCCCATGGCATGTGGGATCTTAGTTCCCTGACCAGGGATGGAACCCGCGTCCCCTGCATTGTAAGGCGGATTCTTTACCACTGGACCACCAGGGAAGTTCCCCTTCTTTCTCTTTTTGTTTTCTCTAGCTTTGCAGCTGAGTGTATATAGATGAGCCTATACAGAGTTTATATAGGTTGTAACTCATGGAATCAACAACATGAATATTATAAGTTAATAAAACCAAATACACACAAAAATACATACTACATAACATGCTAAGTAGGAAAAACTAAACTGTTTGCTGAAAGTCAGTGTATGTATTCTTTTTGTTTTTTTGCCCTAAGGGGTAGTGTTATTGATATCTGAAAAAACTAGGAATGATGGAATTCTTTATACTATGAGACACTTTTATATCTAAGTATATTACATGAAAAGAACAGTGAAGCTCTTTGAAGGCTTTAGGACAACAGAGAAAAAGGAAAGCAGCCTAATGTTTTTCTCCCCTCTCTAAAAGGTTCCTTCTTCATAGAAGCAGGTAGGAGTATCACATATTTTAGCACGTTAAGCTTCTAATCAGTACTCGGGTTTCAGGAACACCACCATTTAAGATTAGAAAATACAGGAAGAAAATACATATAAAATAGTTGATAATGGTAACATTCAAGCTGATCTCAAAGAAGAACTGATCCAATTTTCAATGAGCAGAAGAGCTCTAAGTAGATCAGTATGTGTGTGTATGGCAGTGGGATCTCTGGGATGGGGCAAAAGAGAACTATCTCAGGTGATGAAAATGTTCTCTCTCATGCATTTGTCAGAACTGATCGAAATGTGTGTATCCTTTATTTTTTTTAAGTGTCCATCTCAGTAGTGTGGTTATGTGGATTAAATGAGATGATGCCTATAGAACATTAAGCATAGAGCCCATGCATAATTGGTCTTATTTCTGAAGTAGTATTAGAAACTTCTGGTTTCAAAGTAGAAACGATAATGAGCTAGAGAAAAACATGTATTGTAAAAGTTATCTGTCCATTTAAAACTTCTCCCCAAATCCCAAAGACTTGGTGTATTATCAAAGCAAGTCTAAGAGCTTCAAGAGAAATGAATTAAGGGGAAGAAGGAAAATAGCTTCTCTTAAAGAGATAAGAAGAAAAGAAAGATGAATTTTCTTTCCAACTTAAAATAGTGTCTTTGTTTGTAGAATTAAACTACCAATTATCTGTAAGACCTAGTAGGCAGGCAAAATGTGCACGTTCCAAGTTTGCAATTTAACAAAACATGTTTTAAATAAAGCAAGACAGGCATTAATTAAAAGCTTGTTTGTCTGTTTGTTTGTTTAAATTACAATAGGAGACCATGAAGTAGCTTAGTAAAGCCCTTCAGTTTTCAAAACGAACTGCAGGCTTAAAGTTCCTGAGTAGCTTAAAAGTAATTTATATCCATATCAACGTGCATAGATGCTTCGATACTCTGAAATCCAGAGACCATTGGAACAAATCAAACCTGGCCCAGAGGAGAACTAAGTGAGCCTTTATAATGTGGAAAGGTGAATCTGAGAGTGGTTATCTCATCCAAAAAGGACTCAGAGATTTAGAGCAAAAATGCAGATTTTTGCCATATTCCTTGGTATAAAAATTGTTCTGAAAAGTTCTTTGAAATAAATTCATAGAGTTATTAATTTCTGAACCCTGTGCAAGGTCATCATGTGTTCCTTCCACCTCTTTTTTCTTTTCTCTAGCTTTTGTAGCTGGGTTTATACAGATGCGTCCCCCAGGATGCACCCAAGACCACCCCAGGGTCTGAGCCAACCAGGCCTTGGTATTTTGTTGTCTTGTCAACTAGTTCTGGGACAAAGCGTGCTGGGGATGAGCCCTGGGCGCCATCATGGGCAGTTGGTGTCCCCTAATCCAGCCAGGTGTGTTACCCTAAAACAAATAGACTGCCAGTTATTCCTCTAGCACAATTGGGTTTATTTGGAGATTTGCAAAGACTTACAATTGGGAGTCTGCAATCATGGTGAGCCATGTGCAAATCCCCCCACAAAAATGGAGGGGAGAACTCTTTTATAGAGGGGAAAAAGAAGTTGGGATGAGAGTGGAGTAAACAAAGAGTCCGTGTTTTATCATTGGCTGAGCGTTAATAGTCCCTCATTGGCTGAGTCCTTGCCATGAAAGGACTGTTGGGTTCCGCTATCAGCATAGGGCATGAGAGCGCCCCCTTCTGGTCTCCCAACTCTATTTAATTGAGGTTTCTATGTATTAACGTTTACAGAGGCCTGGGCTACTCGGAAAGGCTGAGCTCTTGCAAAGCAGTGCAATACTCGTAGGCAATGAGGCGGCGCTATACGTGTCAAGGGTCAATATGGCAATACTGCTGAGCTGCAAATTTAATATGTTGTGTGTGCAACAAAGCAAAGACTCATCTTTCCACTTACACAAAATGCAATGGTTTGTAGACCGTGCATCTGTACCATTTTAGACTTCTCCTATAGTAAGCTTATTAAATCACTATTTCTTGATGCCTGGTTTTTAGACAGAGAAATATAGTGGTGAAATTATCTTTAGGCCAGAAATGACAGTGGGAACAGTTGTCATTGAACTAGACTCTCTGCATTCACTGGGGATTTCGGGATCCTGGGGTGTTGGTGTTAAGCAGAAACTTCGAGTCACAGATCAGGACATGTGGCAATGGACAGCAGAGCCAAAGCTATTCAGTCATCAAATGTGAAAAAACATAACTCAACCAAGTCAATTGTGAAGATCTAATTGACTTCATTGAACGATTCATGAACCAGGTATAATTCCATCTAAGAAGTAGAGGGGAGTTCCAGGGGCCACAGAAAGGGAAAGGTTTTTAAAGTCATTTCCCTTTGGGGAAAGGAAGGGAATAAGATTAGGTGGCTTACCTCATCTTCCTCTGGGGGCTAGAAAGGGCCCATGTGACAGATGACCTCATTGGTACTGACCAGAAAATTCCTGACTGGTTAAGACTACATTTCTAGGGGAGGTTGAAGCTTCAGTTAGGTTCAGTATTAAGCCCTGGTTCGGAGGTGTGGCCTGGCATAAATGGCTCTATTTTGGGCCTGTGGTTTTCATCTTAACACAGACCATGCAGTAATTAGAATAGTCTGACCTGCAGTGTCTTTGGTGTTGGTCACGGTGGCCCTAGAAGTGAGAGTTGGGAACTACCTAAAGCCTTATTTTGTGTACCTGGCAAAGCTCTACATCTGTTGGACAGAAGTGTGAGCTGAGTCACCATGAGAGACTGTTACGGCCTCTCAACCAGTTCCCAGACTTGAGTCATTCAAGTTCAGCCCAGGGCTGGGCCTTGAGGCAAGAAAGATCCCTAGAGTGCAGTATCGGAGAAGGCACTACCTCCTGGATGATGAAAATGCAGGATCGCCCCCGCAGGACCTGAGAGCCTTTAATTCTGTGCCGGAGCCCCTTTTTTCCTCACCCGGGCCCCAGCCAACAGAGGCCCTTGCCTGAAAGGGAGGCCAAGCCCTCCAGAGGAAGGATCATGCTACACAGCAAATGTTTAGACTGTAAATCTTCCTCCAGAAGGCCCTGTGGCCATTTACCAGAGTGACTGTGTATTGAGGAAAGGTGAATAATCAGACTTCTCCAGGATTACAGGACAGTGGCTGTAAACTGAAACGAATTTCTGGAGCCAAAACACCACTGTGCTCCACTTGCCAGGCAGAATGGGGGCTTATGAAGGGCAGGTGAGTCAGTTTTGTTTTCTTTTTTAATTTTTATTTGTTTATTGGCTGCGTTGGGTCTTTGTTGCTGCACGTGGGCTTTCTCTAGTTGCGGCGAGTGGGGGCTACTCTTCATGGTGGTGCACGGGCTTCTCATTGCAGTGGCTTCTCTTGTTGCAGAGCACAGGCTCTAGGCACGCAGGCTTCAGTAGTTGTGGCACGCGGGCTCAGTAGTTGTGGCTCGTGGGCTCTAGAGCGCAGGCTCAGTAGTTGTGGCGCACGGGCTTAGTTGCTCTGCAGCATGTGGGATCCTCCCAGACCAGAGCTCGAACCCGTGTCCCCTGCATTGGCAGGCGGATTCTTAACCACTGCGCCACCAGGGAAGCCCCAGGTGAGTAAGTTTTGATAGAAATCCATTTCATAGTGGACTCAGTGGGTCCTGAACCCACCCTTTGGTGATTTCCCCAGTTTGGAAGGCACACTGGAAACAAGCCCTGAGGCAGGGTGGGCTCTGGGTGAGGGTGATTCACAGGTTCCTTACAGGGAATGGGTTCCTTGTTTCTCCGCTACAGCACCTGCAGTGCAGCTTCTGCACAGCAGCTTCTTCCTGGGCTCCACGTGTTTACGGGGGATCTCACGGGAGGGTGGACGCAGCAGGTCCAGGAACGACCCAGAGGAATCTTGCAGGATCCTGGGCCTGGCCCCGTCCCCAGGCTGCACGGAGCGCCCTGCCAGGACCAAGGCTGCAATCACCATGGCCTCCGGCTCCATGTGTCATCGCATCAGTAGCACCTAACTCAGGCCAAGGATGGAAGTATCTGGTAGGTGTAGCTTTGGGCCCTTGCCTTTTCCTTTCCTTAGCTGCAAAGGAGGCTGGAAACGAGATCTCTGGCATGCAAAGAGGTGACCCATTCCCCAAACACAGGAAAGGGTTTAGATGCTGGGCAGCTAGAATGAATGTCAAGCTGAACTATGCTGTTTTATAACATTGCTGTGAAAAACAGTGAGATAATGTGTGTAAGAGCTTAGGATGTGCCTGGCACATAGGAAGTGAGCTGAATGAAGCTTATGTTTCATGAGGAGGAAGAGGGGAAGAAGGAAAAGTTTCTACTTGACGAAGACTGAACTCTACAAATCTGCCTTATGTCTGGACACATCCAGAGGCATCCCAGGGGCAGGTTGTCAAATCAGGTCTCCTGATGGAATAGCAGAATAGAAGAAACACGGGCCACAGAAGGGCAGGCTCAGTCATACCTTGGGGAGGGGACACCTCAGCAAATCCCAGACTGTGAACAACTGGCTAAGACAAACCAGCAGTTTCTTTACCAAAGAAATTACCAGAGAGAGAGAGAGGGAGAGAGAGAGAGATGGAAGGGGTCCTTTAAATTAAAGGGATGCAAGATATTTCAACTAATTACAATGTATAAACCTTATGTAAATCCTAGTCAAACTAAAAAATATCACTGAATTAATTAGGGAAATTTGAATACTGAGCTGGTATTTTATGGTATCGAGAAATAGGGCTTCCCTGGTGGCGCAGTGGTTGAGAGTCCGCCTGCCGATGCAGCGCACGCGGGTTCGTGCCCCAGTCCGGGAAGATCCCACATGCCGCGGAGCAGCTGGGCCCGTGAGCCATGGCCGCTGAGCCTGCGCATCCGGAGCCTGTGCTCCACAACGGGAGAGGCCACAGCAGTGAGAGGCCCACGTACTGCAAAGAGGAAAAAAAAAAAGAAAAAAAAAATAATATTTGAGGTGTGGCAATGGTGTTGTGGTTACATTTTTAAAAGTATCCTAATATTTCAGAAAGGCGTATTAAAATAGTTATCAATGAAATGATATGATATCTGATATTTTGCTTGAAAGAAACCCAGTGTGGGTTTAAGATGGGGAGCTGCAGATGAAACAAGACCAGCCGTGAGCTGGTAATTGCTGAAGCTGGCTCTGTGTCCAGGGGGCTTATTATCCCATCCTATTCTCTGCACATTTGTACATGTTTGAAATTTTACATAATAAAAATGTAGAAAAAGAAGAAAAAGGAAAAAGCAAAACCCCTGAAGTAGAAAACAAGCTTAAGAAATGCTTCTAAGAGGAACGCAAGTGCTCAGAGAAGGTACAGTTACACATCCGGCAGGTTCCCCTTCCAGCCTCACAGGAGCTCTGGGAGATGGTAATACTGCCTGATGGACTTTATACCGTTTAAGAGCTTCCCCATAAATAATCCCACTTCATACTTGCAGCACACCTGAGGGTCCTGCAGGGCAGGAATTTCCTTTTTCTTTTTCAGTTGTGAACACTTGGGCCCAAAGCAGTCGCACGACTTGTCTAGGGTAACGTAACAAGCTGGTCTCAGCTCAGCGACTTGAATTCGCACTTTAATGCTCCTTTCATGGTTCCGCGTATTTATGCCTACCCAAAGCGACCACGCTCAGCTGTCACTTGCGCTCCTGTGGCAGGAAGCCAGGCCAAAAGGCCCTGGTTTTGCTCATGCAGGTGTGGAGTGTCACACCCTCTCGGGTAAAGATGGGCAGGGTCCCTCCTACTAAGCCTCAGGTCTGTGGGATGGCAGGGGGGCTGCTTATCTGGGGTGGGGTGGTGGGCTGTACACGTACCCAGGGTTGGGTGCAATTATGTGAAACAGACCTGACGTTCGCGCAGCCCAGTTTTCCTTCCACCAACAAGCTCAAGCACCGTCACACCACTTGGTCCTATTCTTTCCTGCTTTCCCTTCCACCTCTGCTCCCTTGACTCCCCAGTCTGCATAATTGGGAGAGTGGTCCTCCAGGGCCATCTGTCAGCCACGTAGACAGAATCAGACTTGCGGCAGCTGCAGGAAAGGAGCAGAACGGGGCTCAGGACAATCCTGGGTCTTCCAGCTCTCAGTGTTGAAGTCTCTAGTTAGGGCTGTTTCCTAGGAACAGAGAGGGGACGGGCATCTCTTTATCCTAACCAGGCCTGTGGGACCATATTAGGAGCCCCGGAGCATCCGTCTCAAGAAGCTTCACCAGCCCTTAACTGCAGGTGTTGGTTTGCGAGGTTTCCAGCTCCAATGAAAGCCCTTCCTGGATGAGATCCACCCTGGGACACCAGAGTCATTCTGCAACAGCGAAGGTCCCCTCATCCTCTCCCAGTCAAGCGATGCATCCTCCAGGGCCCAGCTCAAAACACACCTTCTCCAAAACCCCTACTCTGACCACTCCAGCCTTTACTGATTTCTCTTCTTCTTCGTCACTTTCCATATGTTGATTTTTTAAAAGTTTTTAATTGTGGTAAGATACGCATAACATAAAATGTACCATCTTAACCATTTTTAAGCGTATGGTTCAGTGGCATTAAGTACATTCACAGTGTTATGCAACCATCACCACCATCCGTCTCCAGAGCTCTTTTCATCTTGCAAAACTGAAACTCTGTCCCCATTAAACAATAATGCCCATTTCCCCTCTCTCCAGGCCCTGTCAACCACATTCTTCTTTCCATCTCTACGAATGTGACTATTCTAGGTACCTCGTATAAGTGGAATCAGTATTTGTCTTCTTGTGCTCTGAGAGAACTCGGTACATGGGGAACACTAGGTAAATGTTAGCTATTATCTTTTGTTAAGTATGTCCAAGTATTACAAGGTTGGTGGCCAAAATGCAATGCCAGCTCTCTCAGTGGTAATTGTTATCCAGTAAGGTAGGTAATCTAAACGGGTGGGAAAGGAATTCTTCCCCCCAGGAGCTCAGATAAAGGTATTTCCATTTTGAATGAAAAAAAATAGCTCATGGATATTTAATAGTTTTAAAAATTTGGACCTTAGGTATAAGAGTCTGTTCACCAGTGATTTTTTTTGTTTCTTAAAAATTAATTAATTAATTAATTTTATTTTTGGCTGCATTGGGTCTTTGTTGCTGCGCGCGGGCTTTCTCTAGTTGCAGAGAGTGGGGGCTACTCTTTGTTGCGGTGCGTGGGCTTCCCATTGCGGTGGCTTCTCTTGTTGTGGAGCATGGGCTCCAGGCGTGTGGGCTTCAGTAGTTGTGGCATGTGGGCTCAGTAGTTGTGGCTCATGGGCTCTAGAGCGCAAGCTCAGTAGTTGTGGCGCTCAGGCTTAGCTGCTCCACAGCATGTGGGATTTTCCTGGACCAGGGCTCGAACCCCTGTCCCCTGCACTGGCAGGCGGATTCTTAACCACTGCGCCACCAAGGAAGCCCTACTCACCAGTGTTTTTGATTGTCTTAGTCTTTTCAGGACAGAAGCTATTCAAATGTACCTTTGATCCCTACTGTGTATCACAGTGCATAGTCTCTGTAATAAAACAGAGGAAGGAAAGAAGGGACAGAGGGAGGGAGGGAAGGGGGGTGAACATATTAAATAACCAGCTCTATTTACATCAGGTGTTGAATATTCATTAGATACAGCAATTTTTTTGTTTTTTTGGTTCCTACACATCAGAGGCTGATTCAAACCAGAACAATTTTCATATTATTCTGCAAACAATAGATTCTCCACTGATGGGATCCAAGCAAAATGAATGAAAGTGAACCTGCACAAAACAAAGCTGTGCAGTGTTAGCGTTCCTGAGGAAACGACAAAGCCAAACAGAAGCTTTGCCCCTCTTCCCCGTGCCTCTCAGCTTGTCCTTGGCGGTTCACTCTCACAACCTTCCTCGTTTACTCCCATCATTTGTTAGGAGGCTAAACGCCCTGTTTCTGCTGGTTCACCATTCTTCCTGGAATCTTGCAGTGACCCAACTCTCACCTGCTTGGTTTTCCACGTTTACTGTGATCATAGCCACACTTTTCAAGAGCACACAGCACAGCCAATGGGTGTGCCAGGACTGCAGCCCAGGGCCAGGGACACGAACCACAGTCAGAGAGTCAGAAAGCTGTCCCCAATACCCAGTTCTCCCACTGCCCCTTACTATGAGCCAGAGCTTCTGCAAAGCTCTGTTTTCCCCATCCCTACACCAGGACATGGTGCCCACAAGTGTACAGCATCTGGTCAAATGAGATGGGCTGTATACGAATATTCCCCAAACCCATAAACCTATACACGTGCAATGAGCATGCACACACGCACTATTGTTACTCCTAAGTGTATTTGTACAGTAATTTAAACTTGGGTTAAGTCCTGAGTACCAGAAAACAGAACCAAGAATATGGTTACTGGGGATGTGAAAATATATAAGAGGGGGAGAAGACAAATGTGAACGTGTTTTGCCAGCCTGGCATTCAGTCGCCCCTGTGGAAATAGCGCCTCAATTCCTCTTTGGGGAACATCCCTCCCTCAGGTCCTGACCCTGGGATTGAAAGGGGCGGATCCTCCAATGGAAAAAGAATATCCAACTTTGGAAGAATTTTCTTTTTGTTCTGAAACATCAGTTCTCTACATCTGGAGTCTAGATGTTCCTTGAGTTACCTAAACTGATGTCTGCTGGTAGCTACGAGAATTCCAGGCATAACATCAAAACAAAATAATCCATCATCTGGTGAGCCTTACAAACTGCTTCAGTGATGGAAATGTTACATAGTTAGCATTTTAAAATAAAATTTTTTTTAATAAAAAGAAGAGTGTACATTTGACTGTGTACATGTTTCTTTCTTTTGGAAACTACTATGGGTTTACTTGGCTACATCAGCTGTTCTTCATTCCAGTTTGCATGGAGGTGAAAGAAATCTGGGTGGAAGGCCCTACCTTACCAGTGATGCAGCCTTATAAATGTTGCAGAAATGATGGTGACAGCTCGACTGTACAAATCTGCCTTTTAGATGATTCCTTTTCAAGCAGCAAGAAACAGAGGCCATCTGACTGGTGTATATCCAGGCTAAAGGGAGCCGTGGAGGTCCTGGATGGGCGCACACCAATTAAGTTGAGCACTCACTGAAATTGCTTTCTCTGAACGGAGAATGATCGATCAGGAGACAAACTGTACACATATTAGACTGAAAGAGTTTACAGGTAACTCTGGCCCAAAGCCATTGCCACTTCATTTCATGGGCTGAAACCCCTCAAGTGGTGAAGTGAGGGGGGGGGGAAGCCACTTAATGCTTTGCACAGGGAGATCCAACAGCTGGGTCTTGCGTTGGTTTACATTTATGGGATGGTGACAAGAAGGGAAGATTAGTCTTCATGTGCACGGTTGAAGATGGGCCTTTAGAAACTGCCGAGGAGTTTCAACAATAACAACAACAGCCAGAAAGCTCGAGATGCTCAGGGCTCGCCCAAGATCAATCACTCCGAATGTCTGGAGTTGGAGCCCAGGCATCAGGCACTTTTAACCAGTTGATACTACTCTGCCGTCACGGCTGACAACACTGGGTAAATAGTTCCAATCGGTAGCAAAGCCTCCTCCTTTGCGGAAGGCTTCCAGGGACCAAGGCTCCTTCAGAAGGGCTGATCCCCGCAGCCCGGGGGAATTTCAGCTCGCAGGTCCCATCCCGGGAACAGAGCTCGGGCAACGGCGCCCACCTGGAGCAGGATTGGTTTAGTAACACGCTCTCACGCACATCTCCTCGCAAACACCCCACGTAAGTCCAACACCGAGGCTGGAATACAGGGACGCGCAGAAGACCGGACCACTATCCTCCCACCCTAGACGGGCGGACGCCGCTCGCGGGGACCGGGGCTGAGAGCGGAGGGCGCATGCGCGGGCCGAAGCTGCATGGGGAGAGCGCATGCGCGGCCGAGGGGGCGGTGCTTCCGGCCGGCGGAGGTGGGGACTGCGGCGTTGCGGGGTGGATTCTGGGTCGCGACCCCGACCCCTGCCCCGTTCGGCGACTTCGACCCCGACTCCCTCCCGGGCCGTGACCCCCACCCGGTCGTACCCGTATGGCCCGGCACGTGTTCCTGACGGGACCCCCAGGTAACCCCGCCCGGGTCTGCGCTTCCGGGAGGCCGAGGGGTGGACGTGAGGGGTGCGCGGGCTGGGGGCGGTCCGATGCTTTGAGCAAGGGGCTCCGGCCGGTGGCCTCTAAAATTCCCCATGTAAGTTACACGCTTGGTGGTCTGAAGCCTGCGTGTTTTTCCCGGAAAACGTGACTGTGAGTCCATCAGATAAGTGAAATGAGGCCAACTACAGGAGAACAGGAACCAGCTTGTGATGGGGTCGCCCCCGGGCTTCGGTCTTAAATATTAAATAGCAGGGGCGGCGGCAGCAGTAATAACTCCCGCAGTTGTGAAGTTGTGATGGACACGAAAGGTATTTCAGAATCTCTACCACCACCGCGGTGGAATCGAAGGTGTATGGTTTCTGTCGATAGTTACACGTGCTCCTGCCCTGCACTCATCATGAAAGGAAGAGCGGGATTTCAGTTGCAAGGTAGTGAAACTAAACATGCAGCCGTGTTCCCCATCCACGTTCACCGACCCACTGAATTCCCTCCGTGAGTGAGGCCGCAGGTTAAGAGCCTTGGTACCTACAGGGCACCGCCCACCCAGAGCCTGCGTCTGCGTCTGTCTCTTCTAATGCAGATCCCTCAGCCCTCGGGCTGTGAAGGTCTCACGTTTGAAAGGAGATAGTGTGCTTTCAAATGAGAGTCTGGGGGAGGACATAGATGCCTTTTAAGCCAAGATGCCGCACGTGGATAACTCATTATTGAAAGAAGAGGCAGAGAAGTTGTAGCAGCATCAGATACATTAAGGGGGCAAAAAAAAAAAAAAAAAAGATGGGCCTGAGCAGAAAGTGATTTCTTCAGCTTCTTTGCAGTTTTCAAGTTAGCTGTGGGTTCAGATATCAACCATTGTTACCCTGGGCCTGAAATTCTCTTTCACTTTATTGTAATGATTATCGTTTTTAGCCTTCAGGAGCAAAGGCTAACTTAATATTGCAGATTCTGGGATTTTATTTTTACCACGCAGTGGTGGAGTGCTGAGGAGGGAGGTGTTGTGAGAAATTTCTGATACCCAGAGGTAAAGGACCATCTTCTGAAAGTTGATTTGTCAGTCCTTTATTTGAAACTTGGAATGCAGTTTTCTCAGCAGGCTGGCCCCAAGACATCGATGTGTTTCATAACAGAGGTGGCTTGTTATTGTGATGGTACCTGGCTGCGTCCTGGAGGTGGGTGGGGACAGAGGCTCGCCTGGCCAATACTGGTTCTTCTTTCTGTTTCCTTCTTTATAAAAGTTTTATGTACATACACATAATTGGAAGACTCATTCCTACAGTATAGCTCTCTTAAGCCTGTCCTCAAACCCACTCGCCTTCTCTTCCTCCTAATCTTCGTAACGCAGTTATCCTGTAATTTTAATTAGCTCAGTGGTCAGTGTTTACAGTATTATTAGCAAAAGCTAATCACAGAAGAGCCTTGGAGTAATCTATCATTTTTTTTCCCTTTGTGAACAATTTTTTTTTCTCTTTGGAGTTGTTGTCTAATGTTGTTTTTTCATTGACTTAGTTCCTTTATCTCACCAACCCAATCCCAAGCTCTGCCGGCTGTCTAAATCTCTACATGTTCACAAATGTAAAATTGATAGCTAGTGGGAAGCAGCCACTTAGCACAGGGAGATCAGCTTGGTGCTTTGTGACCACCTAGAGGGGTGGGATAGGGAGGGTGGGAGGGAGACGCAAGAGGGAGGGGATATGGGGATATATGTATGCATAAGGCTCGTTCACTTTGTTGTACAACAGAAACTAACACAGCATTGTGAAGCAATTATACTCCAATAAAGTTGTATAAAAAATAAATAAATATAAATAAATCAATCAATCTCTACACGTTCAGACCATCGGGTGAGGTATCTTCTCAAAGAGGTCACTTTTTGTTGTCTGCACTGTCAGGGCCTCAGGTAAACTCCTTACTTCCTCACGCCTCAGACAGGAGAACTCGGAGCCTTGGGTCCAGAACTGTGTCCTAGGATTTCCCAGTGGGATTAAGCTACCCACAGTGGTAACTTATTTGATAATGCGATTATCTTCCTACCAGCATGTCGTCTTGGGGTGTTGCTTCCCAAATTAAACTGCCTGTATTTGAGTCTTTATTTCAGGGTCAGCTTTATGGGAGAACCAGCACCAACATAATTCTGGAGCTTTCTGACCTGTTCTTGTCTGTGCATGGTGTGGACCTTTCAGCTTGGGGTCTCCTTCTCACACAGGCCACTTCTTAGCCAGTGTAGACAACACTGGGGTAGTAGCTTAATTAACGGAGGCGAAAAATTCACCGGAAGGTTTCTAGAGCCGAGGAGGAAGAAAGGGACTTGAGCCCAAGGCCTCCTCTTGCTTCATAATGTTCTCCCTCACAGATCGGACCCACAATGTCCCCTTTTGTTACAGCTGTTCCATTTTGTATTTTGCATAATGTAAATAGCTTTGTTTTTTCTTAAATTAATAGTAATAACCACTCACTATAAGACCAAAAAAAAAAAAAACAAACAATGAAATCAAGAAAAATTTTAAAGAAGTGAAAATCACATGGGTTTCCAACATACAGAAATAAATGCTGTAAACCTTTCTGTGTTCTCAACATTTTCTTCAATAAACATATGCATACTTCACTTTTTTTTTAAATTGAGGTATAGTTGATTTACAATATTATGTAAGTTTCAGGTGTACAACATAGTTATTCACAGTTTTTAAAGATTATACTCCATTT
Organism: Grampus griseus; assembly: GCF_964374135.1. Taxonomy (NCBI): domain Eukaryota; kingdom Metazoa; phylum Chordata; class Mammalia; order Artiodactyla; family Delphinidae; genus Grampus; species Grampus griseus. The sequence continues at coordinate 6,632,297 of NC_139010.1, forward strand.
ATAGTTATTATAAAATATTGGCTATATTCTCTGCGTTGTACAGTGTATCCTTGCAGGTTATTTATTTTATACATAGTAGTTTTTAACTGTTTATTCCCTGTCTTGCCCCTCCTACCTTCCCTCTCCCCACTGGTAACCACTAGTTTGTTCTTTATATTCTTCTTTTTTGTTACATTCACTAGTTTGTTTTATTTTTTAGATTCCATATGTAAGTGATAGCATACAGTATTTGTGTTTCTCTGACTTATTTCAGTAAGCGTAATACCCTTCGGGTCCATCCATGTTGCTACAAATGGCAAAATTTCATTCTTTTTTATGACTGAGTAATATTCCATTGTATATATGTACCACATCTTCTTTATCCATTCATCTGTTGATGGAAATTTCCATATCTTGGCTGTTGTAAATAATTCTGCTATGAACATTGGGGTACATTTATCTTTTCAAATTAGTGTTTTTGTTTTCTTTGGGTATATACCCAGGAGTGGAATTGCTGGATAATATGGTAGTTCTGTTTTTAGTTTTTTGAGGAACCTCCGTACTGTTTTCCACAGTGGCTACATCAATTTACATTCACATCAATAGTGTCCAAGGGTTCCCTTTTCTCTACATCCTCACCAACATTTGTTATTTGTGGCCTTTAAAAAATATAATGGGGCTTCCCTGGTGGCGCAGTGGTTGAGAGTCCGCCTGCCGATGCAGGGGACATGGGTTCGTGCCCCAGTCCGGGAAGATTCCCACATGCCATGGAGCTGCTGGGCCCGTGAGCCATGGCTGCTGAGCCTGCGCATCCGGAGCCTGTGCTTCGCAATGGGAGAGGCCACAACAGTGACAGGCCCGCCTACCGCAAAAAAAAAAAAAAATATATATATATATATATGTGTATATATATATATACATATATATGTAATAGAATACTACTATGTGTGTCTGCTGTTTCTTTTTTTATTTTTTTTAAATTTATTTATTTTATTGTTTCTGGCTGCGTTGAGTCTTCGTTGCTGCACAGGCTTTCTCTAGTTGCAGCAAACGGGGGCTACTCCTCGTTGCGGTGCACGGGCTTCTCATTGCGGTGGCTTCTTGTTGCGGAGCACAGGCCCTAGAGCTTGCGGGCTTCAGTAGTTGTGGCACACGGGCTCAGTAGTTGTGGCTCGCGGGCTTAGTTGCTCCGTGGCATGTGGGATCTTCCCGGACCAGGGCTCGAACCCGTGTCCCCTGCACTGGCAGGCGGATTCTCAACCACTGTGCCACCAGGGAAGCCCTATCTGCTGTTTCTTAACCTGCTTCTTCTCCATATATTATTTTCATACACTGTGGTCTGTTTTCCATGCTAACCAGTAAACTGTTTCCATAGGTAAAGAGTATTCTCTTTAATAATGGCTGCATGAGATTCCTGTGTGTTTGTGTCATTACACACATGATACCATAATTTAACAGTCAGCATTACAGATCAACATTAAATTGTTGCTGTGTTTTGCACAATTACGAAGAATGCTGACGTGAACATCCGGTTCCTTGTATCTCTGTACCGTTGTCAGATTCATTGCTGAGGATGAATTCCTAGCTGTGGCATTGCCGTGTACTGTGGTAGAAATGGCCCTTCGGGAAAGTCCCAGCTTACACATTCCCCCAAGGCCGCTTGCCTGCGTTAAGCAGATTCTTCAGCGACTCCTAAAGCGGCAGTTACCAAAGGACAGAGCTGGGGTCACGACCCTGCGTAGTTCTTTCCTAGTCACGGGAGCGTGGGCTGCTGCTCGTGTTCCAGAAGGCCACGTGCCATTGTTTGCTAGTGTGAAGTCTGGAGGAGAGATGCTTTAAATGACAGATCGTATTTTATTTCAAGGAAGGTTAAAAGGCCCGTTGGGGATCCCTGATGGCTCTGGGCAGCCATAGAAATAATATGATTTGCAACCCTGTTGTATTTCAGAATAGCTCTGTTACAGACCTTTTAGTCCCCCCTTTTTGGTACTCATGATGCCATTGACTTTAATCTGTATGGGAGCAAGTCTCCTATAAACAAAGTCATGGTGGCAGACGAAGGCCCCTGTTAAAATGTATGGTCCTTCCTAGGTGTGTAACCGTGGCCAAGTTACCTAACCTCTCTGTGCCTCAGTTTCTTCATCTGTAAAATAGGGACAAGGATGGTAACTGCTTCAGAGGGTGGTTGTGAGAATTTAACCAACAAAATGCTTGCGAGGCGTGCGAGACCAGGGCCTGGCTCCACGGTGTCAGTGATTAGTATCGTTATGTTACTTGTAAACACCCAAGAGTTAATCGGAGTAGTCCAGGGGCCAGGCCGGAAGGAAAGGAAGGGGTCCTGGGTGTGGAGGATGGGCAGGTACAAGTGCACAGCCTATAATCTGGGAAGGGGTTGTGGGCAAGCAGAAGGAATGCTTAGTAACACTCCAAGGGGTGGCCACCCTGATGGGATTGCTCTTGTGGAAAAAGTTGAAAAACTGCCATTTCTAGTGGTGTTTGTGGTATTTGAGAGTCCTGCTTTCGGGACACATACAATGTAAGTTTGTGGAGGACTGAAGTGAGGTTCCCACTGTTAAATGGTGGTCCAGAGTGTCTTAAAATCCTAACTTAAAGCATGCAGCCTTTGACCGAAGCTTGACCAGCTTTACTTTCTAGGGGAAAAAGTTTGCTCCCCCAAGGAGAGTAAACCTAGGAGAAAGTAGAAGCTTGTCTCCTAGGATGTAAATTGCACTTGAGATTTTTATCAGCAAACCACTCACCTGGTTCTCCGATGGTGTATGTGACAAAACCAATACTGTTTCAGAATTTAAAAATAAACTTCAAGATACCATTCATATTTTTATTATGCTTGTTTCTACTTGAAATTCAAGAGTTTTAACACCTGGAGCAGTCAAAATTAAGTGACATTAACATTCATAAAATCCATTTGCAGCCTGTTTCTCTCCTCCTGGTGATTCCTGTGCTCCAGCAAAGCAGTGGTTCCTAATGGGCTTTTTTTTTTTTTTTTTTTTTTTAGGGGTTGGAAAAACAACATTGATCCAGAAAGTCAGTGAAGTTTTAAAGTCCTCTGGCGTGCCTGTCGACGGGTTTTATACAGAAGAAGTCAGACAGGGAGGAAGAAGAATAGGGTTCGATGTTGTCACGTTGTCTGGCGCCCGCGGACCTTTATCCAGGATTGGGTACTGCAGCTTCATTTCCGTGGTGTTTTATTCTCCCTGGGCCCAGGGCTGAGCCAGGTGATCTCTTCTATCTTGAAGAATCCTGAGCCTTTACGGATTTCTTGGAAAAAGAAAACAGAGGTTGAAATCATCACATAAAAAACAAAGTTGAAAATATCATATTCCACTTAGAACGTACTCCACTGAGTAGTAAGCTCTTCTCACTTGGTACTTCGTAGCCCTGTTTCTCACGTCACTCTTCTAAGACAGGTGACGTGCCAGCTCCCTGAAGGCAGCTGCCGGGCCGTGGGTGGTGGTGTGCCCACCGGTGTTAGCCCTGCTCTCAGGAAGGGGTGTGGAATCAGGTCAGCTTTGCTCACTGCCACTTTCTGTTTGGTTTAGCACACGCAGAAGGCCAGAGGCTCAGTGGAGTAGCTAAAACCCAGAAATCGGTAGAGGGGTCTTTCGACAAAGGATGTACTATCTTTTCTTTCAGGTCAGAGCTTCCGCCTGGAAAGCGTGAGTGCTGTGTTGGGCAGTATGTGGTGGATCTGACTTCCTTCGAGCAGCTGGTGCTTCCTGTCTTGAGGAATGTGAGTGCGTGTTTCTGGTTTTTTGAGCCCGTCTGTTCTCCATGCCTTGTGGGAATTGCTGGCTTTCGCTCTTATAGAGAGGCCAGTTTTGCATTTACAGCTTAAAAGTCTTCAATTGATTGAGCCTTAGTAAGGATATGCCACATAATTTACTGTCACTCCGAACTACAAGTAAACTCCTTGTTACAGAAATTCAGCATATGTAAGTATTTTACATTGGGAGAGCTCTGATGCCTAGCTACCATGGTCCCCAAAGATGAGTCTTTCCTCTGCTTTCCCCTTGTGTATATCTTAACCCTGTTTTCACAGCACAGCACATAAACATTTAGGAAGGTAAAATGTCATATGAACATAATGGTAAGCACGTAACACATTATATCACTGTATTACCTGTATTTTTTAAACAGCTTTATTGAGATATAATTCACATACCATACAGTTCACCCATTTAAAATACACAGTTCATTTTTTTCTCAGGTATTCATAGGATTGTGCAACCAATTAACACAGCCTAATTTTAGAACATTTTTGTCGTCCCGAAAAGAAACCCCACACCCATGAAGCAGTCTCCATTCCTGTGTCCCCAGCCCCTGGCAGGCACTACCCTGCTTCTCTGTCTGTAGATTTGCGTGTTCTGGAGATTTCCTAGAAAGGGAGTGATACCATATGTGGTCTTTCTGTGACTAGCCTCTTTCACTTGGCATAATATTTACAGGGTTTATCCACATCACAGTGCATGTCAGTGCTTTGTTCCTTTTCATGGCTGTGTAATACTCCATTATATGGATATACCTTATTTTATTTATCTATTCTTCAGCTGGTGAACATTTGGATGAGTTTCTACTTTTTGGCTATTATGAATAATGCTGCCCTGAACAATTGTGTCCAAGTTTTTGGGTAGACATCTGTTTTTAGGTCTCTTGAGTATATACCTACGAGTGGAAATGCTGGGTCATGAGGTAGTTCTATATATAACTTTTTGGGAAATGACTAGAGTGTTTTCCAAACTAGCTGTGCTGTTTTACATTCCTGCCAGCAATGGATGATGGTTTCAGTTTCTCCACATCCTTGCTAATCGTTACTGTCTTTGTAACTGTACCCCTTCTAGTAGGTGTGAAGCGTTGTCGCACTGTGTTTTCATTTGCATTTCCCTGTTGACCTACTGATGTTGAGCATCGTGTCATGTACTTATTGGCCATCTGGATGTGATATGCAGGTATACAGTTGGCTCTCCGTGTCCAGGGGTTCCATGGATATGGGGGACCATTGTGCCATTTTATCTGAGGGACTTGAGCATCCGTGGATTCGGTGTGTGGGGGAGGACCCTGGAACCAGTGCCCTGCGGATACCCAGGGACGACTGTATTCATCAACTCTGTAGTTGTCTTTACTTTCTCGATGTGATGACACAAATGTTTTTATTTATTTATTTTTTAAAAACTTTTTTGGCTGCATGGCGCGGCATGCAAAACTTCCCCGATCAGGGATTGAACCCGTGCCCCCTGCAGTAGCAGCACAGAGTCTTAACCACTGGACCACCAGGAAAGGCCACAAATGTTCTTATTTTTGAAAAGTCCAGTGTATCTATTTTTCTTAATGTTGTTTGTGCTTTTGATGCTTTACCAAAGAAGGCTTTACTAACAGTTTCAGGAAGATTAACTCCCATGTGTTCTTCCAAGAGTTTTACAAATGCATTTAGGCCTGTGGTCTGTTCTGAATTGATTTTTGTATATGTTGTAATGTGGGGATCGAAAGTCATTCTTTTGCATATAAATATCCAGTTGTTTCAGAACCATTTGTTGACAAGACTATTCTTTTTCCATTTAATTGTCTTGGCACTCTTTTAGAACTCAATTGACCATGAGTATAAGGATTGATTTTAGATTTTCAATTCTATTCTGTTTATCCTCATGTCAGTTCCATCTATTCTTATATCAGAAGCACACTGTTTGATTACTGAAGCTAGAATTTTGATAGAGATTGTATTGAATCTATAAATCAATTTGGGGAGTATTGCTCTCTTAACAATATTAAATCTTTAGATCCATGAACATGAATGATATGTCTTTTCATTTACTTAGAGTGTCTTTAATTTCGTTCAGCCATGTTGTTTTGTAGTTTCCAGCATATAAGTCTTATGCTTCTTTTTAAAAAATTTATACCTTACTATTTTATACTTTTTGATGCTATTGTAAATAGAATTATTTTCCTAATTTTATTTTTGGAATGTTCATTACTAATGTACAGAAATACTGTTGATTTTTGTGTATAGACCTTGTATCCTGCAACCTTGTCAAACTAATAGTTCTTTAATGAATTCCTTAGAATTTTCTAGTTACAAAATGATATCATCTGCAAACGGGGATCATTTTACTTTTTCCTGTCCACTTTGGATGCCTTTTATTTTGTTTTCTTTCCTAACGGCCTCAGCCAGAAGCTCAGTTCAGTGATGAATAGAAGCGTCGCAAGTGGACCTCCTGGTCTCGTTCCTGATCTCAGGAAGAAAGCTCTCATTCCCCCGCCGTCACGTATGATGTTAGGGGTAGGTTGTTTGTGGACGGCTAACACCAGGTTGACGATGTTCCTTTCTGTTTCTAGCTTGTGGTTTAACATTTGTTTTTTAAAGTGAAGAAGTGTTGGGTTTTGTCAGATCCTTTTTCTGCATTTATAGCGGTGACTATGTGATTTTTATCCTATATTATATTAATATAGTATATTACATTTGTATTTGGATGTTAAACCTACTTTGTTTTCTTGAAATAAATCCCTCTTGGTCATGGCATATGTATATTTCTTTTATATGTTGCCGGATTCTGTTTGCTAGTATTTTGTTGAGGATTTCTGCATCTACATTCATAAGGGATGTGGACCGTAGCTCTCTTTTCTTGTAGTATCTTTGTCTAATTTTGATATCAGGGTAATTGTGGTCTTGTAGAATGAGCTAGGCAGTATTCCTTCCTCTTCTAATTTTTGGAAGAGTTTGTAAAAGATTGGTATTAATTTTTCTTGGAATGTTTGATAGAATTCACCAGTGAAACCATGTGGGCCTGGGTTTTTCTTCATAGGAATCTTTTAAGTTATGAATTCAATTTCTTTATTTGTTATAGGTCTGCTGATTTTTTTATTTCACATTGAATCAGTTGTGGTAATTTGTGTCTTTTAGTAATTTATTGGACCGTTTCATTAGATAGTAAGTTATCTAATTCGTCGGCATACGGTTGTTTATATATTCCCCTGTAATCCTTTTTATTTTGTAAGGTCTGTAGTATTTTCCCTTCTTTCATGCATTTTAATTATTTAAGTCCTCTCTTTATGGACTTCAGTAATAGTTAAAGGTTTGTCAATTTAGTTGCTCTTTTCAAAGAACCAACTTTCGGTTTTGTTGACTATGTATTACTTGTTTTTTGCATTCATTCATCAAATATTTATCAAATCCCAGATATACAGTCAGGAAAAAAACATGTTTTCTACTCTCCCCAAACTCTCATTCTAGTGGGAAATGTAGACATTAAACAAATAAATGTATAATTGTCATTAATGCAGCCAAGAAGAAAAGCAGGGTGCTGTGAGAGAAGGAGGAGGAACTGACTTTAGACCTGGTGACCAGGAAAGAGCTCTGAGGAGGTGACATTTGGATGAAATGAAAAGATCAGAGGGCACCATCCCTTCCGGGAGGGAATCCTGGGGTGTTGTATGGGGGTGTCTGGGAGAACGTCACGGATGATAGAAGCAGAGACACCGAGGCCGGGGGCCCTGGGCAGGAGCAGGTGGGGGAGGTACGGTGGGTGAGCCGGGTAGAGTCCCATGATGCAGGGTTTTGTGGCGCATATTAAGGAATATGGGTTTTATATCATCTATTATAGACTCACACCATTGATTTATAATACTGTCGTGAAGATTGAAGAGTATGGACCTGTCTCAAGAGGCAATTCTTTATCAACTTTGCGGCGGTCTCCGTCGTACCAGCAGTCGAGTCCAAGGTCCTCCCCGGGGCCCGGAAGGCCGGCTCTGTCCGGGCCTCCTGCCCTCCGTCCTCCCCATCTCCCGCCTGCCGGCTCAGCCTGTTCCCCTCGTGCCCGGCCCCCAGCCTTCCGCCCTTGGCACTGCTGTTTCTGTGGTTGGCAGGCTCCTCATATCTTGGCCTCTCTGCTCATTCAGGGCTCAGCTAAAAGGGGCGGTGAGGGCTTTGGCAGGTGCCAAAGCTTTGGCTGCTGGAAAGGTCAGGTTTGCCTGCTGAGGGCAGCTTCTGACTCCCGGGGCCGGCGGGATGTTGCACTGTGTTGGTAGCGGCTGCTGCCCCTCCAAGCCCACCTGCTCCTTGGCTTCGCCCCCCCTCGCCTGCTCCCCTCACCTTTCTTCCTGATTTCTTCCTCTAGGAACTTTCGTTCCCTGCACTGGGGACTCTCGTGCCTGTTGTCTTGTGCGGAAACAGTCAGGAAGCATATGATATTTTTCTCTCTAGTTCTTTTCCCGTCAAATACCTACCTCTCTACTTAAATGCTCAAGAAGCAAGTGAAATACTTCAAATCAAATTCCAGATGATGACTCTGGCTTTGGGTACTGGATCCATATAAAGAATGATTTTTACTTACCTTGCTTAGAGCAGACAATCCTAGGAGAGCAGTGTGCACATACGGCCTTGACGTCTATCTGCAGGATTATATAAGAAATCGTGTACTGACCGGAATAAGAACTTGAATCTCTTTTTTTTCTTAGTTAAAAAAGAAAGAAAAGCAGACTCTTTCAATATTTTATACTTTGATTACCAAACCCAGACTTTCAACATTCTAGGTAGGAAAATTTCCCAGGCTGCAGGTTCATATCCGTGGGTTTCTTTTCTGAAGCAGAATTTTTTCTCCCATCTCATGTATTTTACTGGGGACAAAGAAAGGAAAAGGAATTAGTGTTTTACCTTTATACTTAAAAAAGAAAGAAAGAAAGAAAAGAAAGTTTAAGTAACAGGCAACAAAAATAGGATATTATAGAGAGACAGGTTTCATTATTGGCAATTGGAATGACCGACTAAAGTAAGCTGAAAGTTTTAGAAACCACATTTAGGCCGGTGACAGCCTTTATTTTTTTGTTGCTTTTTTAATTTTTTATTGAAATATAGTTGAGTTACAATGTTGCATTAATCTCTGCTGTACAGCAAAGTGACACCATTATACACATATAGACATTCTTTTTTACATTGTTTTCCATTATGTTTTATCCCAGGTTATTGAATATAGTTCCCTGTTTTGTATAGTAGGACCTTGTTGTTTATCCATCCTTTATGTAATAGTTTACATCTGTTAACCCCAAACTCCCAATTCTTCCTTCCCCCCCTCCCCCTTCCCCCTTGGCAACCACAAGTCTGTTCTCTACGTCTGTGAGTCTGTTTCTGTTGTGTAGCTAAGTTCATTCGTGCCGTATTTTAGATTCCACATATAAGTGATATCATATGGTATCTGTCTTTCAGACTCACTTCACTTAGTGTGCTAATCACTAGGTCCATCCATGTTGCTGCAAATGGCATTATTTCATTCTTTTTTATGGCTGAGTAATATTCCATTGTGTATATGTACCACAGCTTCTTTATCCATTCATCTGTCAGTGGACAGTCAGGTTGTTTCCATGTCTTGGCTATTGTAAATAGTGCTGCTATGAACATAGGGGTGCATGTATCTTTTTTTTTTTTTTTTTTTGCGGTACGCAGGCCTCACTGTTGTGGCCTCTCCCGTTGCGGAGCACAGGCTCCAGACGCACAAGCTCAGCGGCCATGGCTCATGGGCCCAGCCGCTCCGCGGCATGTGGGATCTTCCCGGACCAGGGCACGAACCCGTGTCCCCTGCATCGGCAGGCGGACTCTCAACCACTGTGCCACCAGGGAAGCCCCGCATGTATCTTTTTGAATTATGGTTTTGTCCAGATATATGCCCAGGAGTGGAATTGCTGGATCATACAGTAACTCTATTTTTAGTTTTTTTTTTTTTTTAAAAGGAATAGACGGCCCTTAAATATAATAGTGTTTATTTATTTTTACTTGTTGACAGTTTGCTTTATTTATTTATTTATGGCTGTGTTGGGTCTTCGTTTCTGTGCGAGGGCTTTCTCTAGTTGTGGCAAGCAGGGTCCATTCTTCATCGCGGTGCGTGGGCCTCTCACTATCATCGCCTCTCTTGTTGCGGAGCACAGGCTCCAGACGCACAGGCTCAGTAATTGTGGCTCACGGGCCCAGTTGCTTCGCGGCATGTGGGATCTTCCCAGACCAGGGCTCGAACCCATGTCCCCTGCATTGGCAGGCAGATTCTCAACTACTGTGCCACCAGGGAAGCCCTATTTTTAGTTTTTTGAGGAACCTCCATACTGTTTTCCGTAGTGGCTGCACCAACTTACATGCCCATCAACAGTGTTTCAGCATTCTCTTTTCTCCACACCCTTTCCGGCATTTATTATTCGCAGATTTTTTAATGATAGCCATTCTGACCAGTATGAGGTAGTACCTCACTGTAGTTTTGATTTGTATTTCTCTAATAGTTAGTGATGTTGAGCATCTTTTCCTGTGCCTATTGGCCATCTGTATGTCTTTGAAGAAATGTCTATTTAGGTCTTCTGCCCATTTTTCGATTGGGTTGTTTGTTTTTTTGTTGTTGAGTTGTATGAGCTGTTTGTATATTTTGGAAATTAAGCCCTTGTCAGTCACATTGTTTGCAAATATTTTCTCCCATTCTGTAGGTTGTTTTTTTGTTTTGTTTATGGTTTCTTTTGCTGTGCAAAAGCTTGTAAGTTTGATTAGGTCCCATTTGTTTATTTTTGTGTTTATTTCTATTGCCTTGGGAGACTGACCTAAGAAAACATTGGTATGATTTATGTCATAGAATGTTTTGCCGGTGTTCTCCTCTAGGAGTTTTATGGTGTCTTGTTTTATATTTAAGTCTTTAAGCCATTTTGAGTCTATTTTTGTGCATGGTGTGAAGGTGCGTTCTAGCTTCATTGATTTACATGCAGCTGTCCAGTTTTCCCGGCACCACCTGCTGAAGAGACTTTTTCCCATTTTATTGATATATTCTTGCCTCCTTTGTTGAAGATTAATTAACCATAAGTGTGTGGGGTTTTTGTTTTTTTTTTTTTGGTGGTGGCTTATGGGATCTTAGTTCCTGGATCAGGGATTGAACCCCGGCCCCTGTCAGGGAAAGCGAGGAGTCCTAACCACTCGACTGCCAGGGAATTGGGTAAGTGTGTAGATTTATTTCTGGGCTCTATTCTATTCCATTGATCCGTATTCTGTTTTTGTGCCAACACTACGCTGTTTTGATGACTGTAGCTTTGTAGTATAGTCTGAGGTTTGGGAGGGTTATGCCTCCAGGCAGGTGAGAGCCTTTAAACAGACAGTGGGTTAGCTTCTAGTGCCCAGGGTATATGAAAACACAAACTCTGACAATAAGTTAAGGAATATCTATTAAGTGCTTCCTATGTGTGAGAAATTTCACTATCGTTGAAAAATATTTTGAGTTGTTTTTTTTAGGTACTGTGAAAAACATAAGAAAAATTATTCTTTGGGCCAGCAGGGCCATGCCTGTGGGTTGGGGAGTAAGAATGGGTCTGGGAGCCGAAAAGCAACAGCCTGAGGCCAGGCAGAAGCCAGCCTGCTGTGGGGCTCTTGCTGCTTTTCCCCAGGCAGGAGTGGAGGCCAGCCCACCACCATGGGCACATGGGAAATCGACACAGAATAGATGGTAAACATTCTAGACTCAGTAAGGCTTTTAGAAAGCCCTTGTAGACTTTACTATTGTTGATTTTTCTTTTCATTCCATGGCTACGTCTTCCCTCATTTGACAACATTTACTGTTTTCTTGAGTATTAAAGTTCTACATACTTAAGGTAGAAAATATGTAAAAAGTATAAAATAAGAAAAGAAAATATGGATAACTCAGTCTTATCACTGAGTTAACCACTTTTAGCATATTTTGTTTCTGCCCTTTTTCTATACCTCGTTTCTTTATTATAGTCATCCAAAATTGGGGAAAATGCCAAATACAGTTTTATAGGTTTGGGCTTTTTCATTTAATACGATTGAGTGACATGGGAATGGTCTCACAACATGATAATCTTCAAAACTGTGATACTTTGGGAATTCCCTGGCGGTCCAGTGGTTAGGACTCCGTGATTCCACTGCAGGAGGCATGGGTTCAATCCCAGGTCGGGGAACTAAGATCCCACAAGCGGTGAGGTGTGGCAAAAAAACAACAACAACTGTGATACTTTAATGACTGCATAATATATGGTGGTATGGATTTCCATCTCTGATTTAACTGTTACTCCCTCAGTGTTGGACATTGAATTTATTTATCACTGTTGCAGGTAACTTTGCAGGAAGCCCTCTTTGTGGATCATCCTTAATCCAGCCGTGACTGTCTCCCTGTGGGGGACCTACGGGTGGAATACGGGGTGGAGGGGTGTGAATTTCCAGGGTGTTGCTGTGTGTGTGTGACAGTTGTGTCACTTTGCACCCCCTGCCATGTGCATGTGTGTTTCTCTTGCTGCACTTCTGCCAACACTGAGCACTATACTGACTTTTGATACTAAAACACGTTGCTTTGCTTTGATTTATCTTTTTAAAGTACTAATGAGGTTAAAAGTTTTTCAGTTGTTTTATTGGGTATTTTTAAGAATCTAAGTTGTTTGTTCATTTCCGCATTTTTTTCTTTTAGCTTAAAGAGATCTTTTATAAGGTAAATAACTTTTTTTATTTTTATTGATTCTCTTTCTCAGTTTGTCGCTTTGGTGATTTCCTTTTTTTTTCTTTTTTAATATTGAGAAAGTCTGTTCCTATTCCAAGTTAATATAAAATTTTTTACCTATATGTTTCTTCTTCTGTGTGCTTTTTTTTTTGACATTTTTTTAATCCATCTGGATTTATCTGGAATGTAATATTCAATGAGACTCTCAATTGATTTTCTTCCAAATACTTAGCTGGTTTTCCAAAACCGTCTGTTAATAACTCATTTCTCATTAGTTTATTATGCTGCATTTATTATATTAAAAAAATACCTGTGTGTGTATAATGTTTTAGGGTTGTCTGTTCTCTTTCGTTGATCTGTTTGATGCTTGCATCAGTACTCTGGTAATTACTTGTATTACTCTTCTTCAAAACAATGTCTTATCCGTTCTTGTTTGCTTGTTCTTCCAAATTGTGGCAATGTTAGTGATAATAGTAATGGTGGTGGTAAAGTTACTGAGTTCAAATTATGCTTCAGACACTAACTCATTTAATCCTCAGGACAACACTGTCACTGTTTTCCTGTTTTACAGATGAGGAAACTGAGGCATAGAATAGAAAGTAATTTGCCCAACGACAAACAGCTTATAAGCAGCAGTACTGGTATGAACTGTAATCTGTTACAAAAAGTCTTGTATGAAGTGACTGGAATTATACAAAAATGTAGTTATTATAATATAAAGAACATACTAATCTTCCAGACAGTCTTCATTCTCTACAGCCAAAACAGAATCTCTCTCTCTTTCCGTTTCTTTTTAAAAATTTTTTTGTAAGGTTATTCATGGATCTTTTGTATTTTCTGATGCTGCTATAATTAAGATTGCTTTTTCAGTTTTCTAATGATCAAGGCTGTTAGGATAACGCTGGCCTTTTGCATAATGGTCTTTTTGACAGCCACCTTGAACGCTTTATTAGAATTTGATGCAGTATAGGATTTAACATTTTGGTTGGTTCCCGGTGTATCTCCTACTCACACAAAACGGTAACAGCAGATTATAAGGTTGTGAAGAACAAGAGACGTCTACTCAAAGCCTTATTTTTTAGGCTGAGCAGTGTCATTTTTTATAAAGATCCATGGAAGGGATAATGAGCTAGAACCAGAATACCCACTGAAAACCCACACGCTTGGTTGCGTTTTTCTGTTTTGTTCAAAATATGGCTTTCAGTGCATATTCTTTCTGAGAGCAGGATCTGCTTTTGATTCTGAAAGAAGAGTCTGCTTCAGATCTTTGAAACTTCATTTGAAGGTGCGAGATCAACTGTCCAGGGAAAGGTTCTTTTTTTTAATACCTTGACCTGGAAAGGCCACTTAGTATTTCAGGCCACTGAGCTTTAGAAAGAATTTAGAAAAATCGAGTCAGGAGCCGTTCTTGAAAGGCTGACAAGAGCCCAAGCATGCTTTAGAATCTCCTTCGCTGTTAGCAAGCCTGGCATTCGCTTCTTGGTTCCGCCCCACGTTCTGATTCTGTACCTCACGATCACACATACGTATTACAAGATCAGCAAGGGGAATTAGAAGCTATCTGGTGCAGACATGAAAAGTAAAAATTTTTCAGTAAAAGCATTCCTGCAGTGAATCAAAATAGGAAGAAGAACTGCAAGCATCGTATAAGGTTGGCTCCTTAGTTCACCGTGCAGGCTTTGTCGTGGCCGCCCTTCCGGTGATCTACCGGGTTCCACCGGGCAGGTGGGCTGCTCATCACTTCCCACTGCCGGCCGGGGTGCAGTTCTGTGCAGTTAGATGCCAAGCCGGCTGCTGCCCTGGGTTTCCTCTCCTTCGCGTGACTCTTCTGCACCCCCTCCCAAGAAGCACGGGGAAGTCACGTGCTCCGGAAGTGTGCCTGGAGAAGGATGTGTGCGACTGGCCTTTCTTTCTCCCTCTGACCACCCGCTCTGTCCTTCCTCCTGGCCCTTGTCCTGTGCACATCGGTCTGAAGCCCTGTGCGCCGTCAGAAGGAAGCTCTCATGCCAGGAGTTGGTGCTTTTCTTGAACCAGATACTGAGAAAGTATGCATGTGAGTGTTTTCTTTTTTTGTATTGAGTCTTAACTTTTAAAAACTTTATTTGGATATAATTTTACTCCTAGAGAACCTTGTAAAGATAAGGATAGTGCAAGACCCCCTGTGGACTTGGTATCCAGAGTCACCTATTTTTAACATTTGCCCTGTTTATTCCCTCTCTCTTCTTGTGTGTGTGTGTGTCTGTATGTTTGTATAAACATATAAATTGGGGGAGGACCATTTGAGAGTATTTTGTAATCATCACAGTACGTAAGTCCTAAACGTGCAGTATTTTTCCCGAAGCGTAAGGATATGCTGTTACATAATTGGCGCAGTTGTCAACCTCAGTCAGTTTACTGAGAAAATCCTTTGATCTACCCTACCCCTCATATGCTGGTTTTAGAAGTTGACTTAACAGTGTTGTTCGTAGCATTTCTTTTCCTTCAGTCTAGAGCCAGGCATTACCTTTAGTTGTCGTGTCTTGATAGCCTCCTTTAATGTGGAACATTTCCACAGTCATGCTTTTTGTCCTTTGTGACAGTGACATTTTTGAAGAGTGCAGCTCTATTTTCATAGGATGTTCCTCTTTTGGGGCTTTCTGATGGTTCCTTGTGATTGGGTTCAGCTGGAATTCTGTAGTGTGTGGTGAGGCATCCTTCCTGGCCTCTCATCTGGAGGCATGTGATGGTTGGTGATGGTAATTTGATTACCCGATCAAGGAATTGACCAGTTTCTTCCCTGTACGTTTATTCTTTTTTTCCTTTGAACTAGTAGCTGTGAGTAGGGAGCTGTTTATGACCAAGCACATCCTCCTCAGCACAATTTCTCCCAGTTAATTTTTCTAATTTATTTATTTGCGGTATGCGGGCCTCTCACCTCTGTGGCCTCTCCCGTCACGGAGCACAGGCTCCGGACGCACAGGCTCAGCGGCCATGGCTCACGGGCCCAGCCGCTCCGCGGCATGTGGGATCCTCCCGGACCAGGGCACGAACCTGTGTCCCCTGCATCGGCAGGCGGACCCTCAACCACTGCGCCACCAGGGAAGCCCTTTTCTAATACTTTATAAACTTTATTAGGTTATCTTAAGATAATAACTTTCTCTTGAGTCTTCAACTGGAAAGCAAATTTAGCTACCCCGTTTTGAAATACTTTCTATAGCAAGGTGAAACAAACATAAAATCACTGTACATTCAAAAACTGAACAAGACAAATCCATAAAGATTGATTTTTCCCTGATCTAAGCTGTACTCCTCTCCTCTCTTTGTATCCATTTACCTCATTAGTTAGAAAAAAAAAGTCGTCACCATTTCACTGTAGCAAAAATTATCAACTTTTATCTCCTTCAGAGAATTTCTAATAGAAGGTTATCAGGCATCAAAAATACCAAACTTTTATCAAAAGCTTAGGTAGTGATTAAAATTTTTACTAAGCAATTGAAATTTAAAAAAAACAGTTATTGTAAACACCGTCAGCTGATAAGGAGGATTTAGAAGGTAGTACAGGCATACCTCGTTGTCTTGTGCTTTGCAGATACTGCCTTTTTTTACAAACTGAAGGTTTGCGGCCTCCAAGCATTCAAGTGAAAGGAAGAGTTGCACGTCTTTTCACTTTTCAAAAGCTGGAAATGATTAAGCTCAGCGAGGAAGGTACGTTGAAAGCCGAGACAGGCAGAAAGCTATGCCTCCTGTGCCAGTTAGCCAAGCTGTGAGTGCAAAGGAAAAGTTCTTGAAGGAAATTAAAAGTGAACACACAAATGATAAGAAAGCAAAGCACCCTTACTGCTGATAGGAAGAAAGTTTTAGTGTTTGGAGAGAGGATCAAAACAGCGACAACATTCCATTAAGCCAGAGCGTAATCCAGAGCAAAGCCCTAACTCTCTTCAGTTCTTTGAGGGTTGAGAGAGGTGAGGAAACCGCAGAAGAAGAGCTTGAAGCCAGCAGAGGTTGGTTCATGAGGTTTGAGGAAAGAAGCTGTCTCCATAACATGAAAGTACAGGGTAAAGCCCCAGGTGCTGATGCCCAAGCTGCAGCAAGTTCTCCAGAAGGTCTAGCTGAGATATTCATGAAGGTGGCTACACCAAACAACAGATTTTCAGTGTAGAAGAAACAGCCTTCTGTTGGAAGAAGATGCCACATAGGACCTTCATAGCTGGAGAGGAGAAGTCAATGCCTGGCTTCAAAGCTTCAAAGGACAGGCTGACTCTCTTGGTAGGGGCCAGTGCAGCTGGTGACTTGAAGTTGAAGCCAGTGTTTATTTACCATTCTGGAAATCCTAGAGCCCTTAAGAATTATGCGAAATCTACTCTTCCTGTGCTCTGTACGTGGAATAACAAAGCCTGGTGACAGCACATCTGTTGACAACATAGTTTGCTGAATATATGAAGCCCACTGCTGAGACCTACTGCTCAGAAAAAAAGATTCCTTTCAAAATTGACAATGCACCTGGTCACCCAAGAGCTCTGATGGAGAAGCTGGAGATTCATGTTTTCTTCATGCCTGCTCAGAAAACATCCATTCTACAGCCCATGGATCAAAGAGTAACTTCAACTTTTAGGTCTTATTATTTAAGGAATATATTTTGTAAGGCTATAGCTGCCAGAGATAGTGATTCTTCTGATGGATCTGGGCAAAGTCAACTGAAAACCTTCTGGAAAGGATTCACTGTTCTAGATGCCATTAAGAATGTTCATGATTCATGGGAAGAGGTCAAAATATCAGCATTAACAGGAATTTGAAAGAAGTTGCTTCCAGTCCTCATGGGTGACTTTGAGGGGTTCAAGACCTCAGTGGATGATCCAGTGATTCCACTTTTGGAGGTTCATCCTAATGAGAGAGTCAAATGTGTGTATAAGGATATTCTGTGCAGCGTTTTAATAAAAGCCATAATATTGAAAAAAAAAGACCTCAGTGGAGGAAGTAACCACAGATGTGGTGGAAACAGCAAGAGAACTAGAAGTGGAGCCTGAAGATGGGACTGAACTGCTGCCATCTCAGGATACAGCTTTAATGGATGAGGAGTTGCTTCTTATGGACGAGCAAGAAAAGAGGTTTCTTGAGATGGAAACTACTCCTGGTGAAGATGCTGTGAGATTGTTGACATGACAACAAAGATTTAGGGTATTCCATAAACTTAGTTGATAAAGCAGTAGCAGGGTTTGAGAGGATTGACTCCAATTTTGAAAGAAGGTCTATGCTGTCAAACAGCATTGCCTGCTGCCAAGAAATCATTCGTAGGAGCCAATCAATGCGACAGACCTCATTGTTGTCTTATTTTAAGACATTGTCATGGCCACCCCACCCTTCAGCAACCACCGTCCGGATCGGTCAGCAGCCTTCAGCACTGAGGCAAGACCGTCCACCGGCAGAAAGATTACTCCTTGCTAAAAGCTCAGATGATGGTTAGCAGTTTTTAGTAATAAAGTATTTTTTAATTAAGGTACGTACATCGTTCTTTTAGACATAATGCGATTGCACACTTTTTAGATGCACCAAGAAACTAAAAAATTCATGCGACTCACCTTAGTGTGATACTGGCTTTATTCCGGGTGCCTGGAAGCGAGCTCCGCATCTCGCCGAGGCAAGCCTGTGCACATTGGGATGCCCGCTCCTGTCTTCTCTACTGTGTGCAAAGAGGTGAGCTCCTGGCAGAGGGTAGAGGCCCCTTCACCTGCAGGGCCATTCTCTGTACGTGAGAAAATGAGGTTGGTGATATTATTGCTCTGGGACCCCAGATAGGTAGGGTTTTTTGAGTAATACAATTAATCCAAAAAAATAGCGTTTTTGTGGCTATACCTCTGTAGGGCCCTAGAAACTAAGGCACTCTTCCTTCTCTCATTGGTGAGAAAAGTGGTTTCTTCATGGTGAGATGACTTTCTGAGACTCAGTTCTTTCCTTAGTTCATGTGGAAACTGTGCAGATGGAATTGCCTCCGGTGGGTGGCAGAGGCCATGGAGTTGGGTGATACCGGGTCAGCCTCCCCAGCCCTGTCCCTTGGGAGCTCGGGGACTGGATGAGTCACTTACCCCCGGCTTCCCTTCCTTAATTGTAGAGCAGAGATGTCGACGTCTGCTACGTGAAGTTGTTAGGACTGAAGGCGGTCATGCTTGTGAAGTGTGTTAGTCCCGGCTGCCAGGAGGTGCAGAGCATAGGGATGGTTACGGTCACTTTGCTTGAGAAGTTGAGGGAGGTGATGGGCGCAGGACCTTGGGAGGACGTCACATCAACAGTCTGATTTGTGTTCGCTGGGAACCGGGGCCCGTCATGGGACCCACGAGCACAAACATCTAGCCTGGTCCCACGGCGCTGGGATCACGAGGGGGACTGGGTTCTTGATCCCCCTGGGCTGACAGTCAGCCCCAGGGTCCTTCTCGTAGCTTGGAAGATGCCAAGGCGCTCTGCGGTCAGGTGCTGGTGTGGAGCCGGGGGAGGCCCGTGGGGACACCAGGAAGAGCCGCAGCACCAGCCTCTGGCACGTGGTGGGAGCAGCTCTGCCCCGCGCGTGCTCGGTGCTGCGGGGCGCACAGGGCCGTCTGAATGCCTCGTCCTGGCCGCCAGCCTGGCATCTTACTCCCCGGGGACACGCAGTCGACATGCCGCCAGACTGCTGAGGGATCCTAAAACTTTAAAGCTTGGAACAAACACACATAAAAGTCTAGCTGGAGCCCTGCCTTACAGCTAATGACTTAAGAGGGTCGAGGAACTTGCTCGGCCTTGGCTGCTGTTGGCACCATTTGCCTTTCCAGCTTCCCCAGAACTTGTGGCTATTCAGGGGGCAGGGCTCCAGTTCTGTTGCCTACCTTCTGGCCGACGGCCGCCTGGTTCCCTCCCGTCACTTCTGAGACTTGCTGTCCCAGACAGGCGAGCTCAGAAGCCAGTCTGTGTCTGATGTTTAAAAAAAAACAAATGGCGACCTTAATACCACTGGAAATATGTATTATTTAAATAATTCAGAATAAGGCAAAGGCAACTTTAATTAGCTTTTTCTTCGTTCAGTATTTTGGTTGAAGGAAATTGCTTATTTTATGTTTACATTTTCTTTGTATCCTTAAAAGTGCACATAAGGATTAAACAAAGGACCAAAAGAATCACACTGTTTTTCAGCTCTCCAGGAAAGCTGATACAGAGGTATTTCATTGTCGCTCTAAATTGATTTGCTCTTTCTGGAAAGCAAGCTAGCTGGGTGTAACCAAAGCTATAACATTATTCATAACTTCTCTCACTCCTGGCTGATCAACGTTAGGACTCTATCCCAAGAAAATATCTTCTCCCTCAGAACCAACATAGGGACTGAAATATGCTTTGCACAGAGAAGGTTTTCCCACTCTTTGTGACAGTGAAAATGTATAACGAGCTGAAATGCAAGCACAGGAGCAGAGCGTGGGGATTGGCACAGAGGACCGCAGTGATGCCGCCTGAGTTGTCTTCTGCGGGGAGGGGATGCCCGGAGAACGGCTGCTCCCATAGGGTGTGCTCAGTGCTTTTAACCACGTGGCCCAGAGCCACCCAGAGTCCTGCACGGGCTCCTTACTCCGTACCCACGGCTGGAACCCACGGCCGGAAACGGGGAAGCCGGAGCCAGGCTACTGATGGTTTTCAAACCTGGGCCCTAGTGCTGTACCCCTGTGTCTTCATCAACTCAGAAGAGCATTTAGGATAATGGAAAACAGGGTGAATGATCACTGGGGTTTTTTTCTGTTTCCTTTTAAAATTGAAACAATTTCTTTCCATGTAGAAAGGAAACAATTCTGAACATAACTGTAGTTCTTTTATTAAGCTCATTCATATATGTTCATGTGTTATTCAGAAAAACAGACTGACTGTTTACAGGTGTCTGAGTGGCTTAGCCTCTGATATCTGTCTCAACTGAGTGTGAATAACTCAATTTTTCATTCAAAATCCCAGCCTTTTTGAGATTCCTATAGTTTCTGGATAAAGAAAGTCCCTAATTCTGGACAGAATGGGGATTTTATATAAGCTAAGGTTTTAAAATGAGCATTTCCAGTTGGTAGAAAATAATGTCTACGTGTGTGTCCGGAAGTTTAAATGATGTAGGTGAGCTCTCATTGGTGCACGTCGCAGAGAAAGGCAGGCAGGGTGGCTGTGGAGCCGTGTGCTTTATCGTGGACCTGCTCACGTGTATCTGACCGCCCGCGTACGTGCACCCACTAAACACAGAGCCATGGGTGCTCATGCATGCTTTGATGTTGTTTCTCTCGGAACTAACCGCTTTCAAAACTGTCGTTCTGATGTGCTGGAGTGGAGTTCTGTTTGCTGTTTAGATTGTAGCCTCCGGAAAGACAGCGTCCACAGGTATTCATAGTCTCTGGGGGCAGCAAAATGCCCCAGACACTCCTCACTCAGAGGCAGGTCAGTTGGGATGGCTCGCTGTTGTGGGAGTGTCTGTTTTTATGCTGACACACGGGTGGCTGATAGCTGTTTTCTTTCTCCCCAGTTTGACTGCGTTGGGTCTTCGTTGCTGCGCGCGGGCTTTCTCTAGTTGCAGCGAGCGGGGGCTGCTCTTCGTCGCGGTGCACGGGCTTCTCATCGCAGTGGCTTCTCTTGTTGCGGAGCACGGGCTCTAGGCAAGCAGGCTCAGTAGTTGTGGCGCACGGTCTCCGTAGTGGTGGCTCGCGGGCTCTACAGCGCAGGCTCGGTAGTTGTGGTGCACGGGCTTAGTTGCTCCGCGGCATGTGGGATCTTCCCGGACCAGGGATCAAACCCGTGTCCCTGCAGTGGCAGGCGGATTCTTAACCACTGCACCACCAGGGAAGCCCTGGCATTCATTTTTTGAAGAAAATGTTGAAATAGCAACTGACCCCTCACTCTCCCTCGCTTAGCTGCCCTGCCAGTACAGGGCCACATCAGCTGCCTCAGCCCAGCTTTGCGCTGTTCAACTCCATGGGAAGGAAAAAGATGAATACAGCGTCATCTCTGCCTCTAGCGGGGAGACGGGGCAGCTATGTGTATACAAACGCACGCAGGTACACTCAGGTGAACGTGAAGTGACGAGCAACACAGAAGCCTGGGTGCTTGTTAGACCTCTCTCGCACGACGACAGTGGGCCCTTCCTGGTCTTCCTGCCAATAAAAGGAGTGGAAAAATATGTTATATGTATTTGATAGTAAGCAGGAGGATTAAAAGAGTACCACTTACAGAAAAGTTTGAAAACCACTGCTCTTAAGGCTTCCCTCCAATCCCATGCTGTCTGTTCCAAAAGAAGTCGCCCCTGTCTTCCTGAATCCACACAGTGAGCAGCCTTTCAAGCACAATGTGTGATCCTGACTTTGAGTCTCAGCCTTTGGACAGCATCCCACCCCTCTGTGCACCATACGAGGCTCCAGGATCTGCCCTCAGCCCCATCTGTCACTGGTCACCATATGCACGCCACCCATGGCCACACGTGTAAGAGCTTTGGTATTTAGAACTGGAGCAAAATCTAGCTTAACTTAGCCATTCATTCTGAGAATGTATTGATGTTAGTATTTAAGGAATCTGAGAACTTACAGTGAAAAGTACTTTGTAAATCAGCTTTACGTACCGTTTTCAAAATAATCATTTATATAAAGATATAGAAATGTATTTGTCACTCAGCATTCACTGAAGTGCTTATTGTATGTTCTATTGTGTCCCTGCTGTGGAAAAACTACTTAAAGTCCTATCAGCTTTCTCTGGGAAGGCTTTCTAGAGAGGACATGTGTATTAGTTCCCTGTTGCTGTGTAACAAATTACCCCAAGATCTAGCAGTTTAAAACAACGAACACTTATAATCTCACAGTTTCCCTGGATCAGGAATCCAGGAACGGCTTTGCTGAATGGTTCAGGCTCAGGGTCTCTCATGAGGCTGCAGTGCCCTGAGGCTTCCAGGTTCACGGTCATGGTTGCTGGGAGGCCTGAGATCCTCCCTGGCTGTTGACATGAGGCCTCAGTTCCTTATCACCTGGACCTCACCGTCAGCTGCCTGCGTGTCCTCGCAACATGGCAGCCATCTTCCCTGTGAGCAGGTGATCCAGGATAGGTGGATGGATGGATGGATGAATCGATAGAGATTGAGACCAAGACAGAAACAGCAGTCTTTTTTGCGTGCTGTCAGTCTCTGGTGATCACACAGACCCACCTTGGTACTGTGGGGAGGGGTCTGCACAGGGTGCACATCCCAGGAGCTGGGAATAATGAGGACTCTTGGAGGCTGGCTGCCCCACCTCTTCCTAGAGGGGTCTTCAAGGACATAGTGGAAGTGCATTGGTATAAAGACAGTAGCAGGGGAAGCTGAGATTAAAGGGCACAACGTGCTCACTTTTTTTTTTTTTTTTAACCAGGACTCCTTCTCTTTTCATTTTCATTCCTTTCCACCGACCCTCGTAGCGCAGATTGGGAAATACACAGGCATCTGGCCGCAGCGGTCACCTCCTCCCAGCAGACAGGCCATCATACAACTCAAAATCGAAACAACTGACAAGGGCTCCCAGGCCTGCTGCCTCAGTTCTTCTAAGCCTGCTTATTGCCTGGGTGTCTATAAATATAAAGCTTGGTCGTTATCAGGACCATTCCAGAAGAGCGGAAATTGCCAGGGAAACTGGGTGCTCAGGGAACGGAGTTTTCTGGGTGCTGTGGTCTCCAGGGGAGCTCCCCTGGATTCTCCCGCCAGTTGATTGCTCTGGGTGGACGGAGAGACGGCCTCCTGCTTCCCGAAGTGGGGCTGCCTTCCCTGCTCTGACGGTCAGTTGGTGAGTGGCAGGGGAGGGGGACCCCTGGGCCCGTTGCCTCATGTGACCTGGTGTCCCAGTTAGTGTCTCTGTCATCCTCAGGCAGGTCCCAGAGGTGGCCCGGGGCAGAGCGTGTGTGTCATCGACGAGGTGGGGAAGATGGAGCTCTTCAGTCAGCCGTTCATCCAGGCCGTTCGCCAGGTGCTGTCCACCCTGGGGACTGTCGTCCTTGGCACCATCCCAGTACCCAAAGGAAAACCGCTGGCCCTCGTGGAAGAGATAAGAACCCGAAACGACATTAAGGTGTTCAGTGTGAGTACCCCCGGGCCCCTCTACCCGCAGGCGTGGAGCGGGTGCCCTGAAACAGCACATGGCTCTAGATATACCTTTGGCTTTGAGTTAGTGGTATTTTTTTCCTCTCGCGGCAGAATATAGGTGAGTTATAGAAGCGAAGTTACACCTCTGCTGGATGCCAAAGCAGACGTGCCTGCGGGGAGCCGCCCGAGGTGTCCGCCCCTCCTGCGGTGCCCTCCTCACCGGGCGCCGGGGCCTTGCCAGCATCAGCGGCAGGCAGCAGTGCTCTGGGTCTGAGCGCATCTCCCCCAGGGCGATGAGGGTGCAGAGGCAAGTGAGTGCCGTCTCCTTTTAAAGGTCTCCCTCTGAAACTGGCTGCCTCCTGCTGTGGGGAGAAGCTGCGGCTGCAGTTTGAAGCACAGTCTCCGATGCTGTAGAGTGGCACCGTCCAGAGAAGTGTCCACGAGGGTGGAAGTGTGCTGTCTGCAGCGTGCGGTGCCGTGGCCATTAGCCACACGGGACTATTTACATTTAAACTAAATGGAATTAAATTAGAGAAATCTTTTCCTCAGTCACGCTGGCCACGTGTCAGGTACCCAGCTGGTAAGACACCCTGCCCAGAACAGGTGAATCAGGCTCTGGGCGCGGCCCAGGAACTTGTCTTCGCCAGCCCTCGGGGGCTCTGGGGCCCCTGCAGTGGGAGAAGCCCTGGGGCGGAGCATGTGTGGAGGACGCGTACGTCAGGGGCAGCGTCTGGGCCGGTTGTCAGGGGCTCTGGTGGCACTGCCGGCGCTTTGCCCGCAGACTTGCCCGTCTCTCCCGCCGTCTCTCTGTGCCCCTCTTTGTCAGGCACTGTCCTCCCTGTGCCGCCTCGGTTGGTTTGCATCAGTGCGGCCACGTCGCTCTGCTGTCCCTCTCCGCCAGCCCTCTGCCGGCGCCAGGTGAAACAATGGGGCTGGCAGGGCCACTTCTGTGGGAGGGCCGGGCGTGTGCTCTAGCTGCAGAGAGCCAGTGAGCGCCTCACACCGCTGGTTACTTGTCCCCAGGGCCGGCTGGCCCCAGGGGGACATCCCCACGTTGTCACCCAGGTGTCCAGGGTACCTTTGGGCAGCAGACAGCCGCCAGGATGATTAGCCCAGCCAGACTTGGAGGAATCTGTTTGCGCTGCTGCGTTCGTTTATCCTCTCACTTGGTAGATACAGGTTGAGCATCTCCTGTGCGCTGGGCCTCACACTACGTCTTGATGGTGAACCAGACAGACCGCGTCTTTGTCCTCATGGAGCCGACATTCTCATGGAGGGGCTCGATGAGAGAAACGCAAGCAAGCATGTAGGCAATGGCAGAGGTGGATAAATGCAACACCAGGGCACGGTGGTCCCTGGGGACGGCGGTGGGGGAGGAGGTGGCGAACCGGGGAGGCCTGAGGGCCAGGCAGGGTCACTTCCTCGGTGGACATGGGCCTTGTCTGCGGAGTTGTATGTCACCTCCTCTATCCGTTATTTCACGTGGCTTCCGTATTAGAGTCTTTGGTTGTGATTGTCGAGTTTCTGTGGAAATAGAGACAATGGATAATGAGAGATCATGAAAAACAATTAGTCTTCAGGTCAGACAGCTTCCAGTCTGGAGGGCTGGGGAGGCGCTGATGCTAAAGTCCAAGGCCTGGCTGTCTCTGCAGACTAATAACCCAGCAGTGGGACCGCGGTTGACTCTCACGTCCAGAAACCAGTGCTGTATATTAAGACAACACCACGTTTTCTCCTCTCTAAGCTAGGAGGTTATTCTCTAGGCAAGGTAATCCCGGCTCCTAATGATGTAAAGTGATTAGCTTCTGGTTTTAATTCTGTAAGCGACCCCGTTATTCTTGTCTTCCTTGTGTTCCTCTGGGGCTCGTGTGATCTTTTGGTGCGTATTTTATAAATGAAGAATCGTATTTTCCTTATCTGCAAATTTAGGGGCTGGATTAGATGTTTCTTTGGTCCTTTCCCTTTCTAATAGGCAGCAGAGTTCCCTGAATTCATTTTTGAGAGCATCCTTTGCATCCGACGCTTAGTCCATGGTACAAGCACATGTGAGGTGTATTCCCTTCCCTCAAGAAAAACAGACCAAGGGACAGTCCAAATCTGGAGGTGGGAAGAGAGATTTGTGTGAACAGGAGTAGGGAGAGTTGTCCGGAAGGAAGTGGTTCTTGGCTGGGTTTTTGAAGGGGGAAGTGGGGAAACGAAGGAACATTCCAGATCAAGATTATGCTATGTAAAATGCGGAGGGCAGCTTCCCTGTGCTGACAGATGATGTGGAGATGGGACTGAGGTCATGATATTGGGAAAGTATTCACAATAACTCAGAAGTTATTCACATTATCTAGACTGATCTTCTTAACAGGGTCAGGTAAACAGAGCCTTACTTTTCAGAAAAACCCCTGAGGACACTTCCAGTCCTAGACAAAGTGGGATAGACACACTGCTCCCTGTCGCTCCTCCTAAGTCAGATAAAAACCTTGGATGTTGTACATAAAACAGACATAAGAAGACCTGAATGGTAGAGGGAAGAAGGCGCACTGGCCAGGGACCCCAGGGAGAGCACGAGAGACACGATTGGAAATCACTTGTCATTCCAAGAACCAGGAAAATCAGCCAGAGTGAGAGAAACAGCCGACATGCCAACAGCAAGACGTCATAGATGTTGGAATTATAGGGCAGAGATTTTCAAACAGCCATCATAAAAATGCCTCAGTGAGCAATTACAAACCCACTGGAAACAAATGAAAAATAGAAATTCTCAGCCAAGAAATTGAAAGCTTCAGCAAAGATACAGAAGCTGTAAGGAAGAATGAAGTGAGCATTTTAGAATGTAAAATAGCGTAACTGACGCCAGAGTCCGTGGGTAGACCCGCCAGCAGAATGGAGATGACAGAGGTTGGAGTCAGTGAACCTGAGGGTGAAACGGTAGAAACTGCCCAGGAAAGAACAGACTGAAAAAATAAAATCCAGGGCCACAGGGACCTCTGGAATTCAGTAATATAGAAACTTCTATCCTGGTGCAGGTTCAGGCGTCGAAGCTTCTCTTCCCGAAAATTATGTTTCCCTCTCAGAAGTTTGGTTAAATGTTTTCCTAATTTCTTCTGTAGTTTAATGCCAAGTGTAGCCACTGAAAACTGTTATAAATTTATTTCAATATTAGGTTATGGGAGACCACATGTCAGAAAACATTTAATGGTAATGTCAGTGCTACAGAAACGAGAGGTGAAGACCTTCACGGGTCCAGATTCCAGCAGGAGCTCTCGTACTGCTTTCATCCTTCTCTGACTCACAACGTGAAAAAATATGTCTCTCCCTGCCTGTCACTTCTAACAAAAAAATGTGAGCTTGGTCATGCTGGTGGCATTTCCAAAGCATATTTCACTTGATTTCCTGTGAAATCTCTCCTTCATGAAGATGCTGGAGAATGTTGTCCCCTGAGGGGACAGGAGAGAGGAGAGACGCCCGGAGTCTCAGGAACGGGGATTGAGCTGCCAGGGTGGCCACCAGTCCTGGGGCACCTGGGGGAGGTGCTGAGGTCCATCAGCGCGTCGGGGACGTCACGGCAGCCTGGTCATCAGTGAGAGCTGCGGGCCTTGTCCGAGGTTGTTCGCTTAGTAGGGGCACAGCCAGGATTCAGACCTCGGTCTGTTGACTCCCAAGCCTGAGCGTTACCGTAGCCCTGATGTGTGTTACCTTCGTGGGTAGGGGTGGTTCAGATGATTTGAAATCTAAGATCCCTGCAAAGTACTTGGTCTTTCTACTTTAGAAAAATGTTACTGTAACTAAAATCTGTTCTACTGTTCTGAATTCAGAGCCACTTAAACTTGTTTTAGTCCATAAAGCAGTTTTTCTTCTTTTAGTTTTTGCCCGTGGATTGCAAGATCACAAGAAAAATGGGAACTACGTCCCAGCTTCCCTCCAATTTGGAAATTTTTAGACCTCCTCTTACTCTGCCTGGCCATGGGTTTTTTAACCAAGCAGGGTATAAACCATTTTCATCTCACCAGGAATTTGATGCTGTTTCTGGGTCACAGACTCCTGTAGGTACAGGAATGAGCATACACCTGCCGACCTTTAGGTCAAGAGTCAGTAGTCAGGGTTTTCTGTAGAAATTAACAAGGTAATCCTAAAATTCATATGGAAATTTAAAGGACCCAGCTCAAACAATCATAAAATGTTGGAAGACTCATACTTCCCGATTTCAAAACTTACTGCAAAGCTACAGGAATCAAGACAGTGTGGTGCTGGCACAGGGACAGACACGTAGATTGTCAGAATAGAGTTGAAAGTCCAAAAATAAACCCTTGCATCTGCGATCAACTGATTTTCAACAAGAGTGCCAGGACAAGTTAATGAAGAAAAAATTGTTCTTCAGCCAAAGGTGCTGGAAAACTGGACATCCACATCCAAAAGAATGAAGCCAGACCCTTACCTCACATCTGACACAAAAATTAACTCAAAACAGACCGTAGATCTACATGTAAGAATGAAACTATAGAACTCTTAGAAGAAAATATAGGAGTAATTCTCTGTAAACTTGGGTTAGGCAGAGTCTTATTTGTTCCAACACCAAAAGCACAAGTGACGAGAGAAAAGTAGATACAGTGAACTTCACCAAAATTTAAAATTTTTGTGCTTCAAAGGACACTGTCAAGAAAGTAAAAGGACAAGCCACAGGATGGGAAAAACTATTTAAGAATCATATATCTGATAAGGGACTTTGTGTATCCCAGAATACATAGAGAACTCTTACAACTCAATAATAAAACAACAAATAAACCAATTAAAAAAGGAGCAAAGAATCTGAAAAGACGTTTCTCCAAAGATAGGCAAATAGTTGATAAGCACATGAAAATGTAACACCATTAGTTTTTAGGGCAGTGCAAACCAAAACCACAGTGAGCTAGCACTGCACATTGCTGGGATGGCTATAATGAAATTAAAGGAAAGAAATGGAAAATAGTGTCAGTGAGGATGTGGAGAAATTGGAGGCCTCATACCCTGCTGCTGGGACTGTAAAAATGCAGCAGTTCGTCAGAAAGGTAGACGTGGGATCACCCTATAACTCAGCAATTCCACTTCTAAGTGTGTACCCAGAAGAATTGAAAACGTGTGTTCAAACAAAAACTCGTACACTGGTGTACATAGCAGCCAAAAAGTGACAACCCAAATGTCCATCAGCTGATGAACAAACAAACAGGATGTGGTACACACACGATGGGGCATCACTGGACAGTAAGAGGGAATGCCGTGGTGACGTGTGTTCAACGTGGAGGAGTTTACGTCACGTGACACCAAGGGAAGGAAGCCTGTCACAGAGGATTCCACACTGTACGATTCCACCTGCACGAAATGTCCAGAATAGGCAAATCTATAGACCAAAAAAATTGGTTAGTGGTTGCCAACACCTGGGGGGAAGGAGTGAGTGTAGTGGTTGAGAGTGAGGGTAATTGGGGGCGGGCGGGAGGGCGTGATGAAAATACTCCAGATAGATAGTGCTGATGACTGCACGGCTGGGAATCTACTAAAAGCCACCGAATTCTGCCCGAGGTTGAATTTTTTGGTATATGAATTATAGCTCAGTAAAGCTACGCTGTACACTCAACGCAGAAGTCAGGACACCCAAACAAAGAACCATCACCTCTCCTTCCTCCTCCCGAGAGAAGTGGCGTTGCCATGGAAACAAAGAACCATTGCGCCCCTCCCGAGAGAAGCGGCGTTGCCATGGAAGCATAGTCCCATCCCACGGGCACTGGGTTCCCGAAACCCCACTGGCAAAATAATTCTTGGTTTAGAGCCTTTAAACTTCAAGGGAAAGTAGGGTTAGAGGGTTTGAATTCATGAATGAGCCTATTTTTAGGTTCAATAAAATGAAATGGAGACAATGTGAAACGGAGAGACTAGTAATCCTTTTGTTATGTGTTAATGTATAATAATGAGCATTGTCAAATTAATTTCTTTTTTCAATCCCCTGCTTATTTAAAACTTGTCAGGGTACTTCCCACACAGTTTCAAGGAAATGTATGTGGTTTTGTTTTGCTTTCTTGCACATAGTGTATACATGAAGAGGCATTTTTTTTCCCTGCCTGTTCCTCTGTCCATATGTTCACAGCCTTCCTGACGTTACGGCGCCCAAGTCATTGACTGGTAGGCCAGTCTTAGGCCCTTCCCTGGTCCCAGGAGGCTCAGAGCCACTCAGATGCCTAATAGGCCAGAGTCTTCATAATCTGTATTTAACCGCTCAGCTCTATTTCAAAGACCCTCCTCTGCTTAGAATATAAGAAGCATTGACGGAGCACCCACCCTGTGCTAGACGCAGGAGGAATGTGACGCATCCCTGTCACCCTGGAACTCGCCGTCCAATTTTCTAGGGGCCCGAGGCCGGGCACCTCCTGCAGCCCTGGGCAGGGCATGGTGGGAGGAGAGGGCGAGGACGCCGGGGTCCTTTCTGCAGTCGTCCTCACCTCCTTTTCCCTCCCAGCCCCCAGTGCCCTCTTCTCGTTAGCCTCTCAGGAAGGGCTTTTCTGCCACCAAAAGTCTGGGGGTAGAATAAAAAGTAGACCAGAATTCTCCCGAAAGGGAAGCGTCCCTGAGTTGACAGACGATGCTGTGCTTGTTCTCGCATCTGAGGGTTTGTCTTGGCTGGAAAGGAACGTGGCAACTGAACGCTGTAAACGGCTTTGCATGAAGATCTTACTGCATAATCTTCAGAAGTCATCCTAGAAAAATCCAAGGGGGCGGCAGAATATTAGTATTCTGTTCACCAGTTTTTAGTGAGAAGTCATCAGAATGTGTCTTTTCTAGTTTTTATCCTTTGTTCTTTTTCTGTGCAAGGCTTGGAGACGTTCTCTGCGCGCTGGGGGTGGGTGGACCCTGTCCCTGCTGCAGCCCCGCAGCTCCCGGAGGACGGTGGGCGGGGCTCCAGCAGGACACCTGCGTGACCGCGGAACTGTGGCCCTGCAGCTTGGCGGTGCTCTCTGGGGCTCTTATTTTATCATCTCTGAGCCTCCCGCCTGTTAAATCCTGCTTGTCTGCAGGCCTCCGCTGGGCCACTTGAACAGCCTGCCCCCAGGACCGGGGTCTTGGGTAGCGGGGTTTCCACCTCATCACCCTTCACTTCCCTTCATCCCCCCGCCCCAGCCATTCTTTCCGAGGGCTGAGGTCTTCAAAGACTGGAAGTGAAGCCTTAGTGATGACCCAGGGGAAGAAATCCTACCAGCAGCCTGCAGACCCTGTTTCTTCACGTGTCTCATCGCACCGGCTTCAGTTTACACTTGAACGACGTCAGAAGTGTCCAGTGCGGACCTGCTGACCTCCGGTGCCCGAGATCCACCAGCGGCGGCTCCTCTGGAGCTGGATGGCGGAGCCGGGGCCCCCTTGGGGATGTCCGAGGGAGCGGGGCGGTGCCTGGCCCCTCCTCCCCCACCCCCGCTGCCACCGTTGCCCCTGTTTTTCTTCCCTCTTGGGTCCGTCTCTCTCCTCCTCTCCCAGCTCAGCATCTCACCGTGTCTCTCACGTGTGTAAAGGGGGTGATGAAATGTCCCCATCAGAGGAGGTGGCCCTTCTGGGCCTGCAGTGAGTCCTCAGGGACCCTGATGGCAGAGCCTCGGGGACTCCTCGTGAGGCCAGGGCGGAGGCGGGGGCCGAGGGCCCGCGTGTCCTCCTGCCCTCCCTGCGTGCCGCTGCCACCCCGATCCTCCGTCCACGGCGGGGACTCCCTCGGATGCTCTCCGCAAGAACGGGCTCGGGCCAGTGTAAGCCAGAACGGCAACGAAGCCTCATGCGGATGGGCGGTTTGTCATCAAGGCGAAGACGGGGCGGATGGTCCTCCTTTCGGTGGAGCCAGGGCTGCCCGGGGTCCAGTGGGCGGCATCCTCGGACACCACCGTCAGGGGACCGGCCTCCGCTGCCTGGCTCTGTCCTTTCGGGACTCAGATGGTCAGGAGGTCCCCGGGGCCGTGGGCAGCTCTGGTGCGGCAGAGGCGCCGCGCTCTTGCAAGAAGGATGTGGGATGCAGGAGCCCCAGGCGGTGAGGTCCACTGCGCGTTTCCTCCAGAGCCGGGGCCCCTGCCCCCCGTGGCGGGGGGAGGGCCTGTAGCGGGACCAGGCCCGTCTCCTCTCGGGGACCTCGCACCCCGAACCCGCTCAAGGTCTTCCGGCCGCACGCACCTCCCCTCCGTGTGATTCTCTGCTCGGCCCTTCTCTCTGCCAGTGCCCTTCTCCCGGCGTCCACCTGTCAGATGCAACTCGGGCATAACCACCTGCGGTTCCTCTGCAACCCTGCTCTCACTGCTGTCCACGTCTGCCCCCCGTCTGGTCTGCGGGCTCTGTGAGGTCAAGGTCCTGGTCTGAGTCTCGCCATCCCCAGCACCTTGCCCACCAGCAGAGCGTGCTGAATGTTGTGTGGGCCACCGAGGAAGGCACTGGTGATGGGAGGAGAGGCGGCTCTGCCCGTGTTCGGGGCGCAGCCCCCCACCCAGCTGCCTGGGGGCGTCTGGATGCTCGAGCTGTACTCCATGGGCCTGTGGTAGTGACAGAAAGAAAAATATAACACAGATCATCGGAGAGAGCTTGAATAAACTGTTAGTGTTGTTTGTTTTTGTAACTGTTGATCACAGAGGTAGCACACCGGGATGCAGGGGCCTGTGTCCTAGTCTGCACTGCGCCCGCGCTACCTCTGAGAGCTCAGGAAAAGCCCTGCCCTTCTCTGGGCTCCTGGTTCCTCGTCATTCACATTGACTGGTGTCGGAGGTTTCTTGCAACGTGCAAATTTGCTAAGCTCACGGAGAGGTGAGTAGATTACTGACCTTCAGAGCATCCCAGAACCCTGGGTGTGACCCAGCGCCAGTGGGTCCACCTCCAGGGCCCACCTGGAGGGCCAGTGCTCACCTGAAGCACAGGTTCTCCCGGCTTCACTCAGGCATCCTTCTTTCCAGGTCAGGCTGAGCTCAGGGGCCACGTCCCAGTCTGCATTCCCATCATCCCTCCCAGGGTTCAATTCGTAGCCCTTTTCCAGTTAAAAATCCTTCCATCATCAAAACCCACTGTCACTGTTTGAGCCGCAGCTTCACAGAAGCTGGTGGTGGGATTCGAGTCCACTGGCCCAGTTTTCAGAGCGCTCTGGAGGACCTGGGCTTCCTCCCTTGGTCGTACCTCGCCTGGGTCACACTTTCTAAAACACCCCTCACCTTTCAGGCTCTTCTTTTAGAATATTACCTGGCAGAGTAGGTAATTGAAGGAAAAGAAAGGGACTCTGAAGCGCGCTTTCTTGCTTCTTCCCACAGGTCACCAAGGAAAACAGAAACCACCTTCTGCCAGAGA
Source organism: Grampus griseus (assembly GCF_964374135.1). Classification (NCBI taxonomy): domain Eukaryota; kingdom Metazoa; phylum Chordata; class Mammalia; order Artiodactyla; family Delphinidae; genus Grampus; species Grampus griseus. The sequence continues at coordinate 6,665,120 of NC_139010.1, forward strand.
TTGTGACGTGTGTGCAGAGTGGCCGGAAGTGAAGACGACTTGTCACTGCTTTTCTGCACGTGAACACATCTCTTGGAGAGGAGCCTCAGTTCCCTGCCTGTCCAGGTTTTTGGCCTTCGGGTTTATGAAATCTTGGAGGCTTTTCCAAAGAAAGCCTGACAGCTGTTTTCCATAAAATGTTTAAAAGATCAAATTAGCCTTAATGCTGGATTGACTTGACAAGATTAACAATCCACTGTGGCTTATTCATGCTGAGAGATTTCTGTTTATTTCCTCTTGCAGTTGTGCATATGATTTGGGTAAATTATGAAATGAGAAATGGTTTTCGGAGTATTAGTTGGAATTTGCCCCCATTGATTGAAGTTTATAAATGTGTTCAGGGAAAAGGGGGAGAAGAGCGTTCACTGCCTAATCAGTTTTGCATGTCAGGAAAATTCAATCCCTCTCCAGGAGCAGCTGAAGTCTCCCGCAACTTACAGTGATAACAGTTACTTGATTTTTTAAAAAATCAGTATTTCAAAAAAAGCCATTTTCGGTCCTCCCCCCTCCCCATCTCTTATTGTTTATCTGTTTGCTTATTGCTTAATAAAATAAAGGTAGATGTGATGATTGCACGCATGTGGGTCCCTGCGTGGGAGGGACGAGCAGTCTGTAGAAATGTTGGTAGCGCTGGGTACCCAGCAGGGCTTCAGATCAGAGCCGCACTTTGGCCCCGTTCATTTAGACAAGTTCGCAAACCTTCCTGGGCCCCGTTTCCCTCCCAGAAAAGAGGGAAGTGGGTACCATCAAAGGAAGGCGTCGCCACAGCCTGAAGGAAACCACCCTCAGGCGTCCTCGTGATCCCCTGGGGGGCGCCCGGGGCCAGGGCCCGGGCTGCGGGGAAGACGGTGCAGCCTGGGCAGGGCCGCGTGGGACAGACCACTGAAGCCCCAGAGCTCACAGAGGATAACAGCTGCCCTCCCAGGGGTTGATGGGGCACAATGACGATAACCAGTGCAGTGTCTTTAGGCCAGTTTTGGTGAAGAACTATGAATTACCAGGATTTCTTTAGCCTTAGCTACAAACCCAGCTGGTGCTAATGCCGGGTGTGCCCTTGAATATGACCTCTGACCGGTCCGGGCATCTGTGGAGCGAGGTGTCCCGTGAGCTGGGCCCTGGGGCAGCAGACAGTGCAGGAAGCAAGTCAGAAAGAGAAAAACAAATACCGTATGCTAACACATATATATGGAATCTTAAAAAAAAAAAAAAAAAAGGTTCTGAAGAACCTAGGGGCAGGACACACGCAGTATTTTAAAAAATGGGTTTTTTTTGGCCAAGCCGAGGGGCATGTGGGATCTTAGTTCCCTGACCAGGGATCAAACCTGGGGCCCTAACCACTGGACCGCCAGGGAAGTTCCCCAAATGGTTTCTTTTCTTCTCTGAATTGGCACATGTCAGGGAGATGGTCCTTCTCCGTCTGTCTCGTGTTCGTAGAATGCTGTGTCTGGGAAGACCGCGTGGGAGTAGGGGCGCTGGGGGCAGCTGATGGCAGGTGCTTGTGACTTGGGACAAAGCAGTAGGAAAGTGGAGCAGGCTTGGGAGGAGGGCTTGGGGAACAGGCCTTGCGATGCCCGTTTCATGGGCCAGGAGAGGTCAGTGCACCAAAGCGGTTTTAGAAAACGACTTGCCAGGCAGGTGGCTTTAACACACAGGGCACAAATGAAAATCAGTAATGCCAGGTTAGCCCCGTGATTTATAGAAGGCCAAGCACTACAGTTTATATTATCTTTAGAGGAGAAGCAGTTTTGTTCAGTGTCCAAATGTAGAAAATAAATAACTCTTTAGCTGTGGCAGAACAGGTGAATAACTCCAGCAAGAAATGTCACCTTCGGAAAATCCCCTGTAAATGGGGGCTAATAATACAGTATTTTGCAAGGAATACGCTCTGATAAACAGTTGACTCGCTGAAGATCAGATTAACAAGCTCATGAGTTGTAAATACAGAAGTTGTTTGCAACACTTGAAAAAGTCACGTGGCCGCGTCGTTGACAGTCCGTTAAGAATCCTGGAGGGGATCCAGCCACGATCTCACCCGTGGGTCTGCGTGTGCACACGCTCAGAGCGCACACTCAGGTGGCTTTACGGCCATAGACAGCACAGAGGGTGGCATCCCTGTCTGAGGAGTCTGGCCCCGATGTGGGTAAACTACACCTTCCCTTCTCCCGCGGTGCCCCAAAAGGCTGCCAGAGAAGCGGGATGAGCAGTAACCCAGCAGTCGGAAAAGCAGCTCTCGAATCTCCGGTGGCAGGAGTACCCGCGTCGTGTCTGCCTTCTCACCTGCATCGCGCTGTCCCTGCAGACTGTTCTCCCAGCTCTTTGAGCAGCTCTCACTGGCTGGGGAAGCGGTGACTCTGTGTTTCTTACCTGTGGAGGCCCGAGGAGTGCCCAGTCTGAATGCTGCTGGGCGTGGGTCATTGTCTTACCTAATTCAAGTGGCCACCCTATATGGGGAGGCCATGCTCACAGCTCAAGGCTGCCCTTTACCTGAGGGCTTGGCTGCAATGTTGCCCAAAAGAATTTCGGGAACTGCCAGCCAGGTTTGCTTGAGCCGACTTGGAGGACTGCGGTGAGGTTCTATCAGCTTCTCTTCAGACAGATGTCTGCAAATCCATCAGAAATAAGAAGGCGTGCACCTCCAGGGATTGCTGATTTGAGAATCATGCACTGTGTCTCCGATTATACAGAGTCTACCTATTGTTATTAATTTCTAATTCTTATTTTATAAAAAAAAGAATATTGCCATCTACTTCCAAGGGGTAAGGAATTCTCTGCAATACCCTCTCCTCTGCCTACACTTCCAAACTCCAGGTACCTTTAAGAAATTTGTGTGACTGTTTCCAAATTGCGTATCCCTAACTATTTAGGGCTTTCCAAAAGTGACGGTTCGCCAGGTCAGGGATGATATTCTCCATGGGCTGTGTTCTACGATCCCTTCTTCCTCCCTCGTGTCAGGAAGAAGCCAGGTTTCTGCTCTACCTGATGGGAATCTTAAGATGAGAAAAGCTGTCTCAGAATTTGCCTACAGCATTATAAATCAACTATACTTCAATTAAAAAAAAGAATCTGAAAAAGAATATATATGTGTATAACTGAATCACTTTACTGTATACCTGAAACTAACACAACATTGTAAATCAACTATACTTCAATAAAAAATAATTTTTTTTTAAAAAAAGAAGTTGCCTAAATGTCATTCTTACAGTGAAGGATGTGGTATTTCTTTTGTTGTTTTTTGGTTTTTTTTAGAAGTGACAACAGTTTCAGCAGAACTCAAACAACTGGACACAGCAATAACTGTAAACATTTTAATTCCAAAAACAAAGGTATGTGCAAATGTCCTGTGACGCGGTAAAGATTGCTTGGCTTGGAGACAGGCGTGCATTCCTGGGAAGCACACAGGAGCGCTGGGCGAGACGGGGCCTGGCTTCTTGCAGGACGTTGCTGTGACTGCAGTTAACATCATTCCTAGGCGGCCCTCCGTGACCTGCCTCAACTAGACTTCTGCACTCACGTTGCTGGGGATGGTTGGCTCCTTTCACAGGATGCTTTGGACGTGACTGCATGCACTATCACATTTTTTGCAGTAAAGCTGCCACTGGTTTATACTTACTTAACATCTGCATAAATATTATAAAGAAGTGAGATGTTTATATGTAGACTGGACATCAGCGCATTGGACCAGCTGGTGGTGTGATATGCACTGCTGTCCGCCTCTTTTCCACAGTAACAGTGACATACAGAATGCCAGTTGTTTAGCATGCAGCTGTCTTATTTTCATCAGGACCGGAAGGAGTTATTTATGTGCTCTATTTGAGTTGTCTTAAGATGTTAACATGGCTTTTATTTGAATTTTCCAGTTCTGGGAGGGGTGCTTCCCGCGTCCCGCCTCTCTGGGGCCGCGAGTGCCAGAGCAGGAGGGAGGCCTGGTGTCAAGGTTTGTGTTCATCACGTGAGATATTTTTCAAGAACCTGAGATCAAGTTATTCTGTTTTGTACACAGCACTTATCTTCCACAGGATGGGTCTCCCGGCTGTCATTCTTTGTGCTGTTTAGTTTGGGGAGCACAGGGGAGAAGCTGGGGGGGGGGCTTGCGTCCCTCCCCAACGGCGTGGCTTCTCCAGCCCGAGCTCAGCTACTGCTCGTCGGAAGCGCTCTGCTGGGAGGCCGTGTCGTCCAGGCCCATGTCCTCCTGGCTTGCCCTTCTGCACATCACCCGCAGGTTCTCGGCCGCGTGGCGATCTCGAAGCAGCCCCTGCTCGGTGGCCTCCGTGGGTTCGCACGGCTCGGAAAAGTGCTTCCAAAGAGAAAACAGAAGCAACAAGTGATGGCTCAGCAAAGCTGATTGCTTCCCCTGATGACCACCCCACGGCTGTAGGTACCAGCCAGCAGTGTGGCAGGAACCTGGGGTCAGAGTCTAAAGTCAGGTCCAGTTACAGAGGACCAAAGCGGGGGGGGGGGGTCTTTGAGGACAGAGCATGCAGCCCGAGCCACGGGCAGAGGGAGCCGCCTCTGCACACAGGGCCCTCTTCTCGGGTAACCTGGAAAAACATGACCTTGGGCAAGAGGTCACTTGTGAGCCTGGATTTCCTGAGTTTGGGTCAATGTCACTTCATATACATTGAGTCCTGCACAGCTGCTCAGTCCTGCAGGTTTGACGCCAAACAGTATGACCGAGGCCTTTTTATTGTGGCTGCACGTGGTCCCAAGGACCCAGCCATCCCTGTGGGAGAGAGAATTGGCCAGAATCCCAGAGCTGCATCCACAGACTCTCTTAAACACACATTGGGGGTGGCAGAGAGCTGCGATACTTTGTGCACCGTTACTGAGGAAATGAAAAAAGGGAAGTTTGTTTATGCTTAGCTATCTAACTTAAACTCCTAAAGTAACCCGGGGCTCCGGGATGCTCATAACCCTGCCCTGAAGGCTAGCGCACCATCGCTGCAACGCCACGGCTCTACTAAGGGTGGTGCATGCCGGCCTGGTTTCAGGGTGGCTGCAGGTGCCACTGTATGGCTTCTCCTGCGGGCGGGGGCAGGCGCCGGCCTGTAGGGCTTCTCCCTTTGGGAAGAGGGTAAGGGCAGAGCCACCATCATCCACCTCCAAAAAGCCACGCCCGGAACCAGAAGGCCAGCAGCCTGCGGCTCTGCCCCTTCGCGGGCAGGACGGCGTGTGACCGTTCAAACGGAGCGTGGAAGTCTCCAACCTGATGCCGGCTTTTGCCTTAACATCTCCGATTTCTCCCTCCCTACCACAGTACAGAAGAGAGCGGCTGGGTGTTTACTTACGTACTTAACTTGTGAAGCCCAGTTATTCATCCAGCGCCAGCCAGCTTGGGATTCTCGATAAGGAACCGTTTATTTGGGCAAAGTCCTCAAAACTCTCTAACATTTAACTGCGTAAAAGTAGAAAGCCATCTCGGGAGCCACCGTTAAATCTAGTGGCTCGGAACTGATGGTGAGCTGCCTGCAGTGCTGACGTGTGTCCTTTCCTCTCCCTCAGCCAGAGGAACGTGGAAAGAGAAGGTTCTGTCTGCACCCATGGAGGACATGCCCCCCCCCCGCCCCCGACATCCTGGATTCAGGGCGAAGGGGACTCTGACACCGGCTCCCTCCACCGCCTGCCTGGGTGTCGTCATTACGGTACACGTGCCATACATCCTGTCCGCTTCCGAGCGCGGCCAGTCCAGCTCCCGTCTCGTTGCCTGTCTGTTACTCTGGGAACCCTACAGGGCAGGTGATGGGAGCCTGCAGGCCCGGGGGACCGGGCTCATCGGCCAGGAGTGCCCCCCACCCCCCGAGCTCCTCACCCGTGCGGGCTGGCTGGTGGTCCTGGCCGAGGGGCCCAGGGTGATGTTGACACTGCTGGAGGACTGGGTGTCGCTGGTGTTACCCCCGTCGGCGGCAGACAGCCCGGAAATGACCAGGACGCTCGAGAAGCTCCTCTTGCCAAAGAGGAAGCTGAGGGTGGAGCTGGTGGACGAGCCCAGGCTGGACCTGATGAGGGCCTCGGCCCGCTCGCGGACGCTCAGGTGGCCGGCAGCGGGGGCGGGCGGGGGCTGGGAGCGCAGGGATGCCGCCGAGGTGCACGGGGACAGCCGGCTGCCCGAGAGCCGCCGGGCCAGCTCGTGGACCGACGTGGACGTCTGCAGGAAGGCCGGGTGGCTGTCCACGGTGGGGCCGGATGAGCGCGGGATGGGCGGCGTTTGGCTTAAGACCCTGGGGGCCTGGACGGACTGAGTCCTGCCTTTTCTCCTGCCTTTAAAGGAAAGCAGAGCAGAATAGGTAAACGACAAGGACCTACCGTAGAGCACAGGGAACTCTACTCAATAGTCTGTAATAACCCATGTGGGAAAAGAATCTGAAAAAGAACGGATATATCTGTATGGATAACTGAATCGCTTTGCCGTGCACCTGAAATTAACACGACATCGTAAACCCACCATAAATTAATTTAATAAAAACAACAACACATAAGTGTGGGAATTAAAGACAAAGAGGGAAAAGCAAGGGCATTCAAAAAGTCACTTATCTAGTCAACCAGAGCTTTCTAAAAAGGGGGATTTAAAAGAAAAAAAACAGCAGAGCAGACCGGCTTGCCGTGGCAGGCAGCTGCCCACGTCAGTGTCCGCGTGCTGAGGCAGGCGGGCTGCTCTGCGGGGCCCGAGGGACCCAGGCTGGCCTCCCACCTTCTGGGCTGGGATGGAGGGTTGGGAGCCCAGCTCGGGGCTCCACTGAGGCCTGAGAACTGAAGGATGGGGCAGGGGTGTTGGTGTGGGCCACAGGCCAGGGCGATGGGCCCGTCCGGTTTGCCCAGGCCTGTCCTGGGTTCCGTACCGAAGTCCCTCGTCCCTGGGAGCCCTGTCCTGGGCAAACCCATAACGTGGCCTCATCAGGCAAATCCCATCATGTCCCTGCTTCGGGACTGGGTTCCCGGGCTCCTCTGATAAGCAGTGATGAAGGGAAAGCATGCAGGTTTGCATCATGTCTAGTTGCCTTCGAAAGAGGAAAAACGGGTTGAGCCACATGCTGTGGCCTTTTTTTTCTAGAAAAGTTTTCCCTTAAGATCAAGGTCTTTGAGAGGAAGCCCTCCCCGGCCCAACTCGGGCGTGCACGGCCCGGGTTCCCACGTCTGTCAGGGCTCCCAGCTCCCTTTGGCCAGTTGTCCCTCCCCTCAGGGGTCCTTCCTGGCCCAGCTCTTGCTGAGACTTGCTGAGACGAGGCCTTTATTTTATTTTTTACTGGAGTCTAGTTGACTTACAACGTTGTATTAGTTTCAGGTGTGCAGCAAAGTGAATCAGTTATACATACACATATATCCACCCTGGCCTAAATCTAAAAAAAAAGAGAGAGAAAAATAAGGCCATTTTGGACCCAAGGGACCGGCCCGCCCGAGCCTTTGGTCCTGGCACAGCTCTGGAGGAAGGCGGGCTTAAAGCGCCTGTCCTGTGCCTGACTTACCTCTGCGGCTTTAGAGACGAGGCGGGTGACGAGCCTGGAATTGCTGGAACGCTGAGTTCCTTGACTTAAGCCTCAGTACTCACCAGGGTCTAATTCTAAAATATTATTTTAACCACAAGGTCCTACTGGGAAGCACAGAGAACTATATTCAGTAGCCTATGATAAACCGTAACGGAAAAGAATATGAAAAAGAAGGTATATATACGTTTAATCGAATCACCTTGCTGTACAGAAATTAACACAACATTTGTAAATCAACTGTACTTCAGTTTAAAAAATAAACATCAATAAAATATTATTCTGAAGGGGGCAGCTGGTGACGTCACGGTGCTACCAGTTGCCCTACTGACGTGTCTCCAGGAGTGGGTACAGTTACATGCAATGGGTAAAAATAGAGGGGGCTGCAGGGTGGGTACCCCCAAGGAATGTCACCTCACCCCAAATGCCCAAGTGATTAACCGGGCACCCGGTGATTCTGAAATATTTACGTTTGTCTATGGGAACACGTCTTTTGCGAGGTAACTCCTTAGGGCACAGATGTTACTGTGGACATTCCCCGGGTCCTCTCTAGCCCTGCCCTTCCCACAGCGGCGGACTGGCTGAAAGGGCCCTCCTGCCTCACGTTGACCTTACTGCCATGTGCCCACTGTGGTGGTGGGGGCCCGTTTCCAGAGGGCACTGGGGCTCCCACCTGGCTCCCTCCTGCCCGTCTGCTGAGAAATCGGGGTGCCCCCCCGCAATGCTGCTCACAGAGTGGTACTGGGATCAGGCTCCCCGGGTGAGTGCAGGCAGCTCCCCGGCATGGGGCTCCCCCTCCCCCCGGGGATGGGCCCATCTGAACGGTCCCGCTGCAGAGCTGAGTGTTACTCTTATAGAGGAAGAAAGAGGGAGAAAGGGACCCTGACGAATCAGAATGAAGAACAGAGATGGTGATTTGTTAGTTTATTCAGAGCTTGGCAAGGCCAAACATCTGCTTGTGATTTATACGGTAACGCTGATTGCTGCCCCAGAATAGTCCACATTCATCCGCAAGCCAGTGAGTTTGATGTTGGAGAGACCACCCGTACTTCGTGGGGGAACTTAGCTCATTCCAGTAACAAAGGGGAACGGTCCGTGTTCCATGCAAGACGGGGTAACCCCTGCCCCGATTTCACTGCTTCAGATTTTCTTGTTTTTTTTTGTCGCTCTTGATTTTTTAAAAGTTAATTTTGCAAATGGAACAAGTACGAAACCAAGCTAAATACATCTATGCTACTTATTATTCTGTAGTTTAACTTAGTTTGCCAGTTACTTCGTTATCAAATTAGGAGCGTTTCTAGGGAAAACCTCCTTAGGACCTGGGTTGAAATGCCATGTAAATTACCCGCCCCTGTTCATTATCCCAGCACTATTCCTTTGTCTTTGATTGTAATCTGAAAGGTGGTGGTGCAAATCCTTAGAATAGGATAGAAGAGAGAAATTATATGTATCAAATGTTAACTATTGAATCTAGATGAAATGTATGTAGGTATTCATTGCCTTATTCTTGAAGTTTTTCTGTAAAAAATTTCAAAATAAAACACTAAACTATTAAAAAAATAGGATAGAAGAGATAGCCTTCCTGTCCAATATGGGATTCAGATTAGTTACAAATTCCTAACTGCTCTCCTCAGCAAGCAGCCCACCAGCCTCCACCAGTGGGCTGAGTCCCCTTCCAGCAAGAAGTCTGCAGGTTGTCAGGCCGCACTTAGGGCTGCATAGTGAGTTCCTGGCCGTAGGGCGTGAGGGCCCGCGAGTCAGGCATGAGGTGCTGGGCGTCCACACACTATGCCCACCTGGGGTTGCAGTCCTCTGGGAGTCTGGCAAGGGCCAGGATGGGGATACTCGGCTGGGGACTGAAGCAGGGACCCAGGGAGCGAGGGAGCAGTTGGGACTCCAGTTATGGGCACTGAGCCTTGGGCACTGTGGGTAAAACAAGAGTCTGTTCTTAGAATTTCATTCACATTCCCCCTTGAGAGCGGCTCAATCATTGCTGCATAGCTAGGCTTCTCTGTCATGCCCTGCCCGGGAAGTCAGGTCCTTCACCTCGGCCCCAGGGACTCCCACAGGGCACAGCACACTGGTCATCACTGGTTGCCTACGTGGCATCACGCGGTGCTCTCCACCCTCCGCCCTTCCTCTCTGACTGCATCGGCGCATCGACAGGCTCGGCACGCGGCACACTGACCAGGAAACAACGACCCAACCTGCAAAACTCACCTCGCACGGAAACCCAGAGCTTCTTCAACCCCTGACTGGGAACAGAGCCAGCCCCAGGCGGTTTGGGTTTGGCCAAGGGCTTCTTAACCTTAGCCATTGGAACCATCTGGGAAGCTTCAAAAGTGCCTTGACCTAGACACTGAGACCCACCCCCCCCCCGACCCGTGTGCCCCTGCAGACTGGGCCCTGGGCCTCCCCTGTAGCCTGGGAGGCGAGCTACGGAACAGGAGCTGGGAAGGTGAGTCTTCCAGGTCGAGTACAAAGATACGGGATCAGGAATATCCCCCCCAGGACTGGAGACCGACCTCTAACTTCCCTGCACCGGCTGAGCAGGCTCCTGGCTTGCTTTCTGGAAGCTGCGGGCACCATGGTTTGATTCAGTCGGAGGGAGGGCGAGGAGGCGGCCAGAGAAGCCAGAGGTTAGAAGGAAACGCAGCAACTGCACAGCAGAGGCCCCTTTGGCGATGCCGTCCTGCTGGGAATGGCAGCGGGTGGGGGGGGGGTGGCTTCCCAGGCCACCCTCCCTCTTCCAGGGGCCTTCGGGCATCTCACCACTGGCTGCGTCATCTGGGAAGAGTCCTTGGTGGCGCCGGGCAGGGCCGTCCCCCTCCCCATGTGCGGCTCCTTCTGGGGCCGGTGTCCTTGGGGTCACGAGGGCTACTGCACTCGGGGCTTTGGTAACTGACAGCTTTGCGCCTGGCCCTGTCAGGGCACAGGAGTCCCCCTACCCCATCCCCACTCTGCACCGGCTCAGGGGCGGCGGCCTGTGGGTGGAGGCCTGAGCCGGGCGGGGGCAGCTCTCCTCTAGCCTGCAGCGTGGACGCGTGTGAGCACCTGTGTTTATCGGGCGCTGAGGGATGCAGCCTGGGATCCCACCAGAAGCTTACCCCCTCCTGGGCTTTGTTCTCCAAGCGTCGGGGTTCCGACACGGTGCTTACTCACAGGTGGGGCGTGTTTCTAGCTGCCGCCGAGGGACGTGGAGAGAAGGGACAGGGGTCCTGGCCTTGAACTTCCCCAGGGAGTGAGCGCGTGCAGTGAACCAAGCCAAAGGTGGCCATGTCCCCGTATGGCTTTAACCAGAGTGGTAGTAAAAAGGGGACATTTCAGTTTTCCAGGGGCAGGAGGAGGTGTCTGTGTCCTGGGTGTGGGGAGTAAGGTTGTCCCTTTCTGATGCCAGCTTCGAGCTTTTCTAGATGTCTCTCAGGGGCCTGCTGTGCCCTGACGTCCCGAGATTTCCCTGCTGCCTTGAGGCGTGGCTGTGAGTCCCAGTGGCTGGTTTCAAGCCAACTGTCTCATGGTGTTTCATCCTTTTGAAGGCAAGTTTGGACTCCATCCCTGTCCAGCCCCGCAGAATGGGTGTCTGGCTTATGCCACCAGCTGTGATGCCCCCTGGTGAGTTTCAGGAAAGCCTCGCCCCGGGCAGCCACTGAGGCAGGGGGATGGTGAGGCTTCAGGCAGGGCTGGAGGGCAGAAGGGGCCATCTGTCATGTCATTCCCCCTCCAGGACTCACGCCCCACCAGCTTCTCTCAGCCCACTGGGGCCCCCTTGGGACTCGAAGCCAGATGGTCTGAAAGGTGGTCACTCTTGGTGGCCTTGGGAGAAGCGATTTTAAGAAGCAATGATGGAGGACTTCCCTGGTGGCGCAGTGGTTGAGAGTCCACCTGCCGATGCAGGGGACGCGGGTTCTTGCCCCGGTCCGGGAAGATCCCACGTGCCGTGGGGCGGCTGGGCCCGTGAGCCATGGCCGCTGAGCCTGCGCGTCCGGAGCCTGTGCTCCGCAACGGGAGAGGCCACGATGGTGAGAGGCCCGCGTACCGCAAAAAAAAAAAAAAAAAAAAGCAACGATGGAAAATGCACAGCTGGTTTGGGCTCTGGAAGATGCAGCTCCGACATCTGCCACGAAAACCTGTGACTGCTCCCAGCCTCAGGCTCCGGCGGTGAATGGGGGGGTGTTCACAACCTATGGGGCCTGGATTTTAGGACAGGAAGCAGCGCTAGCCCCAAGCGCCGGCACAGCTTCACTTCTACGAAAGGGAAGAGGCAGCTCACTGAGTCAGAGCCCGTCCAGCACGCCCATCTTCGGCTCTTTAAAAGCCTGCGGCCCCGCCAGCCAGAAACCCCCAGACTCCAGCCTCCCTGTGGTTCCCACAGGTCACCTGGTTAGACGTGCCAAGCGCTGAGGAATTTCTCCATTTGGAACCCACCTTGCATTTTCCCACCTGGAAGATCCCTTTATGTGATTTTGAAACTTAAAATTCTCATGCGATAACAACTGTTAACTAAGCAATGAGAAACTCCTGGCCTGAGAGCCCAACACTGGAGGCCTCTGGCTGGGCGACCGCTCTGCTTGGGGTTGGGGCAGACGGCACGGGGCGGGGAAGGCGGCCTTCTTCCCCCTAAGCAGCTAATGGCAATCACTTTGCCCATCTACCTACCTATCTACCTCTCCCTCCCTTCCTTCCATCTCTCATCTATCTTCTATTACCTAGCTATCATCTATTGATTCATCTCTATCTATCATGTATCCATCCATCTATCATCCATCATCTGTCTTCTACCCATCATCTGTCTGCCTCTCTGTCTCCCGATCTATCTACCATCTTGCCCATCTTTGTATAAATCCTCACTATTTCAGTGAAATCCTCAGCCTTACTTCCAGGAGACAGGGACCGTTCCTCATTACTCATTCGGTGCAGAGCTGGCAGGGGAACACACACAAAAAGGCACTTAATGAACCCTTCTGGATGGTAAAAGCACTGAGGCCAAAAGGCGAAGCCACTAACAGGTTCTGAAGGGCAAAGCTGAGTGCCAGTGTGCCAGCAGGAACCAGGGCCAAGCATCTGTCTCTCCCGCATCCACCCGGGTGCGTCCTCTGCGGGCCCTCGGGGTCATCTTTTCTAAGCAGCCCCCTCCTCCCAGTGGACTGGGGTTTTGGGACTTCATCCATCTGGTTGAGCCTAACTGCTTTTAAACTTTAAACTCAGCCCAAACTTGAACAAAGCCACCCCCGCCATCCACACCTGCTGCCACCCTTCTTCCCTCTTTTCTTTTTTTGTGGTACGCGGGCCTCCCACCACTGCGGCCTCTCCCGCCGCGGAGCACAGGGTCCGGACGCGCAGGCTCAGTGGCCACGGCTCATGGGCCCAGCCGCTCCGCGGCACGTGGGATCTTCCCGGACCGGGGCACGAACCCGCGTCCCCTGCATCGGCAGGCGGACTCTCAACCACTGCGCCACCAGGGAAGCACCCTTCCCTCTTTTCTTATGCTCTGAAATGTCAGGTGTAAGTGCAGGAAGGGGAGAGCTGTAGACAGTGGGCAACGGAGAGCAGGAGCCTGGCTCCCTCGCCACAGACTTGCAGACGGCGGCTCAACTCACAGAAAGACAGAGGCACCATCATAGATCAAGAGCTACAACACAGCCCGACACAAAGGCACGTGAGCCAATAGGCACTGAATGAGTGAGAGACGGGGTGGAAGGGAGTGACCGCTGGGCCAACGGACAGACACATGGCTGGCTGGCTGGCTGGCTGAGGTGATGGATAGACAGATGGATAAAGGTTAAATGCTGAATCTAACACATGGAGAGTTGTTTTCTGAGTAGAACCTATAAGAGTCGTGGATATTTGGGGCATCTTTTGTCCCAACACTGATTTTTCCTGCAAAAAGGAGCTCTCAGAGGTTAGAACGACAACACAACCCACAGTGTTGGCCAGTGGGACGACAGGAGCCTTATCAGTAACACGAAGCCCCCGCTGCACCCACCTGTCGTCCTTGTCCCTTCAGGGGGTGACCGGTGGCGGGTCCCATCCTTTCTGGGCTGTTCCGAGCTGCTCTCCCGACTCTCACCACTGGGGGCGCTGCTGCCGCTTACGGGCGGGGCGCCCCCGCCGTCGGCATCCTGGCTGTTGCCAGCGGCGGGCTGGCCGGCGGCATCGCAGTCCTTCCGCACCCTGTGAGAGGGAGAAACGCTTCAAGGGTCTCACCAAAACATTTCTGATTGTCCCAAACGCCCCATCACATTCGTGTCCAAATCAGGGTGGCAGACCGGACTCTACAGGTGAGCAGCACACCTGGGACATCGGTGGAGAGAGGGGCTTCCGTTCCCCAAACCTCAGAGTCTGATAAACGAATACACCACGCCCGGATGAAGAAGCCGCAGGTCCCACCAGCCACAGGAACCCTCAGCTCTGGGGCCTGACATGGAGCTCTGCCAGATTCAGACAGAACATCTTAGAATTCGTTCCAACTCACCAGGGACACCGTTACAACGGGGTGAGAAGACTTAACGGGATGAGAGATGAGTGCCGGGTGGGAGGAGGGATTTCAAGCCCCGTTCTTTGAGACAGATGTGTAACAGCCACTCCCAAAGACCCATGACCTCGGCAGTACTGCAAGGACTCAAGCCCAAGTCTCAGCCCGTGGATGCAAGGGGGAGGGAGACAGACTCATCTGATGAAACAAAGGATGCGCTGCGGCGCACTTGGGCACGGCAGTTTTCATCTCAGGAGGAAAGAGCCCTGGACAGTGACATTCCAACCAGAAGCCCTGGAGTCGCAGCCCCGCCCCATCCAGCATCCGGGTAAATAATGGCCTTTGTTGTCAAGACCCACCTTAACCACTTGGCTCGGAACCACGCCCTGACGCTGTCCAAGGTGACGGGTCCGCTCCAGACGTTCTTCAGCTGCCTGTGGGTCCCTAGGTAGGAGGTGGTGAGCGGGGAGACATACATGGGGTAGCCCAGGGGCTGGTCGCAGGAGGAACTGATCAGGTTCCGGAGGACCTGCTTGTGGTTCTGAATGCTGCCGCGCTCGGGATTGCAGTTGCGGAGGAAGATGAGCTCTTGCTGCTGCCCCGCCCAAAGGCCACGGACACACTCTCTGTTCACCTGCAGGGCGGGGAAGATGCGGAGAGAAAAGCAGATGGCGGGGGCCGCCAGCATGTTGGTTCTGGGTCTGAGTACCTGGGACCGCAATACTTTGGCCTGAAGCTTTCATAGTCAAGCCCGAATGGCAGCTCCGTAAGGTGGATGTGATGCCACTTTCACGGGGCCACAGAGATCAAATTAAAAGGAAGGAAGGCTTTGTTTCAGCGCGGTGGTTTGAAGCTATAGGAAGAAGAGAATCTCTGGGAAGGGAGTTCTCGGGTTCAGGAACAGGTTATGAGAGGAAGGTCTGGAATTTTAGAGAACTGTAAAGTCTTTAAGAATAAGCTAGGGGCTTCCCTGGCGGCACAGTGGTTAAGAATCCGCCTGCCAGTGCAGGGGACGCGGGTTCGAGCCCTGGTCCGGGAAGATCCCACATGCCGTGGAGCAACTAAGCCCGTGCGCCACAACTATTGAGCCTGCTCTCTAGAGCCCGCGAGCCACAACTACTGAGCCCACGTGCCACAATTACTGAAGTCCACGTGCCTAGAGCCCATGCTCCGCAACAAGAGAATGAGAAGCCTGTGCACCGCAACGAAGAGTAGCCCCCGCTCGCCGCAGCTAGAGAAAGCCTGCGTGCAACAAAGACCCAATGCAGCCAAAAATAAATAAATTAATTAATTAAAAAAAAAGAATAAGCTAGATCCTGACCCTCAGCGACATGTGTGTCTAGCCTACCAGGACTTCTTGCCAAAGCTGTCACCTGGGCACCGGCTCTCTGGGTGGGAAAGGGCCCTGGAGGAGATGCACCGCCTGCCCCGGGGGTGCCCTGCATGCTGGGCAATGCTGCCCCCCCAACCCTGGGACCGTGGGTCTAGACAGAGGACGCTGGCCCAGGGCGAGGGCATCAGTGCCAATCCATCCTATTTCTTCTCACATGCCCCCCAGCTGGGAGGCTCGGGCCAGCTGGGAAGGAGGGGCCCCGTACCTTGATCACCTTGAAGCTCAGGAAGCTCCTGTGCAGCATGATGACCTTGTACTCGTCCGTGCCCTCGTCTACCACGTGCCGCAGGGTCAGCAGCTCCTCCTTGTTGGCCAGCACGGCGCCCCTCCAGGCCGGGTCGCCCTCATGGCAGATGACCACTTTCTTCTCAAAGGACTGTATGGCCTCGTAGAGGACCACGGGGTCCTCGTACTCGTCGGGGCAAGTGAACTGGTCCTGGGGAAGGAAGTCCAGCTTTGGGTCAGGAGGACCAGAGAGCTGGCCCCGGGTGGGTGCAAGGCCAAGCCCACCTGCACGTCTCACAGTGGCCCTGAGTGGATGGAGGACACCTTGCCAACCCAGCACCCTTGGCCTCGGGGCCGTGCTAGGCAAGGAGCTTGTGGCTTAGGTGCCTATGACTTTTTGAGACAGCGTGGGCACTTCTGATGTCATTTTCTCTGGCCAAGTCCCCTCTTCCATCCTAGTGGGAGATCGCCACCTCCTAGGGGTCTTGAGGACACACTGTCACGGACACCGTCAAGAATCTGCGATGCCTCAACGCTTAGTTACTAAACCAGAAGCCCACTCATCAATGTCATGCCGAGGAAGGGGACTGCGTTTTTGAAAGGTCATTTTTTCCCCCTGATGTTTCAGGCTTATACTTTTTTTAAAAAAAGGAATGTTTACCTGATGCAGCTTCAGGGACATCCTGAGAGCTGGGGCAACAACTTTGTGCAGCAGGTCGATGTCTGCAAACACCCACTCATCCTGGGCTGTTATTCTGAAGTCACCTTTGAAGAGGGTGTGGAGGCCGTACAGGAAAGAATCCAGGCTGCGAAACAAAGTCGAGTTTGTCCGTTCATACGGAGCAAAGGTGTTCAGGCTCCTGTCACCCTGAGCTGGCCTGAGTCTCCCTTGTGTCACCTCAGGAAGGATTTTACTGTCTTTAGGCTGATCCAGCAGAGGTCCCAGCGAACACCTGACACTGCAGGCCGTATTCGGACCCTTGTGACAACTGCTGCAATGGTCACCTTCAGGGATAGCCACTGATGCTCTGGGTCCCTGAGTGTGATGGTGGAGGTCCTGGTCAGAGCTGGCCTGCTATGTCCACAGGCAGAGTGAGTGCTGAGACAAGGGGCCGTCTGGTCCAGGAGCCCTGGGGCCTCCACTTCTTGGGAGGGAGGCAGGGAGGCCAGGGCAAGAACCCAGGCCCTTCCACTGGTCGTCTCTGTGTTTCTGGATAGCGCTTTCGGACTATGTCACTCATAATAAAAATTGGATTCTCCCACCATATGGAGAGAAAATGACACCAAATCCAATCTCAAATTGGCCATTTAGATTCTCAGAGAACCTCCAGCTCCCAACCCCACCTTTTTTTTAATGACTAGAGGATGAGGCACGATAGAGGGGATTAAAATGAATGACGGAAGGATTTCTCGGGCTGTCCAGGTTTTTATGTTTCTAGGCTTTTGGGCTTTGCTTCCATTTCCTGCATGTAATTAAGCATCGCCTGGGTGGAGAGCAGAGAGGTGCCCGAGGGACATCTTTCACGGTCTGGGGCCTTTACCTTTTGGATCAACGCAGGGAGTGGGTCTGGGAAAGCGACTCACCCTGTATTATGAGGAGGGAAAGAATGGTGCTTCCCTCATTCGTCGCCTCGAGTTCCAGTGATACACTCAGTCCCAGCGTCCTCTAAACACCCTGGCCTCTGACATCCCTGAGCGGGAGTGTGGGCAGCTGTACGAGGAACAGCATCCCCGACGGGGTTGAACTGGGACAGAGCGAGCAGGGAAGTGTGTGCGGAAGACACGCTCCGAGGATGGAACTGAGAAGGATCTAATGAGCTGGCTCGCCCAGCAAGACTTTGGATCCCATGCAGCACGCCAGACCCACACGTCAGGGAAATAGCTCCACTGTTGGCTGCTGGAGCACGTCGTTGCGAAACACCCCAGCATCATCAACCTCCTTCCAGAACTCCCTTGAGAGGGATGCCGGGGCTTGGAGTCAGAGCAGGCCGTGGGAAACGGGAGCAGCCAGGGTCTAGGCAGGTGGGGCAGATGCTGTGGCCTCGAGGAGCCCAGAACCTTCCAGAAAGAGTCCAGGAGGCAGCCCTCCTGAACAGGCTCCCCGGACACGGAACAGAGACTTCCTGGAGCTGCCTGCGGTCCTGGGAGGGGAGGGGTGGACCGCAGAGCCAGGCTGGAGCAGTGCAGATGCAGGGAGGGAAGCTTTGAAACGGTGCTAACTGCTGTCACTGAAAATGGTCCCAAATGCCCCTGTCATCAGATAGGGGTGAAGTCCTGAAAAGAGGGGGTTAAACGTGGGTGGGTTTCTTTTCTGGAAAGGATTAGAAGCATGCCTCGCTGCTTGCACACAGGCGTAGAGAAGTCACTCCTCTTGATGTGGGGCTGGGGACAGTGGCAGAGGGAGATAGAGGGACCTGCGCAGATGCCCAGAGCGACATGGGCAGATGGAAGAGGAGACCCGGAGAGTCAGCCCATCCTTTGCTCGGTGCCGTGTGAAAGCAGCCATAGGCCCGACTGCCCGGTCGGGAAAAGGCCCTCCCACGGGACCTCCCTGAGTGAGTGTGAGCCCACCCCAGGGCCCCAGTGGTAGATGCTTTACCGGCCCTTTCTATTTTCAGAGGAAAATGACACTTCGTGACGCTTACTGCTCTTCCATTAAAATGAGCCTCAGTGCACAAATGAACGTATCTATGACACAGAAACAGAATCACGGGCACAGAGAACAGACCGCTGGTGGCCAAGGGGGAGGGGGAGGGGGAGGGAAGGACTGGGAGTCTGGGATTAGCAGATGCAAACTATTATCTATAGGATGGATAAACAACAAGGTCCTACTGTAGAGCACAGGGAACTATATTCAATATCCTGTGATGAACCATCATGGAAAAGAATATGAAAAAGGATGTATATGTGTGCATAACTGAAGCACTTTGCTGTACAGCAGAAATGAACACAACATTGGAAATCAACTATATTTCAATTTAAAAAAAAAAGTTTTTTTTAAATGAGTCTCCATGTAGAAAACAAAGCCTCGGGTAGAATTCCACTAGATGGATGGCATTACCCCTAGCACCTTAAAGGTACAGGCATCCTAAAAGTGAGGGTGTCTCATTACCTGCCTTTTAATCTCGGGAGGATGAGGAGGAGGAAAGCAGAGATGTGACGAGCTGGGAGGCTTTGGCGGGGAGAGCACAGGTCTCCAGGCCGCCTGCAGCACATTTGCTGACTTGGAGAATTATCGGGCTTGGTCTTGTTAAAACTCTACTGAGAGATGACAGGCTCCCACCCCCAGGCCAACAGCTGGAGCGGGGAAACAGGGTTACATCTGAGTCGATCAAGGTTGGCCTTCGTGGGGACTAAAACAGCCACCGCCCGGCCCCCTAGCGCTGCCTTTATTTACTAAGTTTCTAGCACGTGTGCAGTGCCATGTAAGACCGGGCTTATCTCGGTGCTGCGGTCTGGCTCTCTACCTGTGGATGTAGAGACTGTCCCTGCGCTGAGGACTGCTTGGCGACAAACTATAAAGGGCCTTCTGTACCTCTTCTGCTGCACTCAACCCACGTTCCACGGAGTCAGGACTTGAATCATACGTCGCCTTCATAACTGTGTGTGCATGTGTGTATGTGTGTGTGTATGTGTGTACACGAGCATAGGTGCACATCTGTGTGTGCGTGTGCGTATGTGTGCATGCATGTATATTGTGCATGTACATAGGTGCACATTTGTGTGTGTGCCTGAGCATGGGTGCACATTTGTGTGTGCGTGTGTGTACATGTGTGCATTTACATGGGTGCACGTGTGTGTGCTCACGCGTGTGTCGGAAAGGATGATCCAGCCTCCACCTCAGAGTGACTCTGCACCCCCAGCAGACACCAACGACCACCAAGCCGGGTCTTCGCGACACTCTGCTTGTACCGCCTCCTATTCTTTCTGGTTCTGACCCCGCTTCCTGTTCTACGATGACATAACCCCTGGTGCTGCACAGATGGGAGGCTGGAGCCACCAGTACTGGAGCACAGTCACTCACAGCCTTCGTGGAAATGGCCACGTTCCAGCTGGAGGCTCCGGCTGTTGCCTGCAGTGCCAGCGGAAACTCCAGCCCCAGGTTAGCCTAAGGCTTATGCTTTAACGGGTCCCGCCCAGTTCAGCATTCTCACCCATCACCTTTCACGGCAACGACAGCTTGAGGACGGCCAGTTGAAGCAAAGGTTGTTTTCACTCCTTGTATCGCACCTTTCTTTATCCACAGAGGAGTCCTCAGAGCTCTGTGCAGGCCAGATGCTCCTTAAGCCCCTCGAAGCCCTACTTTTGTTCAAAATCACTGACCAACTCAGCCCAGTTTCCACCTGCACCCTCTCACTGGTTCTTGGCCCAAGGACATTTTGGCCCCCGGGGGACATCTGACAATATCTGGAGACATATTTTGGACGTCACAGCTGAAGAGGGTGATGCTCCTGGCCCCCAGTGGGTAGAGGCCAGGCAGCAACGTCCAGGACAGTCCCCCCCAACAAAGAACCACACAGCCTAAAGTGTGAATAGTGCCACTGCTGAGAAACCCTGCTCTCTCAGAAAAAAATAGTAGCCTTCAAGATAGGGATTTTAAGTTTTGGACAATGCGTCATTATCTTGGGTGCAGTGTCAGTGAACCTGAGGATTCAGGTGGAAACAAGTCTAATGCTGGGGCCTGGGGCCTATATTCTGACTCAGCTGCTCGGGCGATCCTGAGGCGCCAGGGGTGATTCTGGGGACCAGAACACCCAGACATTTCAGGGAGCCTGGGCAGGTTGGGCAAGGCTGGTCCAGGGCAGGGTGCACGGTGTTAGCTGGGTGATGGAGAGGGACAGAAATGATGCCCACCAGCACCTGGCCAGCGACGTGGAAAGAGAGGGGAGAAAAGGCACCTGGGGACTTCCCTGGTGGTCCAGTGGGTAAGACTCCGTGCTCCCAGTGCCAGCGGCCCGGGTTCGATCCCTGGCTGGGGAACTAAGATTCCGCACGCCGCAGCTAAGACCTGGTGCAGCCATAATAAATAAGTAAATATTTTTAAAAGAAAAAAAGGCGCCTGCCAGCGCTTCTGTCCCTTGAGAAAGTCCCGCCAGATCCCTGCCCCTCCGTCAAGTGCCTTAAGATTAATCGATGTACCTCCTTGTACAATCCAGGTGCCTTTCAATCCAGCGTGCTAGCGCTCGGAACAGGTGAGTTTGGGCACAAGCTCTTCAGAGCTGAGTCTCGGTTTCCCACAGCCCTCGGGCTCTCCTGGACGTGAGCCCCACTGGTTTCAAAGCCAGATTTTATGGGGCTTGTTTTTCTGCTTCAGGTCCCCCAGCTGGGGAGCCCAATGTGGGCCTCAGACCCCTCGCTCCTCAGGGGGGACCCCCTCGGTGGTGACTTCCCTCCCACTTGTGGGTCGTCATACTGGAGGTGCAGGTTCTGACTGGACCGTGTCTCCGCCCCTCCTACCCTTCTCGATCTGGCCTTTTCTGATATCCTTAGTTGCAGAAAATCTGTCCTGCTAGTCTTCTCAGGGACTGTTGTTCTATGTGACGTGGTAGGTTTGGTGTGATCGTGAGAACAGGTGACCTCAGAATCTTCCTACACCACCATCTTGACCTGAGCTGGACGACTTGATTTTAATCTCTGGTTCAGGACCGTGTGTCATGTTTACTTTATTTCTCTTCTAGATCCTGATTTCTGAGTTTCCTACCCCAGTCTGTCAGGCAGACCTCAGTCTTGTCTGCAAGAGGATTCACTATGACGTCTGGCCCTAGTCTGGGGTCTCGTCTCCAGTAGAAGGTCGGCAGGGAAACTGAGATTATGTCCGGGATTCCTGAAGAACGCGATTTTCCTCAGTCCGCTGTGGGTGAGAGCAGGGTGGACATGGTAGATGTGACCCCAGACTAGGACAGTGACCCCCTGCCACAAGGTCATCTGTAAGGGCTCTCAGCCTCCAGCACAGGACATCTAGGGCTGGACTGTTTGTCATTTTTCAAGCTTACATTTATCTTGACATGTTCTATTCTCTTAGAAGCCTCGTTACTCCAAGAGTCAGTAAAATTTCTTCTTCAAGCAAACATGTTGCTGCTGTGGAGACAGCCACCTTCTCACCTTTTATCTCTATAAATGGACCATCAGCTAGGATCTACTCATCACCTCTCATGTACCTGAAGACAGTCACTAAGCCATCTTTTAGCCCCTGTGGTCAGTGAAACTATCTTGATTTCCTCCTAAACATGCCTTTATATTTGTGTGCTCTTGTTCAGTAGGAGACACAGTTCTACGAAGGGGATAGGCCCCAAACTCCAAATTAAAACCATCATCAGGGTTTGCTTGTCACAACCCTATTAACTCATCCTATCTCCGTAACATATGGACGTCTTATTTGAAGACATTTTACGTACTTGTACTCCTTTGCTCACTTGCGTTCAGCTTATCATGTAAGCTGATTCTCAATTTGCTCATCCTCTCTAATTTTTCAGGCGTGTATTTTTCTTCCTTGAGGATAGCCTATCAAAGCTATGTCACTGCTGTGAAGACAAAATATTTCCCCAAGAAACCCATCAAATGAAGCAGAGCTTGTGACTTACGCTAGGCTGCTATATAAGACTTATCTGTGGAGTAAGGGTTCAAAAATCATCTGTTAGTCTTTAATACTAAATATGTGAGAATGACTTGTTAGGTCTCAGAAAGTACACTTAAGGGCATGCTCCTGAGT
This sequence comes from Grampus griseus, assembly GCF_964374135.1. Classification (NCBI taxonomy): domain Eukaryota; kingdom Metazoa; phylum Chordata; class Mammalia; order Artiodactyla; family Delphinidae; genus Grampus; species Grampus griseus. The sequence continues at coordinate 6,687,433 of NC_139010.1, forward strand.
TAAAATTATACGAGGATAAAGCGCATGTGCGCACACGTGTACACGCACACGCACGCGCGCGCACACACACACACAGATCATAAGCCACTCCTACTTTGAACATGAATAAAATATTAGCAAAGTGAATCCATCATTGCATAGATAGAATGTATCGTGACCAAGAAGAGCTTATCTCAGAATTGTAAGGATGTTTTACTGAAGAAATCTATTCGTATAACCTAGTACGTTAATAGATTTAAGAAGAATTTCATCTGAATGTGAGCCCTCAAACTTTGAAAGAATTCAGCATCGTTTCCTGATGAAAGCTTTAGCAATCTAGGAAGAGGAGGACACTCCTGACGATGAAAATGGTCTAATAGAATCCTAAAACAAACCTTATTTTTTAACGCTAAAATATGACACTTGTTCCCCATTAATGTCTGGATTAACGTGAGGATGCTGTGTTAGACCGAACGATGGCCCCCAACACGTCCATGTCCTAATCTCTGGAACCCGTGGTTATGTTACCTTACAGGGCACAAGGAATTTTGCAGATGTGATTAAATTGAGCATTTTGAGATGTGGACATTTTCCTGGATTATCTGGGAGGGCCCAATGTAAGCAAAAGGATCCTCGTAAGTAAAAGAAGGAAGCGGGTGAGGTAGAGCTTGTCAGAGAGAGACTGGAAAAGGCTACACGTTTGGCTGGGAAGATGGAGGAAGGGGTCGCTGCGATGCAGGCGGCCTCTAGGACAGGGGATGGATTCTCCCCTCAGAGCCTCCAGAAGGAATGTAGACACCTTGATTTTAGCCTAGTGAAACCCGTTTTCTACTTTTGATCTCCAGAGCTGTAAGACAACTAATGTATGCTGCTGTAAGCCACCGACTTTGTGGTAAGTTGTTATAGCAGCAATTGGAAACTAACACAGACGCCCACCTCCAACTGGAGGTCAGAGCCAACGGAACAGGAAAAAGAACTGAGGTATAAATACAGGAAAGAAAAAGGCAAAATTGTCATTATTTGCAGATATGTCTTTTCAGCAGAAAATCAAATAGAACTAATTGAAATAATGTTTATAACAGAGTTCAGTAGAGGTGCCCAGGATGAAATCGGTATAAAAAACTAAATACACTAAGTCCCCTACATACAAACGAGTTCCATTCCAAGAGCACATTCGTTAAGTCCAATTGGTTCGTAAGCCCAACAAATTAGCCTAGGTACCCAACTAACACAATCGGCTATATGGTACTGTATTGTAATCGGTTTATAATACTTTCCACATAAATAATACATGAAAAACAAACACAGTACAGTAAAGTACACAAAAGCACAACCACTTGTAGAGGATGCATGCGTGTAACAATGTACGCCAGACACGTGAACTAACTTACATGATTGGGCATGCAAACGCACGTTCGCATCTTTGAAAGTTTGAAACTTGAAGGTTCGTATGTAGGGGACTTACTGTAACCTTCCTGTATACCAGCAGTAGCCAATTAGAAAAGGTGACAGGAAAAAAAGGATTTTATTCATGATCACAATAAAGCTATAAAATACCTAGAGACAAGCCCATTAGGGATTACAAATCTCCAAAAAAGTGATAAAACTATTATGGAAAGACATTTAAAAAACGGAATGATTACGAAGATACACCATATTATTGACTGATGTCCGTTCTTTCCCCAAATTAATCTGTGAATTTAATATATTCTAAATCAAAATTCCAAATGAGGTTTTTTATAAGATATGAGTCTAAATTTCACCTGAGGAGAAAATGAGGAGTAGCAGGCCCACCATAAAAACAAGTGCACCTTGAAATACGGTACAGGACTGCTCAGTGAAGTGACTCAGTCCCAGATAATCAAATCTTTCCCTAGACTAGCAAGAGTATCATTCCCAGATTTATCTCGTCACTATGTTGGCAAAAAGCAGAGCCGACTTGGAGTATGAGAAGCTGTTTGAAACAAAAAAAAAATCCCATCAAAACAAGGCTGACCAAAGCAGCTGCTAGGCATGGCGCTTATTCAAGGAAAAAATAAATAAAACCGACCAAGTTAGATACAGCTGGATCAGGAATATTGGAACAAGTAACACAAAGAACAAGATTGAAGAAATCTGAAAATATGTTGTACGGGAATGGAAAGAGTGAAATCGTTGAAGCATTTTTTTGCAGTTTGTAAAGAAAATTTGAAATTTATTAAAAAAAAAAAAAAAAGAAAAATCTTCCCATTGATCCAACAAAAGATCATGTGCTTGGATGCTGTGAATATCTGAAGACTCATTTTGTGATGTAGAGTCCAGAATCTTCTGAGGCCCTTCTCAAAGAGTATTCCCTATGTACAGAATTATAGGGGACTGTTTCACAAAGCCCACGAAGGAGGCTTCTGCTAGACTTTCAATCATCAGATTCAGTCCCAGATGACCACAGAGGGAACTGCCTGGGTCTAGTATGAGGCTGAGTCAGGTAGGAGGGAAGAGAGGGGCTAGAAGCAGGTCAGCTCCTCCCCGGAGTATTTCCTAGAACACAGATCAACACAATACTTTAACTGGTGAGCATTTCTCATCTATGAAGAAAACCATAAAGTTCTGGGATGTGGGTGTTGAAAGACTAGCTGTCACGAATTCCAACCACCTTGGTTCTCACCTTTTCCTCTTAGTGACTCAAGGCTATAGCCTCCAGAGGGGGATGGAGGGACTGCCAACCACATCACGTCACCCCTTACCAATGCACACACGTCACGGAGGACGCCTGTCCAGGGCTCGCCAACAGGAATGACTCAGAGCCATCCCCTGCAGGAAGGGCATTCGGAAACACCTTTGACAAGTCTCCCTGGACTTGTTCACCCAAAGGCCAGGCACTGTGACGGCTGTTAAACAAGCACACATGTGGCTTTTGCCCTTAAGCAGCCTGTCATCCCACCTAATAACCCCCACACACACTCAAGTAGGGTATCAGAAGGACCGCTTTGCAGAGCACCGGATCAACGATACAACACAGACATCTTGAAGAAAGTCCAAGTGAAGGAGAAACCACTACCTAGAAGCTCTTTCTTTTTCAGCTCCCTGGGTCTGTATGATTCTCAGCCTCGGCTGCACGTCGATGCACCCGGGGAGCCCTAAAAAAGTCCCGACGCGTGGTCCACCCGCAGGGGCCGGGATGTAATCGCTCTGTCCTGGGCTAAGGCCTGGGCATCGGGATATGTACAAGCCCCTTGGGAGATTTTCATGTGCGCCAATCAAGAGGCCTCTGACGGACAGGCAGAATCTAGAACATCTGGTGCACAGTGCTAACTACCAAAGGGGCAGCGTGTGACACGGCCACCAGCCGGGGCCATGAGCAGGTGACTGTGAAATTCACAAGGGCGGTTTCCCTGGAGAAGGAGGAGGTCGGGGCAAAGAGCACAGCTCCATCTGCGATGCCAGTTCAGGGGCTTGTGTGTGAAGGCAAGACCTCAGGGACCGAGGGTGAAGGAGGGTGGAAGGGGCCAGGAGAGAGTTTAAGGCTAAACACAAAATTGTTTTGTTCTTTAAGAAGAGAAACTTGCAGAAAGAGAGTTTGAAAAAAAACAGGAGAAGCAGTATCCAGTCATCAAAGCCCCACAGAGTCAGTGCGGGGCAGGGGCTGGCGTTAAAGCACAGAAGTGACAATTTTCTTTTGTGAAGAAAAAAAAAGTCTTCTCAGAGGCCCAACGTGATTTATTAGGGAGAAAACACTCCGGAAGAAGTAGGAGCAGTCTACTTTAAAATAAAGAAAACGATGGACAAAAATCTGCCCAACGTATAAAATGCCAACTGGTGTCTGTGACAACTGCTTCCCCAGGTACCTGAGGGCCATGTTGTGAGCCGCAGTCCCCAGAGCTCTCCTGCCCAGGATGCAGAGTGCGAACGACAAAGTCACCAGAGGAGAGTCCTCGTCACTGTCCAGGTGCTTCGAGGGCTGGAAGAACAAGGATGTTAATTCAGCTTTCACGTGGGTTCTGGACCAACAGACAACTATAAATGCAGAGGCTTTCCCTGTGTCACCCACGGTGGTCACCCGGGCCCCATTAAAGTGACCTGACAGATGGGAAACTCTGCTTCCTGAGTTTCTCTTGAGGTTGGACGTGGAAAAAAAATTTAAATGGGGGGCTTCCCTGGTGGCGCAGTGGTTGAGAGTCCGCCTGCCGATTGGGGGGATGCGGGTTCGTGCCCCGGTCCGGGAAGATCCCACATGCTGCGGAGTGGCTGGGCCCGTGAGCCATGGCCGCTGAGCCTGCGCGTCCGGAGCCTGTGCTCCGCAGCGGGACAGGCCACAACAGTGAGAGGCCCGCGTACCACAAAAAAAAAAAAAAAAAAAGAAAAAGAAAAATTTCAATGGGGAAACTACCTTAGGAAAGTAAAGGGACTAACACGAGGCTGGCTGGACTGCTTCCCTGGAATTGTGGATATGGTACCTCGAGGTCAGGAAGATGGTGAGAGCTTGCAGTCAAATGAACCATCACCTGACCCTGTGCAACACCCACCTTAACCCTGTGCAACACCCACCTTAACCCTGTGCAAGCCCACCTTAACCCTGTCCAAGCCCATCTTAACCCTATTCAATGCCCACCTTAACCCTGTCCAATGCCCACCTTAACCCTGTCCAAGCCCATCTTAACCCTATTCAATGCCCACCTTAACCCTATTCAACGCCCACTTTAACCCTGTGCAACGTCCATCTTAACCCTATTCAACGCCCATCTTAACCCTATTCAATGCCCACCTTAACCCTATTCAACGCCCATCTTAACCCTGTCCAATGCCCACCTTAACCGTGTCCAATGCAGGGCACAGGCACACCAGCAGGGAGAGAAGTATGGGGATCAAGTGCAAATGAGGGTTTTCTGTTACCTCCACAACAAGAAGCCCACGGAGCTGACCATAACTCCAACAATTAAATGAAGGGGGGTCATTCATAGCTTAAAAAGAGGGGCATGGGGAGATGCAGAAGGAATTTAAACTTAAAGTCTCTTTTGCAAGAAAAGATAAATAATTTCATTTTTATGAGCCAGCTGAGCAAAGAGGAGTGCCGCCATTGTGGGGATAGCCAGGAAAATCAGTAGATTCTTTGACCATTTCAGCCACCAGGAGAGGCTCAGCGTGGGTTAGGATCTCAACACACATTCTTCTGGCTGCATCTGGAGGAAGCAGACTCTGCCACCTACTCTTTCTCCCACCTGTTTTCCATCACTCATGCAAAGGTCAAGGACCTGGGCTAGTGTCATACTTTGGTTTACCCTCTACAGGTCACACGACACACCCCATCAGCTGCTGAGAAGGCCATTTCAACTGGATCTACCACTTCCTTCAAAAACACATTGCGAGAAGCTTTCCAAATCCAGAGAAGCAGAGGTGACCGACCCCCTCCACTTGCCTACCTCCCCTTTCTCCTCCTTGTCTGCTTCCTTGTCTTCCTTTCTAAGATGTCATTGTCCTTGGTTTCATTTCTAAGAGGCTGCTTTCATCCCCAGAAGTGTCCTCAGCACGTGAGCAACGATGTGCGCACACACACACACACACAAACCTACGGGAGTAGCTTGGACTGTCTGATTGCTAAACAGAGTGTGCTGGTCCACGATTCAACACGTTCAGCAAATCCTCTGCATTTCAGCACAGATATACTCTGTACGGAAATCTCAAAAAGTAACTCTAAACAAAGAATTGTCCAGAGTTTTGAAACCGTGAAGGAGGCTTAACACTGCACTGACGCTGAACACAGTAAAGAGGAAAACGTACCTTCAAGGCCCCTTCACTGGAGACGTGGTATATGAATTCTTCCATTTCATTTGGCTTAATTGTTAAACAAACACTTATCCAAATACTAGTGTCCTGGGACTTCCCTGGTGGCGCAGTGGTTAAGAATCCACCTGCCAATGCAGGCGACACGGGTTCAAGCCCTGGTCCGGGAAGATCCCCCATGTCGCGGAGCAACTAAGCCCGTGCGCCACAACTACTGAGCCTGCGCTCTAGAGCCCATGTGCCACAACTACTGAGCCTGTGCTCTAGAGCCCGTGTGCCACAACTAGTGAGCCTGCGTGCCACAACTACTGAAGCCTGCGCACCTAGAGCCCATGCTCCACAAGAGAGGCCACCGCAATGAGAAGCCTGCGCACTGCAACAAAGAGTAGCCCCCGCTCGCCAAAACTAGAGAAAGTCCACACGCAGCAACGAAGACCCAATGCAGCCAAAAATAAATAAAATAAATAAATTTATATATATTAAAAAAAGCAAATACTAGTATCCTTCCTTGCATCTATTTCATTATAGTCTATAGTATAAGAAAGAGATTATTAGAGAAATGCAAATTTAAACTACAGTGAGGTATCACCTCACACCAGTTAGAATGGGCATCATCAGAAAATCTACAAACAACAAATGCTGGAGAGGGTGTGGAGAAAAGGGAACCTTCTTGCACTGTTGGTGGGAATGTAAATTGATACAGCCACTATGGAAAAGAGTATGGAGGTTCCTTAAAGAACTAAAAATAGAACTACCATATGACCCAGCAATCCCACTACTGGGCATATACCCAGAGAAAACCATAATTCAAAAAGACACATGCACCCCAATGTTCATTGCAGCACTGTTTACAATAGCCAAGACATGGAAGCAACCTAAATGCCCATCGACAGACGAATGGATGAAGAAGATGTGGCACATATATACAATGGAATATTACTCAGCCATAAAAAGGAACGAAACTGGGTCATTTGTAGAGACGTGGATGGATCTAGAGACTGTCATACACAGTGAAGTAAGTCAGAAAGAGAAAAACAAATATCGTATATTAACGCATATATGTGGAATCTAGAAAAATGGTACAGATGAACCCGTTTGCAGGGCAGAAATTGAGACACAGATGTAGAGAACAAACGTATGGACACCAAGGGGGGAAAGCGGCAGCGGGAGGTGGTGGGATGAACTGGGAGACTGGGATTAACATGTATGCACTAATATGTATACAATGGATAACTAATAAGAACCTGCCGTGTAAAAAATAAATTAAATTAAACTTTAAAAAAAGAAAAGAAAGAGATGGTCTTTACATGGCTCCTTCCTTTTTAAACTCACACTCGACTCCTCAGCCCCACCTCCCCTGCCTACCTCTTGCCTCTTCCGTGCACAGTACTGAATCCACTCCAGATACACGTTGCAGTAGCTGGCTCGAGTGATCCCCTGGAGACACGGGACATAGTCGTCATCGATGTTCATGTTGAACATTGCAAGGTCGCGCTCAATGTAATGCCACTTGGCAAAGGGCTGCAGGGACTTGAGAAGGGATTCGTTTTTGATCCAGGAAAACAGTTTGGGGGACGTCACCATATAGTATATTATACTCTGCCAAGAGAAAGCAAAATTTTGAGCCCTTATAGCCATTCCAAAGCCAGAAAGACTTTTCCAACGATACTTCATAGAGTAAATCAACATCAGGGAGGTATGAGACATGAGATCCCCACAGGTGGTATCATTTGTTTTTCCTGCTAGACTTTCTTTTTTTTTTTTTTTTTGCTGTACGGGGGCCTCTCACTGTTGTGGCCTCTCCCGTTGCGGAGCAATGGCTCCGGACGCGCAGGCTCAGCGGCCATGGCTCACGGGCCCAGCCGCTCCACGGCACGTGGGATCCTCCCGGACCGGGGCACGAACCCGTGTCCCCCGCATCGGCAGGCGGACTCCTAACCACTGCGCCACCAGGGAAGCCCCCTGCTAGATTTAATGCACAGAACCCACTGGAGATGTTTTAAAATGTTCTCTCTTGAGAGTCAGTGGAGGGAAGAGGGACGTGAGAAGAGGAGCATGCTAGCAGAATGTACTAGAACAGAATCTCCTTGGTGTGAAAGAATGACAGCCAGCGCCATCCTTTCTGAGAGATGCACACAAAAGCATCGTGGTTTCTTTAGGCTTCCTGGAGGCCAGGCTGGGCTGATGCTGCTCGGAGAGATCAGGGCACGTCCTCCTCCAGGGCCTCAGACAGAGTGTGTCATGAGCTAAGGCAACAAGGTACTTATGGAAAGTACTTATGATGTAAAATTGTTCACACACACACACACACACACACACACACACACACACACGTATACATAATCCTGGGTACCCAGACAGTGGGCATCTGTGATGTCTTCAAAAATAACCCATGTGTCCTCCTTCATCAGACATTCCACTTATGAATCCAAATGGGGAAAATGCCACCTTCGGGCTTTATGATTCTGAGTTACAGATTTATTGAAAGCCATCTCACAGTTTTTGAATGAGTTCATCCTTCAAGAAGGCTAGCATCCAGCCTGGAGAAGTAAACATGTGACAGAGAAAAAGAAAAATCCAAGTCTGCTGTGGACACATCAGGAACAGACGGTAGCATCTACGGACAAGCCCCTTGCAACCCCACTCCACTTGCGTTATCACAGGAAAAGGGAAGTGGCTGGTGCCACCGGGGCTGAGATGGGTCCGGGAACACAGCTTGCATCCTGTATGCAAACGGAGAGTGACGGGAGGGGCAGGGGCGGCGTTTGATGCAAAGAAGGCAGTGGCTCGTGCTCCCAGAGAATCCAACCCTTCCCTGACGCCTTCTCCGATTCTAAAAGGCATTCTGGCCAGGCGAGAAGACAGAAAGTAATGCACACGGGATGAACGTGAGCAGGGCTTAGGCGACGGAGGTGAGTGGGCAGAGGGGCCCTTTGCTAGGCAGCACCCCCCAGCTCCCCTTCTCTTCCTCCCTTTAGCTGGGACGGGAAATCCAGAGCACCAAGGTCAGAGGTTGCCGAGGTGCCTGATTTCAGGTTCCTGCAGGAGTCTGAATGCTGACCCGACAGACACAAGCGGTCTCTGGATTTGGGCAAAACCACGGCAAATGCCTGACTCAGCCTCTCTCTGCTGTTAGGACCGAGCGCAGCCTGCATGTTGGAGAAGGCTCATCTGTGGCTCGTGATGTGTGGTCTTCCTTCTTTGGGGCATAATCTCTGTTAGGCTCCATCATCCACCTGACCCCCAAGCGGGGGAGCGGAAGCATGAAGTCCGCAGACAGCAAAATTCAGTAGCTCACATGTTTCCCCAACCTCTGCAGCTTTGCGTCCAAGCAGCACTGCTGGCCTTAGGAAACCCCTTCAGGGGAGGGAGGGAGGGAGAGAAGGAGGGAAGGAAAGAGGAAAGGAGGAAGAGGCCAGGGGAAGCTGAAAGCAGAGGGGCAAAAGACAGAGGCACTAATCACAGCCACTCTTCATCACTGTTTTGAGGTTTAAAATGAGATCATGCACACGAAGCAGGTAGCACCTGGCCTGGCACATGGGACGTGTGCAAAAATCATAATCATCATCCTATCTTTGGCATCTATGACTTACCTACCCCGCAAGCTTGAGGCCCAGGGCGGGCAGCAGTAGCAGAGCTCAGGAGAGGTTTCGAGCAGGGCATTCGGAAAAGAGGAGACAGCTGAATCTCCCATGGTCACCAGAGTGCACATCTAATATTCAAATACGTAAATCAAGACTCTGGAGGGTGTTCTATTTTCTACCAGCTGGCGGGGTAACTTAAAGCTTCTATGAGGAAGACGGTCTAAGTGCTCGGTCCAAAGTCACAAGCCAAAGAGGAAACGTGACCGTGATCAAAGGCACGGCTTCTCAGCTGACAATTACAAAAGCAAGACAGAAATCTGGTCTGTCTGAACACCTGGCTCGAGCAAACATCTGGTCGAGTTTTTCCTCGATATGTCCTAATCACGTGTACCAGACAGAAATAACAAACAAAAATGGAAAGCTGAGCGCTAACCTTTTCACTCGTTTCTAGGGAGGAATGAAAATAACCCCTCCGCCGATGAAATCAGAATAGTTAACAAGGACTTTGAATCCCAGAGGCTCAAACTCCCTCCTCTAGTTCTGGCAAACTCTTGCAGCGCTGGCTTCTGAGTGGAACGCTTGGCTCTCCCTCGGAGTCAGTACCAGCTCCTCTCACTGGGAGGAAACAGAACCACTCCAACTGGCTGCAAACCGTACCCCATTTCCCCTTTATTTAGGCAGAAATTCTGTCAATGAACGGTGTGAAATCCTTCAGAATCTGTCAGGATGAAACGGATCTCACACTAAGTCAAACTGCTAAGTCAGGATGGTGACACGAATTGACTGCATGGAACCTGATCCGTGTTGAAAGCAGGGCCTCTTCTGAATTAATTCACCATATCTGGCTCCTCTAGCGGGGATCCTCCTGGCCTCTCATTTTCATCGTAGATCAGCATATTCTCCCAGACAGCGCATTCTAAGAGGGGGACCTGGCAGGCAGGCCCACATCCCCGGGTACTTTCCACCGTATCCTGCAGGGCAGGTGATAAGCGTATCTCCTTTCTAAGAGCTGTGCAGAAACCATGCTGGCTGGGAAAGCAGGCCCTCACAGAAAGCTGATTTCTTGATGGCTAGAGGGTTTTAATCACTAATGAATGGAGGAGAGATGGACGAGGCACCAGGGAAAACCTCCAGTCGTCAGAAAGGAAATGATTTCAAATGTATTCATAGAGGGTGGTGAGAACTGACCCAGTTTATTACAGGATAAAAAAAAAATCCTTTTGTGCAAAGGAATTATTCCAAGCTTTTCTTTCTGCCCAATAAAAATAATAAAAAGAATGAAACCAAACCCCTGAAACTTGAAGCAGTTCAGGGCTACAAAGGCAATTTCGTTCACTGAGTAGCCTAGGCCAAAGAAGAAAAACAATTTTTTTTATTGGAGTATAATTGCTTTACAATGTTGCATTAGTTTCTGCTGTACAACGAAGTGAATCAGCTGTATGTACACGTATATCCCTTCCCTCCCACCACCCCGATCCCACCTATCTAGGTCTTCACAGAGCACCGAGAGCACACTCCCTGCGCTATACAGTGGACTGACATATATTCATTTGGTTTTACCTTAAAGTGCTGTTTTTTCAGTCGTCACAGGCACTCAGCACTCCTGAAATTTCCTTGAACTAACTGTATCAGGGAGATGAGCAGACTTTCTGAGCTGCCGGTCCCCGAAGGGTAGGAAGGCACTGAGCGTGATGTTTACAGAAAGTCTCGTGTGAACAGGCCTTACTGGTGCTGATGTGAATTACCAGGAGGTACCATGAGATCTATCTGCCCCCAAATCTCAGCCTCTCCTGAGCACTGATTCTGTCTCCATTGAGCACAAATGTCTATAGGGGTCCCCAAGCCTAGTTGCATACCAAATCACCTAGGGAACTTAGTTCAAAATATAGGTGTTCGGGGCACTCCCCAGGTGCAGAGAATGGGAATTTCTGGGTAGGACGTGGCAATCTGTAATGATCTGGCTGGCTGGGGGATCCTGATGCCGCAGGTCTGTCCCCTGGCTCCTGGGAATCACCCGATGGGTCACAAACCATCGCCCTGTGCACCTCTCCTGCCTGCCCGCCCCCCCCCCCCCCGCCAAGCTCTCACGTTGGCATCACTGCCCGCTCGTAGAAAACAAGGTCAATGGCCAGTCTTCGCACAAGCCCACTGTCTCCCGGCGGATTCTGGGGGCCTCCCTCAGCCCTCCACCGCTCACACGTTATCCTGGGTTTGTTTATCAGATTGCAAACTGTCATTTTAGAAAACGTATAGGGAATCAGGAGGCATGTTGCCAGGAGTTAGCATTACCGAGTCCAAGCTCACTCTGCCCGCCGCATGACAGGCCAATAAATCGGGAGACGAGGTGCTGAGGCAGGGAAGACGACTTCATTCGGAAAGCTGACAGACTGAGAAGACGGCAGACTAAAGTCTCGAAAGAACCATCTTATCGGGGTCTGGATGCCAGTTTCTTTTATAGCACAGAGAGGGGGAGGGGTGAGGAAGTAAAGTAAAAAGGCCGTAAGTTTTGCCAATATCCCCTGGAACGGCCAGCCTCGGGCAGGGGGTGTGTTAACTTCTTCTTTCTTGCAGCCATGCACAGTGGACAGGGGCCGGAGGTTGCCCTGAACAAAGGCACTTTGGTTTAACCTTCAGGCAGAGGGGCAGGGTTCCCTGAGGCGGGCCATTGTGTACAGACAGGATCCTTTCAGTGAACCAAAGCAGCGGAAAGCAAAGGTTAAAGTAACAGAAACAGATCCAACGTGGAGTCAGATTTAGCTCTTCCCTGTAACATTAGGACAGGAGGACTGTGAAGAGAGGGTGAGAGACATCAAAAGGCAGGTCCTGGCATGGAGCACCCCCAGGCTTCCAGAAAAGCCAAGCAGGTGGCCCCAGAGGGGGCACCTCAGCTCTTCGTTCTCCCCTCTCACCCACTCGGCGACCTGCTGGCCCCATCGTGTGAGGCCTGTCTGTCCACACGTCTGGCCCATGGAAAAGCCGTCTACGGGGAGCTCCAGCTTCACAGGGACGTGGCTCAATCTTGAACTCCATCCTCACCACTAACGCCTGGAGCAGATCCTGCAGACTCTTGCCTACACCGGGATCTCGTCCGTCCAGACTGGATGGCTCAGATTCTGCGTTACCTGGAACCTTCGTTCATCTAAAAACTACGGGCACCTCCACAGGTAAGTCATCACACTCAGGTCTGGGGACCCACAGAGGGAGCAGCGAGTTGCCAGAAGGGAAAGAGAGAAGGTTTCAGAGGACGGGGAGGCACACGGCAGCCCGGACCCCAGGGAGAATGTGAGGGGGAGCTGCCCTGGGAGCTCAGGTTGAAAGAGCAGCGCAGGAAGAGGGGGCTGGGATGCAGCCACGCATGCGTAGGAAAGCCCAACAGAGAGAGCCGCAGAGGGCTCTGGCGGCACACACAGCCTTGTCCTGTCCTTCCAGTCTTTTTTATCGATAGCTGTTCAGCACTTGCTTGTGTTTTCGGTGTTTTCACGAGAGGAGCTGAGCTCAAGGTCCTTCTCCTCCGCCATCTTGAATTGCCCCTTCTGTTCTGCCCTGTTCTTGGGGCACCAAGGAGACACGTGGCTCCGGGGCTCATCCATCTGGCCCATCTAGACTGTCCCCAGCTGCCACCTCGGAGTAAGCTCCCAGCCCTGGCACGGCTGCTGTCGGCCCCTGGATCTAGCCCCCCTGCAATGACCCCATCCTGTCGCCCCCTAGAACTAAAGCGGGTCCTCAAGGGACCCTCTCCTTTGGGAGGGAGGCACCAGAGAGAGCTGGTTGCCATTTAACATCTGTTTTCCCCTTTTTCCATGACACACAGTTTCTGTCTGGGTTCATGGCTGCCCAGAATACCCTTTCTAGATCCCCCTCGAAGCTGGCATATGACAATCTCTTCTGGCCAATGGGACACAGCTACAGTGTACTGTGGTACCTTTCAGGAACCTCCTTTTCTTTAAGAAAAAAGAAAAAATCTATTATTTATTTACTTATTTAGGCTGCGCCGGGTCTTAGTTGCGGCATGCAGGATTTTCATTGCTGCGTGCGGGCTCTTAGTTGCGGCACGCATGCGGGATCTAGTTCCCTGACCAGGGATCGAACCGGGGCCCCCTGCATTGGGAGTGCGGACTCTTAACCACTGGACCACCAGGGAAGTCCCTCAGGAAACTTCTTAAGGAATAGCTTGTGCATGCCCTTGGCCTTCACTTTCTGTGTCCCTCTCTCCAACCACTTAAGCCTTAAGATGGGGGAGACACTAAAAATGGTGGAGCTGGGAGCTGAAAGGGACCTTGATCCCTGAAGACTTGGAGAAGAGCTTCTTTTACGTGTGAGAGGAACACACTTCCTGCGTGTGCCACTGGCATTTCACGGCCCACTGCCAAGTCAATACCAGCTGATAGACCCAACTTCCCAAGAGTTGACTCTATGAAAAACTTCTTGGGTCTCAGATATAACGGCCAAGGGAACAAACATGGAGTCGCGCAGCAAAAGATCACAACTTCCTGCTTCACTTCCCAAATCTTCCCCAATTTGTGTGAGGTTGGGCAAACATTTATCATTTTGTGTGAGGTCTGGATGTAAAGTTTTGCATCCCTCTAGCACACACGAAGGTGGTGAGCACGAACTGCTCGAGCTGTTTTAAATATTCTGCCACAGAACATCTCTGTCGCACCAACATCTCTTGTTGCAATGACCTTGGGGTGTAGTCATTAGGAGTTCTTTAACCTTCTGATTTTCATCGTCTGAATGCTACTTCCTGAACAATTTCGCAGCTATTGCTGCAGACGCTGGGGCTCCCCCCGGGAGTTATTTCCAATTTCTAAACGTCCTCCTTTTTAGTTGATGGAAATTCCTGAAACTTCAGGCGCCCGTGTTACCTTTCCATTTTGTTCTTTCCTTATTTCTGCTGGACCACCTGTCTCAGCCTCAGCTGGCAGAGAGTTTGGGGTGTCAGGTGGATGAGCTTGGGAACGGCATTAAAATGTGGACCCCTCTGAGGACCACCCAGGGCTTTCACCATGCAAAGTAGTCCCTCAGAATAGGAACCATCACAGACACCCTCAGCCACAGACACCCTCGCCCGTCCCGTCCCCCTCAGAAAACACTTTCGCCCCTATTATCACGCTGCATCCCTGGTCAAGTCTCACGTAAGTCTCCTCTAGGAGACTTATTCAAAACCAGCACATGTTCTCAGGCTGAATACAGGTTGAGCAGATGTAGGTACCGAGCAACTGAAAAATGTACTAGTCCCCGTACGAGTAAGTAAGAAAAGGCTGTCATAGCTAATCCTGATTGGATCATTTAACTCTATTTTTGCATTTTTATCATGAGCTTAAAAAATTAACTCTGGTTCTAAAAGGTAAAAATTTGCAGAGCCTCTAAACTGATCCTTATAACTCGTAAAAATTGAGGTCTGGTCACATTTCCAGGATGTTTCCATTTGTCAAGCAACTCATGGGATGTTAAAAGTGGAGAAGAAGGTCCAGGCAAGAAAACAGACTACCTCTTCGTGCCCAGGCTTAGGACAGGACTTGGGGCATGCACGTCAGGCCAACCCAAAGCCCTCGAGGCTTTTTCACGAAACCGGTGGCCCCGAAACCTAGCTAAGCCTCTGATGCACAAGCTGTGGAGAAGCTTCCTAAGCTCTTTCCAAAGCTTTCCAGGAGCCTCTGGAGCCAGCCCAGCATCATTACTCAGACAAGGGTCTGGGACCTGGAGCAGTACCTTGATGTAGTATCGGATGAGGATCCTTCGGAGGTCAAAAACCTGCAGCATGGTGGCCGCGTTGTTGTCCATGATGCTGTAGCCCTCCAGGATGTACTGCGCTCGCGTGATCTCCCAGGTGAGCCAGCGGAGGTTAAAGGCGGCATTGCAGGACAACAGGTGGAGCAGGTGACCTGGTTTGCAGCAGCAGCAACCTCTGTCATCCTCGTCGCCCTCTGTGATGGCTTCCACCTCCCTCTGCTGGCAGTAGGTTCCTGGCAGAGTGACAAACACGATGGCAGTTGTAAAGCGGTCGTAAATAATCTCCGTTTCGAATGGATTTTCCCTTTGCCCTTATTCAGGGAAAGATGGTGAAGAGAGTTTAGAAATCAGGAGATCTGTGTAGTTCTTAGTTCAAACAAGTACCCCCAAATAAGTCACCCATCTTACAATCATTAATGCTTTTTTCTTTTGCTTTTTTTGTTTTGGCCACGCGGCATGTGGGATCTTAGTTCCTGGACCAGGGCTCCAACCCACACCCCCCTGCACTGGAAGCACAGAGTCTTAACCACTGGACCGCCAGGGAAGTCCCATAATCATTAATTCTTTTATTCATCCATATCCCTTCTGATTCTCATCTCCTTAGAAGAGACACATTCTCATGGTGGTTGTGGATGAGAATGGCCAAAATGCAGGATGGTTATATCCTTAAGTTCCCCTTTCCAGAAACCTGCAGGTCATGGCTAAGCAGATAGGAGGCTAAAGAAAGTGCCAGGTGGAAAGGTCTGAGAGCAGCTAGGTGCATGTTGAAGTGTTACCAGGAGGGGTGTCCTGGAAGAGCTTCACAGCCAAAGCGCACCACCTCATCTCCCATGTCTGTGAGCACTGGGTGAGCCGAACACATTTCCAAAGGAGCTAGTTCTAAAAACATAGGATAACGGGTGTCAATGATCTTTGCTGAATGAGACACCATATCTTCTTTAATATTTTTGTTAATGATTTGAGGGGAAACATATACAGTATGCTAATGACGTGAGATTACTGGTACCTCCTGGAATGCAGAGTTACAATCTAAGGACGTCTCGCCAAACGGCTTTGGCAGACTGAAACTAATACATCGAAAATTAGTAGAGGGCTTCCCTGGTGGCACAGTGGTTGAGAGTCCGCCTGCTGATGCAGGGGACACGGGTTCGTGCCCCGGTCCGGGAAGATCCCACATGCCGCGGAGCGGCTGGGCCCGTGAGCCATGGTCGCTGAGCCTGCGCGTCCGGAGGCTGTGCTCCGCAACGGGAGAGGCCACAGCAGTGAGAGGCCCACGTAAAAAAAAAAAAAAAGAAAGAAAATTAGTAGAAATAAATGGAATGTCCTCCATCTTGGTTCAAAAAACCAGGCACACAGTTCATTAATATATAGTAGCATACTTAACAAATACTTGGTAATTTCTTTGAACATATGAACCCGAACTAGGATAACACTTGAAAACTGAATGTGATCTTGATGCGACCAAAACAAAGGGACAGCAAGAGTCAGAACAGACCTCGTGTTATTCCCTTGGATGCTACACATAAAGGGTTACTGATAAAACGAAATAAAACTAGATGATTTGGGCAAGTTACACTTTCTCCATTAAAAAATAATAATAATACTGATTTGAACAAGATCATACAGATTGTTAGTTACATGTCAAGAAAGCTACAGGGTTGTAAAATAACTCAAATTATGTTACTGAAGAATGACTAGAAGATCCAGGGACTTTGACTTTGCATAAAAGAAGACTTCCGGGGAGACAATGGTCGTCTTCAACAACTATCTGAAGGGCTGTGGTGGAAATGTGAACTTGATCTTCTCTGTAGTCCCAGAGGGCATCATTATGACCAACGGGAAAAAGCTTCAGGGTATAGCGTTTACTATAACAAAGGTCATTTTAACAGCTATGAGTTCAACAGTAGGAGGATAAGAGGATAAGGAACGAATTAGTGATGACAGGACAGTGGTAACAGGTGCTAATAACCATAAGTACAAACCACTTAAACCAAAGTCATGGTGAAGAGAAGAAAAGAAAGAAGAGAGAAGATAGGAAGGACAGCCAATCAACTGGGGTAGTTGTTATTGGCTGTGGTGGTGGTGGTTGGTATCTTTATCAAGATAATTGAGCCCTTAGTTATTGACAGAAGGAAAAAGGAAGCACAAAAAAAAAGTAAGTTTTTCTCTATGAATTGCTTTAGTTGTACTCCATCAATTTTTTTATATTGTGTTTCAAATTTTCATTCAGGTAAATTGTGTTGTAACTCACCTACTCAGTTTTTATTCCTTACAGCTCTGTTATTAGGTGTATGCATATTTGGGACTGTTTTGTCTTCTTGGCGAATTGACTCTGCAGTCATGATGAAATATCTGTACTTTGGTAATATACCTCGTCTTGAATCTGATATTAATACAGCTATTCTAGTTTTCTCATAATTAGTGTTTGTAAGGGATAAAACTTTCTGTCCTTTTGGGACTTCCCTGGTGGTCCAATGGTAGAGAATTCACCTTGCAATGCAAGGGATGCGGGTTCCATCCCTGGCTGGGGAACTGAGATCCCCCATGCCGCAGGGCAACTAAGCCTATGCGCCACAACTACTGACCTTGAGCACCTCAACTAGAGCCCACGTGCCCTGGAGCCTGCGCGCCACAACTAGAGAGAGAAAACCTGCATGCCACAACTAGAGAGAAGCCTGCACTCCGCAATGAAGAGCCCCCGTGCCCCAACAAAAGATCCCGCATGCTGCAACTAAGAGCCGACGCAGCCAAAAATAAATAAAATTGAATTAAAAAATAATAAATAAATCTTAAAAAAAAACTTTCTATCATTCTACTTTGAGTCTATCCATGTCTTTGTATTTAAAACATATCTCCTGTAAACTGCACGTAGTTAGGATTTGCTTTTTTATCAGTTTGATAAGTCTCCACCTTTTAATTACAGTGATTAGTCCATTTACATGAACGTGCTTATTTATATGACTGGGTATAAATCAACCATCTTGTAGTTTTTTTAATTCGTCCATTTTTTTCCTTTGCATTCTTTCCGATATTTGGGCGTGGGGGGAGCGCGCTGAATAACTTTTAGTGATTTACTGTGTATCAGCTTTTAAATCAGTTAGCTATAACTGTTTTATTTTTTGCAGTTTCTCTAGGAACTATAATGTGCATTTTTACCCTATCACATGGGTAAAATTCATACTACTCTTCCTGTAACGTAGGACTATTACAATGGTATATTTAATCCTTCATGTCCTTTGTGCTATTCAAGCATTTTACTTTAATGTATATTAACATTTAAACCCCACAATAGTTTGTTATTATTTGGCTTTAAGCAATCAATTCCGTAAAGGCTTACAAAGATAAAAAATCTTTGCTTACATATTTACCATTTCTAGCAATCTTCATTCTTTCATGTAGAATCAATTTTCCATCCGCTATCATTTTCTTTCAGCTGAAAGAGTTTCCTTCAATATTTCTTGCAGCGCAGGCTATCTGGTGATTACGTCAACTTTTCTTTATCTGTAAAAACTTAAATTTTGCCTTCATTTTCCTAGATGTAGAATTCTGGGTTGACAGTTTTATTTTCCTTCCAGCACTTAAAAAATACCATTGCGTTATTTTCTGGCTTGCATTATTTTTTAATGAGATGTTAGTGATTAACTCACATAGTTGTTTCCCAGTATATTATGTGTTTTTAAATTTTTCTCACGGTCCTGATAAAATGACAATAAAATATCTCAGATGCTCTTATAATTATTCTTTAATTTTCAGCAATTTGATGATCGTGCACTTAGGTTTGGTTTTCTTTGTGTTTATCCTGCTTGGGGTGTGCTGAGCTCCTGGGATTTATGAATTGATATTCTTCATCAAATTTTTAAAATGTTTGAATAATAGTTCTTCAATTTTTTCTGCCCCTATTTATTGTTTCTCCTTTTGGGATTCCACTTATACATATGTCAGGATGCTTGATACTGTCTCACACATCACTGAATCTCTATTTTCTTTAATCTTTTCATTATTTGCACATCAGTTTGAATGGTCTCTATTGCCTTGTCTTCAAGTTCATTGATCCTTTTTTTTCCTGTTAAGCCTATCCTCTAAGTTTTTCATTTCAGACATTGTGTTTTATTCATTCCCAGAATTTCAGTTTTTTTCCTGTCAATTGATAGTCTCAATTCATTCATTCATTATGATAATTTTCCTTTCAATTCCTAAACATATTAATATCTGTTTGAAACTTCTTTTCTGTTAACTCCAACATCTTTGGGTGTGTTTCTATTTTGTTTTGTTTTGCTGGTTATGGGTCACTTTTTTCTGCTTATTTACATATTTACACACTTTTATTACATGCTGGGTATTGTTGATGTTATAGTATTGACAGTCGGGACTGTTTTTTTTTCTTCCTTTAGAGAGAGTTATGTTCTGTTAAGGAGTCAATTTATCTGCACGTCAGCGTGATCCTTTTGAAACTTGCTTTTAATCTTGGTTTGGAAATGTCTACAGTAGCCCTTATTCTAGGGTGAGAATGTCTTTACTCCTAAAGCTTGGTCTTTCTGGACCTCAGGTGAATTCCTGGGATGTTCAGCCAGGTCTCTCCACTGGCTAATTGGAGTTTCTACATCTCTCAGCACGGTATGGCCTCTGTCATCTCTATTTAGCTCACCTCACCAGTTACTGTTCTCTGTCAGGTCTTGATGATACAGGCTCTTGCTATACAAAGCAGGTTAATGTTCATTCAGTCACGAAAGGGGATCCCTATACTGATTTCTGTAGCTCCTCATCTGTGAAGTTCACTCCTGCCTAGTACTCTGACCCCCAGATTCTGATTCTGCCTCCCTAGCTAAACAAGACCACTGTGCTCTCTTTGGGCTCCACCTCCCTGCTGCTACAGATACGAAAGGGCCTCTGGGAAGAAAGCAGGGACAATTGTGGGAGCTCACTTTGTATGCTTCCCCTCTTTCAATGATCAGAGCCTTGCACTGTCTATTGTCCAATATCTGAAAACAGTTGATTAATATGTTTTTTCTAGCTTTATCATTGTTTGTGGCAGGAAGGATATTCCAACACTGGCTACTCGGTCTTGGCCAAAAAAGCAAGTCTCTGAATCCTTTTACGTGTCTTTTGAAACTTAATGCAAACATGAGACCCGTCCCTACACCCACTTCCACACCATTCATTTTTCCTGGGATCCCATCTCATTATTCACCACGCCTGGTATTTAGTAGGTGATAACAAGGTGGTTGGCGGAATGATCGAAGGACTAGCTGGATGAACAAATGAAAGAATTCTTATCCAGATCACTATATTACAGGCAACAGACACCCTATTCAGAAAATACATAGCAGATGCAACAGACTCTTGTTACATTACAGGAGGAAGATAAAGAAAAGCAATGCTTAAACTAAGCCTCTCTATAAGAGGAACCCATGCGTGAGATGATCGTAATACATCAGAGATGAGAAACTGCAACTTTCAAATAAAAATGTACACGCAGAACTCTTAGGATAACAGTCTATGAACTAGGAGTCAAGATCAGGAAGGGGAGAGCAAGCAGGTTGTTGTAACATAAAGTGAAATAGTGAAGAACTGATCCCAGGTCTTAGGATTCCATCCGTCTTTCTCCAAGACCTCACTGCTTTGGATCTTAGCTGAAAGCACTCTTTTTTATACATTTCAGGGATCTCTTTGCTCATTCTGTAACATAAAACTCTTATTCCCTCTGGGAAAGATGTGCAGAAATACACAGGTGAAACACAAGCAGTGAGTAATTCAGGTCGCGAACTGTGGGGCGAACTACCGCTGCGTCCTAACGAGTGAGTAACGAACTACCGCTGCGTCCTAACGAGTGAGTAACGAACGAACTACCGCTGCGTCCTAACTGAGCCACCTACTGGGACCCCCGGGCGTTAGACTCCAGGGGTGGGGGAGGTCTCATCCCACCCCAATGGCACAATAAACAACACTGGTTTACTGCTAGTTAATAATATGATTTGGGAAGAAACGCTCTTCCAGTGAAAGAAGTAATAGATCTCACAAAGGAGAAGCATAAAGGGGGACCTTCACCTCAAATAGATTAGCAAAACTGTTTAAATGACATGCCGCGAGGGTTTTTTTTTCCCTCCTTCCTTTTTCTCCATCCAGGTCAATCATTTTATCGTATTGGGCTGATGCCAGCATTGTCTGTTTGTTTTACATCAAACTGGAAGGAGTGTGTGTGTGTTTATGAGTACATGAGATGATGCAGAATTGGGATTTCTACCATCTGAAGGAAACAAGTTAGCACCGTCCTTTGTGAGAAGCAGGGGCTCATTTCTACACTGATAGGAGGACCACTGAGGCAGGGGTTTGCTGTGAAGGACTGCTAGGCTTGGTAGAGACACTGTAACTGCCTGAGGTTTTTAATAAATATTCAGTTCAGGTAGGTCTTGGTGTCTTTTCTTAGGAACAAAAGATTCATAGTTGGGTTCACATTGTAAAAGAATATGAAAATAATGAAACCCAGTCACGTCTGCAAAGGCGCTAATTTTGCTGTTCGCATGCAAATCAGGCCCATATCCTTCTCAGAGAGCCTCCCTGGGTTTAGAGCACATTCCCTCCAAAGGGAAGACCAGAGGTCTACTGCCCCTACACTGTGACCTTTCCCGGATGGCTGTCTCTGGAGTTTCCATGGAACCGAACTCTTGGCACCTTTCACGTTGCTGTGTTCTCATGGCCTAAGTCAGTGGGACATAGAAGGCATTCAATAACCATTTTTTTTCTAACATTTTTTTATTGGGGTATAATTGCTTTAAAATGGTGTGTTAGTTTCTGCTTTATAACAAAGTGAATCAGTTATACATATTAACCATTTTTAAAATGAATTTTGAGGGACTTCCCTGGTGGTCCAGTGGTTAAGAATCTGCCTTCCCATGCGGGGGACGTGGGTTCGATCCCTGGTCAGGGAAGTAAGATCCCACATGTCATGGGGGCAACTCAGCCCGCACACCGCAACTAGAGAGCCCGTGCGCCACAACTAGAGAGAAGCCTGTATGCCACAACGAAGAGCCTGTGCACCACAACAAAGATCCCGTGTCTTGCAACTAAGACCTGACTCAGCCAAATAAATAAATAAATATTTAAAATGAATTTTAAGAGTATCTTGGAGTCTCTTCATCCTAATAGATGAGCGTGCCTCATGAAAGCTGTGAAAATTGAACTGACAGTGTGTCTAGTAGATCCCAGATACTTTGCACACAGGATATGCATCAGTTTCCAGAGTGCAGCCATTGCGGCTGTGCGAGGTAACCCTCTCCTGGCTACCTGACCCTTTCCTCCTCCCTTTCCCTGTTGCCGAAGGGGCAAGACTGCCCCCCTTTAAGCACCACTGGGCATCCTTACCAGTGACTGGCCAGGCCTGGCTTATTTATTCATACTAAATTCCAAAAAGGAATGAAGTCCATTCTAAAAGGCAGACACAGAGGCTTCCCTGCTGGAGCAGTGGTTAAGAATCCACCTGCCAATGCAGGGGACATGGGTTTGAGCCCTGGTCCGGGAAGATCCCACATGCTGCGGAGCAACTAAGCCTGTGTGCCACAACTACTGAGCCTGTGCTCTAGAGCCCACAAGCCACAACTACTGAGCCCGCGAGCCACAACTACTGAAGCCCGCACGCCTAGAGCCCGTGCTCCGCAACGAGAAGCCACCATGATGAGAAGCCCATGCACCGCAATGAAGAGTAACCCCACATCACCGCAACTAGAGAAAGCCCGCGTGCAGCAAGGGAGATCCAACACAGCCAAAAGTAATAAATAAATCAAAAATAAATTTATAAAATAAATAAATAATAAAAAGGCATACACAGTACAAAAGCAAATGATAAGATTTAAGTGGCAATGGGGACAGGAAAAATATAATGAAGCCAGAAGGATGTCAAGAGACCTTCACTTCATTCTATGATGTCCTATATATTTGCTAAAGGTGGGCCACTGATTTCACTCAGGCTTTCTAGCAAGCACTGTAGAAAGATAACTTGAGTTTCTCATGTCCTTAAGACCAAAACAAGATAATTGCTTGGAAGGACCATAGCTATTTCTGGCTAAGACACCAGAGAGATGACATCCCCAGGACCTTCATAAGAGAGAACATTGTACAGCATGGAGACTATCATCCTTCTCGGCATTGCATGGCAGGTACAGTCACGATGTTCCAGAGCTGTTCTAATATGGCCAAAGTACAATTAAAAAAATTTCTATAGGTGGCCAAAATAATTCAGCTTTAGGTATATGGTTCTCCAGAGGTCTGGTGTCACCCGAGGGTAGACGGTGGGGATGCAGGAGGACTGGGACAACGTCACACCTTTCAGGAAATCCTTGATATGGACCATTTCTCTCCACCTAGTTTTTTATTGTTGTTGTTGTTTTTTAATTCTTTGGCTGCGCTGTGTGGCATGCGGGATCTTAGTTCCCAGACCAGGGATCGAACCTGTGCCCCCTGCAATGGAAGCACGGAGTCTTAACCACTGGACCGCCGGGAAGGTCCAATCTCCAGCTAGTTTTGACAGTTACTGTGCATTGAGGGGCAGTGAATTTCAACGTCCTCTCTGACAAGCACAGGAGTGTAGCTATTCTGCGCGCTGGTTAGCGTAGGCACGCCTGCTTCAGTGGTCCACCAAGCTGGAGGTAGAGGTGACATTCTCCTGGGAAAGCTGGGAAGCCAAAGGAGAACGTCTGTGCGATGTGAGAAATGGAGGGCTGGCAAACAAAAGTCGGGGAGGTGCCCTCCTGGCTGGGAAGCCTGGGCCAGGATCCTTGAAGGGGGGAGGGGAGGCTCAGGGCAGTCCGGCTGGAGTGGGAAGTTGAGTCCTACAGAGACATTTGAACTTCATTCTCTAGGTGACAGGTAGGTCACAAGGGTTTTTAAATCCCAAGGAAACAGGAAGAAAGTTGCACTTAAGAAACCTTCCCCTACGGCCTTGGGGGAGTAAAGAGGAGAGACTGGAGATAGGGCAATCAGCCACCCACAGTCCCATTTCAGGTGAAAAGCGCTGGGGACTGAAACCAGGGTCCAGGCTGTTTACCAAGAGGTCGGAGAAAATGATGGAGAGGGGGAGCCATTACGTGACGGAGACTTCAAAGGGATGCATTGAATGGTCCCCTGAAGCGGCAAGGCTGCGCTCAAAGAATGTCAGCTTGTTTACAACCTTCCAGCAAGAGCAGGCACCTTAAAGCCCAAACGCACGAAATATTTTAAAGACTGGGCCTCCCAGCCCTACAGTTTTTCTCCTTAGCTGACGTACGTTGTCCCAAAGACTCTGGCAACTGGATTCCACAGAAAACCCCAAATATCACCAACATTGTTACGTTTAGTTTTATCCACTAATAATGGTTTAAAACAACTGTACTAGAGATTTATTTGAGCTGAGTTTTCAAATGGCCACGGCCTTCATCAGCCCAACGTACCAGGCTGGTGTTTTCCGTGTGCCAAGCAATGAGGTCACCAGGAGGGGCTGACAGAGAGCGGTTTCGATTGTCCTGCAAGTACAACCAGTCCCTGCTCATGGAGTGGAAGAGAAGTAGGCATAGATGCGGTTAAGCCAATGCTTTTCAAGCTTCGGGTGGGATTTACAGACACACACTTTGGGATGTGTGTTGGACTATTATTAAATAAAACGTATTTCCTTCTGAGGCCACAGGGCCACAGAAGGAGGAGGCCATCAGTTATAGTCACTGCTAAGTACAAAATAGTCCACTTCCCTGAACACTGGGACCTCACACAGCCCAGCGTGCGTTGCACGTTGGAAACACAAGATGTGAGAGACAGGGCTTAGCCCTGCAAGCGCTTGTTGGAGACGCATTCTTAGTGCCCCTTATAATACCGTAATACATGTAATACATGTCATACCGAGGACTTCCAGAACATTTTTCTTCAGGCTGGAACTCTATCGTTACTTCTTGCTAGTTGGTTAGATCAAGGGCCATTTTGTGACCAAATGAAATAATGTCAGAGAAAGCTGTTTAAAAATTTTTGAAGGATTGACATTTCTAGAAGGTCACGGTGGAATTTTTTCCCCAAAATTTCTCCTGCAGCTTCAATGTCATGGAGATGGCTTTCTCAGCCCTTCCTCCACCCCATGCTAGTTCTCTGGGACAGAATCTTAGAACATGAGGCTACAGGAACATGCAGGTCATCTATCCCCAGCGACCTGCCCTGGGAGATGACCCTGTATCTGCTGGACATCACCAGATTTAATTTCTGGAAAGAAATACTTATTATAACAATAGTCTGTTTATATGTAAATCTGTCCCATTACACTTCCTACTTGCTAGTTGCTAAACATCCATTTGATAATCACCCGCTTTAAATTAATCTAACCTTAAAGATGGAGAAATGGCCACAGAGCAGAACTAAAACAAGGAACAGGGTTGGCCTGTCGAGACACCGATGAGTTTAGTTTTTTATTCTTTTATTGGACAATTTCTCCCCAGTCCCAATTTCCATTCCTTCGGCCACATCCGACCCGAGTGTCTTTTAAGTGTCACACTGAGAACCTAGGAGAAGTGTATTTGCTCAGTGTGCAGTGGAAGAAAAGTATGTTAAAATAGTTTATAGCATGTGTGATTTTGTGGGGATAGCAGAGGTTTTTTATTATAACAATTTTCTCTCCCAAGGACCCTCAATTTGCTTTAAGATCTGTCCATAGGAATACAGCTTCTTTCATGAGCTGTTTGGCAGGATAGATTTTGAATGTGGTCTAACAGTTTTTCTCAGAGAATTTTTATGTCAATACCTCATCTTTTTACGGGATACGTACCAACTTAAAAAGTGACTTCTCTGATAGCATCTCACGGATGGCACACATCAACCTGGTTACGCAGACGTAATTTTTTCTACTAAACATAAGGACACTGAGTCTTAAAAGCAACTTGTCCAGTAGAAGGGTCTGGTCTTTTGAATTTAAAAATCAGTATTTTCCCCTTATCACACAGTGTCTCATGAGCCTTGACCAATGACAAGCAAAAGTTCCCTGAATTTACTTTTTTCTACCAGCCCACAGGAGAAAATGAAATAAACAAAATCACGCAGTGCACGGGGAGGCTTACACGGGGCAGGTAGGAAGCGGAAGAAAAGTTGAAATATACCTAATAATGATACCTGTGAATGACATGTTTCCCTCCACGCCTGGTCCATTTCCGTGAGAAAACCAATGCACTCAACCTTACTGAGTTGGTCCCTTTCTGATTAATGTTTCATTCAAAGTTGTATTATCTGGCTTTTCTCCCACGGACTCTGTGTTTTGAGTGTTGACAGCTACAGCATGCAGACTCTGTAATGCTCACCAGGAAAGCGCCTCTCCTTTCCCAGACTCGCCATCTGGACAAGCAGCGCTTTGTCCGTTTACTAACATGTCACACAATTTGAAATGAAGGAAAATACGCGCTGAGGAATTCTGAGTGGAGAACCTATTATTTCCTGGGTGAAGTTTGGAACCTAGGGACCTAACAGCTTCCTCAAGCTGGGTAGACAAAAGAAGTAAAGACTTGCTAATGACCTAGATGTTGCCCTAGAGAAGACAGAATTCTAGCTAGTTCCAAGATTAGTGAGAGCTATGGCTCTATGTGGATTAGCCGGTTAGGATAAGCGTTTGGGTTGGATTAATTTGAGATAAGATTAGGTTACCCAGATATTTTTAAAATGTCCCCGCAGGCTGGTGATTATGGGGTGTTAGCCTAACTATGAAAGGGCTGATAACATTGCACACAGACAGGAACATATATCTCATTTTTTTGGATATTTTCCAGACCCAGTGGTAATGTGGGGTTACGTCCTGATAACTAACTATGCCTTTGCTTTCCACGTTCCTTCTGCAGGAGCCGTCCAGCTTTCACGCTTGCTAAGGCAGTTGGCAGTTCAAGAAACTGAGCTGCTAAGAGAGGCGATGCCATATTAACACTTAGCCGCACATTCAGGTAAAAGTTTTAATTTTGAATTTCAACAACCAAAAAATGGTTACTTGTTCTCTTTTCCCCATATCGTCTCCTTATTTATCTTTCCTTTCTTCCTTCCTTCCCTCCTCCCTCCTCCCTCCAAGGCAGAGGGGTTTACTGCAAAGGTCATGGACTTTGGAGTCTGCCACATCTAGGCGTTTACCCCTCCGCCACCACTGGCGACTCTGTGGCCTTGGGCAACTTACTAAACCTCATTCACCCAATTATGTCATGTCTAAAAGAGAGATAATAATACCTACTTGCTGTATAGACTGCTTACGAAGAATATTCTGATAATATATGCAAAGGGCTTACTATGGTACCTGGCACATAACTGGTGCTCAAGAAACTTCGGACTGTCTCTCCTTCCTCCCTCCACCAACCTCTACCTGGCATCCCTCCATGAGCCCGTCAGTGCACGGGGAGAAAGGCAGGAGGCCCAGCCTTCGAGGGTCCCACAACCTGTTAGAACCTGGCTTAGTCAATTTTTCCTAGCCTGTAGGAATAAAAAACTGAATGTACAAACTGTGCGAGAACACTGAAAGTAAACTGGCTTTGGTTGTCAAGTGATTACTTATTGTTTTGTTATCAACAAACACTGACTGACTGCCCACCTTGTGTGGCCACATGCTCAGCATCTCGTCCTGATGGCAAAGATTCACAATCTACACATACAAACACCTAAGAGCAAACGTCGTTTTCACCACCGCCCCTCTGTTTTAAATAAAAGGACAGAGTAATGTGCATTGGTTATGTTTTCTTGTTTGAACTAGGATATGAACAAAAACTGGAAATATTTGATCACATGGGAACGTAGAAAATATATACAAATGCAGTATCATTCATTGCAAGGAAATAGTGAGAAATGAATAAATCAGCAGAGAAAAATGTAGTTCCACAAATAATAGAAGAGGTAAACGTCCACATAACATACTGCATTTCTGATATCATTTTTCTTGAGTGTTCCAAAAACCCACTTTATCAAATGACTCTTAAATATATATTTATTATATGTAATACAATAAATACATATGTGATATATATGTCTGTGTATGTAAACACACAATTTCCTAATATCTCCCCTAAGATGATTTTTGGAAAACAGATCTTACTGTGATAAAACGTAGCAGTCCTATACTAACAAGGATATTGAAGGCTGCAGGCATACCCACACGCATAAATAAATTTCATTTCAGCAGCCTCGAAACTTGCCACGCATGTGACGCAGCCTCAGATGACAGACTCCGCTTCATCGTCCCATGAGAAAATATTGTTTCACTGCAGCTCAAGCCATTTGCCCAGGGAGCCCTGCAGTCGAATTCCCACACTGTTCTAGAAGTTACATTTTCTGACCCCAGTGTAATCATCACCTCCTCCGCACCCAGGCCACAGACCCTTGAAATTCTTTCTCTGTGCCCCCCTGGGGCTCATGATATATTTCCCAGCTTTTCTGAATGTACTCCCCTCTCTTCTAGGCGCTCGGCTGGAAGGACGGCCCCTCCTGTTGCCCAATGGGTCTGCAGTGCTCCCCAGTGGGACGGACTGCTTTGAACACGCCTCCCAGGAGTACTTCCAGCTGATGCTTTCAGGGGACACACTGGACCTGCCGAACCCTCTCTTGCTGACATCCTCTACAGCCCCTCTAGGTTACGTCCAGTCCTTCCGTGGAGATGCTGGCTCTGGCTCGCGGTCACTCTGCAACGTACCTCCTGCCATCACTCTTGGGACTTCAGTATCCACCTGACATCCTGACCTGACGTCCACCCTCCGATGATCTCACCTTCCACCCGACCGTAACCCTGGACCCGGATTACCCCAAAGTGCTTCCCCTCTGTAAGTATCTGTTCCAAACCTCGTCATCTCCAGCAACCATTTCCTTTGCACTTTCAACTTCAACCATCCTGGTACCCTCCCCAGATCCAGGAAGTCCTCTCCCCAGGTGGTATTTCCACCTCTCTCACACCCTCCCTGCCCTTCTTTCTCAGCTTACATTCCACGGCCAGGCATCAAAATCACTATCACACCCTTGTCCTTGCCTTCACGACATTCATCTGGCTCAACCCCAGCCTTGATTAACTCCACCTCTTCCCTTCACACCTGCACCCATGAAGCTGGATGTGGCTTAGGGAAAATTACGAGCACTCTTAACGGGTCTTCTTTTAAAGTCATGATCACTGATCTCAAGTGCACTCTTCATGCTGGGGATGGACTACTTCCCTACCCCATACTCCTCCCACGCTCACGCCTTTTCTTTAACGCCTCACCGTGGGTTCCATCCTCCCAGCCCTTCGGATTCCATCACCTGCCACATAGCAAGTCCTCCTCTTCCCTTGGCCTGAAATTCCTCCATACCACTTCGTCGTCATGGAAATGCTTCTGATGCCCGATCTAATCCTCAGCTGGTGGGCTAACGCTTAGGCATGTCCACCTTGCCTTTGGTGACCCTGTCCCAGCAGGAAGCCAGCAGCTACTGAACGTTCCCCCTTGACACCAGCCGTGGTTCCAAGCACTGGGCTATCTACCAGCAACACCCTTTCCCTGGGAGGAAATTATAACAAACTCCAGCAGGGAGAAGTTCAACTTTCCCCCAGTCATGATATGGTGGAAGCATTTTATATCTCCTGGACTGATGGGCCGTCAGAGCTGGAAAGAACTTATAATCACACCGAGGCTTTGATGAAGGAACTGACACTCTGAGAAGCCAAGTCGCGTGCGTGCCCAGTTGAACATCCTGACCTAAAGTGGCGTTTTCTGTGCAACTGGGAAAATGATATGGAACTTTTGCAAGGCTATACAAGTGATTGAAGGCATTATACCCCAGTTACTTAGTGTTTAGTAAACCGAATGAACACCATAGCACAAATTTCAAACAAATACCCGAAAGGTAGAATGTAAAAACAGGAAACGGTCAGGTAGAAAGAGAAGTTAAGAGAGGCGTGTGGGTTTGCCCAACTCTACCACTAGGTAGCTGTGAGCCTCGGATAAGAATTCATCTCCGGGAGCCTGGATTTCCCCATTAGTTAAAGGGGAGGAAGCGCTGGGATTATGGCCGTTCTGAGGGTAGAGGTCACCTGCACAGGTGAGAGGGCGCTTTGGATGTCATAAAGGATTCCCTGCAATGCGCTTATTTTTGCTCCTATGCTTGGTTCTTCTCTTCTTCGTTTCTAAAGACAGTATTCAAGTTGCCTGACTGCTCTTAATGGCAGCTCTCTCCTCCTCATTCATGTTTCTCCTCTTTTAGAGAAATAACCCATCCACCTAGGTCACCTGGGTGACTAACAAAGAACAGACATGGACTGAACAGATAATCAGTTCTCACTTTCCCTTCTTTCTGTGCCTACCTACTCGGATTATGGTTAAATGCGTTTTCCAATCCAACGGATTCCGCTTCTTTTGCAAAGGCTTGAACTTGGTGCCCCTCACACTGTGGACCTTCTAAAGTGCATTATCCGTTTCCTCGACTTAGATTTAAAGCCAACTCTTGAATGGTTTCCTTCAAGGCTCTCTGGTTGGGTAAACGCGAGGGATACCCATAAGCCCAAGAGCAGCTGTGCAGTCCTGTTTCATTACACGCTCAGCAACAAAAAATTGTATTTGTATTCTGGGATGCACAGGCCAAAAGGAGGAGAAGAGAACGTGACTTCTTTGCTTGTATTCTCGATTTGAACTGGTATCAATCATTCACTATAGCACCATCCAGTGGAAATAGGATGTACCGTGAACCCTGATCAATCTTTTGGGCTACCCAGGATCTGAACCCCTATTCTGTTTGGAAACTACCCACAGTGCCGGAGACCAGCTAACTGTTCACCAAACTTTTTTACTTCTTCTCCTGGGTACTCAGCTAGACAACATTTCTCTTACATTGGGTTGGCCGAAAAGTGCGTTCGGGTTTTTCCATAAGATGTTATGGAAATTTTCGGCCAACGCAATAGTCATGTCAATTCTGGACAACAGAATTTAAGAGCGAATGATGCATCCCAGGTTCAGAACTGGCCCGTAACAATCTTTCACGCAATCCTCCACTCTCTGCCAGCTTGACACTGAAGCCCAGGGTGACCCCAAAAGCAGTGCGCTAGGGAACAGGCAGAACTTCTACTGCCCAAGATCCCTGGCAGCGTGGAATGGTACCAGCCCCTCACCCCACCACCTCCTCTCACTGATCGGACTCTATGTGAATGCAAAATAAACATCTATTGTGTCAGCCCCTGAGATCTGGGACTCAACTATTACAGCAACTAGCAGGACAGCAACGAATGTACCCATGTTATAAGTCTCGGCGAGAGGGAGTCGTCACCTCCTGCTACAGGAACTGAAAAGTCAGACCCTCTCTGTCCTCCTCTCCTTTGCATCTAGAGCACATGCGTGCGACCTCAGCATCTTATCCGTCAGACACACCCACACCAGATGCGGACGCATGAGCTAGTGACACAAAGAAGCAGGGCTCGCGTGGAAAGCGTTCTGGAAGGGAAGGGAGGTGGTGGCAGAGGCCATTCATTCTGTTTTGGGGGCAGAAGTGATAACAGCAGTAGCATCCAATATCCAGGGTCATGACGTCAGTGACGTGAGGGCAGTGCTGGGTCCACCAGCCGACGTGCAACCCCTTCACAGGCTCAGCGCCGCCGTGTGATTTCAGGCTCTCGCGTGATAGCCACCAAGCCTGCTTCCCCAGCCATCTCGGCGAGTCTGTGCCCCGTGTAATAGCTTCCAATAAACCCTTCTCTTGCTTCAGTTAGCCAGAGATGATTTCTGTCATTTGCAACTAAAAATTCCTAGGGATACAAATGCATCCCTTTCAGTGAGAGAAAGACGGATGCACGTTCTTGCCCCCCGGCCTTGCGGACGCTTCCTCTAGGGTGTACTGTTCACTTCCTGAGTCAGAGCTGACGTGTGCTGGGAGCAGCTCATCTGTTCACTGGTGGCTTTGGTACGCTTCGGGAGAGAGGCCTAACGCATCTGTATTTTGACTGCCCCAGGCTGTGCTGAAGGAGGCGAAAATTTGACCAAAATAAAGCCTGCTATTTGGGAAGATGGGAAAACGGAAAGAAAAGTGAAGTTCTAAAAATATATCTTGCAGAAATACCCAAAGAGGAAAAAGAAAATAAGATCTTCCCTGGGAATACGGTACTGGATGGTGCAAAGAGACAGAACACAGAACGGGCTTTTTAGGTCAACTGGTTTCTTCCTGCAACAAAAGCATAATTTAGATTTCATCAAGGTATATGACCTCTCAATAGCCCTGTGTTCCAAACTCCAGCAGAACTAGATCAAGGAAGAGGTATTGTACAGGAGTGAGGGGCGTCGGGGAAGGCTAGCTGGCTTTTTTTCTCAAGACATCATTCCTGGGCAATCACTTTACACGATCACTGCCTCTGTCTTGCGCCCAACACATCTATGTTGGTCCCCAGCTTCCTTCCATATTTCACCCAGTGACGTTTCTGGAGTCTGGTATGTTGTTATAAGATTGGCCCCCAGTGACTCGTGCAGTGTGACAGGGCCCCTTTTCTACCACTTGAATCTGAGCTGTATTTGGGATTGGCTGGGGTCGATGAAAGATGGTAGGGGTGACTTGGTGCCTGTCCTGGAGGCTGGGCCATAAGAGGCCTTGCAGTGTTTGTGTTCCCCCCTTTGGAGCCCGGAGACCACCTAGCTGTGAAGATGCCTCATCCCGCCCATTGGAGGCTGAACGCACGAAGGGGCCAGGGCTGGTAGCCAGCCCTAGACATGAATGGTTAAGTCAAAAAAGAAAACAATTCGTATGAGGTGAGACCAAAACATTCACTGTGGTAGATTAAAAACCCCTACTCTATTGGTGGGAATATAAATTGGTACAGCCACTATGGAAAACTGTATGGAGATTTTTTAAAAAACTAAAAGTAGAGTTACCATATGATCCAGCAATCTCACTCCTGGGCATGTATCCGGACAAAACTATAATTCAAAAATACTTAAGCACCCCAATGTCCACAGCAGCACTGTTCACAACAGCCAAGACATGGAAACAACCTAAATGTCCATCGACAGACGAACGGATAAAGAAGATGTGGTACATATGTACAGTGGAATACTACTCAGCCATAAAAAGGAATGAAATAATGCCTTTGCAGTGACATGGATGCAACTAGAGGTTATCATACTAAGTGAAGTAAGTCAGACAGAGAAAGACAAATACCATATGATATCACTTATATGTGGAATCTAAAATATGGCACGAGTGAACTTACCTATCAAACAGAAACAGACTCACAGACATAGAGAACAGACTTGTGGTTGCCAAGGGGGAGGGGGCAGGGAGAGGGGCAGATTAGGAGTTTGGGGTTAGTAGATGCAAACTATTACATAGAGAATGGATGGACAACAAGGTCCTGCTGTTGGACAACAAGGTTCCCTGCAGAGGGAACTATATTCAATCTCCTGGGATAAAGCGTAATGGAAAAGAATATAAAAAAGAATGTATATATGTGTATTACTTAGTCATTTTACTGTACAGAAGAAATTAGCATAACATTGTAAATCAACTACACATCAATAAAAAATTTTTTTAAAAAGAACCCCTGTTGGGCTTCCCTGGTGGCGCAGTGGTTGAGAGTCCGCCTGCCGATGCAGGGGACACGGGTTCATGCCCTGGTCCGGGAAGATCCCACATGCCGCGGAGTGGACGGGCCCGTGAGCCATGGCCGCTGAGCCTGCGCATCCGGAGCCTGTGCTCCGCAACGGGAGAAGCCACAACAGTGAGAGGCCCGTGTACCGCAAAAAAAAAAAAAAAAGAACCCCTGTTGGTGATGAGGGGCTGGCCGACTTCTAGAATCTAATTAACTTTGAGCCCCTTCAATTCAAAGATGGGTTAACTTGCGAAAAAAGCTGTAAGCCACATAGAACTTGTGCTATAACAAAAACTCAGATTTAACTCAGCAAACCTTAAAAGTTCTTCCTTTGAATTTCGGGAAAAACAGGAAGCTGTCAAAATAGGCAATTCTATTGCATTATTGTACCAGAGACACAATTTCCACCACCTTCCGTGGCATTTTCTGGTATTTGTGCAAAATGCCAGGGAAACATTGCCTCTCTTTTCTGTACAATCTGATCATTACTCCCTCAGCCCAAAAACCTTTTCCAAAATAATCTCCCTAAATTAGATTCCTAGAATTTCTAAGGATGCACAAGAATCCTCTTCAGGTAATAGTTTTTAAAAAGTTAAGAAATGGCCAATTGTTCTTGGGTGAAAGGTGTCCTTTAGTCACTGTGAGGTTCTGGATGGCCATGACCTGACTCCTGTTTACCCTTCTAGCATTTTCTGTGACCCCTTCTTCCCAAACCACCTGGAAACCACATCTGGCTCCTTCGTGCCTCTTTGTCATCACACCAGCTGTTCCCTCCTCTGTCGAGCTGACCAGACTCCAGTCCGATTGCAGTGCCCCTTCTCTGGCCCCCAAGCATCCCATGTACAGTCCACCTTCACGCTCACCTCGCTGAGCCGTAATTGCCCATCGCGTGTCTGCCTTGCGACGAGGCTCCAAGCTCCTTAAGGCGGGGCCTTCACTTCTGTACTCGAAGCACCTAAGCCAGTGCTTGACACACTAGCAGTGCTGAATAAATGTCTCCCAAGTGAATATTAGACTCATACGCCCAACTAGCTACCTCATGTATTCACTTGGATGAATCAAGCGCATTTGAAAGTACCCAAAATGGAGCTGTTGGTTGCATCCTCAAATGCAAAAGTGTTGCTCCTCGTTCAGGCTTCCCAGCTTCAGTAAACGCACCCCTGTCCACCAGGCACTCAACCTAGAAAGCGGGGAGCAGCCTGAGCACTCCGGCTTCCCTCACCCCAACACGTGGGCCCGTCCACCTCCGAGCCTCCTAGCACGTCTGTGCCTCCAGCATCTTCTCCTGCTGGGGTGACTACAGGACACTCCTAAGCGGTCCCCCCTTTTTTGCTTTTGTTCCCTCTGGCACCCTCTCCGCACAGCTACCAGAACGAGCTCTTCAGGTGCAAACTAGGTCAGTCATCCCCCTTTCCAGAACCCTCCATGGCTCCCCACTGTGCACAGAAGAAAAATGCAGCCCTTTCCCCTGGCCAGGAGGCCCCCATGACCCGGCCTCCCACCCTCTCTGGTCAGGTCATTCCTCCCCAGTTGCTCCCGACTCAGACATTCAGCAGTTCCCAGTTCTGGGCCTAGAACGTTCTTCTTCCTGTTCTCCTCAGGATCCTTCCCTGACGATCCCATCTCATGTACCACCTCCTCACCCTCTGCAGTGATTTCGGTCACAGACCCTTATTCACCTCCTTATACCTTTTCTGCAAGCTGTGACTGCCTTGCTCATTTGTCTACTTGTTCATTTTCCACGTCATGAGGGTAACACTCAAGGTCACGTGCCCACTGCATCCCCAGCATTAGAACATTGCCTGACACAGAGGGAGGGCTGTATTGGAGAAAGGCGTGTATGAATCAAGGATAAACAAAGAACCCAGGAGACGGGCCCATGAGTACATCTGTGACGCTGATCCCTGCATGATCGCGACACAACTGCAGCGTCTGATTCATGGAAAAAACAGAGTCACACTTCCAAGATTCAGGCCAACTCAGTCACCACAGGGCAGTAAGCATTCGTGTAGTGCCTGCTCGTACGTGATCTCATTTAAATCACACAACGACTTTATGAGGCAGCCATTCTTATTATCATTTTACAGATGATAAAAAAAAAAAAAAAAGCTAAGAGACACTAAATGACTCACCCACAATAGACCATGACACTCATAACCCAAGGAACCAGGTTCCATATGGTCCACACCCGCTTATTGCTGCTGAGTTTTTCCCAGAAGGAATGAAACCAAAACCCTGACTTGCGCCTCTGAAGGTTTACACCAGACGTTTCACCTTATTATTACCTCAGATGACTGGGGTTTAGTTATATCCAAATACATGGAACAAAGTGATTGTAGCAAGTTCCCTAATTCTCATCCCGTAGGACAGGCGTTCCACTCTTCCTTTTTAAGGGTGATTTCTTATTAAGCTTCGCATGGTAATTAACTCAAATGACTGACTGCCGACAACTTCGACAATAAAGAGATTCTTACCTCGGAATTCCAGTCCCCGAAGTTGAAAGGTGACAAGGCCATTGCCAATTTCAATCAGGTGAACGAAAGCATTGAGGTAGTCTGAAGCCAATATAAAGCAATCTCCAGAGCTGTAGTTACCCCATCGGCCAAGGACGAGGTCTCCACAGAGGGACTCCTGGAGGGCCCTCGTCAAGTGTTCGTAAAAGATGGAATTGAGGTTGTTGCCATCGCTCCCTGCAGACAGGACGAGAAATAACAGACCCAGTGAGTCCGACTCCAACGTGCTTGACCTGGGAGACAGGGAGCTGTCTGTTGATTAGGGGTGAATCAGATCTTCAGACACTTCGCCCGTCAGGGTGGTGACACCCTCCTATTTCTTCCCGCTATACTCTTTCTGGTCAATGTCACCTGCACAAATGGATTGAGTTCCTGTCTAAACGAGACACCTGACAAATTCCTACCTCCAGCTGAGATCTCTGGCCTGGGCCCTCGACCCGTCTACCTCCTCGTGGACCTAACATCTCTTGTATGTTTCAGATGCTCCCCCCTGCAGTGGTCCAGGTCAGGTCCCCACGTCCGCTCTCCACCTCGGCCAACGGCACCACCATCCCGTCGGCCACAACCCAGGGATCTTTCTTCCCACTCCTTCCCACCCAAGCCTCTCAATTTTACTTTCTTCAAGTATTCTTTTGCATCTTCCTACTTTTCTCCATTCCCATGACCCCTGCCCTATTCCAAGCTCCATGATTTCTCAAGGAGGTGACCACAGTGGCCATGTGACTCACCTACGCATCTCCACTGGGACCTGCTCGCTCACCGATTCTCTACCTCAAAGCCAGAACAAGCTTTCCAGACGGAAAAGGGGAAGGTGCCGTCCAGGACCCCCCAGCCCAGGATTCAAAGTGGTTTCTCAGGGCTCTTAAGATAGAGACGACTTTATAACATCGCCTGTAATAGGGTCCCATAAGTTATCCTTCATAGGAAGAAGCTAGGACAGCCCTGATCAACCCAGCGTGGACGGTCACACCAGGGGCGCCGTGCGGTCTGCTCCCCACTTCACTCTCCATCCTCACCTCCCACTAACCCCTTCCTCATCCTTCATGCTCAGCAACACAGAACTTCTCTCGGTTGAGTGACTCACAGGCCCCCACCCACCCCAGGCCTTTGCAGACACTGATCTTTCTGCCTGGGTTTTCCTTCCATTCCTCTCTGGCTTATTACCGCTACGATTCTTCAGACCTCCACTCGACGGCCACCTCAGGGAAGCCTTCACTGACCACCTCACCAGGCCAAGTCCCCTGTTACAGGCTGCCAGGACTGTGACCCTCTGCTTTGAAGCACTTGTCACAGTTGGAATTTGACTTCTGTTTTTTCGTGTGTATATGTATGTATGGTTATTTGATTAACATTCGATTTCTCCAATGCACCCAACAGTGAAGGAAGACTGAATATGCTTATTTTTGTATCCCAATACTGGCAGAATTCCTAACACGTAGTAGAGAATCCCTAACTATCTGTTGAATAATAGATAACACCATAGATGATACAGCTTCATTAAGAGAAATTTTGCCTCTGAGAACATTCCCATTGAGTGACTCCAGGGTTTCATTGAGATATAATTTACAGATAATAAACTCTGTGTGTGTGTGTGTGTGTGTGTGTGTGTGTGTGTGTGTATACACACACACACACATATATATATATACATACATATATTCTACAATATAAATAATTATTGCTAGTATTATATATTATATACAGAAAATAAACAGTATATATATACATACATTCAACAATATTCATAACCATTTCTAGTATTATATATTATATACAAATCTATATATAATATTATATATTATACACAAATCTATATATATTATATATAAACCTATATTTTATATATTATATACATAGATATAAATTATTATGTATTGAGGCAATTTATTGTTTTTAAGTTATATATGTATATCAAACTCAGACTTATTGAGGAATAACTTATAGAGCGTAAAATTCACACTTTTTCGTGTCCAATCCTATGAGTCTTGACATATGCTTCTAGTCACGTAACCCCCACTTAGAATGATGCATTTGTGTTTCATCCATACTGTGGTATACAGCAGCAGTCTGTTCTGTTTCTTCTGTATGCAGCTACTACAGTTTGCTTATCCATTCAATGGCTCAAGGACCTTTGGGTTGTTTCCAGTGTTGGTGATGATGAGTAAAGCCACTCACAACACTCATGAAGAGAAGTTTATGTGAACACGTTTTCACTGCGCTTGAGTCAACCCCTAGGAGTGGCACTGCTGTTCTCCAAAGTGGCTGGACTGTTCTGCAGCCCCGTCACAGGGACTGAGAATTCTAGCTGTTCCGCATCCTGGCCAGGACTTGGTATTGTCAACTGTTGCTTGTTTGTTTAACCTTAGCCATTCGAATCGGGTGGGTCAGGACCCCAAGAAGGAGGAAGGATACAGCAAAGGAGATGGAGTGACGGATTGCCCTGCTTCCCAGTGGAAGGCTAGTGTGTTTCAGGGGTGTGAAACTGGGGCTTTGTAGTGCATTTCTTGTCATCTCCTTGCTGGGCCCAGACTCCTTTTATTTCCTCTGTCAGATCTCTCACAATGAAGGATAGAACGTTTTCTGAGAAGAATGGGTAAACTGGGAAGTCCTCCTGGTCTGTGGTCTCGGGGGTGTTAGAAGCGCTGGGAAGGGCTAGGAGGAAAGTTTGCCATCAGTGCTTTTACTTTAAGAGCATCTTTTCTTTGGGGAGTAAGTTCTGGCTCTGGAAAGTCAGAGGAGCATGGAGTTGCCCCAAAGAGAAAAGGCCTAAAGCAAAGCTCAAGGACCCCTTCCAGCTATTGGAGTAGCGACAGAAGTTCAGGGAAGTTTGAGATAAAGCCTAGAGATCTGAACGGAGCTTCCCTGCTCTGTACCCTTGGGAACCAGAGCATGACTGGAGGTGCAGGAAGGTGCAGAGTGGCCCCAAGTGCATCCGCATAAGGAAGATCACTGATCCACCGCTAAGAAATCTACAAAATAACACTAGCAAACTATGGATATCATTGCTAGGCATTCATGCCAGTTAAAAGCTGAATTGAAATTAGTGCATTTATAACCTAATCATGATGAACGGAAATAACTGAACTGTCCTATGGACTGAGTCAGGTCATGTCGTCTAATAAAGTATCAGTATGCTTAACTTTCTATGCAGATGAAGCCTTCCTGACCTGCCATGCTTTTCATTTTCTATGATGAACCAGCATGCATCCTGAGACACTAATTAGAGATTACTTTGAGTCTCTAGCACTTTTAAAGGAAAGGCCTGAATGAGAGAATTAACTTTTGCTTAATTGTTCAAACTGTTTGACATTCGAATAAAACAAAAGAATTTACACCACTAAAAGTGGAGAGCTTAGAACACCATGACCACGCATCTGTATAATTAGATGAAAATGAGACAAAATTATGAACAACTAAAGGTGCAACACACTATGAAACTGTCCGTATGCCTAATATCAATGGCCCTGCAAAGTTACAGAGTCCCACAGATCCACATTAGAGATACTTATACCCCAACCCATGCCCCCTGAAAGTTGGGCTGACGTAAAGTTAAACAAAAAATAAACCTGTCTCTTCAGGTATTTTCAAGTTCCAAATTATGATTTCAAACTAATTATGTATATGCAATTCAAACATAGCTAATAAGCATGACACAATTCTTCCTAGACAACATTTTTGGCCCAAGGGAGAGAGAGTGAGGTGGATAAAAATACAGAATAGTTCAAATTTGCATACTGATATGAGGAAAAAAGAGGTCGGATGGTTAAAAGTGAAATAGATTGCCGGGAGAAAAAAGTACTTTTCTGGCAGGTAAATCTTTCCATAGCTTAATGTGGTACAAAGTTTCTGAAGACTTCTGGATCCTGGATCCTGGAATTGCTTGCCTTTAAGGACATCATAACACTGACATTTTTCAAAAACAAATTTTGCCGGAAGACTAATACCAAGGTTTATTGTCTATATTCGACGTTTAGCATACACAAACTAAAATGTATTAACAGGGTCATTCAATACTGAAAAGGTATCTAATCATTTCTAAATAATGGAGGAATGCATTTCTAAACCAAATCAGGAGACTTGATCAGTTCTATTTGCACAGTTTTATTTTTACCGTCAGCATGCATTGTCTCCACAATGATTAAAAAATAGTGAGTACTTAATTCCCCTTTTTGGATTGAAGGAATCCACCTACGCAACAAAATAAATAAATCAAAAGAGAGAAGGAAGATATCCTCTTACCTGGATCCTTTTCAATCTGGACCACCAGTCTTGTGTTGGAATTATCCACGCGTCTTGTACTAGAAGGGGGCCACAAAAGGGGAAGAGGTCCTGATTAGATCCCTCCAAATGACAGTTGGCTCACAGAATCAGCTGTGTGAGTGGGAAATGCAGGGGAGATGGAGCTCACATATTAGGGTGTTTGCTCCACTTCGACAAGGCTGTCGGGAGGAGGGGTTGGAAGGGAGGGAAAAATACAGAAAACACACAGAGGGAAGAGATAACTAGTACTTAGGATATGGGAGATTGGCCTTCAATCTTATCAGTTTTGAGCACCCGGTCCACAAAATGAAAGCAAGCATTTGAACGGCCAATGGACTGTCACTCACCTTCAGAACTTCAGAGCAGTGCACACATAGCTACCTTTCTTTTCAAATTGATTCCAGAAAATTCATGATTAGTAGTCTATGTCTCCACCACTTGCTTTCAAGAGTTGGGCCCATTCTTACAGACCCTTCTTAGGCTGAACCACAAGAATAAAAACAGCTCTCACAAGCTTAGGAAAAGCTGGATGGTCTGTAGCCATGGTAACCAGTGGCCGCCAGGACCAGTTTTAAACCTTTTCAGTTATGACAACCCACCTCAACTTACAGCTTTGGTAAGCAAGCCAGCCAGCCCATGGTGGCCCCTTGCTTTTGAAAGTCAGCTGGTGAGGGACAGACTCAGTCCAGACCTCTCAGGGGTCAACAGTCACTCCCCAAGTGACTGCCCTGCAGAGGGTATCAGCCCATGTATGTCTGTAAAATTCACCGGCCCTTGACCTTCAGATGTCCCGAAAACCCTTTATCAGTGCAACAGTCTGCTCTGCTCGGAGGGACTGTGCCGGACCAGCTTTGACTTATTTCAGACATTGAGTGGTGGTCTCGTCATCCTTTGAAGGACGAAATGTGAAACTGACGTCAACCACATGAAGTTGATGATATTCAACTGTTTATGACCTGCAAAAACGGCCATTTCATATGGCTAAACCATACAAGTTTGAACATAATGAGGGTCCGATCTTTACCACGTCTGGCCCCTGACTTTGCCATCCCTCTGCCCTTTGTTTTCTGTGCTCCAGCCACCCTGGCTTTCTTTTTCCGCACCTTCAACATGCCCTGACCTCCTTCTCCCTCCCTCCCTCCCCTGCATCCTTTACACTGTCGTGTCCTCTGTGTGGAAGACTTCCTTTCCAGCTCCACCCACTTTTCCTTGTTGACTCCTCTAAACTTTCCCGTCCAGCTAAGAATCACCTTCTCAGGGAAGCCTTCCTGGAACCCGCTTTGGGTGAGATTCACGTGTGGTGTGCACTTTCATACCTCTCCTTTGGAGCACGTGTCACAGTTACTATAACTACTAAAGCTGACCGTTACCACTTATGTAGCACTTACTCATGTAAGCACTTCACGTGTATGAACTCACTGCATCTTCACAACCACCTTCTTAGATGAATATACATGTTCTCACAGAGCAAGAACCTGAGGCACCGTGGATTAAATGTCCAAAGTCACAGAGCTCGTGAGTGGTCTAGCCGAGATCTGGACCCAGGTGGGCGGCCTCTGGAGCCTTCACTCTACGTCATACTCATCTTTGCGTGTGTCAACTAAAAAAATATATATATTCACAACCTAAAAGTTGAAAGTTATGTTTTATTTGGGGGGAATTTCTAGGAATTCAAGCCAGGGAGGCAGCATCTCAAGTAAACCTGATAGACTGCTCCGAGGAGGCGAGGGGGTAGCCAGGATATATAGAAGTTTTGCAACAAAGGGCAGGGAGTCTGAACGTCATATTGCTAATTAAAGAAAACCAGATACCTCAAGTTAAGGAATTTAGCGCTTTTCTGTGTATGGGCAGATGCTAGAGTCTGGGCTCACTGAAATCATTCCTTTGATGTGTACCTCAGCTATCTCGGGCCAGTATCCTGTGTTTTCACATCCTGAGTTTCCTCAGGGCTCACTGTAGGGAAAGGCTGCAGTCTGATGGCTGCTAGGTGGCAGGTATTCTTTTCCTTCCTGAGTTCCCTCAGGGCTCACCAGCTCACCATCAATTGCTGATGACTGTGAGTGACATCCTTTGTTTACTGACATGGCAGGAAATATTCCATTTCCTTTTCTTTCTTTTTTTTTTAAGAATATTGCATTTATTAATTTGAAAAGTAGACCCAAATACGCAGCAATATTCCATTTCTCACATGATAATTCGATTACATCTGCCTCTTACATCAGACCCTAAGGACCGTGAGGTACCATTTTGCTGACATCTGGCACGCAGCAGTCACTCCATTTGTTGACAAAATAAATGAATAGTCAAAGATAATACTGCTTCTGAAGTGTTTTTCTCTGATAACACCTGCTAAGAAAAACGGAGACTGCTTCTAGATAACATTTCAATGTGATTGTTGACATACTGAGTGTGATTAACTAAATGAGGAGCACTTTTTAGTGCTTAGTCGTGAACTTGTCTCTTGGGAATCAGAGCAGATTAAAAAGATGCTTAGATGCATCTGTATTTTAAATAAATAAGAAAGTTTGTCTTCAGAAAAAAAAAAGTATTCTCATTTCCTCCTGTGTCTCAGATATTTGAGAACCATCTAGGCAGGATCCTATTTGAGTTTTGTAAAACAGACTCTACAGATGGGTTGGAAAGGAGGAATATTCTGTTACAGCTCAAAAAGGCCATTAACCCCAGCACCATGTTCTATTACTGCTTCAGTTTCCTTGCAAATACCCTCAGACGGGCTTTGAAAATAAAAGAGCCTGGGGTGGCAGAAAATAAAGCAAACAACAAAATTCTTTCTAATGAAGGCTGGAATCCCATGTCGGCATAGTTAGTCCCTAAATGGAATTTTAATTTCTCCTTAAGACCCAGGACAAATGGAATTTTCAGCAGCAGAATAAACAATTTTTAAAGAGGGACTGCGCCAAAAGAAAGCCATTTACCAAACTCCTTACGTAATTAAAACACCTTCTAAAGCTATGTTAACTGGAAGGCTATC
Organism: Grampus griseus; assembly: GCF_964374135.1. NCBI lineage: Eukaryota > Metazoa > Chordata > Mammalia > Artiodactyla > Delphinidae > Grampus > Grampus griseus. Next base: position 6,730,798 of record NC_139010.1, read on the forward strand.
TTTACAAAAGGCTTTGGCTGCAGAGTGCTAAATTCTGATCAGCGGTAACTAAGCTATGCTGCCTGTGTGCCCCAGGGCCTCTGGCTCGCCACCAGACTCTCTAAGAAGGCCAACTGTCAACCATACTGGGTATTCTGAGCTTATCTCCAGTGCTTTCCTCCTGTAAATTTGGTGCTTACCACTCAAAGGTGCTAATTAGCTCAGTAATTGGATTTCTGCCTTCACGCTCCTATTGCATGAACATCAGTTCTGCTGCTCAGGGAGAAGAAGCGGGCTCCCAACTCATTCCACAATCTCAGGGGAAGTACAGAATGCTGGTGTGGCCCGGTGGGCGTCTGCGGTGTGTGCTCTCAGCCCCTGCCTGGCAAAGCCAAGGCTCATTGCTAGGTCACGCTGTCCTGAGCGCCACAGGCCGAGAGTCTAGTAATATCATTGGTCTTCCCAGAGAAACTGACTTACTCAAAGCATCCCTTTCTTATGATAATACGGCAGGGCTGGTTCCCTCCCTTCAAGCTTTGCCTCCCTAGTCTAAATCCAGCACCTTCTCTCTTATGTGGCCTCATCTGAGGAGCTTAAATAATTCAACAGGAATTTACTTAATTCTACTGCTTCAGGTTCCAGTGTGTCAGCACAGACACAGACAATTTATGGGAGAAGTATTCCCATTTCGGATGGGGAAGTGTGACTGGCTGGAATGCCTGTTGATACGGCAAAGCCAGGATGGATGGACTGTAGTTCTGGGAGGGGGACCAGAGACTGAACCCGCCCGCCCTGGCCAGGCACCAGAGTAGTCACTGGCATGAGTTCTCTTACAACAGGAAGTCCTGGTAAGGAACTCGGAACTAACAAGCCATCACCAACCAGGAGAATTCAGGAAAGGTCAAAAGGAGAGAGGAGACGCCAGTCCATATGTCCTACCAACCTCCCAGAATCCTCCTCGCTGGAATCCATCTTGGCTGAGCGATGCACGGGCCACCAGGAAGGACCCTGAGTCAGAATGATTGGCCAGAGACAACCCGGAAACTAACCCCATCACCATAAAGCCCGAGACTGCGAGCCACGTGGCAGAGCAGTCCTCCTGGGTTCCCTTGCGCTGCTGCTCTGCGCCCGGGCGCCCCTTCCCAATAAGGTCTCTTGCTTTGTCAGCATGTCTGTCTCCTCAGACACATTTCTGAGTGTTAGACAAGAGCCCACTCGCTGGCCCTGGAAGGGGTCCCCCTTCCTGAAGCAGTTCTCTTCATGCTGCAGGCAGCATTAGAGAAATCTGGACATCGAGAAGGTAGCCAGACACTAAAGAAGGACACTGTCACCTTTTAAGTTGAATATATACACAAGTTTCATCCGGGTTGGTATTTTTTGATGATTTTTCCATCTATATTCATAAGGGATATTGGTCTAAGGTTTTCTTTGCTTGTGATGACTCTGTCTGCCTTTGGTATCAGGGTAATACTGGACCCACAGAATGATTTAGGAACTATTCCTTCCTCTACTCTTTTTTGGGAGATTTGAGAAGAACTGATGTGAATTCTTCTTTAAACATTTTACAGGCTTCCCTGGTGGTGCAGTGGTTGAGAGTCTGCCTGCCGATGCAGGGGACACGGGTTCGTGCCCCGGTCCGGGAGGATCCCACACGCCGCGGAGCGGCTGGGCCCGTGAGCCATGGCCGCTGAGCCTGCGCGTCCGGAGCCTGTGCTCCGCAACGGGAGAGGCCACAACAGTGAGAGGCCCACGTAACGCAATAAATAAATAAATAAATAAATAAAATAAACATTTTACAGAATTCCAGAGGGAAGCCAACTCATCCTGGGCTTTTCTTTGTTAGGAGTTTTTTGATTACCAATTAATTCCCTTTACTTGTTATAGGTCTATTCAGATTTTCCATTTCTTTTTCAGTCAGTTTTGGTAGGGTGTGTGTTTCTATGAATTCCTCCAGTTCAGCTAGGTTATCTAATTTGTTGGTACACGGTAGTTCATAGAATTCTCTTTCAATTATGTAATGTTGGTAGTAATATCCCCACTTCCGTGATTTTAGTAATTTGAGTCTTCTTTTTTTCTTGGTCATTCTTGGTAAAGGCCTGTCAATTTTGTCAATCTTTTCAAAGAATCAACTTTTGGTGTAATTTATTATTTCTATTGATTTTCTATTATCTATTTCATTTCTCTCCATTTTAATCTTTACTATTTCCATCTGTCTGCTTGCTTTGGTTTAGTTTGCTCTTCTTTTTCTAGTTCCTTAACATGGAAGACTAATTTATTGATGTGAGATTTTTCTTATTTTTTAATTTAGGCATTTACAGCTATGAATTTCCCTCTGAGCACTGCTTTAGCTACATACCGTAAGTTTTAATATATTATGTTTTCATTTTCATTCATCACAAAATATTTTTTATTTTCTCTTGTGATTTGTTTTTTGCCCATTGGTTAAGTAGCTTTACTTTACACTTCTCTGGGAACTTTCCAGATTTCATCTTGCTGTTAATTTCCGATTTCATTCCATTGTAGCTGAAGAACATATGTGGCATGATTTCAATCCTTTTAAATTTATTGAGGTTTGTTTTATGGCCTAACACATGGTTTATTCTGGAGAATTGTCCATGTGCATTTGACAAGAACGTCTTTTTAAAAACGTTTGCTTTGTAAAATACTCTGTTAAAAGGATGAAAAGACCAGGTACAGACTGAGAGAAAATATTTGCAAACCGCATATCCAACAAAGTGCTAGTATCTAGAATATATAAAAAACCCTCAAAACTCAGCAGTAAGAAAACCAAACCAAAACAAACAAAAAACCCACAAAGAATCCAATTAGAAAGTGAGCAAAGATGTGAACAAACAATTCCCTGAGGAGGACATACTGATGGCAAATAAGCTCAGAAAAAGACGTTCAATGTCATAAGTCATTAGGGAGATGAAGATTAAAACCACAGTGAGATATCACTATACACCCATTAGAATGGCTAAAGTATAAAATAGTGAAAACATCAATATACTTGCAAGGATATGGAGAGACTAGACCCTTAAGCGTTGCTGGTGGGGATGTAAAATGGTGTCGCTCCTCTGAAAAAAGTTTGGCAGTTTCTTTAAAAAAACTACCATGGGACCCAGCAATTATATTCCTGGGCAATTATGCCAGAGAAGTGAAGACTTATGTTCACCCAAAACCCACAGACAAATGTCCCTGGCAGCTTTATTCATAATAGCCCCAAAACTGGAAGCAACCCAGATGTCCCTTAGTGGGCGAGTTGTTAAACAGACTGTGGTTTCCATACTATGGGATACTGCTTAGCAATTAGAAGGGGCAAACTGCCGACATACAACAACCTGGAAGAATCTTCACTGAACTACAGTGAGTGAAAACAGCCAATCCCACGAGGTTTAAACACTATATGATTCCGTTTATATAAAACTCTTGCAATGACAAAATTATAGAGTTGGAGAACCGATTAGTGGTTGACAGGAGGTAAGAAGGAGGGAGGGGCAGAAAGGAAGAGTGTGTAACTATCTAAGGGCAGCAGGAGAGGTCTCTGTGGGGATGGACTTGGTCTGTATCTTGACTGGACCAACATCAATATCCTGGTGATCGTTTTACAAGACGTTAACACATGTAAATTGGATAAAGAGTACATGGGGAGATCTCTTTTTATTCTTTCTTTCAACTCCATGTGAATCTATACTTAGCTTTTAAAAAAAAAGTTTAATTAAGAAAATCTCCATAGCTAATAGCAGGCCTGAATTCCGTGACTACAATGCATTCGTGTGAGATTCTCATCTCTCACCCTAACTTGCTTGCGTCACAAATTAGGATCACTTCTCCCGTTTCAGTCAGAAAAATCCAAGACTCTCCAGCACTCCAAATACAGGAGAAGAAGTCCAACTATTCATTCACTGGGAAGTCATAAATATTTAGGGGGTGAAAAGTGTTTCTTCTCTTTCTGCAAATGCAACTAATAAAAACAGTAATAAAAAAATCTAGCTGCATGTGGTTGGGCAAAGAGTCAGCCAGATGGGGAACTGAAAAGATGGAGATGCAGAGGACTGTAGCAGATTCGTAAGGATTAAATGACCAGGGTGCTGCTGGGTTTTTCCCCAGGATTAACGTGAATGATTTAAGGTTTTGACTTCTGGGTGCTATAGCCTCCTGGTAAAAAGAGGCCCAATATCACGGATTTGACAGTGTTTTATTTAGAGTTCCGGGTGTTATTTCTCCTGGGGATGAAGACACATTTATTTTTTCATTAGTTACCACTGGTACACACAGAATTTGGATCAAGATGAGCACACAGCAAAAAGAAACGTCAACCCTTGGCAATGGGACTGCAGGATTTTGCAGTGACATGCGCAGCCCTGATGAGTTACATCTAGATCCTTCCGTTTTCACAGCCACTTGTGTCAGGAGAGACACAACTCGAGAAGACACGTTCTCCGAACATGAAGCCTGTTAAGACACGGTGCTGTTTAGTCCTCAAGGGACGTGGCACTTATTAAAATCACACCAGCTCTGCTTTCCGCTGAGATGGACTACACTCTTCCTTTGCTATTTTATTCGCTCCTAAAGTATAACATTGTACCTCACCCGCACTCGGTCTTCAGATCTGTTACAAAATCAAGTTCAACTAAAAGGATGCTCCTAATTCTACCATCACCATGTGGCACCTGGTCAAATCAGTTACACTGACTAAAATTATAAATAAAGGTATTTATGCAGGTTTGACATCTCATGTTTGCATTTTTTTTTTTCCTTTTTTGCAGTACGCGGGCCTCTCACTGCTGTGGCCTCTCCCGTTGCGGAGCGCAGGCTCCGGATGCGCAGGTTCAGTGGCCATGGCTCACGGGCCCAGCCGCTCCACGGCATGTGGGATCCTCCCGGACCGGGGCACGAACCCGTGTCCCCTGCATCGGCAGGCGGACTCTCAACCACTGCACCACCAGGGAAGCCCTCATGTTTGCATTTTTAATGATGGTGTACCCTATGCAAAATAATTCGGCCTGGAAACAATACACAAACAATAAGGCAGGGGAACCCCAAGAATAAGACCGCAACTTTACGTTGATAAATCTGATTTCTGTTTCTCACTTGCTTTATGACTTATTAAATTATTGAGGGATGTAAAGGAGAGAATCACATAATCCTTCTGATCCTCAGTTTTCTGAGTGCATAAAATCGCAACTAAAACATAGCACTTTTGGTAGGAAATTAAAATACAGAGTCCTTTCTATGGCAGTCTACTACAAAACTAAACTAAGAATCACTTTAACCTTGTAAAAGGCCTGTTACCCAGGGTCATCATGATTGACAATGGACGAACAGAAAATAGTTTTGATATCACCACATCAGTACTTTTTAATGGGGAAAAAGAAATAGTATTTTTTTTATCCTGACAGTGTTTTTCAAATTTGATTTTAAATATTAAAATTGTGTTGAATCTTGGCTCTGGGAGCACAGGGACCAGAGTCAACAGAAAATGAGTTCATTCACCTCCTCCAAGTGTCTGCCACCTGCCCCAGCTTTTCCCCCAGACAGTGTGACAATGACAAGAAAACCTCCTCGGAAGGCTTCCCAAGTGGCTCTCCTTTGCTCATGATAACTTTAGCTAGAAAGCTAGCGTTCTATTATGTTTGGATGGCTCTTAAAATTAATACTTTTTAAAATTTCATTTTCTATGCAATTTTCTTTAAAATCCACTAAGAACTTTCTCTCCTTTCTCTCAAACCTCAAAGTACGCCTCTCTCCAAAGCCTTCCCTGTCTCTAGGAAATTAAGCTCCAACCACACAACCTCCAAAACAAATAATTTTTTAAAATGTAACTCAGTAAGACATTACAAATCAGAAAAAGAATATAATACATTAAATTGCTGTTATTCTTATCGGGTAATATTTTTTCTAATTCTCATGTATGCGATTATTTTTCCATTATTGGTCATTTTTCATTTAAACAAGCCTGATAGGGAGCATCTGTCTACTTAATTGCCTTTACAGAGAGAGGCAAACACAGTAATCCAGACACGAAAGAGCATTCTAAACCCTATGGAGTGATGATAGCAGAATGTTTCCAAAGCGACAAGGAAAAAAGAGCACAGCTTCCTATGTTCACATAACGCATTAATTTCATTCATCAGCCAATAGTACCATGAACCAAACAGCAACCACATGCAAAGCCTGGGTCAGGTCTTGGCTTTCAATAGTGAGGGACTGAAGCCAGCCTTGGAAATACGCTCAGGGTTTTGTGAATGAAAAGTGGCACCTGCCATACCAGTAGACAAAGGATGTGGCAGCCACCGAGCCATCACATCACAGCCGCCCCGACGGTGCGCCCGGAGGGAACTCAGGATGGAAGCAGGACGCCCACCACCAAGCCCTCAGCCGCTGCAGCCACCTCCAACCCTATGCCCTGAGAGGACTCAGGATGGGGAAGCACAGGACGCTGGCCCCAGATAGCTGAGGTGCATATCCAAGGGATGATTTCTGTGAGCGCAGACTCTCTCATCTGCCCATATAGAGAAAAGCGCTCTATTCCTTCACTTGAGATGTCTGCTTTGCTTTAATTAACAGTAACCCTTTGATGTTCCGACTACCTGGTTTTTCTTGCAAAAACTCCTCTATATCCTGGCTCCCCCCTTACCTCTTTGGAGCCATCTGAGAGGCTGACTTCAGGGCTCTGGGCTAGGGGCATTGCATGGAAGAACAGTAGGGCCCCTTGGGGAATGAACTCTGAGGAGAAGGCAAAAAAAGGAACAATAAAACCAAATACCAAGAACCTTCAAAAAGGATTGTATGACCTATAGTGACAGGTGATATCACTAATACTGAAAGCTTCCTACATTAATTTTTCTGGCAAAATATTCTTTTACAATATAGTATATGCTTCCTAGGTGTAGGGGTGGTAAGGGAATGAGGCCAAAACGATCCTGTCCCAACACTAATATCTTCTAAGGGTGCATTAGCAAGAAACACAGAAGTCCTCAGAAAGTCCTCAGAATAAAACATAATTCTCAGCTTTTCAGTTGTGCCTGTTTTCAGTCGACAGTAACAAGATTAAAGAGCGCCCCCTACCCCATGACTGCAATGGTAAGGAGTGAGTCTTAAGCTAGAGCCTGAAATGCATTGGTCCCCCAGGACTCAGAGGGGTCACCCCACAGCCCATATGGGTCCTCCCATGTCTCTGTCGGCAACGGGGACGGCGTGGCCAGTCACGTGCACTTAGCGTGCTGGCTGGTCACAAGCAAGGCCTTGGAAAGGGCTCAGGGCTCTTGGTGCTGGGGAGTGAACCCTCACTGTGCAGATACCTCCATCTGCCCAGAAAATCTCCTGCGCCAGGACCGTGTGAGCCCTGCGGTAAAAGGGCTTGAGGCAACGCAGATTGAAAAGCTGAAGCCTTCTGCCTTCCTTTGTTTAGAATCAATCAATCCCATCTCCAACACATCCTTAAAAGCTGAAAAAGCTGCCAGGCCTGAGAAGGGCTCTGCCCTTGTGCTGTGCTAGGCTGATACTCCCTGCGACCACCCATCAGCCGGACTCTGCCACACAGCCTCACTCCTGGGTGACCTTGACTCCCGGGTGACCTTGACATGTCCAGTCAACAGCACCAGACGGCCGGAAGCAGGTGGGCAGGTGCAGCCCTTCCGGCAGGCGCCTGGTCAACTTCCCTACTCTGCACTTTCTAGATTCCGTAACTGCTCAGCAGGATGGCACAGGACTCTGAGTAAAATTATGTACTGCAGCATAATGAATAATAAGCTCAAACCAGCGCTATCTGAGAAATTCCACACACTGGAGTTCCTCAAAAGCGGCATGCTTCTGGAATACATTTGCATAATCGCTCATCACCACACCCAAAGTGCCAACCCTTACCCCTGGGTACGTGTGTGTGAGCTTTCTCATCCATCAGCAAAACAGCAGGATGGGGCCAAGTTCATCATTTAGTGTTGCAGACATAACAGCATTCAGACATAGACCTGGGTTTCCAGTTGAGCAGATCCAAGGCAGAGAAGGGAGGTGGAAGGACTGATGAAGACACAGGGTGTATCAGCCAGAGAGCGAGGGAGGCTCAGACTCCTGTCTGCCACTCCACCCTTCTCTGGAATTCTAGACTATTTAGACTCACAGAATTACGGTGCTAAAGGTCTTACCTTCGTGCTGTCATCCCTCCAAATAGAATTATGAAGGAAGGATCTGTTCGATAAAAGCCATCACTTGCTCTTATTACAAGTCTCTCAATTTCAAGTGACAGAAAACCCAACTGGAAATGGTTTAAGCAAAATCTGGAACTCACTGGTTCACACAGCTGAAAGGTCAATGGAGCCCAGCTGGACTCAGGGGCTAGGATGCATGGTGTCATCAGGAATCATCCTCCACGTCCCTCGGCCCTGCCCATTTGCTGTGTTCTCAGGCCAATTCACACCTCATGGGGACAAAAAGGCTGCCAGCAGCATTAGGCTTGCATCTCACACTATGAAGCCCGGTGGGAAAGATGATTCTCCTCCCCTGCAGGCCTGCCACATCCCAAGTCCCAGGCAGACACAATCCTTCTCTGGAACTCTGGGTTTCACACTTTGCCTTTCTCTTGCCTTTTTGGCCACGGTCTCACCTGCTCGTCTGTTTCTTGCTTACCTGTGGCCTGAAGTCCAGGAAAATGTTTATGCAGGGCTCAGTTTTACTAGAGTGGAATGAAACGTGAGGCAGGCTGCCGGCTGTACATCACAGACTCAGCCCACGTGTCCCCAGCCGCCTGGCTGAGATCTACTGACACTAAGCTCTGAGCTTCTGTGGCTCTTCAGTCTGCCTGGTATCTCCACTTCGTGCTGCATAACTAAGAATGTTTCTTGCTGGCTTCTCTTCACCTCTATCGCTTTTGGAAAGTTCGAGACTTGGTCCGATTTCCCACCCTGGCTGTGCTTGTAAGTCCCGGAATGCACTGCCTCCTCACACGTGTCCTAAACCGTGTCAATCCCGAAACACGCCTCGTGGATCAATAGACACACATGTGGAACCTCAAAGTGACTCCCAGGCATTTTTAAATTGCTCAGAACTCCCAGATTCATATACGCATCAGCCTCGGAGTCCCTTCCGGGGGGAGGATTCCCTAAGACCTTCCATCAGCCCCCAGGAAAAGTGAGGGCATTTCCCGATCCATCTCACAGGCCTATCAAGTTACTTAACAGCCCCGCAAGGTCTGGAACCTGGGCACCCTGGTGCCTCACGTCATTGGTGGTCCTGGGTCTCTCAGTGAGAGAGGCTCCCAGTTCCCGCTCTGGAAATACCAGAGGCAGCAGGCCACACCAAGGGGCCGCCCCTCTGCCTCCCTGCTCAGGGTCCGGGGCTGCGGAGAAGCAGGCGGGGCTGCAGCTCCCGGCCGACCGGGACCTCGGGGAGAAGCACCTCGGCACCACGCTCAGGAATGCGGGAGCATCGCAAGGTTCGAGCAGAATCAGCAAAAGACAAACTCGCCGGCGATGGTCCACACCTGGCCAGGTGGCCCCTCACCACCTCCTGCCGAGCCTGTGGAGGGGCTGCAAGGCTCCTGTGGTCTAGTCATCAGTGAGACAGCTCAGCAAATGAACTGGAGAGTGGCCTTGGGAGAGTCGTGTTGGTTTTGACTTGGGTCACTTTGGACCTGCCTGAGGGCGGAGGAGAGGTTTGGGACCAACGTCTGCTTCTGAGGAGGCGACAGGGCGCATGGCCACCTCTGCCACACCTGCCGCTGCCCCCCACAGAGAGAGGCTGCGCAGATCTCCTCTAGGGACCCAGAGAAGGCCTTTCTGGAGTGAGGCACACAGGGACCCCGGGCCCCGGGCTGCAGCCGCCTTCCCTTCCAGACGGGCTCTCGAGTCAAGAGCAAATGCTTTCACTGACAGTCACTGGTTTTTTTGTTTTATGGGTTTTTGGTTTTTTTTTTTTTTTTTTTTTGCTGTGGGAGATATTTTGAGAGGCTTCGGGACACAATGGAGAGGGCTTGAAATAAGGCCAGACCTGGTTAATATCTTGGATCGGCCACTGCCTTATTCTGTGACTTTGGGCAGGTTACTGAACTTCCCTGAGTCTCCTTTTTCTGATCTGCGAAATGAGAAAAATGAAATTGTACTTCCAAAGTGGGTGTCAGGATGGGAATGAGTATGTCTGAGCAGGTGAGCAGGTGTTCACTAAATACAAAAAGACGACGATCACTCCTGTTACTGCTGCATCGTTCCTACTGCCTTTATTACATTTAATAGTAACATATCCAGGGCCCAACACACTCCTACGTATGCATCCGAGAGCTCTAACAGCCCTAAGACATCTGATAAGGGAGCTTCATGACTTTCTCTCCACAGTAAATTTGTCCAGGTGCTCTGAAAACATATCCATATAAATTGGGGGGTAGCTTAATCGCGAGTTGAAATATATAAATCCCTCCCAGCATACCTGCAAATTTGAATTACGGTGCTGCATTTTACTATTAACACACAAGCCATATAAGCTTCCTGCTTTATACTTAAAAAAGAATGCCTTTTGAGATGCTCAATGCTTTGCACAAAGATCTACAAACTATGCTTAAAACAGCTCACTGGGAAGAGAATATCCAGCAAAATCCTCCCCATTCTGAAAAAGGCAGAAAATAAAGCGTGAAGTTGAGAATTCCTTTTTCTGACTGCCTGAACCAAGTCAGGCATCCATGGCTCTGTACAGCTCATCATCATTAGCAAATCATGAACGAAGACCCAGATGGTGACAGGCAAGCCCACGTGCACACAGCACAAGTGAGGGGGCTCGAGAGATGATGAAGGACAGCGGTGACATCGACCTCTAAGGACTGGAATGTTGAGTTAAAGCCAAGAAGTTGAGAATTGATAGAGGAAATGTAACTTTTGGCTTTTCAGTAAAACACACATGCATGAGAGTGGGATGATGAAGACTTGGCTTGGTAATACCTGAGTAAAATAATTGCGAGGGTTGCAATTTTAAGAGGCATAAATGAGAGCAGAACACAGGACTCAGAGGAAGTAACAGGTCCCCCTACCATGAGCTGAGTAGGTGACACCTGGAGCAGTCTAAGGAGGGCACAGCCAGGGTCAACCCAGGTAACAACTGGATGAGGACGGCTGAGATGCTCAAGGTCTGGACCATTTCACACAAAACACAGATAGGACTGTTAAGCCTGAAGCAGAGACCTGAAGGGAAGGAGAGCTGCCTTCAAACTGGTAAAGGACGGAATGTACAGGAGGCCCCAGGATGCGGGTTGCTCCAGGATCAGCAGGTGTATCCAGGTGACTGGGGTATCCGGGTCATGCCACAAGGAGCAGATTCAGAGCAACCAGAGCCCCAGCTGTGACTGACAAATACCACACGGGCTGCCCAGTGAGACACAAGTCCTGCTCCACCCCGAGTAGGAGGAGGTCGCCCTTCTGTGGACGGTCCAGAGGGGATTCTGTAATTCCAAGGGTCCATGCTAGTCTCTCTTCTATATTACAGACCCAGGAAGGGGCTGGGAAGTAGCACAGTAAGACCCATGAGAGCTCAGAGACTGGCTGAAGTATTCTGACCATCTCTTTTGTTGTTTGATAAACCACAAAAGAGTGGCACTCTGAAGATCTTGTTTTTTCCACTAAGGCAGCTGTGATGCTCAAAGGACAGGACCTGGGCTCTGGGACTGGCTAAGGCCTCAGAATAAACACAGCACCTGATGGTGAAGACTAGTATTTATGGGGCATCTCACGGCACGCTGGTTGTGGATGTGATGCTCCGTGGTCTACACGTGTATTCTTTCATGGGTTGACTGTGTTCTGCCATTTCAGAAATGATTTCAGGTAGGTTGCAAGGATACATAACATATGTCTAGACTTAACGGAATTAAAAGTTGAAATGATAGCACCCAGAAATATAGGGAAGGAAAACAAAATGGGCACAGGGTTAATTTGGTGTTCATGACTTCTGGGAGGCACATAGAGACCGTCATCCCATTTTACACGAGTCCACTGAGGCTCACAGGCTGAATAATTTCCGAAAGTCAAACACCTAACCGAGCATACGGGCTGGGATTTTATTCAAGGTCTGACTGACCGCAAAGCTGGTGCTTTCTGAGGGAACGTCATTGCCTCAGGGAGAGCTGAGGATGAAGTGACACAGATTATCTTCTTGCTGACTAGGCTGAGACCAAGGGCATGGAATGCAGAGTCGAGTTTTTTGCAGACCAATCACATGGAATGATTCCTATCTTAAAGCCCAGCACGGTGGCCCACATACATGCTTACCGTATACTTGTTGACAAGGATAACGCCCAGAACAATTGAACATTTTAAAACCAACCCAGAGGATATAATAGAAATGTAACAGCCAGGAAGCTCTATTTGCCCTTCAGGTAGCTGCTATGTGTGTCTCCTCATAGCTATGGTATTTAACATTTTATAGAAGACTTTTGATGTCTGAAAGCAAAGTCATTGTTAATGGGATTTTTCCTTCTTTAGGGCTGAAGACAGTTGACTCCTTTAGGAGTGAGACACTGGCTAAGATAACCAGGGCCATGAGTCACATATATACTTTCCAGCCTAAACATCTGTTTCACGTTAATAACAAAGTTTGGTTATTTAGCAATTGTTTATATGTAAAGAGAAGGATGATGAATCACAATATCACAATGTGTTTCTAAAGCCTCCTTTCTAAAGGAGGCACCGCAAGCTGGTGGAGGAGTAAGACGTGAAGATCACCTTCCTCCCCACAAATACATCAAAACTACATCTACATGTGGAACAGCTCCTACAGAACACCTGCTGAACGCTGGCAGAAGACCTCAGACCTCCCAAAAGGCAAGAAACTGTCCCCACGTGATCCAGGGACAACTTCCCCGGGAGAACGCACGGCACGCCTCAGGCTGCTGCAACATCACGCCGGCCTCTGCCGCCGCAGGCCCGCCCCGCACGCCGTGCCCCTCCCTCCCCGCTCCCGGCCTGAGTGAGCCAGAGCCCCCGAAGCAGCTGCTCCTTTAACCCCGTCCTGTCTGAGTGAAGAACAGACGCCCTCCCGAGACCTACATGCAGAGGCCGGGCCAAATCCAAAGCTGAACCCCAGGAGCTGTGAGAACAAAGAAGAGAAAGGGAAATCTCTCCCAGCAGCCTCAGAAGCAGCGGATTAAAGCTCCACAATCAACCTGATGTACCTGCATCTGTGGAATACCTGAATAGACAACGAATCATCCTAAATTGAGGCGGTGGACTCTGGGAGCAACTGTAGACTTGGGGTTTGCTTTCTGCATCTAATTTGTTTCTGGTTTTATGTTTAGCTTAGTTTAATATTTAGAGCTTATTACCACTGATAGATTTGTTAACTGATTTGGTTGCTCTCTTCCTTTATTTTAACATATATGTATATTTTTTTTCCTTTTCCTCTTTTTGTGAGTGTGTATGTGTATGCTTCTTTGTGTGATTTTGTCTCTATAGCTTTGCTTTTGCCATTATTCCTAGGGTTCTGATTGTCTGTTTTTTGTTTTTTTAGGGGTTTTAAGTATAGTTTTTAGAACTTGTTACCATTGGTGGATTTGTTTTTTGGTGTGGTTGCTCTCTCTTTCTGTTTTTATTTATTACTTTTTAATTTTTAATATTTTTTACTTTAATAACTTTATTTTATTTACTTTTTTCCTTTCTTTCTTTTTTTTTTTCCTCCCTTTTCCTCTGAGCCATGAGGCTGACAGGGTCTTGGTGCTCTGGCCTGGTATCAGGCCCGAGTCTCTGAGGTGGGAGAGCCGAGTTCAGGACATTGGTCCACCAGAGACATCCTGGCCCCATGTAATATCAAACGGCAAAAGCTCTCCCAGAGATCTCCATCTCAATGCCAAGACCCAGGTCCACTCAACGACCAGCAAGCTACAGTGCTTTGATACCCTATGCCAAACAACTAGCAAGATAGGAACACAACCCCACCCATTAGCACAGAGGCTGCCTAAAATCATAATAAGGTCACAGACACCCCAAAACACACCACCGGACATGGTCCTGCCCACCAGAAAGACAAGATCCAGCCCCATCCACCAGAACACAAGCACCAGTCCCCTCCATCAGGTAGCCTACACAAACCATTGAACCAACCTTAGCCACTGGGGACAGACACCAAAAACAATGGGAACTACGAACCTGCAGCCTGCAAAAAAGGAGACCACAAACACAGTAAGTTAAGCAAAATGAGAAGACTGAGAAACACACGGCAGATGAAGGAGCAAGGTAAAAACCCACAGGAACAAACAAATGAAGAGAAAATAGGTGGGGCTTCCCTGGTGGCACGGTGGTTAAGAATCTGCCTGCCAATGCAGGGGACACGGGTTTGAGCCCTGGTCTGGGAAGATCCCACATGCCACGGAGCAACTAAGCCCGTGCGCCACAACTACTGAGCCTGTGCTTTAGAGCCCGTGCACTGCAACTACTGAAGCCCGTGAGCCACAACTGCTGAGCCCACAAGCCACAACTACTGAAGCCCATGTGCCTAGAGCCCGTGCTCCACAACAAGAGAAGCCACCACAATGAGAAGCCCGCGCACTGCAACTAAGAGTAGACCCCACTCGCTGCAACTACAGAAAGCCTGTGCGCAGCAACGAAGACCCAATGCAGCCAAAACTAAATAAATAAATAAATTTATTTAAAAAAAAAAAAGAAGAAACTAATACTTTAAAAAAAGAGGAAATAGGCAGTCTACCTGAAAAAGAATTCAGAGTAATGATAGTAAAGATGATCCAAAATCTTGGAAACAGAATGGAGAAAATACAAGAAATGTTTGACAAGGACCTAGAAGAACTAAAGAGCAAACAAACAGTGATGAACAACACAATAAATGAAATTAAAAATTCTTTAGAAGCAATCAATAGCAGAATAATGAGGCAGAAGAACGGATAAGTGACCTGGAAGATAAAATAGCGGAAATAACTACCGCAGAGCAAAATAAAGAAAAAAGAATGAAAAGAATTGAGGACAATCTCAGAGACCTCTGGGACAACATTAAACTCACCAACATTCGAATTATAGGGGTCCCAGAAGAAGAGAAAAAGAAAGGGACTGAGAAAATATTTGAAGAGATTATAGTTGAAAACTTCCCTAACATGGGAAAGGAAATAGTCAATCAAGCCCAGGAAGCACAGAGATTCCCATACAGGATAAATCCAAGGAGAAACATGCCAAGACACATATTAATCAAACTATCAAAAATTAAATACAAAGAAAAAATATTAAAACCAGCAAGGAAAAAGCAACAATTAACATACAAGGGAATCCCAATAAGGTTAACAGCTGATCTTTCAGCAGAAACTCTGCAAGTCAGAAGGGTGTGGCAGGACATATGTAAAGTGATGAAAGGGAAAAACCTACAACCAAGATTACTCTACCCATCAAGGATCTCATTCAGATTCCATAGAGAAATTAAAACCTTTACAAACAAACAAAAGCTAAGAGAATTCAGCACCACCAAACCAGCTTTACAACAAATGCTAAAGGAACTTCTCTAGGCAGGAAACACAAGAAGGAAAAGACTTACAATAACAAACCCAAAACGATTAAGAAAATAGTAATAGAAACATACATATCGATAACTACCTTAAATGTAAATGGATTAAATGCTCCAACCAAAAGACAGAGACTGGCTGAATGGATACAAAAACAAGACCCATATATATGTTGTCTACAAGACCCACTTCAGACCTAGGGACACATACAGACTGAAAGTGAGGGAATGGAAATAGATATTCCACACAAATGGAAATCAAAAGAAAGCTGGAGTAGCAATTCTCATACCAGACAAAATAGACTTTAAAATAAAGACTATTACAAGAGACAAAGAAGGACACTACATAATGATCAAGGGATCAATCCAAGAAGAAGATATAACAATTGCAAATATTTATGCACCCAACATAAGAGCACCTCAATACATAAGGCAAATGATAACAGCCATAAAAGGGGAAATCGACAGTAACACAATAATAGTGTGGGACTTTAACACCCCACTTTCACCAATGGAAAGATCATCCAAAATGAAAATAAATAAGGAAACACAAGCTTTAAATGATACATTAAACAAGATGGACTTAACTGATATTTATAGGACATTCCATCTATTACAAATGGAATTACATTCCATTTGTAATCCCAAAACAGCAGATTACACTTTCTTCTCAATTGCTCATGGAACATTCTCCAGGATAGATCATATCTTGGATCACAAATGAAGCCTTGGTAAATTTAAGAAAATTGAAATTGTATCAAGTATCTTTTCCAACCACAGCGCTATGAGACTAGATATCAATTACAGGAAAAAATCTGTAAAAAATACAAACACATGGAAGCTAAACAATATACTACTAAATAACCAAGAGATCACTGAAGAAATCAGAGGAAATCAAAAAATACCTAGAGACAAATGACAATGAAAACACGGCAACCCAAAACCTATGGGAGGCAGCAAAAGCAGTTCTAAGACGGAAGTTTATAGCAATACAATCCTACCTCAAGTAACAATAAACATCTAACATAAACAACCTAACATTATGCCTAAAGCAATTAGAGAAAGAAGATCAAAAAACCCCCAAAGTTAGCGAAGGAAAGAAATCATAAAGATCAGATCAGTAATAAAAGAAATGAAGGAAATGATAGCAAAGATCAATAAAACTAAAAGCTGGTTCTTTGAGAAGACAAACAAAATTGATAAACCATTAGCCAGACTTATCAAGAAAAAAAGGGAGAAGACTCAAATCAATAGAATTAGAAATGAAAAAGGAGAAGTAATAACTGACACTTCAGAAATACAGAGGATCATGAGACATTACTACAAGCAACTATATGCCAATAAAATGCAAAACCTGGAGGAAATGGACAAATTCTTAGAAAAGCACAACCTTCTGAGACTGAACCAGGAAGAAATAGAAAATAGAAACAGACCAATCACAAGCACTGAAATTGAAACTGTTATTAAAAGTCTTTCAACAAACAAAAGCCCAGGACCAGATGGCTTCACAGGCGAATTCTATCAAACATTTAGAGAAGAGCTAACACCTATCCTTCTCAATCTCTTGCAAAATATAGCAGAGGGAGGAACACTCCCAAACTCATTCTACGAGGCCACCATCACCCTGATACCAAAACCAGACAAGGATGTCACAAAAAAAGAAAACTACAGGCCAATATCACTGATGAACATAGATGCAAAAATCCTCAACAAAATACTAGCAAACAGAATCCAACAGCACATTAAAGAATCATACACCATGATTAAGCAGGGTTTATCTGAGGGATGCTAGGATTCTTCAATAATGCAAATCAATCAATGTGATACACCATACTAATAAATTGAAGGAGAAAGACCATATGATCATCTCAATAGATGCAGAAAAAGCTTTCGACAAAATTCAACACCAATTTATGATAAAAAATCCTCAGAATGTAGGCATAGAGGTAACTTACCTCAACATAATAAAGGCCATATATGACAAACCCACAGCCAACATTGTTCTCAATGGTGAAAAACAAACAATTTCCACTAAGATCAAGAAAAAGAAAAGGTTGCCCACTCTCACCACTCTTATTCAACATAGTTTTAGAAGTTTTAGCCACAGCAATCAGAGAAGAAAAAGAAATAAAAGGAATCCAAATCAGAAAAGAAGAAGTAAAGCTGTCACTGTTTGCAGATGATGTGATACTATACATACAGAATCCTAAAGATGCTACCAGAAAACTACTAGAGCTCATCAATGAATTTGGTAAAGTACCAGGATACAAAA
Source organism: Grampus griseus (assembly GCF_964374135.1). Classification (NCBI taxonomy): domain Eukaryota; kingdom Metazoa; phylum Chordata; class Mammalia; order Artiodactyla; family Delphinidae; genus Grampus; species Grampus griseus. Next base: position 6,748,520 of record NC_139010.1, read on the forward strand.
TTAATGCACAGAGATCTCTGGCATTCCTATACACTAATGACGAAAAATCTAAAAGAGAAATTAAGGAAACACTCCCATTTACCATTGCAACAAAAAGAATAAAACACCTAGGAATAAACCTACCTAAGGAGACAAAAGACCTGCATGCAGAAAACTATAAGACACTGATGAAAGAAATTAAAGATGATACAAACAGATGGAGAGATATACCATATTCTTGGATTGGAAGAATCAACATTGTGAAAATGACTATACTACCCAAAGCAATCTACAGATTCAATGCAATCCCTATCAAACTACCAATGGCATTTTTCACAGAACTAGAGCAAAAAATTTCACAATTTGTATGGAAACACAAAAGACCCCAACAGCCAAAACAATCTTGAGAAAGAGAAACAGAGCTGGAGGAATCAGGCTCCCAGACTTCAGACTATACTACAAAGCTACAGTAATCAAGACAGTATGGTACTGGCACAAAAACAGAAATACAGATCAGTAGAACAGGATAGAAAGCCCAGAGATAAACCCATGCACATATGGTCACCTTATCTCTGATAAAGGAAGTAAGAATATACAGCGGAGAAAAGACAGCCTCTTCAATAGTGGTGCTGGGAAACCTGGACAGCTACATGTAAAAGAATGAAATTAGAACACTCCCTAACACCATACACAAAAATAACCTCAAAATGGATTAAAGACCTAAATGTAAGGCCAGACACTATAAATCTCTTAGAGGAAGAGATAGGCAGAACACTCCATGACATAAATCACAGCAAGATCTTTTTTGACCCACCTCCTAGAGAAATGGAAATAAAAACAAAAGTAAACAAATGAGACCTATTGAAACTTAAAAGCTTTTGCACAGCAAAGGGAACCATAAACAGGACGAAAAGACAACCCTCAGAATGGGAGAAAATATTTGCAAACGAAGCAACTGACAAAGGATTAATCTCCAAAATATACAAGCAGCTCATGCAGCTCAATATCAGAAAAACAAACAACCCAATCCAAAAATGGGCAGAAGACCTAAATAGACATTTCTCCAAAGAAGATATACAGATTGCCAACAAACACATGAAAGAATGCTCAACATCACTAATCATTAGAGAAATGCAAATCAAAACTACAATGAGGTATCATCTCACACCGGTCAGAATGGCCATCATCAAAAAATCTACAAACAATAAATGCTGGAGAGGGTGTGGAGAAAAGGGAACCCTCTTGCACTGTTGGTGGGAATGTAAATTGATATAGTCACTATGGAGAACAGTATGGAGGTTCCTTTAAAAACTAAATATAGAACTACCATACGACCCAGCAATCCCACTACTGGGCATATACCCTGAGAAAACCATAATTCAAAAAGAGTCATGTACCACAATGTTCATTGCAGCACTATTTACAATAGCCAGGACATGGAAGCAACCTAAGTGTCCATCAACAGATGAATGGACAAAGAAGATGTGGCACACATATACAATGGAGTATTACTCAGCCATAAAAAGAAACAAAAGTGAGCTATTTGTAGTGAGGTGGATGGACCTAGAGTCTGTCACACAGAGTGAAGTAAGTCAGAAAGAGAAAAACAAATACCGTATGCTAACACATATATATGGAGTCTAAAATGGTTGTGAAGCACCTAGAGGCAGGACAGGAATAAAGACGCAGACAGAGAGAATGGACCTGAGGACACGGCGGACAGGAAGGGTAAACCGGGACGAAGTTGAGAGAGTAGCATGGACATATATACACTACCAAGTGTAAAATAGATAGCTAGTGGGAAGCAGCCGCATAGCACAGGGAGATCAGCTCGGTGCTTTGTGACCACCTAGAGGGGTGGGATAGGGAGGGTGGGAGGGAGATGCAAGAGGGAGGGGATATGGGGATAGAGGTATATGTCTAGCTGATTCAGTTTGTTATACAGCAGAAACTAACACAACCATGTAAAGCAATTATACTCCAATAAAGATGTTAAAAAAAAATACTCTGACATAAGGGGATTTATAAACACCAGGCACTGTTATTATAGTGCATTTGCTATTGCTGCCTATAAGTTAAATGGAGACAGCAGGCAGGACTCATCAAGACCAATTTTAAAGACCTTCTTAGTTAAGAACAGTTTAATAGTGCACAGCCTGACGGTAGTGAATGAAATCCAGATTACGATTTCCTTTCCCTTTTACATAATATTGTTGGATTTAATTCATTTAAGAAATAGTTACAGAACATTTTCTGTGTGCGTGACCCCGTAGGGACACAAAGATGAATAAAAACAAGTCCAGGCTTGGAGGTAGAGTCAGTCCACACCAATCCTTGGTACAATGTACTGATGGTCACAGAGCAAATTTATCTTCCAAAGGTGACCACTACAGTACCTCTCATCCGACAAGTGCTTCCTGAACCTTCCATTCATCCATCAGGAGGTGGAATATGATACCCCTCTTTGTGAGTCTGTGTGTGGGTGGGTGGAAGTGGAGGGAGTGGGGGAGGGAAGGGCACTCGGTGAGAAGGGCACAGCCGAGGGCGGGCTGGGAATGAAAACTGCACAATATGCGATGTATGAAATAGTACTGTGGGAGATTAGGACTCAGGTGAGGTGGGTCTATATTTGTGCTCCTATATGATAGCCTCGAGTCACATGCGGCTACTTAAATGTAAGTGAATTAAAATTCAATAGAATTAAAACCTCAGCCACACTAGCCCTGTCCCAAGCGCTGGGAGGGCTCCCATATTGGACAAGGTAGATAGAGCATTTACATCAGTGCTGGGCTCTGAGGTACGTCTCCTTGTCGCCCAGGCAGCAGTGTCCCACCGCGGGCTTCTGAGACAGTGGGACCTGGTGCTGTGTCTGCGGAATCAACCAGGGAGCAGGTTAGTTAGGTGGGCAGAGGATACGTTTGTCACCAGCCCCCAGTGAGGAGTGGCGTTGGAGGACAAAAAGTCTGCAGATTTCAAGACAGCCCAGGCTGGGGAAAACAGACGGGCCAGAGTCACCAGGTAGCTGGTGATTTACTTATCGGTTCCATAGAGTATGAAAACGGTTCCGTTACGGTACAGGGCTCGCTGGAGACTTGCAAAAACCAAAGGCAGCTTAGGAGGTTTGGAAGAAAAATCAAAGGACTGGAAAGTGAAGGAGCAGGGGTGGAAAGGAAGAGGAGGCCAGGAGAGGGGATGGCAAGTGCCCCCTCATCACACCCCCAGGGTGGGGCTGGCGACCATGGCACCCACTGGCAGATCGTGGTCACTGTCGTGAGAGGGGAGAATATCTCTCAGTCAGTGGTGGGACGGCGAGTAAACACTCAATTACCCTAACAACTGCTTCTCTGTATCGGACTGAAAAGAAATGGTAGGAGCAGCTACAGAGACACTCACAAATAAGAACAGGAAAAGTCATTAGTGTTTGAAATAAAAACCAACAGTTTCAGATACAGAGAATGGGCTTTCCAGAGGGCTTGCAGGGATCCAGATGAGATTTCCTGCCATTTCCTTTCCTGGTACCCACCACTCTTACTGTCCTGAATTCCATCACTGATCTTTTTTTTTTTTTTTTTGGCGGTACGTGGGCCTCTCACTGTTGTGGCCTCTTCCGTTGCAGAGCACAGGCTCCGGACGCGCAGGCTCAGCGGCCATGGCTCACGGGCCCAGCCGCTCCGCGGCATGTGGGATCCTCCCGGACTGGGGCACGAACCCGTGTCCCCTACACTGGCAGGCAGACTCTCAACCACTGCGCCACCAGGGAAGCCCCATCACTGATCGTTTAAGCAGATGATCACAGGGCTCTGTATTCTGAGCTTAAACACAAGTTGACAAGAGGCTTCCAGCTGGCTGCGTTCGGCATCAGCGTCTCTCCCCACCCCTCAGTGGGACTGAACATTTTCCCCACCTTGGCTCCTTCAGAGAGACCTAGGAAAGGCAGGATGTCCTTATGCGTTGCCACAGCCTCTGCTGTCCCCTTCTCATCCTAGCACAGCCGACCAAAGCCCCGACATGCAACGGAGTGCTACACTGGGGGAAAGAATGGATCACAACATCACCAATTCTTTGTGAGACTGAATAAGGAAACACTCCAGTAGCCCAGACTTATAAGTAACCCACGTAAACTGACAATTCAGACCTCGGGGTACGGTGCCGAGCAGGTAGCTGAATCTCGGCGGGGAGGAGGCTAAATAAGAAAATCCCAAACTTGCGTTGCACAGGCGTTAGGATGTCTCCCCTCAGTAAAAGCGTCTCACAAAGATTTCTCCATTCCCCTTTCTACTGGGGAAGCTTCACACCCCCTCCAGCTCAAAGGGGATGCGATTTGCTTATCAACTTCTCCCCCCCCCGCCCGCCAAAAAAACTGGTTCCTAACTTCTCTGAGAATAGGAGACAAAAAGAAATCTTTTGTGTTACAGAGCACGTTTAAAATATCTTGCACTTTCTTGCATAGTTAAAAGCACATGAGATTGCCACACTTCTTATTCACAAGCGTTTGCACTTTCCAGAAGTGCGATTTTTAAGAGCTCCACAAAGGTTCCCCCAAATTGTTTTCTCCTTAAAAAGCATAAAGACAAGCCAGCGCTGGTGGTTTTCTTTTCCTTCTGACTCTGTAAATACGCACCGCATCTCTTTAGACAAATGCCAAAGAGGACTCTTGTTTACGTGCATATTTCAAGACGGCTTCACTCGTAGAGCAAAAAGCCCACCTCTCTTAAAAGATGAGGAATCCGTGGGACACACAAGGGGCCTTCCCCACCTCTTGGTGGTCTCCCAGCACTGGCTTACCTTGGGGTGCTCCGGTTTGGTTGGATTTCCCCAGGACCCATAAATGTGAGGTCCTGGGGATGGGATACCTGTTAGCATGGGTCAGGTGGGGACAGGGTTTCCAGGCAGGGCAGTCAGAGAAGAATCCCACCAGCGCAGGCCAGCATGATGCTTACTTTGTTCTAGGTGCTTTAGGTCTATTAACTCGTATTCTCCCCACAAGGCTGTGAAGTAGGCCTTATTCCTTTGCCCCCATTTTACAGAAGAGGAGAGAGGCCTTGAGGTCACCAGCATCGAGGGGGGAGGCGAGGTGTGAGCCCAGGCAGGCTGGCGGCCCAGGCTGTGTTTTCATCACGACGCCCTACCACCTGCCCCAGAAGGACGTGCATCTTCCGTGCACATAAACCATCTAACCACACAGATCTCCTAACTTAACGCTGGCCTCTGTGAGACGTGAAGGGCGCATTGTAAAGTGGCAGAGCGGCAGAAAAGGTAGACACGTTACAGAAGATGGATTAGGGCTTGGACACAATAGCCCAGATATGGCTAGTAAATTAGGGCAGATGAGATCTGCAACGGAAGACGATCCCAGCTGGAGACAGGCTGGCCCGCCCCACCTCCTCCTCTGGCTGTTCTCAGGCCCTCCCCCGACAAATCATTAACAACTCTTGAAAGTTACTCAGTTACCCATCACTCCTCCCTCCCCACCACTCCTGAAAAAATCACTGCCCTCGCTCCATCACTGTTTGCTTGAGGAAATTCATGACTGACTGGTCTAAACAGTCAAGACAGAGTGCAGAAATCATCTTCTACAAGTTTAATGATGCTCAGAAAAAATGGTATGCTCTCCTGTGTTGAGCTGCGACGCAGGTACACTTGTACATGACATGTATATTTCAAAGGCCCACAGAAGGGAGCCGTGCCCCCCAGGGGTAATCTCACCTCGGCTCCTGAGACAACCTCTCTGAGGGCAACTGCTGAGAGTGGGTGGTGATATCTCACTTTCCTTCACAACTGGTGAAACCTAGACTAGTACCTGACTGCAAATTTGCCATCGGTCAGGCTTGGTCCAGAGCCTGGAAGCCCCCGTGCTGAGTGGATAACTGGGTGGGTGGAGGGAGTTTGCTAGGGCTGCCCCACAGGAGGGCAAAGCATGAAGCCTGGACTTTTCATAGAAAAGGTCAAGGAGCATCCTGAACATGAATCCTAGGAAAGCAAGTCAGCAACGATTTTAGGATCTTACTTGTAGTTTTTCTCCCAGAATTTCACTGGCCTGACATACGATGTGATAAAAATGACACTCCCAAGAAACGGGCTCAGTGGAGTAGAAAAGATCGACGTGGCAAACGCCTGAAAGAAAAGCATGGCGGAATCTGAGGATTTTGAGTTAAGGAAAAAAAAGAAGTGTTCATGATTATTCTTCCACATAGTATTTGCGATTTTGACTAGTTTATATGAAAGCCATTTTCTCACCAAGGAAAGAAAGAAGGGCCTACCCGTGATCTCTCTATGTACATATTTGGAAATATAAAACTTTCAATAATATCCTGCTAGGTCTCATTTCACCCCCATGAAAACCAAATGATTCTCATAAAAATCCCAGCAGTCTCAGCATGATTCGTGGCAAAGATTTAATATCTAAGATTTGAAAAAAACAGTTTCTTTTTACTGAGATATTGTTAGCTGAACCAAACATACTGTGGTACATTCACTAAGGTATCAAGCAGCTTTATAAATAATTAAAAGTAAATTACACTTGGAAAGTAAATAAATAGCATTGTTTGGGAAGATAGCATCTCTATTCCTCAAAGAATCTTTTCCCACTATTCAAAAATATGTATCTTTTTTATCATACACTGAACACCAATGGCTCGATTCAACTCATGTCTGGTTTATAAGCTTAAAATGTGTACTCACGTCCCAGCATGCCGTAGGCTAAGCCACCACCCTGGCACTCGGTACGGGTTTCCCACTTCTTGGCATGCCTCAGTTTCACACACTCTGATCAGAAATGTAATTGTTCAATATAAAAATTAGTATGGCCCTCACTTTGGGCTTAAGCCCAACTAATTGATCTCTGGAAATCTGGGGGAGGTGCCAGAAGGGCTGGTCCCTCCCCAGTCTCACTCCATCGTTGGAGAACTTCTCCCGGCTGTCAATCACGGGGCCTTTGATTTGTTAAAACCAGAGGTGGCAGAGGTCAGCGGGGGGCCAGACAGCCCAGGTTTTACATATGCACATGGTTCCTTGTCCTTCAGGGTGAGGGCTGGGAGGGTTCTGCTGCAGGTCTGACCTGATCTCCTACAAGGCTGATTTTCCCACCTGGAAGGGGACGTGGCTGCACAGATGGAGGTCTTGTTTTTTAGCCCATGTTTCAAAAGTTCTGGCAGAAAGTAAGAAATGCCTAAATGTCTGTCACAGATAGGAAGATTCTGTGTTTCATTACCTACCAGAGCACGGAAGGGCTTTCCCATATTATCAGTGGCAGGGCCTAGTTATGTGATAGGGACCCTCACAGCCCCACTTCCATGTAACCGCAAAGAAGGGAGGGAGCCTTGCTTGTCTGCAGGCACTTCCCAGTGCACTTGCATAGATTCAAGCTCAGCGTTTTCCTTCAGGGGCAGCTGTGTCATTCTTTTTTCCATTTGCTATTTATTTCCAAACCTCTTCAGAAGTGAAATAACACATCCTCCATTAATAGTGTTGAACTGTCTGGGTATCAAAACGATCTCGATTGTGCTACAATTTCACTCCGATTCCTTTTATTTTGACCTGGGTTCAGATGCAGAACTCCAGAATAAGGAGCTACTGTGACATCTATCATCACCCAACAGTTTCTTCTTCATCGGGAAGCTGGAAGGATCGAAATACCTCTGCCACAGAACATACCAATGTAACTATTCCCCTTGTCACAGGAAGAAAAAAAGAACTTCATGGGAGATGCCATCGAAGGAAGGTACTGAAAACACCTGAGAAAGCAGAGCGGGGTCACAGGGGAGATTCCTGAGGAGGGTGTTGGGTGAGGGGAAGGTGACAGGGGGCACTGTGGGGTTTGCAGAAGATCCAGGACAAAGTTAAGTGGAACTGGGGCTGGGTAGGAGGCTGCGTGGGCCGGCACTGCCGTTCTTTTGGGTTCTAAGCGTTTCCCCAAAGATTACGTTATCCGTTTTTTAAATGCCAGAAACAGTTATCCAGAAATTAAGAAACGAGGAAAATACTGCTAGCCTGTAAATGAAGTTCAAATTTGGGAGGAAAGGAAATGAAGCTTCACAGGTCAGAGGTAGGGCAGAAGTGAACAGATGGCCTCAAAGGTTAGCTTATTTAGGGGAGATCAGAAAAGGAATATAGCGCTCTTGGGGAAATACGCAAGATCGTGACTGTAATGGCTAAGGCAGTCCCGAGAAACATGCAGCCTTCTTTACTTTTTGAGAGCCAAGAGGTGGGCCAAAGGGCTAGACGGTGACTCCTTAAAAAGCTTCAAGTTTACCTGAGTACACTTAAAATGAAAATATCAACGTTAATACTTAAAAAAAAATAACTGGAAGCTCGAAAGGATATACCAAATAGAGAGCGGCCTTTCCAATACGCACATTTAACAGAGCTAATACAGCTAAGTCTGTCTAATTATTAGAAAACAATGGTGTTGCATGGTCTCTACACATATTAAAAGGGTGGGCATGCCTATCTTTCCCTGGAGGTTACAAGCTCAGAAACTGACAGAGGCTACCGAGGGAGAAAACATGCTAGGACTGGAAAAAGCAATTTAATAAACAGGGCCCCGCTGGCCTGAAAGTTAATTCAATTCCAAAATGGAGCAAATTAGCCCCTTCTCAAAGCCAGGATGGAACCCACAGCTTCTTAATAGAGTGATAAACTCATTAACATTTCAAAATTAGTCAAGATCCAGGGCTGGCATTTAGGAACCTGATGGCCTTGTCTTGATGGCATATATATCTGGTTTCTTTTTTTTTTTTTTTTTTTTGTGGTACGCGGGCCTCTCACTGTTGTGGCCTCTCCCGTTGCGGAGCACAGGCTCCGGACACGCAGGCTCAGCGGCCATGGCTCACGGGCCCAGCCGCTCCGCGGCATGTGGGATCTTCCCGGACCGGGGCACGAACCCACGTCCCCTGCATCGGCAGGCGGACTCTCAACCACTGCGCCACCAGGGAAGCCCCTATATCTGGTTTCTTAAACGAGCTCATTACATTCTGCACGGTATGCTGTTGGGCCCCACATAGCAAATAGCTACCTTCACAACTGATGCAGGATGGGAAAGTGTCTCTGGGTGATGGGGTAGGGGCGCTGGAAGCCCTGGAAGCCATCACACAACTGCAGTGGTCAGGCTCCACAGCCAGCTCGAAGGGTCTATAACTTAGCAGAGGCAGGAGGTGGGTTTCACTGACGGGAACAGTTTTAGGCACAAAGCACTGGGATCGACTGTATTCTAAAACTAAATGCCCAATAAAGCCTGCATCTCAGATGTGTTCAATTTCTCACGAGAACCAGTCCGTCCATCGCGAAAGTGCTTAGATTTAACGCCCGCTGTGTTCAGTCTGAGATGGACCCCAGTGCTGCCTTTATCCTTAGCGGAGATATTAAGCGCCAGATACTATGTGCTTGTGTGTGACCCCTCGACGCACATAAAGGTCAGGTAATTGAAAGTTACAGCTTCCAGAACAGTTTTAATTCGGCTACGGAACTACAGGAGTAATTAGTATTACCGGACTCATCCAACAAGGCATAAAGGGGCCACAAGAAACGCTACAGATCTATGTGAGACCAAAGTTAGAATAAAATTGGGAACCACCACTTCAAGTTTTAAGTTCTTAGTGCAACTCCTCAACTGCAAATTTACACCCATCTCATCATTTTCATCTAATAAACAGGATTTAAATTCTAGACAGGATACCCGAGACACACACCAGAAATAAATAAAAATCCCCTCACTCTTTCATCTCGCTCTGTTTTAAGGGATTCCGTTTAGAAAAACTAAAATGACTGGCATTCTAGAAAACGTTATAGGAAAGGGGTGATACGCAAGCTCACGCTTTTGTGATCATTTTTCCTGATCCTGTTCCTCCACATAACCGTGAAACACTTTACAAATATCAGTGCAGGTCTAAGAATAGGAACACGGAACAATGCGTTGTGAGGACAGCTCTGGGTATGCTTAATAATTTAAAAAAAAATAAGTTGGAAGGACAGCATTTTAAAAAAATCTAGAATGTATTATCACAATGAATATCCCATGTCTGTTTCTATCCCTGTACCCAAAGTTGAGACCCAGGGGTTCCTTAAGAACTGTCTTCAGGAGCCTTATGCAACCTTCAGGAAAGAAAGCTCTGTTTGGCCATTAAAATCGGCTCACAGCACCCCCAGTGGATGCCAGCCAAGAACTGCGCTTCACACACATCAGTGGATGAGAATCCCAGAAAGGCTTGTGCAGATGGACATTCCAGGGTCCTCCCCGCGAAATGTGATTTTAAAAGTATGTGCTGACCCCAGGAATCTACTTTTTTAAACAAGCTCCTCCAGGGATTCTGATCTAAGGAGTCCCTGAACCACATCTCGAGAAATACAAATTCAGAAAGTATAAATTCACTGGGGGGACTTCCCTGGTGGTGCAGTGGTTAAGAATCCGCCTGCCAATGCAGGGCACACAGGTTTGAGCCCTGGTCCGGGAAGATCCCACATGCCGCAGAGCAACTAAGCCCGTGCACCACAACTACTGAGCCTGTGCTCTAGAGCCTGCAAGCCATAGCTACTGAGCCCACGTGCCACAACTACTGAAGCCCGCGTGCCTAGAGCCCGGGCTCCGCAACAAGAGAAGCCACCGCGACGAGAAGCCCGCGCACCGCAACGAAGAGTAGCTCCCGCTCGCCACAACTAGAGAAAGCCCGCGCGCAGCAACCAAAACCCAATGCGGCCAAAAATTAAAAAAGAAAAAAAAAGAATATTTCTGTTTAATCTCTCTCTCTTCAAAAGTATTCTTGATTTTTCTCTTTCTCCCTCTCTCCAAACACATCATGCAGACACACACGCACATACAATTTAGCTATCTGTGTCAAAGTGATCTTTAGAAGGAGGATGTCAAGTTGTTTTGAAGTAAATTAAAACTAATTATCTTTATGGAAACACTTCAAAATAGACAAAGAAACCAAACAAAACTACAAATGATAAAATTAGGCTCCTTGGCTAATGATAACAAAACCATAAATTTTTTTTTTGTCTTCAAAAATATTTGCGTAATTCTGTTTGTGCCCAATTCTGGGTTTTTAAACATTCCTTAAGTATAAGATAACCAAACTATATTATAATATAATGTTATATGATCGATAATAATATATCAATCCTATCCACAAAGTCTGATAACAGCAAATCAGTTTGCACTATTTTGCACAAGTCAACCAAATCATTTAAGCGGTGACTTTCCATTTAAAAGACATGATATCTTAACGGAGATCTGGTCATGGGAAACGGAAAAATCAGAAGAAATCAAGCCATGCCTGAATATGCATTAAGAAACAGGACGAGTTCCGAATTAAGAAATGTCTTTGAAGGCTAAGTACCTAAAGGGAATCCACAGTGCCTCCCCGGGTCCCCATTAAGATGTGATCTTAAAGACTTTAAAACCCTTTTACTGCCAGAGTTCAGTGAAAAGCTTGCATCGGTAAGATGTGAATCTCAGCTCGGAGGTGAAAACAGAAGCAGAAAGGATACGAGGAATTGCAAAGAGCTGAGCAAACACGTGAAATGAGGAACCCCAAGCCATCTGCCAGGGAGCCATGTAGGTCATGACGAACTGTAGCTTGTGAAGCAGGTCCCCGAGCTGAAAGCAAAAGAAGAGACAGAGATTCATCAGTGAGGACCACCACAGTGACAGCTGGGTCACAGTCAAAGTGCCTGCATTAAAGTTAGGAAGGGGCAATGAGACTATTGCTTGTCCTCTTACTCGTACCTTCCTTCGTCCCATAAGCAAGGCAGCTGTTTAAGGATATTTTCAAACAGCAACAAGATGATCAGAAGTAATGTTGTGTGGTTAATTTCACCAGGTTAATGATTTCAGCCCAGAAATATGGTGTTTCTTAGAGGAACACTCACAGCTTGGTCCTTCCTTCTTTATATTGGGTCTTTCAGGAGATTCATACAAAACCCCATCGCGATGGACATCGTTCAAGTTTTTGTGTATGGATTTCAGTTTTCCTCTTCAGCCACTCTTGCTGGAGAAAATCGCCCCATACCGCTTTGTAACATTGCAAGTTACAAAGCGCTTTAGAAGCCAAGATAGGATATGGGAGCCGTTGCATTTGCTAGACAAGCCTGCACAGGAGAAAGCTGAGTTCTGGAGAGAAGTAGTGCGTGGAGAGAAGAGACCTTATGTGGCCTAAGGATGAACATGAGGGGAAACATGCTCAGTGGTTTGCGCTGGAGATCCAGACTATGAATGTGCCAAGGAGGATGGAGAGGGTCCCCGGCTGTAGACCCCTGCTTTGTGGAGAGAAGTGACTGATGGACCCCAGATGTGAAATTCTACAGCTGTCACTGCTAGACGCAGTCAGGAAGTATCCTACCAACAAGCTTTCGGAACTTGACATTCACTCTTCATCCATAATGGAGACCTCATTTTTTTTTTTATTGAAACATAGTTGTTTTACAAAGTTGTGTTAGTTTCAGGTGTACAGTTTAAAGTGATTCAGTTATACATATATCCACTCTTTTTCAGATTCTTTTCCTATATAGGTTATTACAGAATATTGAGTAGAGTTCCCTGTGCTGTACAGTAGGTCCTTATTAGTTATCTATTTTATATATAGTAGTGTGTATATGTCAATCCCAATCTCCTACCTGTTATCCCTTCACCTTTCCTTTGGTAAACACAAGTTTGTTTTCTATGTCTGTGAGTCTATTTCTGTTTTGTAAATAAGTTCATTTGTATCATTTTTTTTTTAGATTCCACATATAAGCGATACCATATAATATTTGTCTTTCTCTGTCTGACTTACTTCACTTAGTATGATAATCTCTAGGTCCATCCATGTTGCTGCAAATGGTATTATTTCATTCTTTTTTATGGCTGAGTAATATTTCATAATAACGGAAACTTCAAATGGCATGATATGTTTGTTCCTAGGCTGGTTAGCATACGAGACAGTGAAATACATTCACCAGAGCCATGATGTGAAAAGAGAAAAAGATAGAATTCTTAATTAGGCTCAGTAGGTGTTACACAGAACATCAGAAGACCACAATGAAAAAAGACAAAGGCTGGAAAACGGGACCACTGAGGAACGGTTCAAGGAACCAAGGTAACTTAGCCTTTCAGTGAAAGGTCAGTCTTGTAAGTTTGGAACAAAAGGTGAGGTTATCCTGAACTGTTTCATGGAAGTGTCATGAGGGGAAAATGAGGCTGATTAGGATCCGCTCCAAGTCTTCCTCTCACTATTCTTGTCTCACCACATTCTCATCCATATCCTGGGTTTGGAGAATAACTGTAAACATCCTTGGACTGGCTACAGAAGATGAACCAAGGATAAATGTTCTCTCAAAGGCACAGCAAACTTGGAGTTCTTTTTTTTTTTTTAACTTGGAGTTCTTAAGAAGTGACTGGCATCTGGTTGTGTATAGAAGCCTGGGGTCTAGATGTGTCCTCTGGGGACCCTAGTCACAAACCTAGCAGGGAAGAATCGGAGGCAGAGAGAAGGGAAGGGAAGGGGGACAGAGAAAAAGAGAAAGAGGAGAGAGTGAGAGGGAGAGGAAAGAAATAGAGACAGTAGGGAGGATGAAGGGAGTATAAAAAAAAAAAAAAAGAGGGGGTGAAATGGAGGAAGATGATGTGATCGGACCAGAAGAACTGCGAAGGAATGTGAATTCTGGGAAAGAAAAACAAATGGTTTTTTTCCCAGTACCTTTTCACTTTCTTCCCTCTATCTCACTGACACCCACCAGAGACCTGATTTCAACTGGCTTCTGAGTTCTTTCAAAAAGGCCACTTCGGTTTTAATCCTGCGGTTGGTTTAAGCTTCTTGAACCCTGGATCTGGATGGGACTCCACAGCTGCCAGTGCTTTTGAGATGCTGACAGTTGAGAGAAGAGCAGTTTACTCTCTTATGTCAGCTTGAGGCTGTATCTCTTAGGTTCACATAAAGATTAGTCCTCTCCCAAACCATGGTTTGAAAGGATACAGGTACCCCAATGTTCATAGCAGCACTGTTTACAACAGCCAAGACATGGAAGCAACCTAAATGTCCATGGATAGATGAATGGATAAAGGTGTGGGGGGTGTGTGTGTGTGTGTGTGTATATATATATATATATATATATATATATATGTAAAAAATATTACTCAGCCATAAAAAAGAGTGAAATAATGTCATTTGCAGCAACACAGATGGACCTAGAGATGTTCATACTACATGAAGTAAGTCAGACAGGGAAACAAATATCATATAATATCTCTTATATGTAGAATTTTAAAAAATGATACAAATGAACTTATTTACAAAACAGAAACAGGCTCACAGACTTAGAAAACAAACTTATGGTTACCAAAGGGGAAAGTTGTGGGGGAGGGATAAATTGGGAGTTTGGGACTGACATATACACACCACTATATATGAAATAGATAACCAACAAGGACCTACTGTAGAGCACAGGGAACTCTGCCCAATATTCTGTAATAACCTAAATGGGAAAAGAATCTGAAAAAGAATAGATACATGTATCTGTATAACTGAATAATTTTGCTGTACACCTGAAACTAACACAACATTGTTAATCAACTCTACTCCAATATAAAATAAAAATTTAGAAAAATCATTCCCTACCACCTTATTTCCCACCAGTCCATAGGTGACTTGGGCAGACAGGCCTAACACAGACTCAAACTCTTTTTTTTTTTTTTTGCAGTACGCGGGCCTCTCACTATCGCGGCCTCTCCCGTTGCGGAGCACAGGCTCCGGACGCGCAGGCCCAGCGGCCATGGCTCACGGGCCCAGCCACTCCGCGGCATGTGGGATCTTCCCGGACCGGGGCACGAACCCGCGTCCCCTGGATCGGCAGGCGGACTCTCAACCACTGCGCCACCAGGGAAGCCCTGGACTCAAACTCTTGACTCACTTCTCTTAAAAGATATGATTTCCTTTAAAGGTCAATATCATTTCCATTCATTCGCACCATTAATTCAACCAGAGGAGCAGCAAGCTAATTACAAAACAGAAGACGTTCAAACACGTGACTCTAGATTCCATGGAAAGCAGAAGTCCTGAGAAGTGGGGGTGGACTCTTTTGTATTAACTTGCTCCTTTATGCCCTAACCCAACTCCATCAGGCAAATGCCTCTGGATTTGAAATATTCTAGTCACAACACTGCTAAGAATTCTTAGTCTGCTTATTAAGAATTAGTCCTGTGACTCATGCCTAGGTGAAAATTGCCAAGCATAAGCAAGATGATCTTATGTGATTTATGACCCCCTAGTTGCCCTGAAAATGAATCATGGGTTGTGGAAAGTTACTCCTGTTGGGTTTTCAGTGTATGACTATATCCTAGGAGGCTTTTAAGCCGCCTCCTGGAAAAGCCGATAAGTCGGTCCAGGCATCGCAACTACAGTCAGACAGGCAGCCCCAGGGAAAGCCTCATCTGAAAGTTTAGAGCACTAACAAGTTCAACTTTGCTGCATTATGAGTAAATGAATATATTACAATTATTTTTTGCTTAGCACAGCGACTTGTATTTACACATAAGCAAAACCAGTAATCAGACACATGTGCTCTCATGCTCTAATTGCAGCCAAGGCCCCCGGTATCTTTGCTCTTTTCCTATGTCTCTCTTGGCCTCCGTTTTTGTTTGTTTATGAACATTGTGAAGAATAAGATACAAGCTTTGTGAAAGATGTTCAATATGTAGCTCGTCAAACAGACTCTGCTGTTCTTAATCACTGAAGCCAGATCTCCCAAATGCTAGTTCTTTACATACCAATGATTCCTCCACAACTCAGTAATTTAATGATCCTCCAGGAAGCCCACCAGAAAAAGGATGTGCTGGGGATGTGTCAGATGTCAACACAGCACAGAGCATGGGTCTGAGGGCACGCTGCCTGGGTTTCAATCCCAGCTGGCACCTATCACGGGGCTGATGATAGATCCTCCCCACACTGTCATTTTGAGGATTAAGTGACTTCATCTTTGTCAAGTGCGGAGTTTCATAAATACATGTTAGGGCAGGTGGATATCTTATTTTGAGGATGTATTTGCTCGCAATCAGGAAATTCTAGGGCCCCTCCTCTAAGCAACTGAAACTTAACTAAATCCAGGACCTCTTATTTTTCAGAGGAGGAAACCAGACTCAGAGAGGCTAAGTGGGCTGCTTAGGGCACACCGTGAGTCACTGGCCCCTAAACCCAGAGGTTGAAATTCCTGGTTCTCTGCCTGGTGATAGACATTTCTACCTCCCAACCTTACCATGTCTCCTTGAGGCCAGGAGCCTTCCTGGAAGGACAGCAGCAGGAAGCAGCTGAGGAAAGGCCTCCTCTACCTACACCTTCCTGCTGACAGCAACGGGGCAGGGTCACAAGTGAGAAGGTGACAAATCGGAGCTGCCGGATGTCACTATCGGGGACCTCTTCTCCAGGTACACAGTGATGGAGGGCTATGACCTGTCCCTGAATGCCCTTTTCAGTACAAACGCCCAACGAATGAAAGATGACACCGCCCAACAAGCCCAGTGACATTCAAGTTGTCTCAACAAGGCAGGCTGCTGGGTTACCTGTGCTTCTTAAGAATGGATGCCTCCAAGAAGATTGACATGGCTGACCTATTTTATTCCTAAAAGTGGGGGGAGGTGTGCGCCACGTTAAAAGACTCAACTTCAGATTTTCCCTTTACACGTCTTCCTTCTCTTCTATGGCTAAGTCAGATGAAAAAAAAAATGAAAAATTTGTGGGTATCCAAAAATTGATGTCTAAGCACAAAAGGAAGCTTAAATATTGATCATTAATGAGAAGCATTACAGGAGGCGCTTTCTGTACCATGTTAGGCCATTGTGTGTAAATTAATAACACATTTAAGATGAGCGAATGGAAACAACACTAACATTGCCACGTGCAGCATAGCACTGCACTGAAGTACTTTTAATTTTTATTTTATATTGGAGTAGAATTGATTAGCAATGTTGTAACAGTTTCAGGTGTACAGCAAAGTGAATCAGCTATACAGATACATGTATCTATTCTTTTTCAAATTCTTTTCCCATTTAGGTTATTACAGAGTACTGTGCAGAGTTCCCTGTGCTATACAGTAGGTCCTTGTAGGTTATCTGTTTTATATATAGCAGTGTGTGAGTTTGGGATTGACATGTACACATTGAAGTACTTTAAATAGAAATTCATTTCCATTAGCTATGAACTTGCATCTCTTTAGACAGTTCGAGGTCTCTGTTTTTTTGAAGCTTAACTCATTCCTAATGTTCTGCTGCTAAGATCTTAAATCTCAGCACTTTATGCTTTAATATGCCTATTAAAGCATAAAAAACTTCCCCAACTACCCAAGTATGACTATATGAGAAAAGAAAATCATTGGGGTCTTTTTCACTGAAAACACTCAGAAAAGACGACAGGAACTCACAGTGGAATAATTCTGGCTGTTTCCCAAAGAAAGACAACATAAATACTCTCACTTCAAATAACCCTTTTTAGAAATATCTTTTCAATCAGGCCTAGACATGCTGTTGTATCTCTGCTCTAGGTAGGAAATGCAATTTGCATAAATTCACAAACTATCTTAACAGAAGTGTCACCCAATAAGGATGACCCTAACACATTTCCTTGCTAATATTGATACATTCTGAAAGAAAGCACAGGCCAGCTTTTCTCTGGGGACTTCCTCCCTCCTGCCCCAATGAAATAACTCACCATTTATTGAATGCTCTTATATTGGGCATTATCTTAGGGAGCTGCCCATATGCTATTCCATTTGATTAAATTGTAATTTCCCCCCCCAATCCCAATCACTACCTTTTATCCTATTGCTCCAGCCTCAATAGTCTCCCAGATTAGCTCTATCATTTGCCACTTTTTTTTTTTTTTTTTTGCATTTTGTTGTCAAAGTCAGTGAGTTTTTTTTTTTTTTTTCTCGGAAAAATATGCAACTTGTGATTATCAGTGTTCGAACTTGAAGAGGCAGGCAAGGCTGAAAGGAGTCCCAGAGACTGGCTGTTGGATTAAAGGTAAATTGAGTTCAAAACGAGAGAGAACGCTGAGGGAGCAGGGACCAGAGTGCTTGGAAAGGAGGTAAACAGATGCGAAGACGTTTGCAGGTTCAAGGGGGAACAAGACGATGAATTCAGGTGGGAGCCCAGCTGAGGGATTGAAAGGTAGGAACAACAGAATTGGGGAAAACTATCAGACATTTCGATGCACAGCTAGGGATTTGGGGAGTAAAAAAAATGTTCAAGAAGGAATGGAAAAAGTAAAGCTAGTGACATTTCAAAAGTGGGATACCACTTTTTAGGGAAGGGAGAGCACTACTTTCATAGAATAACTGGCTGATAACAGCAAAGCTGATAAATTTGGGGATATTAGCTTTAAAACATAAATATTCTCAAATGGGGCTGACAATATGAGTTAGAATTGTATAAGTTAAATAAACGTATTCAGGCAGTGGTTACACAATCGTATTTCAGAAGGTGAGAAATGGATTCTATCTCAATACACAATGTGTGTTGGGAGCCTGTTATATAACACACTGTTTAGCAAAGTATTGATGGGCTTCAGGGAGCATGGTAATGCAGAAAGGCTACCATCCCACTGTAAAAATAACATAAATAATCTAAAAAATTGTAAGAAAATATAATTAATATTTGAATTCCAAAGAAGGGAAAATCTCTAACAGTCAAAACCAAAGAGGGAATTTTAAATGAGAATGCTAAGTCTGAACTGACACCATGATGACCCCAAGAGGACATAGGCATGAATATGGGCTGCAGGAGCTGAGGACTTGGATTTTAATGGACTTGAAGGGCAGCGATGCCCACCAAAGTGTGAATTAGAAACGGCCCACCTACCAGAGCTGGGAGAAATCACAAAAGTTTTCCTTCTGCCTGGTGTAGAGTAGATAAAAATCTATCATCCACAACGTGCCAAAGCCATTGTAACGTAGGGGAGTGGAGTTTAAATGTAGACTATTCCAAAAGAGCAGGAACACAAAATTGAGAGACTAATATTAAAAGTAGTGAAGGATGACAAAACTTTCTTGTATAAATCGTCTTCAGGGACACTTCCACAACCAGAATATGTAGACCTCCCATTAAATGCCGAAAAGAAAAGAACAAAACTGCATTTAAAGAACTTCATATGCTAATCAAATGTGCTTATTAATAATTTGAGTAACCACTAAATCACTAAAGTTTTCAAACTTTAATGTGCATCAGAATCACCTGGAGAGCTTGTAAAGAAAAGATTCTGGTTCCTACCTGCGGAGGTTCTGATTCAGTAAGTTTAGGATGGAGGCCAGGAATAACCTCCCAGGTGATGCTGACGACGCTTCCTCTGGGGACCACACCTTGAGATTCATTGCACTAAAGGACTAGAAATACAATACTCGATTTCCAAAGTACGAGAGGGAAAGAAGAGATCAAATAAAATGTATTCAATTCAATAGAAGGCAAAAAAGAAGGGGTGGGGGGACAAAGAAAAAGCATTGTAAATAGAAAGCAAAATACAATGATAGAAAAAGGTATAAACATATCAGTAATCAGAGTAACGCAAATGGATACAGTTTGTCTATTAAAATGTAGAGATTCTCAGTCTGTATTAAAAAGAAAAATTGTGCTAAATGCTTTTATAAGAAATATTAAAATGACTTAGGAAGTGTTAGGTAACAGAATGAAAAGAATATATAGCAGATAAATCTTAATCAAAAGAAAGCTTGCTTACCTATATTAATATTAGACAAAATAGAATTTTACCGAAAAAGGATAAAAAGCAGTACCTAATGATGAAAGTAAAGAGTCACCAGAAGATAAAATAATTGGAATGTATGTACTTGACCATAAGTCTCAAAATATCTAAAGTAAAAATGGACAGAATTACAAGGGAAGATTAACAAATCGACATCATAGGGGGAGATTTTAAGACAGGCATCTCAGAAAAATGATGGTTTGGTTAGACTATAGATTAATAAAGATATAAAATATTTGACCAACAGAATTAACAAGCTTTATCTAAGAGATATGTGTATTAGAACCTTGTAGCCAACCAAAAGAGAAAGAATGTAACTTTCAAGCATATGGACATTTACAAGAATTGATGACTTAGTAAACTAAAAAGAAGTCTTAACTGATGCTAAGAATTGATATCATGCAAATTGCTTTGCAATTAAGTTAGAAGACAATAATAAAAAGACAGCAAAATAACAATAGCAGCAGCAACCACAAACTTTGCACTCAGATATAATAACAACAAAAACGACACTGAATTAACTAAGAATAAATGATAATCAAAATTAGGAAATGCTTTAAAACGAAAGATAATGAAAAGCAAGTAATACCAATCACAACCTGTGGGACTCAGCTAAAGCAATTTGTAGAGTAAAAGACATAGCCTTAAAATGTGCATCTTAGAAAACCTTCACAGTTTATATTGGCAGTCAATTTTTTATTACAAAAAATGAATATTGTCAGAAAAGAAAATATAGACATTCTGATCTATTAATGTAAGTGCAGAACTCCTCAATAAAATATTTATGAAATGGATCTACAAATATATAAAAATATATCATGACCAAATGTGGTTCATCATATAATGGTTTATTAGAAAAAATGTCAATGCAATTCACAAAAATAAGAAAGTAAAAAAAAGGAAGACCATATGATGCTCAACTGATGCAGGAATGAGGCACTCACTCATAAAATTCAGCACTCACTCATAAAAATCCCTCGCGACCTAGTAATATAAAAGCTCTTCTTACACTGCTAAAAGGTAGCAGTGCTATATTGAAGTAAACACCATATTTAATAGTAAAATGTAAAATTTCAGGATTATTCAGGCAAGATGTATCAAGCAAGATGAATCTGATTAACCTACAACAGAAAAGTGAAAATAGAACCATTAAGGGAGACTAAAATCTAAGGAAAGAGAAAGGAACCTGGGATAATAAGGTATCACCTGTGAAGTGCAATTTGGATAATTGCACTTAATAACTAAGAAGAGAAACAGGGATGAGTGTACTCAGCAGGTATAGGCTACTCAGGCAGATGAATGCACAGCTAATAAAGGGAAAAGCAACAGGCCTGATTCTTTGATTAGCCAGCTTTACGCAGCAAAACAAATTCAGACCCCGAGGAGAACATGACAGAAAATATTAGTTAGGTTCATATTTCATAACCACTAATGAGGGTATCCATAAATGCAAATGAAGTCACCAATGCACATTTAAACTTTACAATCTACCAAGAGGTAGAAATGCACAAAAGTAAAAATCTTGTCAAGACCCCTGAGAATTGGGAATTAAATTTAATGCTGCATCTGTGTGTGTGTTTCTGCTTGTGGTAGACAGAGGGGTACTGGCTCAGGTGTGTTGGGAGGCGGGTCACTGGGGAAGGAGGCAAGGGTGGACTTCAACAAAGAAGAAACAGGAGATAATAAAAGTAACCAGGGAGAGAGGGTTACCTTTTGTTCAAGTATCTTGCTCAAATGGAGCCTGGAGTGAAGTGGTAGAAACAATACAGTTAATATACACATTCTGCCTTCCTTTTCAGCTCCTTAGTCCCCTCTAAATTCCTTATGTTACCTTTCATCCAATTACTGTATGTAGGATAGTCTCCCATCTTTGTTTTGGCTTTTGTTTAGCTTTCTCTTCCCTATGGGGAAAAGGCAGCTTTCTAGATTCTGTTTTTGGGGGCTTCTTCCCTCTTGAAGATTCATTATAACCGTAAGGGTGACAAATGCAGTTTTTAGGAAGAGCGTATGACAGCCAAGTTCATAAGCCTCCTATCATGCTGCTGCTTTTACCCATGTAGCATTTTAGTAAGAGAAACATATAATGCTGATATCTGTAGCTACGAAGCAGCTTTTTCTCCATCTTCTCTGAAGGTCCTCCTGATCGGATATCCCATCCCTCCCACACCTCCTGGATATCTACCTCATGTACTCTCCTGAGACTTTATACTTGCAAAAACATTTCATCCATCTAATACACATAGAAATAAGGTGGTTCATACAGTGGTGTTCCAAATAACAGTAGCTCTCTGCTTTAAGCACCTGAACTTTTTAAATTTATTGATTTTTATACGAATATAATAATACAAACTCACTTTAAAAACACCAAATACTTCAGAATTGCTTAAATTGTAAAGTGAAAGTTCTTGTAACCCACCTCATTCTGACCTAACTTCCAGGACTTGGAATTTTCTGCACATGCACCTGTGCAATACATACATGCGAGTGTGTGTATGTCTTTTTTATTTAAATTGAATTAGCAATATATAGTGTTCTGAAACTTGATTTTTCTATTTCATAGATCATGGGCATTGTTCAGTGTTGGTATAAATTGCTCTCCCTCACATCTAATTAACTGCATAATATTCCATTGTTTGGCCAATCTATTGAATCATTATACTACTGATAGACATCTAGGCTGCAAAAATTAATTTAAAACCATTGCTGAAGAAAACTCCACACACTTATCTAAGAGATCATAGAAAGCCAGTGCAGTGGCTGTTAACACAGTGTACTCCCCTGACTTTGATCACTGGGTGGGCACATGGTCTACACTGGGACGGTCACGACATCTCCCTCTGTCCATGATAACCGATGCAGGGGTAAGCACAGTTCGTGATACAGACAACAGGTACAGGATGTTAATTCCATCAGCATTGCTATATGAAGGTGGGGCTCCTGGGAGCTATCTTGTTCCTTGTATGGAGAATGACCCCAAGCAAAATCAGGCAAAAATAAGTAGGAAAGAGAGAGTACGAAAAGGTAGTTTGCTCTGGGTATGGCCCCATCTCAAATGAGATCTACTCTCAGGCATCCCAGTTACGTAAAGCAACGTAGTCCAACTTTAAGTTGAGCTTTTGTCACTTGCCATCAAAACGTTCTAATATACCAAATTTACCAAAATTTCATGTAAAATTTAAAAGTAGTTCAAAGAGCTTCTGGTTTCTCCTCTTGGACACAGAAAGCTGAAAAGAGCATTCTTCCCACTCTTACAATGAGAAAAAGCCAGACAAACTTCAAATTCATGACTGCTTTTTTAACCCATTGGAGAACTGGGCTGTAGAGAAACCAGCTGGCTCACAATCTAAGGACAGACAAGCACCTTCAGGGAGAAAGGAGGTAAGCACTCCCTCACCTGGGGCAGACGTCACCAGAAACTGGTAGGAAGAGTTTGTCCAAAAGAGCTGATGAATTTTGGTGATTGTCAAGTGTGGGCTCGTAGGACACCAGGAAGCCCCCTGGGGGCTATAGAAATTGCAGGCTCTTTCTCCCCATGCACTCCCCTGGGTGCTCACAGAAAAGGTCGGAGGGAACCCTAAGGAAGTGTCTGATGTGGTACAGACCTGAAGGAAGCAAACAGCAGACACACGGAGGAGCACAAAACTCTGCTACACCCTTTCCCCAGACCTCTCTTACGGGACACATATTTCAGTCTACAGAGGAAAGGTCAGCAAACACTGTCATCTCCCGGGCACTGGTGAAGACTCACTGCAGCTGGGGAAAGGGAACGACACAACAGCAACAAAAACCCCACTCCTGAGGAAGGGGCAGGAGTACCTGCTGGACCCAACTGCAGCTGGAGGGGGATGAGAAGAACTGAGAAGGACACAGGGACAGGGTGAAGACCTAAGACTGAGGTTTAATTAGAAAACAGAGAACGTCCTCCCCTTCCACCTTCTCCCCCTGCCACAAAGCTAACAAGTTTCAAGTGAAAAGTAAAACCAGATGCTGATAGGAGAGGGACAGGAAAGGCACAAGCACATGTGAAGAGACACAGTGAGGAGCAGCATGGGCGTAGAGCTGAGCACTGAGCAGACATTGCTCTGGAAACCAACTCCCAACCTAAACACAAGGTATCCCTTCAGAAGTTTTGAAGTCTGTGGTACCCTGAGGGTAACCATGGCAATAACAAACCCCCAACCTGACCCATCTCCTAACTATATTAACGCAAACCCTGCACTGAAAATCTAGCAGAAGGAAAGGCATGCCTGGTTCCAGGCATAAATGCTATTTGCTTTATACTCTATGGCCCTCCACAAGAAGTCCAGCTTTCAACAAAACATTATGAGGCATATGAAAAGGCAAGGAAAAAAAGACTCCTAAAAGACAAAGCAACAATCAGAGCTAGACTCAGATATGAAACACATGTTGGAACTATCTGACAGAAATTAAAATAACTTTGATTCATATGTTATGGGCTCTAATGGAACAGGTACACAATATGAAAGATTAGATGGAAAATTTCAGCAGAGAGGTGGAAAGTATAAAAGAAAGACTCAAATGGAAATGATAGAAATGGAAAACACACAAGAGAGATACAGAATGTTTTCAGCAGGCTTGTCATACTAACACAGTTGAGGAAAGGATTAATGAACTTGAAGACAGATCAAGAAAAATGACCTAAACTGAAACACAAAGATAAAACTGAGTGAATTTTAAAAAGAAAACATTATTGAGTATCCAAGAGATATATAACAATATCAAACTAACGTATGTATATTTTGAACCTTAGAAAGAGAGGACAGGACAAAGAAGTGTTTGAAGATAAAATGGGCAAGAAATTTCCAAAATAATGACAGACACCAAGCCACAGACTCAAGAAGGTCAGTTAACACCAAGGAAGATAAATACCCCAACAAACAATTGAATAAACAAACAAACAACAAGAACAAAACCTACCCATCACTAGGCATATAATAATCAGATTACTAAAGACAAAGAGAAAATCTTGAAGGCAGCCCCCCAAAAGGCACATTACACAGAGAAGAACAAAAGTAAAATTACAGAAGACTTTCTGTAAGCCAGAAGGTGATGGAGAGACATTTTTAAAGTTTTAAAAGGGGGAGGGGGCAGGAACTGTCAATATAGAATTCTAGACCCAGTGAAAATATCTTTCAAAAATGAGAGAGAAATACTTTCTTGGGCAAACAAAACTGACAGAATTCATTGACAGTACACCTATACTACAGAAATTGTTCAGGAAGTTCAGGCAGAAGAAAGACGATACAGGTTGGAAATTTGGATCTACACAAAGAAATAGAGCATCAGAAAGGAAAGGTGACAATAAATCATTTTGTCTTATTTTCAAATGCCCTAGAAGAGCAATTCTGCTCTAAAGCAAAAATAGTAACAGCGTATTATGTGTTTTTAGCATATGTTAAAATAACGTATATGACAATAACACCAAGGATGCCAGGGAGGAAACTGCTGAAATTCCTTACACTAGACAAGCAATGGTATAATATAATTTGAAGGTAGATTCTACCGAATTTAAGTTTTATATTCTTAATATAATTGCAATGACTTTAAAAAAAAAGAGGCATAAATAATACGTCAGTAGAAGAAATAAAATGGAATTAAAAAGTAGTTCAAAGTTTTTCCTGCTACTCTTCCCTTTACTGCCCTAATTAGTTGCTCCTTCTGGAGAACCCATGATATTTGGCTTATAACTTCCTACCGCATGGAAAGTAGTACAGCATCCTGGTTATAAGACTAAGCTTTGGAGTTAGACCTAGGTTCTCATCCCAGCTCTGCCTCTCACTACTTGTGTGATCTTGGACAAGTTTTACTCCTGTGAGCCTTAGTTCTCTCATAGGCAGAGTAACTATGGTAATGGTACCTATCTCAGAAATTGATTGTGAAGAATCGATGAAATAATCCATGTTAGGTTTTTAGCTCAGGACCAAACATATAATAAGTGCTCGATAAATATAGATTATTTTATTTATTGCCCTTATGACATTGTTTCAAAAGTAGTTTTTATGTTTTTCTCTCCCACATCTTCCCACGTTGAAGCGTATGCTCACTGTTAGCGATAATCTATTATAGTTGTGCAGTTATCTTCTAGCAGGTAAGTAATATAGGCACGTAGTGGATGTAAGTGCAGGAAGTGTTCTTCAGAAAGTGAAACAATGAGTAAAAGAAAGCCTCAAGTGTCTTACTAACTCAACTCATAGGCTATAGTGGACATGGGGTCAATGGAATTTTTCTTGTTACTTCCTGATTCTCATTTACATGCCAGATCTTTGCAACTGCCACTGATTTTCCTGACAAAGGTGGTATTTCCCCTTTTTCTCTCAATGGATATTTTAAGATAGTAACCATCTCAGTATCACTGACTGCCTTTCTGCAACGGAAGCAGAAGCACCATGGTTTGGTCCACTCAGAGTACTTCCACAACTGGTAGCAAAAGGAAAGAAGGAATGAGAAAGTCTGTGACCTCGAAGATCTTGTCTGAAATATGAACCCCTGGTAAAGGACACTTTGGAATCTCCAGGTTCGTGTCTGTAAATCCTGCAGAACCGGAAGCCTCCAGTCAGTAGAGGAGAGCAAACGCCAGTTGTTAGCCTTGTCAGGAAGATGTTGCCCTGGCTTGTAACCAAATCGAGCTCTGCCTTCAGGAAGTACTTTAAGGAGGGTTTCCTCATTGCTGAGAAAGGAAAGTTTTCAAATTCCTTCAGTGAAGAGGGTCTAGATTTATCACTTCTACTAAATTCCCTGAAGCCACTCATGTAGCGCTTTTTTTTTTTTTTTGCGGTACGCGGGCCTCTCACTGTTGTGGCCTCTCCCGTTGCAGAGCACAGGCTCCGGACGCGCAGGCTCAGCGGCCATGGCTCACGGGCCCAGCCGCTCCACGGCATGTGGGATCTTCCCGGACCGGGGCACGAACCCGTGTCCCCTGCATCGGCAGGCAGACTCTCAACCACTGCGCCACCAGGGAAGCCCTCATGCAGCTTTTGTGTGCCTCAAAACACACCACTGCCCCCTTCTCTGAAGATTCATCAGCAGTGGCCCTTCGAGTCTACAGAGAAAGCTGTAGAAAAACTTCTTTGACATATTAGCAGGGACACACGGGACTATGCTGCTGTCTGAACAACATGACTAAATCCATGTATTTAGTATAGTCTACTTTGGCATGAGAAAAAAGGAAAAATGAAGAAAAGAAAAAAAAAGATATAACTCTTGCACACCAGCCTTGATGTCCTAAATGGGAAGGAAAAACAGATCCTTACTTTGAAGGCCGAGATGCAGAGAAGCTGCTAGCATTCACTTCAGGCCTCCGTCCCTTCCCAGGAGATGAGTTACAGTAACTTGCATGGTTTGAGTTAAGGGAAACCCATGGCCCTGGTATGTGGGTGTTGTCCTGGGGAGTGGAAGACAAGGAAGTTGATGAGTGAGGCTATAAATCTTGACTAAAGGATGTTTGGGGCTGTTCAGGCACTTCTCAGCTGTTACATGACACAGTTAAAAGTGGCGTCACAGCGGTGGCTACGTGCCGTGAGCTGGCCAATTAGATGACATCAGCTTGTCACCACCGGGGTAGATCTGCAGCTAGAAGCAGATTGTGTTTTCCCCTCTGAGTTTTGCAAAAGGGGCTCGGCTGATGACAGAGCACAGAGCAACACGCTCACAGCGGAAGAGCCAGCTCTGCTGGCCACGTGTTAAGTCCTCCACTGTGAACGGGACAGCAGTGAGGCAGCCAAACGAGATTTATGAGAAGCCAAGAAAATCAAAACACACACCATGGAAAGCCCAAGGAGGGAACTCTAAGTGACCCGTATGCTCAAGCTAAAACCACCCCTCCTCCCACGTGCTCCCCTGTCCCTGCTGTGAATCATCATCTCTCTAGGATAATAAAACATCATCCAACCACACGTCCAAGCTCAGACTTCATTTCTCACAAACCAGTTTTTCCATCTTTCAACTGAATTTAATGACTATGAATTGAATTAGGGTGACCTAATCCCAACCCTAACCCTAACCAGGACCCTGCATTTTGTTGGATGTTGCAGCAGGTGGGAAATAAATAAGCACACCCGTGGTCCCACCATTCGAGGAGTTTCCAATCTTCTCGGCAACACAGACACACTGGAATCTATTCTTCGTTTCTGGACAGAGTGCAGAGCCTGTGAAATGTTTCTCCTGCACCATCCTCGTGGCAGCTACAAGTGAACATGGGTCCCTGAGAGCCTGGAAGGTGTGCTAGGCTTCTGCAGTGGTTTTGTGAACCTTCTGCAAGCCAGTTTTTACGCCTGGGCTTGGGAAGCCTGGGAATAGGGTCAAGTTCGAGTACGGCTCTGTGAGTGAGTGACTTTGGGTAAGTTTCTAACCTGTGCATGCAAAACAGCACGACTGAACATTCCACAGAGGCTTGTTGTTTTCCTACCGTGTGCCTGGTTCTGTTCTGGAAATTAGGATGTATCAGTAAACAGACAAAGATCTCTGTCCTCATGGAACTCAGTCTGGTGGGAGAGACAATCAAATGAAAAACAAGTCAAGGAGAGAGTATGTTAGAAGGTGATGACGGCACAGCAGAAAGGTAATACAGCGCAAGGTGAAAAGATGGGGAAGCTGGGCAGAGGGCAGAGAAGGGGCAAGTTGTAATATGAAAACCGGGTGGTCAGGGTAGGTCTGACTGAGAAGGTCATATCTGAGCAAAGCCTTGAAAGAGCTGATGGAGTGAGGGAGTGAGTTTTATCTAGTAGAGAGAAAACTGTGAGACAACCTTACTGAAAGGTCCAGAATTATGAAAAAGGTCAATAAACTTGATAAGCCCATTCTTCAACTCAGTGAGGGAAAGGGACCTACAAATAAACTGAAAATGGAAAATGGAGCCTCTGTCAACATTAGTGAACCAAAAAGATAATGGAGAGATGTTACATCCACCACTTAATTTCAGGATAGCAAGAACTATCCCATATCACGACCCCGTGGAGGAGGTGGGCGCAGATGTCACCCTCCGAAAACTCAGAGGGGGCAGAGGGAAGCCATGCTAAGGTGAATGGCCCCATAGAAAATAACTTTTGCTGTCCATAATTTCCTGGCTGGAGATGCCTAAGAGCTCAATTCTTATACTAAGTGTCAAGCCCTGCGTTTCAAACCTAGAGATGGTGGCATTAAGTAAACACTGTACTGTGGCCCTTCACATCACACATATATGGCATGTTTATTCCTGGCAAGGGCAGTGGACTAAACCTTTTAAACATAACGAGAATGGCATGTCTAAAGCCATTCACCTCTTCTAAGCTGATAAAACATTAACAGCCTGAACGTGGTTGTGACTGCAGAATTTTTCCCTTAAATACAGCTCCACTGAAGAGCGTACTGTAAAGCTCCCCCAAATACCCACATTTAAATACACTGACCTGTGGTCAATGAATATACCTGGGCGTTTACAAACAGACACGGAGGGCCCCCTCTATCAAGGGCACTGTGACCTCTGTGAAGCTGCCAATATTGCTGACCACTCCCTCCTTCTTGAAGCCATTTCTTTTCTTTCTTCCTATTTCACTGTACTTTACCTTGTCTCATGAGTCACTTTTCCTCCTCCTCTACCTGGGTCTTAAATGCTGGCCATCCTTGTTGGAAGCAATATGTCTTTTGGAAGGATTCTCTATGGAGACCCTATCATGTACATCTTGTCCACCCAACAATTCCTATCACAGGAATCTGTGTTCCTGAAACACTCGTGTGCACCAGCGTCTGACACTTCTGGTCTGCCCGCCCTTTCTTCCCTCTCTGACCCGCTGTCCCTATAGTGTGGTTAGACAAGAGCCAGGCCTCATTGACTAGAGGGCTTGCGTCCCTCTTGCCTAGTTCCTCAATGGACACATGACACAAAAGGAGTCAATGAGATGCTCCCCAGGACTTCGGCTAAAACCATCAGGAAAGATACTTTCTCTTCTTTCTGGGATTACTAGCTGGAGGGAGTCTATACATATAGAACCAATCTAAGAATGAAGCCAGCATAGGAGAGAAGGAGAAATAAACACAATTTCGATGCCATCGTTTAAGCCGCTGAATCATCCCATCAGTTATATGAACCGTTAAATCCCCCTTTTTCATTAAGCCAGTTTCATTTGGGTTTCTGGAGTTTGTGAACACAGAAATCCCAGCTACCACAGGAAAAAAAAATTGGAAACAAACTAAATGTCTATCAGTAGGGGAATGGCTAGTCACATTATTACTATGGAATACTATGCAGGTGTCAAAAGGAAGAGGCAATACTACACATACTGTCGTGGAAATTCTCTAAGACATATTTTTAAGCAAAAAAGGAAGTAAACATGTGTAAAGAATGACCTATTAATAGTTTACATTTTGTGTGTGTATAGGGTGTGTGTGTGTGTTTGAGTGTGTGTGTGAATACATAGGGAAAGAGAGTAGAAGGAATTACCCTGTAAGAGTTACAATGGCTATCATTAGGGAGAGAAAGGGGTTAAGGAGTGAGGGGTGTGTATAAAGATGGACTTCCTCTGTATTTTCCATTATGTTTCTAACTTTATTAAACTGATCCTACATTTATAGCACTTATGTAAAGTAAAATATTTAAATGGGAAAACATCCTGTCCCTAGGTCTTTACTTTGGTCCCTGTCACGTCTCATTCCACAATTCAACACATCTAAAACCGACATTTTTTTTCCCCAAAATGTCTTTTTTTCCTGGCCCTCATTAATGACAACACCGAGTCCCTGGAGGACGCGACGTGAGAGCTCTCCCAGACGTGGCTCTTCCTCCTAGACTCCACTTCCCCCCAGCACCCTCACAGTCACTAAATGCTATCAGCTCTACCTCCTAGATTTGTCCCTTCTCATCGTGGCTCTGGGGTCATCATTCACACGGCTTTATGTAAAAACCACCTCACTCATTAATTTTAATTTCATAAATGGTAAAAGTGCTAGCTCCCACGTTGAACTAACGGCCTGGAGAATTTCACATGTAGCACATTCTGGAAATGCTGGCAGAATGACCCTCTGGCATGATTCTTTCAAGTCCTGCTTCTCCAACTAAAAATTACTAAAAATTTCAAGAAAAGATGGTTTCTGATAACTTTTTCAGGACCAGTGGAAGAGCATGAAACCTTTGTCACCTCCTGTCAACGACCACATATTCTTACGTGGAGCATATCTTCCTGTCCCCCAAAGACCCAGGCATATCAGAAATGTTACAAGTTCACTACATTAGTTGGTTCTTAAAAGAGAAGAATGACTGATGGTGACGGCTAGGACCTGGGACCTGGGACCCTCTGCTGCAGGGTTTGCACCTGGACAAACATCCCCTCGAACAACAAAATACAAAGAAACTATGAGAGACTAAAAATAACTGCGTGCATAGGCAGTTGGGGCAAATTCTGTACAACAAGATATGAAGAGACCAAAAAGCCCAACTGCCACTTCTGAAGAGCCGGGAGCAAAATCAAGGCACTGTGTGTGATCCCTGCACACAGCACCACCAAAGGGGTGGGCAAATCACCTAAGCCAGCCCTCCTGCCCGACCCCTGGACCTGCCCCTACCCTCACCCCGTATAAGGAACAAGCTCGCCCCACCCCCCTGAGGGAGCGAACAAGCAAGGGAAC
Source organism: Grampus griseus (assembly GCF_964374135.1). Lineage (NCBI taxonomy): Eukaryota > Metazoa > Chordata > Mammalia > Artiodactyla > Delphinidae > Grampus > Grampus griseus. The sequence goes on from NC_139010.1 coordinate 6,779,830, forward strand.
CTGTTGTTTGTTCTCGCTCCTCCCTGCTGTAGCAGAGGCCCCAGTAAAGCCTTGCCTGAATTTCCTGCCTGGCCTCGGATCAATTTCTATTGACTAAGGAGGCCAAGAACCCTGGTCCATAACAATGGGGCAGAAGAGAGAGAGGAAAGGGATTGAGAGGCTGAGGGAGAGAGGACGGATGGGCCTGACTCCTTAAAGGTGCTGAGTCGCGTGGGGTGTGGTTGCAGCATCGCGCGTCTCAGGATGGGATCTGCAGGGATGCTTCTTTCCCTCTGCCTCCCCTCAGCCCCCAGCCTATCCACTAGGAATGTCCCACCCTTTGTGTCAATGCATGGGCTGCACTAAATCCTTCCTGTTGTGCTCTGGCCCAGAACTCATGATGTCCCATTTTTCACTAGATCTGGCAGACTGAGAAGACCAGCCAACATTCATCTTCCAGACCTCGGGGGGGATTCACGGATTCGGGGAGGGAGAGAATAACACACAGGCAAGCCCTCTGGAAGTCATCTATTTCATCCTCTGGACCTCGGTGCTTTGATCTCACTCCACAGATCATCTCTCTGTAATCTCATCCTGTCTTTCTTTCCACCCATAAAGCCTGAAGGATTAGGGGCAACTGACATAACAATAATAATGAGTCCACTATTCACGCAGCTCCTTTCTCCCAAGGAAGCTGGAGCCCTTCCAAGGTCTCTGCATTCATCTTGCAGCCCTTCTGTGACGTGGGCTGCCAGGATAACAATGGTTTTGCTATTTAGCAGAACAGGAGCCAGGCTGGGGAAAGAGCTTAGGGATTTGGCAACAATAAATGAGAGGACATGTCAAAAGTAGGACTCTGATGAATCTACTGAACAAACAAAATTTCATATCATGCAATGAACACCCCTAAAGAGCAGTATTCCCTCAAAAACAATATTGGAGGTTTCTACGCACGTCAATCAACATGATACACCATATTAACAAACTGAAGGAGAAAAACTACATGATCATCTCAATAGATGCAGAAAAAGCTTTTGACAAAATTCAACACCCATTTATAATAAAAACCCTCCAGAAAGTAGGCACAGAGGGAACTTACCTCAACATAATAAAGGCCATATATGACAAACCCACAGCCAACATCACTCTCAATGGTGAAAAATTGAAACCATTTCCTCAAAGACCAGGAAAAAGACAAGGTTGTCCACTCTCACCACTCTTATTCAACATAGTTTTGGAAGTTTTAGCCACAGCAATCAGAGAAGAAAAAGAAATAAAAGGAATCCAAATCAGAAAAGAAGTAAAGCTGTCACTGTTTGCAGATGATGTGATACTATACATACAGAATCCTAAAGATGCTACCAGAAAACTACTAGAGCTAATCAATGAATTTGGTAAAGTACCAGGATACAAAATTAATGCACAGAGATCTCTTGCATTCCTATACACTAATGATGAAAAATCTGAAAGAGAAATTAAGGAAACACTCCCATTTACCATTGCAACAAAAAGAATAAAACATCTAGGAATAAACCTACCTAAGGAGACAAAAGACCTTTATGCAGAAAACTATAAGACACTGATGAAAGAAATTAAAGATGATACAAAGAGGTGGAGAGATATACCACCTTCTTGGGTTGGAAGAATCAACATTGTGAAAATGACTATACTACCCAAAGCAATCTACAGATTCAATGCAATCCCTGTCAAACTACCAATGGCATTTTTCACAGAACTAGAAGAAAAAATTTCACAATTTGTATGGAAACACAAAAGACCCCAGTAACCAAAGCAATCTTGAGGAAAAAAAATGGAGCTGGAGGAATCAGGCTCCCGGACTTCAGACTATACTACAAAGCTACAGTAGTCAAGACAGTATGGTACTGGCACAAAAACAGAAATATAGATAGTGGAACAGGATAGAAAGCCCAGAGGTAAACCCATGCACATATGGTCACCTTATTTTTGATAAAGGAGACAAGAATATACAATGGAGAAAAGACAGCCTCTTCAATAAGTGGTGCTGGGAAAACTGGACAGCTACATGTAAAAGAAAGAAATTAGAACACTCCCTAATACCATACACAAAAGTAAACTCAAAATGGATTAAAGACCTAAATGTATGGCCAGACACTATAAAACTCTTAGAGGAAAACATAGGCAGAACACTCTGTGACATCAATCACAGCAAGATCCTTTTTGACCCACCTCCTAGAGAAATGGAAATGAAAACAAAAATAAACAAATGGGACCTAATGAAATTTAAAAGCTTTTGCACAGCAAAGGAAAGCATAAACAAGACAAAAAGACAACCCTCAGAATGGGAGAAAATATTTGAAAATGAAGCAACTGACAAAGAATTAATCCCCAAAATACACATGCAGCTCAATATCAAAAAAACAAAGAACCCAATCCAAAAATGGGCAGAAGATCTAAATAGACATTTCTCCAAAGAAGATATACTTTGCCAACAAACACATGAAAGGATGCTCAACATCACTGATCATTAGAGAAATGCAAATCAAAACTACAATGAGGTATCACCTCACACAAGTCAGAATGGCCATCATCAAAAAATCTACAAACAATAAATGCTGGAGAGGGTGTGGAGAAAAGGGAACCCTCTTGCACTGTTGGTGGGAATGTAAATTGATACAGCCACTATGGAGAACAGTATGGAGATTCCTTTAAAAACTAAATATAGAACTACCATATGACCCAGCAATCCCACTACTGGGCATATACCCTGAGAAAACCATAATTCAAAAAGAGTCATGTACCACAATGTTCACTGCAGCTCTATTTACAATAGCCAGGACATGGAAGCAACCTAAGTGTCCATCGACAGATGAATGGACAAAGAAGATGTGGCACATATATACAATGGCGTATTACTCAGCCATAAAACGAAATGAAATTGAGCTATTTGTAGTGAGGTGGATGGATCTAGAGTCTGTCATACAGAGTGAAGTAAGTCAGAAAGAGAAAAACAAATACCGTATGCTAACACATATATATGGAATCTAATAAAAAAGGGGTTCTGAAGAACCTAGGGGCAGAACAGGAATAAAGATGCAGACATAGAGAGTGGACTTGAGAACACTGGGAGGGGGAAGGGTAAGCTGGGACAAAGTGAGAGAGTGGCATGGACATACATACACTACCAAATGTAAAACAGATAGCTAGTGGGAAGCAGCCGCATAGCACAGGGAGATCAGCTCGGTGCTTTGTGACCACCTAGAGGGGTGGGATGGGAGGGTGGGAGGGAGGGAGATGCAAGAGGGAGGAGATATGGGGATATATGTATACATATAGCTGATTCACTTCGTTATAAAGTAGAAACTAACACACCACTGTAAAGCAATTATACTCCAATAAAGATGTTAAAAATACTGGAGGTCTAGAAAGCCTCTAGGAAATATGTTAATAGAGACAATTTTTTAAAAGATGTCTTAAAATGAGGAGAATGAACAGAAAGCAGCAGTTGGGGTAAGCAGGCAGGATCTTTACAAGGAACATTAACTGTCACCTCCCTCATTGCCACCATTTACTGTCACTAATTTCTACTGGCTTTTCTTTCCCGGAAGACCTCAAATGCTGTCTCTTTCCTTAACTGTATTTTTTGTCGGAATCAGATCCGGTTTCTCATTCCAGAAAATGCCCTGCTAACAGCTCTGTCAAGATAAAGCGTGAGTAGCCATAGACGGAGTCAGGGGTGTGTCAGGACTGACTTGCTATAGGCTGATTTTTTTTAGTTTTTGTCTCACTTGTTTTTTTTTCTTTTAGACTCAGCTATTTTTCCCAGCCTAAAAGCCGACTATTCAAATTACACGTGCTCATGCTCTCTCAATTAGGGGAAACAGGAACACTGTCACACTGGTTCTGCCTGAAATTTTCAGTGTTTTCACTGGTGCTTTAAAAAGATGATGGCAACTGAAACTCAAGTGTCTGTAGCACTGAGTTTTTACGGATTCAGTTTCAGACTATGTCCCATCGGGTCCCACCCTACCCATTACGCTCAGGACGGTACAAAGTGCCCTCGTGGACAGGAAGAATGAACAATAGCTCTGCATAAATCCTTCCTCTGCGTCCAGCAAGCCTCTTGATCTGGACACCTGCACCTACCAGACGTCTCAGCGGTAGCTGGCTCCCAGCTGACCAGCAGGCAGCTCAGCGGGGAGGCTGCCTGCCCTCCAGCAAGTGAAAATCCCTGTTCTATTGCAATGTGGAATCACTTAGAAGACTCCTTTCAGTCACCCCTCTCTGCTCTGCTTTTGTTTACCTGGCACTTTTCACTTACACAGGAAGCTACTGAAAACAGACAGTTCACTGCAGAGAAGCAGCCGCACTCCTTCACGTCCTAAACAGGGTGTAACTTCTCTTTTTCTACTTAACATGGCTTTAAAAGTCCCGCCTTATATTTGGAAAGCACACGCTACTTAAAAACCTCTTTCCTACTTACGTTAATCAATCCTCCTGACGCCTAAGTGAGACGGGCATCATTATTTTCAACTTTACAGGAGACAACGTTTCAGAAAGGAATATCAATATTACCAGGTCAACATGTAAATAATGCCAGAGTTAGGAATTCAACCTGTTCCAGTCCATTTTGCATCTGAGAATGAGCTCTTACCACTGTGAGTAGTAAAATAATTTATAACTTCATCAATGCTTTCAAGCTCATAGGAGACAATTTTACATTTATTATGTGAGATCACGGACATTCAGACATAATGAAGGAAAACAGATTATGGAAGCCTGTGATCTGAATCACCAGAAAAATGGGATAAACTTATCAAGACCAAACAGAACTCAGGCAAACAGAAAACAGATCTTTGTGGGTAAAAGACCAAAGCCAGAGCTTGGTCATAAGATGGGAAAACAGGGGAGGGCTGCTGAAGTAATATGACAATTATAATATTTGAATTTTTGTCACTTAAAACAAGTAAAGAGGAAGCCAGGTGAAGGACAGGTAATAAAGAGAGGAATTCACAGAAATGATCGATAGGGGTGAGAAAATGAAGTTCAGGAAAAAAAAAAAAAAAACCTTAGAATTTAAAAATTATTAACCAAAAGGGGGAACAGTTAAGTCAACCCGAGGGCAGAAAACCCATGGCTGCTGTATTCAACGGAGAGCATGAGGAAGGAGTTTCCCAAATTCTTTTTCCAATTTCTGTTTACACACCCCAGCTTTGTCACGGTGCTCAGAACACGTACACTCAGACCAGTATCCCAAGGACCTTATCTCCCTCATGGTAAACGTTAGATGCCATTCCCACATATTTGCCTGAACTGTGATTAGGGTTTCTCACTGCCCATGGATGGATTTACAACTGATGAAATCTTGACCTGAGACAAGCCAAGGGAAAGAAAATACTCAAAGGGACCTGGCCCTCGGGTCCCACAGCTCAAACTTTACCTCGAGAGGCAAAATGCTAAATTAAAAAAAAAAAAAAAATTAGTCTGGTGACTAATCTTTAATTTAGAGCATTTGGAGATCGAGGAAGTTCCGTAATGAGATTGTTAACAGAGACAAAGGTCATAAAATTTCAAGCAACACAAATGGCTAATTCATCTTAATTAGTGATTTTTGGCAAATTACATGGCATATTTCTATTCCATGGGGAATGTTCCTCAAATGGCAGCAGGAGTGTGACACGCATATGCAATTCAATTCATGCCTTAATTGTTTTTAAAAGAAAATGTTTCAAACTCTTAAAGCATTTGATGAGAAATGCACCTTTTACATACTGAAATGAAGAAAAGAGCTAATCTACTTGCCTTGCTGAATAAAATGGACACCATGAAGAAATCCAGTAAGAAACTCTCTGAAATGTCTTTGTAGTCGAAATGGAAGAAGATGACGGTGAAGCCCAAGTGAGTAAACTGGTGGACTGGGTTACAGAAGGAGGTCCGCAGCAGCTTCATGCCCGCTATGACCATCAGGAAAATGTCCCAGCTGTTGAAAAGGAAAGAAAGGAAGTGATCACTTCACAGCCCGTACCTTACTAGGTGAGTGACAATGGCTCACGTTTCTTGAGCGTTTACTGTGCGTTACGCCCTTTACAAAAAGCCAAGATGCTGGGCCCTTTATTATCCTCGTTGTACAGAGGAGTAAACTGCGTCTCAGAGTTTGAGTGTACGTTCACACAGAGTGGAGCTAGGAGTGAAACTCCATCCCGAGGGACTCGCCAGCACAGACTCTGCCACTAGAGTCAGCGTCACCATCGTCCCCAGGACTTTGCAATGCAGGACACAGAGCTCCCTTGGAGCTTATCTGAAGGACTACTGCACTGCCAGCTTCCACGGGGAGCTTGGTGGCAAGTGAGAAAACAGAGCAGGCTGTCCCTGTTAGCATCTGCTCAGTGTAAGCCTTTCTATTACAAAAGAATCTCACCGAATCAATGATGTAGCAATAACTAATATTAAATTCTGAAAAGAGGAAAAAGATCCCACTATCTCAATAATGCCATTTTCACTTTACATATTCACTTCTAATGTTTTCCACCATATTTGCTGTCTTTGTAAACGTAAGCTTTCCGATCTCCCTTTTTTTTTCCACTGAAAATTACATCATCAACATGACACAGGCCCCCATGACATAGGCCTTTTGAGTTAAGGAGCACGACAGAGGCAGCCCGGCAGAGAAACAGCAGGACTTTGCTGTGAGGACTGAACTCCTGAATGCTCCTGTCTAGGGAGTCGGGTTACTAACACGTGTCAGAAGCATGTGCAGTCCCAGTTGACAGTGAGGCCAATGATCTTCCCACCTTGAGATGGGAAGGCAACTGATTAGTGCTCAGAAGAGCTGGACACAGCAAGCCACTACCACCCTGAGGGGGTCTTCCTGAAAGAAGGCCTTGCACATTTTAGCCAGAGTCCCCTCAATTAGAACATCCTATTTGGGAACTCAAAAGAAAGACAAAAGTGGCAATACTTTCCAGGGAACAGTTGCACTTGAAAGAGAGGTTTCCTTTTTCCTTTTTAATTTTACTGAAGTACAGTTGATTTACAATGTTGTGTTAGTTTCTGCTGTACAGCAAAGTGATTCAGCGATACATATATGTATTCTTTTTCACATTCTTTTCCTTTATGGTTTATCACAGGATAGTGAATACAGTTCCCTGTGCTGTACAGTAGGACCCTGTTGTTCATCACAAAGAGAGGTTTTCTTTTTCTAAGTACAGAAAATGGGGGTGAGGGGGCAGGCCTGAATTTCCCTAACCCTAGCGGGATCCTGAGCTCTAGACCCTTATCAGCATTAATAATATCCTGTCTCAGGACTGGGGCATTCAAAACGTGTTTCCCAAGTCTTGGCATCTATCGAATACAAAACTGTCATTTTTGTCATCAGGAAGATCTAATGTTAGCACTTCCATTGGCCTCAATTTGATATTTTATATGCCTTCAGACCTAGTGTAGCAATTGATTCCACCCTGTCCCAGGATGCATCTGAGGAGGTCTGGTCAAAGCCCTTGTGTGACGGGCTTAGATTTGGCTTCTGAGAAAAAGTAGCCCTTGATTACATGCGGGTCTGGGGAGAGTGGTAAGACCTTCAGTAAACTCTGTTCCTGCAGCAAGGCTGAGCACCGCTCCGTGACCCTTTCCTTCTCCAGTGGACAACTAACGCCTGTGATGAAAAATCAGTACGAAAACATGACTGCAGGTCCACTCACCTCTGACAACAGCCCCGGGTCCAATAATCTCTGCGGCATAGCCAAAGCCCTTGGGGGGATCCCAAGGATAAGGTGTCCCAAGACCAGGGATATTCTGGTTTTCAAAGGAGATCAGTGCCTTTCCAGGTTATTCAGGCCAAAGCTAGATGAGGCTCAACTCTAAAGTTTGTTTTCTGTGACTATGACTAAAATGGACAGCATTCATTTTATGTTTATTAATGATGACTGGTGAAGATTAAGAGAGCTCTTAAGGAGTGATGTTTATGGCTCTCGTAACATTGCAACTGTAATGGTTACATTCAACGATTCATAGATTGTTGTAGGTTTAGCTAAAGGTCTTATAAAGGATTAGGTAGCAATCCGGGAACAATGGCCTGGGACAGGTGCAAAGCATCCTTTTAGATCAGGCTGGGAAATATAAATACCTAACCAGTTATCATGATGCACCCACTCACCATGTACCAGCCCCCCACTCAATCATCCATCCATCCATCCATCCATCCATCCATCCTTCTACCACTTACTGGACCGATGGTACTGAAAGCTGAAAAAGAAACAGTGCCTGTCATTGAAGAGTTCACTATCTGGTCCCATGGTTCTCAATGACGGCAGGGTGTGGGCTGGGCTTACACAGTTTGAAACAGGTCTCTAGGTGATGCTGACATATGGCCTCCTGTCATCCTGTCTGAGAACAGCTGGTCTAGTGGGGTGCTTGAAATCCTGAGAGATTTTTTTTAAGTTGTCAGATGGATGCCTCAAGAATATAAAGGAGTTATCAACTTAGGGCTCCAAGCAAAAGAATTCTGTTCGTATCATCAAATCAAGATTATTTGGAGGTACACGGGTGAGGTGCTACTTTCTGACTTTAGTGTCTGGAAAAAAATGACAGGGGATAGAGATTAATTTTACTTCAAAGTAGACTCTCTCTGAACTGTTTATCTGACTCTGCATAATTCCCAACCCATGCATCCATCCTCTGCCAACAGCCAGAGCTGCCTGGCCTCAACTGGCAGTCTTAGCTTGAAGCCCTAGTCCTAATGTTAGGAAACGAGGACTTTCAATCCTTTAGCTCGCTATCCCTGGGCAGCACCGGTACATGTGTGACTGCTGTGGTTCTGACTGTGAGTTCTTGTTCTGAAAACTGGGGATCTGCCTTGTTTCAGAATGTCGTCACGGGGTCAGCCAAGATGGTACCACACTGGAAACACCTGCTTACTAGAAAAGCACTCAGTGTTCTAGAGGTAGGGTTAGCTCAGGGATGGGGCCCTACTCAAACTACACAAGAGGTCTGTAACCTCATCACCTGCCTTCTTCATCCAGTGAGACTAATTTTCATCCCTGGATCCGAAGTCTAGGGTTTTAAATACCAAAGGGCATGGACTTCCTGCCCTGGTCTGACTGACACAGTTCTAGACTGGAAGGAAGGCAGAGTCTGATAAAGACAGGAAGGTTGTAGGGTCGTTTCATTTAGTGTCTGCTTCGTGCGGCTAGGAATCCACTCAAGGTCCAGAGAATTCGCGTGCCTTCTACCTGAGTTTGCTCCATCTTGGGCAAACATTAATTCATTTGTCCTCATCACAGCCCAAAAGGAAGAGGAGGCATGCTTGGGATTATGAATCAGGGTTGACTTGGGCATGTAACGTTTAAGCAAAGTGACTCATATGCAAATCTGGGAAGGAATCTCTTTCACATCATCCTCCTTTATGAACTTATTTGAACAGAAATGTCAACCTTTTGTCAGAACGACACATCCACAAATTATCAAGTAGGTTTCCGTTTGTAATTTCAGAGTTCCTTTTAAAACACGAAACCACTAACTCAGCTATACGCTGTTAATGCTCTACAAAAACGGGCATCTTGAGGATATGAAGTCTCTCTGTGGTCCATTTTTTTAAATTATGAGGCTTTTCCTGAGAAATGCAAAGAGAGCAGTAAGAGCGATTAAGTTCCCCCTCCCTCAGACACAAAATGCTCGAGTCTTTGCTGCGTGAAGTGCTAGAGGTACTTCATAACAAAGCTCTAAGCACGACGGTTGGAACGCCAGGAACCCTGGCATCACACTGCACTTCGATCATCTTCTTAAGGCTCCTGACTAAGCGTTTGCAGGGTGATTTTCAAATCTACTGATGTCTATGCACAAGATCACTCCAAGCAGATCTAACTTCGTTTGCCCCCCAGTCCCTCTACAATAACCACCTAGCTCCAGCGAGTTTGAGACCACCACGGCTTACTGTTACGTGGCCCATCATTGGTAGACAGAAGTTGGCTTCTGCTGCAGCCTGTTCAGAGGAAACCCACTCGCTTTTGAAAACGTGGTGATCCAAATCATGATGAGAATAAACGGTTATCCACTTACTGGGTACCAAGTCTCCGGTAATTGCTTATTGAAAATGCATCCGTAGTAACGGCATTCAAAATGATTGCTGGGTACAAGATGTATTTTTCAAAACACTGAAGCCAAACATAGAGTCTTTCAAACCACATTAAATGGGCGACATCTGAAAGATACACAAAAACCACTTAGAACGGCCACTGATCAAATTATTTTTCTTTAAGTATATGTGGTAATAAGTAAGACCCACCCCTGCCCCTTCATTCAAGAGCTGCAGAACTCCAGATACCAGACGAGAGGGACCAATTTTCTTCCCAGGCAGGCACTTTTAGCTTTGTTTCTACATCGTTCCTAAATAATAGTATACGGTATAGACCAGTTTCCCAATTTTTCAAGTCAATTGCTTTTTTCCATATTAATTATTACTGGGACCCATGAAATGAGCTGTCACATCACATCAAGGCATCTCAGAGTGAGTGAGGCTAGAAAGCGAAGGATGGAGACCTGGGAAACAATCTCACGGGCTCATCCCCTCTTAAGCTTGGGGTTGCTTCTGAGTCTGGGGCTACTTTCCAGGCTCTCCTCTGCCTGTTTTTAGTCTATGAATCCACAGTCCAATTCCTGGCCATCTACATACATAAGAGAAGGCTGACCCACACCCCCTATCACTAGAAATGTATTACATTCCAGTGAGTCTTCACAGGGAAGGAGGCATCGTGGAAGTGAGGTCCATTCCCACACAGGCTAAGGTTTAAAGTCACACCAGTCTGGGTTTGTACTCAGACTCTACCATCCACTAGTGTGTGGTCACGAATGGCTGCTTTCATCTTTCCGGTCCTCGGCTTTGTGTGTCCCGCCCATCCTTCCTACTACTCATGGCGGAGAAGCCAGCTCTCCTCCCCATGATGGGGTAACACTGTGCCTCTCACCCATCTCTTACCACTTCTCTCTCTGGGGAGGAGAGGCTGGTCCTATCGGTCAGAGCACAGACTCCCTAGGCCATCGTATCAGGGGATGGGAAACACTGCATCCCTGCTCTCCTATGCTTCCCACCTCCGTGGGGAGAACACACCAGGTTCAGGTCCTCAGGTGGGTCCATCTCACTCCCCACCAGATCTCTGTCTGCTAGTAACTGAGAGGCTGCGGTGGACCCCAACTCACCATCAGAGACCTGGGCAAATGGACCAGATATGGCAGGACTCAAAGCCTAAATCTGCCAGGAGGGAACGGGACTCCATCAAACTTCTGGAATCATACTCTTCAACAATTTATCATTTAAAAAACTTCCACCCCCAATAATCTATAGTGAAAAACCAAGAGAGCCAGGTAGGTTTTATGCTGTTTGGATGACACAAGGACCAACTCATAAAAGAGAAACTGTTGACACACACCGTGCAGAGAGACATGGCAGTGACATAAAATTGGCCATCCCCTCCAGGTTTCCTCTCCAGGATTAGGAGACAAATTACCGCTTTCCAACCTACTTTGACTGGGACTTTATGTCAAGGGTCACAGAAAGCAACACAAACATACGCACCCACACACACACAATTGGGAACTGACGTTTTACTTCCTCCTTTATGTGGTTTACATTTCTATATAGGAATGTATTATAACTCAAAAACATAAAGCCTATCTTCATGTCACTGAGATTACAAGGAGAGGTCTGGCATTCAGAAATCTCGCTTGAAAAGAATTAATTTGAATGAGACGGGAATGGTGAGAACAGAGAGAGTAGAAACACTTCATCACGTGGGAAACAGCAAGAACAAACACCCCAATGATTAACTTAACAAGCAGAAGAGAGATACAACGAGAAATTATCAGAAAAAAAAACAACTAATTTTAGTTATAAGTGAAACAGGGAGGAAGTGCTGGAGGAAAATTAAGGTTGAAAATAAGGATATCAGGTAGGAATTCATCTTTGGGTATTCTTAATAGTAATCTTTCCTGGTCAGTGTTTGGAAATGGGTTATTTCATAAGGAACGAAGTTTATGATACATAATTTTTAAAATCTAGGTATATGATATATTTTACATATAGATAGGAGTTTTTATCTTTTGTGAAAGTACATGAAAATTTAAAAAATAAATCTCCAAGATCCCCCCCAACTCTTTCCAAGCAAATGACTTTGACCCCTACTTCCTAGAGAAAATTGAAGCTATTAAACGGAAATTTTCCCACTTCCCAACCCCTCAACTACAAATTTATCTATATTCATACCCATCTCCTTGCTCCTACTGAGGCTGACCCCACGGATGCCCTGGCTTCCATTCTTCCCGACATCTTGATTCAGTAGTTTCCCCCTTGACTAACCAATGGCTCTTTCCTAATGGCCAGTGGCAAGATTCCGGTCTTGGCCAAGTTGAAAACTTGCTTTCCACTGACATCTTCTAGCACTCACTCTGTCCTTTTCAGCACAGCCAAGCTTCTTGGAACGGTCGTCCATGTCTGACAATCCCACTTCCTTGTCTCCTGTTTCCTGCTAAAACTTCTGCCCCACAGCTTTGCAGCTACCCCTGCCCAGAACTGTGCATGGCAAGGCCACTTGTGATTTCCCAAATGATAGATAACTGATATTTTTCAGTCTATATTACTGGAACTTTCTTTTTTATTTTTTTAATAAATCTATTTGTTTGTTTATTTATTTATTTATTTATTTATTTATGTTTGGCTGCATTGGGTCTTCGTTGCTGTGCGTGGGCTTTCTCTAGTTGCAGTGAGCGGGGTCTACTCTTTGTTGCGGTGTACAGGCTTCTCATTGCAGTGGCTTCTCTTGTTGCAGAGCACGGGCTCTAGGTGTGTGGGCTTCAGTAGCTGCAGCATGCAGGCTCAGTAGTTGTGGCTCACAGGCTCAGTAGTTGTGGCACACGGGCTCAGCAGTTGTGGCACACGGGCTCAGTAGTTGTGGCGTGCGGGCTTTAGTAGCTGTGGCACATGGGCTTACTTGCTCCGTGGCACACGGGATCTTCTCAGACCAGGGCTAGAACCTGTGTTCCCTGCACTGGCAGGAGGATTCTCAACCACTGTGCCACCAGGGAAGCCTTACTGGAATTTTCTGAGACAGAAAACATCACTGATTCTTCCTTCTGTCTACAACCCTCACTTCAGCTTCTGCGTCCTGCCAACTCCTGCCTGTGCTCACACCTTTCACACTGCTCTTCCCACTGCCTCTGCAGGGTTCTCTTCTACCCTGGCTCATGTGCCTTCCTTGGACCTCTTTGCCAGTTTTCTCATTTTCTTGAGCTGAGGTCCTCAACACCCCTAATGTGAATTATTACTTCCATGCTGATGACGCTCAGATCTGTCATTGAGTGAGATTGATCTTCCATCCCTCTCCCAGCTTCAAGATCTAAATACTCAACTGATGTCCCAAAGGAATCTTCAAATACAGCGTGTCAAAAGCTGCACTCTGTCAACCTCCACACACCTGCTCCTCCTTATGAATTTTTTATCTTATTTGATGACCCTTCACATTCACCTAGTCACGCAGGCAATATACCTTGGGGTCACCCTGAGTCAGCTGTTCTCAATCATAGCTGCATGTTGGAATCACCTGGGGACAAGGCTGAAAAACACTATCCTAGAACGGTGATTCTCGAACTTCATCATGCAAATAAATCACTTGTTAAAAGACAGAATCTGATCCGATGGGTCTGGAGTGGAGCTGGACATTCTGCATTTCTAATAACTCCTGGGGGATACTGATGTTGCTGGACTCCACATGGTACTTTGAGAGAGAGGCACCGGCAACTCGTTAAAAATGCGAATTCTCAGATACAATCCTGGACCTGCTGTATCAGAACTCTGTGGGCTGGGCCCAGTAATCCGTGTGTCATAAATCCTACAAGTGATTCTGATACGTGCTCATGTTTGAGAACCACTGTTCTAGAAGTTCTTCCTCCATACAGGACTGGAATATGTTGATTCAATGTGCTTACTTCTTACATATCTATCTCCTCCTTTCTAGTTTCACTGTTCAGATCCTCAATCTCTTATCTTAAAAAAATTGTAATTGTCTTTTATCCAAATAAACTCACTCTTCCCTAATCCCATCATTTGTGTGCACTGTATAACATTACTTCTTACTCCTTAAGGGCCTTTTGTGGGTCTCCCCCATTCTCCTGAATAATCTGTTTTTTCTCTCTTTATTGGATCATCCTCATCGCAATGTAAACACACTGTAATATCTTTTGTCCTAAAAAAAGACATACCCCCCTTGACCCTTTTCCTTCCAGATGCTGGATATTTTCCAGATACCACCCTATTTCTTTGCACCCCTTGGTAATAATTTCTCAAAAGAATTTTGGCTACACTCGCTTTCTCCACAACTTAAACTCCCTTTGTCTTCTGAGTTCACTCCAATCAGAGTCTCATCCCAACCGCTCCATGAAACTGTTTAGCTAAGAACCTCACGTTGCTATCCAATGGTCAGTCTCAGTCCTCAACTTAACCTCCCAGCAGTGTCTGACCCAGTTAATGCTCCAGACTTCTCATAATTCCCTACATGATCTTATCCAGTTCCATGGCCTTAAGAATCTATTGTCAATATGCTTTTGACTACTAAAACTACATCTCCAGGGCTTCCCTGGTGGCGCAGTGGTCGAGAGTCCGCCTGTCGATGCAGGGGACACGGGTTCGTGCCCTGGTCCGGGAGGATCCCACGTGCTGCGGAGCAACTGGGCCCGTGAGCCACGGCCACTGAGCCTGAGCGTCCGGAGCCTGAGAGTCCGGAGCCTGTGCTCTGCAACGGGAGAGGCCACAACTGTGAGAGGCCCACGTACCACACACACACACAAAAATACATCTCCATGCACGACCTTTTTTCTGGACTCCAAACCAGTATATCCAACTATCCAACATATTTTGAATGTCTAATAAGCATCTCGAGCAAAGGCCTTCATGCCATGCTCTCACCTATACCTACTCCTCCCGTGTCCACCATTCATTCATTCCACACATGAGCCAGACGACTCTGCCAGACACTTTTTTTAGGCACGTGGGAAAATGAGCGCCCAGAACATTATAAAACTCTGCCCTGATGGAACTTACCCTCCAGTACGAACAATCAACAATCAACAATGATAAATATGTAAATTACACAGTATATTATGAAGGATGGGTGATGAGTAAAAGAACAGAGTAAAGAGAAGAGCTCCTGGTGTTCACGTGGGCTACAGTGTAAAACAGGGTGGCCTGGGAGGCATAATTAAGAAGATGACATTTGAGAAGCAAGATGCCATTTGGGCATCATCTCATTAAAGGGCACCTCCCAGTCACCTAGTTTTCCAGGCCAAAATCCTTTCCTTAGTCTCTTTCATATCTTACATATCCAACCTATAGGCAAATCTTACTGGCTCCACCTTCAAAATCTATCCCAAATTCAACCACATTTTTCCTCCTGTGCTGCTATCACCCTGGTCCAAGTCACCATCATGTCTAACCTAAAGAAACTTCCTTACAACTGGTCTCCTTGCTTCTTTAATGTCCCCACAGCCACAGATTATAATCCAACCGGCAGCCAGGAGGATTTTCAAGACTTCGTTACTACCCTATTAGTGCGTCTCCAATGGCTTTTCATCCTCATTATGATAAAACCTGCAACAAAGAAATTTCATTTAGCTGATCTCCAAAGAGTCACACTCCCCTTTTTTTATGGAGCTGATATCGGGAAGTGGCTGCCCAGCTGGGGATTCCATTTCCTGGTTATTCCTTGCGTACAGGAGGACCACGTGACTTGTTCTTGCCAAGAGAATGCGAGCAGAATTGTGTCACTTCCAGGTCAACTGGTTAAGTACTGGGTGCATGGTACTCCATGCTTCTTCTCCCTTCTACCTGCTGGCTCAAGAATGTTAGGATTCCATGGTGACCTTGAGAGCATAAGGTGATGGATTCCTAATATTGAAGAAGCCTGGTCCCCAAGTGACCATGACGCTCCACTATGCAAAGGACAGTGACTAGGAAAAATCTTTTGACCACATCCCACTGGACTTTGCATGAACAAAAAATAAACTTTTGCTTTGCTAATAAGCCACCACGATTTGGGGGTATTTGCTATGATACTTAGCCTCCTCCTATCTCTTGAGTAATAGAAAATCTAATGTCCTTACCATGTTTTAGAAGACCCTTATGATTTGGCACCTTGTTACCTTTTTGATCTTATTTCCAACCGCTTTCTCCATTATGCACTCTCCTCCTCAGGGATGTTCCTTGAATATTAAATACACCAAGTTTTTTCCCTTTCAGAAGCTTTGTGTTTGCTGTCCCTTCTGCCTGGGACTCTCCTCTCTGGATATTTTTATGACTCACTCCCTCATCCTGTTCAGGTCTTTGCTCAAGTGCCACATCCTTAATGGGTCCTCTCCTGACCACCATATCTAAAACAGCCTCCTCCTTTCACGATTTCTTTACTGTAATAAATTTTTCTTTATAAAACATCTCAATTTGATATCTTATTGGTGTCTTTATTTGTGTGTTATTTATCATCTGCTTTCCCAATTACCAGGTAAGCTCCATGAGGGCAAGGACTTTGTCTTGTTCACTGCCATATCCCCCATGTTGACACCGATGCAATAAATATCGGTTGAGTAAATGAATGATCTCCTTGGCTCCAGTTTCTTTATAGACCATCTGTTTTTCTGTCCTGTTGCCACCAAAGATCTGTTTCAAATGCACATCTAGCCATGGTATAGCTCATAGCCTTCATTGTTCTCCACTGTGTCTGTCCATACACCAAGTACAATACCTTAATATGGCATATAGGCTTTCCATATTCTGCTGCTTTGTAACTCTACGTAATCATCTTCTATCAGTTTTCCACCTACATTCTATACTGAACTGGTTACCTAAATTATCGATGCTGGATTTTTAAAAACCTTTTCGTTTAACTCTTTTATACAAAGACACATGCATAAAATACACACACATAGAGCTGTGTCCCTAGCACTTGGCTTAAGAAACAGCCTCAAAGCACCCCCATGCCTGCTTACAGTCACTGCCCCACAAGGTAACCACTGTCAAATCCCTGAACACCATTACTTACTTTTGCCTACTATTCTTCTTTTTTTATAACATAAAACATTGGCTGTATTCCCTGCGTTGTACAATATATTCTTGTATCTTATTCTTTTTCATTTTTTTATATAGCAGGTTCTTATTAGTCATCAATTTTATACACATCAGTATATACATGTCAATCCCAATCTCCCAATTGATCCCACCACCACCACCCCCCACCACTTTACCCCCTTGGTGTCCATACGTTTGTTCTCTACATCTGTGTCTCAATTTCTGCCCTGCAAACTGGTTCATCTCTACCATTTATCTAGGTTCCACATATATGAGTTAATATACAATATGTTTTTCTCTTTCTGACTTACTTCACTCTGTATGACAGTCCCTAGATCCATCCACGTCTCAACAAATGACCCAATTTTGTTCCTTTTTATGGCTGAGTAATATTCCATTGTATATATGTGCCACATCTTCTTTATCCATTCGTCTGTCGATGGGCATTTAGGTTGGTTCCATGACCTGGCTATTGTAAACAGTTCTTCAATGAACATTGGGGTGCATGGGTCTTTTGGAATTGTGGTTTTCTCTGGGTATATGCCCAGTACTGGGATAGCTGGAAACCTTTAGTTTTTTAAGAAACCTTTAGTTTTTTAAGAAACCTCCTTTAGTTTTTTAAGAAACCTCCATACTGTTCTCCATGGTGGCTGTGTCAGTTTACATTCCCACCAACAGTGTAAGAGGATTCCCTTTTCTCCACACCCTCTCCAGCATTTGTTGTTTGTAGATTTTCTGATGATGCCCATTCTACCTGGTGAGAGGTGATACCTCATTGTAGTTTTCTTTTTCTTTTTTTTTATTTATTTTTTTTTGCAGTACACGGGCCTCTCACTGTTGTGGCCTCTCCCGTTGCGGAGCACAGGCTCTGGACACGCAGGCTCAGCGGCCATGGCTCACGGTCCAGCCGCTCCGCGGCATGTGGGATCTTCCTGGACCAGGGCACAAACCCGTGTCCCCTGCATCAGCAGGTAGACTCTCAACCACTGCGCCACCAGTGAAGCCACTCATTGTAGTTTTGATTTGCATTTCTCTAATAATTAGTGATGTTGAGCAGCTTTTCATGTGCTTCTTGGCCATCTGTATGTCTTCTTTGGAGAAATGTCTATTTAGGCCTTCTGCCCATTTTTGGATTGGGTTCTTGTTTTTTTAATATCGAGCTGTATGAGCTATTTATATATTTTGGAGATTAATCCTTTGTCCGTTGATTCATTTGCAAATATTTTCTACCATTCTGAGGGTTGTCTTTTCATCTTGCTTATGGTTCCCTTTGCTGTGCAAAAGCTTTTAAGTTTCATTAGGTCCCATTTGTTTATTTTTGTTTTTATTTCCATTAATCTAGGAGTGGAACAAAAAGGATCTTGCTGTGAGTTATGTCAAAGAGTGTTCTTCCTATGTTTTCCTCTAAGAGTTTTATAGTGTCCTGTCTTACATTTAGGTCTCTAATCTATTTTTAGTTTATTTTTGTGTACGGTGTTAGGGAGTGTTCCACTTTCATTCTTTTACATGTAGCAGTCCAGTTTTCCCAGCACCACTTATTGAAGAGGCTGTCTTTTCTCCACTGTATATCCTTGCCTCCTTTGTCATAGATTAATTGACCATACGTGCGTGGGTTTACCTCTGGGCTTTCTATATTGTTCCATTGATCTATGTTTCTGTTTTTGTGCCAGTACCATATTGTCTTGATTACTGTAGCTTTGTAGTATATAGTCAGAAGTCAGGGAGTCTGATTTCTCCAGCTCCGTTTTTTCCCCTCAAGACTGCTTTGACTATTCGAGGTCTTTGTGTCTTCATACAAATTTTAAGATTTTTTGTTCTAGTTCCGTAAAAAATGCCACTGGTAATTTGATAGGGATTGCATTGAATCTGTAGATTGCTTTGGGTAGTAGAGTCATTTTCACAATATTGATTCTTCCAATCCAAGAACATGGTATATCTCTCCATCTGTTGGTATCATCTTTAATCTCTTTCATCAGTGTCTTACAGTTTTCTGCATGCAGGTCTTTTGTCTCCCTAGGTAGGTTTATTCCTAGGTATTTTATTCTTTTTGTTGCAATGGTAAATGGGAGTGTTTCCTTAATTTCTCCTTCAGATTTTTCATCATTACTGTATAGGAATGCAAGTGATTTCTGTGCATTAATTTTGTATCCTGCAACTTTATCAAATTCATTGATTAGCTCTCGTAGTTTTCTGGTGGCATCTTTAGGATTCTCCATGTATAGTATCATGTCATCTGTAAACAGTGACAGTTTTACTTCTTCTTTCCAATTGGTATTCCTTTTATTACTGTTTCTTCTCTGATTGCCGTGGCTAGGACTTCCAAAACTGTGTTGAATAATAGTGGTGAGAGTGTACAACCTTGTCTTCTACCTGATCTTAGAGGAAATGCTTTCAGGTTTTCACCATTGAGAATGATGTTTGCTGTGAGTTTGTTGTATATGGCCTTTATTATGTTGAGGTAGGTTCCCTCCATGCACACTTTCTGGAGAGTTTTTATCATAAATGGGTGTTGAATTTTGTCAAAAACTTTTTCTGCATCTATTGAGATGATCATATGGTTTTTCCCCTTCAGTTTGTTAATATGGTGTATCACATTGATTGATTTGCGTATATTGAAGAATCCTCGCATCCCTGGGATAAATCCCACTTGATCATGGTGTATGATCCTTTTAATGTGTTGTTGGATTCCATTTGCAAGTATTTTGTTGAGGATTTTTGCATCTATATTCATCAGTGATATTGGTCTGTAATTTTCTTTTTTTGTAGTATCTTTGTCTGGTTTTGGTATCAGGGTGATGGTGCCCTCAGAGAATGACTTTGGGAGTGTTCCTTCCTCTGCAGTTTTTTGGAAGAGTTTGAGAAGGATGGGTGTTAGCTCTTCTCTAAATGTTTGATAGAATTCACCTGTGAAGCCATCTGGTCCTGGACTTTTGTTTGTTGGAAGATTTTTAATCACAGTTTCTATTTCATTACTTGTGATTGGTCTTTTCATATTTTCTATTTCTTCCTGGTCCAGTCTTGGAAGGTTATACCTTTCTAAGAATTTGTCCATGTCTTCCAGGTTGTCCATTTTATTGGCGTAGCACTGCTTGTAGTAGTCTCTCAGGATGCTTTGTATTTCTGTGGTGTCTGTTGTAACTTCTCCTTTTTCGTTTCTAATTTTATTGATTTGAGTCCTCTCCCTCTTTTTCTTGATGAGTCTGGCTAATGGTTTATCAATTTTGTTTATCTTCTCAAAGAACCAGTTTTTAGTTATTTTGATCTTTGCTATTGCTTTCTTTGTTTCTATTTCATTTATTTCTGCTCGGATCTTTATGACTTCTTTCCTTCTGCTAACTTTGGGTTTTGTTTGTTATTCTTTCTCTAGTTCCTTTAGGTGTAAGGTTGGATTATTTATTTGAGATTTTTCTTGTCTCTTGAGGTAGGCTTGTATAGCTATAAACTTCCCTCTTAAAATTGCTTTTGCTGCATCCCATAGGTTTTGGATTGTTGTGTTTTCATTGTCATTTTTCTCTAGGTATTTTTTGATTTCCTCTTTGATTTCTTCAATGATCTCTTGGTTATTTAGTAACGTAATGTTTAGCCTCCATGTGTTTGTGTTTTTTATGTTTTTTCCCCTGTAATTCATTTCTAATCTCATAGCATTGTGGTCAGAAAAGATGCTTGATATGATTTCGATTTTCTTAAATTTACTGAGGCTTGATTTGTGACCCAGGATGTGATCTATCCTGGAGAGTCTTCTGTGGGCAGTTGAGAAGAAAGTGTAATCTGCTGTTTTTGGATGGAATGTCCTATAAATATCAATTAAATCTATCTGCTCTATTGTGTCATTTAAAGCTTCTGTTTCCTTATTTATTTTCATTTTGGATGATCTGTCCATTGGTGTAAGTGAGGTGTTCAAGTCCCCCACTATTATTGTGTTTCTGTCGATTTCCTCTTTTAGAGCTGTTAGCAGTTGCCTTATGTATTGAGGTGCTCCTATGTTGGGTGCATATATATTTATAATTGTTGTATCTTCTTCTTGGATTGATCCCTTGATGATTATGTAGTGTCCTTCCTTGTCTCTTGTAACATTCTTTATTTTAAAGTCTGTTTTATCTGGTATGAGTATTGCTACTCCAGCTGTCTTTTGATTTCCATTTGCATGGAATACCTTTTTCCATCCCCTCACTTTCAGTTCGTATGTGTCCCTAGGTCTGAAGTGGGTCTCTTGTAGACAGCACATATATGGGTCTTGTTTCTGTATCCATTCAGCAAGCCTGTGTCTTTTGGTTGGAGCATTTAATCCATTCACGTTTAAGGTGATTATCAAAATGTGTGTTCCTATGACCATTTTCTTAATTGTTTTGGGTTTGTTTTTGTAGGTCCTTTTCTTCTCTTGTGTTTCCCACTTAGAGAAGTTCCTTTAGCATTTGTTGTAGAGTTGGTTTGGTGGTGCTGAATTCTCTTTTGCTTGCTGTAAAGCTTTTGATTTCTCCATCGAATCTGAACGAGATCCTTGCGGAGTAGATTAATCTTGGTTGTAGGTTCTTCCCTTTCATCACTTTAAGTATATCATGCCACTCCCTTCTGGCTTGTAGAGTTTCTGCTGAGAAATCTGCTGTTAACCTTATGGGAGTTCCCTTGTATGTTATCTGTCGTTTTTCCCTTGCTGCTTTCAATAATTTTTCTTTGTCTTTAATTTTTGCCAGTTTGATTACTATGTGTCTTGAAGTGTTTCTCCTTGGGTTTATCCTGTATGGGACTTGCTGCACTTTCTGGACTTGGGTGGCTATTTCCTTTCCCATGTTAGGGAAGTTTTTGACTATAATCTCTTCAAATATTTTCTTGGATCCTTTCTCTCTCTCTTCCCCTTCTGGGACCCTTATAATACAAATGCTGTTGCATTTAATGTTGTCCCAGAGGTCTCTTAGGCTGTCTTCATTTCTTTTCATTCCTTTTTCTTTAATCTGTTCTACAGCAGTGAATTCCACCATTCTGTCTTCCAGGTCACTTATCCATTCTTCTGCCTCAGTTATTCTGCTATTGATTCCTTCTAGTGTAGTTTTCATTTCAGTTATTGTATTGTTCATCTCTGTTGGTTTGTTCTTTAATTCTTCTGTCTTTGTTAAACATTCTTGCATCTTCTCTATCTTTGCCTCCATTGTTTTTCCAAGGTCCTGGATCATCTTCACTTTATTATTCTAAATTCTAAATTCTTTTTCTAGAAGGTTGCCTATCTCCACTTCATTTGGTTGTTTTTTCTAGGGTTTTATCTTGTTCCTTCATCTGGGACATAGTCCTCTGCCTTTTCATTTTGTCTATCTTTCTGTGAACGTGGTTTTTGTTCCACAGGCTGCAGGATTGTAGTTCTTCTTGCTTCTGCTGTCTGCCCTCTGGTGGATGAGGCTATCAAAGAGGCTTGTCTTGACTACTATTCTTGTGTGTCTTTTGCTCAGCATTGTTTGTAAGATTCCTCCACATTTTTGTGTGCAGTTGTCATTTGTTCATTCTCACTGCCATATAGTCATCTACTACATGAATATACAGAGAATTTTTCCAGTCTACTGTTCATGGGCATTTGGTTAGTTTCCAGTATCTACTGTGAAGAGTGCTGCTATGAACATTCTTTATATGTCCTTTGGTAAACACGGGACATTTCTGTGGAGTATATATCTAGGTGTGGAAACACCAGGTTATTAATTGTGCATATAGGAAGGCCCAGGAGGTGCCACCAAACAATTTTCCAACGTTCTTGTGCCAATTTACACGCCCACAAACAGCGCGAAACTTTCCTTCCATGTGCTCCGCATCCTTGCCAAAACATTTTCCCCCTCCTTCATTTTGGCTGCGCTGGTGGGTGTACAGTGGTATCATGTTATGGTTTTATTTTGCATTTTCCTAATGACTAATGCAGCTGAGTGCCTTTTCATGTGTTTACTGGCCATTTGGATATACACTCTTGTAAAGTGGTTCTTCATGTCTATTGCCTGGTTCTTTTTCCTATTGAATTATATGTCTTTCCTTCCTGATTTTAAGAGTTCTTTATACATGCTAGGTATGAGTCTTTAGTCACATATATGCATTGGGAAAATCTTTTCCCATTTTGTGGGATGCTTTTTAACTCTCCTAATAGTATCTTTTGTAAAAAAGAAATAATTTTAATATGCTCCAAGTTCTCATTTATCTTTCCTTTTAGAGACTTTTGTGTTCTGTTTAAAAGACAAAGATCATGACCACCTTCTACTTTCCTCTAAACTTTAATTGTTTTACATTTCACATTGAGATCTGCAAGCTACCTAGAATTGATTATGGTGTAGGATACACTTACAAGATAGGAGTTGAGACTGATGGCTTTTCCATATGGATAGCTAATGGATCATCACCATCTATTGAAAATAACTTCGATTTCCCCCTGCACTGTAGTCAAGTATGCTGTTTAATATGCCTTTATATATGTGCCGGGGGCCTTCCTGGAATGCCCTTCCATATTTCCTACTTGAGAAACTTCTCATCTTTTTCCAGAATTTGTCATCCTGCCATCTGGAGCTTTCCTTGGCCAACTCCCCACCCCCTCGCTGCTCCCAATACAATCACCACCAATGGTTGCCAGGGGCAGGGCATTCGAAGTCCATCTCAGTGGGAGGAGGGTTTATCACTGACACTGTTTAGAACTGTCAGCATATGATGGTAATAAAAAGGAGTCCAACTTTTAATTGGATTTATTATTGTTTTTAAATTATTTATAAACCATGCACCCCACTTCCTGCCTGCATTCTGTATATATCACCTTTAGTTTTGAGGCAAAGTGTGTTATTCCTTTGAGCCATTACTGTACACTGTGAATTCTACAATTATAATACCTGTCACACCAGAGCAAGTATTCATTTAAATACTAATCTTCCTGCTAGATTGTGAGTTTGTCAAGAGTAGGTGCTGTGTCTTAATCAGTTTAGTATTTCAAGCACCTAACAGAATGCCTGGCTTAGAGTTAGGGTTCAATAAATGTTCATTTATCATCTTATCATTTTTAGTGGTTGGGGGGAACTCTGAATAATTAAAATAAACAGAGGGACTTTAAGAAAAGCAGCCTTTTGGAATTACTTTTTTGATTACAAAACAAAAAGCTTCTTAACTATAACATATTAAACAACATTTCCTATTTTAATCTCTCATAAAGTACAGTCAGTCAGAGCTCGGTTTCCTTCTATACAAAATTATTTTTTCTGATTTCTCAATTTATAAGATATCAACAGTGTCAGACTGAGGCCATCAAATGCAATTCAGCCTGCTTATAAAAATACTTTCATGGGCTTCCCTGGTGGCGCAGTGGTTGAGGGTCCGCCTGCCGATGCAAGGGACGCGGGTTCGTGCCCCGGTCTGGGAGGATCCCACATGCCGCAGAGCGGCTGGGCCCGTGAGCCATGGCTGCTAAGCCTGCGCGTCCGGAGCCTGTGCTCCGCAACGGGAGAGGCCACAACAGTGAGAGGCCCGCGTACCGCAAAAAAAAAAAAAAAAAAAAAAAAATACTTTCATAGAGTTCTATCAACATTCGTCACCAATTCAGAGAAACGTGACAACCTTAGCTAGATTCCTGCAAAAATATGTAAATTAAGAGAAATATAAGCTAACCTCATCCTGCAGGACTATTAGGAAAACATCTGAATTAAAAGAAACATTTCAGTGGCTCATCACCGAAGGATGACCTGGGCGCCATCTGGGTGGGGGAGTGCAATCCAGACTTTCAAATGCTTGTCACATTTAATTTCAGCAGATGATACTTTCCAGTAAGCGGGGATAACGCTGATGGAGTGCAGGCAGACGATCCCACTGCAGTGCACAAGGATTTACTGCAGACAGCGATAACAAATATGGGTTTGCCATAGCATTTCAGTTTATCCATTCCAGAAACACACAAAGCAATGAACATCAAATAACACAGAAATCACTAATAAGCTCTGCATTCATCATCCATGTCTTTCCAAATCCTGGAGAGCGAAAGTGCTTATTCAGTGAGATGTTAACCCTCTGTGTGCATGTGTGACACTGTGTCATAGACACAACTGTAAGGCGTGTCAATAAGATGTTTAGTCTTGGATTGTAAGCAGTAGTCTGCTGCCAGCCTTTGGAACAGCGAGTTTGTAGGACTTGTGTTCAGTATGGCTGAAATAACACATATGGACAGGTAAGGCCCTAGATCTTTAATAACCGGTTCTCTAGTTAGAAGCAAACAACATGATAGCTACAAAGGAGCTCTCTGTCGGAGTGTGGAAGGACAAAAAGGACTTCAGGAGAACTAGAAATCAATTCTTTCGTAAGTCGCAAAAACCTTTACTACTTAATAGCAACCCTAGAGTCATACACGCACACAAAAAAGACTGGTTGCACTGCATAATTCAGCTCTAGCTTACTACCTGAGGTGCTGCCAGGGAAATGAAAGTGACAACAGCTGACATCTCAATGTGACACAGAAGCTCCACATGCCTCCCGCTGATTAATTCTGAACCTCTAGATGCAGGGACTGTGAATACATTTTACACTGTCTGCATACACCAGCAAGCACCAGTATACATACTGTATGTTAAGGGGAAAACATTTTAGGTAAAGATTCACCCCAAGGCACAGTTTCCCTGGCTGGTGTTCAGTACAACATCTAGCCAAAGTGGGAATGGAAAAGGATGTGGAAAGGGAGTTAAAAATCAATATTTAGGAAGGACACAGTAGAGAGAAAATCCCAGAGGTCACCAACTCCACACTCCCGACTTCAAGTTCTGGTACTCTTGCACATTGAAAGAAAATCAATTCCATGTTCATGCTTATATATCTCTAGAATCCTTCTACTAAGTTCAGTCATTTATTCCAAAGAAATGCTACAATCTCTAGACTGTAGAAAACGTGTAACGGTAAATGTACTGGATGTTTATATTTGAATAATAATGTAGCAGGAAGCTAAAACGGAAGTGCAATCCAGAATCCTGAATTCTAAAAGACAAAACTTAATCTTTCCCTATGGGGGTGGCCATGGAAAGCTAATAAAACAAAAAGCTTACAAAGGCAGTAACATGATAAATATGTTTCTTAAGTCTCCAAATTGTCACAGTATTCATACAAAGTCAATTTAAAAAGAAAATCTTTGCAACGATAGTTTATAACTGCCTTTCTGTAATGTCCCGTATATGCAAATAGACCATAAAAAGACATTTCTTTAGCATTATTATTTCTCTTGTCCCTGGAATATTAGGCCCTTGAGAAAAAGAATGCAAACCAAGCCTGCCGTTTACAAGTTTACATATGATTTATCACTACTGAATGCTTTAAATTTTCTCAAAGGCTTTTCAGGTTGTGTTTTATTTAGATGCTTACGTTGCTAAAACAAGACCCTCTCAATAATTAAAAGTTAATCAAAAATCCTCGGGATGCTTCTATCTTTAGGAAGATAATTTGCTCCAATTCAAACCTTGAAATACGACTGACTTAAGCTTCGAAGACATGAGGCTTCCTGCTTCGCAGGGGCCAGACTGTTTATAAGCATTTCAATAGGGGCTCATCTCGGTTCAGCTGGCCCAGTCACCCTGAGGCAGCTAAGGCAAAGAGACCCTGCAAAATGGAATTACCACGTCCAAGGTGATTGTGCCCTCTTATTATAGGCAACTGCTTTTCCTATGAGCATTTCTCACTCTCATCTTTCTTCCTGGGCAAAATCTCAGATTGCAAAGTCCTTAGCACAAACATGTACACATGTCATGGTTTATTTTCTTAAAAAACAGACTTCACTTCCCAAACCAGTAGCGTGAATTGAGTCATCATTCTTAAATGTAAAGCAAATCACACCACCCCTCCACTCAAAGCCGATAATTCTGCTTAAGATGAACCCAAGGTCCTCACGACCTTCCCATTCCCAAAAAAGCCAATTCAGGGTGAGCCTGTGGCTTCTTCTCTCCCACTTTGAAGGCTAACTCCCTCTTTATCTTTCAGGCCTCAATTAGTTGTCACTTCCTCAAAGAAGCCTTTCTTTTTCCCTCAAATCTAAATAAGGATCTCTTTATAACTCTCTCCTAGCCCCCTATACTTTTCCTTCATTGGACTTCAAACACTTTATGAATATATTAATCTGTGTGATGAATTTTCATTTCTCTACTAAAGCCAGGGGTCCAGGGTTGCCTTTCCCCATTATATTCAGTATTTAGCACTGTACTCTGTCATAGAAGCCACTCAGTAGATTCAGGTAACATCACTGACCATTGGCTGATCATTAACATAATTAACTAAAGCAGACACCTAATACAACAAAGTTTGAGAAGCTGGGGCTTCCATGGTGGGGTACTGCCTGCCTTGTAGGAGTTCGGGATCTCCTCTAGCCAAAGTGCTCTCACTTTCTCAGTTGGTTTGCCCCTGGGGTGAGGTCATGCTGGCCTTGCTCCCCAGTGCTTCCCCAGCATACTGCATGGTCCCTGGCATGTGATAGGTTCCATAAACACTTCTGAATGACTTAATAATTATTATCAGGTTCAACATTATGGTAAACCTCTCAGAGAAAGACAAGGTGGGAACATTCAGGAATCAGAATATTAAAGTTCATATTTTTCAAGGAATAAAATTTTTTAGTTGTTTCTTTAGTGGTTTTTGACTTTGGGATCATGCTTGAAAAATTCTTTTTCTCTTCTCCTAACCGAGATTACATAACTTGACCTATATTTTCTTGCAGTGCTATTCTGGTTCTTTCTTTCTTCTTTTTCCTTTAAAACAATTTACATCTTTAATCCATCTGGATTTTCATGTGATACAAAGTCTAAGTCAATTTTTTAAAATGTTTAGCTCATTTCCCCAAAACTATCCCACTGATTTTTTTTAACATCTTTATTGGAGTATAATTTCTTTACAATGTTGTGTTAGTTTCTGGTTTATAACAAAGTGAATCAGCTACACATATACATATATCCCCATATCTCCTCCCTCTTGCATCTCCCTCCCTCCCACCCTCCCTATTCCACCCCCCTAGGTGGTCACAAAACACTGAGCTGATCTCCCTGTGCTATGTGGCTGCTTCCCACTAGCTATCTATTTTACGTTTGGTAGTGTATATATGTCCATGCCATTCGCTCACTTTGTCACAGCTTACCCTTCCCCCTCCCTGTGTCCTCAAGTCCATTCTCTACATCTGCATCTTTATTCCTGTCCTGCCCCTAGGTTCTTCATAACAATTTTTTTTTTTTAGATTCCACATGTATGTGTTAGCATACGGTATTTGTTTTTCTCTTTCTGACTTACTTCACTCTGTATGACAGACTCTATGTCCATCCACCTCACTACAAATAACTTAATTTCGTTTCTTTTTATGGCTGAGTAATATTCCATTGTATATATGTGCCACATCTTCTTTATCCATTCATCTCTTGATGGACACTTAGGTTGCTTCCATGTCCTGGCTATTGTAAATAGAGCTGCAGTGAACATTGTGGTACATGACTCTTTTTGAATTACGGTTTTCTCAGGATACATGCCCAGTAGTGGGATTGCTGGGTCATATGGCAGTTCTATTTTTAGTTTTTTGAGGAACCTCCATTTTGTTTTCCATAGTGGCTGTACCAATTTACATTCCCACCAACAGTGCAAGAGGGTTCCCTTTTCTCCACACCCTCTCCAGCATTTATTGTTGGTAGATTTTTTGATGATGGCCATTCTGACTGGTGTGAGGTGATACCTCATATCTCACTGATTGTTTTCATTAACTCAGTGGAGAGTAAAAATGTATTCTTCACATCTCCTCAAAGGGATGGAGAAATTCTTAGGCGACTCAGGCAATAATGTACTCTCTCTTCTTGGTAGAAAGGTCCTCTACTAATATCAAACCATAGTTTTTAAAACTAAAAATACTAGTGAAGTCATTTATCAATTTTTCACATGAAGATGGTTAGGTCAAAATGTTCACAAGAAAACGGTTAAGAGAAACTTTCAGATGTTCTCACCATGGGCACATGAAGGAAGACACTTCTTGTGAGAACAACCATCTTGCCAAGAGCAAGGATTCTCCTCTCACTCATTTTTGTATCCTCAACACCCAGCACGGAGCCTAGTACAGAGCAGGGGCTTGAGGAATGGCAAATTTACAAAATCAGAATTCCTCCCCCAAGTAAAGTGTGATTTGTATGTTATTTACATGACAAGATTACTTAAAAACACCATTTCCATTTCTCCACTGGCATCTATGTGTATTATCCTATCATAAAGTACCATGAGGGTTAAGCTATTTCAGACAAGATCCCAACAGATGCAGGTCAGGGAGACTGAGTCAGGCCTCATCACAGGGGCCTCACCTACTGCACCTGGGAACCGGCATTGTTCCTCCAAACGGCCTCCTTCGTTCAGCCCTTCCCATGCATGCTGGGCCCACGGAGCCCAAAGCTGCTGGGGTGCCGTCCCGCATACGTCGTGTCTTGCGTATGAAGACTTCCTGATTTTCAGTGTTAGTTTTTTTCTCCTTCTGCAATTATTTTATTTCTGCATTGTTTTAGATTTATCAGCAGTCTAGGAGAACCCCAGTGGGCAGCTGGTAAAAACCCCGTGGCTTGCTGGAGAGAGAGCTGCAGTGTGAGGTTGGCCCCTGACCTCTGAGCCCTGTCCCCAAACCCTTTCCCTCTTAATGCTGCCCCAGGTTGGCCTGTGCTTCTCTAGGCCTCCCTCGGCCCCGCTACCCTTCAAGCAGAGGACGCTGGATTCTACTTGTCTGTTTTCCCGCCGCCATGTAAGCCTGGTTTCACTGCCGGTCCCCTGCAGCCCCCTCCAGGCTTGTGGAGACTGTGACACAGAAAGATAAGTTCCCCAGTGGAGTAGGAGGGCAGAGGCTGGCAGGCAGGGAAAGAAAAGGAGAGGACGAGAAGGCGCATGAAAATAATAACAGTGCGAATAAATAAGGCAGCCTGCCAACTGGCAGGCTATTTTCTGACACATCAGCTCTAAGCCACTTCTTCGGCATTTGGAACACTCTCCTATAGAAGCATCGTAGCAAATGAGACTGTTACTCAGCTAGCACTGGTTCAGTTCATGCTTCAAATGGTTTGAGTCACATCGAAATAAAGAGGCGTTGGAGGGTTTTCTAGGTCTCTAACTATGTCCCGATGCTGGCATCTTTTTATGTGGGGAGACAAAAGGAGTAAGGAATACATCCTTCTTCCCAGAACTATGGCATCTCCCCATCACACACACAAATGAGACCTTCCCAAAGACCCCGGCACAGCCATTAGCTTCTAAATTCAGACAATGCCTGTTATGCCGCATTCTTTTCCCTAGTGCTATATACATTTCAAAGGATTTTTACACGTATCATCAGGTTGGAGTTCATCTCCATGGAAATTCTGTGAACTAAGTCATTCAGGGAGTCCTATCACCTGCCAACAAAAGTTTCAAAACACGTCCATCCAGAGTATAAAGGGCCACCTACTGCTTAGCACGATGGGTGAAACAAGACACAAAGGGAGGTGCAAAGTGATTGAACTTCAGAACCCCGGGGAAGAGAAGGAACAGGATGTGCTTACGGAGTATACTCTGCCTGCCAAGGACTCTGCCAAATGCTCTACATGTATTATCTTGATTAATTTCATTCCGCAACAAATCTGTGTGGTAGGAACCCCCAGTTATAGATGATTCACAATAGTTAAGCACAACTAGCGTGGGACAGAGACGCTAGCTAGCCCTGCGTCTCTTTGGAAACAAAGCTAGCCCTGCTTTGTTCCAGAGCCTGTTCTCTGGGCCATGACATTTGAATTCCCTCCTGAACTTTCCAAAAGCTTCCTGCAGGGGAACATCTGGTCCCATGTAAAGGACCAGGAGCTGTGGAGACATCAGACTTTTCACCAGCAGCAGTGGGAGCTAGAGAACAATGGGACGTTAGTTTAGAATTCTGAAAGAACTGTTGACACCCTGACAAGCTACCCACTGCAAACTCCCCACTAAGTGCGAAGTAGAACGAAAACACTTTGAGATACATGAAGTCTCAAAACGTTTCCTTCCCACTCACCCTTTCCCTGGAGTTACTGGAGAATATGCTTCATTCAAGAAGAGGGAATAAACAAAGAACAATTGGAGCAGGTTCCAGAGGGAGTTGGGGAAGGGATGGAACAAGATATAGTATCTGACAAGTCTGCCTGGGTGGAAAATTGAACTGAGAGGTATTTTACATAGTGATTGGAAAGGCTAGCAGATGCAAAAACAGAAATCTGAACAAGAAAGGAAATGCAGTCACGGCACACTACTGGACTAGACGTGAACAACAGTTAGACTTTCTGTACGACGTTCTTTCTATAGGACATACACACACTTGAATAGGAAAAAACTGAGTATGTGTTCAACAAAAGTTATATTGGGAGGGAGGAGAAGGGGAAAATGTAATGTATGAGGGAAGGTAAGCGACATAAATCTTTATTACTCGTAACAGGAAGCCAGCAGACAGGAAAATTTGAAATATCAAGAAATAGACGAATAGGCACATTATTTAGAAGAATTATGGTAAATGCCAGAAGAAATACCTAAAGCAGAAAGTAATTTTTCCTGGAGAGGGGGAATCAGACGGGAAAAAGTTGACCAGGGTCTGCTGCTTTTCATTACAACTTGTTCTCTTTGGTTCTTAACACTATGTATTACTTTGATGTAAATGTAAAACACATTAGAAAAAGCAATATCTGTGAGAACCATGTCTTTCCCATGCAGAAACCAGTCTATCTGCAAATCAACAGGCAGGATTTGCTAAAATGCAAAGTAAATTTCATTTAAGAATGACAAATTCAGGACTCATTTGTGAATTAGTTTTATAACAGTGAATATGGTTAAATTACAGTTTAAATGAGATTTTTCAGTTGATATGTTCAGTAATTTCTATCATCTTTTATCCACTTATTCTAATGTATCCAAAAATTATAGCTTAAGCTTTTTCAGCAACCATTTTTTGCAGAGGGATGAGACTCTGTGTATCTTAACACACACATAGACTGGAGTCCTTCAAATAAGCCTTTGCCTCCAGGCTTTTCCTGTCTACAGGGAACAGGCTTTCTTCAGGAAATTTACAAGGCACTAATCAGTCATTCATTCAATCAATATTATTAAACAGCTACTATGCAGCAGACACTAATTCAACATTTAGTTATCAAATCCCATTTACTTCCATTTTATGTGCACAACCAACCATTTGGAAATGCTTGACCAATGAACATGAAGTTAACTGTAACCTCTTCACTGGGCCTTCTACTTCTTTGTATTTGCTGCATGGCTGAACGCAGTGCTGACCCTTCATCACTCTGTGTGTAGCAATCATGGGTCTTCTTTTCGAGCACAGCCCTAGCTTCGTTCACTAGGTCAGAAACTCTTTGGTGAAAGAAACCACATCTTAGTCAACCTATCTCACTGGATCACTGGTTTGGCATCATGTAGGAACTCAATAATTATTTTCTTTCTTTTTTTATATTTTTACTTTACATTGGAGTATAGTTGATTTACAATGCTGTGTTAGTTTCAAGTGTACAGTAAAGTGATTCGGTTATACATATACATATATCTATTCTTTTTCAGATTCTTTTCCCATGTACGTTATTACAGAATACTGAGTAGAGCTCCCTGTGCTACATAGTAGATCCTTGTTGGTTACCTATTTTATATGCAGTAGTGTGTATATGTTAATCCCAAACTCCTAATTTATCCCTCCCCCCTACACTTTTCCCCTTTGGTAACCCTAAGTTTGTTTTCCAAGTCTGTGAGTCTGTTTCCATCTTGTAAATAAGTTCCTTTGTGTAATTATCTTCTCAATGAATAGTATCTTCACAAGCATTTTCTGAGTGAATAAATAAGTAAACCAGTGAATGCCGATAATGAACTTATTCTATATCTCAATCTCTTTTAACCCCATTAAGACCCACTTTTATGGTAAGAGTATGGCCATCGAATCAGATCATTTCAACTTTTCTTAAATTCTCAGGAGCCAAGAATGATAATATTACAGAAATTACTTCCTGGGGGACTATGTGAAAATGGGACCCAACTCCATTATTCCCTTTCGAAATAACATAATGTCTTTGGAAAGTTCTTAGAAAAAAAAATTTTTCAAACAGACCCAACTTCTTATTCTTTTACAACAGGTGCCAATAAATGAAGTCATTTTTCTAGAATCATCATCGTAATTCAGGATAACAGATTTGCTCTATTTTCTAAAAACCCAGTGCTCCTTAAACAGCGAGGCTCAAAAGTTGCCTCCTTGACTAATATGGTGCCATTTGTAGTGGTGTCTACTCTGCTATTTTCAGCACGATTTGCTTAGATTGGTGGGGAACAGAACAATGAAAAAAGCAACTTCACGCATACCCATTAGTATAACTCAGTTACACCCACATCACCACCATGGTTCATTTGACTGCTGAACTGTACTATGATTCCTACAATTTTATTCTTTCAGCTTAAATATTGATGAAACACCTTGCTGGGGCTAAGATGGGATAAGGTTTACTTAAATTCGTCTCAAAAGTAAAGAAATGAACTGGCTCAAAAAGATATTTCCATTTACAGTCTTTCGAGTTGCAACACAGTTCCATTTCATCGTAGTCTGAATTTTATATCAAAATTAATTTTGTATCTCCAAGTAATTTTACATATCAAGTAAAATTGTATATCAGAGGCATGCAGACAGGAAAGTAAACTGAAAGAAAGTATACGTCCCAAGTTTAAAGTCTGTTCTCGCAAATGTAGGGCTGATGAGACTTAAGTTAAGTACAAACACTGGGGGTCCAGCGTGAGCAAGCAGATGTATTGCTCAGAGTCACTGTAGAGAACATGTTGGAAAAGGAGGCTCAGGGGAGCAGCTGGGAAGTTACTCTGGTCTAGGTGGTCAGGGATGGACCTCGGCGGGGGGATTGATTTTTGAACAGAGACCTGAAAGATGAGTTGCCTGGCCTGAGTCTAGGGAAACTTAAGAAAAGCATCCCAGGCACAGGGAACAGCAAAGAGAAGGTAGTGGGAGAATGTGGTGTGTTTGAGAAACCACAGGAATGTTCAGAATTTATGGTGGTGAGTCTGTTTCAAACCAGGGATTAAAGCTTTGTAGCGTTAGCACTGGACTATGGCGTGTTTAACTCTACGGGACCCAGTGCAGTGATGTGGTTCTTTGGGGTAACAATGGCAAGAGCAGTCTGAGGGCCACGTGCAAGTTGCACACGATCTTCCCACCGCACTGAAGGCAGCGTGGGGAGGAGGACGAGCATCCTACCGGAGGGAGTGAGGTCACCTGGGTTCTGGTCGCTCATTGGTCACCAACTTAGTGGAACCCTAGTTAACATCCCTTGATATCTCTGGGCGTCAGTTTCCTCCTACGTAAAGTGGTGGGATAGGATTCTATGAACTCTGAGACAGAGACACAGCACACATGCCTCATCTGATACACCAATTCCAATGGGTAGCGATGTCTGCCTCTGGCCCAGGGATCACAGTGGTATCCACAGACCTGCCGGCCCTGCTCTGCTCTTCTTTTCCAAAATATTGTGTGATCATATGAGAAAGAAGATTTGGCGTATGTTCACATTAAAGGTATATGACCGGCTTGAATTTCCTGTGCATGTTTTCTTGCTAGTAGAAGAAAGAAAGAGTGAAATAGCTAAAAAGGCAGAAAGGTGGGCAGGAAGAGGAGGAAAGGAAACTTAGGCTGTGGGTGATACCAAAATGGGTAAGGGGTCGTCAACAAGTTCATACTAACACATTGTAAGTACTTGGATTTTCCTTCCAACACACATAATTTTGAAATGCAATCTGTTTTTCATTACGGGCCTAATTTGTCAAATCTATTACCGTTGGCTAGATTTCAGGTAGCTTATAAACAGCTAATGTAGGCAAGTGAGAAACACCCACCAAGCCTCTGCTGGAGCCTGTGGTACCAGGGGTGAACGTCTCCCACCCACCCTACAGGACAGAGGCCCAGAGCTGCCCTCTCACTCGCTCCTCCAAGAGGGGAAGTCAACATACAAACACACTCTCCTTGTTCTTGAATCTTGTACTGAAAGGTCATTCAGAATTTCAATATCTAAATGATTCTATGTTAGACTGGGTTCTGTTAGATTCAGGGAAAAAAAACAATCGTGCTCACACACACACACAAATCCCAACTGCCCACTCTTATCTTTCAGTGTTGAATTCCACACTCTGAATTGCCACCATAAGGAGAGCCCACGCCTGGTGTGTCTTATTTTCCTTTCTCTTAATTTGACAACTTCTCTGTCCTCACCCCAAGGCACTTAAATATCCAGGCACAGATACAGATGCTAGAGATACAGATATGCCGTTTCCTGAGTCAGCATCTTACCTCAAATCCCCATCAGCTGCTTACCAATGATGCCAAAACAATACTCCACTAACTTCACTGCAACTTAGCCTTTCTAAATGTTAAGACAATGAAAGGGAAATGTGACCCCAACATTGCAGAAGTTCTACATAAACCAGTCTTTTCTTCTGGTTGCTCTACTGACCCACAAGAATGGACCTTTCCCTTTAAGTGGGCTGAAAAATGAACTGACTAATATCAACTGCGCCTGCTCTGAGTCTATCTTCCTTCCGTTTTTATAATACTGATAATAATTTGCATTTAAGTGGCACCCAACATTGAACACAGCATTTACAAACCATATTATGGGGGCTTCCCTGGTGGCGCAGTGGTTGAGAATCTGCCTGCCAATGCAAGGGACACGGGTTCGAGCCCTGGTCTGGGAAGATCCCACATGCCGTGGAGCAACTGGGCCCGTGAGCCACAACTACTGAGCCTGCGCGTCTGGAGCCTGTGCTCCGCAACAAGAGAGGCCACCATAGTGAGAGGCCCGCGCACCACGATGAAGAGGGGCCCCCGCTTGCCACAACTAGAGAAAGCCCTCGCACAGAAACTAAGACCCAACACAGCAAAAAATAAATAAATAAATTTAAAAATAAATAAATACTCCTATTCTCTGTTTAAAAAAAAAATTAAAAACAGGAAAATTTAAAAAAAAGAACCATATTATGCAGCTTGATCTTTGGCGAGCACCTGGTGTCGTAAGTGGGAAAAGCAAGCCTCTGAGGGTAGAGCAATCTCAGCTGCCCTCTGCCACCTTCTAAACCCTATGCTGGCAGCAGGTCCATCAGGCCATGTCTGTCCTC
Organism: Grampus griseus; assembly: GCF_964374135.1. NCBI lineage: Eukaryota > Metazoa > Chordata > Mammalia > Artiodactyla > Delphinidae > Grampus > Grampus griseus. Next base: position 6,816,017 of record NC_139010.1, read on the forward strand.
TAAGCAAAACCCCACTTTACTGATTTGGCTGTTTCAAATTAAGGCAGCTCCTGGTAGCCACCCAGACATGTTCCTTGAAGAAGCCCTCTCTATTTCTGACAGCATCATAAGTGACTCTTTTGCTTCTTTGTTTTGTTTTGTTTTTAATTAATTCCCCTCTGCCCTTTTACTTTGGTCACACTAGTCTACTGAAGTTACTGATGACAAACCTGGCGGAGCCCAGTACATTCCTGTGAGTCAGCAAACCGTGGTGCTACTCACATCCCCTCATTCCTGGAGGTAGAGATGACACCTCGTTTAACATGAGCTAGTTATCAACTACAGCCATCAACTGTGACTGATACGCCTGAAAATGGCGATATATCAATCCTTCCGTCATCTGTTCAATCACAGAGGCTGGGGAGACCTAGCAAGAGAAATTCCTGAGTTTTTTTTATTTAGAAGCTCAAACACTGTCGGGGTTACCAGGCTACTACTTGACGGTGGCCTGACTCAGCCCAGGGAACTGCTAAGTCAATCAAGTACAGGTCTGTGTGTGGGTCTAGTTCTACGTGAACAAAGCAAGTGCAACAAAATTCAAGGGTTCAGTGAGCAAAATTCCAAGGTCAGCCTCTGCTACATCCCTGCCCTGGTTTTGTGGAGGGTGAAAGGGCAGTCAAGTGATGGCTATTCTTGGTCCCCAGTCAGCTGAAGCTGGAACAACATAAACTTCAGGTCTTGAAATGGAGCAGGACCCTATGGTCTTTCCTCCCCCAGCCCATGTCCTCTGCCTGCCTTCTGTCTGTGGAAAAACTTAGCCAACGAATAAGTTTATTCAGAGAAGTGAGACAATGCAGAAGCAAAGGAAAACGAGACTAAGTAATAATAGTTCAGTCATTAAGCAAAGTTAAGGACCTGTAGTCCCTCCTCAAGGGCTAAAGATCATACTCTGAGCCATATCCTGTGCGCTGTCTTGTAGATACTGAAACCCTCACCAGGTGGAAGAAGTTAACTTCAAGATGCCATGACATAAGCAGCCACAATTCCGAGAGCTGGCCTCAAAGAAATAGAAACAAACCGACCCCGGAACTGCAGACTAACTGCACCTGAAACAATCAAGATGACGCTGGTCAGACCACCGACGACCAATTTCAAGATGACGGCCAGAGCTGACTGTGCTGTTTCTGCATGTAGCCCCCTCCCTCCATCTATAGAGGCTCCTGACCCCTGGTTGTCAGTGCAGGGGAGCTGGCCTTTGGACGGGCATCCACCCCCACATCCAAAATAAAGCAAACTTTCCTCTCCACCAGCCTGGCCTCTTTATTGGCTTTTGAGCAGCGAGCAGCCAGGCCCCACTTTCGGTTACAGCCTGAGGGACGTAAATTAATTTTTCCTCAATAATAATAACCAATCATTTTTAGAAAATATACTTCTAATTCACCCCACTTCAACTTTCTTGTTCTGGGAACACTATGTACACTCCAAGGTACACACACTCTCCTTTTTTTATTGTGGTGAAATATACATAACATGTACCGTTGTCACCATGTTTAAGGGTACAGTTCCGTGGCATGAAGTGCATTCACACCGCTGTGCCCACCCTCCCTGTAAAGGATGCCACCCGCTTACATCACATTTGTATGAGAGAGATTTTACTAACCTCTCACTTCCCGTTGCTGATACTCTTTGTTTTTAAGGACAGGGTGTGAAATCCACATCCACGGGTGATGCTTGCGGAGCTGTGGGAGCAGGTAGTGGGTTACAAACCCCACAGTGCCGGCCAGGGCAAACAGCACGATGCTAAGAAACGGCTGCGACAGAAGAGGGTAAGAGTCAGTGTGCAGCCTGAAGGACAGGGAGGGGTGCCCGCAAAGAACACAGAACACTGTCCTCCCTCTCTGCTCCCCCTAAGGCATACACAGCCAAACCGGGTTCCTGCTTCAGGCCTCTGAAAATTTCTCCCATATCGCAGGAAGTTGATCTCTGTGTTGAGAACCACCGAGACGGGGTGGAGAAGAGGTTGAGACATTCTGCCCATGAGAAAACGTTTTCTTGTTTTTTTTTTTTTTTTTTTAAAGAAGGGATGGAGAATAACAGATTTAGCTAACAGACTTTTCCTCATTGAAAGGCAAGTGAGACAGCAACTGTCTGCAAGCACCTTCAGCCAGAAGTCCCATCTGGAGCGCTCTAATTTTGTTTCTCCAACTGAAAAGTATGTTCCGATAATCTTTTTGGCTCTGTGACCTCCGTCTCACTCCTGACGGTGAGTCCTCCCTTCTCTGCTCGTAGTAGTGAGTCGGGAGCCTGTCTTACTACTGCTGACTGTCCTCACGGTGGATTCCACGAAATGCGCAAACAAAACAACTCCCCAGGTGGGGAAACAGAAAGGGTACGAATGCACTCTGTGATGTGGATCAAAGCTCCTCTTGGACATAACTCGTAACACATCTGGATATATCCCTTCAAGCCCTCAACTGGCCTTTTCTGTACCTCCCCTGGCTCCGCCATCCCGTCAATAGTCTGGAGCTGCACAGTGGGCTTCGTTTATTACAGAGAATAAGGAGGGGGTAAGAGTGCAGAGCCACATGGATACATACCCGCAAGGACAGGAACACAGTGCTGGCACTGACCGCAAAGGACAGAATGGCAGCCACCGAGCAGATGATGAGATCCGATTTTAAGATATCCTTCTGTAAACAGAAAACAAGGGTATAGTTTGCTCTTCTGTGCTTCTCTCAGCTATTCCGGGTGACCAGGTAAATCAGGGGACAGGATCTTGACCCTGGATAAACTACACCTGCAGCCCATCACTTTCCTGATCAATTCCCAATGGCACACACTGGATGGACTGTTTGCCACCTCCTGTTTGGGGAACATCAGGGAAACTAAGGCAGAGGGTGAGGGAGAGGAAATGCGGACTGCAATGCCTCCATCCGCTAGCCAGGGAGAGAAGAAAGGTTTTCTAACCCGTGGACGAGGCATACGTTTCTTCTCTACGAGCAGATCAGGTGCAACATGCCCAGGTGTGCTAAAGGAGGGTAAAGCGCAAATCATCTCTACCTGCCTTTGGCATGGCTTACGTTTTAACATGCGCACAGCCTGGGTAGGCCGAACAGAGGCCTCTTACACGTTTACCTATTTTTTCGGCCCAGAATAGATTTTACATTTTAATTCACCAGTCAAATTGGGTAAAGGCTATTTCCAAATAATTTAAGTATATTTATATTATGTACACATACACAGAAAATGAAATGTCGGTAACTTGCTAATAATTTTCCATCATGCAAAATCGTGGTGTGAGCAGGCAGTAGGGAAACAAAGCAAAGTTAGACCAAAGAATGTTATTAATACTGCAGATATATGAAGGAAGGCGTGTTAGCTCAAACAGGGTACAATATTGCTGACTGACAGAGCTAAAAGGAACCTTAAGGGATCATCAAATTTTTCCTCTCTTCAGAGACCAATTAGCTGCAGTACACAATTATTGAACATTTTAAGCTATCACACACTGTTATTTGAAAACTCTGAAATCATTAAATATACCAATGTATCATACTGAAAAGGAATTATGCCTCTTAAATAACAGTTTTGAATGTTATCTACCAGAAAATCAGACAGAATATACAACTCTGTTTCCCTACAGCCTCCCTTTTTTTCTTTTCGTACAAACCGTATTTCTGTTTACCTACATTTCCTCCCTGACCTTTTTCTTTTCTTGTCCTTCTAAAATTAAAATGTGGAGTTCCTTGCAAGTCATACTGCTGGCTTTCTGACTGAACTGATATCCAAAGTGATGGAAAGAAATCAGGAAGGCAGCTTAAATGGAATAAAAACCACCTGAACCATGTGATGAAAAATCCACATGGCTTGGTTGGGATAATCAATAATACAGTGAAGAGATACATTCTCAACATCAATTACCAATTAGCTGCTAAAGTTGTTTTGAATTTCCAATCTCAAACGTTTACGATTCACATACAAGTATTGAATAGATGAGGAATCGTAGTGATAAACCAAATTCTAGGTTTATTCTTAGTAATGGTAATCTGATTTTTGAGCAGGGAAAATCATTGGTTTTTAATTCTGAATCTATAAAATTTTTGTGATCAGAAGTGTTCTTGAAAATTTACTACTAGTAAATGGCAAAAATTTGTTCTCTCCTTTCATCCCAAATGCTTACAAAAGGCCAAACCTTTCTGGAGGAAAGTTCTGTAATCCACTGCATCTTTAGGCCGTGGAGATATGTTAATTTTTATTTCCTATTTTTCACTGACATGGTTTATGTCACTTAAAAATTGCTGAATGGAAAAAAAAAAATTGCTGAATGCTGGGCTTCCCTGGTGGCGCAGTGGTTGAGAGTCCGCCTGCCAATGCAGGGGACACGGGTTCGTGCCCCAGTCCGGGAAGATCCCCCATGCTGCGGTGTGGCTAGGCCCGTGAGCCATGGCCGCTGAGCCTGCGCGTCCAGAGCCTGTGCTCTGCAACGGGAGAGGCTGCAACAGTGAGAGGCCGTGTACCGCCAAAAAAAAAAAAAAAAAAAAAAATTGCTGAATGCTTATCCAAAAGGGAGATACATATTTTCCCAAATACTCTAATTTAAAATTGGGTCATCTTTAATTGACCACTCATCCCTGTTTAAAGGCAAAACAGTGGGCCACCAGGGCAAGTGTTGGGGGGAGAAGGGTTGCATCTGCACGTTTCTTAAAGCAATAGGGAGAATGACCTCAGATTATTTTTAATTTTTTTTCCAAAGTTGGTCAATATACAGGAAGCTCACTGATTTTTGTCAGTGTCATCAGTATCCTTGTAAATGCAAACCTTTATACAGCCTCTATTTATTATCTTTCTGTCCATTTCTTTTCTTTGTTGTAATTTTTAAATAGCTCTATTGAGATATAATTGACATACAAAAACCCTGTGTGTGTGTGTGTGTGTGTGTGTGTATGTGTGTGTGCATATATAGAGAGAAATGGTGTACAATTTGATGACTTTTGACCTAGGTATATCCCCATGAAACCATCACCATAATTAACATAATTAGCATATTCATCACACACACCCCAAATTTCCTCTCCTGACCTTTTCTAATCTATCTCTCTCTTCTCTCCTCACCTATCCTCAGATAAACTGCCCTGCTCCATCACTATAATTTGCTTTCATTTCCTAGAATGTTATATAAATAGAACTGTAGACAATGTATTCTTTTCTGGTCTGGCTTCTCTCACTAGTATAATTATTCTGAGATTAATCCATGTGTTATCTGTATCAATAGTCCATTCCTTTTCGGTGCTGTATAATATTCCTCTGTGTGGGTGTACCCCACACTGTGTTGAACCATTCACTCATGGATAGACATCTGAGTTGTTCCCAGTTTGGGGCTATTATAAATAAAACTGCTATGGATATTCACAGACTTGTTTCTGGACACATGCTTTTGTTTCTCTTGGGTAAATACCTAACAGTAGAATGTCTGGATCATATGGTAGGTTTAGGCTTAACATTTTAAGAAACTGCCACATGATTTGCCAAAGTTGTTGTAACCATTTTACATTCTCACTGGCAGTCTGGAGGGTTCCAGTTGCTTTGTATCCTTGACAAGGATACACGCTTGGTGCAGTCAGCATTTTTTATTTTAGCCATTCCAGTGGTTGTGTGGTACAGTGGTTCTCGACCACTGCCTTCTCAACAATTGTCTCAATTGGGGACAATCTGACCTCCCAAGGGACATTTGGAAAGAGACATTTTTGTTACATTTTGCGTAGAGGAAGAGGCATCAGGTGGGTAGAGGCCCGGGATGCAGCTAAACATCCTACAATGCTCAGGATAACCCCTGACAACAGAGGATTATCCGGCTCAGTGTCAATAGTGTGAGGTCAAGAAAGCTGTATATAGCAGTATCTAATTACGGTTTTAATTTGCATTTTCCAATGGCTAACAATGTCGAGCATTTTTCATGTACTTAATTTTTTAAAGGTCATTTACAATAGCATCAAAAATAGGAAATATTTAGGGATAAATAGGACAAAAAATATGCAAGACCTGTACATTGAAAGCTATGAAACATTGCTGAGAGAAACTAAAGAAATAAATGGAGAGATATACCATGTTCTTGGATCTGAAGATTCAATATTGTTAAGGAGTCAGTTCTTACCAAGTTGATTTACAGAGTCAATGCAATCCTGATCAAAATTCTAACAGGATTTTTCTGTACAAATTGGCAAGCTCATTCAAAAATTTATTTGGAAATGCAATGGACCTAGACTAAGTAAGACTTTGAAACTTTGAAAAAGAAGAACAAAGTTGGAGGACATTCAATATCTGGTTTCAGAACTTGTATGTGCAAAACTACAGTAATCAGGTATTGATGGTATTGGCACAAAATATACATCAAGGTTAACTGAACAGAGTAAAGCGTCCATAAATAAACCAACATGTAAATAGCCAATTGATTTTAAACAAAGAGGTCGGGACTTCCCTGGTGGCGCAGTGGTTAAGAATCCACCTACCGATGCAGGGGATACGGGTTCAATCCCCGGTCCAGGAAGATCCCACATGCCGTGGAGCAACTAAGCCTGTGCACCACAACTACTGAGCGTGCGCTCTAGAGCCCAAAAGCCACAACTACTGAGCCCATGTGCCACAACTACTGAAGCCACGCACCTAGAGTCCACACTCCACCACAAGAGAAGCCACCGCAATGAGAATCCCGCACGCTGCAACGAAGAGTAGTCCCCACTTGCCACAGCTAGAGAAAGCCCGCGCAGCAATGAAGACCCAACACAGCCAAAGATAAATAAATAAAATTAATTATTTAAAAAAATACAAAGAGGTCAAGGTAAAATGGCACCTTTCCCCAAAATAAGGTGGAGGATAAATCTTTTTAACGAATGGTTCTGGAGCAGTTGAATAGGCATCTACAAAAACAAAACAACAAAAAGCTCCTTTACACTTACCTCACATCACGTACAAAAATTAACTCAACCTGCCTCACAAATCTAAGTTACACTATCGAATTTTTCAAAGAAAACATAAGAGGAAATCTTAGTGACCTTGGGTTTGGCAAAGCTTTCTTAAATAGGACACTAAAAGCTAGAATTATAAAAGAAAAAAATGTCGTAAATTGAATTTTATGAAAATTTAAAACATCTGTTCTTCAAAAGACTTTGTTATAGAATGAAAAGGCAAGGCAAAGCTTGGGAAAAAAACATTTGCAAAACATACATCCAACAAAAGACTTTTATCTATAATATATAAAGAACTTTACTGATCAATAAGAAGTCCAACAACTCTTCCCTACCCCATTCCTAGCTGCACATGGGCAAAAGTTTTGAACAGACTCACCAAAGGAGATGGTAGATGGTAATTACTGAGCTTTTTCCTCGTGGTGCCAATGAATAAAAATATAGATGACTCTCTTAATATTGGTGAAAGTAACATCAGCAAAATAAAAAGGAAATGACTCCCTCTTTTCCTACGGCCACCAAAGAGCAGATATTATTTTGCTCCAAAAATTGTATTCTTGAAAATATTTTTTAAAAGGAAACTTGAAAGAGATTGGACCTCAGAGATTGTTGGACCTCAGAGATTGTTGGTGTGTTTTCTGGGCCAGTATTTTTGCCTGTGGATGCTGAATCATAGTTCTAGCTGTAAACACAAATGTATATGGTTTTTCTGTGAATGTTTCACAAAGGTCTAATCTTAGTGTACATATAATTTTCTACCTTTTTCAACAGTAGTTTCTTTTGTAACCATTATAAATATTATTGTATAGACTTACTAACAGTATCTTACTGGCTAAATAATTTTCCATCTTGTGATGCCATACACGTACATACCCATACATACACAAAACAGTGTCATAGTGGACACTCAAAGTATTAATTTAGTGAATGAAACTGAATGCAAACTTTTCCTAACTGCTAGATATTAGGTTGCCTTCCATTTTTTACCCTAATGAAGTATGCTGCAATCATTATCTTTTTGCACCTAATTCTTTTTTCATATTTTGAATTAATTCTCTAGAAAACCTATGACAGAGATTTACTATATCATAGGTTATGAATATTTCACAATTCTTGATAAATTATGCCTTACCAGATGATTGTAATAATTTACACAAATACAATGTCTAAGAGATCTCATCTTGTCACAATTGGCAATATCATTCATTTATCCTGTGCTAATCAAGTGGAACAAAAACTGCCATCTTATTTTAACTTGCATTTCTTTATTTATAATAAGTGTAAATATACTTCATACATTTACCTACTAAATACTGTTCCTAAATAAAATGTATATATTAATATCATTTGCTTATAGAGTTTAAAAAATCAAATTGTAAAAGGAGTTGGTACAAGAAACTTAACTTTTATCAAATTCGTAACAAATATTTTTACCAAATTATTTGCATTTTATTGCCCTTTTTTACATATAGAAATTTAAAATTTTTATGCACTCAAATCTGTGTGTGTGTGTGCATGCACGCACGTGTGTGTTATTTTTATCTTATAGATTCCATGGTCTGGAAAATCATTTGCTTTCTTGAATTTGAATAAATGTTTGATGTTATTTCATGCTCTTTATTGAAAATTTCTTTTACATTTTTAAAAACGCAAGCCATGCATACAGAAAAATGTATAAAATAAGTATGTACAATTTCAGAATAATTGTAAAGTGAATGCCTCAGTGACCACCTCCTGGTTGAAGGAAATCTAGCATTCCCAGCCCCCAAAAAGCCCCTTGTATGTGGTTCCCTGATCATAAATCCTTCTTTCCCCTCTTGGGGTTCCCTATCAACTATCCTGATTGATGAAAATCATTTTCTTGCTTTAAAAAAATGAATGTTTGCTACTTATGTTCGTAACTGTAAGCAGCTTAGTTTGCGTACTTCTCCCCAACAGATGGTACCATACTGTACGTATCTGTTTGCGTCTTGCTTCCTTTGCTCAACATTGTGTGGTTAAAATTCACCATATATAGCTCTAGTAAGGTCTTTTCCTCTGCTGAAGGGGACATTCTACTGTGGGTGGAATTTCCAGTGGCTTCAGTGTGGGGCTCTTGTGAACAAATGCTATGATGAGCAATCTTATATGTGTATTTTGGTACAGATGTGCAAGATTTGCTCCAGGGTAAATATGTATTTAGAAGTAGAATTGCTGGCTGTAGTGTATATGTAGCTTCAATTTTATAATACCAGACTGCTTCCAAAACAGATGTACGAATTTACACTACCACCAGCAGTGCATGAGAGTTCCCTTGTGCCACACTTTTGTCAACACTTAGTATTGTGAGAACTTTAATTTTTTGTCTGGTTGGTGTGAAATGGTAACTCAGTGTGGTTTTAGGTTGGAGTTTCCTGATTAGTAATTAGATTGCATATATAGTCATGTTTTAGCCATTTATATTTACCCACTTTTAATTGAGATATATGGCTTTCTTACTGATTTATAGGAATTTTATGTTTCATCATGACACTAGTGCTTTATCAACTATATATATTTTAAAAATTGTTTCCCATTCTGTGGCTTGTTTTTTTAAGTCTTTTTTCTGTATTATTTGATAAATCAAAGGTCATAATTTTAATGAGTTTGAATTTTTGTGTTATTTAAAAAATTTTTCCTACGCTGATATAAAGATAATTTCCTTCATTATGATTCTAAGTGCTTTCAGGATTTGTCCTCTCATGTTTAGGTGTGTGATCCATCTGGAATTGACTTTTAAGTATAGTGTAACAGAGGAGTCCTATTATATTTTGTTACTTAGAAGAACTTCTATTTTTTTTCATTCCTTTTTTCCTTCTATACAGGGTTGGAACTTACATGCTTTGTTTCTATTCCTTTAGTAGTTATCCTAGACAATCCAACATGCAGGCTTAACTTATCACAGTCTAAATTTAATCAATATTTTAATTCATCTTCTGGACATGACTAAGAACTTTCAAGTCTTGGAGTCCATTTCTCCTCCCATCCAAACTTGTATGTTATTGTACTCACATATTTCAATTCTACTTTACATTTTTTAAGCCAACCATACACTCACTACGGTTTTATACAGTTAAACTTTATTTAGATTTACTAATGTATTTGCCACTTTCTCTTCTCTTTGTGCTTTCTTGCAAATTAGACCATCTGAGATCACTTTCTGTTGAACACAGTCCTTCAGAATTACATTCAGTGAGAATCTCTCAGCATTTTTCTAAAATATTTTTATTTTGTCCTCATTCTTGAAAGATATTTTCACTGGGTACAGAATTCTAGCTTGGCAGTTACTTGCTTTACAGAACTTCAAATCTATCAAGCTGTCTTCTGGTTTCTACTATTGCTTTTGATAATGGAGCACTGAGGCTGTCATTCATTTGCATGTAATCTGTTCCTTCTGTTTAACCAATTTAAGATGGTCTGTATCTTTGGTGTACTGCAGTTTCACTATGCTTTGTTCATTGTGGATTCTTCTTTAATTTATCCTGCTTATGATTCACCAGAATTCTTTTTGTTTGTTTGGTTTTTTGCGGTACGCGGGCCTCTCAGTGTTGTGGCCTCTCCCGTCACGGAGCACAGGCTCCGGACGCGCAGGTTCAGCGGCCATGGCTAACAGGTGCAGCTGCTCTGCGGCACGTGGGATCTTCCCGGACCTGGGCACGAACCCGTGTCCCCTGCATCGGCAGGCGGACTCTCAACCACTGCACCACCAGGGAAGCCCTCACCAGAATTCTTAAATCTCTGATCAGTGTCTTTCATCAGTTATGGTAAATAGTCAAATATTATCTCATCAAATATTCATTATATGCTTCAGTCTCTCTCCCTTTTTTCTGGAATTCTGATTAGATATATAGTATATCTTCTTACTCCATCCTTCATGCCTCTGCATCTCTGTTTCATATTTCCTAATTTTTTGTCTATCAGTGTTGCATTCTGGATACTTTCTTCTGTCTTGATCTTTCAGTTCACTAATTCTCTCTTCAGAGATATCTAATCTCCCGTGTGTGTGTGTGTGTGTGTGTGTGTGTGTGTGTGTGTGTGTATGTGTGTTTACTTTAATTGCTTCATTTTGTTTGTTTAGGAAGGACTCTCTGGTTCTCTTTCAAACATTCTGGATCATTTGATATATTTTCCGTTGTCTATAAATTTTAAGGCTTTTATTTCTATAAACACAGTAAGTAGAGTTGTTTCAAATCTACATCCGATCCTTCCAATATCTGAAGTGTTTGCAAACCTATTTCTGCTGGTTCTTTGTTTTTCTGTGTAGTTTTAAACTTTATTGAAAGCTGCTCATATCCCTTAGAAAATTGGTTTTGGGAATGCTTGGAGACCTAGGAGGAAGGAATCCTTTAGAGAGGATTCATGTTTTTGTTTTTGTTTTTCTGTCGTGAGGTATTTCCAGTTGGGGGCCACTTTAAGCTACATTCATAAATTGAGGGGGTTTGTACCATCCAGATATTAGCACTTGTACTGCAAATCAACGGAAAGGATTCTTTTGTTCAACCCTGGAGTGAGTTTGCTTGCATTCCCCTGGCACTGTGGAGGGTGGAATGGATTCCTTCTGGTTCATTCTTCCACTGAGAGTGGGCCCTTAGTGTCCCAGGCTGATGAGCAGATGGTCTCCCCTTGGACACCCACTTTGGCAGGCTTGGGCTTTCATTTCTCTTCCCCACAGTTGGAGGGCTGAAAACCAAGGCTCAAGGTCCCCTGGTTAGGCAGATGTGAAGGTTCCCTTTTTCACTTAAATTCTGACTTGATAATTCCTTATTATTTTGTCAGTTTTTTGTCACATTTAAGAAAGATTTTTTCATTTCATTTTATTTTATTGAACTATAGTTGACTTACAATGTCATGTTAATCTCAGGTGTACAGCAAAGTGATTCATATATGTATATATGTATTTTTTTTCAGATTTTTTCACTTATAGATTATTATAAAGTATTGAGTATAGTTCCCTGTGCTCTACAGTAGGTCCTTGTTTATTATCTATTTTATATATAGTAGTGTGCATGTGTTAATCCCATCCTCCTAAGAAAGACTTTTTTGTATTTTATTCAGAATTTTCAGTATTAATCAGCAGAGTTTGGTTATAATAACAATATACCAGAGATGGAAAATACCAGAGATGGAAAAGTATCATTTGATCTCTCCTTCCCTCTCTCTAACTTGGTGTCTGGGGAGGGATTAACACATGAAATTCTTTTTCACATCCCGCTACTAAAGAACTACTTCAGCACCATACACTGAATAATCAATTCCTGATTGTGACATTAAATTTTCACATAATCCACTCATATAAATAATTTGTCTCTTTTCTGTGTTTTACTGACCTCACTAACCCCATTCTCTAATCTTGGATGAGTCTCATATTTTTTCCTGATTACTCAATCTTTATAATGTACTTTAAACCTCAAAGTGCTAAGTTCCTCTTTCTTATTCTTCTTTTTCAGATTTTTTAAGCTATTATTAACTGCTATACTTCTAAATGAACCTTAGAATTATTTCCCCAAGTTGTGAATATAATTCCTTCAGAACTGTCTTGAACTACAGTAAACCTATAAATTTATTAGAAAGAATTGGCATTTAAGAAATTTCAGCCTTCCCGTACAAAATCAGGTCTGTTTATCACCACTTATTCAGAACTTCATTTACATTTTAATAGACTGCTGTAGCTTTCTTTATTTCTGACACTACTTGTTAAAATCATTCTATTATCAACTCATAGATTTTGTTGCTATTGTGAGTTCAACCATGTTTTCATTATATCGTCTATGGTTATTTCTGATATGTTAGAATGCTCTTGTTTTCTATCGTGAGTTCAACCATGTTTTCGTTATATCTTCTATGTTATTTCTGATACGTTAGAATGCTCTTGTTTTTCTGATTTTTTTTGTTTCTGGTGGTATTTATGAATTCTCTTATTAATCACAGTCGACTTCAATAAACTTTTCTATGCATTCTTTACATATGTAATAATGTAATCTACACTTCTTTCTCTTTCAGGACTTAACACTAGCCAGAATTTCTAAAACACTATTCAATAAAATTAATGTTTTGTTGCCTATTTTAATGATAAATCCATGCATGATTAGCTAATAACTCTATTAGCTCTTAGTACACAGAATGTTTTAAATCCACTGTGGCATTTTATGTAACACTTCATGCTCCAACCCTAAAAAGAAGTTTAAGAAGCCCTGATCCAACACTACACACCCAGCAGATTTAGACAGCATGGGGGCTGGAAAAATCTATATGATACAACCAATTGTTTAAAAGAAGCTGTCTGAATAATACAGATAAAAATTAATTTTGTTTGTTTGTCTCTAGATACAATGAAAGTAACAAATCTGAATGCGATAGTTAGCTAGTGGGAAGCAACAGCATAGCACAGGGAGATCAGCTCGGTGCTTTGTGACCACCTAGAGGGGTGGGCTAGGGACGGTGGGAGGGAGGCTCAAGAGGGAGGGGATATGGGGACATGTATATGCCTATGGCTGATTCACTTTGTTGTGCAACAGAAACTAACACGGTATTGTGAAGCAATTATACTCCAATAAAGATCTATTAAAAAAAAACCATTGAAAGTGATGAAAATGGGTAAGGGTACAAACGGAAAGACCGTGCTAATAAGGCATATGGAAAACGACTAACCTGGCAAACCACTAGTGGAAAGTTTATATTTTTATTAACCATTGAACTGTGGTAATAAACTTTGTGTGCATAACCTGTGTTGCTCATATAGAATAAACCCACTGACAGAGCTCTGGTTATCTCCATTTCTAGATCAATGCCCCTTAAAGCACAGTCTGTGGGTCCCCTGAACAGAATCACCTGGGTGAACAGTCTCATTAATATGCAGATCCCCAGGCCCTGCCCCAGGCCAAGTGGATCACAATAGAAGGAAGGGCTGGAAAACAGATCAAATGAGGCTCCCTAGGGGTTTCTCATATAAACTAAAATGTAAGGGAAGAGAGACAGAGACAGGGAGAGAGAGAGACAAAGAGAGAATAAGAGAGCCAGAGAGAGACATAAAGAAACAAAATCAGAAACAAGGAGGGAAATTTCATCCCTGCACGATGACATGAAAGGTGTTATACATCAAGATGTAAAAGATGAACCTGAGAGCCTCGTGAAAATGTTATAATTAGATGAGAAGACTTTTCAAAGAGATGAACACACACATCATATTAAATCCCCTACAAGGTATGTGCTCGACATGGTACAAAGCATTTCAAAGTATATTAAAACCAAGTAAGGCAACACCTAACCCATCACGGCTAATCATGCTAATGAAATGTCTGCTAGGCAAATTTCTTGTCAGATTTCATTGTAATTTATACATTATTTTTACCGCAATAAATGAGAAAGCATCCTCATCATTCATGAAATCAAGGAACATCTGTGGGGATAGTTTTTTCAAATATCCATGGGAAACTCTTGGGTAGACTTCGGGTCCCCAGGACTTTCACAGAAATCGATCTGGGAATGTGAGTTTGATCTCGTCCCTTTAAGTTTCCTGGTGTAAATATTAGAGGTCAGGTTGTTGATGCTACTTTTGAATGTCAAATGTCTTCTCTGTTATCTGCCATCTCATCAGCTCTGGAAGCTTCACCTCACACCTTGCTTTCAAGTGTATCTCAGCCTTTATGACACAATTACACAGTGCTGGATGTCAATTATACCTCAATAAAACTAGAAGGAAAAAATTAATTCAGCAATTAACGAACCCTTATTCCTAGTGATTTGTGTTTTCATTCCCTTTGGTGACAGACAAGTCTCAATGCTTTAGCTAGAATTGTAACCACACTCAAAGGCACAGAGGTCTGAGTATGAATTCTTTTAAATGCTGTCATGTTGCTATGAGTCTTGCATATTGTCTCGAAATGGTGGATTGCAATTTAACTCATCTAAATTCAACGGAATGTACTGGGTATCCATGAGGCACAGATACTGTGGAGACCAGGACAAATGAGACATGGCTCCTAGAGGTGCTTGCAATCAATAGCCCATTAACTGCTTTTCCTTTGATCTGTCATTCTTAAAAATTCAGAAAAAGCATGGCTGGGAGGCAGCTGACTGCTCCAAGCTCAGTACTCGAATGGGAGATTATGTGACCAATGAGCATTGCTTTTCAAACTATTAAGGTTTGGACGTTGATACCGAAGAGATATACCTGCTCCAAGCCATTTCCCTGGTGAACAGAGAAAGCATCATTCTTTCACAACCTTTTCTTTCTTTTTTCCTTCTTTTCCTCCTTCCTTTCCCTCTCCTGTGCTCCAACCAATACGGTGGCTCCTTCTGCAACATCCCAGACATAAGTCTAAAGCCCAAGCGCCCCTCCCAAGGGATTTACAGATGTCAGCCTTGAACACAAAGACCCAGGAAAGAGTTCCCTGAGCTCAGCACGAGGCTCAGGCAAGGATGTGGAGAGGAGAGTGGTAGTGGGGTGGGCAGGGCACATCCAGAATGCAGTTTGGCTGAATGTTTAATTGACAAGCTTTTCTTCACGCCCATCCCACCTGCTGCTTGGGGCCAGCAGTGGGCGGAATTGTCTGAACAGGGCTCATTTGAATATCCAGGCAAACTGCATCAGGTGAGGACCAAGTGAGCACCTGTGGCAGGTGTGCACCGCATCCACCCTCCAGAGGCTCAAAGGGTCCACACGGGGCAGGCAGCTCATGGTCTATTCCACACCAAGTCAAGTGGTGGTCCTGCATACATTATACAACACAAATGTCTCACCACAGAATCTTTCATCTTCTTGGGGAGAGGGTCTGCAGCCAACTCTTCCAGATTTTGATGTAAAAACTTATGCAGCAATCTGCACTGAATAAAGGACCTGAAAATGGAAAAACACACACAGGTTTTACTTTTTAAAATATGTGCCTATTCCAAGGTTTGAGGTAAGCAGCTTCACCTTAGACCTCACACTCACAAATGACAAAAGCCAGCGCTCTCTCCTTTAGATAATTCGTAATAAAGAAAAAGAGGTGTGTGTTCAAGTGACCACAAAGACAACGGTTGAACTTCAAATTCCATCCTGATTACAGTAAGTCCCCTACATATGAACGAGTTCCGTTCCAAGAGGGTATTCCTAAGTCCAACAAAGTTAGCCTAAGTACCCAACTAACACAATCGGCTATCTAGGACTGTACTGTAATAGGTTTATAATAATTTTCACACAAATAATACATAAAAAACAGAAAAAAATAAAGAAAACGTTTTTAATCTTACAGTACAGTCCCTTGAAAAGTACAGTAGTCCAGTACAACACCTGGCATACTGGGGCGGGTATCGAGTGAACAGGCAAGAAGAGGTACTGACTGGGGTAGGGAGAGGAGGTGGGAGATGGCAGAGCTGAAGGATCGTCCATCAGCAACAGGAGACGGAGGGCAAGCTGCAATTTCACGCACGCCTGACGTGATTGGAAATGCGAACACACGTTTGCATCTTTGAAAGTTCGCAACTTGAAGGTTCCTGTGTAGGGGACTTACTGCGAAGCTGTTGAGGACCACAGGAGGTATCGGTACCCCCGACTGCCAACTGCTAGCTAAGCTCATGGAGATCCTCTATTTCGGTCAGACCAAAATACAGAACAATATTTGATAAGAAAATTTGTGCTATCAACATTTAACCTTTCCCCATTTTCCACGCCTTTCATCTTGCTGTACCTGACGGCCTAAAATTATAATTTTTCAGCCCCCCAAACAGTTATGGTTATCTTAAGTCAATATCTCCCGTTAAGTGTGGAGAAGTTACATGAGATGACTGATTGACTGACTGGATTGACTGACTGGTCCCTGAAACTATGGCATCACATGAAGGGTTTTCAGTTCCAAAGTGCATGTTTATCAAAAACTTGAAAGATAACAAATAAAGGGAAGACTGGAAAGTATATTCTCAAGGGACTAAGCGTTATTAGTAAATGCCTTTTAAAACTTTGGCACACACTTCACTTTAAATCCAGAGGGCACTGCCACACTAAGAGCAAAACACAACAGAACAAAACTTTTCCTTTCAGAGATGCCAGTCTAGTCTCCCCAGGGCAGCTGCCTGGCATAAAGGCAGCAATGCCACTTTGTGGACCCAGAGAGGGTACTTGCGAAGGTTCGTGCTTCTCGTATGACTCACGAGGGAAAGTCAAAGACAGGGCTCGGGTGCAAGAGGCCATCTGTTCCTGGCCTTGCGAATTTCACTCCAAAAGCACCAGAGCAAAGGTTATATGTGCCCTAGAACTTGACCCCTGATTTTCATTCATTTCCGGTCGGTCCTGCATTTCTCCCACCATCGCCCAGGACCCAGCTGGTTTAACGGGAAAGAGTCCAAGCACCATGAGCTCTGGATGAGAGAGCAAGGCTGCAGGACCAGGGGACGGCTGTGGGGGGTGTGTGTGTGTGTGTGTGTGGTGTGCGTGTGTGTCTGTGTGTGTGTCTGTGTGTGTCTGTGTCTCTGTGTGTGTGGTGTGTGTGTGTGTGTCTGTGTGGTGTCTGTGTGTGTGTGGTGTGTGTGTGGTGTGTATGTGTTTGTGTGTGTCTGTGTGTGTGTGGTGTGTGGTGTGTGTGTGTGTGTGTCTCTGTGTGTGTCTCTGTGTATCTCTGTGTGCCTCTGTGTGTGTGGTGTGTGTGTGTGTCTGTGTGTGGTGTGTGGTGTCTGTGTCTCTGTGTCTGTGTGTGTGTGTGGTGTGTCTGTGTGCGGTGTGTGTGTCTGTGTCTGTGTGTCTGTGTGTGGTGTGTGTGTCTGTGTGTGGTGTGTGTCTCTGTGTCTGTGTGTGTGTGTGGTGTGTGTGTGGTGTGTCTGTGTGTGTGGTGTGTGTGTGGTGTGTGTGTCTGTGTCTGTGTCTGTGTGTGGTGTGTGTGTCTGCGTTACTCACAGGAGCACAGAGGGGTCGCTGCTCTGTCTGCTCAGATGGTAGGAAAGCGCAACCAGGAGGCCACAGAAGGCAGAGAACAGTGCTGGGATGTGCTGCGTGCTCCAGGGTTCCTGAGCAAAAGATCAGAGAGCCAAGTCACTCCACGCCTGGGTGCAGAAAACGCTTAGCAGGTGTCCCTGAGGTCCAGCTGGTGGACGCAGTGTCCTGTGATCACTCCTGCCAACGGGCATCCAAGCACCTGATGGCTCCTCAGCCTGTGAAAGTACAAGCATGGATTTTGACAAGGGACTGGCTATGGGGGGCGGGGGTACATTTGAAACAAATGGTGCATATTTATGAAAACACATTAACATCACCTTTTCTGAAATTCAGTTTAGGATTTTTATAAGATGTAGCATTAAACATGTGTTGCCTCTTTTGAATTAAATATAATAATAATCACATAAAAACTGTATTTCTTAATGTTTATTTAATGTTTATTTATTCAAAAGGTAGTAGACAGGGCTCCCCTGGTGGCACAGTGGTTGAGAGTCCGCCTGCCGATGCAGGGGACACGGGTTCGCGCCCCGGTCTGGGAAGATCCCACATGCCGCGGAGCGGCTGGGCCCGTGAGCCATGGCCGCTGAGCCTGCGTGTCCGGAGCCTGTGCTCTGCAACGGGAGAGGCCACAGCAGTGAGAGGCCCACGTACCACAAAAAAAATAAATCGATAAATAAGTAAAATCTAAAAAATTAAATGCAAAGGCCCCCTCCCCCCCGTTACCCTGGAAAGCCATGGCGCTCTCTTCTCTCCTTCGGTGCCCACCAGCCTTGCAAGAGGCTCCTCACCGGCCAGTGCATCTGTCACGTGGGGGAGCCCCTCCCCCACGGGTACAGCACCTCCTCACAGCATGGGCTTCAAGCTGGGCAGACCTGGATTTGAATCCTGGTCCTGCCAGGGATGAGCTGTGTGGCCTTGGCTAAGTTACTTAACATCTCTGAGCATCGTGTTAGTTTCCTCTTCTTTAGAAAGAGAAAATAATACATAGGCAGGGGTTGCTGCAAGGGTACTTTTCTGTATGCTGGGCCATTTTTTTAAGCTTTTGGTATGAGACGGTTCAACACAGCCCCTTCTTGGTGACTGGTACCCAGGGCTCTGAGCCAGACTGTCCTGGGCTGCTCCCTGTCCATCATCCCCACAGTCAGCTGGTCCTAATGTGTTACTGATGCATCTTTCAATGCATCTCCAATCTGTCCCTTCCTTTCATTGCATCGTACTGGGTCAGGCATCCACTGCCTTGTTCCGGGGCTACTGTTAATAGCTTCATAGTGGGAAGATCTTGCAATCTCCATATCCCTCCCCACTCCACCGACTCCACGATTCACCCTCCACAACACAAAAGAGTGGTCCTCTTCCCATAAAAGGCAAATCAATCACGACTGCCCTTCACTCAGTATTTTTCAGCGATTCCTCATTGCCTACCGAAAAAATCTGCTCCCCAGGAAGCTAGCGAAGCCAGTTAGGATCCAGCCCTAGTTCAACTTTTCAGCCTCCTTCTGCACATGTAGTAGAAGCACAGCAGCAAAACCATAAAGATGTGTTGCTTCCTGGCCCCCCTGCCTTCGCACACAAAGCTGCATCTGCCCAGAGAGCTCTTCCACTCTGACCCTAGTCCACTCTCCTCTGCCTGGTGAACTCCTACCCATGCTTCAGTGCCCAGTATAAGAAGTCCCACCTGCCTGGTGCTGTCTCCCTCATTTCCCAGGCAGATAAAAGCTCTCCCCTTGCATCAGAACCATCGTTAAACACGTTTTCTTCAGCATTTAAGATATCTCACTCCTGTTATGGGCATGGGTAGGACTTGCCCCCTCTGGATTCCCTGCAGAGGGGCAGTTTGCATCTCTTCCCTGTACTTGGCACCAATGTTAGCACATCAACCTGTCCTTGAGAGAATAAGGTTTCAGTTTTCATGATTACACCAGTCCGTCTTCTATGACCTGTGCGGAAAAAAATGTTTCAGCAAGAAAAGAGGGTGAAGACATTAAGTAGCTTAGAGCAAATGTGTGTCAGGCAGTGAAATGTCACAGAAATGATTAGACTATTAGAGGGAAGGCATCTCATGACCGGAAAACTAATTTTTTTCATTCAAACAGCACCCCCAGTAACAGACAATTTATTCTGGAACTTGGGAATTTTATTGTTTCTTGAAAGTTCATTCATGAAACATTTATGGGCCACTTGCTATGTGTCAGGCACCAAGCAGCACACCTCGGAGGAGGGCAGCACAGGTGTCTGGGGAGGGAAGAACGTGAGTAACTGTAATAAAGTGTGACAGGCGATGGACGGTGAGGTGCCTGCTGCTGGGTGCTCACCAGGCAAGCAGCAGAGGCTCCAGTGAGTCCAGGGATTGGCGTTTAAGTGGAGCCCCGCACAGAAGAAACGTGGAGAACACGGTCCTTCCCCTGCAGGGGCTTCTCGAGGACCAAGCTGGGCTCTGGGGTGCCGTGGGTGGATGGAGCTGACCCCAGCCATCCTCACGTCTGTTCCTCCTCTCCCTGCCCCGGACGCCCACCTGCAGCTTCTCCCCTTTTATTTCATACTTGGCTGTTACAAAAACACAGCCAAAAAGTTTTCCGAAAGAGAAAAACCTGCTAAATGCTATTTCCTCCCACTGTTTCCTCTGCGTTTGCCTCTGCTGCATGTTTTAGACACAATTTCGTGAAGACGGAGGGCTTCCTTTCACATGCAGCCCATAAAAAAATGCAAACACTAGAAAAAAATCACTCTGAGAAGGATTTAGTAACCATGACCATGGAAATAATGGTCCCTGCATGGAACAAAGGAAAAGTCAGGGGAATACGCATCGGCGGAAGTGAATTCCAGGCTCATCACTTCCTGGAATGAATGATTCTGTGGAAGGGACTTAACTTCGCATTGGCTCAGCTTCTGCTTCTGTAAAAAAGGTGACAATGACACTCTTCTTGAAATATTGCTGCAATGCCTTGATGAGATTTGAAACGGCCTTGCACACTGCAAAGCAGTATGTCGATGTTAGTTTTTTATTAATTGGAAAAGAAAGAGCGCCCATGATGGATGGTCTTTGCAGAGAATAAATTAAAGCCAAACTAAATATATTTAAATAATTAAGTTTACCTACTTTGATTCACCCAATACCCCTTATCTAATTCTTCTCTCATTTATTCTCTACTTAATTAAATCTCTGCAGTACAAGCGTGAAAGGGCAGCTACCCCTCCTAGCACTGAGGGACCCTCCCTCTTTACCTACTAAAATAGCAGTTGGTAGAAAAGGGAAGAGGAGGTAAAAATATCTAATGAGAAACAGATATTTTCCCATTGGGGTTAGAGGAGAGGGACGTTGTCCCCCTTCTACTTCCCAGCATTTATCTCTGCTTGTGACTACAGATCTGTATAAAGATTGTGTGATTAACCCATGATCCTTCCACTGGTCAAGCCCGTTGACAGCAGGGACTCGTCTGTTTCACCCCAGAGTATTCTGAGCACCCTGTGCAGGGTCCAGGCCCTGAAAGGCCCTTACTGAATATGTATGGAACTGATGCTCTGGATTTGAGCACCCATCACTGCCTTACTCTATGACGCAGACCTAAGAAGGGAACCGCACGGATCATTTCATTTAGGTATCTTCAGGACACAGAAGGTTGGTCTTGCCCAGTGCAGAGCAGTAGTTCAAAGCATGGGCTCTGGCTAGGGCTGCCAGCTTCAATCCCAACTCTGCTGATTATTAGCACAAAGAAACTACGCAAGCTTTTAAGCCTCAGTTTCCTTATCTTAGATAATACCGCTTAGGGTTGGTGTAAATGTTATATGAAATATTGTGTGTAAAATACTTAGTAGCCAGTCTAAAATGCTCAATGAATGTTTGCTATGACTATATGCTTTACTAAGATACTGTCTCAGTAGATTCAGGCTGCTATAACAAATATCATAGACATATGATGTCATAAATAGCAGAAATGTACTGCTCACAGCTCTGGAGGCTGGGAAGGCCAAGATAAGGTGCCAGCAAATCTGGTGTCTGGTGAGAATCCACCTTCTGGTTCACAGCTGGCATATCTTCATATAATGGAAGGGGCGAGGGCATTTTTCTGGCCTGTTTCAGAAGGGCACTAATACCAAGCACAAGGGTGTCATCATCATGACCCAATCACCTTCCAAAGGCCCCACCTCTTAATGCCATCATCTTTGGAGTTAGGATTTCAACATATGAATTTAGGGGAACACAAACATTCAGACCAGAGAAGATACATAAGAGGACTGAGGACTGCAACAAAATCACATTTCCTGAAAAGAATTAGAATTGGCCTTTAGTAGGGTCCTTCTCTGAGAGTCCAGGAGAAAAACAATGATTTCTGTAGATCCCTTATATCCTTCTGTTTGTGTACTACAGACAGAAAATAAGAAAACAGGAAGTCTTCTACAAAATGCAAATCTGACCTTGCCAAGATATGATATTATTATGTCAAGGTGCACAGTCTGAACTGACAGACCTTATTAGGGGTAGTTCTCATTTGTTATTTTAATCTGTTGCATTCCTTCTGGTGTCTGTCCTGTATTAGTAAAAGTCTACATTCATCCTTCCATACATGTGATTTCTTTGAGCATAACCAATAGCTTCAAGATAAATTGTTAGACATGAAGGAACAGCACTGTGGCCGCAGGGACAGGACAGAAGGAATGAATATTTTCTTCAACAATGTAAAAGTGAGGTGACGCCAGAATGGCGAACTTCTTCTTCCAAGAAGAAGCATGGGGTGAAGGATCGCAAGGAATCCATATTCCAGGTGTGGCTTTGTGTGTTTTCTCCCTCAACCTCAGATCTTCACACAACTCTTTCTTAGAAAGAACGGGGGCTCACCTGAGCTTGGGCGGACTGTAAAAAGGCAGACCACCAGGATCTTCTTAGGCTTACTACCGGGAATCCCCTCAAGCTCCAAGTCCTTAACTTGTTCCTTTCTTCAACAGACACAGTTACATAATACATAAAATAGGAGGCAAATTTCTCAGGGAAGCAAGGATAGGAAGGACTATTTGGATAGATACATGAGTTATTTTTTCGTGTTTAGAATGCCAAAGTTTGCAAAACCATGCTATCTTCAGGAAAGATTATTTTAGATTTGGAAGAGATCTCATAACTGAGCCAACCTCACCCCTGGACCAAATTATTGGTCAAGTAAGAAGACAGGGAGAGTGGAAAAGACTTACCAAAGGTGGCAAGACCGACCAAGCCCTGGTTCAGTGCACTGTATCTTACACCACCCTAAATACTTGTACAGCTCACTGTGCACAGTATGTGGACATCTCATGACTTTCCATTTAAAAGGCTTGGCGCAGTGGTTAAGAATCCGCCTGCCAATGCAGGGGACACGGGTTCAATCCCTAGTCCAGGAAGATCCCACATGCTGCAGAGCAACTAAGCCTGTGCACTGCAACTACTGAGCCTGAACTCTAGAGCCTGTGAGCCACAACTACTGAACCCATGTGCCCCAACTACTAAGCCCGTGTGCTGCAACTACGGAAGCTCGTGCACCTAGAGCCCATGCTCCGCAACAAGAGAAGCCACTGCAATGAGAAGCCCGTGCACCACAATGAAGAGTAGCCCCTGCTCGCCGCAACTAGTGAAAGCCCTCATGCAGCCACGAAGACCCAACACAGCCAAAATAAATAAATAAATAATAAATAAAAAGGCTTGGGATCACTATAAATTAGAAGTTTCCAGCTTTCCAGGCTGTTTCATTCATGTATCATCCCCCATTCAATAGTGCTGGACATCTTTTCAGTTAACTGCCTGTGTTGGGGTTTGTTGTAACACATGGTAGGGTGATAGCCCAGAGGAAGAAGTCATCTGAGAGGAGCTCAGAGGAAGCTCCATGAAGGACTGAGTAAGGAGCTGGATTGTAAAAGTGATTGGGAATGAACCTGGGAAGACCATATTCCAAGTCATGCAAGGGTACAATGCTTCGATGCTGCACGACCCTGCATTCAAGCATGGCCTGGATATGCTTCAGGATGGGTACGGCTGGGTGCAATTCTAAAGGCACCACTGTTAAGCATATAGATATATAGATAAAAGAATGGGAAATAGTTAAGCATGAAGAAACACTGAAAGGAAATGACCTTTATGGTTTATCAACCCGTAATTTTCTGCACTGGGAAGAGAGGTGGCTGGGCGCCATCGACTCTGAAGATAAAACTAAAGGAAATAAGCTTCAACCTCAGCAAGGGACTCTGGATGTAATTTAAGGAAGAACTTCCTGATATTGATGATTCAATAAGGTACAATTAGGAAAACATTAGCATTTCCTTTTCCCAAATTATTTCAAAACACAGATATTTTCCATGGAGAGGTAAGAGACAAGCTCACCTGAGAAAGAAGGAAGGAAGAGAAACTTGATGAAAGCTTTTCTCCTTACGCTTTCATTGTGTAGGAACATATTACTGTTTTAACATCTCTGCAATTTAACACACACACAACTAAATAAACTGAGAACAAGAAGGAACTCTTCAGAATCATTTTACAGAATTAAGATTTGGGGTGGGGGGAACACAGCAAGATAAAATGGCTTTGCCCCTTTTCTTTTCCTTTTCTTTTCCTTTCTCCTTAATCTCCCGATCCCTCTCCAGGCTGTTCAGTCCTAAGTCACCCCACCTGCGTTCAAGCCCTGGTCCGGGAAGATCCCACATGCCACAGAGCAACTAAACCCGTGTGCCACAACTACTGAGCCTGTGCTCTAGAGCCCGGGAGCCACAACTACTGAGCCCGTGTGCCACAACCACTGAGCCCGTGAGCCACAACTACTGAGCTCGCGAGTCACAACTACTGAGCCCGCGTGCCACAACCAATGAGCCCGTGAGCCACAACTACTGAGTCCACATGCCATAACTACTGAGCCCATGTGCCACAACTACTTAGCCCACGAGCCGCAACTACTGAGCCCGCATGCCACAACTACTGAGCCTGCACTCTAGAGACTGCAAGCCACAACCACTGAGCCCACATGCCACAATCACTGAGCCCGCGAGCCACAACTACTGAGTCCGCATACCATAACTACTGAGCCCGTATGCTGCAACTACTTAGCCCATGAGCCGCAACTACTGAGCCCACGTGCCACAACTACTGAGCCCATGTGCTGCAACTACTGAGCCCGCCAGCTGCAACTACTGAAGCCCGCGAGCCTAGAACCTGCACTCTGCAACAAGAGAAGGCATTGCAATGAGAAGCCTGTGCACTGAAACGAAGAGCAGCCCCTGCTTGCAACAACTAGAGAAAGCCCACGCACAGCAACAAGGACCCAACACAGCCAAAAAGAAATAAAATTAAGTATTAAAAAAAAAAAAAAGACCAACAGGGAAGTTGATGGGACTTTCCACAGCTGCAGGAGCACCTAGGAACCAAACTTCTAGCAGGAGTTGAGCTTGTTGAGTCAGAAATACAGTAAAAAAAAAATGCATTTGAGGATGTTTTTATTTTAATTTTTATTTTGGGATAAAGAAGAAAATGTTGACACTTGAGGAAGAAGAGAACCACTGACGTGAAGAGAGATTTTGAAACAAAATGATCAAATGCACTGGGTGTCTATCTGAAAGGTTTAGTTCAGTGGTGAGTCTCATTTCTGCAGAGAGAAGCAGAAAGGAAGAGAGGAAGTACTGACTGACATTTCTAGTGGATTTTTTTAAAAGAACTTTCATATTTTAAACATCCATGTATTGACAATAGTCTTGAATTTTATTATATACATATAATTTATTTACTCAGACACATATGCACACAAATACATATTTTATTTTTGGAGAGAGATAAGGTTTTAAACAATCTGTCACCCACTGATAATGAAATGTATACCATGTGACAGTTTGCTTAAAATTAACATCTCTAATTGCTCTGAGAGGTGTCTCATGGTCCCTGAGTTGGGAATGATATGGATAGATGAGTGCTGGCCTCATAAAACTCCCCCAGGTTTTGAAATATTTTTATGAGGTAGAAATAAAACTGTCTAATAGTCCTACAATTCTGTGGTAGATTTCATATGCATTTGGGAATTCTTTTGATGAAAATACACAGGGAAGTTCAGCTTTGTATAAAAGTACTTTCTGAAGAGAATCCTAGTTTCAGCATTTTTTTCCTTCGAAAGTTTAGACATCTCTATGATGGAATTTACAGGGCAAACTAATTGAGGTTTGGTTATAAAGGGAACGCCAATGGACCAAGTTCTCACTTTGCTATGCCCTTCATATCAGATTCACACACTTTCTTTTAAGGGAAGAGCACTGGATTTTTCTGAGCCCATTAAATATCCAGGCATTTCTGAACCCAGGTTTCCACACATCCTAGAATAAGCTCTAGATCATATCACTTTCTCTCTGATGTAAGTCCTACTTCTAGGACTATTTGGACAGGAATCTTATACTTAAGTGAAAGGAGATCTGTGCCCTTGAAGCTCCAGAACTCAGCAAGATCAGATGTGTCTCCCAGTCTTGTACTCTGCACTCTGTTCATAGTTCACGGCCACGGGTCACCATGCGGCCGGCGGCACTTGCAAACATGCACTGGGCACCCTCCCCAGCGTCCAGTGCTCAGCCCGTAGCAGCCCCAGTTGACATTCCTGGTAGACCCTAGACACCCAGAGGGGCAGCCCCATGGCCTATCACTGAGCCTGATTCACAGCAGTCAGTCAATATGTGTTCAGTAAATAAACGAATGATCAGGGTAACAGCTATGATGAATAAGACTTCACTGTCTACTAAAAGTAGGTTTTCCTCACCTCATACTCTTCTTTCATTTTGGTGAAAAAGCAACATATGCTTATGATTCAAGACTATTTTACTAGGAATTCCCTGGCGGTCCAGTGGTTAGGACACCACGCTTCCACTACAGGGGGCACGGGTTCGATTCCTGGTCGGGGAACTAAGACCCCTCGTGCCGTATGGTGCGGCCAGTGAAATAAAATAAAATAAAATAACTAAAATGCTAGATTAAAAAAAGACTGTTTTACTTTTTGGAATAGGTATCAGGGGGAAATCAGCTCATTCACTAGCAAGAAAGACTGACAGGTATCATCCAAACCTACGTGACAGACACCATCCAACATAGATAAATATAGATAGATAAGCGTGCACACACACACACACACACACACACACACACACACACACACGAACTTTTTGGAAAATACTGACATTTACTTTCCTTCTCATAGCCTTCTTCTCAGTTATCTGCATTTACTCAATCCACAGTATATAGAGCATCTATTATGTAACACCGGACTTTTAGCAGAATATGAAAAGAAGCATATATAAACCGCAGTCATGACCTTCACGAGTTCATGATGAAACTGGGGGTGAAGAAAAGCACACACAAAGAGCAACAACAGTAATAGCACCGACGTATCGAGCAACGGCTTCACTGGCCACTTCACATGCACTGCCACATTCAGATTATAGCAAACCTTAAAGGCAGGGATCGCTCATTTTAAACATGAGGAAACAGAGGCCTTTTCTGTACTAGTTATCGTGGGAGTATCTATTTCCCACAGAACAGATTATATTCAGGATAAACAAGTGTTGGCATGAACACCAAAAGGACAATATTGCCCACGGACTTTGGAAGGAAGGTAGACTTCTGCTGGCATGGCTACAGCACAAGCATGTTCCTCCATCTGTACTGGGGCCACCGCTGCTCGCACTGAATTCTCTTGTCCACCCAACCTCCCCACTCCAAGCTGCACAGCCACTGAATCCTACCAATACTGATTTTACTACATTTCTTGGATTGGACCCTTTCAAACTCTCTGCTTCCTACCCAAACCTGACTCCAGATCTTACTTTACTCAGCAATTGCAAGTCCATTTTGAACAACTGAGGTATCATTCTTCTTCCTGTTTTTCCCCCAAATCAGTGTCCAGTGCCACTGTCAGAGGCATCCAACTCCAGCTTGAGGATCCCGACAATCCGGTGTTAACTGGGCTTGGAGATCAATGACACGCGTTTAACTTTCTAGGAAGGGAATGTGACAGGAAGTACTCACCGCCCATCTAGCGTCCATCTGCCCTTCCTCCCCACCAGTCATCGCTTCCTTACTAGCTGTTCAGGCAGCTGAAAGACTTGTAATTCCCATCCCCTTGCAGCTAGAAGTGACACGGTTCTAGCCATAAAATATAATCTGGAGTCTAGTGTAATAAAAGTGAATTAAAACTTGGGTTTCGTTTGCAGGCGTATTACTATTAGCATCACCACCATTATGTTCATCAACATCATCACCATCAACTAAGAATGCTCACAATAATTTCCACTTGTATTTGTTTTCTACTGCAGTGTAACAAATCCCCACAAACAGTGGCTTAAACAACACAAAGTATGATCTCACGGTGTCCTGCCTCAGCCACCTGGGCGTGACCGCCTCCTCTGCTCGGGGTCGCAGCAGGCTGAATTCACAGTGTTGCCCAGGGCTGCAGTCTTACCTGAGCCTTGAGTCCTCTTCCAACCTCACTTCTGGCTGGCAGAATTCAGTTTCTTGCAGCTATAGGACTGAATTTTCTTGCTGGCTTTGCTGGGATCTGCTCCAGATCTGAGAGGCCATCCTTAGGACGTGGGGTCCTCTGCATAGGCTATTTGCAGCACAGCTGTTTACTTCTTCGAGGCCACGGGGACGGTGTCTGCTGTTTCTTCTGTCTCTGACCTCTAGTCCTTCTTTTAAAGGGCTTGTCTGATTCGGTCAGACCCATCCAGATAGATAATCTCCTTTTTGATTGACTTAAAGCTAGGTACCTTAATTACACCTCAAAATCCTTCCACCTTTGCCAGATGATGTAACCTAATTACAAGAGGGACACCCTATCATACTCACAGGTCCTGCCCACGCTCAAGGGGCAGAAATTACACAGGGGGCTGGAGTCTTGGGGCAATCTCAGAACCTTGCGCACCACACCATTTAATGAAAACCCCTGAGCTATAGACACTTTATATATAGTATCAATTTAATTTCATTCACCTCTGACAACATTCATATGAAGGAGGTTACACTAATCCATTCTACAATTGAAAAAATAAAACAACGTGAATTAGCCACGTGCCCTTAGGCAGACAACGTCAGCACTCTGTGCTCACACTCACCACTGGAACACAGAAATGCTATGATCTTCCTTATGTATGACATGGAGCTATAATAACGGGCAAATGAGAAAACACTTGGGAAATTATTCCGAAAATTAAAGTACCATCGATCTGCAAGGTATCCTATATGCCTGCGAACGGTTCTTTTGCCTAGAAAAATATATTTAGACTTCGAATGTGCTAGGGAGGATGGCACAGAAGTCAGATATTTTAAAAGATACAAGATCTGGGATCCGCGATGTGTGATGTTAAGTCACTTAATCGCTCTCTGGCCCTCCATTTCCTCATTTTAAGTAATAAAATGAAGGGTTTGGGACAGGGGATATGTAAGGTCTATTTCAGAACTAAAACTATTCTAGAACTATGAGTTTGTTTTATATTTATATTAGATTTTAAGACCTGAATCCATGGGAAATGCCATTGTTTTAGCTGCAACCCTGTAGTACCTGAAAGGATACGGGGAAAACTCTCCCACAGCAGTTGTTAACGATGCCTGGGAAACATTAAATTAGAATAACTTACCTCAACCCCTGGACGCCCTTGCCATCAATAAAATAGAATCTCTTTATAAGGGATAATAAGCAATAGAAATCATGGCTTATCCAGACATATAGAAAGCCCAGCTAATTAACTACTGAGCCATCTCTCTAGGGAGCAAATATTCCGGTTGTTTCTGTACGTCACTTGACAGTGATGTAGTAGTTAAGTAGTTAAGTCAATGAGGGAGTCCGTTTACATGTTACTTGCTACCATCTTGGATGAGTCAAAAAGAATATGAAATTAAAAGAGGAATAAAATGTCTTCCCCTAATTAATATTCCAGAGAGCAAAATTAAATGCCATTCCCTCAATCTGCTTCTATCAAGTGAGAATAATAAAAATCAAGGATGTAAATACATATCAAGACCCAGATAGAGGAACGCATCTCCGGGAAGGCAGCTGACACGCTGAAATGGTTCACAAGGGCCCATCAATCCATCAAGGCACAGCAGAGATAAAAGGGGAAAAAAAGTCAATTCTAGGAGCGAAAAGTGTAAGCATAAAAGTCATAAACAAAAGTGTCGTTAAACAAGAAGTGGAATCACAGCTCTGGATAAGTATGTTGAGTTGACGGCGGGTGAGCTTCTTTTTTCCCTAAGGATGCCCTTGCCAATTTGTTACACACAGTCGTGCAATGCACAGCATTTAACAGGCGCTGTTTTTAAAGGGGAGAGTCTATCTGAGACCTTTAGAAAACTCAGGACTTACAAATGAGAAGGGAGAAATGCACACTGCTCTATTCGTAACTAAAAGGTGTTGCAAAATACAGATAGAACATTAAGATTCTCTAACAACAGATCCAACTATTTACCACAAGTGATGCTTGTTCGGTGCTGAGCAAGGAAGTCAGTACCTCTTTGAGATTAAATAAATCTTTCAAAGTACCCCCGTTTCACCTGGTAAAAAGCCTGTTTCAACACATAAGTAAACCCCAGAGCCTCTGAAGTGTTCAGTCCCATCACAAAGTTGGCAGCGTGCTTTCAAAGTGGAATCTATTAACTTTGATCCAACAGTGACTTACGCCGATGGCAGGCCATAAACAGAAAGAAAAACAGAAAGAGAAGTCTCAGCCCAGGAGAGCAAATAGATCTTATCTCTTGGACCAGCTCTGATCAGTTAGTACTGGCTGCCTGTACTACTGTCTGGGCACCGCGGAGCCCTGCTGACCTCAGTGAGAAGAAATGCTGTGATCAATGAGCAACGTCTGCTATGAGGAGGGAGTCGGACTTGGGGAGGTGAGGGAATGACAGCATCTGTCCCACAGCTAGGTAAAAACCCAAAAAACTTCTTCCTGAATACCAGATTCTTTAACAGCTTCCAAAACCCTCTAAGACTTTTGCAAGAAAAAGTCATTTAACAATCCCAGGAGCGTACATTACTTTTGATAATGAGCCTTCAACACTTGTCAACGGAACTCCCTGGTGGTCCAGTGGTTAGGACTTGGTGCTTTCACTGAGGGGGGTGCCCCGGGTTCGATCCCTGGTGGGGGAACTAAGATCCTGCAAGCCGCGCAGCGTGGCAAAAAAACAAACAAACAAAAAAAAACACTTGTTATAAGAAATGGGTTTTTCAGAGCATACACCTTCTCCTTTAGGAATTAATCTAAGAAGTCCCATGAGCTGTTCTTTTGTGGAAAGCATCTGAGTATGGAAGAATATTCTGTCTTCTATAGATTCAACCATGATTCTATTACCAATGAATTATTTTTTACTATCAAATGAGGCTTACCTGCTCAAAAGCATGAAGCATGACACAAAGGTTCATCATAAATCAAAGATTTAGAGTAAACAGTTATGATTTAGCGGTGAGACAGCTGACGGAGAATCCAGAAGCAACGTTTTTGGTCTGACCACTCATGGAGTGACTTGGGACGTCAACTGGGAACTTTTTAACACCTTGTTTCCATCACAGCGGAGGCCATCAGCTCATCTATGGCATTCAACAACCTTAGAGCTGATGACCTCTTTTTGCTATAGTTCCTTTCAGGCAACCAGTGTTCTTGTGACGCACATCATACCCAATGGACCAAAAACATACACTTTTAGCCTCGCATGAAAGATTGTCCGTAACTTTGATATATCCTGCTGACATATCCAGTCATCCCTATCCTTCACCATCAGTAGGTTAATATCCTTACCATCTCCTCCATCTGCCATGATCATTCATTCCTAACTCTGACGAAACTGTTTCACATGCCTGACTGCATAGTCTATGGCAAAGTTCTCAGCCCAACTGCAAAACGTTTGAAGGCTGCACAAAACAACCACCTCCTCTGATGGGTTTTCTCTTTTCTGATCATCTACAGCATGTCATCAGCTTTGATGAATGTTAAACTCCTGAGAAAGAACTGACTGTTTCTACTCTCATATCACTGTAGTACCTGGCAAAGTCATTTCTTTTTTAATTTATTCATTTATTTTTGGCTGCGTTGGGTCTTCATTGCTGCGCACGGGCTTTCTCTAGTTGCGGCGAGCAGGGGCTACTCTTCATTGCAGTGCTCGGGCTTCTCATTGCGGTGGCTTCTCTTGTTGTGGAACACGGGCTCTAGGTGCGAAGGCTTCAGCAGTTGCGGCACGCGGGCTCAGTAGTTGTGGCGCACGGGCTTAGTTGCTCCGCGGCATGTGGGATCTTCCCGGAGCAGGGCTCGAACCTATGTCCCCTGCATTGGCAGTCGGATTCTTAACCACTGTGCCACCAGGGAAGTCCCTGGAAAAGTCCTTTCTAAACAAAGAAATATATGTTGCAGTGAATATGAACTGTTCAGCTCCTGCTTCAGTTACAGAGAGCTTGCATGTTCCCATTTCCATTAACCAAAGAAAAGAATATTTCCATCAGATACCATTTGCTGCTCAAGGTTGCAAAAAAGGATGAAGTATTGGGTCCTGGTCAAAATGGCATGAAGAATACAGGGAACACTTACTATATGTATAACAGATAATGAATAAGGACTTACTATATAGCACAGGGAATGCTTCTAAGTACTCTGTAATGACCTATATGGGAAAAGCATCTTAAAAAGAGTGGATATATGTATATGTATAACTGATTCACTTTGCTGTGCAGCAGAAACTAACACAACATTGTAAATCAACTATACTCCAATAAAATTTTTTTTTAAAAAAAAGAACACAGAAAACTAGCTTTCCTCCTCCCATTAAATGTCCAATAAATATTCAAAAAGAAAAAAGCATCAATCTATACTGGGAACTAGAGAAAGTACTTGTGTGTAAGCCATAGGCTTTGAGGAATTTATGCTGGATCTTATCTTACAGACGAGACTAGTCTGAAAGAAGATTTTGACATCTGATACATGACTGAAATTCCCACTCTCTATTTCAGAGAGAGAGAGAAGTGTATTGAGGAAGTAAGCAGGACAGGATCTCACTAAATCCCTGCTGACATCAACTAAATCAGAGGTGGAAGGGCTGGAGTTAAGGCAGGCCAGGGGGTTGGCAGACAACATCATGCCTGGACTCAGACATCTGTGGATGGCAGCGTTTGGACCCCTCGGCTGTATTGGAGGCAACAGGTTTTATCTGGTCAGTTCAAGGGTCGGGATGTTGGAGCAAAGAGGACGAAGTAAAGACAAGCACTGTCCCAGGTATCTCATTCGTATCCCTGGGATGAAGATTCCTGATAGAACCACCTAAAAGCCCATGAATAACATATTTTTCCAGGGGAAAGATATATCTGAACTGGTGGTATGTTACTGAAACACTCTTTGTTTCACTTTCTTCTCTTCCTGTATTTTAAACCTGAGGTACCTCTAGAAAGATGTGATCAGGGAGCCTTAAATTTTTCTGACAGAAGTCAGCTCAATTTCTGCTTGACTCCCAGACAGGGGGCACAATTCAAATGTCTACCTGCACAGACAGGTGATATAAACACATGTAATCATGGGTCAGGTAGAAGAGATGATAGGGTATGATGAGACCTGTGTGTTTGGGGCAGCTGTGACTCACTATTCAGTTTCAGTAGGCTGTTATGAAATGGAAGGTTCCTGGTACATCATAATTTCCCAACAAATATTTGTTGTTGTTTTTCTTCTTGTTCTTGTTGAAATAAGAAACTCTAGATACCATACGAGAACACGAAGGAACAATATAAAGAGAAGTAGACCATGAAAACAGGAATGAGAGACGTGAACGGCAAACATACACAACAAAAAAAAGATTATAAAAAAATTTAAGACAGACCATGTAAACAAAATCAATAATATCATTAATCAAAAAATAAGAGGGAGAGGGCTTCCCTGGTGGTGCAGTGGTTGAGAGTCCGCCTGCCGATGCAGGGGACACGGGTTCGTGCCCCGGTCTGGGAAGATCCCACATGCCGCGGAGCGGCTGGGCCCGTGAGCCATGGCCACTGAGCCCGTGTGTCCAGAGCCTGTGCTCCACAACGGGAGAGGCCACAGCAGTGAGAGTCCCGCGTACCGCAAAAAAAAAAAAAAAAAGAACATAGTATCCGAAAGACATGGAACACTATTAAAACAGTCTAACATATGCATATAATTGAACGCCCAAGTAGAAAAGAAAAACAGGCCAAGGCAGAACACATATTTGAAGAGATAATGGCTGAGGATTTGGAACTATCAATTGAAAAAAGTTCACAGACAGCTCAGAGAACTTTAAGTAAAATAAAAATAAACACCACACACTTAGTCACATCACTTTCAGATTGCTGAAAACAAAAGATGAAGAGAAAAATCTGGAAGGTAGCCAAAGAAAAAAGTACATTACTGACAGAGGAACAAATATTAGAATAACAGCAGATCTTGATCAGAAATTATACAATCCAGGAAAATGTGCCAACATATCTACAGTATTGAAAGGGAAAAAAACAAAGCTGTCAACCCAGAATTCTACACCAGTGAACATACCTTCAAAAATGAAGGCAAAAATGAGGAATTTTTCAGGCAAAAGCTGCAAGAATTCACTACCAGTAGACCTGCACGACAAGTTTTGTTAAAGAAAGTTCTTCAGACAGGAGTATGATACCAAATGGAAAGATGGGTCTACACAAAGCAATGTACATTAATGGCGAGGTAAATAAAACAGATACTTTTCTCCTTATATTTTTAATGCCTTTATAAGATAATTGATTGTTTAATGAGAGTATAAAATAATGTATGTTCCTTCTTAAAAAAATCAGGACAAAAAGAACTAATTATAACAAAAGTGAACAAGAAGAAGGAAATAATAAAGAGCAGAAATCAATGGAAATAAAAAATAAAAACAATAAACTCAAATCTTATTATATAAAAAGTTCAAAAAGATTAATAAGCCCCTAGCCAAACTGATCACGAAAAAAAAGAGAGGGTACAAATTACCAATGTTAGCAATCAAAGAGGAGACATCACTACAAACACTGTGGACCTTGAAAGTATAATATATATGCCAATAATTAGAAAATGTAGAGAAAATAGACAAATTCCATGAAGGAAATAACTATTTCAGTATTAGATAATCTGAATAACTTGATATTTATTGAATTCATAGTTTAAAACCTTCCCCTGAAGAAAATTCCAGGCCCAGATGGCTTCACTTATGAATTCTATCAAACACTTATAAAATATATAATACCGATTTTATACAAACTCTTTTAGAATTTAGAAGGAAATACCTTCCATCACATTTTATGAGCCCATTACCTTATAACAAAATAAGACAAAGCATTACTAGAAAAGGAAACCAGAGAACTAGAAACCTCATGATCATAGACACAGTATTCCTCAACAAAATATTAGTAAACAAAATTGAGCAATCTATAAAAAAGATAATACATCATGACCAGCTGGGGTTCATCTTTCAAGTGCAACATTGATTCAACACTTAAAAGTGAACCAATGTAATTCACCCTGTCAACAGACTAAAAAAAGATCGGTATGATCTTCTCAGTAGATGCAGAAAAGTTTTATCTTTTCTAGAATGTCATATAGCTGGAATCTTACAATATGCAGCCTTTTTATATTAGCTTCTTTAACTTAGAAATATGCATTTGAGACTCCTCCAAGTCTTTTCATGGCGTGATACCTTATTTGGGGATGTGTGTCTGAGGGGGGCATGTTGAATAGTATTCCATTGTCTGAATGCCCCACAGTTTATTTATCTGTTCACCTGCTATAGGACATCTTGATTGTTCTCAAGTTTTTGGCAATTATTAAATAAAGCCGCTATAAACATTTGTGTGCAGGTTTTTGTGTGAACCTAAGTTTTCAAAGAGGGTCAAGGAGCACAACTGCTGGATTGTATGGTAAGAGTATGTTTACTTTGTAAGAAATTGTCAAACTGTTTTCCAAAATGGCTGTATCACTTTGCATCCCCACCAGCAACGTGAGAGTTCCTGTTGCTCCACATGCCTGTCAGCATTTGTTGTTGTCAGGGTTCTGAACTTTGGCCATTCTAATAGGTGTGTATTAGTATCTTATTGTCATTTTAATTTGCAGTTCCCTAATGGCATATGATGTTGAGCATATTTTCATATGCCTATTTGCCATCTGCACATCTTCATTGGTGAGGTGCCTATTCAGGTTTTTGTCCACTTTTAATTAAGTTCTTCTTATTGTTGAGTTTTTAAAGTTTTTTGTATATTTTTTGGATAACAGTACTTTATCAGATATGTCTTTTGCAAATATTTTCTCCCCAGGCAGGTCTAGTCACAAGAAAATTCCTCAATTTTTATTTGTCCAAGAAAGTCTACACTTATCTTTCACTTTTGAAAGATAATTTTGCAAGGTACAGAATTCTAGATGTGTGTGTGTATGTGTGTGTGTGTGTGTGTGTGTGTGTGTGCGTGTTACTTTCAACAACTTATTTTATTCCACTCTTGTCTTGCTTGCATTGTTTCTGTCTTACTCAGTTCAGGTTACCATAAAAAAGTACAATAAATAGACCGGGCGGCTTAAACAACATTTATTTTGCACAGTTCTGAAGGCTGCAAGTCAGAGATTATGTTGCCAGCATGGCCAGGTGCTAGTGAAGGTTCCCTGGCTTGCAGACGGCTGCATTTCCTCTCTCTTCACATGGCAGAGAGACTTCTGGTGTCTCTTCTCTTCTTATAAGGGCACTAATCCCATCATGAGGACCCCACCCTCATGACCTCATCTAAACCTATTTCCCAAAGGCCCCATCTTCAAATATCATCACATTGGAGGTTAGGGTTTTCAACAGGAATTTTGGGGAGACACAGTTCAGTCTATAGCAGCTCCTGAGGAGAAGTCAGATGCAATTCTTACCTTTCTCCTCTGTAGGCAAGGTGTTCTTATCCTCTGGTATCTTTCAAGATTTTTTTCTTTATCTTTGATTTTTAGCAACAGGAATATAATATGCATGGGTGTAGTTTTTTGGCATTTATCATGCTTGGTGTTCTCTGAGATTCCTGGATATGTGATTTGGTGTCTGATATTAATTTGGGGAAATTCTCAGTCATATTCTGTACCATTCTTTCTTCTCCTCTGGTATTCCCACTACACATGTTATACATTTTATAGTTGTCCCACAGTTCTTGGATATTCTGGGGGTTTTTTCAGTCGTTTTTCTCTCTGATTTTCCATTTTGGAAGTTTCTATCGACCTATCCTTAAGCTCAGAAATTCTTTTCTCAGCCATGTACAGCCTACTTATAAGCCCTTCGAGGGCACTCTTCATTTCTGTTAGAGTGTTTTTGATCGCCAGCATTTCTTCTCGATTCTTTCTTGGAATTTCGACCTCTCTACTTGCATTGAACATCTGCTCTTGCCTGCTGAACACTTTATCCATTAGAGCCCTTAGCATGCTAATCACAGCTGTTTTGAATTCCCAGTCTGATAATTCCAACATCCTGCCATATCTAGGTCTGGTTCTGATGCTTGTTATTTCTCTTCAAACTGTGTTTTTTGCTTCTTAGTATGCCTTGTAATTTTTTCCTTGGTAGCCAGACATGACGTAACAGGTAAAAGGAACTATGGTAAACAGACCTTTAGTCATGCGGTATTAGCGTGTGAGGGGAGAGGTATTCTACAGTCCTGGGATTAGTTCTCTGTCTTTGGGTGACCCTGTGTCTCTGGACTGTGAACTTCACAAGTGTTCTGAGTCCCACCCTCACCTTAGGTGG
Organism: Grampus griseus; assembly: GCF_964374135.1. Lineage (NCBI taxonomy): Eukaryota > Metazoa > Chordata > Mammalia > Artiodactyla > Delphinidae > Grampus > Grampus griseus. Next base: position 6,853,599 of record NC_139010.1, read on the forward strand.
AACAGAATGGCTTGAAAGGACTAGGCTGGAGTTGGGTATTTCCCTTCCCTCACATGGAAGGTTGTAGCCAAACTGGACTTTGGTATTTCCCCTCCTCCAGGTAAGTTAGGCTCCGAAAAAAATCCCAATAGTTTAGGCTCCAGTAAAATCTTGAGGCAGGCTTAGTTAAGAAGAACAGAATGCTCTGGTATATTTCAAAATGGTTAGTCTCCCCTCTACCTGCGGAAGGCAGGAAGGGGTTTTCCTCCAATATTCACTGTTGACAACCTAGTTGAGCTAGTGGGGGTGAAACTCACAAAAGTGTGGGGCTCCCTGATGACTGGATTCACCTGGAGTTATTAACCCTCAGACTTGTCTACACTGAGCCTCCAGCAATTTGTCAATCGCTGTTCAGGTTTTCCTACCCCTGGTACTGGTTCCCATAGAGGTTTCTGCTCCTGGGTTCCTGTTCCTCTGTATTCACCTGTTTGTCTCTCCAGTTTTGGAAGCAGGAATTTGCCCTGCTGCCTCTCTTCTCTGATGGATCTAAGAAGAGCTTTCTGTTTTTTTCAGTTTGTTCAGCTTTTCACTTATTCTTAGGATGGTGTAATAACTCCCCAACTCCTTACCTGCTGGACCATAAACCAGTAGCCAGTAACCGATCTTTTACAACGTTTCCAAGGTAATTCAATGGGGAAAGGTTAGACTTTTCAACAGCTGTGCTAGTGAACCTCAATCTTTACCTCATCTCATACACACGAGTCAACTCAAAACGGATCATAGATCTAAATGTAAGAGCTACGGCTACAAAACTTTTAGGAAAAAAAATTTGTAACCTTGCGTTAGTAAATATTTTTAGATAGAACATAAAAAGTACAAACCATAAAATAAATAACTTATAAATTTAACTTCACTATAATTTAAAACTTCTGTTCTTTGAAAAATAATGTTAATGAAATGGAAATACAAGCCACGAACTGGAAAAAAATATATGAGTAATATATATTTGATCGAGAACTTATATGCAGAATATGTAAAAAACTCCTATCTTAATAATAAGAGCATACGATGCAATTTTAAAATGAGTAAAAGATTTTAACAGATTTTTCACCAATGATCTTTCACAAATGGCAAGCAAGCATATGAAAACAGACTCGACAATAATCGTTATTAGAGAAATATGAATTAAAACCACAGTTAGATACTAGCACACGCTGGAATGGTTACTACTTTTAAAAACTGACAACATTAAGTGCTAGAAAGAATTTGGAACACTTGGAAATCTCAAAGATTATAAGGGGAATGGAAACCAGTACTGACACTTTGGACAACAGTTTGGCAGTTATTATAAAGTTATATGCATATATATATATATATATAATTCATAATTTTCAGTAACTGGAAATAACCACAGAAATGCTACTCAGCAATTAAAAAAAAAAACAACTACTGACACATTGTTGGATCTCAGAAGCACTGCACTAATTGAAAGAAGTACTTCAAAAGCTACATATTGCATAATTCCATTTATGTGAAGTTCTAGAAAAAACGAACTACAATGACAGAGAGCAGATCAGTGGCTGCAGGAACCTGCGCCTGGGGAGGGGAATGGAGAAAAACTTGGTGGTGGTAGAATTGTTCTACATCATGACTGTGATGGTGACACATTCATCAAAACTCATCTAATTGTACATTTAAAACCAGTGCATTTTATTGTATAAAGTTGATTTTTTAAAGTTATAAGCATAAAAATCATATAATTGGTGGTCAAAGGTTGACATAGGGAGAAGAGACAGACCACAAAGGGGTACAATAGGACCTTTGAGTTGGTAATATTCTATAACTTGATTGTGGCATTGGTTCCGTGACTCTCTACATGTATCAAAACTTACCAAATTATATATATTAAAAACTTGAATTTTGCAGCATACAAATTATATCTCAATGAACCAGACTTTCAAACAGTTAATAAAAAATAAATATATAAACAAAAAGAGACTGGAACACAACAGAGCAAATTATAAAGGGTCCTGTAAGGGAAAAGTTTGTGCCCCCGAATTTTATAGGCAGTCATGTGTCCTTTAACAAAGGGCAGTGGAAAGAGGTTTTCAGAAAACACCTAAGGAGTTTCCTGAATGAAATCCCTGGGGTCTTGGGACAGAATAAAGGAATGTAGTTCAAAAGAAAGAACCCAGAAACACTGCTTAATTATATAATTGTTGTTCTACATGACAGTATAAATGTGGTAACAAACAGAGCCACCACAAGCATGTACATTACCATTGTGTACTAGAAAAAAGATCCTTCCCCTCTCTCTTTTTTTAATGTAAGAAAAGAACAGCCACATGAAAAGGATGGAAGGAGTGAGGGAGGGAATTATGCCATTGATTACCCCAGAGAAATTCAAATGTGATACAGCAGAAGATAATGTTATTGAATTCCTCTCTTCCACAAAGGGGAATAAACAATTATCTTTCTGCCACTGACACTGATGAGTTTAATATGATTTTAAGCTAATCTTTAAAAAAGTTAATTAGTAAATGTCATATAATATATATTTAAAACCCTTTGGAACATATATTATTTACTATTTTACATTTAATTTTTATTTTATCAAAGAGGTACTTGTGGTGTAACACATTCAAGGCAGGGTGTCCATAAAGTCAAGAAATATGTATACTATAAATTAATTACCTTTTTACTGATTGAAGATGCCCCTTAACACGTTATATGTGCTATTGATTTCAGACTTCATAGCCCTTCTGCAGTTCTACATGCCTAGATGAACAGCAGTGGTCCCCTGCCCACACCATCCATCTCCTTGCTCCAACTCCTGCTTCCCAAAGGCAGGGACTTTCACCTGTTTCATCGTCTATTTACTTCCATATTTCCAGATAACATGCTTGTTTTGTTATTTCTTGATTTTTTTTCAACTTCAGATATTATTTGCTGACTTTCTAATGTGGAAGACAAGATTAAGACCTCCCCAAGACTTCTGATGATGGATGACTTTGTTTTTTGCTTCCTGTGTTCTTTGTTTTCCTATTATGCACATGTTAACTTTTAAGAAATAAATGGTAATTTAAAAACCTTAAAAAAAAGAAATAAAAGACCTCCCCAAGAGGAAGGACAGGAATAAAGACACAGATGTAGAGAATGGACTTGAGGACATGGGGAGGGGGAATGGTAAGCTGGGACGAAGTGAGAGAGAGGCATGGACATATATACACTACCAAATGTAAAACAGATAGCTAGTGGGAAGCAGCCGCATAGCACAGGAGATCAGCTGGTGCTTTGTGACCACGTAGAGGGGTGGGATAGGGAGGGTGGGAGGGAGACGCAAGAGGGAGGGGATATGGGGCTATACGTATACATATGGCTGATTCACTTTGTTATACAGCAGAAACTAACACAACATTGTAAAGCAATTATACTCCAATAAAGATGTTAAAAAAAAAAAAGACCTCCCCAACAGGGGCACATGCATGCGCGCGCGCGCACACACACACACACACACACACACACACACACACACACATTCATCTCCCCCATTCTGCCATTACAGTTATAACTCTTATTCAGATCGCCATAGATACAAAATATTCACAGCTGAGCTACGCATGTACCATTTGCTTTTCTGATACCTCTTGCTGTTTTCCTAAAGTTAAAGTTTATCTTGTTTTTTCATCATCGTATGTTTCCCTTGCTGCCAGCCTGGGTTTTAACTTTCTCCATCTGGATAAATCTATGGTCCATCTGTTTCCTGGATTCTAAAATTTTTTTACTGTCATAGCCATTCCCGTTCTCTGTCCATAAAGCTTGATGCAACTGTATCCCTTTACCATGTTAAGCAGAAGCCCCGCCCAGTGTCAGTAACTGACCAAGCCAGGCAGACACCTGGAGGGGGCAGGGGGTCAGACCAGGTGGGCTTTGTGCTCCGTGGCAAATTGGGTATCTTAATGCATCTTCTAAACCACTGAGGCTTCATCCGCCAGGCCCTGTTATTGCTAATGTGCTCAGATCCCATTTCTCTTGAAATTGGAAGAGACATTTGTTTACTTAAAATACAGTTAATTCAGTGGATGTGAGAAGAAGGCCCTGGGCCTCACACCTACCTTCACGGCGCTGAAGCAGAACACGTGCAGCACAGCTGCAGCGGAAGCACTCCGGGCCACGCTGTAAACGGCCGACAGCATCCCCGAAACAGCTGGAACACAAACGTCAAGAGTTCCCTTCTAGACTGGCAAGTCTCACGGTCAGTAAATGTTGTAAGACATGAAGTTTGTACGTAAATCAACTATACTCCAGTAAAAATTAAAAAAAAAAAGAAGAAGAAATGAAGATTGTAGCTTTCAAATGCAAAATGCCTGTGAAAGGGGCAAAAAATCAATCTACGGGGCAGTCAAAAAGCCCTGAGTGACTCTTAGTACAAGAAAGACACTGACCGTTACCTAATAACTCAGGAGGACCACAGATAGAAAGAACTTTTGATAACATTCTTGGAAGGCTGTGTGAACCAGTCAGTGTGGAGGTGGGGAGACCTTGTTGCTTACAGTTGGAAGCTGCTGGCCCCGGAATGCTCAGGGATGGCAATTTCAACAGAAGAAAGGAGAGAGATGGAGATGGGGATGGAGATAGAGATGGGGATGGAGACGGAGATGGGGATGGAGACGGAGATGGGGATGGAGATGGAGACAGAGATAAGGACAGAGGGAGATGGATGATAGATAGATAGATAAAAAGAACAAGAAAGCACTCCTGTGTGTGTGAGTGTGTATCTGTGTGTCTGTGTGGGTACAAGGAGGTGGCAGCAGTAATTAATTGGCCTCTACGGTCTTGCGCTCTATGTACAGATTTCATGGAATCCTTACAGCAACACTATGAGATCAGCACGTTAGTCTCCATTTAGAGAAGAGTAACCTTTAAAGGTAAGCAATCTGATTAAAGTCTCCAAGTAAGCATTAGATAAAGCTTTACCCACCTTGGTTGGAAGCTAAAGCACACACCAAATGGAAGGACACAGGTCGCCTGTCTGTACAGGCCCGCACGCCACACACACTCACAATGTCACACGCACACGCTCCCAGACTAACTCAGACGTGTACATGCTCAAATACACACACGGCGCACACACTCACCTCCACTCACCCACATTCACACACAGTCACACATACGGCTTTTCCAAAGAACACTTAGAAGAGCCTTACACCTAGTGCAAAGCTCATGGAATTCTACGCTTCCCTGTTTTCCGCTTGTGTCAAGCTGGGTGGACCACTTTCAGTTTGGATGAAGGAATCTAGAAGGGCCCACCATCAACCTGACGGACCAGAGCTGAGGTCCTACAAAGGCTCAGAACAACCTAACTGTCCAGACCTCATTCCATGCCTGAGGCTACCTAGCCCTTATCTGAACTTCAGACTTTTTTACAGGACGAACAGAATGAACAAGACTTACCAGAACCTCCAAAAAACAGCATGTCAATTTGCTCCAGAAGATAGATGCAGAAAGTGTTGATCTGCGGGAAGAGCCCAAGGAGGGAGATTGCAGGGAAGCAATATAGAAATACTGGAAGTGAACAGACAAAATTGATGGTAAGCGTGCGGAAAAGGTGGCCGAGGTTCCCGCTGCAGTCCCACCTCCCTCCCCCTTTCAGCCCAGCCCACCCCGCCCAGGTCCTGGAGGCAATACGGCCTCCTCTCCCCTACCCGCTGGAGGAGGCTGGAGGTTGAGCCGCACAGGCCCGTGGAAATAATAAAGGCGCTGCTTTTGAGGAAGAGGCGGGCCTGGGACTGAGCAGACACATGGGGATGGTGGGCAGAGAGCAGATCCGCCTTCAGCTTGCAACGACAGACTTGGACTTAGGAGAAATGAGATGGGAAGAGAGGACCAGGAAAATCACATGATCATGCAAGACCCAAGCACAGTTGTTAGAGGGGCTCTTCCTGCAAGGCTCCTTGCTTTGTGCTTCTATCACCTCCAGGGCTTGAGTTGCTGTGTGTGTTCTGTTCTAAATACCCGATGGAGACTCAGGTTTCAGTCAGAACCTCAGACCCACAGAGCAGCAAGGGAGAGTGGTGATGAACTAAGAAACCCCACAGCCATGACGGTGCGACACGGAAGGGCCTGCTTCTCAGGTGGCGCACGTCACCTGGGAGGTGAAAGGGACCCTGCCTGATGAGAGAACTGGCAGCTTCCCAAACCGTAACAGTGCAATAGGATGAAACATCCATATGTTATAATTCAGTGTTTCACAGAGATCATTTGTTCAGGGAAATAACGCATCGTTCAGCTGCATTTTACAGCAATTTCCCCATCCTTCTCTTTCTCGATCCTATTTGAGTTGGGTTTCAGGGAAACACAGAAACTCCCATTAGTGGTACCACGGTACATCTGTCTACCTTCCTGTCTCAGTTTATTGGGCGGAAAGTCAATGAAGTTTGATACTGGTAAACCCTAATAAAACTAAGGAAATTTGATTTGAAATCTAAGACGCCTAAACATGGAACTATGTCCAAACCCCATGTATAAACTGCAGTGAAAAGGGCAGGTAGGGAGGATGGGGACCGCGTTTCAGCTATTTCTGAAAAACTGGAAACGCAAACTTTCCACAGTGAAATTGCAAGGATGAGAGCATTTATGTGTCCCATTCTCTGGCTAATCGTGGGTTAACCCCACTACAGTAAAATGGGGCAAACCCAACTACAACAATACCGAGAAACTGTTCCAACAATGTGTGGAAATAAAATTTTATGTAATGAACATGGCTATGATAAACGGGCCTTTGTTTGGGATTGGAGCCATATTTTGACACACATGGTGATTTTGTTGTAATGTTGTCTGTGGCAAGATTTTAACTATATGGTGAAAACCCAAAGCATCTGTGAGTAATACGTTTCTCAATCAAAGCCGGCAATAACAAGGGGGGGTCGGGGGAAGGAATGGGAGTTTGGGATTAGCAGATGCAAACTATTACATATAGGACGGATAAACAACAAGGTCCTACTGTAGAGCACATGGAACTGTACTCAGTATCCTGTGATAAACCATAATGGAAAAGAATAGAAAAAGAATATACTGATATATATATGTTTAACTGAGTCACTTTGCTGTACAGAAGAAATTAACATTGTAAATCAACTGTACTTCACTAAAGTTTAAAAAAAAAACAAAGTCAGCAATAAGACACAAATACGGATCTGCTAGTCATAACTATATGACAATTTCTTTTTTCAGTTTTTATATGAAAGGAAAGATATAAGAAATAAACAGACACTTAATAGCAGGACATACAGTTTTGAGCATGAACATTTTAATTCATATGATTTTAAGCAAACTGACTAGTTCTCTTCTTAAGTTTGGGACTCAAAACCCAGCAATGAAGATTCGATGGTACGCTGCATTCGTCACGGGCATTAGTCCACATTCTCAAGTGTTGTGTGCAATGAAAACTTCCAAAAACGAAGAACTACAGAGAAAAGTATGGGTGTGAAATAATGTAACAATGGTAGACAAATACTGGAAACTGCAGCAAAACGTGGGTAAAGAAGTATTCTCTATAAGAAATACATTAGGCAATAAAACCCAAACTAATAAAGTGCAAAGAACTGGAACACGATGAATGATGCTGGGGGGAAATAAAATGGTACGAGACATGAGGAAGTCCTAACTGAAGACTCTCTGGTTGTGCCTGCAGAGCAGGAGCTAGACGACACAGCACAGGACGGACAGCAGTTGACGGGGAGCCCAGGGTCTAGGTCTTCCCCAGGATGAAGTACAGAGGAAACCTCTCGTCTTTAGAGTCAGAGCTGCGCAGGTGGAATTAGAAGAAGGTGGAGGCCGCGTGAATGTCAGGGTGCAGCGCACGTGAATGAAGAAGCATCAGGAGGACGGCTAGAAAATTCCACTTGAAGTTGCCGAAATGATTTTGTCCTTTTTTCCATAAGTAAAAAATCAAAAAGTCCCCGTGGTTGTTGGCAACTTTCCCTGTGAACAAAGACTTCTTTTCTCAGCGTACTGCTGAGAGGGTCTGTAATTTTCTCTCACATCTTCCCTACTCCTCATGTTTCCTAATAATTACCATAAATGCAGAAACTTCTGGTACAGCTCCATTTCTTTCCAAGCACAATGCATAAATAAAAACATTGGAACTTGCTTCTTTCTTCCATTATGTGAAGAGTAATATTCATTACTATATTTGCAGGTTGGGGCTTGGGGGAGGTAAGCAGAATTAAAATAACATGGAAGTAAAACCAAGACTATGAACTTGGTATGACTGTACACGTTGTGTGTCTCCTTCATGCCATATCTGTGTATTAGCACACTGTGCTGACACGGATTCCTGGGGCCAAGAGACAAGTGTTTACACAAGACACGGAAATGTGAGTCTCGGAGTGCAGGTGAGGGTGGGTCCATCTCAGTCGCTGGTTACAAAACCTCCACCATCTCCAAGGGTTCCATCCTTGAAGCTGCATTAGCGTAGGTAAGGGATTATGGTCCTAAAGACTAAAATAAAACATCAAACTCTCACATCTGAAAAAGGACCCATCACATCTGATAAAGAACCCATACAGGGCATGGAACCCTTCTACAAGTGATGGTTGTCTCATCTTGCCTGAGTTCTTCCCACGTCAGGGAACTTCTCGCATCACTAGGCAACCCACGGCCCTATTGGACAGCTCTACACCAAACCACAACAACAGTCTTCCAGTGAGCCGAAATCCACCCACCAGCCACTGGGACTAGTTACTACGGCTACACCAACAGAGAGCAACAGAGAACAAAATCCCTCCCACTTTGGCCTGGCAGCCTTTCAACCACCTACAGCCATCACATGTGCCTCTAGGACTCAAGCATTTCTCCTCTAGGCTGGACGCCCCCATTCCCTCGCCCCATGTGCAGACCCAGTGTAGCCCATGTGGCCACATTCCGCAGGGCACACTCTAGCTTTGCTACTGCTCCTCTTGAAATACGGTTCTAAGAACTGAAGACCTCTCGGCTTTCTCATCCAAAGGATGATTACAAAGCCAGTCTCGCTCATAGGCTTTTGCTGAAGTTACCCAAATGGAAAATAATAAAAAATTCAGCGCAGAGGTCAGCAAAGGAAATGAGCACTGACTAAGAAGGCCCTTCACTTTCCTCCTGGAGGAAAAAAAAATTTTTTTTTCCTTATAATGAAAGAGAAGTGATATTCTGAACATATATGAAAGATCATAAAAGGAAAATAAATTATGTAAGAATATCACCCTGAGTGTTTCTATTTCCTTAATTCACCCCTCAGCCTACAAAAGCGACTAGTCCCACCACTGACTTTGTCTTTCTTCTTGTGCCAATTTTATCCCCCAGATTCCTTGTCTCTTGTCACTGTGCTTTCTCCTCCTTCTATTGTTCTGTTATCTGGTGTTCTCTTCTTGGATTACATAGGACAAAGAGCTTCTCCATCCTTCCCACCTGCTCAATGGCCACTGGACTCATCTCCTACCCTTGGTTCGCATTCAACCCCTTCCTCCCTGGGAGCAGAATAAGGCAGCAGACACCAGATCTTCCTGTCTCCCTTGCCCCTCCTCTTCCTCTGGTGCCTCTCTCCACTGTGGTACATTGGTGGTCTGAGCAGAAACCAAGAGTGGCGGTGGGGAACAGAGATTATCACCCATAAGGCACAACTCCAGCCGCTATTCCACATGCCCCAGCACCAGCCAGAGGAGAACCACTTCCTCTGCGAGAGAGGCACAAGAGCGTCTTCAGACACATGATGGTAAACAACCTCACACGTACTCAGTTCCTGTTTCTCTCTTGTGCTGGTCCTAATGATGGCTTTGACAATCTCCTCTTGAGTAAAATTTCTGGCTGGCAAGTAGCAGATCTAGGGGGTGGTGTCTTTGGTAACTGTCCTTTATCAACTCATCTGGTCAATGGGATCAGATAATCACAAGTTAGCAGGCGTGGAAACCTCTGGATGTCATCACAAGAATTCTCAGAGCTTTGTCAGTCAAGTCTTCGGAGCTGCGGGCCCACAGTGGGGCAGCCTCTTCGCATAATAAAGATGATAATAGCTAATACCTGGTTAAAGGCACGTTTCTATGTGTTTAAATATACCAACTCATCTAAAATCTGCAACAATCGCCGTGGTGTGTACTATTTTTGTCCCCATATCACAGTTGGATTTTGCTCAAGGTCACACAACTGGTAAAGAAGCAGAGATGGAATTCAAAGAGCCAGCCATCTGCCTCCGAAGCTGGGGCTCTACCCCATTATATGATGCAGGTCACTTGTGTACATGGAGCATTTTACAGCAAACACTGCCTAGACCTTAAGGCAAGTAAAGTGCACCAACGGAAGGCTGGGTGACGGCACATCCAGGACTCCATCTGGACTGAGAACCACGTCCATTCACATGTCACCAGAGCATCTGTGCCGTGCAGATGGGGCTGTGGCTGCCACCCTAATGGCAAAATCGCCTCCACCCTGGGGAGCCCCACTGACGCCACACATCAGGCACCTCAGCCACCAGTCTTCAGATGTTATGGTGCTGCAGCTCCCTGCTCAGGGATACCAACATCCTTTAGAATAAGTCCCTCGTTGGATGCCTGGGGCTCTGCCTCCCAGGCCGTCTTCTGAGAGTGTGCAAGCCAAGAGAAAAAATGCACATCTCTTGATCCAATAATAAAGTAAGAAAATGTATCCAACGAGGGATTCAAAAAATAACGGGGAGAAATACCCTCCCACCTCTATATTCTTCCCCACAACCCCCAAATGAACTCACCTATTAAGAAGTCCCTAGCCGACTGGAGAGAGCCTGGAGAGAAGAGCTTCAGGCCGTACACAATGTAAGTGGGAGGGTACCTGGCTTTGGCCCCAGTATCAAGCAGCAAGATAAGGCCACACAGCACACAAAAATAGATTGGTCTGCTGTATGTTATGATTTGGTTGTGTCCCTAGAAAACAAACACAATTTCTGAATGGTACCTTTAATTTTGATTAAATAACAAAAGCCTCACAGTCAATCATTTATACCATATTATACAACTTACACCATATAACAATTCACCCCTCCCCCACCATAATTCATACACACAAAACACCAAGGGGAAAAAAAAAATACCCTGATGTTTACTCTGTCAAAGAAGACTATCAAAAAGAATGTTATGTCTCTCAGACTCAGCAAGATTTACCTGAAAATGTAATTACCAGCCTTGGATAAAATCTCGATCTAATTCAATGCTTCCCCCACAGTGAAACTTCCATTTGTGTTGTTCATTTCAAGTGCCAAACGAATTTAAACCACTATTTGCTCTGCATGCTCTAAGTTGAGCTCCATTATTAACAAGAAATAGAATTACAAGTTGTAGGCTTCAATTTCCTTATGTCTTAGAAAGCAAGACAATACAGGTGCCAAATTATACCTGCAGAGACTGCACAAAATGTCTCAGTGCAGCACAGTGGAATAATCAATTTTTAAACATTTGCTATTTATCTGCATTGTCCTCTGAGGAGGACCAAAAACTTAACTGATTTCATCTTAACCTTCAAAGTACTCTTAAGAGGCGAGCGGACACACTGTTTTATTCGTCTTCTGGAATGGATAGAAAAATTAAGGAAAAGCTATAACATCAACTTTCCAGGGCAAAAGTCAATGAAGAATTAATTTACATCTCACAAATCAATGCAAAATTCATAAGGTTCAGAAAAACCAACAAAAATGAATTAGGGAGAGAAAATTATTTGCAATTCATGAACTACTTTGAGTATAAAAAGTCAAGATGAAAGTGATACAAGTTTGATCACCTCATACCAGTCAGAATGGCCATCATCAAAAAACCTACAAACAACAAATGCTGGAGAGGGTGTGGAGAAAAGGGAACCCTCTTGCACTGTTGGTGGGAATGTAAATTGATACAGCCACTATGGAGAACAGTATGGAGGTTCCTTAAAAAACTACAAATAGAACTATCATACGGCCCAGCAATCCCACTCCTGGGCATATATCCTGAGAAAACCATAATTCAGAAAGAGTCATGTACCACAATGTTCATTGCAGCTCTATTTACAGTAGCCAGGACATGGAAGCAACCTAAGTGTCCATCAAGAGATGAATGGATAAAGAAGATGTGGCACATATATACAATGGAATATTACTCAGCCATAAAAAGAAACGAAATTGAGTTATTTGTAGTGAGGTGGATGGACCCAGAGTCTGTCATACAGAGTCAAGTAAGTCAGAAAGAGAAAATCAAATACCGTATGCTAACACATATATATATATGGAATCTAAAAAAAAAGAAAAAGAAAAAGGGTTCTGAAGAACCTAAGGGCAGGACAGGAATAAACACGCAGATGTAGAGAATGGACTTGAGGACACGGGGAGTGGGAAGGGTAAGCTGGGACAAAGAGAGAGGCGTGGACATATATACACTACCAAGTGTAAAATAGCTAGCTAGTGGGAAGCGGCTGCATAGCACAGGGAGATCTGCTCAGTGCCTTGTGACCACCTAGAGGGGTGGGATAGGGAGGGTGGGAGGGAGAGGCAAGAGGGAGGAGATATAGGGATATATGTATACGTATAGCTGATTCACTTTGTTATAAAGCAGAAACTAACACACCATTGTAAAGCAATTATACTCTCATAAAGATATTAGGGCTTCCCTGGTGGCGCGGTGGTTGCGAGTCCGCCTACCGATGCAGGGGACACGGGTTCGCGCCCCGGTCCGGGAAGATCCCACATGCCGCGGAGCGGCTGGGCCCGCGAGCCATGGCCGCTGAGCCTGCGCATCCGGAGCCTGTGCCCCACAACGGGAGAGGCCACAACAGTGAGAGGCCCGCGTACCGCAAAAAAAAAAAAAAAAAGATGTTAAAAAAGTAAAATAAAAAGACTAGGAAATAAGTCAAAAAAAAGAAAGTGATACAAGTTTGGATATGAATTTTTAAAGTCACTGACTTGAACAAAGTTAGAAGTGCAATTTAAATCGCCACTGCTTCTATAATAGAAATAGTCTTATTCTGAGACCATCTTTTAATAGGAAGGAAAACACAGGCTGTCCATGGGGGCTGGCTATGTTTGGCCCTGAGTCCAGACTCAGTCTTAAAGGAATATTTTGTACTCTTATGAAATTTCCTTTTGAATCCAACTAGGTCATAGATTAATGGGTAAGGGGATACTTCCTCTGCATTAAAAAAAAAAATTGAAACTAAAGCATAAGTGAAATCTTAATGCATTTCTTATCAAGTGAATAGCAAAATAAATTGCTTGGTATAGATAGCCACTTAGTATACAAATACACAAGCATATGAGATCTTTCCTCAAACTGATACCATTTCAGAAATATAATTAAATAGCTACTTCCCACTTGCCCTGATCCTTTCTGTTACTAAAAGGTTAAAAATAACTTTTTCCAGGAATTGAAAGTCTATGGCTTTGAACAAATTTAAGATATCATCTTGGATCGTCCAAGTCAAACTTTATTTATTGGGCACGGGAATGCTTTCTTTTTATTTGTAATTTCTGAGACAAACCTTAAGGCTCCCTTAGAAACAGGCTGCCCTCACCATCATGCTATCTCTGGGGTCCCCACACCATTCTAAGCATATCGCTAATACATGGCATGTGAGGCACTTTCATCTGCCTTGATTCCTAAGAACACCCACTAATAAAATTTCCCTCTTCTCCAGTTCCTTCTTTCACGTAGGATTCAATCATAAAACCTCCCAAGGATTCTTTTTTTTTTTTCAATAGAAAAATTCCACTCGCTCCTCCAGGTGAAGTCTGATCACAACCTTCTAAAACTTGTCCCAGTGTTTCCCACCTGTTTTTTCACCTTCAAATGTCCTGGGGAAGCACTGCTGATGTCTGCTCCGGGGCACCTCGCAGGCTGTTTTACAAAAGCTGGTCTACACATGCATTTGGGTCTCCCATTAACCCCACCTACATATACAATGTCACAGGCGGTGCTCCGGTCGCAGGGCAAGGAAAGGGTAAGGTGAGAGAATCTATCCAAACCTACAGGTCCCCACCCGGAGAGCAGTGGTGCTTGTGGCTAGGGGACCAGGCCATTCTAACTGTCCTCTTACCAAGAGAGTGGGCTGGTCAGATGCTTCAAACTTGCTGCTGATAGATAAGTAGATAGATGGATGGATGGATAGATAGATAGATTGACAGACAGATAGATAGGTAGATAGATAGATATAGATGGATAGATAGACAGGGAGACAGAGTGATAAAAGGGTTTTGTTCTAAGGAAGATGGGGTGTCTGAACCCAGGGGCACTGAACCGAGGCCGTCAGCAACCAGGACGTGCCAGCCCCATCCCATCTCTGCCGTTTCCCGTGCCAGCGCCAGGCTTCGTGCAGATCCGAACTCTCTGCTTCTCAGCCCAGAGGGCAGAAAAGAGCTGCCTCACCCCTGCTGAGTCTGCACAAGTTCCCGTCTGGCCGCACTCAGAGGTCAGCTGTTTCTGACAAGCTGATGTAAGACAGCAAAGGCTAACATTTGTCCTGCTTTCCTGTGCCTCAGGCACTCTTCTACCCACTTTAAATATTCCACTCGCAGAAGTCCTACCATTACTCTCATTTTGCCAGGAGTAAACCGAGGCACACAGGCTTTGCAGTGCGGCCGAGCCAGGACTTGGATTCTACCCACTGGCTACTACCCACTGGCTCCCCAAACTGACCCAGACGGTGATTGCATTGGCCACTGGATCCTTCTAGGCCCAACACTCATCCTCACTCGGATCAAGTTCATTCGCAATCCTCATTCTTTAGACACGTGACGTGAATGTTACTCGTGTGAAGTAAAGACAGAGTGGGGGGGGAATCATTCATAATAGCTTCTCCTGGAAGGTGGAAGAGGGCTCCTACCAGGAGAGGGTGTAGAAAAATAACTACCTGCTGCTCTGTCCAGCCCCTCTGAGACACTATGTCTACCTACATGGAACTCTCCTCACTCTAATAAGGATTTGCTGTTTGCTTTAGCAATTCACCTGTTTATATTTAGAGTCACACTTTTTTAATTGAAGTATAGCTGATTTACAATATTGTGTTAGCTTCAGATATACAGCATAGTGATTTGTTTTCGGGGTTTTTTTAATGCAGATTATATTCCATTATAGGTTATTGCAAGATATTCAATATAGTTCCCTGGGCTATACAGTAAATCTTTGTGGCTTATCTATTGTATGTACAGTTGTTTGTATCTGTTAACCCCATAATTTATCCTTCCCCCTCTCTCCCTTTTGGTAACTGTAAGTTTGCTTTCTGTCTGTGAGTCTGTTTCTGATTTTTCTATAGATTCATTTGTATTATTTTTTAGATTCCACACATAAGTGATATCATACAGTATTTGTCTTTCTCTGTCTGACTTATTTCACTAAGCATAATATTCTCTAGGCCCATCCAAGTTGCTGCAAATGGCAATACTTCAGTCTCTTTTTTTTTGCTGAGTATTATTCCATTGTTTATATACACCACCTCTTCTTTATCTAATCATCTGTTGACGGGTACTTGGGCTGCTTCCATGTCTTGGCTATTATAATAGTACTGCTATGAACACTGGGGTGCGTGTAGCTTTTCTAATTAAAGTTTTCATTTTTTCTGGATGTATACCAAAAATTTTTAACTATACACTTCAGCTCCCCTTGTGTGTGGAGCAAAAGAAGGAGATCTGGGGATGGGAGCCCACTGCCCTAAGGAAGCTGAACCCCAGTAAAACCCTAGCCAGCAAGTATTCTGTGACCCACACCTGGTGGCATATATATACAGTGGACTATTACTCAACCACAGAAAAGAATGAAATAATGCCATTTGCAGCAACATGGATGGACTTAAGACATTATCATACAAAGTGAAGTAAGACAAACATTGTATGATATTACTTATACCTGGAATCTAAAAAAATGATACAAATGAACTTATTTACAAAACAGAAACAGACTTACAGACAGAAAAACAAATGTATGGTTACCAAAGAGGAAAGGTGGGGAAAGGATAAATTAGGAGTTTGGGATTAACAGATACATACCACTCTATATAAAACAGATAACCAACAAGGACCTACTGTAGAGCACAGGGAACTATACTTAATATCTTGTAACAACCTATAATGGGAAAGAATCTGAAAAACAATAGATATGTATATGTATAACCAAATCACTTTGCTGCACACCAGAAACTAACCCAACGCTGTAAATCAACTATACTTCAATTTCTAAAAATTTTTAGTGAAATTTAAAAAAAACCATTTCTCCGATAAACAGCACCTTAACCAGGTGTTCAAGGTCAACATCAAAAGTGGTTCAGTCACGTTGATTGTCCATAACCTCGAGAGGACATAAGGAAAATGGCGCTTTACTTCTGTGGTTCTCCTCCCCCATAACCCAGTTAAATCATCAGATGAGCCCCAGCTAAATGCCAACTGAGGGACAGTCTACAAAATCCCTGACCAATGCTCCTCAAAGCTGTCCAGGTTATCAAAAACCAAGGAAAACCTGAGGAACTGTCACAGCCAGGAGGAGCCTTAGGAGAGAGAATGACTAAATGTCAGGCAATGTCCTAGATGGAATCCTCAAAAAAAAAAAAAAAAAAAAGGGATATTACGTAAAAACGAAGGAAATCTGAGTGAAATACGGACTTCAGTTAATAATAATGTATCCACGTTGCTTCTGTAGTTGTGACAACTGTAACATACTGATGGAAGAGGTTAATAATTGGGGACCTAGGGGTGGGCTTTGCGGAAACTGTACACTCAGTCCTCTGGATCCGCAGAGCAGAAGGAGAAAGGAAGGAAACCTTTACAGAGGACTGAATATTCCAGGTCCTGCACTGGGCACATTATATAGATTGTCCAACTCACTCACGACCAAATACAGCTGAGGCTGTTATTATTATCCCCACTTTACTCACACAAAAATTACCAGCATTTGTCAAGTGCTCCTGCGGTGCCAGACTCTAGGCTGAGCCCTGGACGTACATTATCTTGCTTAATCCTCTTACAATCCTATTTTATTATTTCCTCTTTTACAGAGGAAAAACCTGAGATTCAGAGAAGTCACTTGACCAAGATGCCGTAGTTTGTACGTGGCGAGGCTGGATTCGAATCCCGAAACCCACACGCTTCCAGTTACCCCAGTGTTTCTCAGGTGTGATCTGAGATCACCTCCGCCATCAGCACGGGGTGGGGGAGTGTTAAAATGCAGGTTCCCAAGTGCTGCCCCAGCTGTCCTAACTCAGAATCCCTGCAGGTGCTGGGAAAGGCGCCGACACTGCCTCTGTGCCAGTGATCCTACTGGATTTTGCTTTCTGGGTTATCATTAGTGGATACTGTTGGTTAGACCAGTGTATAAACCTGTGTAAGCCATGGAAGAGCCTCACTGCCTGTGACTAAGTTGCCAGTCTCTGATCCTCAGATTCCTTCCAGGAGCTACCCCCCATTCTCATTTTTTTAAGCTCTCCTAGACCTCTTTTCTTTTCCAATCAGACGCGTTTCTTTCAGGCCCAGGGTCAATGGTACCATAACTATTAGCAGGCCAGTATTAATCTGCAACTCTATCTGAAGCACACAGAATGTTATGAAAAAAAAAATTTTTTTTTCACTGTGCTATCTTCAGGTTTTAACAACTTGCTCAAAATTTGCCACCTCTGTGCTCCTGGAAGGAAACAAAGGAGAAAGTCGGTCAATCACTCCAAGAACTGACTGCATTAACGGCCCTCCCTGGGAACGAACAAAGTAACGCAGTTTTGAAAAGCACTGATTCATCTGACAGCCCCTGATGAATGAAACTTAGCCAGGGCTGGTGGCAGGCTTGAGCACCAACTCTCTACCAGACTGGGTTCATTCTCTTGACCATCTTCTTTCTGAGGTTTTCTCATCTCTAAACAGTAAATCAGCCTCTAAACGCCTACATGGCTCAGCCACACTGCAGGAGGAGCTATTTTATAGCTACCATATTTTCTTGCCTCATCAGAACAGTTAGAGAAATGCCAGCTCAAATCTGGGACTCATTCTACTCAGAAATCTGTGTAAGCAAATTAAGTACTGCCATAAACATAGTTTGATGTCTGACTGTGGCTTCTGTTGACAGTAAGAGAAGTCATTTCTTCCTATCTCACTACGACATGCTTGCTCAGATAAAGGAAGGGCAGCTGCATTTAGTCCTCCAGGAACTGGATCAATAGAGACAATACGACTCCGACTTAGAGCAGGACCCAAGGGTCCTGCGAACAGTCATTACAGATCTACAGGGATTATGCAGCTGTACTTGCCATCCTCCTTGCCTAGCATTATTCCTGAAAGTACATGCAGGAAATGAATGTTTAACAGCACACAACACCCCTCCCCCAGGTCACCCAGAAAGACAGTGAGCCAAGCGCTGTCACTAGGAAGCGGGGCGTATTTACCACAGCAGGAGGACGCCCGTGTCGCATCTAGGGTGGGCTGGGACAGCACACCCCAGGGCTGTACGTCTCTGCGCTCACCACCTAACCCAGATTCCTGACAACAATCACAACGACACACCCGTGATAGCCTAATTATGCTGCTTCTGCTTATCTTGACATTCAGACTCTGGGATGAAAGAAGATGTATTAAACCAATTATGGGGAACAGAGGAATTTAACAAGATAGTAATGTATGCCAGGTGAGTGTCCAATGACAAGCTTTTCTTAATTACTATGAGCTAAGCATGAGCTATCGCAGATTTAAAAGCAGTCCTAAATCATGGATATGAAGTTTTTAAAGGCACAGTAGCGGGAAGGTCAAGTTTTCTTTCTTTGGAAGTGGTTTTCGTGGACCCACAGGAGCTCACCAGGACAGAGGAAAGGTTTCCCAAGGAGCTGGGACATCCACCAGGCAGTGGTCTCGGTGCACAGGCACGTGGCCAGGGTCCCAGTAGGGAGAGCGCCAGACCTGGAGCCGCAGCACCACAGGGGAAGGTGCAGCCGGGTCAGTGGATGCTACGTGTGCTTCCGAGCTCGTGGAAGACCGCCCAGGCACCAAGAGATCAGTGCTGGGGAGCCCAGAGTGTCAGATATGAAGGAGCCCCAAATGATGAGGAAAAAGGTAACAATACACTTGAAAATGTGGACGAGAAAGAGATCAGCTTCAGGTAAAAAGAATAATGATGCATGCTTACATACTGAGGTTTCTACCATCTATTAAGCGATTTCTCCATGCCAGGCGCTGTTTTAAGCCCGTTACTTGGATTACTGAATCCCCATAGGCATTTTTATTATCCTTATTTACACACAGGGAAGCTGAGGCATGGAGAGTACACATTTTGTTCAGGGTCCAATAATCAGACACAGGAACCAGAAAACGAACGCAGGCAGCCTGACTGCAGAGTCTGGGCTCACCGTCTTTCCAGACATGAGTCCAGGGCAGGTAGAAAAGGCCCTGCACACATCCTTGGTCCCCATCCTGTTCCGTCCCTGCCACCATCCCCACCACGCTCTCCGATCTAGCCTGAACTTGGCCACCATGCATTAATATTTCTATTTATATATTCAATATACATGGATATTGATATGCACGTCGCCTTTTGAATCTAGTTTGCCCATTCCCCTAGCTTCAACGCAAGCAGAGCGAACAAGCTACTCGCCCGTGGTTGGACACTTACGTGGACTGGCGAGGCGGGGTCAGGCTGAACGCTCTAGAACACAAATGAGAAGTGTCTGTGTCATCATCTCATGATTTCAAGGCTACATTAGTGATGGTAAGAATTAGATGTGCTCTTGCCTTTAACAGGGAGTACTGGCAGCTGGCCATGACGAGGCAGAAGAGAAGCACCCACATGTCTTTGCAAAAGCCTCGGTTCAGTGTCAGAAATCCGAGCAGGGAAACCAGGACAATCAGTAAAACTGCCAACACGTTTTCCTTGACATCTTCAGTTCTGGGCAAAATAAACAAATTAAAAACGGAGGGAATAAAAGGTAAGGCTGTCTGTTTTTAAACAGAGAATACCTGCATGCTTCTAAAAAGACTGGCCACAAGGGAGTACTTATCCCAAGCACGCCTTTATATTTGGTAACAAGATTTTAAGGTTTCCTTCTTTCTTTCCTTCGTCCTGTGTTTTATATTTTTAGAAATCCATATTTAACTCCCACTTTCTGTTACTGAAGTAAATGAAATATAATCCAATTGGGTGTCCTTGGTCATTCAACTGGGTCTACTGGGAGAGGACCGTTAATTCCTCCATCCACAACAGTGAGATGTGAAGGAGCTTCACTGACTCTGCTAAATGGGGGAAGGGTTGCGTGGCGATCCCTTCCAGACACAGTCTCCATGGCCGGAATTTCCTGCTCAGTTACAGAAGCCAGGAGAGCTCCAGCCGGAGGGCTGACGTGCAGAGGGTGCAACCGAAAGTATGTCGTGACCACAGCCTCACGGGGTGGTTTTCTCTTGGGGGGCTCCACTTGAGAGGTGCAGGGTAGAGAGGTGAGCTCATCAGCTGTGGGCTGTTATCAGTGGATGTGCAAAGGGACAAGAAAGGGAGTTTTAAGATGCTGATGCAAAGGGGCTAAAGCTGGATCATGGGGCGGCAATAAGGGCTGCTAGTGGGAGGACGTGGATGCATCAAAGTGCAAAAGAGGACGGGGTAACACTGGAGGGAGGTGGAGGGGCCGGGAAGGTTGAACGGAGGCTGGGATGATGATGTCAGGGGTGGAAGCCTTCTGTGGGGGGACGAGATGCAGGGTGGGGTTATGGCAAGGAGCAGCTGAAATGAAGTTAAGGGAGGATGGCGTGGACCACAAGGTCGAGAGTTCAGATGAGTCACTCACAAGAATTCTGAGTACATTTCTTACCTCACCAATGTTTGCACATGCACATATTGTTTTGGGGTTGTTTTTTTTTTCTGGCCGTGTCGCATGTGGGAGTCTTAGGTCCCCAACCAAGGATTGAACCCACGTCCCCTGCAGTGGAAGCGTGGAGTCCTAACCACTGGACGACCAGGGAAGTCCCCATATTAGTCTTTCCCGTTCAATTATGATCATTTTTAGACAGGGACAACTGGCTACTTCATCCCTGGGATGTTCAGGCATTCCTGAACATTCTATTTTTAATTAATAGACATTATTTTTTAGAGCAGTTTTAGATTTCAAAAAAAATTGAGGGGACAGTACGAAGAGTTCCCACATAGCCCCTCCCCCCAAACACATCCACCCTCCCCCTCCATCAACATCCCCGACTAGGGTGCTACATGTGTTATAACTGAGGAACCGACACGGACAAATCATTATCAAGTAAAGCCCATAGTCTACATTATGGTTCATTCTTGGTGGTGGACATTCTGTGGGGTTAGACAATGGTATAATGATATGTATCTGCCATTACAGTATCTTACAGAGTATTTTCACTGCCCTAAAAATCCTCTGCGCTCTGCCTATTCATCCATCCTTCCTCTCTAACCCCTGGTAACCACTCATCTTTTTACCGTCTCCATAGTTCTGCCCTTTCCAGATTCCACGGTGGAATCATACAGAATGTAGCCTTTTCAGATTAGCTTCTTTCACTTAGTAATACACACTGAAGGTCCCTCCATGTCTTTTCATGGTTTGATAGCACCTTTCTTTCTATTGCTGAATAATATTGCACTGTATGGACATACCACAGTTTCTTTATCCATTCACCTATCAAAGACATCTTGGTTGCTTCCAAGTGTTGGCAATTATGAATAAAGCAGACTTCCCTGGTGGTGCAGTGGTTAAGAATCCACCTGCTGGGGCTTCCCTGGTGGCGCAGTGGTTGAGAGTCCGCCTGCCAATGCAGGGGACATGGGTTCGTGCCCTGGTCCGGGAAGATCCCACATGCCGCGGAGTGGCTGGGCCCGTGAGCCATGGCCACTGAGCCTGCGCGTCTGGAGCCTGTGCTCCGCAACGGGAGAGGCCACAACAGTGAGAGGCCCGCGTACCGCAAAAAAAAAAAAAAAAAAGAATCCACCTGCCAATGCAGGGGACACGGGTTCGAGCCCTGGTCCGGGAAGATCCCACATGCCTCAGAGCTACTAAGCCCGTGCGCCACAACTACGGAGCCTGCGCTCTAGAGGCCGAGAGCCACAACTACTGAGCCCGTGTGCCGCAACTACTGAAGCCCACGTGCCTAGAGCCGGTGCTCCGCAACAAGAGAAGCCACTGCAATGAGAAGCCTGCGCACCGCAATGAAGAATAGCCCCCGCTTGCTGCAACTAGAGAACGCCCGCAGCAATGAAGACCCAACACAGCCATAAATAAATAAATAAATATCAAACTTACGAAAAAAATTATGAATAAAGTATCCATAAACATTTGTGTGCAGGTTTTTGTGTGGACGTAAGGAGCGTGATTGCTGGGTCAAATGGTACTAGTATGTTTAGTCTGGAAGAAAGTGCCAAGCTGTCTTCCAAAGTGGCTGAACCATTTTGCAATCCCACCAGCAATGAAATGAGAGTCCCTATTGCTCCACACCCTGTGGTGTTATCAGTGTTTTGGATTTGGCCATTCTAACAGGCGTGTAGTGGCATCTCATCATTGTTTTAGTTCATAATTCCCTAATGATATACGATGTGGAGCCTTTTTTCACATGTGTATTTGCCATCTGTATATCTTCTGGGGTGAGGTATCTGTTCATATCTTTTGCCCGTTTTTTAATCAGACAATCATATAGAACTGAGAAGTACAGAAATGAGAAGAGCTCAGACATTAAGACGCTCATGTGGAATATTTTTTAAAATATGGGGGGGGCAATACATATTTGGCGAAAAGGGAAATTTTTGTGTTTTTTTTATTTTCTACTATGCACTTTTTATAGAGCTAAATGTATTTGTTAGCTCAGGTCCATAAAATACAGTATGTATTCTTCAGTGTGCCCATAACATTTTGATGTGTCTACCTAAAACAATATAAAGACTTAGGAAATAAAACAAAACAAAAATTTCAATGAGAAAAACCAAACCTCTGGGACTTCGCTGGTGGCCTAGTGGTTAAGACTCTGCAATCCCACGCAGGGGGCCCGGGTTCAATCCCTGGTCAGAGAACGAGATCCCGCATGCCGCAACAAAGATCCTGGCATGGCCAAATAAATTAAAAAAAAAAAAAAAAAATTTTCTTTCCTATTTAAAGGGAAAGAATAAAGTTCCTGAAAAGTATTTTTTTCCCAGATTCTCCTCCACCAGGACTCCATTCCTCTGCCCTCAGCCTCTCCACCATCACTCCCCCCCACGCACATTCCCTTGTATATCAATATGAAATATTGGGTTAAGAAGTTTGCTCACTGGACAAGGAGTGTCATGATTAGGGCTTTACTTTAGAAAGATTTATGTTGCAGAGGTTAACAAGATGCACTGAAGGGGAAAGGATAAATAATACTCCCAGAGAGAAGTAAGGAAGGCCTGGGAAAGTGACACAGCTGGAGAACTGGAAAGGACACGTGACTTTCAGACACAATACAGAACGAGGCAGAAAGGACCCTGTGACTGAATGGATTATCTACAGTGAAAGACTGGTTGAAAGAATAAAGACGATTCCAAGATTTCAATCTGGGGGAAGAGGATCTTAATGGCAGAAATGGGGAAGGGGAGCTGCTTTGCTAAGGGAAGTCGAGTCATTTGTTCACATAATAAAAGGGCTCGGCACTGCTCTGGGTGCTGGGAATACATCAGTGAATGAAAATCATGAAGTTTCCTTTCCAGTGGGCAGTGACATAAAATAAGTAATACACACAAAATGAGTACATGATATAGTACCTGAAGATGATTAGTGCAATAGAAAAACGAATAGAACAAGGTGAGAGGACCTACGACTGTCCGGGCAGGGAGCTGATGGAATTTTCAACAGGAACGTCAGGCTAAGACTCACTGAGAAAAGACACTTAAAAGACCAAAGGGTTGGTCGTGCAGGTATCTAAGGAGAGAGCACTCCAGGTGGAGGGAACAGCCAGTGCAAAGGTCTTCAGGCTGGAAGAGGGCTTGGCGTGGTGCAGAATAGGAAGGCCAGCCTCACTCTGTTGTGTTAAGAAGAGTGTACAGGGAGATGCTGGTGGGAATGTGAATTGGTGCAGCCATTATGGAGAACAGTTCCCTATGGAGGTTTCTCAAAAAAACTAAAAATAGAGTTACTATAGATCGAGCAAACCCACTCCTGGGCATTTACCCAGACAAAACTCTAATTCAGAAATATACATGCACCGAAATGTTCATTGCAGCACTAGTTACAATAGCCAAGACATGGAAGCAACCTAAATGAACATCGACAGATGAATGGATAAATAAGATGTGGTACATATATGCATTGGAGTACTACTCAGTCATAAAAAAGAATGAAATAATGCCATGTGCAGCAACATGGATGGACCTAGAGATTATCATACTAAGTGAAGTAAGTCAGATAGAGAAAGATAAATATCACATGATATCACTTATATGTGGAATCTCAAAAAAATGATACGAATAAACTCATAGACAGAAAAAACAAACTTATGGCTACGAAAGAGGAAGAGGGGAATAAATTGAGTATGAGATTAACAGATACATACTACTATATATAAAATAAACAACAAGGACCTACTGTATAGCACAGGGAACTATATTCAATACCCTGTGATAAACCATAATGGAAAAGAATCTGAAAAAATAGATATATGTATAACTGAGTCACTTTGCAGTATAGCAGAAATTAACACAACATTGTGAATCAACTATACTTCGATAAAATTTTTTTAAAAAAGAATAGCGTACAGGGAGAATGGGTTTGAGCAGGAGATGCTCTTGCAGTAACTCAGATGGGAGATGAAAGCAGCTCAGACAAGGGTGGTTACATTGAAGGTGGAAGGTGCAGCAGACACATCTGAAGGAGCAGGAAACATAATTTCCTATGAGAAGCTGAATGTGGGTGTGAAAGGATGACAGCAAGATTTTTAACCTGAGAACCTGGAAGGATAGGTCTGTCAGCAGCTGAGGTGGGGGAGACTGAAGATGGAGCAAACTTGGGATAAGGCAGAGATGAAGAGCTGTTTCGACTCTGAAACATGATCTCCGATCATGAGATGTCAATCCCGTAGTTAGAGACACAAGTCGAGAATTGGGGCAATAGGTCCAAGTTGGAGACAGAAATCTGACAGTCACTGGCGGATCAATGGGATTTAAAAGCCATGAGACTAAACGCGATCACTAAAGAAAAGAGGGTAGAAAAAGCAAGAGCTGTGCAGCTCCTAAAGACACCAACGGGAAGTGGTTACCTGCAAAGGTGACCAGGAAGGAGCGACCCAACAAGGCAGAAGGGAAACCAGGAGAGGGCTGAGCCCTGGGAGCCCAGACAAGAAAGTAAACCAAGACGGAGGGTCTAGCGACCTGAACGACAGGGTCAACAGTGACCTGGACCAGGGCAGGCTCCACGGAGTCCTGGGATCAGAGGAGGCTGAATGCAATGGGTTTATGAGAAAATGGGAGAAGAGAAACTGGAAAAAGCATAGGTAACGCTCCAAGGAGCTCTGCTGCAAGGGAGCCTGGACAGCAGCTGGGGGGAAAGTGGTCGAGAGGATTTGTAAGGATGGGAAATACGAGAGCACGTCCTCGCCATGACAGTGATGATAGTGAGTTTCCCCCTACTTGTCACGTGGCTAGCTCCCTGCCGTATTTCATATCTGTTTATCCTCAGATAAGCCTTCTGCAGCCACCTGTCCTGACATCCGTGCCTCTCCTCCCCCAGGTTCCGTGTCTTCCATGGCACCCAGTACCATTTGCTGTCTCAAATCCCACCTCCCCCAGTGGAGTCGGGCTCCCTTAGTGCAGAGACCGTGTCTGTTTCATTCACTGCCCTATACACAGGGTTCTGTATAGAGCCTAGCATGGAGTAGGTGCTTCAATTTTTGCTTTATTTTTAAAATGTGTTGAATGAATGAATACATGAAATGAAATGATGCTCAGACAGGCAGCTTTTTGATTTTAGATGCCAACCTGATAAACTAATTAAATGAAAAGGAAACCTAGGTGTTTTGCAAGATGGGGTAATGGCAGAAGAGAAAAGAAGAGAAAATGAGAAAGGAAAACAAAGACAAGTCTGAAAATATCGGAACAGAATGGATGGCAAACTGAAGGCAAACAGAAGAGGCTGCAATCACAGAAACCCGTGACGCCACTACGATCAGAGGATATGGAGACCCGTTCAAGGAAGATCAGCCTGAATTCCAGCGGAAAGCTGAGAAACATCGAGCTGAAGGCCTTACCCTGTGGGAGTTCAGAGCAGTGACTAGTCCGATTTCAGTGCCTGTTATTCACCAATTTCTTCCACTTCCTGCCAACCCTCGCAGTTTGTTCTTTATTATGCATACATTTTCTTTCTAAGCTTTCATTTGGCAAATTCAACTTCTCTCATCCACCTGTGATTTTAAATACCCGCGATGAATATCTAATGTAATTTATGTATGCCTTTTCAAATAACGATATAGCTTTCATTGTCAAAAATGTAAAATCTACCGTGTGAATCCCTGTTTTTTTTCAATTTATTTATTTATTTATTTTTGGCTGCGTTGGGTCTTCGTTGCTGCGCGCGGGCTTTCTCTAGTTGCGGCGAGAGGGGGCTACTCTTCATTGTGGTGCGCGGGCTTCTCATTGCGGTGGCTTCTCTTGTTGTGGAGCTCGGGCTCTAGGTGTGTGGGCTTCAGTAGTTGTGGCTCACAGGCTCAGTAGCTGTGGCTCATGAGCTCTAGAGCGCAGGCTCAGTAGTTGTGGCGCGCGGGCTGAGTTGCTCCGCGGCATGTGGGATCCTCCTGGACCAGGTCTGGAACCCGTGTCCCCTGCATTGGCAGGTGGATTCTTAACCACTGCGCCACCAGGGAAGCCCAGTAATTTCTTTTTAAATGAGTATTTCCAAAAAACTGCCTCCTTTAGCAGACTGTATTATCCTGAATTATTTTAGTTAAATACGAAGGCTTTGTCTTAAGTGTGTGCCCCTTGGGTAACACAGTGTTGTTAGAAAAACCATTGTAACTCCATTCCCTGACCCGTAGGTCCTGAAATTTACTGTTGTAATTGTGCATGACTATAGTTTTTCAGTATGTGATCATACCATTTAAGACATTACTATAACAAGTAGTCCCTGGGGGACCAACTACAGCAAAGCAGACAGCCAGTCCTCCCACTGCCCCGCTGGCTGGCTTTTTTTTTTAACATCCTTCTTGGAGTATAGCCAGGACATGGAAGCAACCTAAGTGTCCATCGAAAGATGAATGGATAAAGAAGATGTGGCACATATATACAATGGAATATTACTCAGCCGTAAAAAGAAACAAAATCGAGTTATGTGTAGTGAGGTGGATGGACCTAGAGTCTGTCATACAGAGTGAAGTAAGTCAGAAAGAGAAAATCAAATACCGTATGCTAACACATATATATATGGAATCTAAAAAAAAAAACAAAAAACAAAGATGGTTCTGAAGAACCTAGGGGCAGGACGGGAATAAAGATGCAGACGTAGAGAGTGCACTGGCTGGCATTTAACAGTGAAACTCAGCATTTGCTGATGACACCGTTAGTAACGGCATCACACTTTTCCAAACCCACAGCCTCTGAAGGCCACAATGCGGTCCTCTGTGTATCTTGAGGTGGGGATAAGTCCCCTACCTGGCCCCAACTCCATCACGCCTTAGCCAACCTGACCCCCCCAGCCTCTGCTTCCACCTCCCCACCCAGTACCCTCAGCTCCCACAGCGTTACATCTTGAGGAGCAGTGGTGGGGAAGAGTAACAGGGTTTAAAGGAAAGATCAGGATATCCTGAAATTACAGGATAGAGAGAAGAAGAACCCAAGTCATGAAAGGAAAGGGCCAGACATCACCACCCCAGCCACCTGGTGTTCCTCCTCTCCTCCCCACACCACAGCCAGGCACCCAGGCCCTGTCCTGCGTACAGGAGCCGCAAGTCCTCCTACAAAAATTGGCAGGCCGTGAGCAGACCAAGGCATAATACGGACCCCAAAGCTAACCTTAAGGCTAAACCCTTTTACCCAGTTCTCCTAGCTCCCATTGTAATCGCTCAATGACAATTTCTTCAGTTGTCAAGATCTCACTGCTTTGACTCTGGGTGTGCAGCACAAAGGGTGGACACCTTGAAAATGCCCCCAGAGAACCTCAGCCTGCAGCCAAATTCCTTGCTATCAGCACGTGAGCGCAAGCCGCCACACGCCCCTCGTGTCTTTCACCCGTACGCGTGCGTGCCCAGCAGCTTACCGATCAAGTAACGCCAGCAAGGTAAGGCGATCATACCAGACCTTAATCCACTTGCCAGGGAAGATGATAAACTTGTAGAACTGCTCTCGGTTAAATTTTCCTTGTGTGGAAGAACAGGAAGAGTCTTCTAGATCCTGACTCAGATGCTTTTAGAGGCCGAAAGAAAAAACAGAGAGAGGGTCTCACATTGACATGTTATTATCATAAATAAACCTCCTGATTTAAAAGTACTAAAAGCAGATGTTCAAATTCTGAAATGGAAACCAACACAGTTCATAAAAAATGAGTACCCTAAGAAAAGGATGATAATCAACAGAAAAGGTCGTTTTTTTCAGTTCTTTTTTTGTACCAAAGTACACTTGATTTACAATGTTGTGTTAGTTTCAGGTGTACAGCAAAGTGATTCAGTTATATATATATATATATTCTCTTTCAGATTCTTTTCCCTTATAGGTTATTACAAAATATTGAGTATAGTTCCCTGTGCTATTCAGTAGATCCTTGTTGGAGAAAAGGTCTTTTTTACCAACTTACTTCAATTTCATTATAATGTAACATTAAAATTATGCTACACATATCAAAATACTGCTGTCAGGCCAAGAAACTGCCATGAAAATAATTCTTACGAAAGATCAGAATTCAGCAAAAGACCTTAAATGACTTAATTTTTGAAAGGTATGTTATTTAATGTAATGCTGAGATAAATATTTAAATTTTACTATAAGTAAAAATATTTTCACTGACGATATGTAGGTCCTCAGTGAAGCTCAATACAAGAAAAAATAAAATATTTATAGAAAAAGTATAAGCCAATAAAACAGAAACAAATGGGGGAATTTAATCTCAGATTGAAAACATTTTCACCCCAAATTCATCTGATTGGCTCTAGTCCAACGGAGGGGAACTCAGCTTTGAAAAATATTAGTCTTCATTCATTTGCTGAACAAATACTTAATGAGCCCCAGCCCCCTGTACATCTTCTATTTCTGTCTCTTTTTTTTGATAATTGTGGTTAAAAAAATATATAATGTAAAATTCACCATCTTGACCATTTTGTAAGTATACATTTCAGTAGTGACAATAATCATATTGCAATAATCATATTGCAAGAGATCTCAGGAACTTTTTCATCTTGCAAAACCGAAACTGTCCACATCGAACACTGACACCCCCACTCTCTCCTCCCCCAGCCTGACAACCATCCTTCTATTTTCTGTCTCCAGGAATCTGATTCCTCAAGGGACCTCCTGTAAGTGGAATTATACAGTATTTGTCCTTTTCTGACTGGCTTACTTCATTTAGCATAGTGACCTCAAGATTCATCCACATAGCAAGTCTCAGAATTTCCTTCCTTTTTAAAGCTGAATACAATTCTGGTGTATGGCTAGACCGCATATTGTTTATTCATTCATCTGCTGACAGACGCTGAGGTTGCTTCCCCTACCCCCTCGGTGGAATATTCGCTGTTCACAATCGTGAATGATGCTGCTGTGAACACGCACGTGCAAATATCCGTTCAAGTCCCTGCTGTAGGCTCTTTGGGATAAACATCTAAAAGTAGAATGGGTGGATTATTCTAGTTTGTATTTTTACTTGTTTGCTTTTGCCCTCCATTTTTCCCAGAAAGATTTTCGGTAGGCTCTGATTTCCTGTAGGCTGACTGACATAAAACACAGGAGACTGATAAGAAGGACCAAAGTAAGAAAAGGGAGGAAGACAGCACAGAAGAGCAGCCGTGGAGGGGATGCTGACTTGTAAAGGTCTCACACACTTCTCTCTGACTTGCAAAGTAGAAGGCTCTACTTGGGCAGACTACATAACTTTTCCTTAATTCAGTGAAAGCCGCTGATGTCAAAATGCCTGGCATGCATGAGGGCAGCACACCTGCTTCACTGGAGGCCACGTGGTACCCTCCAAGGAGGCTGACTTTACCACCTCTCTGTTCCCAGATGCTAATTCCCTGACTCAGCTATAGAGCACAGGGTTATTCAGACTATAAACGCGAAAGGCATTTCAAGGGAAAGTCGATCCATCGTGAAGGCAATATACAGGTCAGCAATATACAGGATGGATTGGGCTGTGTTATTACAGGAAAGTTGAGATTTTAAGTGCTGTTTGTGTCTGGAATGCGACTCCAACAGAAAAGAGAGCTTCGTGGAAACTGCCTGCTGTCATGTCAGCAAGAACGGCATCTTCTTTTAATGACAATGAATTTGTGGTTTAGAGTAAACCTTCCCCCCAAAAGAGATCCTTTTCCCTCATGCTCCGTGGATAAAGAGAGCAAGTAAGAAATACGTGTACAAGCTGAGCATGGTTCACCGTTCTGTGATGTGGGAATTCAGGTATGATGTGTAAACAGGTCAAGGATAAGCAACAGTGAAGGTGACAGCATTCTTTTGAATAGTAAGAAAAATACTCTCCTTCAGTGAGAGCAGTTTTAGGGAAGGTTGGTATAAAAAAATCACGGGAAGACTACGTCTACATTTTCTGCAAAACTTATTAAAGATTCTGGCATATTGTGCTATTTATTGCTGTTTAAATGGAAATCCTTGTTTAAGAAACATCTCAGAATTTAATGCCAAGAAAAAACGGTTTGATTTCTGTGTTAGTTTACTAGGGTTGCTACAACGAAGTACCACAGATGGGGCGGCTTAGACAGGAGAACTGTATATCCCCCAAGCTCCCTGAAACATTCAAGAGCTCCGCATACCTAATAAAAATTTTGATGATATTAATAATTGACACTGATTATTAAAGGCATAATTCTGCCATCTTTAAACCTCACAGTAACTCTTCCACGTAGGTGTTATTATTCTGGAGGCCGAAAGCCCAAGATCAAGGTGTTGGCAGGAGTGGTTTCTTCTGAGGCCTCTCTCCTTGGCTGGCAGACGGCCGTCTTCTCCCTGTGTCTTCACATGGTTTCCCTCTATGTGTATCTGTGTCCTGATCTCCGCTTCTTCAAAGGACATCAGCCCTACTGGATTAGGTTCTACCCTAATGACCTCATTTTAACTTAATCACCTCTTTAAAGGTCCTATTCCAAATACAGTCACATTCTGAAGTCATGGGGGTTACAATGGCAGCATATGAATTTTGAGGGAGCCCAAATCAGCCCATAACAACTTCCTTTATCAGAAAATGAGGTTCATCGAATTTCATTATTTGCTTTAAATAGCAAGGAAGCACAGGGCTCGATGTTTCAGTGAATCACAGCAATTATACTTAGCCTGTTTTCTGGTATAAATTTCAAATTCAAATTTTCTTTTCCCCCTGCACTGCGTGGCATGCAGGATCTTAGTTCCCTGACCAGGGATCAAACGCGAACCCCCTACAGTGGAAGCACAGAGTCTTAACCACTGGACCACCAGGTAAGTCTCTCAAATTCAAAATTTTCTCATCGTTTTAATCATTCATTTATTCACTCATCCAACAAATATTTATTATGCAGGTTATATAAGCCAGATATGATATGTAATATAAGCTGAAAATCCAAAGAATAACAAGACAGAGTTTCTACCTTAAAGGGGTTTAGGAACTCCTGGGGAGTAGACAAGCCAACCAGCCTGTGTAACACGGTGACACACACATACACACAAGTATAAACATGTCTATATCTGCATCTATATACCCAGAAAGAGAGAGAGAAGTGAGCCATCGGAGCGAACAAGGTGATTACCCCCAGAAAGGAATAAAGGGGTCTAACGCAGAGCTCCTGGCAACCATCAGTGATGAAGGAGCTGGCAGGGGTGAGGACCCACAGTGGCGACTAAGGGGGGTTCCATATCTATGACTTAGGTAAACACAGAGACACACTAACCAAGGGGCCGGGTCTGTCTCTGATTCATTAATTACGCCTCACCCAAGAACAATCACATCACGCTGCCTGCAAGTCAGGCCTGCAAGTTTTATTCTATGATCAGAAGAAAGAGATTAGTAAAAGTAGGGGGGCGGGGTGTAAATTGAACACAAGTCCTTTTTAAGAAACAAGATAATTGCATTTGCTCACCACCCCCCATATGGATCTGTACTGACAGCACAATACCAAGGTCCGTTTCGTGAACCTGAATTATCAAGAACAGCTTAAATAATGATCCGCACGTTCAGTTAAAGAAGGTACAGAAGTATATAGTACATTTCAGAAATAATCTTTGGTAGAATTAAAACATTTAAGAATGTAAAGGGGACTTCCCTGGCAATTCAGTGGTTAAGACTTTGCCTCCCAGTGCAGGGGGTGCGGGGTCGATCCCTGGTTGGGGAGCTAAGATTCCACGTGCATGTGCCAAAAACACCAAAACAGAAAACAGAAGCAATATTGTAACAAATTCAATAAAGATTTAAAAAAAAAAAAAAAAAGTGGTCTGCATCAAAAAAAAAATCTTTAAAAATAAAAAAATTTTTTAAAAAGAATGTAAAGGTCCATGCCCCTCCCCCAAGCTACCTGAAAAGATCTACTGTTCAAAATAATGGTACCCTTGCAGCAACATGGATGGACCTAGAGATGATCATACTAAGCGAAGTAAGTCAGAAGGAGAAAGACAAATACCATATGAGATCACTTCTATGTGGAATCTAAAATACGACACAAATGGACTTACCTACAAAACTGAAGTAATGGAGAGGGTGTCCCAGGTGACACATGCTGCACTCGAGCAGCCGTGAAGAAGGGAGTGGGGGAGGGAGGGAGGATGGGGGACGGGAAGTCTGCAGAGCCCTAAGGAATAGGGCTGGGTTTCGCTGGACTATCTAAGAATCAGCTCCTCCTGCTGTGGCTATCCCTGTGCCTCCACTCTCCAGGCAGTGAGCTCACCTGCAGGCCACACCCAGGTTATTTCTCTGCCACCTTCAACTCATCCTCCGCGTTTCAGCTGAGATCTCTCCTCACCGGGGAAGCCTTCCTGATCCCCTGCGTCCTGTCCGTCCCATAGCACCTGAGTCTGTCCTTATCACAGGCTGCATCCTACAGAACTGAACTGGTTGACCAGTTATTACAAACTGCCTGAAGGCAGAGGCTGAGGCTCTTTCCCACTGTTTACCTCGCCCTCAGCACAGGGCTGAAGGTACAGTAAATCTTTACCAAATGTGTGTGGGATCATGACAAGGAAACCAACGTAATTTTTATTTCGTGGCCAAAACCTAACTGCATTCCCTGGTGACATCAATTAAACTTGGAAAACTAAATAGTAGAACTAAAGAATTCTTTTCGATATGAGACCTTTGTAAATATTTAGGGTCTATATAGGAGCCCGGATAGCAATCTTCATTTTCCCTCCTCTATACCTACCTAGAGTAAAACTTAAATTGTTTATAAATTCTACTTAAAATTAAGAAAGTTTAAAAAGTTGAAGTTCATCAATGAATTTGGTTAAGTGTTAAAGGGGAAACAATACATACATAAATTTAGGTTTTTTATATACTCATTTACATAATCATGCCACTTAACAGAATTTTAAATGTAAAATAAGGAGTAGTGTAACTCTTTCTGTTTTATCCATGCAATATCTACTTATCTCTGAGTTTCTGTTCTACCTGGGATGTTTTTCAGACGCTAAGTCAATGGATTTGCATCTCTGACAATCCGAAATTCCTAGTTTCCCTAGGATTCTGCCACCCACAGGATCTGAGACATTTGCATCTTCCCAAACTATCTGAATATTTTTATATAACCTTCCCCTCCTTGTGGGTTCAGTACTGATGTTCTGGAGACGGGGAAGGGTGGTAGGGAGCTGAAGCTTACCCAGGCCTGTCTCAGGAGAAGGCAAGTTTCTCAGAGAAAACCCACATTCTGCAGGGCCGCCCCTGCACTAAGGCTTGTGGTGGGAACTAGTACTGGCCGCCGTGGTGGGGCTGGACACAGGGCACAGAGTGCAGAGGGCGCAGCTGGGGTCTGAGCCCAGGGGAGCACACCCAGACATAGAAAAGACTGGTGAACCGAAAGATACTGAGGGAGAGGGGGAGGCCGCAGAATGCAGGGTCCTCAGAGCTGGAGGCTAAAGGCAGGGTGGGAGACCCCAGCGCTGCACCCTAACTGGGCAGGACCACCCAGCATGCCCAGGGACCAGGCATCTGCTGGACCAGCCCTGCTCAGCCATCAGAGGCTCCCTCTCACCTCCACTCGCCTCCCGGGGTGTTGGAAAGCTTCCTCCTGCACCCAGATGTCCTCGAAGGGAGGAAGGGTAGGAGAGACCCAGTACACGAAAGGGAAGACAGCCCTGAAGACTGACCCTTTGAGTTAACTGAATGCTTATTCCTACCGAAGCTCCTTCAAGCCTGAGAGCACCGATTACCCTTCACTGGCTTTTTCAAGTCCTCCCTATGCAGCCCTCCCAACTCGTACCCAGTCAGCAAGAATAAAGACTCCAGAAAAACATGTGGTCAGTTAGAAGATAGCCCAACATTTTTTCTGCACATCTGAAAAACAGTGTAAAGATTCCTATCAAGCATCTTTTGGAAAAATTTGGTTAAGCACTCATGAAAACGTATATAAAACTATTATTTCTTTTTATAGGTGAGAGATTCTCTAGAAGAAATCAAAACATTGTCAGGAGGAAGGTAAACACAGCAATAAAGAAACTTCACACTAACTTGACAGTATCCCATCTATCACCCTCTTCCTTCAATCTGTACTTACTGAAATCCACCTTCCTTCAAGGTCTAGCCCAATGTCTCTTCTCCTAAGGAGCCTTCTCCATCCTCATTCTCCGAAAGTCCTGATGGAATCTGGAGCTCTAAATTCATAACTGGTTGTATGTCTTTGCTCCCATGTTATCTTTTCTTTGAATTCTTTGCTCTGTGTCCCACAGAGTCTCATTAAAGGTGTAGTGAATAAGTGAACGGACATCAGTAAGTTATCTCTTAGTAAAACAGTGCAAGGCTTCATCTTTTAAGCCCCGTGATGATCATGTCATTTGCTCCAAGAATAAAGTCTCTCTTCAAGCCAAGATTCTCTTTAAAAATCTCTGCATGCTTAAAATATAAGGCTATAATAAATTAACAAAAATCCAGATATTTTCCAAACCATGGGGGGAAAAAATGCCATCCTAACCAAGTGAGCTCTCGTGGGATTTGTGCCTCCCGGCAACCAAAGATCAATGTAAATGAATTTCTAATGCTTTTGGAAGAGCAATTAAGACAGTAATAATCCCGTTAGCATGAACGGAAGGGTACCTGTTATCTAAGAGGTTTCTTTTCACATTTGTTCAGTAGACTACCACAAAGTGATATAGCCACAACCCAGCTGACGTAAAATTCAGGACAAGACTGGGCTAATTCTATTAGGGAATCCAACCTGGAGACGGGTTTCAGGATCCCTGCTTCTGGAACATTCACAAACATTCACAAAATGCTGGGACGTACCCGTGGGGTTTCTGACTGGGTCCTCCGAGCCACCATCAGCAACAGCTGTTGTTGCAAGGCACTGACCACAGGGTCCCCTGAAGAAGGATCTTGACTCTCGGAAGTTGTGGTACTGGACGAGCTGCTCTGTATGTCTCTGAGGATGGGCAAAACAAATGCTTCGGTTACCTGGAAGTACCAGAAGTCATCTACTTATTACATGCAAACACAAGGGCAGCAGGGATCCTTAACGCAGGTCACGGGTAAGCCTCTGCCACCTTGCGTGAGCCGTTCAGAGTCGAAAATTACGTGTGCCATGCCACCTTCAGGCAGAAGGGCTATCATCTTGCACACATTCGACACGGAACTCCAGTTTTATTCAATCATCCGAGATGGTGTGCTTCAGTAGAGATGAGGTCCCTCCCTGGCCTCTGGGGTAAATCCTGGTCATCCCACACCCATCATGGGAACGCCAACCACCCCGGCCAGCCCTGGCACAGGAGCGTAATGCTGTCCTAAGAGGCTGCCGCAGAGCAAAGGGGAGGCAGCTGTGGATAAGGATGCTCACGAGCAAGTGTTTCTATTTCTTCTTTTTTTTTCAGTGTTTTTACCTTTAAAATTTTTTTTAATTTATTTATTTTTTATTGAAGTAGAGTTGATTTACAATGTTATGTTAGTTTCAGGTGTACAGCAACATGATTCAGTTGTATTACAGACATATATGTATATGTATCTATTCTTTTTCAGATTCTTTTCCCATATAGGTTACTGCAAAATACTGAGGAGAGCTCCCTGTGCTGCAGTAGGTCCTTGCTGATTATCTATTTCATATATCGTAGTATGTATATGTTACTCCCAAATTTCTAATTTACCCCTCCCCCCATCTTTCCCCTTTGGTAAACATAAGTCTGTTTTCTAAGTCTGTGAGTCTGTTTCTGTTTTGTAAATAAGTGCATTTGTATCATTTTTAGATTCCACATATAAGTGATGTCATATGATATTTGTCTTTCTCTTTCTGATTTACTTCACTTAGTATGATCATCTCTAGGTCCATCCACGTTGCTGCAAATGGCATTATTTCCTTCTTTTCTATAGCTGAGTAATACTCCATTGTATATATGTACCGAATCTTCTTTATCCATTCATCTGTTAATGGACATCCAGATTGCTTCCACGTCCTGACTATTGTAAATAGTGCTGCAATGAACACTGGGGTGCATGCACCTTTTCGGATTATGGTTTTCTCTGGATATATGCCCAAGAGTGGGATTGCTAGATCATAGGGTAGCTTTATTTTTAGTTTTTTAAGGAACCTCCATACTGTTTTTCCATAATGGCTGTACCAATTTACATTCCCACCAACAGTGTAGGAGGGTTCTACTTCTTAAAAGGTAACAAAAGTAAGAGACCATCTCTCTCCTGACCTTTATACGCTATGTTTATCAAAAACCCTTAGAGCTGCAGCAGCGATACTGCCATCGTGAGGGACAAGCCCGAGGACAGCAGAGCTGAAAGACAGAAGGAAACTAGTTTCTTGATGACCAATCAACCCTGCACTGATCAAGCCTTTGGACTTCCTGTTTCTGAAATAACACATCTTATTATTGTTTCCAGCATTTTTCTTTTTTCTTTTAATATTTATTTAGTTAGTTAGTTGCACCAGGTCTTAGTTGCAGCACGCGGGCTCCTTAGTTGTGTTGCTGCGCTAGCCACCTCAAGAATGCAGACGTTGCACTAATGTCATCACCTTCCTTTTTTTATTTATTTTTTTACTGAAGTATAGTTGATTCGCAATGTTGTGTTAGTTCCTGATGTACAGCAAAGTGATTCAGTTATACATGATAAACATATTCTTTTTCACATTCTTTTCCAGTACAGTTTATTACAGGATTTTGAATATACAACCCTGTGCTATATAGTAGGACCTTGCTGTTTATTTGTTTCATATATAGTAGTTTGCATCTGCTAATCCCAAACTCCCACTCCATCCCTCCCCCACCCCCTCTCCCCCTTGGCAACCACAAGTCTGTTCTCTGTGTCTGTGAGTCTGTTTCTGTTTCATACATAGGTTCACTTGTGTCATATTTTAGATTCCACATATAAGTGATATCATATGGTATTTGTCTTTCTCTGTCTTTGACTTACTCACTTAGTATGATAAACTCTAGGTCCATCCATGTTGCTGCAAACGGCATTATTTTGTTCTTTTTCTTAAGGCTGAGTAGTAATGCCTTCTGATTTCTAATCTCACGTTTCATTGAAAAGTTTCTAACAAGTTTTTAGACCCTTCTTTTTCCCAACTCCCTTCTACTGTATTCACAAATACACAAATGCTTATTCTACAGGAACAGTGTTTAAAATACGTCCACTATTCTCACATACGTGCTCACAAACACACAGATTTCTCTACATTTTTGAGACATTTATGGCTATTTGATGATACATTCAATAAAGGCCTCCTTCAATAACTGTTCAATAATGGTTTCTAAGTAAAGAACCACTTAGGAAACATCGTACATTAACACCAGGGTTTGAGAAATGAGTCAGGTGGGATAAGCACATGGATTTTGAAAACTTAAAAATCCTATCCTTCCATTATTTGTATGATTGTTCCATAAAGGGTGCTTTTGCTTCCTGACCATACTAGTGGTGTAATGTGTGTCACTAATAGAGAAAAAAATTTAGATTTATAAAGACAGTGTTCATTCAAGCTTTTGTACTTTGTACAGAAACCTCTGAGGACTGTAATTCTGTCATTTCATAGCTAAATACAATAGGATCGAAAACATCTTGTTAATACAAATTTAGAGAAACCTAAAACTCAGCAAATGCCAGAACTTCACTAAAACCAAAAGACTGATCTGACTTCACTGTAGGTAATGCAGGTGATGACTATAAACAGGCAGGAGCAGTAAGGAAATGTGAGAAAATCTAGACAGTGTACAGCGCCCTCTACTGCCAACTGAAATAAACTAAGAACAGACTACTGTGGAAGGTGTAACAAAGTTATTTCAGAGCAACCTTCCTCCTGCCAGGGCCTCCTGGCAGGAAAAATGGTCCAAAAGGAAGTGTCAATACAGCTGAATTTTTTTGCATGTTTGTTTTTGTTTTGTTTTGGTTTGGTTTTTGCGGTACGTGGGCCTCTCACTGTTGTGGCCTCTCCCGCTGCGGAGCACAGGCTCCGGACGCGCAGGCTCAGCGGCCATGGCTCACGGGCCCAGCCGCTCCACAGCATGTGGGATCTTCCCGGACCAGGGCACGAACCCATGTCCGCTGCATTGGCAGGCGGATTCTTAACCACTGCACCACCAGGGAAGTCCCAGAAAGATTCTTTCCTGAGCTTTATGACTGGTATGTCCTCACCAGAAAACCTGTCTTGTCACGTGTATATGGGCTTCCCATTTGGCCAGGAGGAGACCTGTAACGCTGCTTCCAGAGGATAAAGAGATTTATCTTCTTCGTGTGGCATAGTTTTCTGGGGTCCTAATGTTGAAGTTGTAATCCACGGGCGCCAGCTTG
Organism: Grampus griseus; assembly: GCF_964374135.1. Lineage (NCBI taxonomy): Eukaryota > Metazoa > Chordata > Mammalia > Artiodactyla > Delphinidae > Grampus > Grampus griseus. The sequence continues at coordinate 6,892,605 of NC_139010.1, forward strand.
TCCACTCAGGAACCAAAGAGGCTATGATGTCACAAAAAATCACTCCGTGGACAGAGCTCTTCCTATACCTATCCCCCAAGAATTCCCGCCCATCTTCCTTTTCTTGTATCTCTCTCAGACTATCTGCTACTTATTCTCCTGAGAGAACAGTAGTTATCCTATGGGCTGTGAGCTCAAGGATCATCCAGAAAGTCTCTGTTGGGGGAAGGGATACATTAGGAGTTTGGGAGTAACAGATACACACTACTGTATATAAAACAGATAAGCAGGGCTTCCCTGGTGGCGCAGTGGTTGAGAGTCCGCCTGCCGATGCAGGGGACGTGGGTTCGTGCCCCGGTCCGGGAAGATCCCACATGACACGGAGTGGCTGGGCCCGTGAGCCATGGCCGCTGAGCCTGCGCGTCCGGAGCTGTGCCCCGCAACGGGAGAGGCCACAGCAGTGAGAGGCCCGCGTACCGCAAAAAAAAAAAAAAACACAGATAAGCAACAAGGACCTACCACATAGCACAGGGAACTCTACTCAAAAAAAACACAGATAAGCAACAAGGACCTACCACATAGCACAGGGAACTCTACTCAATATTTTATAATAACCTATATGGGAAAAGAATCTGGAAAAGAATATATATGTATAACTGAATCACTTTGCTGTCCACCTGAAATTAGCACAACCTTGTAAATCAACCATACTTCAATTAAAAAAAAAATCTCAAAAAATAGTCTCTGTTTCACTAACTTAAGGCTGGAGATTTCCCCCCATATTAATAAATATAATGTGAAAGTGCTAAGTTTCAAGAGACATTTCTTCCTCTAAAATACCGATGGAAATGGAAATATTCCAACCCTGTAGTAATCACACTCTGACTACAATAGAGCAGCAGTTGCACATCTGGCCTTGGTTTTCTTGCTCTCTGGTTTATCTCTGGACAACTAGTTTGGTTCAGAGCTAGAGCAGAGATAAATTTATTTAAATGAGATCGAATCCAGAGCAACAGCAGAAATAGTGATTAATGGTGGAAACTACAAAAAGAGCAGCCACTAGAAGGAAATAAAGATGGACCAGGGGCCAGAATGGTGCACTTTCTTATGGACAGAGCTGGGTCTCAAAGTCACAGTGACCCCATTGTGCTACACTGCTCTCCCCAGGTCTTCACTCATCTAAGCTTCTGTAAGCACCAAATAACTGAAATGCATGTGCTGCTGCGTTTTCCCATTGATGTGGAAAGAAATCCTTGAAATTCTTCATCTTCCCCGGATCTCAAAACTTACAATCCACCCTCCCGAGGAAGAGGGCCTCTCTTTTTCTGCCTGTCCTTCCTGGTTTCCCAGGCTTACTCGGGGGCCATGGAAACAAGCCACCCAGAGGAGCAAGCCTAGAGATGAAAGTCCAGCCATGTGTTCAATATGTGGGATATTTAAATAAAGCAGCACTGTTTTGGAAACTATAACCTGTTATTTAGAATTTGAACAGGGATTCTTGTTTTAAAGCCTGCAAACAATTCTTCTTTTATAGGACAGCAAGATTCGTCTGTGCCTTTGAGAAAAAGGGAACAGCAGCCTGGGAGCTTGTGAGGGCCTCCAGCACGGGATCTGACTGCCATCATGTGGCAGCCAGGGCTGTGACCACAGGGACAGAATCCCACCATGCGGCAGGCCTCTTCCCAGGGATTCAGAGAACGTGCCTCGGAGAACAGAAGTCTTTCTAGAGTCAACCTCATAAACTCTCCATCCTTATGACTCTGTGCCTGGATGAAAGTTTAATCTCTCTAGTGTGTCTAAGAAAACAAAGCAGGACTACAGTGAAAGGATCTGATAGTAACAACTGGAAAACAAGGGAGAGGACACAGGCATATGGACAGCAGGAACTCTGCAGAGGCACATCCCTGCATGGTCACCTGCTTTTTTCCAGATACTTCCACCTCTGTGGGTGATCAAAGGCACCAAGAATCCCCGGAAGTTTTTTAATTAACTCAGTAACACACAACTCTATCATGCAAATCAACAGAGTGAGACAGTTACATACATATTCTCAAATATTTATCATTGGAGTTGACGTTTTCAACTCATGCTTGAACGGTACACAGAACTGGGCATATCTGATATTGGGAGAATCCACAACATTTTATATTTTGCACACCTAACTGACTAACATCCATGCCCCACGTTCTGGCTGAGCTAATGCAAACCAGGAATCACTACTTCTTCTGACTAACGTTAAGAAGAAGGTCTAAGAGAGGTGATTATTTTTTACAATTTTCTGCCTGCTTACCTTCTTTGAGACCCAGGTACACACGTAAGCTCGGTGGCTTTAAAGGGCTTTCCTGAGAGCCCTTACTTACTGTAAGTAACTTACTGTTACTTATTTTCCAGTAAGTAACAGAGGCTTTACTGAGACCAGGGTCAGAGAGGCTACTAATAATAATGTCAACAAAAATGTCAGAACTCTGAGAAGGCCATAAAGATTAAGTACACCTCAGTCCACCTCTGGAATATAGTACCTAATGGGTTTAGAGGTTAAGAGTAGCTTTCAAAAATAAGCCTAATTTATAACCATAACAATATGTTTCGATATGTACTATAACAATTCATAAACAAACAGAAGCCCAAAATAAGTGAATCCGGACAAATAAGTAGATGATTACCCATGTAATCTACTCTACTCTTTAAATAGAAACAATTGAGGTACAAAAATCCCCCAATAAAAACCCTGCAAACTAAACTTGCTCCAGAATGAGTCTTTCCATTCAGTAGCCTACCAAACCTATTTTATGAGGAACAGATACTCAAAATGAATATCAATACTATGTCTTTCCATAGGATTTCACTGGAGAGCAGACAATACGCATTTTAAAAAAATCTTTATGTGCATCTTCATGAGATTGCTTATGACACTAGAAAAGGTTTTCTAACACTAAAGCATGGTTATATATCTTTTACGAGAGAAAGCTCTTCTATGTTACTTGGAAGAATTTATAGACGAAAGACACGTAAATCGTTGCTGAACAAAGAACAGAAACTATCAAGCTTTCATTGCAAGACCTCCAGGGGAAATAACAGAAGTCCACTCTGCAGTGAACCCTTCAGACACAAAACGCACTTCAACTTCTGGGCAGCTTCACCTTCAACCTCCTAGGCAGACGGCCTACTTCAACTTTGATTTTCTAGGTAGATGAGCTCATCGTAGGCTCTGAGCTGCTGAATCAGTCCTGTGTCCTGGGTAATGAATTTATCCTCCGAAATTTTTTTAAGTAGCAATTCTACATTCTGCAACTCAAGCCATCATTCCCTTATTCTAGTTTCTGAGGAAAGCAGAACTAGATGAGATAGTGTTACCAAAGGTACCTGCTTTCTGGACAGTTATTGTACAACCGGAAAATACTGCCTATATTTCTTCAGCAGTCAATGAGAAACGTATTGGTTCCCACAATGACAGAGAGGCCAAGGAGGGAAATTCGTTTCCTCTCCTGGTTTCCTCCAGGAATCCCCAAAGAGACATGGACGTTACACTGCAAACCATTCCCTATTCATACTTGGGAGTTAGGGATATAAAACTGTCACACGGCAACGGGGCTTAACAATGGCGAAGAGGAATGGCGTTCTTGCCAATAGTAAGAATCAGTGGTTTAATGGCTAGTTAGAGGCAATGCTAGCCACTGAAGTCGCCTCAGAGGGAAAAGGCTGCTTTTCTAATATCTTCCATGGCCGAAGGGCTTAGAAACTGCCCCAACTAGGAATGCTTCCAAGTTCAAAATCAAAGTTTATGTTTACTACAGTAGAACTCTAAACGTAATGGCATTAAAAGCCAGAAATAAAATAGTAAACTACCTTCTGTAAACCTGCCACAGAGGCCAAAATGTTCCCACACAGCAGGCCGACGAGGAGAGTACAAAGTACTGAGCCACCTTAAATCCTCGTAAAGTGACTCATTAAAGCGCCAGAGGAAAGGCTTCCCTTGGCCTTTTGCTCTTTTGCTGTATGAAGTCATGGCGAACTTCAGCCACTGTCCTACTGCTTCTGTTTGGAGGCAGTTTAACAATAGCTAACATCTTCTCAGCGCCCCCTATGAGAGGCACTGTGCTAAGCGCCGCGTATACTATTACATTTCGCTTTCAAGGCCGCCCACTGAACTTATTCCTAGTATTATTTCCATCTATGCATTAGAAAACCGGTGCTTAAGGTGGTTAAGTAAACCTGCTCAACGTCAAACCGAAAGTTACTCTTCGTGCAGGAACGGGAACCTGGGCCAGTCCAAGGCGAAAGCTCAAGTTCCCGCCACAGGACACGACCCCTCTGATGTCAGGGAAGTGTGGACCCCAATGTCAGCTCTTCCATCACAGTTGCCTCCCATGTGGACAGAGAGAATTGCTTCCTCCTCATTGAATGGAACACGGGACTGGAGAACCTAACTGGAGACTCAATCTTGATTTCGACGGTGAGGGGTTAAACAAGTCATTTTGCAGGGGTTTCTTCCCATTTTTAAAAGGAGAAGATAACATTCTGTGTTCAAATATGTAGAGCAGGCAAACTGCTATTGCTTCTGGCTCTTCCCCTCCAACAGCCGCAAGGTGAGAGCGTTGTCTGTGGATGTCCTTTTGCTAATCCCACCTTCACTGGGCTGTTTCTCTCTGCAAAGAGGTCCTATTTCTCCTGCGGCAAGTAGGACAAAGCGCGAGTGCCGTCACGGACCGCCTCTGCCCCTCCTGTCTGCCTCTTACCTGCTATCCCTAAATGCCCGGCTCTCCAGAACTCGGATCGGACCGCCTTTGTCATCTCCAACGATTAACTTGATTCAATGCACTATTCACTGAACACCTACCTACAGAGGGCTAAGTGGGGGCTATCAAGGCCCCCTAGCCATGACCACTTTTCTTTAGAAAAGAACAGTCTGGAAGAAGAGCTGGGAGTGTCCTGCATCTGGGAGAACGTGGTAAGCACTCCTCTGATGACAGCATGGAGGGATGGATTTATTGCCAGGGTAGGGGCAAGGGAAAGACGGATAAAAGAGGCAGATGGTAATGTGTGCTTTGAAGGAAGAGAACTCCAGAAGGTAGATGTGAGTGGAGAAGGGCGTTCTAGGCAAAGAAGGGCAGACACCAGGAAGAGGAAGGGCTGAAGGTCGGTTCCACGGGCCTCAGGGGGAGGAGAGGTGAGGCAGGGGCTGCGAAGGGGGCCTGGAGGAGCGGGGGGCCGCATAAGGGCACCCCGAGATCACATGTGTTAGCAAGGGGGCTGCTCCACCCTGGTCTCAGAGTACCAGGTGAGGGCCCGGGCTTAGGGAGCCCACAGGCCGTGGCCAGCCACAAACATGCCATCTGTGGCCTGTGGCATTTCAAAAAAAATTAAAATCGACAACATCAAACAAAATAGATTTTTACAGATACATGGGCATTTCTAGCTCCTTGTGGAAAGACCTGGAAAATCTGCTCACCCAGGCCTCCCAAGCTGGCATAAGCACCCTGAAGATAAGAAGCAGCAGCCCTCTGAGGGCAGGACAAATACCCTCCAAAGGACTCAGCACCCAACACCCCTAGCATTCAACCCTGGGCCCACTTCACCTGACTGGGCGCCAGGGAACTGAGGCTGCAACCCCTGCTGGGGGGACAGTGCAGGGGGTGGGATTTAAGTGTCCCCTGTTCACTTACTTAGGTACTGAGGTTGGGCCTGTTTCTTCATCAGTCTTAGTTTCCTTTTCTGTCAAATGGAGTGAATATCACCTACCTCTGTTTTGTCGGGCGGATGAAATGGGGTAATTTAACAGTTAGCACAGTGCTTAGTGCAAAATACATCTTTAGTAAGCGATGGCTGCTGCCACCGTAATTATGACAGGAAAACACTTCCTTCAGGGCCAGGAACTGCCGGGACGTTGCTTCCCACAGAAAGGCGCCCTGGAACGCAGGTGTAAGGTGTTGAGTGCCCTGGCCCTTCCAAGTTACAAATTCCTGACCCGCTGTCACTGCACTTGATCAGCTGTGTGCTGCTCTGATGTGTTTTTACCTCTAGCATTAAAGAAACAGATGGGGCTTCCCTGGTGGCTCAGTGGTTAAGAATCCACCTGCCAATGCAGGGGACACAGGTTCGAGCCCGGGTCCGGGAAGATCCCACATACCGTGGAGCAACTAGGCCCCTGCGCCACAACTACTGAGCCTGCGCTCTAGAGCCCGTGAGCCACAACTACTGAGCCCACGAGCCACAACTACTGAAGCCTGCGTGCCTAGAGCCCGTGCTCCACAACAAGACAAGCCACTGCAGTAAGGAGCCCGTGCACAGCAACAAAGATTAGCCTCCGCTCGCCGCAACTAGAGAAAGCCTGCGCATGGCAACAAAGACCCAATGCAGCCAAAAATAAAATAAAATTAAAAAAAAAAAGTAACAGATGACACACGCACACAGGTATGTTAATGCAGGGATTAATATATTCAAATTCAACCAGCTCGCTTGCTGTCATCCTATTTTAGCACAAGTTTTCTTTCATACAACCAATTCGAAAATACCCAAACCGTCACTACAACACGCGCTCCCATGGAAGCCAAGGCTTACTACAAATCCAAAGAAATTAGCCTCCCGTGCATGGGTGGCATGGCTTTCAACATCTCTGAGTCTGGAGGAGTGTGAAGCTGTTGGAATATCTACCATAAGCCTGTCAGACAGCAGCTGAAATCCAGAAGATCATCTGACTCTACCGAGGACTGAGCCATTTTTTCTGAGCATGAATTAAACAGATGGCGTCCCCGTAAGTGCTTTTCCAGAACCGCCCCGGGAACAGCTTCAACGCTATAATTTTGCTAAGTGAAGTGACTCGAGTTTTGTGCTCGAGCATCAAACAGGAAGCACCATACATCTCTTATGACCAAATGTGCCACTGAAAGGCCACGGTACTCCAGAACAAAGTCCCCTCGAAAGGACTAACTTATTTCAAAGAGTAATAGAACAGAGGACATGTATATCCTCAAGTAATAGTCTAGACATATAGTAGCAGACGGGTATATTATTTTTTTATCTTTAGGCACAAGAAAGAGATGTGCGTGGCTATGGGCCATTCTTTCCTAGAACTCTTAACGCCAATGCCCTGTCAAACTACCTTGGGGAAAGAGCAGGGAGTCAGGCACTTAGAACTTAGCACGTGGTGCTGGTGGGCCACGACCCTGTCCATCGGAACGCTCACATACAAGAAATGCAAGAGACAGACAGGGACATTTATAAAAGAAAGCTGCTTTTATAAAATTTGATCGTTATTCTCTTTAAAGAAGCACAGTCATTAATTCAATTGTCATTTAACCAGAAGGAGGGCCCCAGGTGTCATCTGCCGATGTTTGTCGCCCGGCATCCATCCACCCAACTCCAAATTTCCCACTGAAGAGCTGCCCCCGTGCATTCTCAGAGGGAACCTGTCCAGCTCTGTGTATGAACACAGACGCCAGCCAAGTACGTGCCTTGGTAATCGGGCTCAGGGTTCCAGGTGGCCCAGTCAGAACGAAGGAGATTCAGAGTGAGACTTAAATTGGGGTTTATGGGAAAGAAGCGTCTCATCCCCAGTGGACATGACTGAGAGAAGACGTAAGTGGGGCTGCTGCAGACATCTTTTGACTGTCAGGGTGAACTGTTTGAGAGTGATGTCAAAACAGAGCAACGGGAGGGGTGACGGAGAAAGAGAAAGACATCTACCCAAGACGTCTCCGTTACCTGGCCTCCAAATCCCCATTTCGGTGAAGCCTGTTGGACTTGGATTTCTCTCATGTGTAACAGAAAGGGTCTAACTGTTCTATGTACATGAAGAGGCAGATCTAGGGACGTAATGGCATTCTGGGACTCCTCTAAGCCACAGGGCTTGACAGGAAAACTCGGCACAAACACATTCGGTGTCGTCCAGCAGTGCCCAAACCTACCCTGGGCAACAGCTCTTTCACCAGAGTGAATGCACCGTGGCAAAGCCAAGCCCAGGCAGGTCTCGAAATGGAGGGCAAGTTAAACGAAAAAGAGCTCTAACGTGGGAAAGAAATGCAGAGGAAACCAAAGAAAGCAGAGTTGGAGGAAAACTAATAAAGGGAGAGCAATTAAGGGGAGAAAGTGAGTTAATGGTGTCTCTTGGTGAGGCACGGTCTAAGGAAGCGGGACTTATTGAAAACCCTACAGGCACTCTCTTTCATTCTTATCTGCACACTGTGTATTTTTCGTTTTTTAAGGCTCTGGATATGTGGTCTTATTTTAACTGGCATTACCGGCAAAAGCAGTTCAAGTATTTTCCTCGGGGAAAAGTGTAGTCCATTTATCTGGGAAAATAAACATGAAAAAGCCATGTAAATTTATTTGGGGATAAAAGAGGAGGCGTGTTTTAGTTCCAAATTTAGTTTAAAAACACTACAGCTTTCAGCTGAGGATTGTAGAATTACAGGACAGCGTTTCAAGCTGTGCTCTCATGTCATCATTTTGTCTGAAGAAAGCTGCCACCTTAGATGACTGAACTCATCAAACCACTGTAACAAAATGTCTCAGAGGCTGGAACTAAGATGGGGGTGGCAGCCTGCTCTCTCCTCTTGGGTCTCCGTTGGCATGAGTGCTTTGCATGCTTTCTGGCTGGAGAAGGAGAATTTTGTTGTGTCTGTTTTGATTGGAACTTGGGTACCTGAGGGAGACAGAGGAAGAGTGGAAGGCATGTGGGTGATGGAGGCGGTGCCCGTCTCCCCCCAGGACTGATTCTGGACCCGAGCAGGCTGCTTCAGGGTTGGCGCCCAGGTGGGGTGGTGAGGCCAGGAGAGCTATCACCTAGCGCACCCATCAGATCTACCGTGACGGCTGACACCAGCATTCCCGAGAAGGTGAGAAGCAGCAGGGGTGACCGGAGGACACCCTAAAAGGCTGCCACATGCCAGAATCCCACCTGGAGGCCAGATTGCAGGGGCAAGAACAGACTCTGTTCTAGGCACACTGGAACAGGCATACCTGGTAAGGAAACTTTGACCTTAGGAAGGAACACTGCACCCCAGAATCTGGAAGTAGGGTTCCTGTAACTCCCTTGAGTTACACGCCTCCCTTCTCCAGATGTGAAGCCTAAGGCATCCCCGTGACATGACACAAGTCTTCCGTACATCCTCAAATAGGCGTACACCTCTCGAGAAATGTACATGAAAAGTCTCCTCCCTTACTCAGAGCAAGCCCCTGAGGCACGGCCCTGTGGGTTATCCTCAAAGAATCCTGAAGTCCAGGACGAAGGATGAACTCGGTCCACCAGTGATGAGATTTAGAGCTTGCCCAACGCCACCATGAATCCACGTACGTTCTGGATACGCAAGCGGATTCAATATCAACTTAATTAACGTGATCAGGAAAGTTACTCAACACACGCTAAAGGAGAAGAGAAAGGATGTTTAGATCATCTATCTACAAAAGAGCTTGTCGGCGCAGACGAGAGCTAACCACATCTCTAGTCCGTTCCTTGAGACGAGTTTAATAACGTGTCCTTGAGCTGCACAACCACCTTTCCTATAATTGTTTGCACAGGTCTCCCCTCTATTTATGCCTACGTGTTATATTCATTTTTGGAAGTGGCTGCTATGAAAGTGGTTCTGTTTATTTTCAATTATTCTACAATATCTGATTTTCTTTTTCTTTCACGTGAAACCCACATGCTTTGCCGCCTACAGACGGATTATCACCTTCATTCTACACCAGGATCTTCACTTCATTTACACTCAGAGTCAGTTGCGTGTAAGTTGCTGGGGGCAGCAACGCGACACCTTCCCCAACCTGAGAACAAGCCCCACTTACCCAGCGTGAGAGAAGCCGTCATAATTTGATGGCTGATGCTGGAAAGGGCCTTCTTTCTGATTTCCAGACTTTAAGTAACAGGATTTAATTTCCCCTGCAAAATTTCGGCAAAGAAGATTACACAGTTATTCGTATATGATCATTTCCGCGTATACTTTTTCCAAGTTAGAGAGAACTCATTTTGGACTATTTTAATGATAATTGTTGGTAGACTAGGTCCATTCTTTGTATTTCTCCATAGAATGTGTAACTTAGCTAAGAAAATCGTGACGTACCTCTCTGATAATATGCTTAGACAAGTTTGACTCAGTTACTTACTTTTCATTGAAGTATAGTTGATTCACAGTGTTGTGTTAGTTTCAGGTGTACAGCAAAGGGAATCAGTTATATATATATATATATATACATTCTTTTTCAGATTCTTTTCCATTATAGCTTATTACAAGATATTGAATATAGTTCCCTGTGCTATACAGTAGGTCCTTGTTGTCTATCTATTTTATGTATAATAGTGTGTATCTGTTAATCCCAAACTCCCAATTTATCCCTCCCCGCTTTCCCACTTTGGTAACCATAAGTTTGTTTTCTATGTCTGTGAGTTTGTTTCTGTCCATTTGTGCCATTTTTTAAGATTCCACATATAAGTGATATCACATGACTCAGTTACTTACTAATTGCTTTTCATCGATTCATTTGTGCCATTTCTAATCCCCTTCTGCGTATTCTTTTCAATGCATTTCTTCTGTATATTCTCTGCACGTGTCAGGATGATCTGTGTATGCTGTAACTGGGTTTGGTTTTGTTTTGTTTGTATCATGTGCAGAAGAGGCTTATTAAGTGTGTGGTTTTGATCGGTGGACCACAAGGGGCCATCCCAACCTTTGAATTTGCAGATGAGCATTGGCACAGCTGCTGACTGGTATGTCAGCCTGGTAATGAGGAAAAGCAAGAGATGGAATTAATTTGTGGAGCTAAATTAGCCTGCGAAAGTGGTTCAGGGTACTGAGGTGTGAAAAGCAGTTCACTTTGTAAATGTAAACGGTCTCTCCCCAGAAGAGGTTTTGGGTGACAGGGAAGCATAATTAACCTTGTCTGTTATGAGCAGCTGCAATGTAGGCTGCAGTGCTGGACCTCAACTTCAAGGTTGTACCCCCAAAAGAAACATTCACAGTGACAACCAACGGCCCCTCTGGAGGCTTGGATAGAAGTGCTACTGTCGTTCTTCATAATGTAAAAGTCTCTTTGTATTTCTGCAGATGCAGAAGCACTTCAAATTATAAACCGCTGATCTATATAGAGAGGGTAATATATCATTTATTATCCAAACCAGGATCCTTGTGAGAGTAGAATAATAAGTTTACATTGATCTATAAGGGGCTTAACCCAAGACCCGACCTACAAAAACTAAGACCTATATCCCTTATCTAAGGAACCTTGAATTTGCCTTTTAATGGTTCTTCCTTCCTTTCCTTCTTTCTCTTTCTTTCTTTCTTGTTCTTTCTTCCTTCCGTCCTTCCTTTCTATTACTTTTTAAAATCTTTTTTATAACAAGGTATTAAAAATATATCAGGGTCAGATTTTCAACATATATCCAATGAATATTTCTTAGGTACTGGGCATTACCTTCCCAAAGTTTACAACTGTGAGGGAGAAAATGTCACTAATCAAATTATTATAAGTCAATAAACAATTAGAAGCTGTAACAGTCTCAAAGAAGGAAAAGGATAGGGTGTTAGGAAAGCAAAAGAGCAGAAGAACCTGATTAAACCTGGGAAATCCAGGAAAGGTTTTCCTGAAGAACTTTCTTTAGAACTGAGATCCGAAGGATAAATGGCACAATGTGGGCACAGGGACACGGTTATGTGCAAAGGCCCTGAGGCAGGAGGGCGCACACTCTGTTCTAAGAACATTATGTGTGAGCAAGCAGAACTAAGCCTTCCTCTTCCAGTCTAGTACAGGTATCCCCCGCTTTTTTAAGTTCGCTTCACGCCACCTCATTTTTTACGAAAGACCTACCTTAGTACATGTTTTTGCTAACTGAAAGAAATCCGAAAATTTTTTCTGCTTCTAAAGGGCTGAAAGTGAAAAGAGCATTCAGGGTTTGTTTTGGAGTGAGTTATACAGCCAGCGCACACCCCAAGCAATGAGAGTAGCATCACCAAGCTCCCTCCCCAGGTACTATACCCAGTATCTCAGCATCAAGCTGCCATAGCTTTGAATTAGGACCATCTGTGTCTTATACTGATGTATTTTTTGCATCCTTAGGTAACTGCCTCTTTGCTTCATACCCTTTCAGTTTAGGAAAGATCTCGTAGGACCACTCTACTTTCAGATAGAGGGGAAACCTGTCCTCAGGCTAAGAGACCACATGGGACCTTGAGAAAGCTGCCAGCCTTCCCCCTTCTACGTCATGAGTAAAGAGCTCTAAAGACTTACCATGTTCATCGATAAAGACATGCATCGCATCCACAGACATCTCATCTTGCACAGATGTTTCAGGTCCACTGATGACTTGCAACACAGAACTATCTTGTTGGGAAGTTACCCTGTAGATTATCTGCCTCTGTCTACTGCCCTGGAAACTTAACATACATAAAAATTTCAGAAGCAATGTGGAACGCCTCCTTACCCTTAAGAAAGCATTAAAAGAAGCAGCCAGTAAGTGAGGCTGCACCAGCATGAAGCTATAGACGTAAGTTATCCTTACAGGGTCGGGATCTTGGCAGGTTCAGTGAGCCCGGGGCTGGTGCTGGTGTGCTCTTGACTTTGCACGTCTGGTTTTCCTTGCTTGGCGTTGGGTCCACTGGGCTTCTCACTTTCTAGGATTTCCTCCTTTTTCTCCTGGGAATGGTTATCTGAAAAACATTGCTTTATGTGTTAACATCATATTAAATAAGAAATTAATGGGAAGATACTTGGAAACAAGTTACCAAAACTGAAGCAAGAATAGATAGAAAATCTAAATAGCTCCTATGAATTCAGAATAAATACATTTAAAATAAATTAAATACATTTTATTTAGATAAATTTTCATTTTACTAATTACGAAAGTACCTAAATATTTTTGAAAAACAGAAGTGTGTATGTGTCAGAGACATGTTATTGAGACATCTACAAATACCATCACTTTACGTATGGATTCAAGGACTCCCCTGTAATACTCCAGTGACCACTGGCTTACCCAGTTGAAAATCACCCTTTTGGTTAACTTAGTCCTGAAAGGTTCATAACTCATATATGAATAGCATCGAGGAAAATAATGGCGATTTTGGAGTAAAGTCTCATTTTGCATTTTAAAACCTTATCAGTCTTTCCTTCTCACTCATTCTCAAAATCTAAATTTTCAAGCTGAAGGTAGAATTAGCCTCTTCATAAAGTAGGTGCTCATTAAGTAGAGCTGACCTTGAACCACACCTTGGCACTGTGGAGGACTCAGTGAGATACTATGCCTACGCCTTACCCTGAGAATATTTTAAGATGAATTAGAATTCCAAGATCAATAGGTATATATCGGGTTTTTGAATTTTTAGAATCCTCTTTAAATAATGGACCAGAACAAGGGTCTTAGTTTACACCATTATGCAAAGTGGAATGACCCCTGAGGGTCAGCCGTCCTTATCTAAAGACACACCCAATGGCCACTTTTAAGGTCACAATGTCCTCTGTATTCCCATGACCAAAGATACCAATAGCTATCTTCTTCTGCATAAATTTTTGCCTGAGAGAAGAACACGATTGAGTGGTTTGAACCTACAGGCTCTTTCAAGACATGGCATTCAGAAAGTCCACCAAGATCTGTCTCAAAAGGTGAAGTGGGGTCTAAATCACATCATCATGTATACAACAAAGTTTTTCATCCTTGGACTTGAAGTACTTAGAGAAACACTGCTGACTTCCAAGTGAGTCCTGAAGATAAATATTCCCAGTGCATCTGTGAAACGATCAGAATTTCTTTGGTACAAAAATGTTTGCCTTTCATTTGACAGCTTGTCAGGATAGAAGTTTTCACAGTTTTCAAGAAACACATTTGTGAGAAAGTGCTATCATAACAAACAGCTTTAGCCAGTGATCACGTCACGTAAAAACTGCAGGGAGGCATGTTTAGACAGCTCTACCTTCTGACACTACATGTATGTGGACCCATCCATTCGCTTCGCTTTTAATACCTTAGTCTCTCCTTCCCTTAAATGGGCACATTACATATGTCAACCTATGGGTTATTTTTTTCTTTTTCCCTTTAAAAATACACGTTTATAGGAATTCTCTGTTTCTAAAAATAATACACATGAATGCCATGTAATTTAAAACTAGAGAAAAGGAAAAAAACTCTTAAATTACTCTTAACCCCACCATGCTGTTACAGGAGCCAATATGAGACATACCACACCAGTACTTTTTTCTAGGCATCATTTTTTTTTTCAAAATTTAAGTCATAATCCAGATGTTGATTTAGAACTGTTCTACTTGACTTAAAGTATTGTAAATATTTAATGACATTAGACATTCTCCTACATCATCTAAAAATGGAAGTTATATAATATTACGTTCATATAATTTACTGAACTAAATAGAACAGTTAGCACACAAATGTTTCATAGCTGTTCTATTTATCTTAAAGTGTTGTAAATATTTAATTACGTGAGATATCCTTCTACCTTATGCAAGAACTGAAGTATACACAACATTTAAAAGTATAATTTATTAAACTAGACCCCTACTGTTATAAATTTAGGGTCTGTCAATTCTTCTATACTCCAGATAATTCTTCAATAATCATCTTCACATGCATCATGATTATTTTCTTAGAAAGTCTAGAAGAAACTGAGTATACAAATGGATAATAGCCAGACAATATATATAAATGCAGAACTCTGACCTACAAGCTACAGCAACCAGCCCAGAAAACCAACCCATAACCTACGGTAACCAGCCAAGAAACCAATACACGATACAAGTCAGACTTGCAGGAACTCAGACCACTGCTTCTAGCAAATAGCTCAGAAAGCCAAATAATAACCCCTATAACAATCAGTCCCAAATGGCCAGGACTTGAACAATAACAGAGCTTCCCTAATTTTTGCCCCTGCTTCCAACCAGAGAAACCCAACCAATCAGAAGGAGCCAAATACGCTCCCCTAACCAATCGCATAGGGTGCTCTAATTACCCCACCTCCAGCTTCCCCAGGCCAACAGCCTGCAATCACACCCAAAGCCTTCCTTTCTTCCACTACAAAGCTTTCCCACTCCTCTGCCTGCCTTGGAGTCGCTGCCAAAATGCTGGTGGCTGACTCTCGCTGTAGCAAGCTCTGAATGATAGCCTTAGTTCTTCTCATTTGAGCAGTCTTTGTTTATTTCCACAAAGTAAAATAAAGCTGTATCAAAAGAAAACAAAAACATGGTTTTAAAGGCTGTTGATAAGGGTGTGGTTTTCCATAACCTCAAATTCTAGAATATCCCCAAGACCTAAAGATAATTTAAAGGCCTTTGTGGAGATGACCTGGGTTGGAAATAAGAGCACCATAGAGGGCTTCCCTGGTGGCACAGTGGTTAAGAATCCACCTGCCAACACAGGGGACACGGGTTCGAGCCCAGGCCCGGGAAGATCCCACATGCCGCGGAGCAACTAAGCCCATGCGCCACGACTACTGAGCCTGCGCTCTAGAGCCCGTGAGCCACAACTACTGAGCCCACGTGCCACAACTACTGAGCCCATGCACCTAGAGCCCATGCTCCGCAACAAGAGAAGCCACTGCAATGAGAAGCCCGCGCACCAAAGCCAAGAGTAGCCCCCGCTCACCGTAACTAGAGAAAGCCCGCACGCAGCAACAAAGACCCAATGTAGCCAAAAATAAATAAATTTATTTAAAAAAAAAAAAAAGAGTACCATAGAGATACCTGGACAACCACATGTAAAAGAAAAAGATTAGAACATTTCTTCACACCGTATGCAAAAATAAGCTCAAAATGGATTAAAGACCTAAATGTAAGATCAAAAAACAAAATACTCCCAGAAGAAAACATAGGCAGAACACTCTTTGACATAAATCGTAGTATTATTGTTTGCATCTGTTTCCTAAGGCAAAGGAAACAAAAGCAAAAACAAACAAATGGGACTAATTAAACTTAAAAGCTTACAGCAAAGGAGACCACTGTCAAAACAAACAGACAACCTAATGATTGGGAGAAAATATTTGCAAATAATATGACCAATAAGGAGCTAATATCCAAAATATATAAACATTTCATACAAATCAATATCAAGAAAACAAATCAACCCGATTCAAAAAATGGGCAGAAGACATGAATAGACATTTTCCTAAAGAAGACATAAAGATGGCCAACAGGCACATGAAAAGACGCTCAACATTGCTAATCATCAGAGAAATGCAAATCAAAACCACAATGAGACGTTACCTCACACCTGTCAGAAGGGCTATCATCAAAAAGTCTACAGATAATACATGTTGTTGAGAATATGGAGAAAAGGGAACCCTAGTAATTGTTGGTGGTAATGTAAACTGGTACGGCCACTATGGAGAACAGTATGGAAATTCCTCAAAAATCTGAAAATAGAACCACCATATGATCCAGCAATCCCACTCCTGGGTATATATCTGAAGAAAACGAAAACACTAATTTGAAAAGGTATTCACAGCAACAGTGTCTACAACAGCCAAGATATGTAAGCAACCTAAGTGTCCATCAACAGGTGAATGGATAAAGAAGATGTGGTATAACTATTTCCAATGGAATACTACTCAGCCATAAAAAGGAATGAACTTTTGCCATTTGCAACAAAATGGATGGACTTGTAGTTATTATGCTTAGTGAAATAAGTCAGACAGAGAAAGACAAATACTGTATGTTATCACATATATGTGGAATCTAAAAAATAAAACTAGTGAATATAACAAAACAGAAACAGACTCAGAGATATAGAGAACAAACTAGTGGTTACCAGTGGGGAGAGGGAAGGGGGGAGGGGCAAGACAGGGGTAGGGGGTTAAGAGGTACAAACCACTATGTTTAAAATAAATAAGCTACAAGGATACATTGTAAAGCACCGGGAACAGAGCCAATATTTTATAAGAACTTTAAATGAAGTACAATCTTTAAAAATTGTAAATCACTGTTAGATACCGGAAATAAATATAATATTGTAAATCAACTATATTTCAATAAAAAAAAAAATAGGAGGCAGGAGAGTAATTCCCAGGACAATAAGAAGAGCAAATGTTTGGTAATTTTAAAAAATTAAATTAAAAAAAAAACCCTGTCCCTGCCTGGAATAGGTATACGATCCAGTCCAACTCCTCCCTCCCTGTTGTACCTGCAAGTTCCCGACAACCAAGCCTGTTCCTTTCCATAGAAAACCTCAGAGCATCCACATCTCTTTGCACAGCCCCTAGGTTTCCAACTCAACCCTGTTCTGATTGCACGTGGCTGGCTGAAAAGTTTAAGAGCAGAAACTTAAGTAGACAGACCAAATAAACCTCACATATAGCCTGAGGGGAACCTCAGAAGAGAAGTCTGAAATTGATCAAGTACAAGACTTTTCACATATTTTCTTACTTGAATCATCACAGTAAATCTGTAACGTATTATTATTCCTGCTTTACTGAAGCTACTGTGACTCAGATGGATATGGTGAGTTGTCCAAGCTCACCCCGCTGGACGGCAAAACCAAAATTTGGCCCTGGGCTGTCAAGTTCCAAACCCAGAGCTCTGTCCTCCCCACACACAGCTTCCCGGAAAGAAACACATCACCCAGATCAGCATTACCTAATACAGTAGCCAGTGGCCACATGTGGCTACTTAAATGAAGTAACATTCAATAAAATTAAAAATTCCATTTCTCAGCTGCACAATCCCCATTTCAAGTATTTAATAGCTACACGTGGCCAGTGCCTGCTGTCCTGGATGGCAGATACGGGATAATTCCATCACTGCAGAAAGTTCTATTAGACAGTGCTGGTCAAGATACGTGAACCTTTATATGAATTAGATGGTGAGAATCCAAATCTTGTATCAGAAAGTGTCTAGTATCTCAAAGTAACCAATGCTTTCTTGTACTGCATGTGTCTGTTATAAAGTTTAGCTGAATCCTTCCTGTTCTTGTTACTCCATATGCAAAATCTTGGATACACAGACATAGTAACACGGAGAATGCATTCACTTTACATAACTTCAATATTCAGACTTAATGAATTTTTAGGCAAGATTGGACTGACCCACAAGCAGGGCAAGCCTTCTGGCAGAGCACCAGAAAGACAAAAGAAAAAAGAGCAAATCGCTGGGAGCTGCCTACATAGAGCCAAAGGGTCCCCCTGACTGGCCCAAAGAGCAGGGAACAGGCGGTAGCAAAGGGACAATCATAGCATGAAGATATGCTACTGCCATGTGAACCACAACTTCCTGCAAGCAATCCTACCATATAGATACGCTCTCAGAGACCTAGGCAGAAATGATGTACTCAAAAATCAAAGAAGTATGGACATTTAAAGTTAAAAGACTTTGGGACTTCCTTGGTGGCATAGTGGTTAAGAATCCGCCTGCCAATGCAGGGGACACGGGTTCGAGCCCTGGTCCAGGAAGATCCCACATGCTGTGGAACAACTAAGCCTGCGCACCACAACTAGTGAGCCCAAGTGCCACAACTACTGAAGCCCGCGCGCCTACAGCCCGTGCTCCACAACAAGAGAAGCCACCGCAGTAAGAAGCCCGTGCACTGTAATGAAGAGTAGTCCCCGCTTGCTGCAACTAGAGAAAGCCCGCATGCAGCAACAAAGATCCAACGCAGCCAAAAATAAAATTAATTAATTAATTTAAAATAAATAAATAAAGTTAAAAGACTTTGTAAAAACTCTAGTCCATGGGACTTCCCTGGCGGTCCAGTGGTTAGGACTCAGCGCTTTCACTGCCTTGGCCCCAGGTTCAATCCCTGGTCGGGGAACTAAGATTCCACAACCCATGTGGAGTGGCCACAAAAAAAAAAAAAAAAAAAAAAACTCTAGTCCAGTAATATCCTTTGCCTGGGAGGAAACTGAGCCCAGAGATATTAAGAGAATGAATCTTCTATTCATACAGGAAATATAGTTTATTATTTATGAGTGTTGACTCTGTAGCCAGACTGCCTGGAATCAAAGCTGAGTTGTAGACTTACTAGGCTAACTTGGGAAAGGTAGTGAAAACCAGCTGCAAAAAAGGAATGATAACAGGACCCATAACACAAGGTTACATGAAGACTAAATGAGTGAAAGTGAGACTAACTGTATAATATATTGCTCAAACTGGGAACCCTTTTGAGAGTGAAAGGCAGCGTTATTAATAATTATGTTGGCAAAACACACGTTAATGAGGGTCTTTTTGGACAAACCACCACGGATGGTCACCCGTGTTAATATCTGTAAAGTCCTTAGGATGGTGCCGGCGTGAATTAAGAGCTGTGTGTTTATTATAATTATGTTTACAACTTGGGATAATTAGAGAATTCAGCACAGATTATATAATGGAATTCAACAGAAAAGTGGATTCCTTTCACAGAAATTTGCTTTACAATCAGCTTTCCCAGAATGAATCTATTCTATTATTTTTCATACCTTTACTTTTTAATTTATTTTTTTAAAAGTCTCATTGAATTTGTTACAATATTGCTTCTGTTTTATGTTTTGTTTTTTTTGGCCACGAGTCACGTGGGATCTTAGCTCCCCAACCAGGGATCGAACGTGCACCCCCTGCATTGGGAGGTGAAGTCTCAACCACTGGACCGCCAGGAAAGTTCCGCATCTATGCTATTAAGGAAGAGCTACCTTCAGGGGTCTTGTCACCGTGGTAAAATATAACTGCTCATTTCCTTAGAAGTAAACGTTCTTGCCTAGGGAAGCCAAATCTTCATTACTATGCCTCAAATTTCCTGGTGGAATAAGCCAGGTTTAATCCATGCTCATCACACAGCTTAGTTTTGATACACTCAGCAAATATCAGTGACGACACCAAGCACCCAACAATTACACAACAGTTATCCCGCTGTTTGCAAAATCAAATCACAGAAGCCCGCACCTCCAGGAAGCCCGCTGTCTTTGCTCTGCTCTGCCGGCTCATTCTTTTGGTTGGATACCACCACCTTGGAAGTATTAATTGATTCTAACAGGGAGACAAATTCCAGGAAGTTGGATTCATTTGGTATTTGTCCTTCCTTGGCCTCCAGGTCAGATTTGGAAGTTGGCATTGTTTGCTCTTTATCGTTAATAACTTCTGCGGAACTTTTGCTCAAGAAGACGTCTGTCCCGCTGTCTACGCTGAGGACTTGGGAGTGTCTCTTTTCCTGGCTGGTTCTACAAGATGATGGGTCAAGGTTAGCCTGGACTTCCATGCCCCCCTCAGACTCGGAGACCACATCAGGCGTGGGTGGCGGGGTTGTACAGGGGTCTCCTGGGGAAGGACTGTGGTCCTGTGTGGCATCGCCCCCGTCCCCAGATTCATAGCCAGAACATGGATTGGAAGACGCCTCCACCATCAATCTCTCTGGCGTCCTGTCACTTCCATTGCCTTCAGGACACACCATGCCTCCTCCTCCACCCTCAGACAGCTCAAGGGTGATGATGGGAATTCTCATCTGTTTCTCAGGACCAGCGGCCCCTGGGGGAACTGGCTCGGCATCACACGTGAAGCCGGTTGCCTCAGTACCAACCACCTTCAGGTGAAGAGAACTTTCCAAGTCTGTCATGGAGTTGGGGGTACTGCTCATGGTGATGACAATCTTAATGGGCTCGTGCAGACTCAGCAGGTCTCCAGGTTGAGAAGTATCTATAAGAGTGACAGCGACCTCATTATCTGAGTCATCCACCTCCTGGTTCAAGGGTGGGTCCACCTGCTGGGAAACCTGCTCCCGCCCAGGTTTGGCAATGACGGTGTTACACTGAGGGCAGCTACTGCTCAGGCTGTCCTGAGGTGACTTGCTTTGCAACTGTTCCCTGATGGAGGCAAAATTCCCAAGTTCTGGGATCGGGACGGAATTCTCACTCCCCCAAGGCTGGAAAGAAACATCTGTCTCCAGTAAGTCGTATTGAGACAAAGACAGGTAGGGCACCTTCTTCACGGCTTCTTTGTCCACCAAGCCACCCTCGGATCTGTGGCAGAAGGGGGACTGCCCCTGGCCCCCTTTTTCCTTCCCTTTATCACTGATGCAAGTTTCTGCCACGACTGGTTTCACTGGTATTGCTGACGTGGTCATGGTTTCCGGCACATGCCCTTTAGAAGCAGGTAAGCGTTCCGTTTTCATCCCAGGTGATGTAGATGACACTGGTGCTACGGGCTGGTCATCTGACACAATGACACCTGAAATCAACAACAACAGCAACTCGATTCACATCCAGAATGGATGAATAATGTCATGGAGCAAGACCAAATAATAACAAACTAAAAATAACACCAGCAACAAATGTGATTAGATGCTTAGTCTAAAAATAGCTCCTCCGCTGTGAAATTGTTCCTGAAATCTCTATATTTAAAAAATAATTCAGGCTTGTAGCTTTCCCTCTTTTGTGGGCTTGGGAGGCAGACTAGTATGATTTAAACAACATATTTGCAATCAGAAAGGTCCTGGCTCTGCTATTCACTAGCTACGTTATATTGGGCAAGTTATTTAATCCTTCTAAACCAAGGCAGGGAGGGTCCAAAATATTGATATATAAGGCTTGACAAGCAAAAGCAGCTTGGATTTTATGCTAAGAATAATGTGAACTCAGCAGAAGTTTTTCAATGCAGGGAAAGGAAGGGGTTCATTCTGGCCTCCAAAAGTTCTTTTCTAAGCCTTCTGAAGACAATCAAAAGACAATAAAATGGGAGGAGGAACCAAGATGGCGGAGTAGAAGGACGTGCTCTCACTCCCTCTTACAAGAGCACCAGAATCACAACTAGCTGCTGGACAATCATCGACAGGAAGACACTGGAACTCACCAAAAAAGATACCCGACATCCAAAGACAAAGGAGAAGCCACAATGAGACGGTAGGAGGGGCGAAATCACAATAAAATCAAATCCAATAACTGCTGGGTGGGTGACTCACAAACTGGCTCACAAACACTCACAAACACTTATACCAAAGAAGTCCACCCACTGGAGTGAAGGTTCTGAGCCCCACGTCAGGCTTCACAACCTGGGGGCCCGGCAACGGGAGGAGGAATTCCTAGAGAATCAGACTTTGAAGGCTAGTGGGAATTGATTGCAGGACTTCGACAGGACTGGTGGAAACAGAGACCCCATTCTTGGAGGGAACACACAAAGTAGTGTGTGCATCAGGACCCAGGGGAAGGAGCAGTGACCCCATAGGAGACTGAACCAGACCTACCTGCTAGTGCTGGAGGGTCTCCTGCAGAGGCGGGGGGTGGCTCTGTTTCACCATGGGGACAAGGACAGTGGCAGCAGAACTTCTGGGAGGTACTCCTTGGCGAGAGCCCTCCCAGAGTCTGTCATTAGCCCCACCAAAGAGCTCAGGTAGGTTCCAGTGTTGGGTTGCCTCAGGCAAAACAACCAATAGGGAGGGAACCCAGCCCCACCCATCAACAGTCAAGTGGATTAAAGTTTTACTGAGCTCTGCCCACCACAGCAACAGTCAGCTCTACCCACCACCAGAGCCTCTTAGATAGCCTCATCCACCAGAGGGCAGACAGCAGAAGCAAGAAAAACTACAGTCCTGCAGCCTGTGGAACAAAAACCACATTCACAGAAAGATAGACAAGATGAAAGGCAGAGGGCTATGTACCAGATGAAGGAACAAGATAAAACCCCAGAGAAACAACTAAATGAAGTGGAGATAGGCAACCTTCCAGAAAAAGAATTCAGAATAATGATAGTGAAGATGATCCAGGACCTCGGAAAAACAATGGAGGCAAAGATCGAGAAGATGCAAGAAATGTTTAACAAAGACCTAGAAGAATTAAAGAACAAACACCTAGAAGAATTAAAGAACAAACAAACAGAGATGAACAATACAATAACTGAAATGAAAAATACACTAGAAGGAATCAATAGCAGAATAACTGAGGCAGAAGAACGGATAAGTGACCTGGAAGACAGAATGGTGGAATTCACTGCTGCGGAACAGAATAAAGAAAAAAGAATGAAAAGAAATGAAGACAGCCTAAGAGACCTCTGGGACATTAAATGCAACAACATTTGCATTATAGGGGTCCCAGAAGGAGAAGAGAGAGAGAAAGGACCTGAGAAAATATTTGAAGAGATTATAGTAAAAAATTCCCTAACATGGGAAAGGAAATAGCCACCCAAGTCCAGGAAGAGCAGAGAGTCCCATACAGGATAAAACCAAGGAGAAACACGCCAAGACACATATTAATAAGACTGGCAAAAATTAAAGACAAAGAAATTACTGAAAGCAGCAAGGGAAAAACGACAAATAACATACAAGGAACTCCCATAAGGTTAACAGCTGATTTCCCAGCAGAAACTCTACAAGCCAGAAGGGAGTGGCATGATATACTTAAAGTGATGAAAGGGAAGAACCTACAACCAAGATTACTCTACCCAGCAAGGATCTCATTCAGATTCGATGGTGAAATCAAAAGCTTTACAGACAAGCAAAAGCTAAGAGAATTCAGCACCACCAAACCAGCTCTACAACAAATGTTAAAGGAACTTCTCTAAGTGCGAAACACAAGAGAAGAAACGAACCTACAAAAACAAACCCAAAACAATTAAGAAAATGGTAACAGGAACATACATATCGATAATTACCTTAAACGTGAATGGATTAAATGCTCCAACCAAAAGACACATGCTTGCTGAATGGATACAAAAACAAGACCCATATAGATGCTGTCTACAAGAGATCCATTTCAGACCTAGGGACACATACAGACTGAAAGTAAGGGGATGGAAAAAGATATTCCATGCAAATGGAAATCAAAAGGAAGCTGGAGTAGCTATACTCATATCAGATAAAATAGACTTTAAAATAAAGAATGTTACAAGAGACAAGGAAGGACACTACATAATGATTAAGGGATCAATCCAAGAAGAAGATATAACTATTATAAATATATATGCACCCAACATAGGAGCACCTCAATACATAAGGCAACTGCTAATAGCTATAAAGGAGGAAATCGACAGTAACACAATAATAGTGGGGGACTTGAACACCTCACTTACACCAATGGACAGATCATCCAAAATGAAAATAAATAAGGAAACAAGTTTTAAAAGACACAATAGACCAGATAGATTTAATTGATATTTGTAGGACATTCCATCCAAAAACAGCAGATTACACTTTCTTCTCAAATGCGCACGGAACATTCTCCAGGATATATCACACCTTGGGTCACAAATCAAGCCTCAGTAAATTTAAGAAAATCGAAATCATATCAAGCATCTTTTCTGACACAACACTATGAGAGTAGAAATGAATTACAGGGAAAAAAACGTAAAAAACACAAACACATGGAGGCTAAACAATACGCTACTAAATAACCAAGAGATCACTGAAGAAATCAAAGAGGAAATCAAAAAATACCTAGAGAAAAATGACAATGAAAACACGATGATCCAAACCCTATGGGATGCAACAAAAGCAGTTTTAAGAGGGAAGTTTATAGCTATACAAGCCTATCTAAAGAAACAAGAAAAATCTCAAGTAATCAATCTAACCCTACACCTAAAGGAAAGAGAAAGAAGAACAAACACCCAAAGTTAGCAGAAGAAAAGAAATCATAAAGATCAGAGCAGAAATAAATGAAATAGAAACAAAGAAAACAATAGCAAAGATCAATACAACTAAAAACTGGTTCTTTGAGAAGATAAACAAAATTGATAAACCATTAGGCAGACTCATCAAGAAAAAGAGGGAGAGGACTCAAATCAATAAAATTAGAAACGAAAAAGAAGTTACAACAGACACCGCAGAAATACAAAGCATCCTAAGAGACAACTACAAGCAGCTCTATGGCAATAAAATGGACAACCTGGAAGACATGGACAAATTCTTAGAAAGGTATAACCTTCCAAGACTGAACCAGGAAGAAATAGAAAATATGAAAAGACCAATCACAAGTACTGAAATAGAAACTGTGATTAAAAATCTTCCAACAAACAAAAGGCCAGGACCAGATGGCTTCACAGGTGAATTCTATCAAACATTTAGAGAAGAGCTATCACCTATCCTTCTCAAACTCTTCCAAAAAATTGCAGAGGAGAGAACACTCCCAAACTCATTCTCTGAGGGCACCATCACCCTGATAACAAAACCAGACAAAGATACTACAAAAAAAGAAAACTACAAACCAATATCACTGATAAATATAGATGCAAAAATCCTCAACAAAATACTAGCAAACAGAATCCAACAACACGTTAAAAGGATCATACACCACAATCAAGTGGGATTTATCCCAGGGATGCAAGGATTCTTCAATATATGCAAATCAATCAATGTGATACACCATATTAACAAATTGAAGAATAAAAACCATATATGATCATCTCAATAGATGCAGAAAAAGCTTTTGACAAAATTCATCACCCATTTAATGATAAAAACTCTCCAGAAAGTGGGCACAGAGGGAACCTACCTCAACATAATAAAGGCCATATACGACAAACCCACAGCAAACATCATTCTCAACAGTGAAAAACTGAAAGCATTTCCTCTAAGATCAGGAAGAAGACAAAGATGTCCACTCTCGCCACTCTTATTCAACATAGTTTTGGAAGTCCTAGCCACGGCAATCAGAGAAGAAAAAAAAAGGAATACAAATTGGAAAAGAAGAAGTAAAACTGTCACTGTTTGCAGATGACGTGATACTATACATAGAGAATCCTAAAAATGCCACCAGAAAACTACTAGAGCTAATCAATGAATTTGGTAAAGTAGCAGGATACAAAATTAATGCACATTCCTATACACTAATGATGAAAAATCTGAAAGAGAAATTATGGAAACACTCCCATTTACCATTGCAACAAAAAGAATAAAATACTTAGGAATAAACCTACCTAGGGAGACAAAAGACCTGTGTGCAGAAAACTATAAGACACTGATGAAAGAAATTAAAGATGATACCAACAGATGGACTGATATACCATGTTCTTGGACTGGAAGAATCAATATTGTGAAAATGACTATACTACCCAAAGCAATCTACAGATTCAAAGCAATTCCTATCAAATTACCAATTGCATTTTTTACGGAACTAGAACAAATCATCTTAAAATTTGTATGGAGACACAAAAGACCCCGAATAGCCAAAGCAGTCTTGAGGGAAAAAAACGGAGCTGGAGGTATCAGACTCCCTGACTTCAGACTATACTACAAAGCTACAGTAATCAAGACAATATGGTACTGGCACAAAAACAGAAACACAGATCAATGGAACAAGATAGAAAACCCAGAGATAAACCCACGCACCTATGGTCAACTAATCTATGACAAAGGAGACAAAGATATACAATGGAGAAAGGACAGCCTCTTCAATAAGTGGTGCTGGGTAAACTGGACAGCTACATGTAAAAGAATGAAATTAGAACACTTCCTAACACCATACACAAAAATAAACTCAAAATGGATTAAAGACCTAAATGTAAGACCAGACACTATAAAACTCTTAGAGGAAAACATAGGAAGAACACTCTGACATAAATCACAGCAAGATCTTTTTTGATCCACTTCCTAGAGTAATGGAAATAAAAACAAAAATAAACAAATGGGACCTAATGAAATTTCAAAGCTTTTGCACAGCAAAGGAAACCATAAACAAGCCTAAAAGACAACCCTCAGAATGGGAGAAAATATTTGCAAACGAATCAATGGACAAAGGATTAATCTCCAAAATATATAAATAGCTCATGCAGCTCAATATTAAAAAAACAAAGAACCCAATCCAAAAATGGGCAGAAGACCTAAATAGACATTTCTCCAAAGAAGACATACAGATGGCCAAGAAGCACATGAAAAGATGCTCAACATCACTAATTATTAGAGAAATGCAAATCAAAACTACAATGAGGTATCACCTCACACCAGTTAGAATGGGCATCAGCAGAAAATCTACAAACAACAAATGCTGGAGAGGCTGTGGAGGAAAGGGAACCCTCTTGTACTGTTGGTGGGAATGTAAATTGATACAGCCACTATGGAGAACAGTATGGAGGTTCCTTAGAAAACTAAAAATAGAACTACCATATGATCCAGCAATCCCACTACTGGGCATATACCCAGAGAAAACCGTAATTCAAAAAGACACATGCACCCCAATGTTCGTTGCAGCACTATTTACAATAGCCAGGTCATGGAAGCAGCCTAAATGCCCATCAAAAGACGAATGGATAAAGAAGTTGTGGTACATATATACAATGGAATATTACTCAGCCATAAAAAGGAACGAAATTGAGTCAGTTATAGAGACATGGACAGATCTAGAGACTGTCATACAGAGTGAAGTGAAGTAAGTCAGAAAGAGAAAAACAAATATCGTATATTAACGCATGTATTTGGAACCTAGAAAAATGGTACAGATGAGCCGGTTTGCGGGGCAGAAGTTGAGACACAGATGTAGAGAACAAACGTATGGACACCAAGGGGAGAAAACCGCAGTGGGGTGGGGATGGTGGTGTGCTGAATTGGGCGATTGGGATTGACATGTATACACTGATGTGTATAAAACTGATGACTGATAAGAACCTGCAGTACAAACAAACAAACAAAAACTAATACTAAACTTTCTTTGTATTATTTGTACGGAAATATGTTAATATAAATGTTTCAGACATTACATGAAATTTCTAAAAATCTTGTATGTTCTGGTATAATGTTATAAGTCATAATTCTAGTTATTACTTTAAAATATATCTCAGAAATAACTAAAAAAAAAAGACAATAAAATGAAATCTTAGTAAAAAAGTAGAACAAATATCTGTGGTGAGAGGGTTAAAAGAAAATTTCAGGAACAAAATTTGTAACTTGACAGAAATGCATATACACAGAATGCAATGTCATTTCCTCTGTCATTTTTCAGTGTAAGTACTATAATAAAAAGTATACTGTGTCGATGATGAATTTATCCTATTTTATATCTGCTATTATGAGCTGTATGAAAGGAGTCACAGACTGCAGAAAGGACAATGAAATATAATCAATACAATATCACAGTCTGAACGTAGACATGACATACAAGTTCTGATAAGAAATAATGAAAATGAAGAGCTAAAGGAATGAAGGTAAAACATAACTGCAATCTTGGGTACAGTTCTAATTCTGAATGAATTCACTGGCATTCTGCTCTATGAAAATTATTTTTTGTTTCACTGAAGATAATGCTGTGAAAAAATATTAAACGATGAGAATAAGCACTCTACCTTTGAGATCTTCCACTGTTTCCTGTTCTGGCAGCTCCTAAATAAAGAACAAAAATCAATCAATATAAAAAAAAAATCAATCAATATGACTCAGCTCCCTGCCCACTTCCAGGCAGTCAGCAGCCACTGTTTCTCTCAATGGCACATGGGAAAGACACAACAGAGTGTCCACTTAGAAAACGGGTAGCAAAGATGGACACAAAAATATCTAGAGTGTAGACATCCAACCAAGCCCACGGTGCTGTGAGAAAAGGGAGTTTGGTAATTAAGAAAGTAAGGAGAAAAAATAATGGGCTACTTCAGACTATAGTGAATAGAGCCCAAGAAAGTGAATCTAGAATAAAGGTGATTTAAGTATGATTTCATGTGGAGTGGTGGAGTGGATTCCAGGGGAAGGCATTGCAAATACGATGATTGAGATGAATGACAGACAGGACCAGGGAGAGGGCAGTGAAGGTGAGCTTATGGGTTCTTCTGGCCGTGGTGCAGTCTCGGCAGGGCAGGCAGACTGCAGAGAAGGCCGGTGGGTGTGCTTGGAACGGGTGACTGGGTGTTTATCTCATGGTCCATGTGCTCCCCTCAGGTCATTGCCACCAAGAGGCCAGTATTTACAACCAGTGCACGTAAGTTGCAGTCACCACCATTGCACACTTCCATGATCAACACTCCAGCAGCACGAGGAGAGTGAAACAGAAAACAGACCACTAACCAGGAGCCCAGATGAATGATGAGAGTTTATGCTCTGTCCTCTGGAGCTGCCGTGGACGGGAGGCGTGGAGAGGGTTCGACTGGCCTCTTCCTTTTTGCCGTTGTTAATCCGCCCATTATTGCTAAGCCACCATGAGAAACACAGGGGCAGTGATATTATCAAATAAAACTATGGCTCTTTTGACCTTAGTCCTTAAACAATTTTTTTTCCTTGATTCCACTTTGTCCAATTCATGGTATACACAATGGACTATTACTCAGCCATAAAAAAAGAAAGAAAGAATGCCATTTGCAGCAACATGGATGGACCTGGAGATTATCATACTAAGTAAGTCAGACAGAGAAAGACATACCATATGGTATCACTTATATGTGGAATCTATGATATGACACAAATGAACTCATATACAAAACAGAAACAGACTTAGAAAACAAACTTATGGTTACCAAAGGGGAAAAGGACGGGGAGGGATAAATTAGGAATTTGGGAGTCACATATACACACTACTATGTATAAAAGAGATAGACAACAGGGACCTACTGGATAGCACAGGGAATTATACTCAATATTTTGTAATAACCTATATGGGAAAAGAATCTGAAAAAGTATATATATATATATATATATATATACACACACACACACACACACATACATATACACACATACATATACACACACACACACACATAACTGAATCACTTTGTTGTACACCTGAAACTAACACAACATTGTAAGTCAACTATATTTCAATAAAAAAATATATATGTATAAAAAAGGGGAAGAGTTCACGGTATACAAATTTTATTTTTAAAAGCTAATAAACATTACTTTAAAATAAGACATGCTCTCTTAAGGAACTATCAGAAATAAGACCAAGAATAGTGATGAATGCTCACTTGAGAATTACTCTTAATATTTTAGTTCTATGCAATGTATTACTTTTATATTAACAAACACAAATGTTCTTTCTGAAAATACTCTGGCGTGCACTAAGCATTGAGATGATGAGATAAAAATACTGAAGTGAAATATTTTGCTATGCTAAGCCTAATGCAAATAAATTTCAGAGCATGGTATAAGGTCATATTAAATAGTCAGTTAAACCATCTGGATTATCAACGGTAAGGCAATTATCATAAAATGCCTATCAACTTAGGCATTATTTTTATGCCTAAGTGTATGTTTAAATATAAGAAAAATGTACATATTTGTGTCTGCCTCTCCTGGCATATTTTCACAAACAACTCATACATGAGAAAAATTATTTTAATCAAAATTAAAACCTTTAAATTATGAACTAATGCATTAATGAGAAATGTTACCCTGTATTTTTATGATTGGTTATGTGGTCACTGATGGCCTCTTTGTCTTTATTTGGCTTTTCCTTCTTTCTGGAAGGCCTTTGCTGAATCACTTCTCCTTTATCAAACATGAGGTGTAGGCGATAACTGATCAATTTGATTATTGTGAAGAATATCGTCACTGAGCTGCAGTAAAAAAATACAGTGATGGCATTTGGAGGAAAAGCCTAGAGAAGAGAAAAGAAAGGAAAAAATGTATTTGCTTGTAGGATTACCTCCGGTCTTAAATCTGAAAGTATTTTAAAACTATTTATTGAGCATAAATTGGGCAAGATTTCAAATTTTATTAGTTTTGTAACTTTTCCTGTTCGTAATACCTGAAGAGAAAGAGCTACTACCTTTTTATTTTTTTTTAAAGTCTTTCTTATTTTTCAGGTGCTGGTACTAGCTGCAATGACCAACATGTGATTTGCAGACAGGAACCCCATGGAACAAAAGATACGTTATAGTGAGAGTCTCCAATTTCTACCAGCTCTTTTCTACAGGCTAGTCTGGTCTTCCGTGCATACGGTCTTCAAGGCCAGAGGAGGGCCTTTGAGATGCTGTTTTCTTCAACAAAACACAAACGGCCTTGCAGAGAACAAAGGGAAGGAGAAAGGTTAGTGTAACGCCCCCTTGCTTTCCTCCCTGATTTCCCATTGGGTTAATATCATCAAGCCATGGACTTCTCTAGTGACATGACGTAGGCAGGGGCCATAAGAGGGTGTACTGCCTCTCAAAGGCAGAGGGACATTTCCAAAAGTGGCAAAGGATCTTTGCATGGAGATCATGGTGAAGGTCAGCTCAATTCTGTCCAATCCCCTCAAGAAACAAAATGAATCACTGGGATCCACATAATTGTCCCACTCTGTAGGATACCCCACATCCCTTCCTATTTCTCTCACAGACCGTGGACCATGGCAGGTTCTCTGGTCCTTCCTAAATGAAATTCTTATCTGCTGGGATAGAAATGAATTCCTGAGGGTCCCAAGATGATACTAAGGGCAACCTCAATAAACAGTGAGACCCTTTTAGCAATGCATCTCCCAGAAGGATCTCATAAGTCCAGTAATGATTCCAGTCAGTGCTGCAACCTGGAACACAGCGAGGCTCAGAGGCCACATGGCCCGGCCCCCTGCTGCTCCCATGCAGCCCCGGCACAACCTGCCCTGGTCCTATCTAACAATTTACCATCTGGGTAAGACCGTTCCTAAAACAGAATAGCCAAGCCAAAGCAACAACCAAGAAAGAGGAAACGATCACCTACAGTAAAAGCAGAAGTGAAGAATTTTCACCATCACTGACTTGTTTTCATTTCATGCGGATAAAAGTCCACAAATAAATATGAACTCATAAATAAGTGAATGACAGAATGATTAAATAAGATAAATATCAGATGGATAGAAATATATAAAGTCAGTTCCCCTCCCTGGAAGCAGATAAGTTCCACATTTACACATGTACCTCCTCATGAGAAGTTGTGAAGAACCTCAAGGAATATATAGCCAAGTTGAAGAGAGACAGAAAGGAGAGGCCATTAATAGCCCCCATCACTTTTCCTTAACATGTATGTATATTTCAGGTCTAAAAAAGTGTAGGCTAATAAAAAAGAATGAAATAATGCCATTTACAGCAAAATGGATGGACCTAGAGATTACCATACTAAGCGAAGTAAGTCAGAAAGAGAAACACAAATACCATATGACATCACTTATATGTGGGATCTAAAAAAAAAACTGACACAAATGAACTTATTTACAAAACAGACTCACAGATATAGAGAACAGATTTGTGGCTGCCGGGGAGGAGGGGAGAGGGGGCTGGGGGAGGGAAGGATTGGGAGTTTGGGGTTAGCAGATGCAAACTATTATGTATAGGGTGGATAAACAACAAGGTCCTACTGCAGAGCACAGGAAACTATATTCAGTATCCTGTGATAAACCATACTGGCAAAGAATATAAAAAAGAATGTATGTATATATAACTGAATCACTTTGCTGTACACCAGAAATTAACACAACATTGTAAATCAACCGTGCTTCAATAAAATATAAATTTAAAAAATAATAATATCAATAAATGTAGGCTAAAGCTAGAGAGTAAGTTTGAAGAAACTGATAAAGAAGCAATAAAACCCAGCAAATGCTAAAACCAACATGATGCTGAGTGAAGTAAGTCAGAGAAAGACAAGACAAATACTGTATGATCTCACTTACATGAAATTTATTTAAATATAAGTGAAATACAAATTTATATTAGTTTAAAACAAAAAGAAAAACACCAAACTTATAGAAAAAGAGATCAGATTTGTAGTTACCAGAGATGGGGGGGTGGGAGGAGGGAAACTGAAGGAAGGTGGTGAAAAGGTCTAAACTTACGAGAGTAATAAGTACTAAGGATGCCATGTATATGATGACTATAATTAACATTGCTGTATGATATACAGGAAAGTTGTTAAGAGGGTAGACCCTAATTCATCGCAAGAATTTTTTTCTTCTCTTTGCACTGTATCTATATGAGATGATGGATGTTAACTAAGCCCACGCTTAGCTGTGATAATCATTTCACAATATATGTAAACCAAACCATCAGGATGTCTACCTTAAACTTATACAGTGTCGTGTGTCAATTACTTCTTAGTGAAAGCGGGGAGAAAAAGAAGGCAGATAAAAAAGTTTTTAATAAAAAATAAACCCCAGCAAATGTCTATGAGAATAGATTAGCAAACTGTCATATACAACTTATTTTTGAAAGGAGAATTATTTTATATTATTTTATTTTATTTATTTTCTTATTTTTTGGCTGTGCTAGTGGGATCTTAGTTCCCCGACTAGGGATGGAACCCATGCCCCTTGCACCATAAGCACGGAGTCCTAACCACTGGACCACCAAGGAATTCCCTGTCATATACAAATTATATTCATAAGTTGTTTGAATTATAATGTAGCTTGGGTCTCATAGTATTCCAATTAGTAGGGGTAGCAGGGAAAGTGCTCACTCAATATCCCACGGGCTCTCCTACATTTCCCAGCCTCCCTTGCAGTCAGGCTGGGCCCATGTGCCTACTTTTGGCCAATGGGCCATGAGCAGAAGTGGCCAGTGTCACTACTAAGCCTGAACAATTATGAGCTGGTGCCTCTTCCATGCCACTCTCCTCCTCTTTAGTTGATAATCTCAGAGGCCACGTTTTCCAGATCCATCTACAAGACAATAGAGCTTCCTTCAGCCTGGGCTCCTGGGTGACTCTATGGGACAAGGCCCTTACAGACCCAAGATGGACATGTAATAGAAGCGAGAAATAAACCTTTGATTCACTGAGCCACTGAGATTTGGGGCATGGCAGCTAGCATGGTTTCACCTAAATTAATATTGGGGGGTACCATTTTATGGGGAAGCTTCCATTCAAGATTAGAGATAAAAACCCTAAGGCATTGGGAAAAGAAGGTTAGGGATGAAGGGGGAGAGAGAAAAGATTATATATGGATACTGGGGAAATTCATTTGGGAAAAAACTGACTTGCCACTATTCTCATAAATATGGGCTACAGCATAAGCTTAGTAATGTTGGAATTAAGAGAAGGCAAGAAGCTTGAAGTTGAAGTTGACATGAACATTAGTAACTAGTTTGCAACCCAGGTGAGAAGAGGTCCTGTCTCATCCTCGACGAAGGACCACTTAGCACTTTGTCACACCACTGAAAAGCCCCTACACCGCACCAGACCCTAGTAAGAGATAGACATTTTACTGAAAATTTCCTTGGCGAGAGGAATGGTTTCACAGCACGTGACTCATGGCACATTATTCCTCCCCAAATTCTCTGCTCTCATGATTCCTTTAAAAACCTCTCCCCCTTCAGTAGACCCTCCAAATGGAATCTAGCATCCTCTAAATGTCCCCTTTTTATGCCATATAATTAGAGCTCTGCCCATATTCCCCCAATTCTACATTCCCAGGAACATCACTGAAAATTCCTATCAAGGCCATTTTTCTGCTGACCTCATTATGCTCAGTCAACAAAAGATCTCCAGCTTCTAGAATTTTCTCTCCTATAAGTATGCATGCAAGGAAAGGAAGAGGGTTTAGGAGAAATCTGTCATGAATGAGCAGTTTTAAATTTGTATTTAATTTCGATCCCAGATTTTTCCCCCGATATAAGGTATATTCAGATCTTGAATAGAGGTTTACTTGTTCTAAGGTAAATCACAATTTTTTCTTGTTTACATGAACTTAGCATTTTAACACAACCTTATTAACCATAGGAGGCAACCTTTCTCAGAATTATATTCTGAAAAGGATGATGGATGTTAACAGCAATCTGGCTGTTACTCCCCAACACTCCACTGAAAATGTTCTTGTCAACGTCTCTAAAGACAACAATTTAATCCAATTTTCTCAGCAGCCCTCAACACAGTTCCTCGCTTCTTGAAATGCTCACCTCTTTCTGCTTCTAAGAGGCCACACTCTCCTAGCTTTGTCCCTGCCTCACTCACAGCTCCTCTTTGCCTTACGTCTGAGTCTAGAGCTCCTGGGGCCTCAGCCCTCTTCTCTCTTCCTACACGTTCTCACTCAGTCCCTTGGCAGTCAATGGAATCCCTATATTGATGATTTTCCAATCCATATCTCTGGCTTAGACAGCTTATCTAAGCTCCCCACACCTATATCCAACTACCTAGTCAACATCTCCACTTTCACATCTAAAAGGAAACTCCAAGCTAACATGTCTAAAATTAGGTATTTAGTTTCATGTCCTTTGTCACCAACTGTCCTCTCCTACATACCCTTTCCCACCTCAGTCAACGGTACCCCAAACACTTGCTGCTCAAACCAGGTAACTGGGCATAACCCTTGATTTCATCCTTACTTCTCCACCCCAAAAATGAACATATCACTAAATCTTATCAAACTAGATCCACATTTCTCCATCTTTACTGCCAACATCACCTCTGGGCTGGACCAACAAAATAGCCTCTGAACCTCCCACTTCTATCCTGCTCTTTCTCGAATCTACTCTCCGCCCAGCAGCCAGAGACATTTTTTGACAAAGTAAACTGGCATATCTTTTTAATGTGTTTTTTAACCTGTTTTATACCTCCCAAAATAATTAAATAAACAAAGATGGAGGGAAAAAAACTAAAATTAAACACCCACAGATGAACCTAACCATATAGCAAATGGATAGCATAACAACAAAGACAAATCAAAAATTAGATATAAAAAATTATTAGGGACTTCCCTGGTGGTCCAGTGGGTAAGACTCTGCGCTCCCAATGCAGAGGACCCGGGTTGGATCCCTGGTGAGGGAACTGGAACCCGCATGCATGCCACAACTAAGAGTTTGCATGCCGCAACTAAGAAGTCCGCATGCTGCAACTAAAGATCCCACGTGCCGCAACTAAGAAGTCCACATGCCGCAACGAAGATACTGAAACCAAGACCCAGTGCAGCCAAAATTAATAAATAAATAAAATAAGTATTTTTTAAAAAGGACTTAATCCTATACAAATATTGAATCATTACATCATAAACCATAATCTAATATGATGTTATATGTCAATTATATCTCAATAAAAAAAATTTTTAATAATTAATCCAAGTAACTTTAGAAAACAATACTCTCACAGCACATTATTGCTATATTCTTAAAATAATAATAATAACAAAAACACAAAACAATCTTGGACTTAACCAAAAGATTTTCTTTTGGTAGAGGTATGGGAGTAGTAATTCCTGTGTATATTTTAGGATTGAAAAAATGATATTGTTGGCAACCAGAGTTCTCACTGTGGGAAAAAAGGAGATACAAATGTGGAGCGGGTGAAGGAAAAGAAAAATCCTTTAACTTGGATCAGATTTTAAAGGTTTCAGAACAACTCTCAGTAGGCGACTGCTAGATAGATAGGTAGATATGCTCCCCTAGCTCTGTCTACTGAAAGGACCTAGAAGCAAAGACAACCCCAAAGCAATAAATATAACTACAGCTTCCCCAAATCTTGGATTCCAAATGCCACTTCCCACCAAAAGGATCAGGGCTCCTTAGAGTAATGACTGGTTTTTCCAGGGCTGGAGCAGAAAATGTATAAGCTAAGTGTGGACTAACTTGTTGGGCTAGAAAGCAAGAAAGTGCTCAAAAGCTGATGAGGACATATCCAAAGGACTCAAAAACTGCTGGAAAAAGGTACCACTTGCCAAATTTTGGGTAAACTTAATATCAAAAAGACTGAGGAGAGTTGCAGGATACAAGATGAATGTACAGAAATCTGTTGCTTTTCTATACACTAATAATGAACTATCACAAAGAGAAATTAAGGAAACAATCCCCTTTACAATCACATCAAAAAGAATAAAATACCTAAGAATAAACTTAACCAAGGAGGTGAAAGACCTAGACCCTGGATACTATAAAATATTGATGAAGGAATCTGAAAATGATAAAAAGAAATGGAAAGATATTCTGTGTTCTTGAATTGGAAGAATTCATATTATGAAAATGTCCATACTACCCAAAGCAATCAACAGATTTCATGCAATTCCTATCAAAATACCCATGACATTTTTCACAGAACTAGAACAGATAATCCTAAAATTCATATGGAACCATGAAAACCCCAAATTGCCAAAGCAATCTTGAGAAAAAAGAGCAAAGCTGGAGGTATCACACTCCCTGACTTTAGACTATACTGCAAAACTGCAGTAATCAAAACAGCATGGTACTGGCACAAAAACAGACACATAGATCAATGGAACAGAATAGACAGCCCAGAAGTAAACCTACACACTTGAACTATGACAAAACAGGAAAGAATACACAATGGAGAAAAGACAGTCTCTTCTGCTGAGAAAACTGGACAGCTAAATGTTCTAAGAATGAGATTAGAACATTTCCTCACACCATATGTGAAAATAAACCCCAAATGGGGAGTTCCCTGGTGGGCTAGTGGTTAGGATGCCGGGCTTTCACTGATGTGGCCCAGTTCCATCCTTGGCAGGGGAACTGAGATCCCACAAGCCACATGGTGCAGCCAAAAAATAACAAAACAAAAACAAACAAAAAACTCAAAGTGGATTAAAAACCTAAGTGTAAGACCTGAAACCATAAAATTCCTGGAAGAAAACATATGCAGACCACTCTTTGACATAAATAGTGGCAATATTTTGGGGGTCTGTCTCCTAAGGCAAAAGAAATAAAAGCAAAAATAAACAAATGGGACCAAATTAAACTTAAAGGCTTTTGCACAG
Source organism: Grampus griseus (assembly GCF_964374135.1). NCBI lineage: Eukaryota > Metazoa > Chordata > Mammalia > Artiodactyla > Delphinidae > Grampus > Grampus griseus. The sequence goes on from NC_139010.1 coordinate 6,930,023, forward strand.
CAAAAGAAACCACTGTCAAAACAAAAAGACAACCTACAGGATGGGAGAAAATATTTGCAAACAATGTGACCGACAAGGGGTTAATATCCAAAATATACAAACAGCTCATACAATTCAATATCAAAAAACAAACAAACAATCCAATCAAAAAATGGGCAGAAGACCTAAATAGACACTTTTCCAAAGAAGATATACAGATGGCCAACAGGCACATGAAAAGATGCTCGTCACTGCTACTTATTGGAGAAACACAAATTAAAACCATAAAGAGATTATCACCTCACACCTGTCAGAATGACCATCATCAAAAAGTCCACAAATAACAAATGCTGGAGAGGATGTGGACAAAAAGGGAACTGTTGTACACTGTTGGTGAAAATGTAAATTCATGCATCCACTATGGGAAACAGTATGGAGGTTCCTCAAAAAACTAAAAACAGAACTACCATATGATCCAGCAATTCAATTCCTGGGTATATATCTGAAAAAAACAACTCGAAAAGATACATGCAGTCTAATGTTCATGTCAGCACTGTTTAGAACAGCCAAGATATGGAAGCAATCTAAATGTCCATCGACAGATAAATGAATAAAGAAGATGTGGGGGGTGTGTGTGTGTGTGTGTGTGTGTATAATGGAATATTAGCCATAAAAAAATGAAATTCTGCCATTTGCAATAAGGTAGATGGACCTAGAGTGCACTATGCTTAGTGAAATAAGTCAGACAAAGAAAGACAAATACTGTATATCATTTTATGTGGAATCTGAAAAATAAAACAATGAATGTATAAAGCAAAGCAGAAACAAACTCACAGACACAGAGAACAAACTAGTGGCTACCAGTGGGGAGAGGGAAGGGAAGGAGCAAGTTAAGGGTAGGGGATTAAGAGATACAAACAACTATGTGTAAAATAGATAAGTAACAAGGATATATTGTACGGCATAGGGAATTACAGCCATTATTTTGTAGTAACTTTTAATGGAATATAATCTGTAAAAATACTGAATCACTACGCTGTACACCTGAAACTAAAATAAAATTTTAAATCAGCTATACTTCTATTTTTAAAAATCTGGTTTGGAGATAAATTAAATATTTAAATTAAAAAAAAAGAATGATGATAGGAATGAATAATATCCATTGAATTAAAAAAAAAAAAAAAGAATCTGTGAGACCACACTAACAAACACAACAAAACTACAAGGCGGGGGAAAAGGAGAGCTTTTCTTCACAGAAGAATACCTATGAATAAATAGAAAATCACCATTTTTCAGCCATCATTTTGGTAATTATTTTAGGTAAGCATCATCAATTTTTGGTACAACCACGAGTAAAAATGTTGGGGGAATACAATAACATGTACAGTCTCCAGGTTTCTCCTCCCAGATTATTTGTTAAATACAAGAGGAAATTAGGTACGTTTACAACAGAGAAATCTGGCCAACACCATCTTGACCAATGACCAAACTTATTGGCACTACCAAAGGGGCAATGACATTGGGTGCCTCTGATGTGATACAGGACAAGGACACATCACTTAGATAGTATTCATGCCAAAAAATGCATAATCAGACACCTAATCTCAAGGATACAATTAAAAATCCAAATTGTGGGACATTTCTGCAAAACAACTTTTATTGCCACAAAAGAAAAAAATAAAACTTGAAGAACGTGTTCTAGAATAAAGGACAATTCAGAGACTTGACAACTAAAAGCAATGCATGATCCTCGATTGAATCTTAGATCCAGAAAAACAAAACAAAAAGCTCAGCTACACTGGACATCATTAGCATAACTGGGGAAATCTACATGAGAACTATGTATTAGACAATAGCATTACATCAACATTCATTTTTTGAGTGTGATGATTATGTGGGAGAATGTCCTTCTCCTTAAGAGACACATGATGAAGCTTCTAGGGGGAAAGTGTCTTGATGTTTGCAATTTATTCTCAAATGATTCAGCAAAATTTTAAATGTATAAATATATAAGACAGTGATGTGGCAAATGTGGCAAAACATTAAGAACTGGTGAATCGAAGTGAAGGGTATATGGTATTCATTGTGTTATATTTGCAACTTCTCTGTAGACTAGAAATTTTTGAAAAATAAAAATTGGGGGGCTTCCCTGGTGGCGCGGTGGTTGAGAGTCCGCCTGCCGATGCAGGGGACACAGGTTCGTGCCCAGTCTGGGAAGATCCCACATGCCGCGGAGTGGCTGGGCCCGTGAGCCATGGCCGCTGAGCCTGCACGTCGAGAGCCTGTGCTCCGCAGCGGGAGAGGCCACAACAATGAGAGGCTCGCATACCGCAAAAAAAAGAAAAAATGGGATATAAAAAATAATATCCTACTTCAAACTTGACCAAAAAAGAATTCATCAATGTGTCTTACCATACTGAGACTGAAACTCAAACTCCTTCTCTTGGTCTACCATCTTTGCTTGACAAGCTACTAATCATTCATCAGGTTCCAGATTAGAAGTTATTTCCTTTGTTAAGCCTTCCTAAACACCAAAGCCAGGATAAGGTCTTTACTGTATAGCACCTTGTACTTCCCTTGTAATAACAGTAATCATTGTGTTATTCACGCCTGTTTACCTTTACCTGTTAACTTAATAAGGAGAGATACCAATCTATCTTTTGCCTGTTGTTTTCCCAACATCCAGCCAAACACCTGGCACTCAGTCTGTTGTTGTAGACATAAGTGTTGTCCAACGAATAGGTCCAGTTCTTCCCTGGACACACAGTAGGACTGTACTTCCCCCTTCCCTTGGGTAGATGTGACCATGCAACTTGGCCCAACAAAGATGTCTGAGTGCAAGAGGTATCTGCCGTTTCCAGGTGGGAGCTTCAAGAGCTAGTCCATGCTCTTCACCCTCTCTCTCCATCCACCGTGGTGACTGGCAATGGTCAGGGTAATGGGGTGAGGATGGTGGGGAGCAGAGCCCCTAACTACCCAAACTGGGGGTCCTATCAGCCTAGATACCTACATGCCTGTGAGGAGCAGGATCCCCTGCTAACCATGCTCCCCTTCCCCTCTAACCATGTTGGACACATAATATGAATACAAAAAAAATAAACTTGGTGAAACCAAGGAGATTTTGAGGCTATTTGTTATATCAGCACAAATCAGCATATCCTGACTGATATATAAGTGTTCAAATACTGAATGAAACAATTCAAATAGCCAAATATTAGCATTAGGTTTAAAATCATCTGAAAAACGTAAATATTCTTCAAGGGGACGGGTCAAATAAATCACCCTTTACTCACACAGTGGAATACCATGCTGACCTTAAAAATAACGAAGAAGGGGCTTCCCTGGTGGCGCAGTGGTTGAGCATCTGCCTGCCGATGCAGGGGACACGGGTTCGAGCCCTGGTCTGGGAAGATTCCACATGCCGCGGAGCAACTAGGCCCGTGCGCCACAACGACTGAGCCTGCGCGTCTGGAGCCTGTGCTCCGCAACAAGAGAGGCCCGCGCACCACGATGAAGAGGGGCCCCCGCTCGCCGCAACTAGAGAAAGCCCTCGCACAGAAACGAAGACCCAACACAGCCAAAAATAAATAAATAAATAAATAATTTTTTTAAAAAAATAAATAAATAATGAAGAAAACCTTTATGTAATGCTCTCCAAGAAAAAGTAGAAAAGGTAAAGTGGAAAAAACAAGGATACGTACAGATACGTGGTTGCATACGTATACAACAAAATAGTCAACCGAAAGTTTTGACCAAAGAGCCCATGTGGGATAGATATTAGATTTCAGTGCGACTTCCGGGACAAACCACATCCAGAAACTTCTACACGGGTTATGACAATGAGTGCGATGACCCTAAAATCCCTCACCAAAAGCGAGGATGTAATAGAGTCCAGAATGAGAGGACCTGTGAAAACTGTTGGAGGGGACCATGGCGTTCAGTGAGCCCTGTGTCTCTCTCCCCCATAGTCGAGAGGAAGGCGTCAGTGGGGCCACTCAAAGACTTACTATGGGTCCCCGACAATTTGGGCAGGGAGTCTGATGTCTGGTTCTTCCCAGAAGAGCTAAAAGATAAGAGACTGGCTGGCTAGCTGCTCGGATGGAGGGTTGAAGGAGAAGTTGCTATGTTGGGGTTGACCTGCTCTCCCAGAGTCTGTTTGGGCACAGGATATGTGAGTGTTTGCATGGACCCAGGAGTTCGCTGGATCAGAGGAAAGCTGGGGTGGACCACCACATGCCAAGGAACTATGAAAAGAATAAGCAACCAGGCGGGATAAAGAGGCAGCAGCCCTCCTCCAAGAAACTGTGGGCGGGAGAGCCCTGGAAAAGAGAACTGGGTCTCTGCAGGACACGTGGAAGGACCTCGCCAGAGTGAGTCAGCTGGGACCGTGAGCCACGCTTCAAGGGCCGGGAGCCAGCTTACCACCGTGCCTGTCAACAGAGCACCTTCCTGTTCTTCTATGCCAAAGGCATCAGAACATTAGCCAGTGTGTGAGGGAAAAGAGTGAAAAAAGACCTTGCCATCCTCATACCCCTTCCTGCTTGGATCACCATATGGAAACAGACATTCTGAAATCCCCAGCAAGTCTGTGCTTTGTTACTTAAAGCAACTTAGAAGACTTTGTATTACCTGTGACCTGAAGTCCTGGGGCTTGCACCTTTTTATCTAAGAGTAGAGAAAGAACTCCTCTACAGAGCAAATTGAATGGGACAGTGGATGACAAAGAAGGCTGCTTTGGGATTAAACCTGGCAGCCCCACATCACACTTCCATTCACATGTGTATAAAATGTCACTGGAAGAACACACAAGAGACTGTGTGTGGTGGTTGCCTCTTGAATGAGGTACTAGAGACAAGTGTGAGAGGAAAGTTAACTTTTCCTACATACTTCTTTGCACCTGTTCAGTTTCTGGATCTCCTCAAGCCCATGTGCAAAAAATAGATGGTCCTGTTGTGAAATTACCTGTATTCAATATGGAATGGCCAAGGGGTACCAGCTCCAACTGCCTGGCCTCTAATTCTGGTTAGGTCACGGCTAGCCATGGATCCTGCAGCTTCTTACCCAACCTCTCCACGCCAGTTTCATCAACTATAAAATGGGAATAATGACAGTGCCTCTCTGGGTTACTGTGAGGAAGATATGTTTTAGTTCATGATAAGCTCTTTTTTTTCTTTTTTTTTTTTGCGGTACGCAGGCCTCTCACTGTTGTGGCCTCTCCTGTTGTGAAGCACAGGCTCCGGATGCACAGGCTCAGCGGCCATGGCTCACGGGCCCAGCCGCTCCGCGGCATGTGGGATCTTCCCGGACCGGGGCACGAACCCGCGTCCCCTGCATCGGCAGGCGGACTCTCAACCACTGCGCCACCAGGGAAGCCCCTATGCCAAGCTCTTTTAACAGTGCCAGTCTATCTGTGCTCAGTGAGTGTTGGCTGTTATTATTACCTGTAATAATAATAATGATGATGATGTTAAAGGGGAAAGTCCATCAGAAGAAAAGGAAAAAAATCTGAATACCATTAAGAGCTAGTCCAGTTTTTACTTTCATGGGACGTAGAAAAGAGATTTAGAGTAGATAAAATGGGAATAAAGTTGGGTGGCTCGTAAAAGGAATCATCTGAGAGACCAAATGCTTAAAATCAGAAAACAATAATCACCTGATAAGTATCACCTTCCATATAAAATAAATCCCACCATCCAGCAATCCCACTCCTGGGAATATACCCAGACAAAACTATAATTCAAAAAGACACAGGCACCCCTATGTTCACAGCAGCACTGTTCACAACAGCCAAAACATGAAACAACTATATTTCCGTTTTTTAAAAAAATTTAAGTAAATACATAAATCACACCAAGCCTATTAAATAAAGCATTAGACATTACGATTGGAAAAATAACAGTATATCTAAGGACAGCCGCATCAAAATAAAACTAGTCACTCACTGGGAGAAATTAAGGGAAGAGCCAGTGAGGTCAGAGACATAAATTTAACCACCAGAAAATGAGTCATGAACTTGCAATACTAGAACGGAAAGGAAAGGGGGACAGGGTACTCTTTTTGGAGAGTGCTGGGGAGGCCGACATCCTCGAACAAGGCAGGTACCCGTTCTTTTGTCACAGACACAAAACACAACTGGCTGGCAGACAACCATGTGTCTAAATGGCAGAAGATGAGGAGAGGCAGAAGGAATTTTGCAGGAAGGTGGCGACATCACTCAAGAAAGGCCATATTGAGAAGACTGAAGACGACTGCCCTAGGATGCCCTAGGGAGGGGGACATCCCTAGTACAAGTGCCTCCGCCAGGAAAGCAAAGTCCCCACGGAGCCAAGCCCTTCGTACACACAGTCCAAACAACCAACTGCAGCAGGAAAAATTTAAGACAACCGCATGGGATGGCATTCAGCCCGAGTCTGGAAGCCCACGGCCCGGGGAAGAATGCCTTCAAGCATCCCTAAGCTGCAGCCCTTGCACTGCGAACCCACTCTGTGTCAGACAGATGAGGGAAGGAGGAAGGAAATTCAGACATTCAAGTGGATTATGGGAAAGTGGGGAGCATCGTGCATCTCAATGTGAGAATAACTAAGGTCCCCACAAGTAGAAGGACCAGACAATAAGCTTCTAGGAATCAAAGGAGACAAAGTACAGACCACGTGATTCACCAGCAGAAAAAGCCTGTCTTAGGAAGAAGCTGAATATGAATGCTAGGATTGACCAGGGTGAGAGATACGCTTTGGGGACCAGCAATGTACCAAGCAGTCCAACAAAGCAACAACAATCAAACGGACCAGCCAGGCCTGCTGTGTCAGGTTGTGCAGGTTGCATCCTGCACACGGGCCTCCAGCTGACAGGGTCAAATGGTGGCTGAACTCTAGTCCCCAGGTCCTGAGCCAGGAAAGGGTGTCTTTTTGGACAGACCACCTTTCCATAATTCACATAAACTCATCTTCTATGTTAGAAGCAGGAGTGAAAAAAAGGGTGGCCAAAGACATACAAGACCTAAAGAAAAATAGTTAGGTACCCAAATGGTGAGTGGCCACAGACCGTGACAAAGTCACCGACTAGGTGTGACAATGACAGCTAGTGCGTGCAGAGCACCCACTGTGTATCTATCTGGTGCTACGCGGCCCCATGACAGATAATCCCATTTTATTATAATTATAGCAATTAGAAAGGATGTGGTTCTTATCAAAAGAGTCTCCAAGGCTAAATTAAGAAGCAGAACTGGAAACACAGCAAGTCTGGCTAACAGACAAGAAAATCAGAGGAAGCAAAAAGCTACAGCCGTAAAATAAAGGACAGGTTTTCTGTGTGAAAATCATAGATAACGTTGCCCCACACGGGGCCTTGAATGTGAAGGCTCCACCTCATTTTTTCCACTACTCAGATTGACCTTACTACCACCAGTATGATCAGAACTTCCCTTGATGAGGGGTCACTGTTTCAGGGAGTTCAGATGCCCTCGTGCACAGCAGGTCAGCAGCGCAGTGCTCTGACAAGGCCACAGACTTGGAGATGACAGGATCTCAGCTAAAATTCTGAATATCACTACTCTTACTTAGATGGCCTTGAGCAAGCAACCCACTCCCTCTGGATCTCAGTTGCTTAAATCTATAAAGCGAAACTCGCTATCCCCATTTTGCAGATGAGAAAACTGAGGCCCGGAGAAGTGAAGAGACTTGCACAAGATCACACAATTGATAGGTAGTAGAGCAGGGACATCTTTTGACACTAGCCTGGTGCTGTCAGAACTTCTTAAGGGTCAGAATCATGCCTGTCCTAAAGCTCTACATGAATCTCTGTTGGTTATCTCAAAATAATAAGTACATGAACATGTGTAATAAATGAAAGGTTAAACATCTCTAATGACAAACGCATCTTTCAGTTGGTCCAAATTAAAAGTAGGCTGATATAGGACTTCCCCCCTGGTGGCACAGTGGTTAAGACTCTGCGCTCCCAATGCAGGGGGCCCAGGTTCGATCCCTGGTCCGGGAACTAGATCCCACATGCATGCTGCAACTAAGAGTTCACATGCCACAACTATGAAGCCAGTGAGCCACAACTAAGGAGCCCGCCTGCCACAACTAAGCAGCCTGCCTGCTGCAACTAAGACCCAGTGCAACCAAGTAAATAAATAAAATTTTTTTTAAGTAGGCTGATAATAAAACAAAGTAAAACTCTTTCCAAATTATCTAAATAGACCTAATGTTTTTAGGTACGTACTTTTGAGCATTTCTCAAAAACACATAGCTTATAAATGCTAATAAATAACTTATTTTCCAAACAGACCTGAGTAAATGCTGGGGCTTAGAGATCAGTTTGCCTCAGTAATTAATAATAAAATTTTAATTTACATTTCAAGGTCCCCATTAAGTAAAAGGGTGGATTCTCCCTGCAGTGGAACTGTCTTGACTAAACATGTTTAATCGAATTGTGCAAAACCCAGAAAAGTTCAGGGCCCCTTAAATAACAGAGCTTCAGCAAGCAGCCAGAGATCTTTTTGGACCAAGTTCTCATAAGTGGAACAAACTGAGAAAGATGTTAAAAATCACAGGCAGCACTGAAGTGCAGAAAAATATATTTAGGCATCAAAACCCAGAGAACAGAACCCTGCCTTGGGGAAGAAGGGTCTTTTATTTCTAAAGTTATTTTCAGAGACCGGAAGACCAGAGCAAGAAAAGGACTACCTGCATTTTTTCCAATAAGATAGGCTATATATTAAAAAGCAGCCGTGTAATAAATGCATTCACATAAAATGACTCTGTAATCGTTAAAAGCACACTGGCATAAAAATATAGAAATTTTAGTATAACTGGTTTGATGTAAGAATTAAAGTATTTAAGGTGTCAGCTTTTTGCTTTCTAAACTCTTGAGATTTAGCCAAAAATTATTTTGAAATATCATTAAAGAGGACCTTAACTAAGGACAATTTCCTATTTACAAATATAAAGTAGAAATCAAGCGACTCAGTGAATCATAATTAGGCAGAAATTAAGGGTTCCGAGCATATGCCTACATCCGATCTTAAAAGGAGTTATGTAAAAATGAGCCCGTACTCATAAAAAAACATCTGCAGGGATATACATTAAATGTTACTCAGGTTGTTGCTAAGGAGTGGGATTAGATCATTATCGGGAAATACTCAAAATATGTTGTGAGGTAGACAACCTAATGCTGGTTGGAAGAGAAAGAGAGGCAGGTTGATTTTATTTCTACCCGTTTATTATGTGTGAGATCATTGCGAGGCAAATGCAGGGCACTTTGCTAGGTACAACAAGGAAGACCAAGATGAATCAACAAAATCAAAAACCATGTCCTCAAAAACTCAAAAAAGCTCACGACCCAGGAGCAGAGGTAAATACATGTTCCAACAACGAAGTACAGAATTCAAAATGTGCCACAGTACTGACATGAAATACAGAATGGTGTTAGGGCAAGAGAGAAGAGAGATTAATTCTAGATAAGTGGGATCAGGGAAGCCTAGACAGAGATGGCCTTTCCAGTGGGCTTTCGATTTTGGCAAGTGAATGATGGGGAAAAAATAAAGTCAGTACTGAGAAGTACTTTCATGCATTCATTCAATCAACGGTTCATTAATTCATTCAGTTCTCCATTCATTCATTCAATCCTCCTAGGCACCCTATAAGGCAGGTACTCTTAGCCCTGCTTTACAGGCCAGAAATCTCAAGCTTGCTTGAGCTCACACAACCAGTAAGCAGAAGAACCAGGACTGAACCCAAGCTTGTGCCTCTCTGCTGTGCTGCCCCTCTAGACAAAGAGAAAACAACTGGGCCCTATAGGCTAAGGAAACAGGATGAACAAGGTCACAGAAGAAGAGGAAACTTACATTTATTAAAAAGAAACCATTTATTAAAGGGTCTCCATGGATTAGCCGCTGTATGAAGTGCTTTTTACATGGAATTTACTTATTTTTCCCATGAAACGGTCATTATCACATCTATTTTAAGGATGACAAAACGAAGATTTAGATAGGTCAACTATCAGGTCAAACAGCTCATAAGTAGCAAAACGGAAATTTACACCAGGTCTGAGTCCAATCCCAGGTCAAGCCAGAAAGATGGATAGCTTTAGGTGCTTATTTAATCCCTAAAACAACACTTCACAGCTGGTCCTAGTGTTTTTCTCATTTCACAGGTAAGAAAATTTAAAAAATCAGATAAGGTAAAAGTAACTTGCCCAAGGTCAGAGAACTGGTAAGAGGTGAACCCAAAATTTCACGTAGGCAGCCTGACTTCAGAGCCAGAATTCTGATCCTGTGACTAAACCACCAGAAAAACAATGAACGGAAGCCAAATCACAGACAACTTCTAATGTCAAACTGGGACTCTGTCAGCTATGCAAACTCACTGAAGATTTTTGCCGTGGAGAACATGATCAAATGATGTTTTAGGAATAAAGACCTTCAACAGACATATCAAAATTAGATTCTTAACATTCAATATGACATGGAACACCCTGCTTGTAGAGCTTTTCAAATAAGGTTAAACATTGTTTCAATAAGGTTTGTTTACCTAAGAAGGTCATCTGTGTAGTTACTCAGCAAGCACTCAACTGTGTAACCTCCCTAAAGGGTCAAGTAAATTACATTAGATTTATCCATCATTACATTTTTCTACAGATTTCTTTACACAGTGATGTGGAAATTGCAAATTGAGCAACTAATCATAGAACCTGCCTTCCCAAAGCAAAACAAGAAAGGAGGAAAGGGGGGGGGGCTTCCCTGGTGGCGAAGTGGTTGGGAGTCCGCCTGCTGATGCAGGGGACGCGGGTTCGTGCCCCGGTCCGGGAAGATCCCACATGCCGCGGAGCGGTTGGGCCCGTGAGCCATGGCCGCTGAGCCTCCGCGTCCGGAGCCTGTGCTCCGCAGCGGGAGGGGCCACAGCTGTGAGAGGCCCGCGTACCACAAAAAAAAAAAAAGAAAAGAAAAGAAAGGAGGAAAGGGGGTAAAAGATCAGCAACGGAAACAGGTTTGCTTTTAACATTTCATTTTTGCCTTTTGGCTATCATGCACAGCAGCTTCTACCAAACATTACCACAAGGTACCCAGCTGAGAGGCCTGGGACTGTTCACAGACAAAACAGGTTCAACCTTCCACAGCAACACGCAGAGTCTGACTCATCGGAACAGCTGGCATCAATTCTTAATGAGTCCCAGAGCCCCCAAAGTCCTTCCTACTTCTTTTTCCTGCCGGAGAGCCCCTTCTCCTTTCCCTTTACTTTCTCTGTCCCAAATTCCTGAAGACCTTCCCCATACCGCCTCTTAGGGAATCACTGCCAATCCTTTCCATCCCGAGGCCGACTCGGAGGTTTCCCCAGGGCTTGAACGCCGCCACTCACCAGGTGCAGGGCCAGGGGCAGCAGCAGCAAGAACAGCCACAGGTAGAGGTGGCAGCTGTTAGTGAACTTGCTCTGGTCCGGGTCGTGGTACCAGCCCCCGGTGAGCGCGGCCCACACGCCCTGCCGAAGCAGCAGCAGCACCCGGGACGCCATGCCTGCGCCCCGGGGCCGGCGCGCGCCGCGCGGCCCGCTGCCAGCCGTCCGCCGCCCGGACGCTCTCAGCTTTAACACGCGGGCCCTCGCGCGGCGTCACGGACGCCGCCGCCGCCGCCGTCGCCGCCGCCGCCCCCTCCAGCTCCTTCCGCCCCACGACCGAAGTTCCAACTGCTCTTCTGCCCGCACCCGCGAACCGCGGCGCCGGAGCCGGCTGCTGCCGCCGGGCAGGTGGGCGCCATGTCCGAGGGAGGAAGGATTTTCCCAGGGTGCTCAGAGGCGGCTGCTGGGAGGATGCTCCAGAGGCTCCTCCCAGGGCCCGCCTAGAGTCACTCCGTCGGCCTTCCTTGGGGGAGGGCGGCGAGGGGGGCGCGAGGGTGAGAAGAATTTTTGAGGCCCTCCAGCCTCTTCTCTTACCTCTGGCAGCTCCCCTCTACCTCTTCACCTCATCTTCCTATAAGGGAGCGTGGAAAGCTTAAAAATCAAAGATGTTCTCGTGCAGAAGAGACAAACCAGGACATGGTCCTTTGCCTTTTCCTTTTTTTGCAGCCTGCACCAAAATAGTTATGTAACTCCAGCTCCTGTCACACATTCCTCAATGTAATTTCTTGCCCTGAGCACTGCCTGCCCAGCTTCATTCTCCTTAACTGACCACTCACCCCAGACGTTCTACTAGCTAAGCTCTACCTGCACCCTTGACCCTGATCTCTTTTCCTCCCTGACCTTTTCTCCTCCTCCCTTGCTGTTGTCCACCCTGGCAGATAACGAAAATAACCACCTTTGGGGAATAATTTCAGGAGCTTCAGTTAGGCTACCTGCCTTTTTATATATTTCCGAGAACATAATCCCAGGCATCAATCGGGTATACTGTTTAGATAGGAAGACCCACTAGAAGGTATCACTGAACTAATAATGTTTAAGCTTTTATAGTAGAGAAATTTCAGATTCTCTTCTGAAAGCAGGTTTTCGACAGGGAAGAAATAAAGAGGAACTTGCTTTCTTAGAATGAGGAGAGGAAGCTCTCATTATTAGTCACTGATAACCTAAAGTAAATGAGCTTCAAGTTGCAGCGAGCAGGCTTTGGGACGCGTGGAGATAAAAGGGAACACGACTTCCTTACGTGTGAGCAGCGTTAGGCTTGTGTGAGTTAGGGCCTTTGGGGAAGAAGGAGGATGAGAAAGACGCTCTGATCCCCAAACATGTCTTTTCTGCATCATGCTTACCTCACCTGATATGTGCACCTGTATATGCCCCGGCCACGCTCTGGTCTGCAGCAGCTTTTGCTCTTGGCCACCTTAGGCAGGCCCAGTAAAGGCATACGCCTCCTTATGCGGAAATGAAACGAGGGGAGGGCCATCCTGAGGAGCAGGTCTGGGACGTGGAAGTCCAATGTCACACTGGTGTGTAAGCCTTCAGCTTTAACCGCTCTTTAATCACTCAGCATTCATCTGTAGGAATGACTAACCAAAATATAATAACACTGCTTTCTGTACTGAAAGAATCATTTTCTCAAAGGTACAGAGGATGCTTGTTTTATATGGACTCATCGCTTGAAACCTACCAGGCACTCTATACATGTTTAATGAATCAATCAATCGATCGATCAACTCCACAGAAAAGACCCACATTAAAGGATTACTCTCATGTGCTTGGGTCCAGAAGAAATAGGTCCATTCTTGCACTGAAGGAGTGCCTTTATTCATTCTGATTATTCATCCTTTATTCATGCCTGATTCATCGGAATATTTATTGAGCACCTTCTGTGTGCCGGGCATTTTGTTGAAGGAGAGAAAGCGAATATAAAAAATATATAGTCCCTACCATGAAGGAGTTCACAGACTACTAGGGGAGACAGGCAAATCAACAAAGACTTGCAATTAAATGTGCTGTATGCTACAATGGAATTGAATATATGTCTCCTCCTGGAGATGCCCATATGGAAGGCATACTGCTGGAAGGTACGTCCTGCCCACCATCCCTATGCTAGGAGCCACTTCAAGGATGCAGCCTTGAGAGAGTAATGTGTGGTTGAGACCATACGGACTGTATACCTGACTGAACCCCATTAAGGCCTCTATATAAACTCTTTAAGTTTCTGGCGGGCAGGCGTGGAGATCTACCTGTCTTGCGGCCACCCAAGACAAGCCTCGTATGTAAGTTCTCTTGCTTCTTAAACCTGCCACCTACCAATCAGGAGGGGCTGCCTCTTTCTTCATCTCTTTCTTGGCTTCTTTTGGATGGATTATGTTTTATTATTGAAACTTTTTATATTACCTTGAAAGTCATAAACCTGTAAAGCTTTTTTTTAAAGAGGTCAGAAATATAAAGTAAGGTATTTCTTTTTTTTTAATTAATTTATTTATTTTTGGCTGCGTTGGGTCTTTGTTGCTGCGTGTGGGCTCTCTCTAGTTGCGATGAGCGGGGGCTTCTCTTCGTTGCAGTGCGCGGGCTTCTCATATGCGGTGGCTTCTCTTGCTGTGGAGCACAGGCTCCAGGCACATGGGCTTCAGTAGTTGTGGTGTGTGGGCTCAGTAGTTGTGGCTCACAGGCTCTAGAGTGCAGGCTCAGTAGTTGTGGCGAATGGGCTTAGTTGCTCTACGGCATGTGGGATCTTCCTGGACCAGGGCTCGAACCTGTGTCTCCTGCATTGGCAGGTGGATTCTTAACCACTGCGCCACCAGGGAAGTCCTAAAGTAAGGTATTTCTAATGGAGGTAGAATTATACAGTAGAGAGGATAACGTCAGGACGTGGAGGACACACGTGGAGAAGGAGTACAGAGGAGTGCAGGCGTAGGGTAGGTCCTTCGTGTAGGAGTCGGAGGTGAAGCAGAGATTATTTATAATGATGCAGGGCTTTCATGGAGCATCCATAAAGAATTTGGAGAGAGCAGAGGAAAGATAGGCTCATCCTCAGTCAGTAGGCATGAAGAAGATGGAAATAAGGACAAGAAGACTGCATTTAGGAAAAATTCCTAATGAATAGAATGCTAACCCTTCACTCCAAGATCATTTGAGATTTTCCCAAATATGCCTCATTCTGCCTAAGAGTAAGCATATAATGTAAAACACATTTTTGGTTCTTTTAACTGCATATTATAACTCAAACAGTCAAGTTTGAAGTAGAAAACACCAGTTATTATTATTGTTGTTATTGTTGAAAAAAGTGAAGAAAAAAAGCAGAGTGGCCTTTACTCATTTGTAGCACTAGGTGGCACCAGAGCGCTGCATCCGAAGCAGTAAAATAGAGCCCGTGGCTGACACAGCAAAGCAAGAAAAGACTTTAAACGAGGGGGAATTCAATACTCTGGAAAGCTTGCCTCCGAAAGGACACTTCTTCTTTCACCTGATTAGTTTATGCATGTCTTCTGAAGGCCACTGTGGCCTTTATTTATCTAAAACAATTTTTTTACCTTATATACAAATGAGTGTCCCTGAAGAACAGAATAGAAATAGGACCCAAAGTATATTCTAAAATCTAATTTTAAAACTTTTCAGAAATAAAAGAGGACTTTATCTAAACATTAAAAGGGTGCATCATGCCCCTACCCCCAAAATGACAAAAAAAAAAATGAACATTAAGATAGATCCTAGGGCAACTGACATCTCCAATCAGAGCAGGACCTTGGTGAACTCACTCTCCCACAAAAGCAATGAAAATACAGGCAGAGCAACTAAGAACAATCATTTCAGAACCCTAAAAATTAACCAAAGCCATAGATTGAACTGCAAATCATCCATCCAAGAGGAACTATTGAACTTAGGTAAGACAGTAGGGTCTGTGACATTTTAACAGGGGCTATTCTCACCCCTCCTCCATCCCAAGCTCAGTGACTCACCCTACAGAACCCTATGAAAAGATAAAAGGGCGTCTTTAGGCTGAACTTAAACGATACTAGACAATAACTCCAATCCACACAGAGCAATAACAAGCACCCGTAAAGGTAACTACGCAAGTACATATAAAAAAAGTACAAATATATTTTTGTTTATAACCCCTCTATTCTTATATCTGCTTGTAAACACAACTGCATAAAGCAAGAATTCCTGTCCAGTTATTCTTTTAATAAGCAAGATATACATTTTTATTCTGTGAAGGGACTAAATTTTGGGAGTTTACTTGTTACTGCAGCACAACCTACCCTAATACAGAAATTATTACCTTGAAATAGTGTACAAATGTAATAAAACCTAAAATAGTTGTCATTGGCTTAGTGGCTGTGGAGCAAGTGAGGAGCAAGGGAACATCTTGCAGGCTGGAAAGATGGAGACCCAAGTTATGCAGCATTAAATTATCTGGTAAAAGTGTCCTCTTCAGGGACTCAGATGACCTACCGACAGCTACTGAGCCTATGACTCTGGAGAAAAAACTCGGGAAAGAAAAAAAGAAAGAATGTATGTGCACATTGACTGTTCCCGGTTGCATTTAGCAAAAAATAATTGAATGATTTCAAAGCAGAACACCAGGGCCCTGAATGGCCTCAGCATGGCGTAGCTGATTCACCAGCCTAAATGCCTGCTTCTTACTTGGAAATAAATTGCAATAGAAATAAATTAATTTCTATTGCGTTGTTACTAAAATGGGGGATCCATTTGCTACTGCGGCTTAGCCTACCCTAGTTAACACAAGAAACAATGAAAATAAATTAAGCATTGAGCTCAAGGAAAAGAATAACAACTACAAACCCAAGGAAAGCAGATGGAAAATAGTAATGAGTATAAATGCAGAGATGAATCATTAGGAAAAAGAAAAACAATAGAACTAATAAATAAATACAAAACCACAAAAGTTTTGTTAGGGGAAGGGCAATAAAATAGATAAATCAGTAGCTCATCTGAACAGAAGCAAAGGTAGAAAGCATACATAGGCAAAAAGAGATGAAAAGGAGAAAACAATAGAAAAGAAAGAAATTTAAATAATCCTAAGGGAATACTTTGCTACAGAGTAGGTAAATAAATGTGGGAACCTAGGTGAAATGGGTAATTATCTAGAAAAGTTAAATTACCAAATCTCACCCCAGAAGAGAGAAAATCTAAAGCAAACAATGACCTTATGGAAGAAATAGAGAATATTATAAAAATGGTACACACTCAAGAAGCACTAGAGCCAAACTCTTGCAAAGCAGATTTGTACATAAACTTTTATAATTCCAGTGTAATTTAAACTGTTTCAGAACACTGAAAAAGAAGAAAGGCATTTCCAAATCCTTTACATGAAGATAACATAACGTACATTCCAAAAATCAAATAAAACGTCATAACTATACCCAATCATGAGTATGAATATTCATGCAAAAATCCAAATTAAGTATTAGCAAAGTGAATGCAGCAACACATAAAAACCAAAGGGAGATTCCTTCCAGGAATACAAAGATGATTCATCACTGAAAGGGTACCCATTAAAGGAGATAAATTTAGGATGTCCATTATCAAAATCCTTATTTCATGTGGTCTGGGAACACTGGTCAAAGTATTAGAGAAGATATCCACATGACGAAAACCTTAAAGAGCTATCAAAGGACACAAGCAAACGAAAATACTAAACAAATGGAAGGGCACAGAAAGTTGTGTGCCTGGAAGAGTCAATGTTACAAAGCCTTGGTGAATTAGTTTGCAACACCTAACATAATCCCAATTTAGGAAACCCAAAAGAACAAACTAAAAATACACGCCACAACAGGGATGAATCTTAACGAATACAAGCTTATTGAGCACCATAAACTCAGAAGAGTGCATACAATATGATTCCATTTCTATAAAATTTGAAGAGAGGGAAACCTAATTTATGATGTCAGGACAGTCCTGGAAGGAAGAGCAAGGAGTTCCCGGGTTTCTACTGGTGCTCTGTTTCTGGATCTGGGAGCTGCTTACACATATGATGTTAGTTTGTGTCCCGTAGAGATAAGTAAGAAGAATTGCCAGGAAAATTCTGGAAACGAATATTAGTGAGGAAGATTAGCCCTAACCAATACTATAATATTGTGTTCCTAGGGCACAAGTAGACAGAAATGTCAGTGAGCTAGAAGGATGGAGGGGGGTTGGGGGGGAACACTAAACAAAAACTTATGGAAAATCATTTTTAAGAATTAAGGGAATCTTTTCTACTATGACCTGGAATCCATAAAGGAAAAGATTCAACTACATAGAAGTGAAAAGAAAAAGAAAAGGAAACATCTTCATTAAAAAAAAAAATCACAGATAAACCATAATGGAAAAGAATATTAAAAAATTGCATGTATATGTATAACTGAATCACTTTTCTGTACAACAGAAATGAACACAACATTGTAAATCAACTATACTTCAGTTAAATAAATAAATAAAAATAAAGTGTTCAACAACAGCAAAAAAAAAAAAAATCACACAAAGAGAAAAAATCTAGACACACCAGTAAAAATATGTGCACCTCATATTTAAGTCATATAGACAAGTCATTTAATACACACAGACCTCCTGAAAATCAACAAGAAATAAGACAAGACCAACCAAAAATGGACAAAGGGAAAGAACAGACAGTTCACAGAAAAGTTAATTCAAATGACTCAAATGTCTGAAAAGATGTCAGTCTCAGTCACAGTAAGAAAATATTTTTTAAAATATGGCTGCAAAAATAATTAGAACACACACACATAGCAGATTTTCTAGCTTCTTTCTAGATGGATTCTAAACATGGAAAATATTAAAAGATGGCGACAACTAGTCAAGGGAATAATAAACTGCTAAAAGAATATAGTTTCACTTGAAAAAGCAGACTTAGAATCCATCAAAGAAGGAAAACTAAGGTGTCCAGTACCAAACCTAATATTAAGGAAAATCAACATCCAGTATAAGTGGAAGCTGGGGCTCAGATTCTACCTGTTGAATATACCATAATTGTTAATATTTTTTTAAGATGTTAAATTTCTAATCTTTGAGAGGCTGCATTTGTTGTTGTTGTTTTTTTAGTGGTATTCTTACTGTTATTATAGAAAACCAGTTTGCCCAAGAGCATTATTAGAAAAGAAAATCCTCCCTGAAATAGATACTCCCTGGAGGATTTCCCTCACTGAACCCTCAACTCTATCAAGTGACTTGAGAAAAGATTAGGAAGACTTCAAATAATCCTGTGCGTAGCAACCACAAAACAATACTTGACAGTTACAGGACACATTTCAGTTTTCAAAGTACTTCACATTCATCAGCTCCTTCAGGTTAATAAAACCAACCTAAAAGGTAACAAAAACACCCAGAAAATCAGGAAGTTCACATGATGACGCAGATGCTGTGGCTTTGGGCCCTGGAAATTCTTGCAGAAATTAAAACTAACACTGAGGCAGGAGAAATCGTGGCAGCAGGAATGGATGGAAGCAGGGTGCTTATAACTGGTATGTTCCACCTTTATGTTTAAAGGAAGAAAAGGTCAGCTGGGTTGATTTAAGATTTCTGAAGAAATTTCAGCAGAGATTTAAAAAGACTTAGAGAAAGAGATTACTTCATCAAAGAACCTTGAACCATGTAGATCAGTGCTGAATTAGCATATGCTGAAAGCAGTAGTTAAGAAAAAAAATTCTTGGATTTATTTAGTGTTTTTCTTCTAAGAATTTCAAAAGAGCTGTTTAATTTTGTTATCATTAATTCTCATGGTACTCCTTGTATTCTTAAGTGAGTATGTTAATATTCCTCTAATTTTATATGTAGATTAAAAAATTGGGCTGTTGAAACCAAAGCTCAAGGTCTCTAAAAAGGTCAGTGGTGTAAATTTGTTATGTGTCTCAGTCTATTTTAGGAAGGTTAGACCCCCAAGATAGATCTGATGTGCAGGAAACCATCATTTCCATAGAATGAATACCATAAAAGAGCACAACAGAGTAAATTTGTTCAGAGTAGAAAAGTCAGCTCACAAAAACAGACCCATGAGTCTGTGAGCCATGAGTCCAAGAATTAGACATTCTGATCAAGAACATGAACTTACTGTATGTTTTGTAATGTAACTAGCAAGCTGATGGCACTAAATAAAAATGAAACATAGCAAGTATAAACCCATTAGCCTATGGTTTATTCACTACAATCTTAGGAGGATGAGTTGCTCTTTTTTTTTTAATCATCTTTGTCCTCTGTTTAACATTTCTAGCAGTTTATGAAGAATTAGTCATTATATTTGAAGAGTCTAGTAAATTACAAATAAAAGAAAGCTAATTCTGATAGGACAGAATGTACAAAAATGGCAACTCAGAGTGGAATGGCAACCTTCCTATCTCAGGTCCAAGGTCATGAGCTTTGTAGCTTTCCTTTAGAAGGGGTATCGTAAAGAGTTTTAAAAAGACCTTGGCTTTCTGAAACCACTCAGGTTTTTACATTGTTATATTATTCAGTGAAGTAGTTCATTGTGCATCTGAGTAGCCCTGACTGGAATCTGTAACTTTAAGCGTGGACAGGCAAGGGGCCAGTCCTGTCCAGTGATTAAAGTTACAGAAATTCTAAAAATCATGATGACTCTGTCCAAAGCTGAAAGCCAGCTGAAACTTTGGGAATAAACAGCAACCGGACACACAGACTGAATTCAAAGCTTCAGCACTTAGAGAACATGCCAATAAGTGTTAACTTATTATAATTGATGAATCATCATCGTCATTGTCATCATTATTATTATTCATTTAACCCCACATCTTTAAACTCATGAAAAGGAAGCCAGAGAACCAGATTATAGCACAGGGAACCATGTGCAATATCCTGTGATAAACCATAACGAAAAAGAATATATATAACTGAATCACTTTGCTGTCCAGTAGAAATTAACACAACATTGTAAATCAACTGTACTTCAATAAAAAATAAAGTAGTCTAAGTAAAAAACAAAACAACAGCAACAAAAAGTACTCCATGCTGCCTTTTGCTCACCGCACCCACTTATAACTCCGCAGCTACAACATTGAGGTAATGAGCTGGGCCTTACCCTGACAACGGGAAAGTCAAAGTACATTGTGACCTCCTTTGTGGTATTTGCTCACTTAATCTTTCTCCAGATAATTGCTTGTCCAATCCTTTCTCTCCTTCAAGTCTTTGCTCAAATCTCTCCTTCTCAACGAGGCCATCCTGTCTACTCTGTTGACCACCACAAAATGCCCCAGTTCACTCCACCCTCGCCCCCATTCCTGATGCATATTTTCTTGCTTTCCTTTTTATTTTTACACAGTATTTATCAAATTCTAATATGCAATGTAATTTGCATATTTATTCTATTTCCCACCTACTGCCTTTAAAATACAAGTTCCATGATAAAAGAGAACTTTCTTTGTTTTGTTCACCTTAATATCCCAAGTACCTAGATTACTGCCTGACACTCAAAAAACAAAAAAAAAGATGAACCTAGTTTTTGTATATATTCTGTTCTATTACCTTTGCAAACTATCTCTATTATTACTTGGCTTTCTTGTGGCATGGTCCATGATGAATGAATATCAAGTTGGGCTTCCCTGGTGGTGCAGTGGTTGAGAGTCCGCCTGCAGATGCAGGGGATGCGGGTTCGTGCCCTGGTCCAGGAGGATCCCACATGCCGCGGAGCGGCCAGGCCCATGGGCCATGGCCACTGAGCCCGCGCCTCTGGAGCCTGTGCTCCGCAATGGGAGAGGCCACAACAGTGAGAGGCCCGCGTACCGCCAAAAAAAAAAAAAAAGCATTATGTTTTATGATGTCATATGCCCAAGACCCTTGGAAATTACCATCCCAACTTTTAATTCTGAACACCCTGTGAAAATTTTAGAATTTTTCTGGCAGGTGAAGTTGATCTTGGATGGGAAAATATACCAAATGGAAGCCAAAAAAAAAAAGGATAAACATGCTTTCTGTTGAATTTTCCATTCGAATGGCTCCTCTATGAATAGTAATGAATATTAAAATAACACAAGCTAACATTTATTAGCATTAATTCAGTGCTATGCTTTAATATACTAGCTCAATGAATCTTCAGAACAATACCATGGGGCAGATACTGTTCTACCATTTTGCAGAGACAGTGGAAAAACATTTAAAGTCATGTAACAAGTAATGACAAAGTCAAGATTGGAACCCAGGGCTGTCTGCAGACTCTTGCGGTTATACCAAATTATACCACATTGGTGAAACACCACACACACACACACACACACACACACACACACACTCGATTTCCCAAATATAATCCAAGGTAAATAATTCATGATGGCTGGCATTTCCAAAGTTCCAGGGCAACAATCAAAATGCTTTTTGTCTTAAAAAGTTTGAGCAATTCCATTGAACTGTTAATCTTCCTAATATACTGTTTTACACCTAGAAGTATGAAGGTCTGATAAAAGTAACTAAAAATTCGAGAACCATCTTTTTATCCGGAAGATTGTTCCATGTCTTAAAGAATTTACACATAGCTCTTGAGGGAATATTTTTCCTCACCCCTCTCTCTCACCCCTCCAGGGTTTCTCATCTCTCCTCATGTCCAGACACCCCGCTCATTTTTTAAGTCCTTTCTAATCCAGCTTCCTTTCTCAGCTTTTCTCCAGAAAATATTCTTTCCTGTCGTTGAGTCATGACAATAGCCTGTGAACACCAAAATCCTTGTCCTTTCTTCCTTATGCTTTCTTCTTCATCCTCTTACGATCCTGTCTTTACCATCCACTTGTTTACCCCACCAACCCTGAAAGTTCTCTCTCCTCTGTTACACCATCTCACCGTGAGGGTGACCATCCTGGGATTTTAGCCCTGAGTGGCCTGTGTCGGGAACCTGGGACAGTTGGTCACTTTGTACGTCACCCTCTTTCTCACAGGTCCCCACTGCCTTTCAACTGCTCTACTGTTCCACACAGTCCAAGCAGTATGTCCCTCTCACATTGCTATTTCGTCCTATTTGTTAATCTTGACTCTCTAAGATCCTGGATGGCAAGGGCAGCTCTAGATTAATTTTCCCCATCTCCACTTTCTTACTCTTTATTTTTTTCACTATAAATTGTCTCCCTGCGCACAACTAAAGCTGATTTTTTAAAAAACTTTATTTTTATTTATTTATTTTTGGCTGCATTGGGTCTTCATTGCTGCACGCGGGCTTTCTCTAGTTGCGGGGAGCGGGGGCTACTCTTCGTTGCGGTGCGTGGGCTTCTCATTGCAGTGGCTTCTCTTGTTGGGGAGCACGGGCTCTAGGTGCTTGGGCTTCATTAGTTGTGGCATGCAGGCTCAGTAGTTGTAGCACACGGGCTTAGTTGCTCCGTGGCGTATGGGATCTCCCCAGACCAGGGCTCGAACCAGTGTTCCCTACATTGGCAGGCGGATTCTTAACCACTGCGTCACCAGGGAAGTCCCCACAACTTTTTTCTTTGAAGAGAGCAAATCCATATGGCCATTCCCTCTGTTTTCACTAACACCAACCTGTTACCCTCTTTGTCTGATTCTTCAAAGTCTTCCCCCTTGGTTCTTATTTTTATCAACTTCTATTTAAATGTATTTGTCACTCCAGTTCTGTCTTCACACTCTGTTCTTCTTTTGTGACTATCTTCCTGGTGGAATGAGCAGGGCCAGACAGAGTGGGCGTGGCTACAGCGCTCACCTCTGAGTAGCACAGGACACCTATGCTACTTCCCCAGCTGTAAGATTCAGACGGTTAAAAAAAACAGATGTGAAAGTAACAAATGATGAATTTTAGGAAGGATCAAGCACAGACAGACTCCCTGCCAGGACAGTTTCCTGCTCAGAGGTCCCAAATGGGGAAAAGGTCTCAGGGGATCGTACTGCTGGAGGTTCAAGGGGGGTCCACAGGATGAGTCTCTGAATCGTGGTGTGGAGAGTGATAACCACTTGGTACCCCTCTTTGTATCAGGTGTGTGAGTCAAGCAAGGGATCAAGTTTAGCTAATTTAGAAGGCCCTGAGGACGGATCCCTCTGGAACTTGAGAGGCTTGAGGTCCTGGAAGGCAGCAGAGAGTCCGTGAAGGGCAGGAAGAGTCTGCCAGGGTAGATGTCTGCCAGGTGTGGACAGGGCTTCTAACACAGAAGCACACACTGGGTCCCCCTGCTCTCTATGTGGCCCGAATAGTTCATGTCAAGTGTTTGACATTGGCTTAGAGAATTACTTCCAAAACTCCGTTCCCACCATAAATGCTCTCCTTTCTGATCTCCTGATTCTCTGACATTCCTACTCTATAACTAGTTGTCCCCAAATCATCCCAAATACAACATGACCAAAAAAAAAGCCTTCTCCCTAAACTATTCCCTGGGTCATTTAACATCATTACCATCCACCTAATTGCTTAAGCTAGAAACCTGGGTGGGGTTATCTTGAACATTTCCCACAAACCCTTATCCACAATTCTAGAACCCAAAAAGCTCTGAAAACCAAAACTCATCTTGTAAGGTGGCCCCAAAACTCATGTGGTAACAAAACTTGCAACCTGGGGCTATCTGTGGCCAACCATACATGTAAATACTAGAAAAACAAAATAATTAGAAACTAGGTTTGCTAAAGGGGCTGATCCGAGGAACTGCTTGCTCTCTTCATTGGAAAGGGTATTAATAATAAGAGCTAATATTTGTTTCTCAGTGTAATTATCCATTCCCAGCCTCATTCCCCAAATGATTTGAGGGGGGCTTAAAAAGTTAAATGCACAGCATCTGCACCAAAGATACCCTGATAAATAACACCTAGTTTACTGCCTTAATGGCCTGTCACTGACACCCTGATGCGGTGATACTGTTAGATCATTACACACAGGGTGACCAGCTCATCCTGGCAGCTTTTTTTTTTAAACTGAAGTATGATTTACAATGATGTGTTAGTTTCAGGTGTGCAGCCAAGTGAGCTATATATATATATGTTTTCATATATATATATATGTATACATTCCCTTTCAGACTCTCTTACAGGCAATCACAAATACTGAGTACAGTTCTCTGTGCTACACAGTAGGTCCCTGCTGGTTATCTACTTCACATATAGCAATGTGTATATACCAATCCCAAGCTCCCAGTCTATCCCTCCTCCCTACCACCACCCCAGGCAACCACAAGTTTGTCTTCTATGTCTATGTGTCTATTTCTGTTTTATATATTAATTCATTTGTATCTCTTTTTTTTTTTAAGATTCCACTTACAAGTGATATCATGTGGTATTTGTCTTTCTCTCTCTGGCTTGCTTCACGTAATATGATGTTTCCTAGGTCCATCCATGTTGCTGCATATGGTATTATTGCATTCTTTTTTGTGGCTAATATCCCATTGTATATATATACCACAATAAGAGCTAATATTTATTGAGAACTTACTACGTGCTAAGCACCTTCGCAAGCCTTTCCATCTATTAATTTATTTAGTCTTCCCAGCCAGCCTATGAGGCAGGTACTATTTCATATAATTCCCATTTTACAGATGAGAAAACTGAGCCACAGAGAAGTAACTTGTTCAAGGTCACACAGTCAATAAATGGTACAATTTGAAAGACTGAAAGAAAACTGCAAAGGCAATGACTTTCTTATCATGCAATTCAATGTTATTATATGTCCTATCTTTATAAAAGTGAAATAGTGTCTCTGTTCTCTGGTAGTAAAGGACCCACACTTCAGGAAACGCTGGCCTCCTACAGGACACTCTCATTTCTTTAGGATTTTTACAGTTGCACTCTCTTCTACCTTTGTAGCCTCACCTCCTGCCACAGGAAACTCTCGACCTCTAGCAGTTCACTGAGCCCACTGTTTATTTGTACTCACATGCCTTTGCTCACACTGCCTGGAATTCCCTTTTTCTTTTTTTCTATTAATCCTAGTCATACGCAGCTCAAATGACACTCAGCAAAGCATCCCCCAGAGAACCCAGGCATAATGGATCGTTCCTTTGCCTTGAGCCCAGGACACTTGGCTTATTCTTTTGTCCTGGCACTTACTTATTCTCTCTTACTCTCTAGATCTGGGGCTTTGTAACCTCCAATCCTTAGCCTAGTCTCTTACACCTAGAGACTAGGCTAGAGTAAGTGCTAAATAAATATCAATTAAATTAGATGTATTCACACCTGGAAGGTTTTGTCCAACATCTCCATCAATATAGAGAAGAGATCCACGGGTGTGTGGATATCGTGGCCTGTCGTGATTGTAGCAGGAACTGTAAATAGGGGTAGCATGGAGGGATAACAGGGTGGAGAGGGAAAGGCCCTGTGACACTGGGCTGTGCACTGCTGCTTTCGGCCGCAGAGGAAGAGAGGCTGGCTACATCTCACAGTGCAGTCTGTTTCAGAACTAATTATGGTACTCCCTTCCACTGACCTCATCACCAGTAAACCCTCAAAGATGAAGGTTTTTCTAAATTAATGAATGCAAAAATTACAGAGAAGAAAACATGTTCATACAAGAAAATCCCAAAGTTCCTTCCTATCCCTAGACCTGAAACTGTCCTAGCCTCCAAGCATAAAAGCTTCACTTTCTGACATTGTCAGAAGGCGATCGATCGCTACCCAGAGCAAATGGAGGAGGGTGGAGGCCCTGCTTCCCAGGATGTTGACGTACACCCGGTAAACGAAGAGTCAGCACATCGGCGAGGACTTAACTTTCTGTGAACAGATTCTCTTGCTTTATTCGCCTTCCCTAGGGAATATGTAAGGCCAGGGGCTCGAGCACTCAGTGGTTGCCAGTGCCTTCTACACCCGAACCTATGGGTTCACAGGTCCTTTCCCTTTTGAGCAGACAGTAAAGACAAACGCGGGATTATCTGTCACCAAGGATGAGCTCCCCGCCGACCCGCGGCTCACTGGCCGGTGCTCCGTCACCCCTCAGTCCTGGGCTGCACGCCGCCCAGTGAGCGGTCCGCAGCCGCTCTCCATCTGTTCTGGACCTGTCCCGGGGCGCACCGCGACGCTCAGCCCACTCTCCGTCCCGCCTAAGACACCAGATCCTCTTCACCCGCTGCCACCGGCTTCCAGAGAAGAGTGGAGAATAGTAGTCTCCAAGCCTGACCTTGGGCTTAATTTCAATTTCCCCGAAACCTCTCGCAGCCCTGGGCTGACTCCGCCTCCCGGGACACAAGGGCGCGGCACACCCAAAGCCGCATAGCGCGAGCCTCGAGGGCTGCCTGAGGCCCTGGGGGCGGGGCGGGCCGGGTGCGGTGGGCGGGCCCTGGGGGCGGAGTGGGCGCAGGTGAGGTGGGCTGTCCCTGGAGGCGGGGCGGCCCCTGGGGGAGGGGCGATGCGGGGCGGGCCCAGAGGGGGCGAGCGCAGGCGGTGTCTGGCCCAGGGGGCGGGGCGGGCCCAGGGGGAGGGGCGAGGCGGAGCGGACCCGGAGGGGACGGGCGCAGACTGTGTCTGGCCCAGGGGGCGGGGCCGGGGCGGACCCTGGGGGCGGGCTCAGGCGGCGGCTAGGCCGAGCGTACTGCAGGCCGTCCGTAGGCCCAGCGCGCCACCATGGAGCGACAGCCCCGGCGGCCGCTGGGACCGCTGCAGCAGCAGAGGCATCCGAGGAGGAACGGGGGCTGAAGCCGTGGCCTCCGGGTAGTGGGCCCGTGAACACCCGCCGTCCCCGAGACTCCTCCTCCCTGCCTTCCCGGGCGCAGGCGGTGACCCTGCCGGACGATGCGCGTCCCCGGCCGCCCCCGGGGCTGAGCCCGCCGCCCCGCGCTCGGCCCTCGCCCTCGCCGTCGCCCTCCATGGCCTTGCCGGGTGCCGAGGTCGCGGCTGACAGGCCGGGGTCGCCGGCGCCGGGCGCCCCCGCCGGCTCCGCGTCGTCGTCGTCCGCCTCCTCCGGCGGCTCGGGCTCGGCCTCGGCCTCGGCGGGAGCAGGGCTGTGGGCCGCGCTGTACGACTACGAGGCGCGCGGCGAGGACGAGCTGAGCCTGCGACGCGGCCAGCTGGTGGAGGTGCTGTCCCAGGACGCCGCCGTGTCGGGCGACGAGGGCTGGTGGGCCGGCCAGGTGCAGCGGCGCCTCGGCATCTTCCCCGCCAACTACGTGGCGCCGTGCCGCCCGGCCACCCGCCCCGCGCCGCCGCCCGCCCGGCCGCCGCCGCCGCGGCCCGGCTCGCCTGTGCACGTCGACTTCGAGAGGCTGGAGCTCCAGGAGCTCATCGGCGCTGGGGGCTTTGGGCAGGTGTACCGCGCCACCTGGCAGGGCCAGGAGGTGGCGGTGAAGGCGGCGCGCCGGGACCCGGACCAGGACGCGGCGGCGGCGGCCGAGAGCGTGCGGCGCGAGGCCCGGCTCTTCGCCATGCTGCGGCACCCCAATATCATCGAGCTGCGCGGCGTGTGCCTGCGGCAGCCGCACCTCTGCCTGGTGCTCGAGTTCGCCCGCGGCGGAGCGCTCAACCGCGCGCTGGCCGCCGCCAACGCCGCCCCGGACCCCCGCGCGCCCGGGCCGCGCCGCGCGCGCCGCATCCCCCCGCACGTGCTGGTCAACTGGGCGGTGCAGATCGCGCGGGGCATGCTCTACCTGCACGAGGAGGCCGTCGTGCCCATCCTGCACCGGGACCTCAAGTCCAGCAACAGTAAGTAAGGGCGGGTGGGGTGGGGGGAGTGGAGGGGGAGCGGAGGACGCAACCGCGCCCAGCGCAGCCCACCTCGGTGCGGGCGCTGGGCGGGCTCCGCGTGGCCAGGTGCTCGGGGGAAGGAGGCGGGGCTCGGCCTCCCGACGCCGGCAGCCCCTCCTAAGCCGGCCTTCCGGGGCTCAGAGGGCCCTCTGGACCCTGGTTACCTGCTTTGGGGCAGGTGATACACTTACCTTGCCGGGTTTCTTTCAGGTGCCTTTTTTAGAAAGGCAGATCAGACTTGCTTGCCGAAGACACAGTTGTAAAATATCGGGGCTTTCTGGAAACCTCACGGTGCTGTTTGGCCTTTGGGTACAATAAGTGGTTCATTTGGATAGAACTTTGCAAACCGAGGCCGTCCTCGGGAACCCATGGCCCCCCGTCTTGCCTAGTGGCCTACATCAAACTGCCCTTCGCTTCAGCTTTACAAGCACTGTGTTGAGGTCTCTCCTTTCCCGCTTTAAATATGGCTTCGTGTCCTTTGACGTTAACAAAGAGTTTTCATTCAAATGTCTCTGCCCATGAAGTAGGTTTTCATTATTGGTTCGGTGGCTTGAGTGTTGGTGAATAGTCTTCAGACCCAGAAACACCATTTGTGCCATCATGCACTTTGGGGTGGATTTCAGAGCAAGTTCATTGTCCTTGTGCAGGTACTTGAAATCCTGAAGACCTGGCCTGTATCATTCACTTTGTTTATAAATCAGGGTGCATTTTCCAGATGTCAGTAAGGAACTGACAAATGAACTAAACGCAAATCCTATTAAGTTTCATCGTATAAAAGATATAATAGCGTTAGCTGCTTAAAGTTTGTTCTTCAGTATTGCAGATCACTTCACATTCTGAGTGTCCTGCCCATGGATCCCATAAGCCTCTCTCCCCAGTGAAGTCCTGTGAGCCTTTGTCTGCCGGAGGCTTGCTGTAGAACCGGGTATTTTAAGGACAGCAGGAGCATTCCGCTTGCTCTGGTTGTTCGCAGTTGCCACAGTTCTGTGATAGACATGGAACCCGGCCTTTTACAGACCTACTCTGTTTCAGGACATCGAATCACCAACACAGGGACTTCTCTGGTGGTGTAGTGGTTAAGACTCCGAGCTTCCACTGCAGGGGGCACGGGTTCAATCCCTGGTCCTGGTCCAGGAACTAAGATCCCACATGACCTGGGGCGCAGCCAAAACAAAAACAAAAAAAATCACCAACACAGGCAAACTCTTTGGGTTGGACTCGTCCTTAGATGGAAGAATTAAAGGGTCTGTAACTATTACTTTTGCATTATGCTTAGGCTGTTTCATAGTAATGCTTGAGGTCCATGTGACCTGTTCACAAAGAAGAGCAAGTTTGCTAGTGTTTGTAAAAGCATAAGGAGGCTAGATTAATCCATGTTCCGACGTAGAAGTGAAAAACTTTAAAAGGACTAATACTGTTAAATAGTGAAAAGAAATAATATGACCCTGGAATAATAACGTGGTTAAATAGTTTTTATTGACACCAGAAAAACTTGTAGGGTGGAACGAGTAGACTACTGTGTCTCTGGGAGATATTATGTAATCTGAAGGTGATTATATGCTGCAACTTCGTTTTCGAAAGACTTTTCACCCTCAGAATAAGTTGCCAAACTTCCTGGAGCATTTTAATTTCTGTAATTGTCAGGCAGGGTTGCCTTTGCACTTGAAGTATCGTACTTTTTAAAAAGACTTAATTGGCTAGGTCACTCCCCTAGCCAAATGTTTGTTACGATATGACCACTTTTATAGTTTTTTGATTTCTACAACATAGCATTTTGAATGGGGCCTAAAAGGTGCAGATCACAGCATCTAGACATTGCCTTATCTTGGATCTGGCGTTATTTATTCAGTGAATAAATGCAGATACTTTGGGACCCTCTTATGATATATGAAGCCATAACTTCTTTTATTTTAATTTTTTAAAATTAATTAATTTGTTTAGTTAGTTTTGGCGTCGGGTCTTCGTTGCTGCGCGCGGGCTTTCTCTAGTTACAGCGAGCAAGAGCCACTCTTCGTTGTGGTGCGCGGGCTTCTGATTGCGGTGGCTTCTCTTGTTGTGGAGCACAGGCTCTAGGCGTGCGGGCTTCAGTAGTTGTGGCACAGCGGGCTCTAGAGCCCAGGCTCAGTAGTTGTGGCACACGGGCTTAGATGCTCTGCGGCATGTGGGATCTTCCCAGACCAGGGCTCGAACCCGTGTCCCCTGCATTGGCAGGTGGATTATTAACCACGGTGCCACCAGGGAAGACCTGAAGCCATAACTTCTTGTTCAGACTGTTTGAGTACAGCCGAGACTCTATTACAGTGTATTTTGTTTGACTTCATTGGTTATTTGCTAATGGTGGTAGTGAGTTAATGATAATGTAAACAAGGTTTTAAAAATCAATATTGAATTTTAGTTTTATTCTTTAGTCTACTCCTGTAACAAAGAGCCAGTATAGGACTACTTGGACCCGAGCTAGTAGAAATTATTGTTTAAAGCAAATGTTTAAAGTTATCAAAGTAAGATATGGCTCTCAATATGTTTTCTTTTATCTTTTCTCGTTGGTCTTTTTTTTTCTGTCATATAGTCTGAGACAGTGTTTATGTTGAAATAAAAGCTGATCTTGTGATGGTACAAACAACTTTGTCCCTTCTCTAACAGCAAAAGATTGAAAGTTGAGCCACATTAGCAAGTTTTAAGCATCATTTATGCCGTTTAAATATGCTAGGCCCTGTCACTCCCAGATGCAAAGTAAATAGAAAACGCTTTGCTAAATCTGTATATCACAACTAGAGAGCCAGACAGAGCAACCTTGAGTTACTGTGAAAAGGGCCAGTTTTATATGCACTCAGAGCAGAGAAAAATCATCATGAGCTGGAACTCATTTATTCAACAGATTTTGAGGGCCCACCCTGTACCAGGCACTTCTGGGCCCCGGGACACAAGTGGCAAAGCAGATGGCAAACAGTGTCCCCTCCAGCACAGGGCTTAGTCTGATAGGGAAGCTGGATGGCAGTCATGAAAATATCAGGAAGTGCTGTAGAGAAAAGAAAGCATGGTGACGGGTGGAGAGCGAAGGGCAGAAGGATGATGTCTGTGTCTCCAAGATTACCCTGGCCGCTCTGGTGAATGAACTAGTAATTGGCCTGAGTGAAGGCTGGGGAGGTTCTCCAGGCCAGAGAAGACACTGACTTGACTGAGGGCGGTAGCAATGGAAGTGGTTTTCAGGGAAGTTACCAGGACGGAGTGAAAAGAAAATGGTACAGTATGTGAATTGCTGAGGGGGTTTGAATTATTAGAATTTAGTCCTAAGTGTTTTGTTTATTCTGGTGTAGTTCAGGACTGAAAGAAAATTGCATGGCATGATTTATGGTTCCTTTCTTACTAATGTTGCTTACTGTGTTCTACCTTTTTTTTTTTTTAAAGCAGAAAATAAACGTTCCATGACAAACTGAGCCAGAGACTTTGGTAGCTGCTTATTTGTGTACTTTTTATTTGTGATTAAGCATCTTTTTATCCCGATTTTTTTTTTAGCCCTCTGAGAGTAATTATTATCTATATAATTATCTACAAGGACATCTACAGTCTATAAATAGACATCGTTATACTTATTATGAAATGCAATTTAGAGCTTTTGCTAGAACAAACTACAAAAGGAATCTAAATTCTGTTTTAGCTTCTCTCATTAGGGCAGTGTTAATAAAGGAACTATTTGAGAAGATTATAGCCAACGTGATCTCCAGATAAGGTGCTTAAAAAGCTCCTAAGAGTGATCCGGAGGAGCTATTAATTACGCTACTATCAGTTAAGAGAAATGCGTCTTCTCCCTTCTCCTGTCTGTGCAGCTTCATACCACAGCCTCTTCCTATTCCAAGGGTCCAGGGAGATCAGTCCAGAGAGCGCAGTGGTGACAGAGAGCTAATCAGCTTGTGAAACAGAATTGGCTAAAGATGTATTCTTGAAAGAAGAGCAAGCAGAGCAGGTCACCGCATCTTCCCCTACCATTTTTATGCTTGCATATTAAAAAATAAATAGTCCACTTTTTATTTCTTATAGTTGAAAGGAGGGGCAATAATTTAGTGCTGGGTTATGCTCGCTTTCACTGTGCATCTCTGATCACTTTGTAGTCACTGTCAAGTGCATTAAAGTATGGGAATGGAAAGAGGAGAGGGGAAATCTCCATCATTTCAGAAGGCCGTCTGTAATTCCTGCTTTCCCACGCTAGCCTGTGAGGGTTGAACTTTTCCAGAATAGTGCAGCACCGGAAGGAGCCTTGGCTTTGAAGTCAGACCTGGGTTTGAATATTGGTGTCTTCCTCTACAAGCTGTGTGACCTTGGGCAAGTGATACAACCTCCTTGAGCCTGAAAGTCTTGACTGCTGATACTGCAGGGAAAATCTGTTTAATATTTTTTTATCCCTTCCTAGGCAATTGGGTAGATTCCGCATGAAAGTAGGTGGCTTTTTTAGGGGACAGTTAGGAGTCAGGTGTGGCTAGAAAGAAAGCAAGACGGGCTTTTGTTGGGAAGGAGACAGGCGTTTAACAAGTGGCCAGACAACATGGCCTTGAATGCCACACTGAGAGGTGTGGAGTGTCTCACAGCAAAAGCGAGCCATTGACAGTTCTGAGGAGGAAAGTGCTCTGATCTGCTCTAAGACAAACATCTACAAAGAAAAACATATAAGCTTGGGATACTTTGCTTTATGACTGTATCTATCATAGGTTATCAGGGCAGAAATAGAAAATAAAATACTTGGACATTGGTTTGGCATAAATTATTTCTCATTTATGACCAGAGCCTAGTTTTTATAATCACTGTTTGTTTAATGAACGAATTTAGGGCACCAGAGTTAGAAGATAATGACCAGATTTACTATTAACTCCAAATTTCAGTGTGACTGTCTCCAAACCCTCTGTGGTACTTGAAGGGCTCCCAAAAGGTGGAATGAAGGAGTTTTACGGGCCAGAAGAAGGGTTCCTGGTGAGGCTGGGCCAACTGTGCTGGTTTTATTTTGGAGACTGAAACAAATTTGTACAACTGACTCTGAATCAGTATGAATTTAGTTATTTTTAAAAATTCATCTTCTTCAAGTATTGCTTTATCTTTAAGTAAATAATAGTAGTAACAGAAACAATGGCTGACATTTGTTTAATGCTTACTAGATGCTGGGTATTGTCCAAACTTTATCCTCATTTATTCCTCACAGCGACCTTTTGAGGTAGGTACTTTAAGTATCCCCATTTTACAGATGAAGAAACTGAGGCCAGGGATTAATTGACTTGATCAGGGTCACTCCACTTGTCAGAGAATTGAATCCAGGGCCTCTAATCCCAGAACTTGGTTACCAGTTCTCAGATGCTTGTTCTCAGAACCCCAAAGAGCTTTTGTTGATGTGGGTTCTAGCTATTGATATTTACCATATTAGAAATTTAAAATGATAAATCTAAAGGTATTTAATATAAAAGTAACGATAGATCCGTTACATGTTAATGTAGGGGGAAACCCTTATTTTCCAAAACAAATTTAGTGAGGAGAGTGGCATTGCTTTACTCTTTTGAAGCTCACTTTGATGACATAAAGGAAGACAGATGAACATTCACATCTGCTTCTGCATTTAATCTTTCGCCACCTTAGGCCTGCTCCGGGTCCCAGGACCATACTTTGAGAACCCCTAGGCCAGATGGCCCGTTCTGCTGATGGAGAATGGCACTCCAGAGTAGTTGCTCCCACACCTAATGTAGCATCAGAAGCTCCCCATAAACTTCTAAAAATAAAATTCTCTGTCTCACTTTCGGATATTCTGATTTGGTTGCCTTAGTTGGGAACAAGCAATGAATTTTTTTCTAACATTTTATTTTCAAAATCTTGGACTATACAGAGTTGAAGTAGCTTTTAAGTAAACACTTGTGTACTCACCACCTAGATTCTACCATTAATGTTTTACTAAGTTGCTTTAATACAAACCTCACCCTGTGCTTCCATCAATCCATCCTGAGCTTGGGATGCAGCAAGATATTTTTTTAAAAAGCTTTTGGGTGATTCAGGTGCAGAGCCAAGTTTGGAAGCTGCTGTCCAAGGGACCAGATGTGTGGGTCCGTTCTCATGGTTCTCTGGGTTGGTATAGAAATTCCACCATGGCCACACACTGTATCCCACATCCAGTGAACTGTCTGGTGGCATTGGATGGCTGGGTCACAGTAGGCACTAAGTGAGGGTACGGGTGGCTTATTCGGGGCTTGTGTCTCTGGGGAAAGGATTATCCAAGCATTTGTCCCACTGACCTGGGGGGACAAATGGTGCTATTGTGGCATCTAAGATTTGGGCTCTGACTCTACTACTCTCCAGCCATGGGCTCATGGGCCCCGACTTTCTGAATAGGGTGATGTGAGGATCAGTGAGAGAGTATATGCCTGGCATCACCACACTTTCCCCTGCAGGTCCAGATGATAAATGATAAATATGATTGCTTTGCAGACCATCTAGTCTCTTTTGCAACTCTTTAAGTCTCCTATTTGGCCCATAAGATATAGTTTGCTGACCCCTGGTATTTGTCAAAGTATTTAATAAACTGTAAGATGCAACCTAAATGTAAGCTGGTGACTATACGCATTTTTACATATGGTTTGGAAGCTCTCTGAGGGCTTTAAATGTTTCCTGATTTGTGTGTGTGTGAACTCCTTGGTACCTGAAAGTTTTCTACAATTCTTTGTAACCCAAGGACTTTATTATTATTCATTCTGCAAAATATAGTGCCACGTGGTCACACATCTGTTCATCTTGGTTGGGTGTGAGGGTCTTTTAGTTCATCTGGCTCACTTGATCCAGGCCAGCCAGTGGCACAAGGAAACAGGCCTGAGCTTTGTTCCTTTAGGGAGTACTGCCATCTGCACGCTTTGGCAGGTCTACTTGTAACTTGGGTTGATAAATTGAGGGTCAGGGAGAAGGCAGGAGGTACTGAGTTACCAGTTGTAACTGTTTCACTACCAGAGTTCACTACTAGGACATTTTTTTACGCTCTTTGAAAAAGAGCAAATCACTTGCCGTTTGGGGGAAGTATCTTGATTGTATATAGGATGTTTGAGTGATTGTTGGCTTAATTGACTTTCAGGAGTTATTTTGTTTCAGGTTTTCTGCAGATACTGACTCTAACATCAACTACATTACTTTCCGTTTACTAATATGTTAATGGAGCATGTTATGGAAGATTCCTCCCTCATCAGTTTACTTTGTTCCATACCTTGGCAAAATATTGAAAATACTCTGCTGACAGAAATAGAGAGCTAGATTTTCACGCAATGAAATGTAGGATGTTTTCTCATTAAAACTGTGTGTTGTGTGTGTCCATGAAAAGGTTTGTACTGCGGCGTTTGCTTTTGGTGTTAAGAGCAACGTGAAGCTGTGTTTTAGCTGGCCGCGTCTCTCTGGACTTTGCAGAAGTCTCTCTCCTTGTGTTTAGCGAGCTGACTCATTCATTCACATCACAGTTATTTGGTGACCGTGTACTACGTGCCAGGGACGCTCCAGGCTCTGGGTGGTCAGTGGTGAGCAAAGCAGAAGCAAATTCCTCCCCTCGTGGAATTTACATGCCAGCGGGCAACGTGGACATTAAAGCGGAAATGGTGAAAGATGCAGTATGGTGGAGGGTGGTAAGTGCTCAGTAGAAAAACTAAAAGTTGAAAGGAGGGTGAAAATGTTGGGGTGAGGTGTTGACGGCTTAGAGTGTATGGCTAAGGAAGGCCTTCCAGAAAAGGAAGCAACACCTGAAGAAGTGGGAAAGTGGGTCCTCTGGGGAGACAAACCTTCGTAGAGGGAACGGAAATTGCTCCCCAGAGCAGGAGGCCGGTGTGACAGGAGAATCATGAAAGGAGGTCACAGGGCACCAGGGAGTCAGAAGGGGGTCAGACCACGCAGGGTCTTGTCAGCCACTGGAGAGGTTTGGGCTGAGGCCCAGGCTCTGAGTGCCATTGTAGCAGATCACACGGCTGCAGTTTTGAGAACAGATGGAGAACCAGGGTGGAGGCGATCACTTGGGAGTTGGCAGCATGTCTGTGGCGTGAAAGCCCTGAGATTGGCTGAGATTATCTGGGGACTGAGTGCTCATAGGAAAGACCAGAGGTCAGGGACTGAGTCCTGGAGGGTCACCATCAATTAGAGGCCCCGGAGACAGGAAGGAACCAGAAGAAGGAGCAACTAGAAAAGGAGTGAAAACGGGGGAATGTTGTGATGCTGGGGAGCCAGAGAAGGATGTGATTCAGGGAAGAATGATCAGCTGTGTCAGTCACTGCTGATGGATCAATATCCAAATAACTGCTTTGTTGTCATTATTTCTAAAACAGTCTGCACTGTTGAGGGCACAGGTGAGTCGGTTTTCTATAATCAGTAGCTGACTTGACATGGAAAGGCTTATACTAATTCATCTTCTTCCTGCTCATTCTTCTCCTTCCAGTAGTCACTCACTCATGTAACAACTATTTATTGAGTGTATAAAAATGGTAGATGGGGCTTCCCTGGTGGTGCAGTGGTTGAGAGCCCGCCTGCCGATGCAGGGGATGTGGGTTCGTGCCCCGGTCCGGGAGGATCCCACATGCCGCGGAGTGGCTGGGCCCATGAGCCATGGCCGCTGAGCCTCCGCGTCCGGAGCCTGTGCTCCGCAACAGGAGAGGCCACAACAGTGAGAGGCCTGCGTACCGCAAAAAAAAAAAGCAAAAAAAAACCAAAAGGTAGATGCTGTGCAGTAGAAATAAACCAATATTAAACAAATATTAATCGGGTGCAAATTCTTTCCTCCAGTTGCTTACAATTTAGTTAGAGAGGTGAGACCCACAAGTGAGATAAGGCAGTGTTTAAGTGTAGTGATGGGAGTGGCACAGGTTTAAGTGCGTTAGAAATGCAGAGAACTTCTAGTGAGGTTATGAGGAAGGCACCCAGGGGGACATGGTGTTGATATCTACAGGCTCATGTAATATTGGAACAGGGAGACAGTGACAAAGCTGCACATTTTGTTTTCTGTTGTTTGTTTTGTTTTGTTTTTACTAGAAGGAGAAAATGAGATTCCAAAGGCCAATGGACTTGAAGGCAGTCTCACAGTTAGTGCTGCAGTGCAGCGAATCCAGGGCTGGTGCCCGGTTGCTTCCGTGGGAAATGAGGCCAGGTATGGTTTTGCGGAGGATGCAAGGGGAAGGCAGTCCATGCAGCAGGCACCAGGAGCTCAGAGACACTGACACAATGCTGTGTTTCTTAGAAGTGGCTTTTAATACACAGAATCGTAGAGTGTAGGGTTTTTTTCGGAGAGTCCAGGAAGAGCTGAAAAGATCATGGAGACCGAGGTTGAGAAGGGACTTGAAGATCAGGATGAAGGCCTCCAGAGACTGGTGAGCAGATGAGTGGTGTAGGTGCGGGAACAGACGGAAGAAATGTGAGGAAAATCGGTGCTATTTGGTACACTTAGAAAGTTATCATTTTTTTTCCCTGTAAATGAATGGTTGATTGTTTTCAGAGTTGAAATTCACAGGGTAACCTTCCTGTCTTAGACTGAGACACAGGTGTTTTGTTAGTATACTCTTTCACATTGTTGCTTTTCTCAACTGATTTCTTTCTTATAACCTTTTTTTTTTTGATAACATATTCCTAGTTAAAGGTTAATTAAAATGAACCTATTTGACTCAAGTGGAATTTGGACCAGCACTCCCATAAATGTTGAGGAAATAGAATGGACACATTGTAATTGCTTTTTAAAATATACATTATATACTATAATTCGGAAAATTCCACAGTGAAACTTCAAAGGAACCGGAAAAATCGAGTGCCTCATGGTTGAATAAGTAGACAGAACACAAGCTGTAGAGGCTGATTGTTACCGAATGGGGCTGACGGGGGTCAAAAATCTTTACGGACGTGGCACAAGCCGGGGGCTGAAACACTGGTCGCTAGGTCGCTGAGGAGAATTGACCATTTCTGTGGCCCAGAAGGTGGATGTGCCCCTCTGAGCATGGTCATTCCCGGAGGTCCTCTTCCTGGTGAGGTCAGGAGGCGGAAGCACTGCCAGCCTGTCCTCGGCTGAAACCTGGCCAGGTGCCCGGTCACGTGACCTGTCGGGACACTGGCTATTTCTGGTTTCGGTCACTTTGCCCCAAAGATAAGGAATTTGAGGAATTCTGCTGAACACCTCTGAAATAGAATCCAGAACAATGGGCCTTTCATGGAACTCTAAACTTTTGACGTTCAGAGTGTTATTTTAACTTGTTTTCTGTTAGTTGAAAGCTCCCGTGGAAACTTTGGACTCCGGGTGAGGGCAGGTGTTTTAAAGACCGCGACGCAAAGGCTGCTAATACCGCATTCTGCCGCAGCATTGCTTGAGAAATGCGATCAATTTAAAATATTTAGCTTTTAGTTCTCGCTGGGAGTTCCGTTTGTATTTATTTTAGAGTTGCCTTTCTGAGCTTTTTGTTCCTTAAGGGCTGCCAGGCCTTACTTGGGGCCTGGGGACACAGCGTGGTTTTAATGCCCATTTTAATCAGTGCTTCCTCATGCCTTCCTAATTTGGGTGTTTTTCAGAAGGAGGAGATCATGTATGTGAAAGTGTCTTGGAAAACAAAGTTTTATAGAACTGCAAGCCATCTTGATCATTAATTTGGAGTCTTTTTTGGTGGTAAGGATATCATTGTTTAAAAGTGAAATTAGTATGTATTATAAGGGGGAAAAATGTAATACAGCTGATGAAGTAGCTAATCTATCTGTTATTTTTTGTTTCTGTGGCTTAAGTATATAGGGTTTTAAAGGATTAAATATTTATTTTTCTCGATATTCATGAGGCATCAGGACTGAGAAATAAATATTCCTTAAACTGAATGGAAGGAAGGAAAATTCAAAAATTAACAAAATGAAATTTCTGGTTGTTCTGCCCCCTTTTCATAACTGGTAGCTTTATATGTAGCACGAAGACTGGAAAGATAGTCATGCAGGTGGGATCTGAAGCGTGGCCCTGTATTGTAGCCGTATGATCTGGGATAACATTTCTGAACTGTGAACTGGAGACTGTAATTTCCATTTCATAGAATGGCATGAGGATCCAATGAGATATTATGTGAGTGGAAACAGCTCTACATAGAAGAGGATTAATAAATGGTAGGCAATAATCTTCTTAGAACTGGTGATAATTATTAATAGAAACTATTCCATTGGCCATTTGATGTAGAAGGTGCTGCGTTAGGTGATTGGGGGATAGAAGGAGGTGCTTGCTCTCCAAGTCTTACAGTTAGAAGATCGCTTGGGGAAAGGAATATCACAACACAGCAGT
This sequence comes from Grampus griseus, assembly GCF_964374135.1. Taxonomy (NCBI): domain Eukaryota; kingdom Metazoa; phylum Chordata; class Mammalia; order Artiodactyla; family Delphinidae; genus Grampus; species Grampus griseus. The sequence goes on from NC_139010.1 coordinate 6,969,275, forward strand.
ATTTATTCAGTATTGGCGACTTATAAGAAGTCCCCACTTAGCTGTCTCCTGTTGGTTCTCTCCAGTTGCATTAACTCTGTGACTTCTGTGACTGTCTAAATTGATGATACGAATGTGAATCTATTGCAAAGTGAAATTTCAGGCCTTGCAAAGTGATAGGATTTCCTGACATCCGTGAAAGTGATTTTGAAGGTTTGCTAAACACACTTTCAAACCCATCAATAAAGGGTGTGTGTAGGTATACGTATGTGTCATCCTTACAAAATGCTTACTGCATCTCAGACCTTGTTTTGAGCACTTTACATGTATTCATTTCCTCCTCTCTACAACGTTATGATGTATGTCCTGTCATAATTCCCATGACAGGCAAGGAAGCAGAAGCACAGAGTCCAAACCGAGCAGTCTGGCCCTGGAGTGCATGCTTCCATCACTATGCCACAGCGCCTCCACTTAGATCAGATATCCAGTGGCAGGAAATCAGAAAGGAAGAGCATGGGCAGCTGCATACAGAGAGCTTTCCAAAGGATAAAGAAATCGCTTGTGAAAAATTGATAAAACTGTCACCTGAGCAATGCAGGCAGTAGTTAGGACCACGGACCCAGGGGTCAGACTGCTTGAGTGGCACTGCGCCTCAGCTGCGTGACCTTGGATGGATTACTCAACATCTCTGTGTCTCAGTTTCCTCATCTGTCAAGTACAGATGATTAATAATATCCACCTATAGCACTGTGGTGGGGATTATCTGATTAAAATACCTGTAAGTGTACCTGACAGACAGAATGTGCTCAGTCAACGCTCATTATTCCTATAACATTTGGGCAAGTGGTCCCCCTTAAGATCACATTCCACAGATCAAACATGAAGTGTCTTATGCTAGTCTCCAATTTTGTCTGGATAATTTAGTCTAAGAAACCTCCCACACTTGTTCGTTTTTGTCCTTCTAAGAGTTAGTGCATAGTTGCAACGATGACAAAAATGTTGTTAAATAAAGAATAAAATAAACTGATTTTTATGTTATTTTTCAAGGTGAAACCCGAATAACAACTCTCCCCCGCCCCATAGACATATATTCTGTTAACTGAAGTTTGGATTACTGTTCAATTGGATTCAGTGAATTTTTTTTTTGAATTTTTTTCAGTACGAATTATCTATCCTCTGATAATGAAGACCTGTCTCTTGGGATTTTTGTGAGGCTTGAATGAAATAGCACTTGTGAAGTACAAGGAATATAGTGGATACTGACGATGGCTGGTGACTCTTAGGACTTGGTTCTTACTTCTATTAGGTAGGAAGTGGCATGAGCAAAGGACAGACATAAGAATGGGCCCCTTTTGTTAATTTCACCTGCAAACACTAAGCACCTGCGCTGAATCAGACGCGACACAGAGTGGGTGCGCGTGGGTGAGCGTGAATTGCACGCCTCTCTCACCATTGTCTTCCTCTCCCTGCCATCTCACCGCCTACACACACACACTCTCTCTCCCTCACTTGTACGCCCCCTGTTTCACACTTAACATACTCACTGTCTCAGAGCTAACAGCAGTGGAGGAGTCTGATGAAAGCACACAGTCTGGTACCTGGTGCCTCGTAGAACTGTCACAGAAACACAGAGCTCATGGGAGGGTGGAGGAGGTGATGGTTCCCGGCTTGGGGGTATTTGGAAGGTGTCGCTGAGCAGGTATCGTTTGGGCTGGATGAGCAGCCGGCCTGCCTTGAGCAGAGCAAGCTCGTCCGTAGAGGCACGGGGCGTAGTTTGAAGTGTAGGTTGCTGTGCGAATCTAGGGGCTGTGATTGCCCAGGTTTTGGAGTGTGTGAACCTTCTCCCTGAGTTATGGGGAACCATGGAATTTTTTTTTTAATGCAGGTTTATTGAGGTATAATTTATATAAAAATTCACCCCCCCCCCCGAGGGCGTTCAGTTTGATGAGCTTTGACAAATGCATATAATCCTGTAACCACCACCACCAAGAGAGAATTTGCATCACCCGGAAAAACTCTCCCGTGTAGCGCTGCCGTCAGACCTTTCCCCTCAGCCTCCAGAAACCGCTGGTCTGATTTCTGTCCCTCTTCCAGGATGTCATACGGGATCATAGTACATAACCTTTCATGTGTGGCTTCTTTCTCTTAGCGGAATGGTTTTCAGATTCATCCCTGTTGTGACATGTATCGGTAGTTTATTCATGAGAGGTTTAAAAAAATAAAAGGATGCCACGACACTATAGGAAGATGAATCTGCTCGGGGTGGCATGTGGGCGAGAGAGGAGAGAGGGACAGCACCCAGTCCAGTGAGAACGATTGGAATTCAGGTTTGGGACAGTGAAGCCAGAAGTCACATGGAGGCAGGGAAGTGGAGACGGGCCATCTGCGGGGCATTCGGTTGAACTAGAACAACTGCGCTGCAGGTTGGAAGGCTGGGTTTTAAGGAAGGAGTGAGGAGATAAGTTAGAAAAAAACAGTAGGTTTAAACCATTCCTTCTGTAGCAAATGGGAAGGAGTAGCGTGGATATGGAGCTGCATTAGAGCCTCATGGAAAACCGGGGAGACATTTCTGCTTCGTTATAGGCAGAGAAGTCAACCAGTGGAGAGAGGAACCCAAGGCCCCGGGAAGGGCGGGGCAGGCGGGTGCAGGTGGGCAGTGATGGGAAGCTCCGTTGTTTTAGCTCCTGCTGCACTGAGAGCTCAGGGCAGTCCCGGCATCAGCTCGGTTCCTGAAAGCTGCTCTTGGGCGTTCTGTATTTTGTCAGGAGGCTGGGGGCTGGGGAAACCAGCAACTGGATAATGTTTCTCTGAAGTTTTAACTTTTTGCTGCATTTCAATCTTTGGTAAAGCAATCATATCTCATAAAATACCTTCATGAGTTAACATATCTATAAGCAATTTAACATAAGATAATCTTCAATAATAATGATTTATGGTAATATGCCATCTATTTGCAGTACTCTCGGAAGCATTCAGTAGAAAAGACTGCATTTAGATCAGGACCTAATTTCTTGGAAGAAAAACAATGTAAATATTTTCTTCCTATCAGGTAAACTTTCACAGACTTCTGATTCTACCTGTGATATCTCAGTAAATGTTTATTGCCCCTAGAAATCATTTAATTTCTCATAAAGAGTGCTAAAGCTGTACTGTGTCTGTGGATTTTTTTTTTGCGGTACGCGGGCCTCTCACTATTGTGGCCTCTCCCGTTGCGGAGCACAGGCTCCAGACGTGCAGGCTCAGCGGCCGTGGCTCACGGGCCCAGCCGCTCCGCGGCATGTGGGATCTTCCCGGACCGGGGCACGAACCCACGTCCCCTGCATCGGCAGGCGGACTCTCAACCACTGCGCCACCAGGGGGGCCCTGTGGATTTTTTTTAAACTTGTAACTTTAGGCACAAACGACCCACTAAAGGTTATGAAAAACAAGATGTAAGTAAGATAAAATGGTAAAATGTAGGTTCGTTCTCAGTACTCTGCCAACTGCAGTGAAGATTGTGTTTTAAAAGCCAAAGAAAAATTGTAACTGAAAAATTATAAAAATATGAAAGTATTGCACCTTTGATTTTCTTCTTCAGTATTGCTGCTGGAGAAGATAGAGCATGATGACGTCTGCAATAAGACGTTGAAGATTACAGATTTTGGGTTAGCAAGAGAGTGGCACAGGACCACCAGGATGAGCGCAGCAGGCACCTATGCCTGGATGGCCCCGGAAGTCATCAAGTCCTCTTTGTTCTCCAAGGGAAGTGACATCTGGAGGTGAGTAAGCACCACACATTTTGTTTTTGCAGGTGTCTGCAGAAGCTGGTTGCTACGCATCCTTTACATGAGTCCCCAGATATTCAGTAATTCTGAGCATAACCATACAGATAGTCCCCAGTCTGCAGTGGTTTGACTTAACAGGTTTTTTTGATGTTACAATGGCACAGAAGCAATGTGCATTCTCTAGAAACCGTGCTTGGGATTGGGCACTGGGATCTTTCCCAGGCTAGTGATACGTGGTCCAGTCCTCTCTCGTGAGGCTGGGCGGAGGCAGTGAGCTGCAGCTCCCGGTCAGCCCCGCCATCACGAGGGGAAACAACTGATACACTTACAACCATTTTGGACCCAGACAGCCATTCTGTTTTTCACTTTTGGTATTGTATGCAATCAATTCCATGAGATATTCAACACTTTATTATAAAATAGGCTTTGTGTTAGATGATTTTGCCCAACTGCAGGCTAATGTAAGTGTTCTGAGCACTTTTAAGAAAGACCAGGCTAAGGGTTCAAGTAGTTTAGGTGCATCAAATGCGTTTTCAGCTTATGATATTTTCAACTTACGAAGGATTTATCCAGACGTAACCCCATTGTAAGTTGAGGAAGATCCGTATGGGCCTTTTTGAAGAAGGTTTTGTGGTTTGGATCAAGATTGTTGTAATCACAACAGAATGGGTAACTTGAGATTTTGATTGTCCTATGACTTCCCTTTGATAAGAGAAACTTGTTAAATCTGAGGTTTGATTAAAACTGGTCATAACTTGAGTAAACAGTAATGCTGTTTTGTAAGGCCTGTTGGTAAATAAACATAAATTTCACTTTAAGCAAAAATTTTGATTCCTCATGACTCACAGACAGAATATTAGCATGGAAGGAGTTTGAGAAAAAAATTTAGATAACCTCCTTCATTTTATGGCTTGCATTATCTAAAGATTAAAGCTTCTGGTTTGAGGATGGAGAACTGAACCAAAATGGAATCCCAGGTTAGCTGGATTTTCCATTCGGCTGTGTCTCATCGGGGGTAAAGACACCATCCCTACCAGAACAACAGAGAAAAGTCACTCTGTTTATAGTTACAATGCACCAGGAGCTTACTTGCCTTCATTTAATGCTCATAAAATGCTGTGTGACTAGTATTAAAGTTCCAGGATTTTTCTGTTGTTTTTTTAACGGCTTTATTGAGATACAGTTCACACATCATACAGTTCACCCATTTAAACTCTACAATTCCATGGCCTTTACCTTCATCAGCACAGTCAGTTTAGGACATTTTCATAATCCAAAGAAGAAACCATGTACCCCTTGGCCATCACCCCAACACTCCTTCCCTCCCAGCCAAGGCAAGCACTAATCTACATTTTGTATCTTTAGATTTGCTTATTCTGGACATTTCCTATAAATGGAATCAAATAATATGCGGTCCTCTGCCACTGGCTTTTCAATTAGCGTATTTTCAAGGTTCATGTCATAGAACATATCAGAATTTCATTCTTATTTATTGCGGAATAATATTCCATTGGGTGGATGATACCACATTTTGCTTATTCGTTTATCAGTCGATGGCACGTGGGTTGTTTCCACATTTTGGCTAATTCTGAATAATGCTGCTCTGAACATTTATGAAGAAGTTTTTGTGAGGACATGAGTTTTCATTTCTCTTGGGTTTCCACCTGGGAGTGAAATTGCTGGGCCGCATGGTAATTATATGGTTAATCATTTGAGGAACTGCCAGACTGTTTTCCACCAGTTCTCGTTCCCACCAGCAGTGTATAAATACAGGCTTCTAATTTAATTGTTCTGCTTATGACTGTTAAGAAATTTTTCACCTGTGCCAGGGGTTCTATAGTGTCTTAGGGCCGTTTTGAAAAACACAGAAGCTTGTGCCTCACCCCTGACTTAATGACTTACACTCTGCTGGTGGAGACTGAGCCACATGTGTCTTTATAAAATATTCCATGTGTTTTCCTTGACTTAATCACAATAATTTTCTGACCACGTAATGCCAAAATACTTCAGTCAAATAGGTGATTATTTTAAGAAATTATACATCAAGACTCTGAAAACTAATAAAATATAAATCAGTTTTACATTTGGAATAATTAAGACTGTAACCATTTTACTATGTGTGCCTTTTAAAATAAACTCTGTAACTATAAGCTATACGAACGCTGTACAATCTATATAAATGCTTTAGAGCGACCTCACCTGCTGTAAACATAGAATCAAAAGTAAGAAAAAACAGATTTCTAAAATCAGCCAGAATATGGGTCTTGAAATCCAGACACTCATGGAGAGAGGCCTTCCCTCAAAATCTGTTCATTTCTATTTCTCAATTATATGAGCTCGGTTATCTGATTTTCAGTAGAAGCATCTAAGCAGAAGAGGGGAGAGGGGTGCCAAGCTGGTAAAAAAAAAAAAAAAAAGGCCGCTGAGAACAGAGTGGGCGCTAGGAGCAAACGAAAGCATGAAACGCTATGAAAAGGACTGGAATCTGCTGGCTTCCAGAACCACCTGGTTGTGGAGCCAACGTCCACACACATCTTCAGAACGCATGCATATATTAAAGCCCAGCAGAGTCCTAGATGTCAGGATGCAGAAGGCAGGGAAGGCTGTCCCTCTGAACTGCACAGACCTTTGCTTTAGAACCTCCTTCATAATATTCCCATAGAAATAATTGCATTCAAGAAGCATGGCTCTGGTCTGTGGTGCTGGGGGCTGCTATATATACTGGTGTATTTAGTGATCATCCTCTCTCGCCCCACTTCCTCCTTACCAGTTACTACCCTACGAGGTAACTTTGATAGATGCTATCATTGAACTTTTGCAATGTCTCCCGTGATTACCCCAGTTTCACAGAGTACATACCCAAGGCACTGAGAGGTTTAGAAATTTCCTCAGGGTTGTAAAACTAGTGAGTGAGTAGCAGACTCTGGTCCCTGGCCTAAGAGCCATGTTCCTGCTACAACAGCCCTTAATCATTAGGCTACTTGTATGCTCAGAAGAGGGCTTTTTTTTTTTTTTTAATAAATTTATTTATTTATTATTGGCTGCGTTGGGTCTTCGTTGCTGCACACAGGCTCTCTCTAGTTGCGGCAAGCGGGGGCTACTCTTCGTTGTGGTGCGTGGGCTTCTCATTGCGGTGGCTTCTCTTGTTGGGGAGCACGGGCTCTAGGCATATGGGCTTCAGTAGTTATGGCTCATGGGCTCTAGAGCTCAGGCTCAGTAGCTGGGGCACGCGGGCTTAGTTGCTCTGTGGCATGTGGGATCTTCCCGGACCAGGGCTCGAACCCATGTGCCCTGCATTGGCAGGCAGATTCTTAACCACTGCGCCACCAGGGAAGTCCCCAGGAGAGGGCTTTTTATACTATATCCCACCCAGTTTCAGAGAGCAGAAAAATATGCATTACACTTTAAAAATTGTCCCATCAGAATAGCTCCCTTTTTTTTCACATTGTTTTTTACCAGAATACCTCTCTCTGGAAAAATGACCTATCCTGAATTATTCATTCTCTGAAACTTCCAAGAGGCAAAGTTATGTTGTTATTGTTGGTTTTAATTTTGTTATTTGCTAAGAATAGCAAGGAAGTTTCTTTGAAGTTATTCAGTTTTCAGTTATTCTAATAATTTTTGGTCCCCTGCACTGAGATGAGTTTTGTTGATTGATCTATGAGTTCAGTTTACTTACTCTTGAAATTAAGAATGTGTCTCGCTAATGCACCATACCATAGATAATTTTCAAGATACTAAGCAGATAGCCTTTGAAAAATCCTGGTTGCACCTTAATTGCTAATAGTTATAGCATTATATAATTTACAGGTTCTGCATTATGTATTCCTTTTTTAACAAAACATAAAACAGTGCTTTTGAGATGGCAGAGGAAATGTCGCTGATACTTTATCAATGATTCAAGATCGGCTTCAGGGCCGTGTGAGTGGAGACATAGGCAACAGGTAGTAGTGGTCCCACAGCTCAGCCTCAGGTGTGCCGCTTCTAGGTCCAGTTGTCTTTCAGTGATGCCCTGCTGCGCCCCCTGCTGGAGAGGGAGCCCTGGGCTCAGGGACCTCAGGATGGAAGCGCCCCTGCTTTTAGGGCCGTGGAACATCAGTGGGAGGATCCCTGAGGCCCCTTTGAATTCAGGGCACGTTCTGTTGTTTCTGCCTTCCTTTTCTGAATGTTTTCAGTATGTAGTGCAGAGTCCACTGGGCACTAGTAGAGAGGTCTGAAAGTGAAGTGATGATGGCCAGGGTGACCACCTGGGCTCCAGAGACGCCTGTTGCAGGCCAGGTCTTCTTCACGGAGGGCTTATTGTATCTGTGATGCTGTGAATCCCCACATCTCTTAAGATCGGGAGATAATCAAATGAGACTCAGAAATCAGTTCCAAAGCAAATTTAAATGATGTGGGTTTTTGGGGGTTTTGGGGGGTTATTCTGAGCTGTTTTGCCTTTCCTTAGGCATATGAAATGAGAATTAAGTTACTTCTTTAAATTTCAAGCTCTTTTTTTAACTTAAAGCGAATGAAGTTTTAAAAGATCAGAAAAGTAAATAGGACCATACTAGTTATGTTAACAGAGCTTAAAAATAAAGCAAATATAACTGTTACTTATATGCTTATGTGTTTTAATTTAAAGTCAAGTGAGTGTCAGGAGTGACCGATGTTTTATGTCAAAAGATAATTGGAGTGCACTTTGTGTTTTGAAGAAGATAAAGGAAAGCCAAGGTTCTGACTGGTTTTGTAGAAGAGAATAAACGTATATGATGTACAAGGCTTATTTCTGTGCTCCTCTGTATTGCCTTGAACTGGGGTGTCTGAGACTGTCTAGTATAGGCGTATACTGAAATTTGGTCTTCTAGCTTCATTTTAAAAGTTCACTTAGAGATCCTTTTATACTGTGTGTTTTCTCGTTCTTGTATGTAATCACATTTGCCCTTAAACTGAAGCAGCAGTGAACCTGCATCACATCTGCTGATGCTTTGGAGAGCATGGCAGCTGCAGTTGTTCTTTGTTTATTCTCCTTTCACTTCACCTTCCTCCATTTCAAAGAAGACCTGTTATGTCCTCCCAGCAGGCTCAGGAAAACCCACAGGATTTCTTTGTCCGTTACTATTAGGCATTAGGTGGAAACATTAGTAACACATCTCCTAAATAGAAAGGGAGGGGCAGAAAGAAACAATTTCAAAAACCTATTTTAAAACAGTTAGCATGGGACTTCCCTGGCGGTCCAGTGGTTAAGACTCGGCCTTCCAATGCAGGAGGTGCGGGTTCGATCCCTGGTTGTGGAGCTAAGATTCCCACATGCCTCGAGGCCAAAAAACCAAAGCATAAAACAGAAGCAATACTGTAACAAACTCAATAAAGACTTTAAAAATGGTCCACATCAAAAAAATCTTTAAAAAAAAAAAAGTAGCATGATTCGATTTCAGTCCTGTGGTGCGTCATATGGGGCTGGAATCTTCAGTGTCCTGAAGATCCTCAATAGGTGTGGAAAAACTGAGACAGAAAGACAGACATCGGAACAACCACATTGCTCTTCAAGTGTGTCCTGCTTCTGGACCCTGTTTAATTCAACCGTGTACTGCTCCTAAGCTTTCCTATCCATTAAGTAGTTTCATTTCCTTTAATGAAGGCATAACCGATTTCGGGAAGGAGTGTATTTGCACGTGTCTGGAATGTTAACTGGAAGAACCCGCCCCTCGTGTTGGGATAAGGGTCCATATGGGCTTTGTTGGAAGAGAAGGTTCTCGTTAGGGGCTGGATGAAGGCTCTGATACGTTTCTCCCGCCAACTGTGTCATGAGGAAAAGACCCCGTTTAACTTTATGAAAACTCTGCTTTCCAGCTATGGAGTGGTGCTGTGGGAACTGCTCACGGGAGAGGTCCCCTATCGTGGCATTGACGGTCTTGCTGTGGCCTACGGGGTGGCAGTCAATAAGCTCACTTTGCCCATTCCTTCCACCTGCCCTGAGCCGTTTGCCAAGCTCATGAAAGGTATTTGGGCATCTCTGTTTTTGTGTGTCTGTGGGGGTGAGGGGAATTGCTCATTAGAATATCTGTATATTTTTTAAACCAAAAAGGTATCTTCTGTGATTCTAATTTTCAGTCGATTTTAGATTATACTATTTTAAGAATTAGAAGCCATGTCTTTGATCTAAGATGTCAGGTAAAGTTTTGATGAACTAAGTAACTTAAAAACAATCTAGTGACTCATTTATACAAAATTCAGTTGAATGGTAATAAACTTTTCATCAAATACACTAGCAGAGTTCAAAGACAATATTGAACTGGCTCCATATGTGCTATTTTTAATTCTACCTAATGATCAGAAATGTTTTACAGTCTTAACTGGCATGGTTTTGCCATGACCTTATCTATTTTGATCTTATTTTTAAAAAATTGTTAAGTAACTCTTTTTGTAAGCAGCAAGTTACCTTACTTATTAGACTATTTCTTAGAACCTCTCTTGTGACTGTACCATTTTAGAGACTTTGGTTTTCTTGGGTTGAGTTATAGAACTCTGTATCTGTAAGTCATGTGGCCAGGGCAGCTTAGGTGGACAGAGTTCATGGTACATGGTAAGGCAGAGAAAACACACATCCACATACTAATGTCAAATAATGCAGAATACAAGAGCCTTGTCTAATAGTAATTATTACACAGGCTGCCGACACAGACACTGTATAAAATAAAATTTGCAAAATCATTATCAATTGATGTTTAAAATCTTCAGCAGACACAGTCAACATGGGCTGATAATCTGAACTACGCTGAGAAATGGACTTACTGTGGTTCTTGTTTATTTTAGAATGCTGGCAACAGGACCCTCATATTCGTCCATCATTTGCCTTAATTCTTGAACAATTGACTGCAATTGAAAAGGCAGTTATGACTGAAATGCCTCAAGAATCTTTTCATTCCATGCAAGATGACTGGAAGCTGGAAATTCAACAGATGTTTGATGAGTTGAGAACAAAGGAAAAGGTGAGTGATATATATTAATTGCATAATGTGCTCACGCTTACGGAGATTGTGGAAAACCTGAGTCAAGAACCACTGTCAGCATTATGTTAAAATATTTTCGGACTTGTTGATTCTTTCCTTCCAGGCAAAACAAAATGAAACAGAACTGTACTCAAAACATATAATTGGAAAACAATAGAGGAATTTTCAAACGTAAAAAAATTTTTTAAAAAGGAGAGAGAGTGGCATACTAAACACTTAGTATACATTAACCAGCTTCAATAATTGTCAGTATTTTGTCACTTTGTTCATTTCTTTTTCCCATTATCATTTTTTTTAACTGCAGTATTTTAACTTAAAACCTAGACTCTCGTCATTTTACCTTTAAATGCTTCAGTATGCATCTCTAACTGGTAGGAATTTTTAAAATATCTTTCTTGCCATTATTATCTTAAAAAAATAAGTAATTCCTGGATACCGTGTGATACTCCATACCCAAATGTCACAGTTTGCCTCAAAGATGTCTTCTTCCAGTTGGTTGGTGCCAATCAGGATTTAAACGAGGGCTTCATGTTTTCAGTTAGGTCTTTTAAAGCTTCCTTTATACCAGTCCCTCCTCCTTCCCCCCCACCCCTTTATCTCCAAGGCGTTGCTTTGTTGGAGAAGCTGGGAAATTGTGTAATTTTTGAATTTCTTAATATGATGAGTGAAGCTCTGGTTGGTTTATGTATTTTAAGGAGAAGAAAGACAATAAACCTGAATGTTAAGTGTGCTGAAGCTACATATGTATTAACCACATACAGAGTGTGAAGTAGGAGAAGCAGAAGCACACCTGATTGGAAGGCAGGCAGTTGTACAGTGAGCTCCTGGTGACAGCTGACTGTCAGCAGTCACTGAAGCCCCCAAGGTCAGGGCATGGTACTACGCTTCACGCATAGTAAGTATGAGGCAGTATTTACTTCTTAGAAGATAGTTTTGTAGTACTTGAGCATTCTGATGACTCAAGGTTTATTCCGGTTGTCTGAGGTGTATAATTGTTCAGTAGGTTAACTTCTTGTACTTGGCAACAAATGTCTGGGCTAAAATACAACATTGCAGGTTATTGATAACCTTTACAAAGCCATGTAATTGTCCAGAAAGGAACTTTTATACCTCATATATTTGTGATTCTAAAATAGAATTCTTTTTCAGTAGGCAGTAATGCTTTGCTAAATAAAGAGTCCATTTGCTTATTCCAGTGTACGTCATGGAAACATGGGATTATGACATAGCTGAGTCCTTCTCCCATGTTAAATTACCTTGACTTATGTAGTATGGCTCTCCTTTATGTCACTAGACTCTCACATTGACAGTAATGCTGAAGGCCTATAGCCAACCTAAGGGCAGAGGAAAGGGCAAAAGAGGGCATGAAGAGATGTGGTTTGAATACATATGTATAAACATTTCTTGAGCTAGTGTCTATACTTCTGTGCGTGAAGCCAAGATATCATATGCCCAGATTCTATCCGTGAGCAACTTGCTTCTGTTATCAGGCTGAATTGGGAACGAATACAATGTATGTCATAGGTATTCCCCAAAGGGCAAATTGTTCACTGGAAAAAAAATACAGTTTAAGAGCTTGTCTTTGGGGACATTTTTCTGAGTTCCAGCGTTAGAATTTCCTTCCAGCAAACGTATTAAATGTCTGCTGTGTGCTGGGAAGCGTGTTAGAGCGCTGGGATACGCAGATGGACGTGGCAGCCTGTGTATCCTTGCGTGGTCCTTGCCGGCCAGGCTCGGGATTTGGATCTTGTTGACGGGTTTTAAAAGGGGGCTTGATGTACTGGCAACACTTTCCAACCAACCTCTGCCTTCCCTCCGTCTGCTTCCTTTGTGTAGTAATGAGATTACTGTTCTCTTAGGTACCCAGTCTCAAAGGTCTTGAAGATGTGGTCTTCTCTGTGACAGAGACCTTCAGTGGTAATTCACTCCCCTGACCCCTGTTGTCCCCGCTCATCACCTGCAGTACTGCAGCAGCATCCTACCCGGGTGCCTCGCATCCAGCCTTGCTCCCCTAACTGAGCCCCTCGCCGCCACCAGTGAGCCTTCTAAAACGCAAATCAGGCCCACCTCACTTCAGTGGCCAATCCCTTTTCCTCATTAACTTCCTTGTCCTTCCATGTTGAACCTCACTTTTTCTCCAGCCAGACTGAATTCCTTCAAGTTCCCTTCACGCCACGCTCCTGACTTCCAGCCTTCATGTATATTCTTTCCTCCGACCCCGCCCTGGCTTTTATCCCCTCCTCACAGGTGCTGCTTCTTCATTCTCAGGCTCCCAGAGCTCCCTTCCCTTATCCTCTCGTACCACGTAAAGTGTGTCACAGTGTCCTGCGCCTCCCTTATCATGCCCACACTGAGTCATACTTTATTATTATCTGCGTCTTTATGTGTCCTTGGTCTGCCTTTTCTGCTGGTTAAGTTCAGGAACTATACTGTTTCATTCTTGGTCGTGTTCATCCACAGCACTGAACAAAGTACTTGGCCCATGGTAGACATTCAGTAAATACAATAAATACCTAAGTAAAGTTTCTTAACATGTTCCTAATATGTATTTTAATAGGTAAGAGATATTAGCAATTATTATTTTATTGTCATATTTTTAAGTGAACATTTTTAAGTGAAAAGGGAATTTAAAATTGGATAAATGCCATGAGTCCTTCTTTGAATCTTATGCTATGAAAGAGGCAGACGACTCAGCTGTTTAACTTCTGGTTATATAATCTTGAGAAACTCCCACACGTTATGCACAAGGAGGTTAAGGTCATTCACTCTGAAGTATTGTTTGTAATAGTGAAAAACTGGAAACAACCCCAATATCCATTAATAGGGGAATAGGTGCCTAAACGACTGTATATTCATATAGTGGAAATCTGTACAGTACTTAAGATAAGTAAACTCCAGCTGTATGTTTCAACATGAGTAAGTCTCAGGCATAATACTGGGCAGAAAAAGCAGTTGCAGAAGGATAATCACATTATGTAAATTTATAAAACCACATAAAACAATACTATTCAGGGACTTCCCTGGTGGCGCAGTGGTTGAGAGTCCGCCTGCCAATGCAGGCGACACGGGTTCGTGCCCTGGTCCGGGAAGATCCCACATGCCGCGGAGCGGCTGGGCCCGTGAGCCATGGCCGCTGAGCCTGCGCGTCCGGAGCCTGTGCTCCGCAACGGGAGAGGCCGCAGCAGTGAGAGGCCCGCGTACCGCAAAAAAAAAGAATCCGCCTGCCAACCTAGGGGACACGGGTTCGAGCCCTAGTCCGGGAAGATCCCATATGCCGCAGAGCAACTAGGCCTGTGCTCCATGACATCCCGCGAGCCACGATTGCTGAAGCCCGCGCACCTAGAGCCCATGCTCTGCAACAAGAGAAGCCACCGCGATGAGAAGCCCGCGCACCACGACGAAGAGTAGCCCCCACTCGCCGCAACTAGAGAAGGCCCACGCGCAGCAACGAAGACCCAACGCAGCCTAAATAAATAAATGTTAATTAATTAAAAACAAAAAGAAAATGGTAGTGATGGATCAAGTACTTTAAAAAAAAACAATAATATTATTCAAATGTACAAAAAGACTGAAAGTATAGACAGGGGAAGGATACAGACCAACTTAAGGACAGCAGATCTGAAGAGGGAGGGGATGGGATTAGATATGATGCGCCTAGGACTTTAACAGACCTGAAACAGATATGGTAAAAATTTCGCCTCTATTAGGTGTTGATAGTAAGTGCATGGGTATTTGCTATTCTCTCTAATCGTAGTATATTTTAAATATTTCATAATTTTAACTAAGTTAAAATTAAAAATAAAGGTTAGGGAGAAATCTGTGAGCTGCTAAAATCCTTTTTTTCTTTCTTTTTTTTTTTGGTAAGCCATATTTTTCAAATAGCAGACTTATAGGTAATTCACTCTCTTCCTTAGATTTTTCAGTATTTTGTGGGTTTAAAAATTCAAAACTGGCAAATGCAACCTTAGACCCTGACCCCACTGATAAGTACATAGAGTTCATATAATAAAAAATAGTCAGTCCCGTTTGAGTCTCTTCAGATCTTATCCTGAGCATCACGTTTGATTATAGGCACCATGTTTTAAAGAGCTTCCCCAGGTGGACGGCCAGGAAGGCGGGAGAGGAGCCTGCACATCTGAGCCTACAGAGAAGAGAAGTGAACACAGAAAGGGGCGGGGAGCGCAGGGCTGTCCTCGGTGCTGGAAGGACCTTGGAGGGAGGAACTGTGTTTCAGGTTGTTTTCAGAAGAACCAGAAGTAGGAGGACCTCTCGGCTGAATGCTCCAGGGATGAAGATCTATCTGGTCTCTGAGTCAACAACTTGCCAGCACTTGGAGCTGAGCTGGTGGTCCACAGCGCAGTGGACTCTGCTTCAGCTGTTCTGCTCCCTGCCCTCCAGGAGTTCAGGCAGACCGCAGGGGTGACTGTATGGACGTCTACAAACCTATGGCCGGCCCTGCCCCCTCGTTATATTCCGTCTTTAGCGGAATGCCGGAATCTCCAGCAGTCTAGAGAAGTGGTTCAGACCGAGGGCTCCAGCCAGGCTGTCTCGTTGGGCTTGGGGCTCTGCCACTTGCTGACCAAGACCGTTCTGCCAGCGCCTCCCACAGTGAAGTGTCACAGAGATGCTGTCTCGGTCCCTCGGGGTGGTGTGGGCTTGCACGAGTGAGGCCCCCCCCCGGGGCTCAGAGCCTGTGCGCCACTTCACAGGCGCTAACAGTGCTAGCCTGACAGCAGAGGAAGCTGTGGCTTTGCTGGAAGCCGGGCAGGCTCCCAACAGCACCGCCCTCCCCATCCCCGGCCCAGGCGTTTGGGAAACGGGGCTCTGAGCCGTAGTCATGCTGGAAAAGGACTGAGCGCGTTACTTTTTAAATCCTGCAGTTCTTTGAAGGATTACTGTCAGTGATATTGTTCATATGTCTTTTAGATACTTTAATACATTTCGTTGACTTAAAATGACAGAGGAAAGAGTCTGTTTTTTGTTTTGTTTTGTTTTTATACACCTCCCCAAATGGTTTTCGGGAATTCTAAAATTAGATGTTTAATAACCAAAATAAAAACATTTGGGAATGGGAGAGGACTTGGAGGAAGGATAAGACTTGAAATCACAGAATTTTAAGTGTGGAAGCAATGTTATTAATAACTATTATTATTTTAAACTCTTATTTTTAATTCTTGATAATTATTTATGAAACTGTAGGATAGAGGCACATTCAGTGAGTTCATTCTTATCATATGCGGTGTAAAAATCAAAAAAAGCATGCTTCAAGAATGGATGACTCGGGAACATATGTATCTGTACAGCTGATTCGCTTTGTTGTACAGCAGAAACTAACACGCCATTGTAAAGCAATTATACTCCAATAAGGATGTTAAAAAAAAAAGAAAAGAATGGATGGCTCCTCTTTCTCCATTTTGAAGTCTTAAAAGTAGTTTCTTTGTTGTTCTTTGGATTCATTTTCGTTCTAGTGGTATCTTTTCTTTTTCTTTTTACCTGATTTCTGTGCAGTGCTTTTTGAAGTACAGCATTTATGGTATCTTGTGAGCCTTTGATTTACAATTAAAGAATATATAGTCCTTTATTTTTTCCCCCAAGGTTTCTAATTGCATCTTTTTTGATGGAGTCAAAAGCACAGTAGACGTGCTCTATCTCCCTTTCTTGTTCACTGATTGCTTAAGGTAGGAGGCGTCAGACTTGGAATTAATGGTCAGTGACTTGGCCGTGCTCTGTGTTATTCAGTAAACTGTAGCCTCCATAGATACCGGTTCCTCCCCAGATTCCTGGCTTCTTATCTCTGTGTGTCTGTCTCTGTGCACTGGGTGCGTGCACCTGTCTTTGAACCACTGTACGAAGGCCTGTCACTGTTAATGATTAACACCTACTGCCAGGAATTTGGATTTTCCATTATTAAGTGGCCTGTGCCGAGCAATTAAACACGTAGTACTTGAGGAGTGATCTCAGCGACCAAAAGAATGTTTTTGTGTGCTTCATAATTTCAAAGTATCCAAAGGGCTTCTAACACCCCAGACTTTTTTTTTTTTACACACTTTTGCATGTTTTAAAATTCATTCAGAAGGAAGAGTCCTTTGGCTGCTTTCTCTTTGATGATAGTTTTTTCTCTTACGAAGTCTTAGGCAAGTGATTTTTTTTTTTTTTTTAATTTATAAAGTCATTGCAAGGAGATTCACATTTTGGTTTGGGACCTGGAATTTAAAATGGTTTCTTATGCAATTACTGTAGCAGTAACACAAAAAGCCTAAGTGAAGTTACTGCCTTTATCTCTTCCTCATGCCATTTCATTTCACAATAGCTAATTGGATTGTTATCTACACGACTGAAAAGTAATATCTTAACAAAAGGGCAGACGGTAATGAGTTAGAAATTAGAAGCTGACTGGAAATGAGCCTCTGTCCCCAAATACACTACAGTAAAATCTCCAATTTGGACAAACTGGTTGAAGAAAGCCACCAGTTAAATAATGGATTCCAGAATTTTTTTTCACAGGTAACATTTTCTTTTTTTTCCTTTCAAGTAATAAATAGTCATTTATATCTGGCACAATGTAATGAAGAAATACTGTTCTATAAAAATCAGCTGATGCTTATTAGCAGAAGTAATTTGAATATCAGTTGGTCTTAAGAAAATCATTTCTCCTGCCATTTCGTTTATGAAGGTTGTTTAGAAAAAATAAAGAATGTTTCAGAGATGACTTTCGGTCCACTTTGGTAGAATTACCGTAAGTTCAGAATTGGTTAGATCTGAATAAAGAACCTTTATTTTTAGGGCTCTCCTTTTCTTCTTGATGTTATCATATTTGTCTGTGGGAGGATGGCCCTCCACGTTTATTTTCCTTTATGACTCCAGTCCCGTGGCCCAGCTCTCGTTCCTTCCGTGAGCCTCTGTCTTGCACTGTCTCTTCACACGTCAGTACTCTTGAGGTGGCCTCTGGAAAGCGGCCTGCTTGTAATAGAGTGTGACATGTTCACACCATACTCATAGCTCTCAAAGCTCACAGCCCAGAGCTCCACCTGAGAAGGCGGAGTTTCTCACAAAGTGTTTGGCATTAGGATATCCTAAGATTAGCTTTGTCTGGAGCGGTGGAACTAAAAGTTTGCAGATGCCTTGCTTTCTATGGGAGTGCTTGATTTATGGCAGGCTAGTCGGGAAGAGAAAGCAGTTCAGCACAGAAAGGAATATTTATGTCTCTGGTACAGGACGGAACACTTTACAGAAATGAAACAAGAATGCGGATGTAGATTAAAAACAATAGAGTTCTCAGTTTTACTACTGAATAAATTAATAGGAATAAAAGTATTCTTCATAGATTTTCTATTTCTTACAAGTGCAATCATTCTAAAACCAAAACCGAGAGGAAGTTACATTTTAATCAGTCAGTATCACGACAGAGGGACTTTTGTTAGCTAATTCATGATATCTGTGTATAAAGTGACGGTTTCCACCCATCCGTGGGATCCTGATAAGTTCTCTGTGTACTGACTGTATTTTCCAGCAGCTTATCGTTTTAGCGATGTTGTGTGTTCATTTCTCATGGGCCTTCACCTGACCCCTGTCACGTTCGCCTTGTTTTTCCCCTTAACCTCTCCACCACGGTGTGTTAATTCCCTAAGCAGATTCTTAAATACCCTAAGGAAAGACATCGGAACCGCCACAGTCTTTGCGACGAGAAGAACTATCCTTTCATTAGTCAAGCTTTCCCTTTTGGCTTTCATTTTAAATGGGACTTTAACATCGGTACTTGGTCGCTGTGTGTTGATGCCCGTCTTACGTGTCAGGTGATTGTACAAGCCAGAGACGATAACAGAGTGTGATGACCCTTTTCGGGCCATAAAACCAGAAGGGCCACAGACAGATGGGCCCTGGGGCCCACAGCTTGGCGCTCTTCACACCTGACGCTGTGGCCAGGTGTCCTGTGTGCGTCCCTGTGGATGAGGTGCAGCCTGCCCGTGTCCCGGGATGAGCCCGCTGGGCCTCGGCCTCAGGGGTGCTTATCTGCCTTCTTTTGAGTTGGGCTTGGAAAAAGGTGGGTAAAAATCTCATAAAGAACCTTCCATGGGCTTCCCTGGCGGCGCAGTGGTTGACAGTCCGCCTGCCGATGAAGGGGACACGGGTTCGCGCCCCGGTCCGGGAAGATCCCACGTGCCGCGGAGCGGCTGGGCCCGTGAGCCATGGCCACTGAGCCTGCGCGTCCGGAGCCGGTGCTCCGCAACGGGAGAGGCCACAACAGTGAGAGGCCCGCGTACCGCCAAAAAAAACCCAAAAAATTTCGTAAAGAGCCTTCCATGAAGAAGGGCAAATCTGAGAAACCACATGGTAAGGCTCAAAACCTGCCACTTAATGATGCTCACGGCCCCTAATAAAGCAGGATGCCCCGCCGCCCCGCCCCCCTAAAAAACACCCCCAAAACCATGAAACATAAAAACCCTAGAAGGGCCAGAGGGAGCCTTGTGCGCGTGCGAGTCCCTGATGTGCTGAGGTCCAGCGCGGCCCGTCTTGGCTGCAGGGGGCGTGGTCCGGGGGACCTGCAGCGGGCGGGCGGCGGAGCTGCGCGGGACGCGGCAGCCCGAGGTGACGCTGACGCTGTCCCCTGCGGCAGGAGCTGCGGTCCCGGGAGGAAGAGCTGACGCGGGCCGCCCTGCAGCAGAAGTCACAGGAGGAGCTGCTCAGGCGGCGGGAGCAGCAGCTGGCCGCGCGGGAGATCGACGTGCTGGAGCGCGAGCTCAACATCCTCATCTTCCAGCTGAGCCAGGAGAGGCCCAACGTCAAGAAGAGGAAGGGCAAGTTTAAGAGGAGCCGCCTGAAGCTCAAAGACGGGCGTCGGATCAGTTTACCTTCAGGTACGATCTTGTCCCCATGTTCCCTAAGACCCGGGTGGTCATCCCTCCCGCGCGCTTCTTTGTTTCATCAGAACTGGGGGAGTGAGCTTTTAAAGCATCGAACGAATGAGATCTTCATCTCTTGCTTCAGTTCGTGGTCATAGTAACGAGCTAATGAGTTTTCACGGGTGAAACAGCCTAGGGAGGGAGTGCACCGCAGGCCACTGGGTGCTGGGAATCCCACCGCAAGCATCCTCTCCTGTTAGTGGAGACATTGATTTACTCCTTTGGAAATCAAAGCAGAGCTAATTGCTCTTTAGCTGATTGCACTGAACCGGCATCACTCGGCATGGTGAAAATCCAGCCCAGAACTATCTTACTCAAAACGTGTAAACAACTAAGAAACATGAAAACAGTGAAGAAATGATTTCTTTCACCCTACCCAGGGCGAACTTCTTGTTTCTAATCGTAATAGCAAGAAAAGTGGAATAAATTAAAAGGTACAAGTGCAAGGTCAATTAGCAGCAAAGAGCTGATTATTTGTCTATGTATTTAACATTATACAACAGTTAGGATTTCATTTTATTTGGGGGAGAAAAAGTCCAATTGAACATTTAACTTAAAACAATCTTAGTACCTAATTTTTTAACCAGATCAAAGTTGTGAACCTAAAGAACAGACGTATATTTTAAAATTGTAATTTAAGCCAACTTTTCATTAGTCATCACAACTGTCTGGCTGCAATTACCTTTTAAAATCTGAACATACTTAGGTTTTGTCACTAAGTTATTGCTTCCACAAGGATCGCGGGGCTGTGATCTGGGGCACTAAGGTTGCTATTCACACCCTCAGCAAAGTGTATCTAGTGCCTCGGTTACACGCCCACTTTCATCTGAGGGTTCAAAATCGTTGAGGTATGAGAACGAACCAGTAATTCTAGGGAAACTTTTAAAAATATTTCTGAACCATTGTGACAATAACATAGAAGGAATACGTGTTAGGAGACACTAAACAGAATGCAAAAGAGCAAACATATGTTAGTTCACGAAATCAAGTTCTTTGATGTTATGTGTTACACTTTGCTTAAGGGGACACCAGATGTCTGCCTGTGTTTTGCAGCTCTTTCTACCAGGGAAGGACTGTGACAGAACTCAGAGCTGGCTGCACCTGTATAGAATGTGCAGTAAGGTCTATATATCTGTTTCTACCTCTCTCTGTGTCTCTCTCTGTATGTATTACATCTTAGATTGCTCCTCGTGGATTCTAGTGTTTTCCTGAGATGTTTGATAATGGTGTGGAAATTTGACTTAAATAACAGTAACAACAGTTTTGTTTTATATAAAGTATGTATAAATTGTCTTGTAAAAATACTTACTGCAAAATCCTAGAAGCCTTGCAGCATACTGTGATCTTTTAGGTTATGGCAGAAGTCCTCAACTGATCAGAAAATTGCTGGAATGGGGTAGCCAGGAGTACACAGTATACATTATTGTTTATGTGTTTTGATGAGGTGAGAACAGGCAATGGGTCCTTAATTCATTTTACCTTCGCCCTCTCTGGGAACAAAAAAGGTACTTTTCCAGGTTCTTTTCTAATATTTGCTTTTAGCCAAAGTGTAACTCGAAGGACCATTCACTGGACGGTCTGATATGTCAGACATAATTTAAAATATTTTCTGTATGACGAGGCTTCTGCTTTCAATATAGACGATAGAAAAATTCAGAGCGGCGCTCAGTGTGAGTTTTCTTCTCCAGTCCTGAGCTGTATCAGCATTCTTCTATCTGTGCTGTGACTATGTTACCATAATTAATATTTATTGATTGCCTTGCAAAACTTTGGATGGGGGAGCTAATTAGAAACTGATGGAAAATAAACTTGGGGGAAACAATGAAATCATTCCAGTGATTCTTTAGTCTTCCTGGGAGAGTGATTAAATAAAATATCCCAGGATTCCCGAGGTTCTTCTTCTCAAATGTTGCTTGGCCTAATACCTTGCATTTATTCAGCGCAAATTGAATATATTTTACCGTTTTTGCTAGATTTATATTATTCCTGGATTGTACTATTTGCCTTTTCTATTTCTGAGAATAGAGGGGTCCTTTTAGTTACACATTACTTTACCTTGTGCCGCTTAATAAAAGATTCTAGTTAAAACATAACGCATAAAATCTACTAATCCTGATCCATTTTGAAGGAATGAAATGCAACTTCTATAATTTAGGATGGCAGTTACCTCTTCTGCCCACAAGATGGTGCTACATTGTTGTGACACTGGTACCACTAGGGAAACTCTTTTTCTCATTCGAATCCCCCAGCTCTACACTCCCCTCTCCACACACACACATACACACACATACACACCCAGGGATTACTTGCCCAACATCCCAAAGTAGGACACACATCCAAAGATCCAAAGAAAAGAATGATAACTAAAAAAATAATTATTTTTCTCCTTCAGGAATCTTGCTGAGTAGAGAAAGCAATTATTTGTACCTTATTAAGTTCATGGGAGTTAGCTGATTCTGATATTATCATCTGCGAGAAAATTCTTTGAGGTACCAGATTTTAGTACTATTTAATGGTACATTTTTAAGGAAGAAACGGCTGATAGGTGACAGATTGAGGGGTGGCGATACTTTCCTTTCAGCATACCAAATTACTTGAACCCCTTTTGCAGGCTTTTTTCCATGTGTAACTAGCTTAAAGAATTTCTCAGAAACATATTTGAGACTCCTACAAACTGGTTCTTAATATTTATGCCTGTGCATCTTTCAAAAATTTGTTATTAAATGTGAATAATTATCTAAGTATTGTAATTTTGTCCTTCAGAATCACTGATGGTAGCTTTGACTCTCATGGCTACTTATAGCTATGGTGACTTACTGCCGGAAAACTCAAATGTAATTATTCCTGCTGGCAATCCTGCATAGCTAGCGAATAAGGAAGAGAAATGCTTATAAAACGAGACAGCATAATCTAAGAGTTTGTAAATGATATTTTGTGCATCCTTGGAATTTGTAGAACGAAAAAGAACGCTCGTGGCAGATATTTTTATATTGTTACCTCTTTGTATCACTCCTGCTGTATTATGTTCATTCTGAACCAAAGTTGTGTTTTTAGAACATATAGAACCGGTCAAAGAGGTTCTGAAGCTTTCAGAAGCCGGCGTGTCTCTAAAGCCTGGTATTCTCACTTGAGCCATTTCAGAAGTGCCCGAGTCCCGCCTGGGATGCGTGAGTGTGAGTGAGTGTGTGCACACCCATAGGGAGGGAAGACAAAAGCTCCACCAGGACTCTTCAAAGAACACTGCAGCTTCCGCTGCAGAAGCGACGGCTCCCACCGAGCCGCGTCAGTGTCCATAAATATTGCCAGGGGAAACGCAAGTACAGGTTTACTCAGAAGCCTGTGGCCCACACGATAACCTGCCATGAGCAAATACCTTGAGAACACGTCTAGCAAGCGGTCCAGAGAAAAACTGGACATTGGCCAGGGCCCCTTCACAGTTCAGCCCAAGTTTTCCTAAATGTGTAACTAGGACAGAATCAAGCTTTCCCCGTTTCATAGGGACAAGGGTGTTTATCATAAAGAATATTCTATTTATGTCTAAAGCACAGAGCGCCTTTTTTTCCCCCTGACTGAAAGTCTTTAGATTTTTTCAGAAGGCCGGAAGCACCCCAGATCTTAGGGATTGTGGAAGTCCAGTCTTGTGCCTTTGTAACTCGCCCTTGGCCTTAAAACCTTCCGTGCTGTTTGCCTGAGCTGTGCCTGGCGTCTCTCCTCCCATCATTTGTTCTCCATGGTTTGCCATCCAGATGCCGTGGCCTGATTCTGTGTTCTAGTGCGGAGGCCTGCAAGAGCAGCCCTCCTTCTGCTCTGGGCCGGAGGCTCATCCCCAGCGTACAGACAAACCACGGGGCCAGTTGAACCTTTATCACGCGCTTCGGTCTAAGCTGTTTCATATCTTTGGATAAGAATATTTCTTTCTTTTCCTACCTGCTTCCGCTCCCCCCAGTTCAGTTCGTCCTCTGCCCTGATGAGCTGCTTTCTTGCATCCATTCTTTCCTTTCCTTAACTGCTCTGCCCAGTCAAGTCTTTCTTGCTCACGTAGATGGTAGATGGACAGAGCCTCCCATCTGGCACGTCATTTCCATTCACTTTGTCTTCACAACATGATCTCTGCCCCTGTGTGACTTGTAATCTTTTCTTTTAATTGGAGTACAGTTGCTTTACAATGTTGTGTTAGTTTCTGCTGTGCAGCAAAGTGAATCAGCTATACGTATACACATATCCCCTCTTTTTTGGATTTCCTTCCATTTAGGTCACCACAGAGCATTGAATAGAGTTCCCTGTGCTATACAGTAGGTTCTCATTAGTTATCTATTTTATACATGGTATCAATAGTGTATATATGTCAATCCCCATCTCTCAATTCATCCCACCCCTCCCCCCTTGGTATCCATACATTTGTTTTCTATGTCTGTGTCTCTATTTCTGCTTTGCAAATAGGATCACCTATACCATTTTTTTAGATTCCACATATATGGGCATATACCCAGAGAAAACCATAATTCAAAAAGACACATGCACCCCAGTGTTCATAGCAGCACTATTTACAATAGCCAGGACATGGAAACAACCTAAGTGTCTCTCAACAGAGGAATGGATAAAGAAGATGTGGCACGTGTATATACAATGGAATATTACTCAGCCATAAAAAGGAACAAAATTGGGTCATTTGCAGAGATTTGTAGAGATGTGGAGGGACCTAGAGTCCGTCGTACAGAGTAAAATAAGTCAGAAAGAGAAAAACAAATACCGTATACTAACGCATATGTGTTACTTGTAATCTTAAACAGAGAAGACATTGATTCAGCAAAGATTTGCCACGTACCTTTCCTGTGCACATTTGGGGGTGGTCACAGTGATGGCAGCTGACTCCTTCCCTCCAACATAGAGAGCTGACATTGTATTGGAGGCAGCCTTAAGCTAATAATTAAACAAATGCTTATTTTTTTTGCTGTAATTATGAACTACTGTGAAGGAAAAGTCCTGTGACAGTGATTAGTAGAGAGATGTCTCCTGGTCTAAGGAGATCACAGACAGCTTCCTCACAAAGAAACATTTAAATGGAGACTCGAAGTAGGAATTTACCAAACACGAGGGGAACAGGCAGGGAACACCTGCGAAGAAACTTGGTTTCTTCCAGGAATTGAAAAAAGACCAGTGTGGCTTGACTCTGCCCCCTGGGCCAAATCCAGCCTCCCGCCTGTTTTGTATAGCTCACAAGCTAAGAACATTTAAATACTAGAAAAAACGACTTTCTGACACATGAACATTGCAGGAAAGGTAAACTGCAGCGTCCATAATAGAGTCGCATTGGAGCACACGCATTTATGTGTTTGTGGGAATGCTTTCTCGCTCCGTCAGACCATATGGCTCATAGAAACTCAAATATTTACTGTGTGACACTGCTTAGGAAAAGTTTGCTGACCCCTGGTGTAGACCACGGCGAGTGATGGGAGAGCAGGGCACAGTGAGGCTAGGGTGGCACAAGGAGCCCAGACTCTGATTTGCAGGGGACTGGAGAGGATGTTATGATTTTGACCTGTAACTTTAAGAATGATGAAAAGCCTTTGAGGGATTTTAAGCAGGGGAATGATAGTCAGCCGTGCATTTTTAAAAAGACATCTGCCTGCTATGAGGTAGACCAGAGGGGCCAAACAGAGACGCTGAAAGATCGAGCAAGGGATTGTAGCAGCCTCGGCGTGAAATGATGGTGGCAGCGGAAATGGAGAGAACAGAAAGCATCACTCATGTGTGTTGAGCATTTATTATGTCCTGAGCCCTGTGCTTAAGTGTTTTCTGTATTTATTTGTATTTAATTTTTCCTAACTGTCCTGTGAAATAGGAATAATTATTTTTTCCATTTTTGTCAGTGAAGGTGCTGTGACTTCAAAGAGATTAAGTCACTTTCCCAAAATTCATGTGGCTAGTAAGTGATAAGCTGGGATTCATTCACATCTGGAGTTTGCTGGTTCCAGAACCTAGAATATAAATTTCTCAGCTATAACTCTGAGAAGGATATATAACGAGTTTTACAAGATATTTTGTGTTTGACTGGATATGGTGGGTCAGGGAGAACACAATATCAAGAAAAGTTTCAAATTCCTAGCATGAGCAATTGGATAGATGTCTTGCCTACCAAATTCGAACTCCTCATTTCAAATGCCAGGTGGTTCTTTAAAGTTCTTGAATTTTCAAAAAGGCAAATTATAGCTGTCTTGCCTATGTGAAATGAACATGTGTCAAGGATTTTATTCAACTTATTAATTAATGAGAGAACCACTTAAAATCGGTTCACATGAGAATTTGAGGACCTAAGTGTTTATGGTCAATTTAGTAAAGAAATGTTAGGATTAGATTGCTAGGCTAAATACAAACCCAATATGGCAGTAAATCATAACCTTTGGGATTTTCTTTTACACCAGACAGCAGTTATTTGCATCATCACCAGACAAAATCTACAAGTTAACCTCTGCTCCTACTGAGTTGTAAAAATAGCCCAGTCAATAGAACATCAGTCAGAGGTTAAGCTCGGCACTGCACTGAAAGAACATCCAGTAATTTCTTTTACCTGCTTCCAAGTTTCTGATAATTTTTCTGGCAGTTAACAGAGTTTTCCCAGACACCCTCCTCTTTCCTCTGATAATATGACTTTTCTTCCGTATGTTCCCATAGTTCTTGGCATATCTCTGGCATGAGAGCTACCCTATATTACAGTTAGGTAATAGTAACCATCGTATGTACGTACCGTGACCACAAAACGCTTTCAGCTGCAGGCAAGGGGGAGTTTCTCTTGGCCCTGGCTGGTTCTGAAAATTAAACCAACACAAGCCCGATCCACAGGGGAAGAGCATAAAAATGTACTTAATGTAAGTTTCTGTGACGTGGGGGCCTGCATCAGGAAGGGAAGACCCAAAGAAACAGACCTGAATGTTGAGCAAGGTTGCTGAAGAGTGGATGGTCACGTGGAAATGTGACAGGCTAAGTAGTAAACGTTGGGGTGGCATGTCAGGAGCCCCGCATAACGTCCGCTTTCCGTTCTAATCACCACGGCAACCCTGGGAGGTGTCTGCTGTTCTAGCCAACAACCACAGGGACCAGCGCCGAGAGGCTCCTGACTAGTTTGGGGTCTGTAGTCCGTTAGTGACAGAACCAGGACGCATGTAAACCCAGGGTGTCTCCCATCTCGATTTCGTTTTCAACTCCATCAGACTGAACGAAGGTAACTCTCTCTCCCCGGAAAACAGTGAGTTCTGCAATACGCAGTAATAGTTTCTTTCCTTGTGAGCATGTGTCTCTCACCGTGCCTCATGCGTCATGACTCTGAGTCATTGTTTACGGACATGAGCCCTGAATGGAAGATAAGTAAGAAACTAGGAACAGACTCTGAGATACACCATATGCTTACTGTCTGGCCGTTCCTGCTTTTATTGCCATGTGCGAAACCTGGGGCTACAGGAATAACCGAAAACCATGGGCTCTCAGATCTCATTTTTTTTTTTCCCGTATCTGACAGATTTCCAGCACAAAATAACCGTGCAGGCCTCCCCCAACTTGGACAAACGGAGGAGCCTGAACAGCAGCAGCTTCAGTACACCGAGCAGCCCCACGGTGATCCCCCGACTCCGGGCCATACAGCGTGAGCTTTCTCCCCCACGGGGGGCTTCTGGGCGGTTTTCTGTCACTAACTGACTGGGATCCAACTGAAGCAGACATTCATAGCCAGTTCTAACCCTGTGATATTTAGGAGGTGTCAGGACTATTTGGTCTTATCTTCCTTAGTCTCATTTTCTCGTTCTCACAATCAATGATTTTTAGATTCCACGCAATCGGTGATGTGACCAGGCCACAGAGTAGAAAGTGAAATAGTATCGTGGGACATTTTGTTAAACGCCTGCCTGCGTGACCTCGTTATATCAGTAGCCTCTTTATGGATATTTTGAAAGCTGAAATCAGGAATTCAAGGTTACTTCCATTTGTTTCATTGTTTTTTAAGGAAAAAAATATTTTGCTTTTTGAAATTTTGCTTGAATTTGGTCTGTGTTGACCAACCTGATGCAAACAGCCCTCCACTTAGGGTGGCTCGACTTAGGGTTTCTTGACTGTATGATGGTGCAGAGTGATTCACATTCAGTGGAAACCGTACTTCGAATTTTGAATTTTTATTTTATTTTATTTTAATTTTTTTTGCGGTACGCGGGCCTCTCACTGCTGTGGCCTCTCCCGTTGCGGAGCACAGGCTCTGGACGCGCAGGCTCAGCGGCCATGGCTCACGGGCCCAGCCACTCTGCGGCATGTAGGATCTTCCCGGACCGTAGCACGAACCCGTGTCCCCTGCATCGGCAGGCAGACTCTCAACCACTGCGCCACCAGGGAAGCCCTCGAATTTTGAATTTTGATCTTTTCCTGGGCAGTGATACTGGGTACCATCCTCTCTTGTGATGCTGGGCAGTGCACCATCACGAGGGTGAACAACCCATACACTCACAACCACTGTGTACCCACATAAGCAGTCTGTTTTTCACTTTCAGTACAGCGTTCAGTAGGTCACATGAGACATTTGACTTTATTATAAAATAGGCTTTGCATTAGATGATTTTGCCCAACTATAGACTAGTGTAAGTGTTCTGAGCACATTCAAGGTGGGCAGGGGCTAAGCCATGATGTTTCGTAGGTAAGGTGTATCAAACACGTTTTCACCTTATGATACTTTTAACTTAGGATAGATTATTGGACGAAACCCCATCATAAGTCGGGGAAGATCTGTCCTTCAAAATACCACTTAGTATTTTGATTTTAGAGTGTTCAGCCTAGTGGAAAAAATAAATAGACTAATTCATCTGGCATCCTCGCACTGTGAGAGTTTCAGTTAGACCGAAAGGGGATATTTTTACCCCCTGTGGAGGTATGTCATAATGTTTTCAGCTGTGTTTTTAGAACCTCTGGTGTGTGACGGGGTTGTTTTCTAAGTGGGTAGTAATAGCCACTCTCCCAGTGATTCCCAAGCCAACTGTCAGTGCACAGAGAGGCTGGGGGTTGGCATATGTGTGTGTCAGCAACATGTGGGCGTTAGACGTGAGTGTAAACCGCCCAAGAGGGGGTGAAATAAGGCAAGACGTGGGGAAACTTACATACATTCAGGTTTTTAAAGGTAATTGAAGCCAGACAGTTGTGATGACTCATGAAAGATTGGCTTAAATTACAATTTTAAAATATACCTTTGTTCCTTAGGTTCAGAACTTTGATTTGGTTAAAAAATTAAGTATTAAGTTTGTTTTCAGTTAACTGTTCAATTTGACCTTTTTTCCCCCAAATAAAATGAAATCCTAACTGTTGCATAATGTTAAATACATAGATAGATAAATAACTCTTTATGGCTAATTTACCTCAAATTTGTATCTTTTAATTTAGTTCACTCTTCTTGCTGTTATTAGAGATAGAACTTTGCCGGCAGTAGGGTGAAAGAAATAATTTCTTCGTTGTTTTCATGTTTCTCAATTGTTTACACGTTTCGACTAAGATAGTTTTACAACTGATTTGATTAATTTTAACTTAACAATTTTTTAATTGGTTAATGAGTGATGATGTTCTCTGTTTAGTGACCTCAGATGAAAGCAATAAAACTTGGGGCAGGAACACGGTCTGTCGACAAGAAGAATTTGAAGATGTAAAAAGGAATTTCAAGAAAAAGGGTTGTACCTGGGGTCCAAATTCCATTCAAATGAAAGAAAGAACTGACTGCAAAGAAAGGTACTTGTGTGACATCTGGTGGCATTCCAGTGTGTACTGTGATAAATAGCAGTGTGTTTTAAATATTGCACTGGCCAGACCTAACTTTTATTTATTTATTTTTAATTAATTAATTTATTTTTTGCGGTATGTGGGCCTCTCACTGTTGTGGCCTCTCCCGTTGTGGAGCACAGGCTCCGGACGCGCAGGCTCTGGGGCCACGGCTCACGGGCCCAGCCGCTCCGCGGCACGTGGGATCTTCCCAGACCAGGGCACGAACCCATGTCCCCTGCATCGGCAGACGGACTCTCAACCACTGCGCCACCAGGGAAGCCCAGGCCAGATCTAACTTTTAAAAAGCAATTAGAGTAATACAGAGATACCTGAATATAATTTCATTTCTAGGATGGGTTTATCCTACTAAATCAATTATTATTTAGTTAAGCAATTAAAAAGATTCTCTGTCTCTTGTTAAGGTTTTATCTGTACTTTGTTAGCTCTTTAAAACATAGAGGCCAATATGTTCTCTTTACTACCTAAAAATATTGTTAGCGTGTATCCACCAAAACCTAATTTGTGTGTCATATGGTTCTATTATATCAAAATAAACATTTTTCTCTTGTAGAATAAGACCTCTCTCAGATGGCAACAGTCCTTGGTCAACCATCTTAATAAAAAATCAGAAAACCATGCCGTTGGCTTCATTATTTGTGGACCAGTCAGGTAAATGTGCTTCAGGAAATAGAATTTGCTTGAGTTAGACTGAGCCTCTGAGAGTTCTAGAAGTGACATGGGAAAGGTTAGCAGCATCACATATACTGAGTCGCAGTGGCTACACTAAGCTCAAAAGTTATCTTCTGTCCTGTCAGTCTTCGTGGCGGAAAGTAATTAGGCTCCACATTGTTTATTAGGAATTTGTAACTCTTATTCTTCATCAGAAAAATTAGTATAATTTATTATATAGAACCAACTTACTGTAGTATAGGAAATACTAAATATGAAAATGTAGGCACCCTGAAATTCTGCTGAGATTATATTCCCACCCCACGACCTGATGAAATATTGTCAGGCGGGTTAGTTGTGGGAGACTACTGCTGGAGAGTATTACACTGGAATCCCTACTTTATACGAACCATCATCGCTTTCAGTGTTCATTATTCCTGTTCAATATTCAGATATTAAAAGGTTGAAGAGATTTGGAAGTTGCTGGAAATTTTCAATGATGGGTAACTCTGAAGAAAAGCAAATTGGTCTTTATCCTTGACAATTTAAGGCAGCCCTTTGGTACTGTGGTCAAATTAGAGATGTCTTAGCAAAACACGGTATAAACTTCTTGAACTTACGATCGGTGCTATGCTCAGTTTTACAAGCACCTTATCACCTACTGCCCATGTTTAGTTTTCTTCTTCTGTGTTCATCACAAGCATGTGGTTTCAGCATAAATATCTCCGTAAGTACTTTCAGGTAGACACAAGGCGGGTGCTGTGTAATCCCTGGGTAGATGCTTTCTGATGTCACATTCATTACTGTTTTCTGACTCTTTCTCGCCTGTAAAGGCATGAGGGTCTCTCATTATACACTACGATTCATCATCAGATGGTGTTTGAGGACTAATGAAGAACAATTAATAGTAATAAAACTGTTAATTCTATAGTACAAGTTTCATTATTTGTGACTGTTGAAAAAAAGTCTTCTTGCTTTTTTTCCCTGAATTATTTTTATTCTTTCTTAGAATATTTGGATCCTATGAATAACTCTTCCACAGGACAGTTGGAGGAAATAAAAGGATGTATTTGGCTGACTCAGCTGGGTCTCCATTAAGTTAACCCTGTAGTTCATTGGAAGGGTCACTGAGCAAAAGGTTTACACAGTCTGTCCTGCTTGAAGGTCCCCCTCCCACCTTCCATCTGTGGGGCCTCATCCTTCGAAGTGTTTCTGTCTCAGCCCAAGCGTTTCCTGAAAACCTCCCCTGACCGCCTCAGCTGCAGTGGTGCCTCACCCCATCCCTGCATCTTAGTTCCCAGTTTTACTTATGCATCGCTCTTCCCTGAAATCCTTATTGGTCTGCATGGGCACCAGTAATGTGTGTGTTCTCTGTCACCCCAAATTAGAATGTCAGCCCCTCGAAGGCAAAGATTTTATCTGGTTTGTTCACCACTCTCCTCCCAGGGCCTGGTGCATAGCAAGTCTTCAGTATCTCCTGAATGCCTAAGAGAATCCTAAAAGGACAGTTGGATCTGACGTAGATATTGATTACATTCACCTTGGTTTGGGGGCTGCGAATCATGCCATCAGTCGTAGAAAGACTGGGAAAGATGCTGATGGATCCGTGTAGATTCATGACCGCTCAGGAGGAAAGTGTGGGAAAGGAAGTGCTCAGGATGCTTCGAAACCTACGGCTTTTACTTGCCAACAGCATTTACCCTCTTTTTTAAAAAAATGATGGCTTAATAATTTGTTATTCGTTACATGTACCGTGCATTCAACCCATCAAAGCGCAGTTCGTGCCTACTTGATGAAGGCACTATTTGGGGAAGACCCCCCACAAGATGAAACCTGCAGGGATGCTCACAGCCGCTGTGACCTGAAAGTAGAAAACGGAGGAAACCGAACGACACCAGAGAGCCTTCAGCGGAAGCCAAGATCACATGTGGGAAGAAGGGCAGTGTCAGGCCTTCTTAGGGCCAGGCAGGATTTTGAGATAGAATTGTCTGAGGGAAATGGGACAGTGGGAGGAGGACACGGGGAGAAAGATAGCAGAGGAAGATACTGGGCTTGAAGGGAGAAAAGCTGGGAAGAGCACGGGCTTGTTGGGAGAAAAGCTGGCATCCGGCTGGTCTAGCGAACCGAGCACATTTTAGGTGCAGTGGACGCAAGGCTGCAGAAATCACGGGTGTCTCTGTCGGGGATGCTCTGGACACCAGATGAGGGAGTTCGTCGTTTCAGTCGTTCCTGGTTAAGCCCTAAGTGATAAGAATTATAGCTTCCTCTCCAGTAGCAGAATATGTTACCCTTTGGGGCTCTGACCTCTGGAGAATCTTCTCCTGATGCGAGGCTCCTACACTTTAATGGCAGCTTGTTGAAACAGGCTGCTGGGCACCACCATAGTCTGAAGTGTGCCAAGAATTCACTGCTCTACGCAGGATGGTTCCTGTAGCAACAGGGCGTGGCCCAGTTATCTAGGTCACGCGCAAGGGCACCTTTTGTCTGACGTGTCCTCCTGCTGCTGTCTGTGCATGTGCACTTCTGTATCTTGATGACTTTGTTTCTATAGAAGTTTCTGTTTTCTATGCCAGTGAAGATCCACTTCCTGAAGGACAGGAAACAGCAGAGGACTTGCTCGCCTGTTCCTGTGCAGGGAGCTGAGTCATTGCACCCTGGACGCCCCTTCCTTAGGGTCCTCCTGGACGAACCATTTGCTGAACTGCAAAGGACTCCATGTGTTTTGATTTAGAATATGTATTTATTAGATTTCAGCCTCGTTTTACAGTATAGCTTGCATGGTTTTTACGGTAAAATGGTCCTAGCCTGTGTGTATCTGTACTTCTCCGTAGGGGCATGTGAAGAGCCACAACTTGCCCCAGACGGATTGGAACACAGGAAACCAAAGCAGATAAAATCACCGAGTCAAGCCTACATCGATCTCCCTCTTTGGAAAGATGGCCAGAGAGAGAATCTGGTGGAACCCGAAAGCTGGGAGGAGAGAACCCCGGTGAGCCCTGCCACCAGCATTCCTCAGGGGACCCCTCCGAACAGTCTGAGCAGATCCCCCCAGAGGAAGAAGACAGAGTCTGCTCTGTACGGCTGCACCGTGCTGCTGGCGTCGGTGGCTCTGGGCCTGGACATCAGAGAGCTCGCGAAAGCACAGGCTGCTGAAGACCCGTTGCCCAAGGAAGAAAGGAAGAAACGCGAGGGCATCTTCCAGCGGGCGCCTAAGTCCCGGAGCAGTGCCAGCTCCGCCACTAGGCTGCCAGCCGCAGGCGAGGGGACCAGCAGCCCATCCCCGCTCCCTCCGTCCAGCGCCGCGAACCTCCTGTCCATGCCTTCTCTCTCCACCAAGTGCCTGCTGCAGACTGATGGCGAAGATTCCTTCGAGAGCAGCACACACGTCCCTTGTGACCCCAAGGTGCCCATTCCGGATCCTTGCCCTGCCTTTGGAAGGAGGGATCAGGAGTCAACCCCCGTGCCAGGACTGGAGACCCATCGTGGTGTGTGGGGAAACCTGTCTCCTCCCTTCACGGTTCCAGCACGTGCGGACGCATCTTACGCTGCTTCTTCAAAAGAAAGAGCAGCACATCACCGACGGACCATGTCTGATGGAAGTGCTTCTCAGCCCCCAGGTAGGCTGCATTCGTGGGTGAAAGTACCAAACACCACTGTAGAGGATAGACTGTAAAATTGTATGGCTCTCTGATTTTATCTTCTCCAAGTGATTACATTTACAAATTTGTTTTCACATAAATCTTTGAATTTTACCCTGCTCTTTTGTTTGACTTTATCATTTGGATCCTTGGAGGAGTATAATTAAGTTTCAGTAACTTAAATACATAACAGAATATTAAAACAGAAAGAGGGGCTTCCCTGGTGGTGCAGTGGTTGAGAGTCCGCCTGCCAATGCAGGGGACGCAGGTTTGTGCCCCGGTCCGGGAAGATCCCACGTGCCGCGGAGCGGCTGGGGCCGTGAGCCATGGCCGCTGAGGCTGCACGTCCGGAGCCTGTGCTCCGCAACGGGAGAGGCCACAGCAGTGAGAGGCCCGCGTACCGCAAAAAAAAAACAAAAACAGAAAAAGCACATGGAGAATAACTGCCCCAAGCCCCTTGTGGTAGGAAGGAGAGTCATTTGCCAAAATCTGAACCAAATAATTAGTGGGAGAGTTGACAGTAAAACTAGTCGTTTGACACAGTGTCACCTGGCTTTGCTGCCCAGGTTTATGTTGAGATTGAGTTTAGGGGGTGTAAAAGTCGAATGGACAGTAGGTGCTGTGTGGGGAATGCCACTAGTATTCCTTTTGTATATAAAGATAATTACAACTACCTCAGATATAGATCATGAGGATTAAATGAGATAATGTATATGAAAAATGCTTTTTAGTTTGTAAAATGTTATGCTAGGATCGGTTATAAAGTATATTAAAACTGAAACTGCTTTCATTTGTGTTATCTTTTCATTTATCTCTTTAAGTGCTACGCCTAGACAAGATTTTTTTTCATATTATTGTTCATTGTCTTTAGATAAATTGGTTTATTGCCCTTTTATGATGCAATAAAGTATTAGTAATTTATAATTGCACACAGTGAAACCCTAGCACAAGAATCCCATAAAAAAGCATTCTTTTTTCTTAGTTTGAAGCCAATGATTATTTGCTACAGTGGTAGTAAGTCAGTTCTTCAGAACAAAAAAGGGAGGCTGTAACATGTAAAACAGTATCTGCTTTCTTATTTTCATTAATTTTTTCAAATCATCACCTGAGAGTGAATTCAGTCATATTCACCGTCATTTTTAAGTCTTAACTTTAGTCCAGTCTAACCCATTGTGAAATCTATCCTGTTAATAAAACACTTCTAATAATCATTGTCCTAAGTGTATGATGATGACTTAGCTCTTTATAGGTGTCGTTTCCATAGGTTCAAGCAGTCTTTCCAACCTTGTAGTACTTTTCCATAAAAACAAACATTCTCTCCTAACAATTTTAAAGGTAAGGTTTGTGTTCAGGTTCTTTTGTGAAAGCTCACTTTAAGGTGGTCACCTAAGGGAAGTCATCCTGGTTATTTTCCTTGCTATCCATTGATTTCGACATCACTGTCTTTCTAATCACACACTGTCTTTGCCTCTTCAACCAGCTGGTGCAGCTCTCATCTCAGCCCCCGGAGCCTCTCAGCTGCCCCCTGAGTGGGTTTGGGGGACGTCCCCCTCGCCGCCTGGACCCCATAGTGACCTGCCAAGTGAGGTCCCACCCGAAAAACAGAGAGCTGTCCATATGATGCCTCTGCCCCGTCCTCCCCACCTAAGAAGCCAGGTAGGTGCCCCAAAGGCCTTCCCGCAGAGAACAGAGTCTCAGCCCGCACAGGCCTGCCCTGTGGCGGGCGGTCCAGAACCAGCCCCTGACTGTCCCCTCGGTGCCAAGGAGAGAACTAAGCCCCACGTGCCTTCCTTACTGGATGCCGACGTGGAAGGCCAGAGCAGGGACTGCACGGTGCCTCTGTGCAGGCTAAGAAGCAGAATGAGCCGACCATCCCTGTACGAACTGGAGAAAGAATTTCTGTCTTAAGTGCCTTATATTGTTCAAGCATTTTTTTTTTTTAAGGTGAACAAATGAAAACAGTGTGTCTACCTTTGAATTGTTTTATGCTGCTGTGTTTTCAAAGCTGTGGCCATGTTACTAAACTAGTAATGGATGTCTAACTTCTCCAAAAATATATGTGATTGCGGTTGGCTGACTGTATTGTTATTCCACTGGATTCTTACCTAGCAACTTGAAACACTACACACGTGTAAAACAAATGTGCAACAGTGTACATCTGTGTTTAAGCACAATTTTAAATGCTTTGTTCGCTCCCATTTATATCCTTGTCTATTAGTACACACAGAAATTGTAATGAGTGCGCCATTTTTGTTTCCTTCCTTCCTGTTTCCTTCCTTTTGTCTTCTATTTTCCTTTACCTTCTTCCATTTCTTTCCTTTTTTTTTTTTGTTATTTGTGCAACAAGAAGCCAAGAGTAATGTGATGTTAGCAAGTAAAGATGTTTATGTAAAAAAAATTTGATGACTAGAACAGATGGAGAGTCCTATGTGAACTATCTAACGAACTCGGCAGTAGGCTTACAATGCATAAGTATGTCCAGATCTCACCTAAAATATGCACTATTTCTCTCTTTGAGAAAATTTTACTGAATGTAACTCGTAAAAGTTTTAATGAATGTAACTTCTAAAAATTTTATCCATTAGAACTCCAAAGTAGATTTTTCAAAAAGCCAGTCATTGACATTTGACTCAGACCATACTGTATACAGTTGAAAGGTGCTAACCTGTGTGTTCTCCCTGTAGAAAGGATCTTCCTTCTTCCTTCATCAGTAGCCATTGATTTGGTATCCAGAAGCGTAAAGCGTTTCCTTTTGTCGTAGAGTTTTTAAAAATCAATCGATGCGTGCGTTACGTGCCGAAGAAAATTCATGTCATTTAATATTATTTTTCTCTGTTTAAATGCATAATCATCCTAATAATCTCAAATACAGTTAGAAACACTGCAAAGTCAAGAAACAGCAGTACGGTTAGAATTTAAGTGTTTTAGAATAGTAGTTATTCACTTAATTGTAGATACATGTTAGATATCTGTTGGGTGGGACAAGCTGATGTGATAGAATGGAGAAATTAAGTTATTTTCAGATGTGGGTTTATACAGCTAATCTTTGGATAGCAGATCAGGTTGATTTTAAATTATTTTATGAGTCACTTTTATAAATCATAGAGTTACGATACAAATAAACTACTGAGTTATTAAGCTACTGAAATGGCTATCCAGGAGCTTGGTAAACTTGCCTGGGTTCTTTTGTTAAATCTATTATGCTTCTCTCCCTAGAATATGGTTATTCAGATGACACACAATAAGCATTTTAAATTTTCCCTACAGTAAAAAACTGTAATTGCAAACATTACTTGATATTTCATTTAAAATTTTACCTTGCTTATTAAGGTTTACTGAATAACTGGAAGGTCAGTGATTTAATCCGGTGTGATAAAGTATCTACCTATAGTAGGAAAAAAAAAAAGGAGGAAAATTATATTATTTGGCCACTTTAGAAGCTCTTAGTCATCTAACAAGTATGCCACTGCAAGTGATGAACAGGGCATGACAGGATTATTTTAATATAAGCGCATTTTGCCTTAAGGAAATTCTTGAAGCACAATCTCAGGTCCTTAATTACATTCTGTGGTGTTATGTTCCATTCTATGATTTGGCTTCACTTTTGGGTGGTAGTTGAATTACATAACAGAGATTTGGTTTCCTCAAAATTGTATCACATTTGAAACTGTGGTTGGCTACTTCATACTCAGTCATATGAGGGCATATAACTTCCAGGTAAAAGTAAACGAAATACACGCCTACGGTAATACATGAAACACGAAATATAGAAACTGTGTTTTCAGTTTTGCTTCTACCAAAACATCGTGTGTGTGTGTGTGGGTGTGTGGCACTCTGTGTGAGGGTAGGGGAGTGATGGATGTCCGTCTGTGTGGTCCCTCTACTCTGTTCCTGTTTAGCTTTATTTTAGTCAACTCTACATTATGATGACTTTAGAAATGAAGTTACATTAAAAAGATAATTGTCATATAAGGACTCGATCTCACATGTTACTGCAGATAGTTATTTTTTGCTGAGATCTGTTGTACATTTGCGATTTTCTATGTGTATAGGTATACTTAGCGGAATCTGGTTATTTATTTTCACATAGACTTAATAGCTCACTGAAAGATAAATTAAGCTGATTACTATTAGTCAACAGTTAAGGTGCTCCCGCTGCAGAGATTTGAGGCCTGGGCCTGATACGCTGTATTATGAAGCTTTGTGACTGAAAAAGATGTTTACGTATGTTGTCTATTTTTTTTAATAAAGTTTTTTTTATAGCTTGTCTACTTGCTCAGTGGCTTTGATCTCCTGATGATTGTGGCTGTAGTTTGTAACGGTTCACTTTGTATTCAATAAGGAATATGTGTTAATGAAGATTATTAGTAAGTCAGGTATTAACCTGCTAAATTCATTAAACTGAAGGATCATGATATGAATCACGGGATTAAATGAAATACTTTATTTAAAATGTTGTTTGGTTACGTTGAAACGTTGCATTTCGTCGTGAGAATTTTGCAACTCCAGCTTTTCAGAACGCACCTTTTCGCAGAGTGAATTACTGTATGAAGTAAATCTCAGTTGATGCTAGAGCACTGTGATTAATGAGACATGTTGATTATTAGCATGTTTAAATCAGAAGAATTTCAAAACCCACCTAACATCTGGTGATTCTTGGTAAGCAAGAAAAACTTCGGTGAATTAGAAAAGTAGATGGTAGCATTTCGTGCAGATCCAGGCAGCACCCTATCGTGTAAGAGGGAGAAAAATTTAACGTCTGTTGTGTATCTGCTGAGTGTTAAGGACTCTCCTAGGTGCCCATATAAGGCACTTCCTATAATTCTCTTTAGTGAAGTTTGTGAGGTAGGTAGTAGTATCCCTGTTTCATCAGATGTGAAACGGGCACAGAGAAGTTCGATAAAGTTCCAAAGACGCACCACCATTTACCTGTTCACACCTGTTGTAACCATACATATAGCATAGAAGATGGAGGCTTCTATGGAATCCGAAGCTAAGATAGTGTTTCACACATCAAAAAGTTCAAAATTCTGGAACGGCTGAGTACTTACTTAAAAACGAAGCTAACTGGTTGATACGGCGGGATACTTCCTCAGTAACTGTGAAATGAAATAGAAGGTACTAAAACCTGCATATCCAACAGATCAACTCAGAGAAAAAGCAGTGTTCTGTTCAGTGGGTTTATAAATATGATGAAATTATTTAAGAACTGCAATATAAATATAAAATAATTGGGCTTAAGCTGTATGTACTCTTTACTTCTGAAAAGGTCAACATGCTAAAACACAGTGAAAGATGAGGCTTTTGTGAATGAAACAATGTAATAAGTACCACATACAGTGGAGCAAAAACTAGTTGTTCTTGTTGTTTAGCAAGAAATAAGTAATTTGAATATGCTGCAGACTCATTAAGTGCCTACTGTGATAGCCACTGGGAAGGACTAAAGGAGTTCAGTGATGAGCAAGAGAGACACCACCTGGGTACTTGGCTGCATGGCTCTTAAGATCTAGTAAGAAAGACATTGAGAAGCTAAGCGTGGCCAGCTTCATGGGTTCGGATTGGGCTTCACACTCAGGATGTCCCTGAGCTTGATTTTAATGCTTTGCTAACACTGTCTTGAAATCCTTAAGAAATTTTGGACCGGGGCCCCTCATTTTTATTTTGCACTGGGCCCTACAAATTATGTGGCCAAGCCTGACTACAAGTGAAATGCGGGTTATAGAAGGTGAAGTAGTTGCTGTTCTGGTAGCGCTGGCAGAGCAGATCTAACCTGGGGGGTTCAGAGGAGGCAGCTGGAGGAAGTCAGGACCTCTGCTGGGTGAGAAGTGCTCCCTGCAGAGTCACTAGCTTGTGACTTGTTTCTCTTGGAACTTACGAGATTTCCTCTTTGCCTTTCAGCATTTTTACCATGGTCTGTGTTGGTGTGGATCTCTGCATATATCGTACTTGGAGTTTGTTTAATTTCTTGGATGTGTAGATGTTTTCCAGCAAAGGTAGGCTTTTCAGCCATTATTTCTTCAAGTATTTTTTCTGCTTCTTTTCCTCTCTCCTGGGACTCTCATTACACGTATATTGGTGTACTCAGTAGTGCCCCACATTTCTCTGAGGCTCCGTTCATTTTTATTCATTCTTTTCTCTCTTTTTTTTTTTCAGATTACATATGCTATATTGATTTCTCTTCAGGTTCCTTTATCTTTCTTCAGTTCCAATCTGCTGTCAAGCCCCCCTAGTAACATTTTTCATTTTAGTTATTGTATTTTCAACTCCATAATTTCCATTTCATTCTTTTTTAAAACTTTTCTCTCTTTATTGACATTTTCTTTTTGACCAGACATTGTCATCATACCTTCCTCCTTCAAGCGTATTTTTCTCTGGTTCATTGAACTAAGGTACAGTGGCAGCTTTCAAGGTATGAAATCTGAGATCCGTACCCTGTCACAGGCCATCTCTGTTGCCTCCGTTTCTCCCAGTGTATGGGTCACACTTCCCTGTCTCTTTGTATGCCTCACTTCTTGTTGAAAAGTGGTCATTTTAGGTAATACATTGTGGCAACTGTGTATCATGATTCCCCTCACCTTCTCTCCAGGTCTTGTTTTTGTTGTTGTTTGCTTGTTCGTTTAGTGATCTGGCTGGACTACTTCAGTGAAATCTCTTCCCCCACAGTATGAAGTCTTTGATGTCACTCCTCAGAAGATGCAGCCTTGACGTGCACACAGCTACCTTGGGATGACACAGTTTTAGCACAGCTCTCTTGGACTGTCTCTTCCTGTGATCTCTCTGTGAAGCTGTCTGGCTTCACTTGGTATTACAGCAAGCTGTCAGGCTTCCATAATTGCTGGCTGATTACTCTTTTTTTTTATTATTCCCTGGGACACAAATTCCTCCACAGCCTATTCCAATTAATTTCAAGCAGGGGCAGTTTGGGGGCCGGTCTTTAAGGCTTGTTCTGACCCCAGGTGGGCTCTTTTTAGCTGGCTCTTTGCCTGATTCTATCTGGTAGACTAGCTAGACTATGATTTAGCTTGTTGCTCTTAATTAAGAGCTGTGGGTTTTTTTTGAGAGTTCCCTTAGGCTTGAACTTCCCCACACTCTGTTTCAGATAAAGTCAGTTCCTTTGATGAAAGCTTGGTAGTTCTGTTCTTGTGTAATGCGTCTTGCTCTGGGCAGTGTATCTGGGCCATACTCTGGGCCCTGGGTGGAGTGGTAACTTGTAGTCTCCTTGGCTTGCTTCTCGCAGGGTAGATAGAACCTCTGCTCTCCAGGTGCACTGGTGTGAGGGCATGTAAGAAGCCAGCATTCTCACTGGTGGAGAGCCTCCACCCTGTGTGGGGTGGCTGGATGGAGAATGGAGCCCTTGACCTCTTAGGCACACTCCCAGGAATTTAGCCTCTTAAATACAGAGTTGGAGGGGATGAGAAATGCTGCTGTCCTGTGCCTGCCAGTGAAATAGCTTTTCCCTTGATTGGGAGCTGATGGGGGGGCAGGGGGGAGGGGGGGAGTCCTATGTTTCTAGCCAAACCTGATTGGAATGGAGCTTCTGTCAAGCTGAGCTCGGTCAGGGTGGAAGAGTAGGCGGGAGGGAGCAGGTCATAGCTCAGATGCCAGGTTCAACTGTTCTTAGCAAGATTTAGTGTTTTGTTTTGTTTTGTTTTTTCCCAGTACGCGGGCCTCTCACTGTTGGTGGCCTCTCCCGTTGTGGAGCACAGGCTCCGGACACGCAGGCTCAGCGGCCATGGCTCACGGGCCCAGCCGCTCCGTGGCATGTGGGATCTTCCCGGACCGGGGCACGAACCCACGTCCCCTGCATCGGCAGGCGGACTCTCAACCACTGCGCCACCAGGGAAGCCCTAGCGTATTCTTTTTGAACAAATATTTTGTTATTTGCTGTATGCCCTTAAGACAATTTCCAGAGACTTAAAAAGAAAAAAAATTTTTAAGATAGCTGTCAGCAGTTGTGCTTGTTTCCTTGCGGAGTGGGTCCTCAGAGCTCCTCAAGCAGCCATCCCATAATGGAACCTCTTCAATATTTTGCACAGCTGCTGACTAACTCCTGAAGCATTTTCTCCCGTTGGCTCATCTAAATTCATGTCGTTTATCTCATGGCTCTAAATGCATTTCAAGGCAAATCACTCTCAATTTTCCATCTCTAGCCCCGTTCTAATCTTACAGCTCCATTTGTACGTATCCTGCTGCTTACTTATCATCTCCTCTTGGATATTTAAGAGGGATTTCATCCTGAACAGAGTCCAAATAAAACTCGTGATTCATCTCCTTCCCTAAATTTGCTCTTCTCTAGTCCTCTTCTTAGTAAACAGCACCAGCACCTGGGAGGTGGACGCGTCCGCTGACTAGTCTTTAAAGTAGCGGCATCATGGAGGATTCCCTGGTGGTGCAGTGGTTAAGAGTCCACCTGCCAATGCAGGGGACACGGGTTTAAGTCCCGGTCCGGGAAGATTCCACACCCGCACGCAGCAACAAAGACCCAACGCAGCCAAAAATAAATAAATATTTTTTGAAATAAATAATTTTAAAAAATAGAAAGCTTTAAAAAAATGTAGCAACACCATGAATGCATTTGTGTCACCCGTAGTTGTTCAATAACTAGTTACAGAATAATCGGATGAATTATTCCCGTTTTACAGATAAAGAAACTGAACCTTAGAGAAATCAAGTAAATTGCTGGATTTGAATCCAGTCTGAGTCCAGTCTATGCATTTAGACCACAGGAAAAAATGTTTCTTAAATGTTAAATAGTTGGTTTTTCAATAAATGTTATTGTTAGCAGGTTGATCAAAGGATAATTGAAAGAAAGTAACATAAACTATAGTTGGAATGGGACTTTGGGGATATTATTGTGAAGAACTTGGATTACTAGTCTAAAGATCTGGCACTGAATCTGGCATTAAAAAAAACAATTATAGGTTTTAATTTGTAGTGTGTACTAGTCAATGTTCTCCAGAGGACCAAAACAAATAGGATGTGCGTACACGTATTTTAGAGAGAGGGGTGTTGATTTTAAGGAATTGTTTCACACGACCATAGGGGCTGACAAGTTCTAATTCTGCAGGGTGGGCTGGCAGGCTGCAGACCCAGGGAAGAGTTGATGCTGCAGCTGAAGGCTGTCGAGAGGCAGAATCCTGAGACCCAGGTGTTGGCAGGGTCGGGCTCTTCTGAGGCCTCACCCCTTGGCTTGTAGCTCTTCCTGTGTCTTCCTGTAGCCTTCCCTGTGTACATGTCTGTTTTCCCAATTTCCTCTTCTAGTAAGGACACAATCATATTGGATTAGAGCCCACTCCAATGACTCAGGTTAACTGGATTACCTCTGGAAGGACTGTCTCCAAACACAGTCACATTCTGAGATACTGGCTATTAGGC
This sequence comes from Grampus griseus, assembly GCF_964374135.1. NCBI lineage: Eukaryota > Metazoa > Chordata > Mammalia > Artiodactyla > Delphinidae > Grampus > Grampus griseus. The sequence continues at coordinate 7,012,372 of NC_139010.1, forward strand.
TTCTGCACCCATTGGCCTGCAAGCCTGTACTTGCCCAGCCTCGAGACTGAAGAAAGAGCCCGGAAGTCAGAGACAGAGACATCCGTGGCTTAATGGATGTGGGGCATCTTACACGTCTGAAGGAAGGTCCTGGAGCGATGCCACACCATGTGCAGCAGCTGGCGGGCAGGACACTGCAGCAGCCTTGCCCCCCCGGGGGGGAGGGGGAGATTGCCAGTTACAGGGGGAGTTGATGTCAGCTTGGTTCATCGGTTACCGGGGAAACCAGCAGGGGGCACGTCCCTCATCGCCCCTCGGGCTAACAACCTTCATGGGGCAGATGACTTCCCTTTGATAAACTATCATTATCTAATTATAGCAGCGGGCAGGTGTGTAGGCATTCACCGATCAGGCTCTGTGATGAAGAGGGAAGGTCAGTCCGGTGTGTAGGTGTGGGTGAGGCAGGGACTGGTCGCGCACGAGATGGACAGATAGCAAGAGTACAGCCATCTTGGGGGCCTGATCATATGGCCTCCAACATACAAATCTAGGCAGGGGGTGGAGGCAACGCAATTTGTTCCGTAACAGACTGGAAAATGCTTCCAAATATTGAATATGACGGTGATGTGTAAAATAGAGAGGGGACTAGAGGCACTGATGTTATCATCAGGTCTTACAGAAAGAATAATGAGGAAAGGAAGCCCAAGAAATGAAGATTACAATCTCCAAATCAGGGGCAACTGGCAAAAAAGAGCTAGAGGTCAGTTAGCACAGAAGAGTTAGCCGATTGGGAAGCTGTGGGTCAATCAGAAATAAAACACTGAGAGGAAAATTGGTGCTTAGATAACATGAGGGTTTGGTGGCGGGGGGGGGGAGGCAAAGTTTGCAGTTCTGAGTGATGGAAAATTCTAGAGACATTCAGCGGTCGAGTGGAGGTGAAATTTGAGGCAGAGGTTGGAGTTGGACAGAGATTCTGTGGTCATTCAAATTCTGGTGATAGTTAAGGATGCTGGATGGGTCAGATGAGGAAGGCAAAGAGGAGAAACCTGAAGAAGGCTTTCTGGGAAAGAGTGAGAAATGCAGAAGGTGATGGAAAGAGGACGGATGGCTCACCTAGGTAAGAAACACCCAGAAGATTACAAGGCAATGGAAGATAACATAAACTCCCCAAATATCTTCCCTTAATCCATAACAATTTTTTTAAATTTATTTATTTAATTTATTTATGTTTGGCTATGTTGGGTCTTCGTTGCTGTGTGTGGGCTTTCTCTAGTTGCGGCGAGCGGAGACTACTCTTCTTTGTGGTGCATGGGCTTCTCATTGTGGTGGCTTCTCTTGTTGCGGAGCATGGGCTCTTGGTGCGCGGGCTTCAGTAGTTGTGGCACACAGGCTCAGTAATTGTGGCACGCAGGCTCAGTAGTTGTGGCACACGGGTTTAGTTGCTCCACAGCATGTGAGATCCTCCCGGACCAGGGCTCGAACCCACGTCCCCTGCGTTGGCAGGTGGATTCTTAACCACTGCACCACCAGGGAAGCCCAATAACAACTTTTAAAGAACTAAATACTAAAAACTTTTTTAAGAACATAAAGCTAAACTTTTCAGGCTAATATTGTCTCAGAATTACTGCATTCCCTAGAGCTATCAGCACTTCTTTCCCTCCTAACTGGAAGTGGATGCTCAACAATTTTATTCAAAGGAGCAGCCCTATTGAGTTCTGCCTCCCTGGGAAATCCCAAGGGCGCCAGAGGAGTCAAAGGAATGAGCATGACCATGACCCAGAGCACGCCCCTACTCATTACTCTTCCTCCTTTCTGTGCTTTGCTACAGTGTGAAGGAAGATACAGCATAAAGGCACAAACCAGACATGGTTCTGCATATGCCTAAAACCAGAGGACAGGGAACTAATATTATATTTTGCCATTATCTGATCTTAGACATTCTGGTTAATTTTCTAATCTCAGTGGCCATCTAGCCTCTTGCCACTCCCTTACCAGTGGCGTGTGGACCCGTGTCTACAATGTCATTTCCCTCCTGGTGTCAGTTCATCCTGGCACTGTTCGTTTAGTGGCAGGAGAAAGCCCCAGAGCACATCTGTAGAGATAGCCAGAAACAGATCGCTGATGAGGACATGTACGTAGGAGGTAGTTTTCTCCTTCTGGAGCACTGTCTCTCCAGGAAGTTTTAACTTAGTCTATTAAGGAATGTTTTCCACAGGAAATACATACCCAATGTTATTACATAAGTCTGTAGGAAAACATGTTATTTGAAAAAGAGGGCTTCCCTGGTGGCGCAGTGGTTAAGAATCCACCTGCCAATGCAGGGGACTTGGGTTCGAGCCCTGGTCCAGGAGGATCCCACATGCCGCGGAGCAACTAAGCCCTTGAGCCACAACTACTGAGCCCGTGTGCCACAACTACAGAAGCCCGCACGCCTGGAGCCCGTGCTCCGCAATAAGAGAAGTCACTGCAATGAGAAGCCCGGGCACCGCAAAGAAGAGTAGCCCGCTCACCACAACTAGAGAAATCCCTCGCACAGCAACGAAGACCCAAAGCAGCCAAAAATAAAGAAAAGAAAGGAAAAAAGAAAAACAGATTCCCCTGCAAGAATACATTTTTTTAAAGTAAGTTTGATCATGTGACTTGGTTGTGGGACAGCTCTAAAACTAGAAAAATGTCTACATTTTCTGGTTTAATAAGTATTGAATTTTTCAATAAACCAGGCCTTTTTCTCTGGAACAGGTCATTATTTCTAGAGGTATAAACATGAGTCAAATCAATGGAGTTGGTCATAATTTTTCCTCCAATCTGTATTTTGCCCAAACTCAGCTGTTTCAAAAATTGAAGCATCCTGTTTGCCTTGCTTGCTTTGGGCTTTCTGCTTTCTGGACACTAGATGGTACTATATACATATTATTTCACAAGACAAGGACCACCAACCTAGCTTGGTTATTTGAAGAATTACAGCCAAATATATACCCTTAGGAGAAAAAGGAAAAATAATGGATGTGATTTGAGAAAGTATTAGAAAGATGAGGAGAGGGGAGGAAAATGATTTTCCAGCAACAGTTACAGAGAAACAAGACGATGATCTTCACTTTTTTTTATTTTATTGAAGTGCAGTTGATTTACAATGTTATGTTAATTTCTTCTGTAGAGCAAAGTGACTCCGTTATACATATATATTATTATATCTCTATTATATATTTTTTCATATTCTTTTCCATTATGGTTTGTCACAGGACATTGACTATAGCTCCCTGTGCTATACAAGGATGATCTTTATAAAGGGATCTTTTTTTATACATCTGTTCCAAAGAGGGAGACAAGCAAGGAGCTTCAGAGCCGTAAGCTAGGTCAAATCTCCAAATGTGAATCTCCAGCATAGGCAGGATTGAATCAAATGTCTCGAGTACTAGGTGTCCCACCATCGTTAGACACTGAAAACAGAATTCTGTTTTCAGTGTTCTGTTTCAGAATTCTGAAAGCAGAATTCTGCACTCAGTGTAAGCAGAGCCAAGGTATCAACATAACACAGTCCTGCGTTGGAGGTCTGAATCTAACCACGTCCGAAGTTAGCCCTACAGCAAGAATTTTCAGTTGTGTGATCCAATGTGTTCCCTTTTCACTTAAGCCAGCTTGAGTGTGTTTTACTCTGCAACTGCAAGCCCATTTGCAAGGCTATATCTGATGAACTGGGATGAACAGAGAACAAACTGGACAGAGTAAACAGGCAACATACACATGCAGGAGTGAGTTATGCTTATGTTTATAACTTGGGTCAAGTGTTCAAATGTGACAAAATTATTCTCTTCAGAAAAATAGATGCTCAGGATATCCCATTAGCTGCAGCAGGAGTCTTAAAGTGATGCTAGATATTTATAGGCTAGTAGATAGTAAGACGAATTGCTAAAGAGATTCTGCAGGTTTGGCACAAAATGCTCAGCTATATTCTATGTGGATAATTTGATAGGATTCTATAAGATCATCTTGCTGATGAACTTTCTCTCTTGCATAGGAATGCTTCAGAGTTACTCCGCCCAAATAAAGGATTTTCTCATCTTTGAAGATTCTTTGTAGGTGTTAACTTTCCCCGTGGTAGCAATAGTCACGAAGCTGGAGTCATAATTTGGGAACTCTGGGTCTGCTCTAGAGATGAATTTCAACAGAACACTCAGGCTTCTTTAAATGATATTTAATTAGATAAATACATTGAATTAAAATAAAATTTAATGAAAATGACAATCTAAGACAGCCTCAAGGAAACAGATAATTCATTTCTTCTTCTTTCGCATTTTCAGAGACTGAATACAGTTAAGAAATGTAACAGTTAATTTGTGGTTGTGATAGCCGATTTGCAAATGAATCGTTAAAAAAATCACTTCTTTCATACTTAATAGAAATGAATTTAGTGAGTTCACATCCCTAAAGATAAGGACACTTTTTGGGACTGCCCTGGTGGTGCAGTGGTTAAGAATCCGCCTGCCAATGCAGGGGACACGGGTTCGAGCCCTGGTCCGGGAAGATCTGGTCCGGGAAGATCCCACATGCCGCAGAGCAACTAAGCCCGTGCACCACAACTACTGAGCCTGCGCTCTAGAGCCCATGAGCCATAACTACTGAGCCTGCGTGCCACAACTGCTGAAGCCCGTGTACCTAGAGCCTGTGTTCTGCAGCAAGAGAAGCCACCTCAATGAGAAGCCCGCACACCGCAATGAAGAGTAGCCCCCGCTTGCCTCAACTAGAGAAAGCCCGTGCGCAACGAAGACCCAATGTGGCCAAAAATAAATAAATAAATTTATTTAAAAAAATAATAATAAGGACATTTTTCATTCTGAAGCTTGAAAACTCCTTATTTTCCTTGAAGGTGCCCTAGCTTGCCTCTCTGTGCTCTGTTTATCTCTGTGAAGACCTCCTCTGAACAGTCTCACCCTCACTTCTCACCCTGTGATTCCCCTTCCCTCTCAGGACTTTGCTCCATCAGTCAGGTTCTTCCCTTTCACATTTAGTTTCTTTCTATCTGTTGAGTCTGCAATGGTTAATGTTATATGCATCAGCCTGATTGGGTCACAAGTGCCCAGATATTTGGTCAAACATTATCCTGGGTGTTTCTCTCAATAGATAGATGATAGATAGCTAGATAGCTAGCTAGCTAGCTAGATAGATAGATAGATAGATAGAATATATACATATATATTCTACTGGCTCTGTTTCTCTGAAGAATCTTGACTAATATAGGATCCTTCTCTATCTTAAAAAACAAGAAAAAGAAAGAAAAAGAAAAGAAAGATGAGTGAATCTTGTTGCCTCTTAGAAAGATAAAATTTGTCATCTTATTGGACCCCAACACCATCTCTGGCAGTCATCTTCCTTTTCCCCATTTCAACTTCTCTCTTAGGTATCTGTGGTCTGTGGTCGCTCTCCCACTTCTTAATTGCTGGCTTTTGGATCCCTTACAAATCTGGCTTCTCCCCTCTCCACACAAACTGTAGCCTTGAAGGAAATCAGTGACCTCTGGATTGCAAAGGTCTGTATCCCTTTTCAGTCCTTATTCTTTTGGCCTCTTCTGTGCTAACATGGCCAATAAAAGGTTCCTTTAAAATTGCAAAAGTTTCCTTTCAGGAAATTTGAAAAGTTCTGAAAAGTGCAGAGGAGGAAAAACCTCACCTGTAATCACAATACTCAGAGATAACTACTTGTTGGTGTTTTTGGTTCATCTTCTTCCTATATTTTTTTTCCCATAGTATACATACTGTTTTAGATCACATTTGTGATCATACTACATGTCCTTTGAACATCTGTTTTCCTTTTACGTTGAATATATTATGGATATTTCTCCATGCCAATAAATATTCTTCTGCAATAATTTTTTTCATGCCAGCGAATCTGATCATCATATTGATACATTAAAACTTATTTTTGGGCTTCCCTGGTGGCACAGTGGTTGAGAGTCCGCCTGCCGATGCAGGAGACACGGGTTCGTGTCCCGGTCCGGGAAGATCCCACATGCCGCGGAGCGGCTGGGCCCGTGAGCCATGGCCGCTGAGCCTGCACGTCCGGAGCCTGTGCTCCACAACGGGAGAGGCCACAACAGTGAGAGGCCCGCGTACCGCAAAAAAACAAAACAAACAAAAAACTTATTTTTATCTCTTTCCCACTCTTAGGTGTTTAAGTTGTTTCCATTAAATATATATATGTGTATATATATATATATATATATGTGTGTATATATATATATATATATATATAGTCAAGAAGGGTGAAACTCAAGCAGGAGCAATGTTAGCTAATGAGTTCTTACAGATTTCCTTGGAGAAGGAACAGCAAGGTCTGAATTGGGCATGGTGAGCTTTCAGAACTAACACACATTCTCTGTCATTCTGTCCTGAGGTGAGAGGTGTATTTAACCCAAAGAGTATGGAGAACCTCCCTCTCAAAGCTGGATTAATCCTGAGTTGAGATGTGTTGGGAGCATAAATGATCTTGGGAGGTCCCAAGTGGACTTGGCATTGAGTAGAATATTTCTTCCATCTTTGGTTAAGTCTTCTATTGAGGAACATTCTATCTTGGAATAGATGAGAGCTTTTATAAGTCCTGCGAATGCTATCAGATAGAATTTTAGCAATCTTGAAATAGATAGCTCTGGGGGAGTACATTTCCCTCTCTGGGCTTCAGTTTCCTCATACCTAGGGGGAATGTATGTTTAGACATTCTCTAGGATTCCCTCCTGTAATTCCATGATCCTGTACACAGAAATGAATGAAGAAGTTCTCCTTCTGTCTTGTCCACGTGGATTACCACGACAGCTGCCCACGCCCAATTAGCACATCACAACGAAACATGCAGTCACGGGCCATGGAATACCTGGTGGGAACTAAGTCTCCACAAGAGGAAAGGCTAAGTGGATAAGGAACAGACTTTGTGGGAATCAGAGGGAGCCAAAGTGCCGAGTTTTATCAGATGCAAAGCAAGAAGGAAATGAGTCATTTGGAGGGTACAGTAAAAAATCAATGGAAGAGTCCTAGCTTAGAATCAATAGGCGTAAAATTGCAGGAAGTTGTCCTTTGTTTAAACTAGGATTTTTCAGCTTCAGTACAATTAACATTCTGGGTCTGAGAAGTCTTTGCTGGGGGTCGTCCTGTGCATTGTAGGATGTTTAGCAGTACCGTTAAACGCCAATAGCACACTCTCCCACAATATGACAACCAAAAATGTCTCCAGGTATCTCCTGGTGGGGTGGGGCGGAGTGGGGGCGGTGACAAAATCTCCCTTCCCCTTTTGGGAATCACTGCTTTAAACTTAATCATCCTTAGCAAATAGGGATCCGACCAGTCAGAAAGGAATTCTTGGAGAATTTAATTCTCTAATGAACCACGAAGTTAAAGTAAAATGATAGAAAAGGGCTTAATTTTTGTAAGTAAAACGTCTGGTTTATAAGAGCAAATAGCATGAAATTATTTCCAAACAATTTAGATTGTCTTTTAATAATGTATGACAAATATTCTTTTTTTTTAATTTTTAAAATAAATTTATTTATTATTGGCTGTGTTGGGTCTTCGTTGCAGCGCGCGGGCTTTCTCTAGCTGTGGTGAGCGGGGTCTACTCTTCATTGTGGTGCGTGGGCTTCTCATTGCGGTGGCTTCTCTTGTTGTGGGGCACGGACTCTAGGCACGTGTGCTTCAGTAGTTGTGGCATGTGGGCTCAGTAGTTGTGGCACACGGGCTTAATTGCTCCACAGCATGTGGGATCTTCCCGGACCAGGACTCAAACCCGTGTCCCCTGCATTGGCAGGCAGATTCTTAACCACTGCACCACCAGGGAAGTCCCAATAATGTATGATAAATAATCTTTAAAAGAGGGGCTAACATTTGACCCTTGAAAATAATTTAAATAAGATCTCTTGCAGGATGAGAGAGAAACATAAATGACTATAAGTGTTTCAAGTAGAAAGGGATTTAATATAGGGAATTAGGTTCTTACAAAACTGTTGGAAGGACAGGAGGAGTAAAAGTTGGGGATCTACACAATCTTTCAGGTCCACCATTGCAGGCTTGGTTACAGCCAGGGCATAGCTTCTGTCACCTTTCGGTCAGAAATCTGCAGAAAGCCTCTGCCCATGTCCAAGAGACAGAGTTGATCAGGTATCTCGAAGACACTGATCTTATGCAGAACCCGTATTTCCACAGCTTCTGATGGACAGAGTGGAATGGGTTCTAACTCCCTTCTAATTCTTAAAGCTAGCGTGAGTCTATCTCATTGGTAAAATTATATTTAAAACCTTCCTATCAAGAAGCCTAGAGAATACAATTCCCAGGCATCCAGCTGCTATAAGACAGGAGAGACTATAGGAAGGAGTGGGAATGCTGCTGGCTGCAACAGATAATATCCAACACAGAATTCTTTCTCAACTGTTTTGTTTACTGAATTGCTCAAACAGTATATTTCCCAGTCTTTCCTGCTCCTTGACTCTTGGGCCAAAAATTTTCCCAATCTTCTATCCATTCACGACACTATTCAAGCATATGAACTCAAGTAGTTCAAATCAATTACCTGGAGAAAAGAATAATAATGGAAAAGTTCTCTAGTGATGACTAATTGTGCACAACTACAATTAGATCTTTAGTTGAAGGCGTTTTGAAATTGCCTTAAGCATGTAGTTAAAGGCATGAACAAAAGTGGTTATTTTTCTTTAAATTTCAAAATCTAATTAGTCATCTGAAAATTGCCATGACGTATGAAAGCTTTCTGTTGATCTTCTTCATACTAGTAAGTTACCACAGGAGGCATTTTCCTAGCATTTCCTTAAAACAGCATCACCAAAAATCTCTCTTTCCAGAGCCTCATTAGGTGCTGTCATTTGTGGAAGAACCATCTCTTCCACAACCATCTGGGTGTTTATCAGGCTATTACCCATAATGTTAGAGAATCTAGTTGTGTCTTTGCTGGCAATGAAGAGCCTGTTGAGGAGGCTGGGGAAGATAATCATATGCAAGGTTGAGAGATACAAGAAGATCACTCACACAAAGAAATGTCACTCACACAAAGAAATGTCCCTAGGCTCCAATTGGCTCAAGTGATGGGATAGAATTCACAAAATAGTTTCAGAATGAAGATTTATTCCAATTTAAATACAGAAAAGAAGAGAGAGAGAGAACATAATATTTTTAAATGGGAAAAGACTTCTTTTCCTCAAAGAAGATGTAAGAACTCCTGAAAGCCTTCAAGTGTGCAGAGTCCTTGATCAGTATAACCCTGGTCTCTATACTCTTGTCTGTATTGCCTATGGTCTTTAACATAGGCAATTTAAAGAGTTAGCAGAGGCTAATGAGAGCAATAATCCACAAGACTGTTGCTACTAAAACAAATTTCTATATTACTGGGTACCTCTAGGTACTTAGAAATTTCCATTTACAATGGACAGATCATCCAGACAGAAAATTCAGAAGGAAAATTTGGTCTTAGTAACACATTAGACCAAATGTGTGTGTGTGTATATATATATAGAGAGAGAGAGAGACATTCCATCTAAAAGCAACAACAGAATACACATTTTTTCAAGTGCACATGGAACATTCTCCAGGGTAGATCACATGCTGGGCCACAAAATAACTCTTGACAAATTTAAGAGGATAGAAACTACATCAAGCATTTTTCCCCAGCCACAGTGGTATGAAACTAGAAATCAGTTACAGAAAGAAAAATAGGAAACAAACACATGGACACTAAACAACATGCTGCTGAAAAAACAATGGGTCAATGAAGAAATCAAAGAGGAAATCAGAAAATGCCTCAAGACAGATGAAAATGGAAACACAACTTTCCAAAATCTGTAAGATGCAGCAAAAGCAGTTCTAAAAGGGAAGTTTATAGCAATAGAGACCTACCTCAAGAAACAAGAAAAATTTCAAAAAACAACTTAACGAAATTCCTTTTTAACAAAGGAATTAGAAAAAATAAATAAATAAATAAAGCTCAACATCAACAGAAGGAAGGAAATGATAAATATCAGAGAGGAAATAAATAAAATAGAGACCAAAAAATATAATAGAAAAGATCAGTGAAACCAAGAGCTGGCTTTTTTGAAAAAGTAAACAAGACTGATAAACATCTAGCCAGGCTCATCAAGAAAAAAAGAGAGAGGACCCAAATAAAATAAGAAGTGAAAGAGGAGAAATAACAACTGATACCACATAAAAGCAAAAAGTCATAAGAGACTACTCCAAACAGTTATATGCCAACAAATTGGACAACCTAGAAGAAATGGACAAATTTCTAGAAACATTGCAACCTTCCAAGACTGAAGCAGGAAGAAATAGACAATCTGAATGGACCTATCACCAGTAGTGAAATTGAATTTGTAATTAAAAAAAAAAAAATCCCAGCAAGCAAAAGTCCAGAACCTGATGGTTTCATAGAGGAATTCTACCAAACATATGAAGAAAAAAGCTAATAGCTATGCTTCTCAAACTATTCCCCAAAATTGAAGAGCTGGGAACACTCTCAACTTCATTCTGTGAGGCCACCTGATATCAAAACAAGACAAGGACAATACAGAAAAGGAAAATTAAAAGCCAATATCTCTGATGAATATAGATGCAAAACTTCTCAACAAAATATTGGCAAACTGAATTCAACAAAATATAAAAAGTATCATACACCATGATCAAGTGGGATTTATTCCAGGGATGCAAGGATAGTTCAGTATTCACAAATCACTCAATGTGATACCCCACATTAACAAAAGAAGGAATAAAAATCACATGATCATCTCAGTAGATGCAGAAAAATGTATTTGACAAAATTCAATATCCATTCATGATAAAAACTCTCATCAAAGTTGGTAGAGAGGGTATATGTTGGTATATCTCAAAATAATAAAGGCCATTTATGATAAACCCACAGCTGACATCATACTCAGTGGTGAAAAGCTGAAAAGCTTTCCTCTAAAATCACGAACAAGACAAGCATGCCCACTCTCACCACTTTTATCCAACATAGTTTTGGAAGTCCTAGCCACAGAAATCAGGCAAGAAAAAGAAATAAAAGGCATCCAAATTGGAAGAGAAGAAGTAAAACCGTCACTATCTGCAGATGGCATGACAATGTATATATAAAACCCTAAAGTCCCCACCAAAAAACTATTACAACTAATAAATGAATTCAGCAAAGTTTCAGGATACAAGATTAATATACAGAAATCTGTTGCTTTTGTATACACTAATAATAAACTATACAAAACCTAGAAAACAATCCTGTTTAAAATCACACCAAAAACAAAACAAAACCCTATGAATAAACTTACCAAGGAGGTGAAAGACCTATATTCTGAAAACTATAAAACATTGATGAAGGAAATTGAAGATGATACAAAGAAATGGAATGATATCCCATATTCATGGATTAGAAGAATTAATATTGTTAAAATGTTCATATGGCCCAAGGTAATCCTAAAATGTATATGGACCCACAAAAGACCCTGAATTGCCAAAGTAATCTTGAGAAAAAAGAACAATCTGGAGGTATTACACGCCCTGATTTGAGATTATGCTACAAAGCTACAGTAATCAAAACAGCATGGTACTGGCACAAAAACATAGATCAACAGAACAGAATAGAAAGCCCAGAAATAAGCCCACACACTTATGGTCAATTAGTCTATGACAAAGGAGTAAAGAATATATAATGGAGAAAAGACAGTCTCTTCAATAAATGATGCAAGGAAAACTGAACAGCTACATGTAAAAGATGGATTTGTGATATAACTTTCCCTCTTTTAAAAAAAATCCTCTTATATTAGAAAAAACTCAGTTATTGGGGTATTATATTTATTCCAATAATTTAATTTATTTTTATCACTCTGATATTAAAGGTACTACCTCAGTCACCCTTGGAGTTGAGTATAAAAGTTGGCATCATGTTGGCTTCTCAATTGCTTGATTAATACAGAATATTTATCAAAATAAAATACCAAAAAGCCTGGCTTTGTCTCAAACTTGATTTTCTTATACCAGAAGCACTATTTAATGAGCCACTTAGAATTCCATAACACCCACCATGGTGCTGTCACAAATGATGCCACTGTTAGAGAAGATGAAAAAGATGAAGTAGAAGAAAGCCAAGTGAGAAACACTCTCCTCAAAGGAATGCAGAGGAAGAACTTGAAAAGAAGGATGGAATTGACCAAGAAAGCACAGAGGGAGGGAAAGGGGAAGGGCAGTCGGTGCTCTTGTTAATCTGTTGGTAAATTCCAAATGTTTAGAGTGTGCTTTGTACACCAGGGCTATCTATGGAATTTCATCGTCTAGGAATACTTTGGGGTAGGAGTCTTCTCATGCTCAATAGTATATCAAGACAAATTTTAGCTGAGAACTGAGGCAGTATGGTACTTCCTTGACTTGTTTTGCAGTATTTCCTTTCTCTAATTACCTAATTATAGTACGTTCTTTCACCATTAGCAAAAGACTCTCAACCCAAATACTGATTCCTGGCAATCTGTGCTCTCAGCGAGCACCAATGAGCATCTACTAGGCACAGGCTCATGAGGGCTCCTTCTGAAATGAGAATGGCCCTTGTTTGTCAGTGCTGAGCACAATCTCCCCAGATGTCTGCAAAATCTTTTATCAGATCATTTAAAATTGCCTGAAATCTGGATAAGTAAGGCACGTATTATTAGTTGCCAAGATCCACTTATTTGGGAATCACTGAGCTTTTGAAAGAAAAACAAATGTAGTAAATAGGCATGACCCAGCCTAAGTTTCAGTATCTTAGAAACTAAACCCACCAGAGTGAGACAGACTGAACAATTTCATTTATCAATCTGGACTAATACCTTTATCCAAAAGAGATCCTTCAAGTTATACCACTTAAGATAAAGATTATGTCTATTCACTAAAAGCATGCAATACAGTAAGTCTGCTCAGTGGTTTAGGGCAGAAGCACTGATTTTACATGTATAATTTCCTTTTGAAACCAGAAAACACGCCTTCACTGTATTTTAGTTCACATCCCCCCCCAAATCAAAATTCATAAGATGGATAAAAATCAAGTGGGTGGCTCTTTGCCTTACAAAAACATTAAGCCTCAGAGTTATTTTCAATAGTGCAATTCGCTCTTTTGTTCTGGCTTCCCTTAAGATGTTTACCACTTGAGAGGAAAACACAGGCCACTCCGGTTTAGGGGGGTTGGGAGTTGGAGAAGTTACTGCCAAAGGGAAATTAATCAACGGGAAGACAGAGCAGGTCTGGACAGCTAGAACAATGAACTGCCGTATACACGTGCAACGAAATGTTAATACTCCTCTAGTAATACAATGAACCTTCCTAAAACATAATGTTATCCTGTTTAAAATCTTTGGTTCAAAATCTCAGTGACTCCCTCAGGTCCAGAATTTGGTAGATGTTCCCTTAGCAGCAGGGGCTCCTTCAGTACCAGCAGCAGCTGATGCTTTGAGCATGTCTCCACGTCTCTCTCACTCCCAGAACTCAGGGACATGTGTCTCCCTCAACCTGCTCTGTGGTTACGTGGCTCTGGCCATCATGCAGCCTCTTACCTCTGCCTGGACTGTCTTTCCTACTTTCCCTCCAACCCCGGCCTCAGTCTCCTCCCTCTCCTGCTGCCAAAGTACACCTTGTCCGCCTGATAAACTCCTACACATCCCTCAAGAGCCTGCTTAAGGATTCACTTTTCTGCAAAGCTTTCACTCACTTCCCAGATCTGATCCATCATTGTAGCCAGGGACTGAGGGTTCCTGAAGAGAGTGTAAAGTGGGATGATGACTTTCTAGTAGTTTCAAACTGAGCTGAATCAAGAAGAATGTTGCTCTGTTCATGACCTTGCTGCCTATGGAGAATTCATGGTAAGCTGTGTTGATGAGGACCCAAGGCTGTTTGGAATCCAATGTCTTGAAGAATGGGCCTTGAACAATGAGTGTATCAGGGCTTTCTCACAAAAGGAGGTGAATAGTATTGAGAACAAAAGTGATTTCATTTATAACGGAAGAGGGAGAAAAATGAAGATATACAGGTGGAGATGCTATAGATATTACTATTTACCTAAGTTTATGTTCTAAAAGTAGCCAGATAAGTGGTGGAATCCTGTACTTGACTAAACAAGCAAAGAGATCGTTTCATATTTGTAACTTCAAAGTATATTGATTAACTCATGTTTGGACCAGATGATGGTAGAGGTACATTTCTCTCTATTATCTATCTCTTTGGTGTTTCCAGAGCACTCTTACATTATCATTGTTGTCCTTTCATTAGTCTGCTGAGCTGTCAACGTGATGAGGTCAGAGTTTTGCTCATTCTGGTGTCTCCAGCGACTAGCAGAGTTTTTGACATATGGTAGGTATTTGATAAGTATTTGTGGAATAAATTGATGTGTATATAATGTCATAGTTTGGTTCCTCTCATTTACTGTTGTGTCTCTGGAACCTAAAACAACATCAGCATGTTGTTGGATGCTCTCAGGAAATATTTTTTTTTTTTTTTGCTTTATCTTTTTATCTTTTTTTTTAACACCTTTATTAGAGTATAATTGCTTTACAATGGTGTGTTAGTTTCTGTTTTATAACAAAGTGAATCAGCTATACGTATACATATACCCCCATATCTCCCCCCTCTTGCGTCTCCCTCCCTCCCACCCTCCCTATCCCACCTCTCTAGGTGGTCACAAAGCACCGAGCTGATCTCCCTGTGCTATGCAGCTGCTTCCCACTAGCTAGCTATTTTACATTTGGTAGTGTATATATGTCCATGCCACTCTCTCACTTCGTCCCAGCTTACCCTTCCCCCTCCCCATGTCCTCAAGTCCATTCTCTACATCTGCATCTTTATTCCTGTGCTGCCCCTACATTCTTCAAAACCATTTTTTTTCTTTAGATTCCATATATATGTTAGCATACGGTATTTGTTTTTCTCTTTCTGACTTACTTCACTCTGTAGGACAGACTCTAGGTCCATCCACCTGACTACAAATAATTCAATTTTGTTTCTTTTTAAGGTTGAGTAATATTCCATTGTAGATATGTGGCACATCTTCTTTATCCATTCATCTGTCAATGGGCACTTAGGTTGATTCCATGTCCTGGCTATTGTAAGTAGAGCTACAATGAACATTGGGGTGCATGTGTCTTTTTGAATTATGGTTTTCTCAGGGTATATGCCCAGTAGTGGGATTGCTGGGTCATATGGTAGTTCTGTTTTTAGTTTTTTAAGGAACCTCCGCACTGTTCCCATAGTGGCTGTATCAATTTACATTCCCACCAGGAAATATTTCTTAAACAAGTGAATATAGTAGAGCTGATCGTCTCTAGCCCTCACCTTTGACGTGAGGACATACTGCATGTCATGAGCCTAATACAGTGCCTGGTATGCATTAGCTACTCATTGTGTGTGCTTTTTCTTCTTGTCAGCTTGGAGAAGCAAGCTGAGGTGTTCTGGGAGAGGAAAAAACCCTCCTAGCTAGCATACAATGGATCCTCAGAGGGAATATGGCTACCATCAAGCCAACAGGACATTCATCACCTGATAGACGTATGCTTATCAGACCCTTAAAATGCTGTTTGATAATTGATGTTTATGATGGTAGAATGGTCCAGCTGAAAAGACGCTGCAAGTTCATCTAATCCATCCCTCAAATTATACAGGTGACAAAATGGAGCCTCATGAGCATCTAAGCAACGGGCCGTGAGTCCAGAGGTGTGTTGGTGCCGAGCAGAGGACAGAACTCAGGCCTCTTGTCTCCTAATCTGGAGCTCTTTCCATTCTACCAGGTTGTTGTAACAATAATTTGTATCAATTAGAAGGAAGATATTAGGCTTTTTTTTAAAAAAAGAGAGAGAGAGGAAAAGCCATTACTTCTAAATTTTTAAAAGAATGTTCTTTGGTTTGGGGAAGGCTGGAAAAGGACACAGCTGTGGGATCAACAACATACATTGAATTTTAGAATTCCTCACGTGTTTACAGATTTCACCATGAACCAAAAGTGGAGCGATTACCAGTTAAAGGTACTGAAGCCCTAAGTCCAGGAAATTCTGAGGTGCTGGGTGTCTGATGGGCTTCCAGAATTGGTACCTTTTCTTGACCATCCACAGCAGGATCTGAGGTGAGAGAACTATTTGAGAGCAGAGGGCCTCGTTTGGTATAGGAAGGGAGACGATCCACAAAGGATCTCCTGATCCCCCTGGCGGTGGAGGGCTGGCCCCAAAGGCAGACGAAGGATGTCTGAAGTTCTCCTTGTTGAGGGGCAGAGCAGAGAGGTTACACAGGTGGTTTCTGGAACAAAAGCCTGGAGTCTGAATTCCATTTGTACCACTCACTCATTTATCTTGGGCAACTTTAAAATTTCCAAAGCTTTGATTTCCTCATGTCGGAGAAGGGGACATTTCCCCCTCTACCCCTCTTGAGTTCTTGTGGCTGGACTAATAATAAAATTGACACAAGACAGATGAACAGGAGAAAAAGAAATGAATTTTAATTCAGGCACATGGAGGTCTCAGAGAAATGGGACCTAAGAAGCGGCCAAAGAGGACAGCTTTTATACTTTTTAGACAAAGAAACAATAAATTTGTGAGGAACTGAGGGGACAAAAAAACTGAGGTTTGGGGTGCCCAAGGAGTGAAGAATCCAAACAGAGTCTGGGCTTGGGGTCAATTGAAGAAGGTCACAAGTTTTGTTTATAGAGGCTTCTCGGCCATCTCTGGTGATAAGGGTGTCCTTCCATCTCCAGATGCAGGGAGTACACCTTTCACCTGAGATATTTATTTCCTGCTTTCAGGGAGACAGAAAGGAGGGTCAGAGTGTCCCTCTTGCACTCGCCACTTCTTAAGTCACTTTAATTCAAAATACTCAATATGCCATGAGGCACATTTTGGGGTGTCCTACCTGGGGCCCCAACACTAACTTGTAACATGGGTATGATAATAATAATGTTTGGGGAGTAATTTATCACAGTGCCTGGCACTTAGGATAAATTATTGAAAACTTTTAGTTGCAAAATACTTCATATGCATAGACATTTCTGGAAAAAGATCTAGTCAGGAAAGCCAAGCTCCACTCAGCAGGAACTGTTTGTCAGTGTTGTGCCTGACCCACTGGAGAGGAAAGGGCCTGGAAACTCTAACTTCCTATGATTGGATGGCTCAGCAGGTAACTCAGGGACAGTTACTAATGCCACACTTTCCTCTTCTTTGCCTTCAACAAAACACTGCCATTCGTCTCCCCCACCTGGAGGGCAAAGCTCAGCTCCCTGGTTTGCCATCCTGGCTGGTCTCTAATGCCCTGGGAGAGCTTAATGGGCAAACACCCAATCTCCCTGCAGTTCTCCTTCACCCAACAAGAAATAAGAAGGTATCATTCCTTCCTGGAATCCCAGCGTTTCTGGATCTGCATTTTCCACGTGCCCTCCAGGCTGGAAAGCAGGGCTGTCTTTGAAGCACGGTCCATTTTATAATAGATAACATCTTTTTTTTTTTTTTTTTTTTCCGGTACGCCGGCCTCTCACTGATGTGGCCTCTCCCATTGCGGAGCGCAGGCTCAGCGGCCATGGCTCACAGGCCCAGCCGCTTCATGGCATGTGGGATGTTCCCGGACCGGGGCACAAACCCGTGTCCCCTGCATCAGCAGGCGGACTCTCAACCACTGTGCCACCAGGGAAGCCCTAACATCTCTTTTTTAAACGCCTGTATTCTCTCTCTTGCATGCCAGGCCTGGTGGGAAGCAAAGGGCCTCCCCGAAGGAGACAAGCCCATTCTCCAGTTCACGTGCCCCCAGAACATCACAGAGCCCTGCCTGTCCCTCCTGAGCACCGGTTCCCCAGAGACACAGGAGTAAAAAGGGAAGTCACTTGGTGTCCTATTTCTTAGAAGTCTGAACAATAGAAAGATTTCCTGTGAAACCAGCTGAGAGCTAAATATTCTTGGAAAGGGCCTACATGAGTCATATTTGCAGCATCTGGAGAAGAACACTTCCGTGAACCCCAAGAAGGCACAGGTGCTTCAGAGGGCGGGGGGAAACAAGTATCAAAGTCGTCATAGGGGTGTGTCACAGGGACACTCTCAACATTGGCTCTGGGCACAGAGTAGAGTATGTGAAGTTTGTTGTGTGTGTGTTTTACTTGCTAACTTTCCACCTCTGTCCCAGAGAGCCTGTGAAACCACCTAGCAAATCTCTTCATTCCTGGAGGAAAGCAGTTAATAAATGAGTCTTAACTCAGTCTCTTGATTTAAAATGAAATCAAGCTTAGCTTTATCATTTTCCAGGGAGATTCTGGATTTTAAAAAGTAATTTTTAGGGGACTTCCCTGGTGGCGCAGTGGATAAGAATCCGTCTGCCAATTCAGGGGACACGGGTTCGAGCCCTGGTCCGGGAAGATCCCAAGTGCAGCGGAGCCACTAAGCCCGTGCGCCACAACTACTGAGCCTGTGCTCTGGAGCCCGTGAGCCACAACTACTGAACCCGCGTGCTACAACTACTGAAGCCCGCGAGCCACAACTACTGAAGCCCGTGTGCCTAGAGCCCGAGCTCCACAACAAGAGAAGCCACCGCAGTGAGAAGCCCGCGCACCGCAACGAAGAGGAGTCCCCACTGGCCGCAACTAGAGAAAGCCCGTGCGCAGCAACGAAGACCCAGCGCAGCCAAAAATAAATAAAATAAATTTATTTTTTTTAAAAAAGTAATTATTAGTGAGAACATGCATAATTCAAACGGAAGGACTCATAAACGTGGCACTTCCAGCCAGAGTCAGGAAGGTGTGTGGCAGCGCCCCCCAGGAGCCCCATCCTTTCCACACACACGGTTGCTGGATGTCCAGTCTCAGAGACCAGGGCTGTGGACAAAGGCGTCTCTCCCCCTCTCTCCTTCTCTCTTTCTCTGTAAAGTAGCTAAACTTCCTCAGTACTGATTACTCAACAAAGAAGATAGGAACTGCATTTTTTGAAGACCAAAACCTGGCCCATAGGTGTCCCTGTTGGGTTTGATCTTGTTTCCCTTCTTAAATGTAAGATTTCCCTTGAAGGAAGGGGGGCGTTTGGCCTCCAAGGCTAAGCTAAGGAAGAAATCTTCAACAAACAAAGGATGCCGCTCGCTATCAAGCCCTCAGCCCCTGCAGCCAGCCCCAACGGTGCACCCCGAGAGCTCTCAGGATGGGACAGAACAGGATACCTGTCCTCAGCAGCTGAGGTACATATCAAAGAAATGATCTCAATGAGCCCAGACTCTTGCATCTGCCCATACAGAGAAAAGCACTACATTCATGAACTTGAGATGTCTGGTTTTCTTTAATTAACTGCAATTAACAGACGTTCTGACTCCCTGGTCTTTGTTGCAAAAACCCCTATATATCCTGGCTCCGCCCTGACCTCTTTGGAGCTATCCCTCCAGCTATCTGAGAGGGTGTCTCCCAGGCCTAAGTTCTCAGCAAGTCCACCAAATAAAACATAATTCTCACCTTTTAGGTTGTGCAGTTTCTTCCTGTGGACACTTCCTTTTTCTCAGAGTTTCTGCAGAATGTTTTCTCCAGGAAGACTTCACAGGAGACTGGTGTGAGCCAGCGTTGAAGGTAGGACCGAGATTTCTCTCTGCCTCTGCTCCCTTCATTTAAAACAAGCTTGGCC
The DNA here is from genome assembly GCF_964374135.1 of Grampus griseus. Classification (NCBI taxonomy): domain Eukaryota; kingdom Metazoa; phylum Chordata; class Mammalia; order Artiodactyla; family Delphinidae; genus Grampus; species Grampus griseus. The sequence goes on from NC_139010.1 coordinate 7,031,960, forward strand.
CCTGAATTGCTGGACTTTCTGGCCTCTCACCCTTACCTCCCCCGAATCCTGTGCAGTTGTTCTACTGTGGAGGCCCTTCTGGCTCTGCCCAGACTTCTCTCTGTGGGATGCCCTCCTCCCTTTCCTCTGAATAACTCCTAATCGTCCTTTGCTACAGTGCTCAAAATATGTGCCACACAGGGACTTCCCTGGTGGTCCAGTGGTAAAGAATCCGTCTTCCGATGTAGGGGACACGAGTTCGATCCCTGGTCAGGGAACTAAGATCCCCCATGCCGCGGGGCAACTGGGCCCGCATTCCACAACTGCTGAGCTCGCGTGCCTCACCTAGAGCCTGCGTGCCACAAACTACAGAGCCCATGCGCCCCAATAAAAAAAAAAGTGCCACACACCAGCTGCTGGTCTGGGACAATCCGTTAGTGGCTTGTGACGAGACAAGAATGTTAAATGACCGACTCACTGAGCACACTGTTTAGTTCAGTTCTTGCTCTTTCTCAACGAAGGAAGCAGTGTGTGGATTTACCTTCTGACGCAAGCACCCTTTCTGGTCACAGGCTGACCTGCCTGAGTCCAGGATTGATCTGTTCTCCTCTGGGAAACCCCCAGCAGCCCCTCCATGCCCACCTCATCTCTCCCTTATAGGGGAGCAGAATTTGCCACCCCAAAATGTGTCTCTTTGGCATAAGGATTAATTTAGGCTGATTATTTTTTTAATTATTAATTAATTTATTAATTTATTTATGGCTGCATTGGGTCTTCGTTGCCATGCGCGGGCTTCTCATTGCGGTGGCTTCTCTTGTTGCGGAGCACGGGCTCTAGGCGCACGGGCTTCAGTACTTGTGGCGTGTGGGCTTCAGTAGCTGTGGCTCGCAGGCTCTACAGCACAGGCTCAGTAGCTGTGGCACACGGGCTTAGTTGCTCCGCAGCATGGGGGATCCTCCCGGACCAGGGCTCGAACCCGTGTCCCCTGCATTGGCAGGTGGATTCTTAATCACTGCGCCACCAGGGAAGTCCCTAGGCTGATTATTTTTAAGAGACAGAAGACTCAGGAAGTCTCTCTTTTTCCCTCCCTCTTAGCTGACTAAAGAATTTGGATAAAGGGTCAGTTCCGAGAATAGAGCTATCTCCAGAGGTATCTGCAGAGAACATGGCCTAGGTGTGGTGGGGAAACGCAGCAGGGCTTAGAGATCAGAGTTCACTCCGTGTCCCATTGTCTCTGCCTGGCCCAGCAAACATTTGTTTGCGGAACATTTGCTTTTTCATCTCCATGTCAATTGCCTTCCTCCCCTTTCAAGTCCCAAATCCCTGCTCTTTTGTCTTTAGCTGAAGGTGGTGTTTAAGGTGAGGGCTTGGAGCATTTTGGTGAGTTACTCAGTTCTCCTGGGTCTCTGCCATACATACGTCTTATTAAACTTCTGCTTGATTTTCTCCTGTTCATCTGTCTCATGCCAGTTAATTCTTAGGCCAACCAGGAGAACCTAGAAGGGCAGAAGAAAATGTCTTCCTTCCTGACACCCCACCTCACCCCACCAGTGTCAAAACACCTAGCAAACTCTATTGGAATCATCTATTTTCCCCAGGTTGTTTATAAGCATTTTTAAAATATCTGGGACTTGACACCTAATGGATGCTGAGGAAATATCTGTTGAATGAGTCAATAAATGACTTTTCAGTGTTTTCAATACTGAGCATTCATTCCTTTTGTATGGTTAACAACCTGGACGAGAATTTCTTTTTTTTTTTGGACACATCACATGGCTTGTGGGATTTTAGTTCCCTGACCAGGGATCGACTCCGGGCCCTCAGCAGTGAAAGTGCAGAGTCGTAACCACTGGACCACCAGGGAAGTCCTTGGTGAGAATTTTTAATTAACTTTTTATGCAGTTTGGGGTATTGTACTTTCTGTTTTCCTAATATTTTAAGCCTTAACTAGGATTTCAAAGACAGAATAGATTTAGCCTTTCAGATAAATTTACCCTTTCCACAAATATCACACAGGAACCAGAAATGGGTTAAATTATGTTCACTTGAACCCTCTTTGATTACCATCAGCTTAAGTTGTAAATATGGTAGCATGGAAGGCAGGACGTTTAGCTCTCACTAAACATGGTAAATATGTAAATGTAAATATGGTAGCATGGAAGGCAGGACGTTTAGCTCTCACACCCAGGTTGCTGGCTCTGTCTCTGCCCGTCTCCACTCTGGAATCTGCATGGGGTCTTGGTTATGCCTTCTCTCCACTCAGTGGTTCCTTGCTCAGGCCGTAGAGGAGCGACAGTGATGCAAAGATTTATCCTATCTTAGTGCTCCCAGGACACTCCTTATTTCCTGCTGAAGCCTCGGTTTCCTTAAACAAACCTCTGGAGCTCTGGGCGCTGTGAGACACAGCTGCAGCTTGGCTGAAGCTGCCATTTCAATAGTGTGTTTGTTTTCTCTCATGCTCTGCTTCCTTTGCTCATGAAAAGCCTTCCCTCTGATAAACAATAGGTCACCTGGACCCCTAAGTTTAAGAATAACATGCACTCTACCCACGGTGCCTCTCCACCAAAAATACAGTGGTTGACAGAAATAGAAAACTCCCCAAGAGAAAAATAAAATGGATATGAGGACGAGCTAGTTAACCAAATTCCTGAGCCTCTGCCTTTCAACACAAATCTATCTGCTCATGTCTTTCTCCACATGGTGCACATTCGTCCCAGTGTATCGGGGGTGTGTGTGTGTGCACGCACGTGTTTTAAGTAAATACTCCAGGTGCATTTATAGACTTTTTAAAATAAATTTATTTATTTATTTATTTTTGGCTGTGTTGGGTCTTCGTTTCTGTGCGAGGGCTTTCTCTAGTTGCGGCAAGCAGGGGCCACTCTTCATCACGGTGCGCGGGCCTCTCACTGTCGCGGCCTCTCTTGCTGCGGAGCACAGGCTCCAGATGCGCAGGCTCAGCAGTTGTGGCTCACGGGCCCAGCCGCTCCGCGGCATGTGGGATCTTCCCGGACCGGGGCACGAACCCGTGTCCCCTGCATTGGCAGGCGGACTCCCAACCGCTGCGCCACCAGGGAAGCCCCTAGTCTTTTTTGTAACTTAACTCCCCCCAACCCCTAACCCTGACTGACACCTACGCATTTGAGACTAAAACACCCAGAAGAAATCTTGAGCTGAGCACCCTAATGAGACAGGGGCTGCCTGGGTGGTATTGGACTCCATATTATAAGACTAATTCGATAAACTTAAATTTCTACAACCTGTTTCAGGGAGGAAACTAGCTTTCCTTTGGAATTGGCCTTCAAGCCAGAAGGTTATTACTTGGCTGTTGGCAGCCTTTAAACTGTTGGCAAAGGATGTTTTCCTTAGCAACAATTATACAAATCTGACATGCACAGGGTGTTTTTAAACTGTATAAAGTACTTTCATTTTCATTATCTCTTTGAATCCTTCCCAACTATAGACACTTCAGTCGTTTTAAGGGTGAAGCGTTTGGGGACTTCTCTGGTGGCGCAGTGGATAAGAATCCGCCTGCCAATGCAGGGGACACGGGTTCGAGCCCTGGTCTGGGAAGATCCCACATGCCACGGAGCAACTAAGCCCGTGCACCACAGCTACTGAGCCTGCTCTCTAGAGCCCACGAGCCACAACTACTGAGCCTGTGTGCCACAACTACTGAAGCCCATGCGCCTAGAGCCCGTGCTCCACAACAAGAGAAGCCACCGCAATGAGAAGCCCGTGCACCTCAACAAAGAGTACCTCCAACTCGCCGCAACAAGAGAAAGCCCTTGAGCAGCAACAAAGACCCAAAGCAGTCAAAAAAAAAAAAAAGGATGAAGCGTTTGAGACTGAGAGATTTTAGGTATTTTGCCCCAAATCACACAGAGAGTAAATGGCAAACCTGGACTCCATGCCCCATATTCTGACCCCTGTTCTGGCATCTTCCTCCCTGCCTTCTGTGGGCTGAGGAGTAGCAAATACATATTCATGACATTATCACCACTCTTTTTGTTTTTCCCCAGTCTGGCTGGATTGAGAAAAAATCTGCAAGGGCAGCAGCTGTTACATCACACTGGGGCGGCGTTGGTGGGGGCCAGTGGATGCCCGCTGGTCTTCAACATGCCTGCTCCTCCCAGGGCCTGATCAGCTCTCTGGGTGTAGGTCTTGAAACTGAGCAGCACCCTGTGGGGCTCCTGGACATGGAAGCCTTTCTGTGTCCCCCATTTCTTGTTTGTAGGGAACAGACTCCAGCCTCCGTGACCTTCCCTGAGTCCCAAGGGCACATTCAAACAGTTGCTAATCAGGGAAGGGAGGGGTTGCAGAGACAAGGGAGAAGCAGTCAAGAAACAATAGCGCAGCCTTCGGGCAGGTCCTGGTTCCCCCTCAAGGGATACACATAAGAGTATCTGTGCACTCTTCTGCAGAACTAAAACCCCCAACAAATGGAAGATGTTAACTACTTGATGAAGCGTTCTTTATTCCTCGAGAACCAGAGAAGCTCATCCAGAGACCACCTGAGGCCAGATTTTAAAAATGCAGGCCCTGGGGCTTCCCTGGTGGCGCAGTGGTTGAGAGTCCGCCTGCTGATGCAGGGGACGCGGGTTCGTGCCCTGGTCTGGGAGGATCCCACATGCCGCGGAGCGGCTGGGCCCGTGAGCCATGGCCGCTGGGCCTGCGCGTCCGGAGCCGGTGCTCCGCAACAGGAGAGGCCACAGCAGGGAGAGGCCCGCGTACCGCAAAAAAAAAAAAAAAAAAAAAAATGCAGGCCCTGCACACACCCGGATCCTTAGTAGCAGCTCCGCCTTTGAAACATTGCTATAAAACTCCTCACCAAATCCTCCAAGTTTGGGACACAGAGGTACGGTGGGGCACGAGCCCACTGTATCCCGCTTTGCCTAGCAAAGCAGTAAGGCTGTTCTTTTCTGCTTCACCCAAAACTCTGTCTCCGAGATGTGATTCAGCACTGGTGCACAGAGGCCGAGTTTTCAGCATCAGTCTGAGAACATGGACCAGGTAAGGCCAAGTCCATGGCAGTCCTATCTGTCCTTTCTTTCCCTCCAACATGCAAGGGAATGAAACGTGACAATCAGTTTCTTCCAACAGTCCTTTGCCTCCAGGGTAAATGGTGAGTTGAAGGGTTTGGGTAAGGATGAGGATTGTGGCCATGGAGACTTCATTACACTGAAAGAAACCTGTACTTTCCTATACAAACGATACCCCTTTGTTATCATTGCCTTTGGAGCTCAGTATTAGCAGCTGAAATTGTCTTAGAATTAAATGAACAGATCCTGAACTGTCCATTGACCTTGTCAGTGAGAGGTAATTATCTCACTGGAGCTTTAACGCAAGCTGAAAATCATTATGCTTTTCAACATGACAAAATTGGCTGGAAAAGTCTACTGAGAATTCCATCTGATCTCACAGAATTTGCTTGTGAGAGTTTCAGTGAAAAGGAAACATAATTAACATCCGAAAATGTCTTATCACTGGGCTTGCCTGGGCTCTGCCGATGTGTGTCTGAAAAGCTGAATATTTACTAATGCGCTTACTGAAAATGGATTAAGATAAAACCTTCTGTCTCACTTTGTGTTTAGATTACTCAGACCCCCAACCCTGGGAAGATTTCAAATTCAGTTTTAGGTGGAGGCTAGATCAGCTGCCCACTCAAAAAATAAAACTCTCCGTGGGCCACTGAGCCTCAGGATTTGGGAAGGAGTTCGCAGGGCCTGTGGGGAGCAGGGGCCAAACTAAGAAACGAAAATAACTGGAAGTAGGAAACAAGTAAAAAGTGCGGATGACAAGGCCCCTGAACTATGAATTCATTGATCTGCAGTCACCGAGGGCAGACGGTTGCCCCTGTCAGCTGGAAACAGCACACCATGACCCAGGCTTCTGGGCCAGCAGGCCACCCTTGAACTCATAACTGCGAGCACACAGGGTAGGGGGTCCCTGGAGAAAAGGAACCCGACATGGCTTTCTTGACATAAGAGAAGCCATTTGGGGCCTAAGCCATTCTGTGATCTAAGCCTGGCCACAATGCTTGCCCTTGAACAGGTCTCGGTAATTAATGATCTTAAGGAAACAAAAGAATGTCGGAACAAAAGGCTATTACCAGGCAAGAGCAGTAACAATAGCAAGGATAATATAGCAGGTGTAAATACACCCAGTCCTGTTTCAATGGTAAGGATTGGCCTGAAGCTCGACCACCCGATCAACTGGAACCTAAGGGCTGATGAGCTTGACCTTTTCTGACCCTGGTGACTTCAATCAGCTAAAGCTTGGCCTCCGTCTAGGCCTCGGCCCCTTCTTGAACATGCATGGACCCTTAGCTGAAAACTTCCCCAATTTTGCTGTTGGCGGGAGACACCGCCTTAGATAAGATTCCCCGTGTTCTCTTTCCTTGCTGCCAGTAATCAATCCTTTATTCTCCCGATCTTTGGCTTGGTCGTGTGTTTTGGCTTGACACCCACCAAGAGGTGAACCCAGGTCTGGGGGTAACAAAACCTACAGCCAAAGCCTCAGATGCCTATCAGCACACGTGGGCCTCTGACCCTGTGATATTCCTACATTCAGGCAGCGTGATCAACGATAAAGGAAGGGGAAGCAGAGCTCCGGACAGGAGAGTCCACTGTGCCTACAGCCAAGGACCCCAAGCCCCCTGAATGCCGCGCTGCCATTGGAAGAATGACCTGCTATCTTTGTCCTGACGGGGGAGGATATTCACAGGAGACAGGTGAGCACGGCGACCGTGGTTAGACGTTTCCTATTGTTTAATGCGTGCGTGGTAATCACATGTTATTCAACTTTTTAAAAATACACACATAAGTGGAGTTCCCAAACTGCGAGAACAACAACAAAAAGCCGTGGGTATCTTTCTTCCCGTATTACACTTGACCGTGTGACGCTTCTGTCTGGATGCTACGGAACGGGGCTGTGGCTACTGCCTTCTAAGCTCAGCTCCCCTTATCAGCCCATCATCAACATCCCAGCTCCACCACTTAACTGAGATAAACTCTGAGCTGAGCACACAGGAAGTGCTCCATAAAAGGCCGGTGTTGATGGAGGACCAAAGCCACCAGAGCCACAGACCGAAGGTCCTCTTTGCTGTTGTCTGCATCTGCCAGGCCACGTGAACACTGCATTTCTCGGGTCAGAACAACTAGAAACACAAAACTTGGTCTCCAGTGAACAGTCATTCCCCCTCAGTGAGAATTCAAGCTCGTATCTTGCACTCAACATTGTGCAAAGATCTACAAGATCCATTAGGGCCGATTACTGCCTGTGGGGAATCTGCGCTGCGGACGGAACAACATGCACCTGTAAACAGAAAGCATAAGCATGCGGTAGAATTTAAACTGCCCTCCTGCATCTGTCCTTGAAGCCGTGTCCCGAAGACCGGCTGGTGCTTCCCCACAGACCTCACGCGGAGGCCCTCCGCAGCTCAGCGCTCTGCCAGGCCCTGCCTTCCGCCCGCAGGCTTGGATATTTAATTTCGCCACTTGTCTCTTAGAAGCGGGTATATATTAACTAAGCTCAGAAGATTGATCCGAAGGGCGGAAAGCCAATTTATTAATTATGAAGGAACCAGAACACTCACATTTGTGTGACCAGTGGACTTTCCGACTGTCGAGGGACTGCAGTGGGAAGCGTGCTGGGGATGAGAAGGCTGAGGATGTGGGTGAAGTCAGAACAGCGGCATCTGAGGAAACCAAGATTCCGTGGCTCCCGGTGAGACAGGCCGAGGATCCACCTCCTGCTGGGGAAGGCAAGGTCTGGCCAACGGAGGATGAGGAACTCATGCCGAGTGGAACTAGTGAATTGGGTCCTGCTCTTGTTGGCGTCCCAGAGGAATATAGACTCAGGGGATAGAGCTCTTGGTGGAAAAAGAGAAACTATTGGGTTTTTTTGTTTGTTTTTTGGTTGTTTTTTTTTGCGGTACGCGGGCCTCTCACTGTTGTGGCCTCTCCCGTTGCAGAGCACAGGCTTTGGACGCACAGGCTCAGCGGCCATGGCTCACGGGCCCAGCCGCTCCGCGGCACGTGGGATCTTCCCGGACCGGGGCACGAACCCGTGTCCCCTGCATCTGCAAGCAGACTCTCAACCACTGCACCACCAGGGAAGCCCGAGAAACTGTTTTTATATTTATTTACTTATTTATTATCTCAGAGAACATTTTTTTTCATGATCCATATAATATTAGCATACTAAGTATTGCCATTTATAATATAACTATTACACTCAGACCAATTCATCTAAATACAGATGGCCAATGTAATTTTTTAAAAAATCATTTCCACAAGATACACTGAGAAATTGTTTTTATAACCTTCTTTTGCAAATGTTCTTTCAAATATCTGACTGAATTCTGTTCCCGATTTTGCCAGTTAATACCACGTCCATGGCTAAGCCCCTCGGGTGGCGATGCCTTACTTCCTCCATCTCGGGATGAGACTCAGGCACTATTTAGCTCCTTCTTGTGGCTCAAGTGAGCGGGATAGAAAGAGAAGTGGCTTATACTGTAATTTACCTTAATTTCAGAGAGAGGATAGAGGAGCACCACGTAGGGTCTAGGCCTCAGTCTTCAGGAGACCTGTTCTCTCTAAGCCCACAAGAAAAAAATGAAATAAATAAATATTATTTCTTTATTATAAATAAAGGGAAGGAGCTGGGGGAGACAGCTGAGCAATAAAATAATCACCCCCCAGAATTTTTTTGAAAGGCCCATGCATTTCCCTCAACAGAAGAGTAGCCCCCACTCGCCGCAACTAGAGAAAGCCCACGCGCAGCAACGAAGACCCAACGCAGCCAAAAATAAATAAATTTATTAAAAGAACAAAAACAAAAAACTGGCTTTCTTTTCTCTTTTTTTTTTTTTTTTTGAAGTATACTAGATTTACAATGTTGTGTTCATTTCTGGCATAGAAAAAGTGATTCAGTTATACATATGTGTAAGTATTCTCTTTCATATTTTTCTCCATTATGGTTTATACAGGATATTGAATATAGTCCCTGTACTATACAATAGGACCTTGTTGTTTATCTATTTTATATATAGTGGTTTGTACCTGCTAATCCCAAACTCCTAATTTGTCTCTCCCCGCCTTTCCCCTTTGGTAACCATAAGTTTGTTTTCTGTGTCTGTGGGTCTGTTTCTGTAAAATGGGCTTTCCTTATAGCATCTGTATCAAGTCAGCAAGTTCCTTCATCTTCAGACTGTTCTCTGTGGCTTGTCAATCAGCAATAGATACCTGAGAAGCTAAATATCTAAACAGCTTTTTCAATTTGTCCCCTGGTTGCTGTCACAAGCTCTGCTAGTTTTGCGCCCTTCATGTGTTTTAAATCTCCCCAGAGCCACTGCCGCAGCTGAGGCTCTCCTGGTCTCCCACCTGCATCACTGCGACAGACTCACAACAGGCCTTCCAGCTCCAGAGTCCCCTTTGCCAGTTCTGAGTCTATTTGTAAAATGCTAGGAGATAGAAACGTGGTCCTGCCACTGTCACTTGTGCTCTGCTAGTATATCCTTTTAACAGTGGAAGTGGCTGTGTGTAAAGCGGGGCAAGAAGACACCTTCGGGAGTAAATCCTAGCTCTCCTGGGGCAGCAGCGAGCTGCTGCTTGTTCAATTTCATGGCCAGACACGCTGGGGTCAGCAGCTGCCCCCCGACTGCCCTGGGCCTGTGTTGTGTGAGAACAGTTCATGTCCAGGAACTTAGTGGGACAAGTACCAGGAGGGCATCTGCCAGCAGGCCAGACAGCTGTTTCCATTAAATGCCAGGTGAAAAATGGAAAGAAAAATCCATCTGTGGGACTTCCCTGGTGGCACAGTGGTTAAGAATCTGCCTGCCAATGCAGGGGACACGGGTTCGAGCCCTGGTCTGGGAAGATCGTTCAGAGCAACTAAGCCCATGCGCCACAACTACTGAGCTTGCGCTCTAGAGCCCACATGCCACAACTACTGAAGCCTGTGTGCAGCAACGAAGACCCAAAGCACCCAAAAATAAATAAATACATTAATTAAAAAAAATAAAATCCATCTCTAGCCCCATGAGACCTGGCTTCTGTTATCAAATAAGTTTGTGTGTGCCTGTTGGTATGTGTGTGGAATTTCTCATAAATTTTTGCTTCACTTTCCAAATGGTATACATCTTTCTTCGGCCTTTTGCGTTTCCTCTTCTCTCTCTGTCTCTCCCCCAACCCCTATCTCTGTCCCTCTCTCGAACTCTCCACTCTGCTTCTGCCATTTCTTCCCTTTCTCCTCAATGAGCACTGGACAGGGAACAGAATTTACTTAAAGAAAATAAATAAATAATAAACCCCAAAATGATTAATTGGTAAAAAGAAATCTTTTCAGTCATTCATTTTTTACCCCCTTATAACTTTTATGCTGTTTTCCTCAAATAATTTATGCTTTAGTAGCTTTGTGCAAATTTTGGAATTTTCTAGGGGCTTATTGCTAATTTGCGGGAGATTCATCACGGAGTATTTTGCTGCTTTCGGCATCGTCTTGTTTCAGATGTGTCCTGGTGTGCCTCTGGCAATGTTTTTATGAATTTTAATTTTATCTTTGGAGCAAGGTAAATGGGCCCAAAATAAATTGGTTGAAATGCATGTTTCTAGCCACTAGTTCAAGCACTGGTAACTCATGTGGCCTCTGAGTGATTTTGTGACAACTGAGTGAATTTGTCTGCTTTCAAACTAATTTTGTTGTTTAAAATTTTTTTAATTCATTTTATTTGTTTATTTATTTATTTATTTTGGCTGCATTGGGTCTTTGTTGCCGGGCTTTCTCTAGTTGGGGCGAGCAGGGGCTACTCCTTGTTGTGGTGTGCGGGCTTCTCATTGCAGTGGCTTCTCTTGCTGTGGAGCATGGGCTCTGGGTGCATGGGCTTCAGTAATTGTGGCTTGTGGGCTCAGTAGTTGTGGCACAGGGGCTTAGTTGCTCCGCAGCATGTGGGATCTTCCTGGACCAGAGCTTGAACCAGTGTCCCCTGCATTGGCAGGTGGATTCTTAACCACTGCACCACCAGGGAAGCCCCATTAATTTGCTAAGTGTTTTCTTAAAGAGATGTCCCAAATGATACGAACCGCAGGCCCACACTACGTAGATTCATTGCTGTGCTGAACTCAGTAGGGAAAATATAACTGGCTAATGTTTTTGTTCTCATCCCACTCATCAAAGAATGGAAGCCACAGGAGTTCTGAGCTCTATTAACATTCCACCTGCTACACTTGCCCTCTGGACACAAAATAACATTTGAATCGCACCCAAGGAATACCCTGTTTTTCTCCCCTTCCTGTCATCATTCCCCTCCACCGGGGGGTCCACACTTCCCACTGTGCCTGTCTTCATTCCCATAGTGATGCTACTTAGCACTCTTTACCCCAATAACACAGGCTACGTTTATAAGATTATTCCTGAATGCTCTAGGGCCACAGTTAGCTATTTTCCAGGGAGAAGGGACTTCAAACCCTTCATGTTTAGAAAATCCAAAATCCTTTGCTAGAACAACCTAAGACATTCAATACATTTCTAAAAAATGACAGGAAGTGCTGAAAGCAGAACTATGGCCTTCACGGGGGGTAAATAATGACTTTGTTAAGCAATGAGTCAACCATTTGGGACCTACTGGACTTGAAAAACAAGATCTGTCAAAGAGAAACTGGCGGAGCTGGAAGGCTGGCCACCCCAGAGGGCAGGGGTGAAGTGGGTGTGGGGAATTTCAAGAACAGTCAGGAAATCTGTTGGGTCCAATATTTGAGATACAGACACATATCAGTTTTGATCCTTTTAGGTCTGTCTGCTTGTGGCAAAATATCGCTGGCGGCTGGTCAGAGGACCTCCGCTCTGGTGAGGAAAAGTGGTGGGAAGTGAGCGTGGCCAGCGGGGCCCCAGTCAAAAAATTCATATATCAAGATGAGGTACTAACCCAGCCAAGGAGGAGAAGGACGCCTAGAAGGGCACCTGCATAGAGCCAACTAGAATGTGAGCAGGTGGGTAAGGGGTCCTCCAGGTCCAGGCCATTTTGTTCTGTTTTGTTTGTTCTTGTGTATTTGTTTATTTGACTTTAGACATTATCTATTGACTTCCTACTACAAAATATTAGAATTTAGCTCTCTTTGCTCACCGCCCCAATCCTCTGCTACACACAAACACTGCCCTTCTGCCCGTCCTGCCAATATAGATTTTTGGTTGAATCCATATATCGTGTATTTATCCATTATTACAACTGTGTAATTATTGTTCACAGCCAAGCTAGGTCCAGATGACAGGGAGTGTCCTATGATTACATTTTCTTTTTAATATAAGTTTTTACTTTTCATGAAATTAATAATGCAGATTTTTGGTTTGTTTCGTTTTTTTTTTTTTTTTCCATTGCTTTATTAAGGAATAAATTACATGTGGTGAAACGTTATCTTAAGCACCCAGCTTAATGACTTTTACATAGGATATGCCTGTGACGCCGGGACATATCTGTCACCCTAGAAGGTTCCCTTGTGTCCCTTTCAGTTAGTACCCTCTGTCCCAGTCCCCCCAGTCCAGGCCACCTTGGATGGAGAGAAGCAGAGGCAGGCACAGCTGTGATAAGAGCAATCAATTGCTGGGGACACAGAAGTCTGGTTCTCAGGAGGATCCTAGCAGGTGGAACGGAGCCCCAGTGTTCCCAGTCTGTGAGAGTGACATCATTCCAAATCCCACGGGCTGGCCCTAGATGACTCAGAAGTTAGGATGGTCAGAGACTCTTGGAGAGAAACTTGTGGATCCATCTGGGAAAGGCTGTGGAACACAATGGCTGGGGAACGAACATGAGTGCTGGCAGAGGGTGAAAAAGGCGACTTATAACTGGTTTAGAATTTTGGTGGCTAAAATCGGCACATGGAAAGATGCTCAGTATCGCTAATTATTAGAGAAACGCAAATCAAAACTACAGTGAGGTATCACCTCACACCGGTCAGAATGGCCAGCAACAAACAGTCTACAAATAATGAATGCTAGAGAGGGTGTGGAAGAAAGGGAGCCCTCCTACTCTGTTGGTGGGAATATATATTGGTGTAGCCACTATGGAGAACAGTATGGAGGTTCCTTAAAAAACTAAAAATAGAATTACCGTATGATCCATCAATCCCACTCCTGGGCATATATCAGGAGAAAACTATAATTTGAAAAGATACATGCACCCCATTGTTCACTGAAGCACTATTTACAATAGCCAAGACATGGAAACAACCTAAATGTCCACTGACACATGAAAGGAGATGTGGTATATGTATACCATGGAATATTAGCCATAAAAAAGAATAATACCATTTGCAGCAACATGGATGAACCTAGAGATGATCATATTAAATGAAGTAAGTCAGAAAGAGAAAGACAATTATCATATGATATCACTTATATGTGGAATCTAAATAAGATACAAATGAACAAAACAGAAATAGACTTGCAAACACAGAAGACAAACTTATGGTTACCAATGGGGGAAGGTGGGAAAGGATAAATTAGGAGTTTGGGATTAACAGATACAAAGTATTGTATATAAAATAGATAAACAACAAGGTCCTACTGTATAGCACTGAGAACTATATTCAGTATCCTGTAATAAACCATAATGGAAAAGAATATATATATAACTGAATCACTTTGCTGTACACCAGAAACTAGCACAACATTGTAAATCAACTATACTTCAATAAAAAAGAAAAATTGGGACTTCCCTGGTGGTCCAGTGGTTAAGACTCCACGCTCCCAATGCAGGGGGCACGGGTTCAAACCCTGGTCAGTGAACTAAGATTCCACATGCTGCGTAGTGTGGTAAAAAATAAATAAATAAATAGATCATTAAAAAAGAAAGAAAAGGGGCTTCCCTCGTGGTGCAGTGGTTGAGAGTAAGCCTGCCGATGCAGGGGACGCGGGTTCGTGCCCTGGTCTGGGAGGATCCCACATGCCGTGGAGCGGCTGGGCCCGTGAGCCATGGCCGCTGAGCCTGCGCGTCCGGAGTCTGTGCTCCGCAACGGGAGAGGCCACAGCAGTGAGAGGCCCAAGTACCGCAAAAAAAAAAAAAAAAAAGAAAAAAAAAGAAAAGTTGTTTTCTAATATTATAGAATTAAATTCGTTGGCTTTGGTTCACATATATTGCAAAAGGTACATATATGGCAGAAGAGAAACCACAGGTGATGCATTGATGAAAGTTAAGTTGGTCTAGAATAATCACACTTTAAACAAAGCAAAATGACACAGATGTCTCAGGAACCTGAAATTCAGTAGTCTAGGACCTGTAAGTTCCTAATATTTCCAAAGACAGAGAGAGGGACAGAGAAAGACAGGCAGACACAAAGAGATAGACTCACACACAGAGAGAAAATCTCTTTAGCACTGAGGTAGATTGAATAATTAGTCCCAACTTTCCAGTTACCTGTAGTAATATTATCCATTGGCAAACTCACCCTGGCTTCCAGGTTAGCAGAGTGCACTTCTCTGTTCCTTAACTTTGAGTTTTGCCATGTGACTTGCTTTGGTCAATGAGATGTTAGTGAACATGGCTCAAACAGAGGGTTAAAATATGGCTGTGTCTTTGGGCTGGCATTCCTGCACTCGGGTTGACCCACCATGAGCAGAATACGCCTCAAGTACCCACCTGCCCTCAGCCTGGGTCTGAGAATGAGACAATAAAACAGACCACATGCCCTGGGTAGCTGTTAGTCTGAGAGTGATGAGAGCTGCATGGAGTCCACGTCAACCCTTGGAACCTGGAGCCTGGAGTCCCGCCAAGATCAGCAGAGTTGCAGCCAACTCGCAGACCTGGAACTATAAAAACAGATTATTGTTTTTTCAGCCAGTGAGTTTTGAGATTTTTTAAAAATGCATCTTTATTGTGGTCATTGCCAACTCATATGAAAATTGGGGTGTTGCCCTAACATGAACCTAAAAGTTTGTGGAATGAGTTTTGGTAGTGAGGGGCAGAAATCCAGGAAACGGTTCCAGGAGGCTGAATAAATGGTCATGCCCATTGCATTGTGGGAAAGCATTTGATAAAACTACTTGGTGGAGATTTGGAAAAAAGAAAACGTACCTGTGGAACCTTTAGTCTTGGGTGAGGAAGTTTGAAGGGAGAATATCGGAACAGGACTTGGTTGCTCCTAGGTGCACATGGTAAAGTACCATAGGTAAGAGGAAAATGTTCAGGGAAGAACTGGTTAGTTGCAAATAGAACAGAGAAGAATTTTAGGGAGTCCAGAAGTTGTGAGGCAGAGTTACAAAATGAGAAATTTCTCACAAAGTCAAGGCTTGGGATCATTATAACAGAGCCTCTGGGCAAAGACAAAATCTACTAGTTCTTCCTACTAATATGACACAGCCTTGGAGTAAAAAGACATCAAGGGTCTGCCTGAAACACTCTTGGTTAAGACATCTGAAAGGATTAACATGGCACCTATAGGTCCGTTCAGCTGGACAGAAGGGCTCTTAGAAAGATTATGGACATGGTTCCGCAGAAGCCTGATTTCTCAAACGTACCCATAATTAAGGCTAGAAAGAGGCATATCTTGAAAGGTATATGGCTGTGCCTTTTGCCACAGGCAAGTTTACTGAAATGACTTTCATAGAGAACCCACATTTTGAGAGATGTGTATCGGCAAAAACCCTGCCAGCCTAGAGGAAAAGAGACTGACACTGTTAAAGACATAAAAAGACCTCTTGACCCCCAACTTTCTATAGGCAGTATGATGGTTAATTTTATGTGTCAACTTGACTGGGCCACGAGGCATTCAGACATTTGATCAGACATTATTCTGGGTGAGTCTGTGATCCTGTTTTTTGATAAGATTAACATTTGAACGGGTAGACAGTAAAGCAGATGTGGGTGGGCCTCATCCAATCAGTTGAAGGCCTGAATAGAACAAAAGGGCCGACCCTCGATGAGTAAGAGTGAAGGTCTCCTGCCTGACTGCCTTCAAGCTGGGACATCTGAACATTAGGGCTTTTTTTTTTTTTCCTGCCTTCCAACTAGAACTGAAACACTGGCCTTTCCTGGGTCTCAAGCCTGCCAACGTTCAGAGTGGAACTTACGCCATCGGCTCTCCTGGGCCTCCAGCTTGCCAGCTGCAGGTCTCGGGACTTGTCAGCCCCCATAACTGTGTGAGCCAGTTCCTTATACAAAATCAATCCCTTCTCTCTCCACTCACCACAGCCCCTCTGCATGGTTTCAATTATAAGAGGCCAAGAAAATGATCTCACGGTGCTTGCCAAATGGCCGGCCCTTGGGGTGCCAGACCCCTTCTGGCTTCTGTGTAGGGAGAAATGTCATCTCAGTGCCATACTTTATGTTACATAGACCCCCGAGCATCTCTGTGTATGCCCACAGTCTTCAATAAACTATATAAAAAACAGCTCCTTCAATCTCTGTTGCTGTTTTCTGAAAATTTCCAAAAATCTCCCATGAAAACAGTTGGCTTGCCTTTGTGGCTCATCCTTCCTGATTATAGTTTCTGAAGCTCAGTGCAAAGGGAGAGGCCAGCAGGTGCCATGATCTTGGCTCCTGCATCGTCCTCTTTCCTCTCCCCCTCCCTGAGATTTGCTGTTCACTAAACTCTTCCTTCTTCCCAGGTGCAAACAAAACCTTTTGCACATGGATACCACGGAGACAGTCATTAGCAAGGAGGTTGTTTATAGCAGCAGAGCTAAGCCTCCAATCAGCCAGCCACAAAGCCTTGAAGAATGTGTCTGTGTGGGTGTGTGGATGTGTGGGTGTGTGTGCACGAGCATGCGTGCATAAGCACAAATGTTTCTTTTCAAGTCACTGTATGCTTGGAACTGGGGGATTAAACAGATGAAGCCTTACTTTTGTCCTTCCTTTTGAGCAGTCCTCTTAGAGATTGGATAGTATGGTAGGTATCCTAGATAAACCTTTCATTCCTTAACTAAAATTTTCCCAGAAGGGTCAAGAAGATGACATTGTAACCAAAGCAAGTACATATGACTTTATCGGAGATTAAGAACCGACATGCTGTTTGGATTGACCTACCACGCTGTGGTTCCGCTCTGTGCACGTGGTTCAGCTTCTCTTTCGTGATGACATAGTAGAAACTGTAAGAAAGCTAGCTATTGTAATTCTTCCAAAACCTTATATCAAATTGAAGGAGAAATAAGAAAACAGAGGATACATAGGTATAATTTTCAGCGGACTGAAAGAATCTAGCAAGCGAATATTGATTTCAGTGCCTGGCACACAAATGAGTATATCGATGGTGTTCTTTTTGTTGAAGGTGCCAAGTTTCATTTCCCACTCAATTGAAGACTACAGGGTAGGAGTAGGCAGTCTGACTGAGTGAGCCAGCGCAAGGCTAATGACTTACTTTTAAGATCCCACAGTGTGCTCTGACTTGGAAAATCTCCATATACTTTAGACTCCAGAAGGAAAAGGACACTTTGTTGATTCTTTCAACTGTAACATATTATAATATTACCAGCAATCAAAATGGACTTCCTTAGGGGAAAATTTAAATGAAGCCACATCCTTGGGAGGTATTCTGTACTGGAAATCGCCTAGCTTCTTTCTGCTGCTTCCAACTGCCAGGGCTCTGATATTCCAGAGAGGGAAATGAGAAAAGTTGCTCAAACCATGTCAGGTTGGCCTTTCTTGATATATTGCAACAGCTGTGGGGATAAAGTGTCCCTGGAAACAGCCACGTAGCAGGAAACTAGTCTATGCTAGGCATTCAGTAAACAAGGTTTCAATATTTAGGGCGCGAAGAGCATGTGAAATGAATAAGCAATCATTTGGGTATTTCATCGCTCTTTTTCATGGTTGCAAAAGCATCACTTACAGATCAGTAGCGATTACATTTCAGAAAACAGGGTCATGCGTGAACTTGTGGCCTCATTTGATGGTGGGAGGTGACACTGCAGAAAGAATACTGATCAGTTTCAGATGCAAGTGAGAATTTCCGACGGCCTTCACTTCGAGGACAACTCCCAACTAGGCAGTGACCAGGATCTTCCCCTGAAGTCTTTATGGAGACAGAGCTTTTCTTTGCATAGCAGGTGGTCTTCTCTTGGCTACCGCTTGGTGCCAGAATCCCAGCCCCCCCCCGAGGGTGGCGCTCACTCCCGCTTCCTGTGAGCAGATGAACAGCATATGGCCCTGTGTTTCTCAAGGACAGAGCCTGTGGCTTTCCCCAGCCAGTTAGGAAAATGAATCTGGATGAAAAAGGGAAGGTTTCAGGATAAAACCAAAAAGATTAAGTTCTTATACCCAGGCAACACGCTTTCCTAAACAGAGAGGGAAACACTGAGCTGAACATAAAAATGATGGTGATGGTCATGGCAGGAAGATCAAAGTGGCCTTTAAATCCCAAAGTGCCCAGAAGTAAGGGAGCAAAAAAGAGAGGTTTATTTTCCCTGATATGTTTCTTATTCTTTAAGCACACCACAAAAACAATAAAACTTTTAAATGGAATACCTCTTCAGCCTTCTAAAATAAAATTTCCAAGAAGATCCCCAAATTAAAATGGATCGTTAGATCAAAAATAATGGTAAAGGGCTTCCCTGATGGCACAGTGGTTGAGGGTCCGCCTGCCGATGCAGGGGACACAGGTTCGTGCCCCGGTCCGGGAAGATCCCACATGCCGCGAAGCGGCTGGGCCCGTGGGCCATGGCCGCTGAGCCTGCGCGTCCGGAGCCTGTGCTCCGCAACGGGAGAGGCCGCAACAGTGAGAGGCCCGCGTACCGCAAAAGAAAAATTAAAAAAAATAATGATAATAAAATAATAATAATGGTAAAGAGGATAAATGCTCTTCGGGGAGAGAATATAAAGCAGCAAAGGGAACTGTATCCAGAATTTAGCACTGCTAAAGGTAGAGAGCTTCCTCGTGCACCGACAGCTAATAAAGTGGCCCAAGCTGATTACAGTGAGTGAGGTTCATCTCAAAAAGACACCGCCATTTGTAAAACATCCTACCATTTGGGAAAACATGGATAGACCTTGAAGGCATTATGGCAAGTGAAATAAGTTCGACAGAGAGACAAGTACCGTATGATCTCACTTTTATGTGGAATCCAAGAAAACGAAGAACAACAAACTCATACATACAAAGAACAGGTTGGGGGTTGCAGAGGTGGAGGTAGTCAGTGGGCTGACATGGGTAAAGGGAGTCAAAATGTACACACTTCCAACTGCAAAGTCAGTCAGTCCTGGGGACGCAACGTACAGCAGGGCGACTGGAGTTAATAACACTGTATCACGTATTTGAAAGTGGCTGAGAGAGTAGGTCTTAAAAGTTCTCAACATAAGAAGAATAGTTTGTAACTATGGATGGTGGTGGATGTTAACTAGACTGACTGTGATGATCATTCCACAAGTTACTGATATTAAATCATTATGCTGTACACCTGAAACTAATATATATGTCAATTACATGCTAATAAAAGCACATCATCCTTTATATTGTTTAAAACTTTTAAATACAATTAATGCGATTTATTCCTCTTTGGAGTTCAGTGCCCAAAATTAAAATGTCTGTCTATCCTGAAAAATGAATGTGCTCATTAAAATGATAATAGCATCTATACAATCTATGGATTTTCCTTTTGCCATGGTTGTTAGGAAACCCAGAGAAAATGAAGAGAGTGAAATATGCTTAATATTGGTTTCCTTTTTCACTCTCTCTTACATAATTCTAGAATTTTTAATATTATTTTGTATTTAAATTATATTTTTATATATCATATATTTATATTATATAGCAATCAAGCTTTTAAGTGCATTTTATTGTGAATTTACCAAAACATATTGACTAAGGCTAGAGTAGATATTATACATAATGCTCAGTAAACTACCTTAGAGAAGTTCCTTGTAAAATTGTGGAAATTACAAGGACACAGTGACAGTAAAAATGAAAAAAATAATAATAAAGAGACCTTGAAATTGAGTTCTTAAGAGAACCACTGATCAAGTCCTATGTGGTCACGATGACTTAAATTCGAAAATTATATAATAAGCACAGCTGTATGTAGGATAAAGGATCCCACCCCATCCTCACCCCTGTTGAACTGTAAGCTCCCTGGGTGCTTACAGGGACCACTCAGGGAGTTTACAGTTTATATTGTGCTTAAGATTATACTGATCTATAATCTTACTTTCTGTCCTTGGGACACAGACCAAAATAATGTTACCTTTTGGGGCGGAGGGAGGGAGAATAACTGCCTCATAAATTTTAAACTCATTTTAAAATTGTGGTCAACAAACAAGTGTCAGATTTCTCTTACTTTTTTAAAATAAATTTATTATTTACTTTTGGCTGCATTGGGTCTTCATTGCTGCACGGGGGCTTTCTCTAGTTGCGGCGAGCGGGGGCTACTCTTTGTTGTGGTACGCGGGCTTCTCATTGTGGTGGCTTCTCTTGTTGTGCAGCACGGGCTCTAGGCTCGTGGGCTTCAGTAGTTGTGGCTCACAGGCTCAGTAGTTGTGGCTCGAGGGCTTAGTTGCTCCACGGCATGTGAGATCTTCCCGGACCAGAGTTCGAACCTGTATCCTCTGCATTGGCAGGCAGATTTTTAACCACTGCGCCACCAGGGAAGTCCTGAAGCAATTGTTTTTAATCCCAATAAGTTTATTTAAAGTTCAGTTACACGGAAGATAATTAGCAGTAAGAACTATCATTATCTTCTGTCCCTGCCATATTTTATTACCTCTCACAATAATCTAAGCCTTCTCACATTTGGGATGAATAATAAAACAATCTGACAGTAACAGTGATCTGATCCTTTTTTTTACATTGAAGGCAAGAAAACAGAACACAGGAAGATTTCCTCTTCGATGAAACAGAGTCAAATGTTAGCCTTATTGCAAATCTGTTTCAACGCAATTACTTGGATACCTTGCTCTTCCTTGAGTTTCCTGGGTGGTGAATATGAAGTACCCTTGCCTCCTCTTCTAGGCAGAGAAACTGACGTACAAGTGGAGCCGAAAATGAACAAGCTGGGCAGTGACACAGGGATGAAAGGCACCTCTGGTTCTGGACAGAAGGTGATGGAAGAGAAGGGAGGTGAGTAGGGCCAGGGGCCAGCTCTCCTGTGCCATCACTTTCTAGAGCAAAATTCCACGAGTCTGAGAATTCTAAATTTGAGCCTGGCCTCCTGGGTCTAATGAAGGTGTATAGATCAAGGTAGCACTTTTAACTTGCAAGTATTTAGGCATCTTATGTGCAGGTCTTCATTTCTACCCCTGGTCTCAGCCACCCTCCTGTCCTACAGAAATCATCATCAATATACATATTTTGAAAACTTAGATTGTTATATGAGATCTTTCTGGAAGCAGCATTTAGCTCAATGTAAGTAGTGCACATAGATGCGCATCTGAAACTTCCTCCGAACGGCACCTCGTCTCCGTGCATGTGAACTGTTTTCCCTGCCTGTGACAAGGGGTAATTTGAAGGTGATGAACCATACATAGCACATGAAACATCTTTCTTCAAAGAAACCTGCAGAGCTTGTCGTAAAATCCCAGTTTTCTGTCCCAACACATCTCCCATCTTTTAAATCCTGTTTGGAAAGTATTCCTTTCAATTTCTTGAGAGAATGTCCGTGAATAAATTATTTTGCCCATTTCCTAGGTAACTTGAGCCCCAAAGGAAGCACAAAGCATTTCTCTGTCCCTGACAGCCTTGTGTCCTGGGCCATGAAGCCAGTGCTGGGAGATGAAGTAGGAAGTAGGTACACGATACCTGGCTTTCTGTGTGCAGGTGGGGCTTCCCAGAGCTCTGGCTTGCATGTCTTCTGCATTCCGGAGCTATCTACACTCAGTGCCACTTCAGGTCAAAGCCTGCTTCAACAACACATAGTGCCAGGGTTCCAAGTGGGACACGTCCAGTTTGGAAGCAGTGTTTGCTAAAATGGATCAATTCTCTCTAATAACATTTTGACCAAGCATGTATAAATGAATTGCATCCCCTTGGCATGCACATCACTTTTGCCTGTCAGTACCATATTCTCAAAACTGGCATAGCTGGGGCTTCCCTGGTGGAACAGTGGTTAGGAATCCACCTGCCAATGCAGGAGACACGGTTTCGAACCCTGGTGTGGGAAGATCCCACATGCCGTGGAGCAGCTAAGCCCATGCGCCACAACTACTGAGCCTCCGCTCTAGAGCCCGCAAGCCACAGCTACTGAAGCCCGTGCACCTAGAGCCCGTGCTCCGCAACAAGAGAAGCCACCGCAATAAGCCCGGGCACCACAACAAAGAGTAGACCCCCCTGCTCGCCGTAACTAAAAAAAGCCCGCGCGCAGCAACGAAGATCCAATGCAGCCCTTAATTAATTAATTAATTAATTAAGAACTAGCTGCCCTGTGACTAAGCGTGACCCTCAGACTTTCCAGACTTTAGACCACTCTGGTGGTCATTATATGAACTGTATTTTGGAGAATATTCATAACCATTGAATCATTGCCATTGTTCATCCGGTACTTTGGCACCTCACCATGGAGTCCAAGCCAAAGGGAAGGTGCTGGTCTGTGAACACGGCGGGTGCTTTTTTTTTTTTTTTTTGCGCGGTACGCGGGCATCTCACTGTTGTGGCCTCTCGCGTTGCGGAGCACAGGCTCCGGACGCGCAGGCTCAGCGGCCATGGCTCACGGGCCCAGCCGCTCCGCAGCATGTGGGATCTTCCCGGACCGGGGCACGAACCCGTGTCCCCTGCATCGGCAGGCGGACTCTCAACCACTGCGCCACCAGGGAAGCCCGGCAGGTGCTTTTTGTACATGAGCGTGTGTGTGTATTTTAACTGCTCACCAAAGCCTGTTAGATTATCCACTATTTTGAATTAGTTACACAATCTCCCTCCCATTAACTGAAAATGTAAGAAGCTCAGCGAAGTAATAATTAAAGTCTTAGATCTTTATTTCTGTTATCCACCGTGATTTTCAGTTACGTACGTTGTATCAATATGGAAGCCATGTTTTCCCTAAGAGTTGTAATGAAATCAGCTTTGAGAATCTGCACTTATATTTGTGGGGCTTACCCCTTCCGATCACTCTGACTTCCATACCACCCTCAAGAGGCCCTTCCTGACCGTCCACTTTAAATTACCCTTTTCTCCAGTCAGTCCCATCACATTGCCTGGTTCTGTTATGTCAATGGCACTTATCACTAACAGAAATCACTAGGTACATTTATTTGTTTGTTTGTTATTTTTTCTGTTGGAATTTTGATAGGGATTAAGCTGAAACCGCAGATTGCTTTGGGTAGTATTGACATCTTAACAATATTAAGTCTTCCTACCCATGAACATGGGATGTCTTTCCATTTATTTAGATTTTCTTTAATTACATTCAGCAGTGTTTTGGAGTTTTCAGGTTATGAGTGAAAACTGAAATAAATTTAAAGGAAATAAATTTAAATAAAATAATTTAAATGAAATAAATTTCAGTTAAATTTATTCCTGAGTATATTATTCTTTTAGATGCTATTATGAATGGAATTGCTTTTAAATTCTCCTTTCAGATTGTTAGTTGCAGGTGTCTAGAAACAAAACTGACTTTGGTGTGTGAATTTTGTACCTTGCAGCTTTGCTAAATTTGTTTATTGTTATTGTTCTAGTAGCTTCCTTGTGGATTATTTGGGATCTTTCAATATGGGATCATATCATATGTGAATAGAGATAGCTTCCTTCTTCCTTTCCTATTATTTCTTTTTCTTGTCTAATTGCTCTCGCTAGAACTTCCACTACAATGTTGAACAGCAGTGATGAGTGCAGGCATCCTTGGCTTCTTCCTGATCTTAGGGGAAAAGCTTTCAGTTTTTCACCGTTTACTATGATGTTAGGTGTGAGTTTTTTATAAACACTCTTTATCATCTTGAGGAAGTCCCCTTCTACTTCTAGCTTTCTGAATGTTTTTATCATGAAAATGTGTTGGATTTTGTCACATGCTTTTTCTGTGTTAATTGAGATGATCACATGTTTTATTACTCTATTCTATTAATGTGGCCTATGACATTGATTGATTTTCTATTTTGAACCACCATGGTATTCATGGTGCAGTGAATCCAACTTGGTTCCTGTGTATAATCCTTTTAATATGATATTGGATTCAGTTTGCTAGTATTTTCTTGAGAAATTTTTCATCTGTATTCGTAAGGGATATTGGTCAATAATTTCTTTTCTTGTGATACCTCTATCTGGTTTTGGTATTAGGGTAATACTGGCCTCATAGAATGAGTTAGAAAAGAACTCTCCTCTTCTATTTTTTGGAGGAGTTTGGAGAGATTGTGATTAATTCTTTTCAAAATGTGTGGTAGAATTCACCAATGAAGCCATCTCATCCTGGTCTATTCTTTGTTGGGAAGTTTTCGATTACTGATTCCATCTCTCATTTTAGGTCTGTGAGGTTTTTTATTTTTTCTTAAGTCAATTTATGTAATTTGTGTGATTGGCTCCTTTTCCTTCTTTCAGGCTGACTGTTTTTTGTTTGTTTTGTTTTTTATTTACTTTAGGCTGTGTTGGGTCTTCGTTGCTGTACGCGGGCTTTCTCTAGTTGCGGCGAGCAGGGGCTACTCTTCGTTGTGGTGCACGGGCTTCTCATTGCGGTGGCTTCTCTTGCTGTGGAGCACGGGCTCTAGGCGCACAGGCTTCGGTAGTTGTGGCACGCGGGCTCAGTAGTTGTGGCTCGTGGGCTGTAGAGCGAAGGCTCAGTAGTTGTGGCGCACGGGCTTAGTTGCTCTGTGGCATGTGGGATCTTCCCGGACCAGGGCTCGAACCCATGTCCCCTGCAGTGGCAGGTGGATTCTTAACCACTGCGCCACCAGGGAAGTCCCTGACAGACTGTTTTAAGGTATTATATCTTTCCTTCTATTATTATCATTTTTTTCAAAGCCAGCGTATATTCAGAATTAACTCAGTTTCTCTTCTAAGTAAAATCAAGTTCCCTACATTTTTGTTAAAAACTTAACATCTTCCTTGGGACTAGCTGAAGCCCAGTTCATTTACAACAAGAATTTCTGTAATGACAAGAATCTCTTTCATTGGATCATTAATTACTCATTTACATTTCAGAGTAACAAGGTTTCAGAAGGAAAATAACAACTGGTAGTTATTTAAAGAGCACTTCCACAACTAACTGGCTGTTTGGAGCCATTATCTTTTTCATGACAACATGGGGACACTTGCTCTTACTACCAGGATCTATTTTATTTTACTGACTATGGTGGTAGTTGTAAACTGAAACATCTTTCACAGTGTATTTTCTAATTAAAAGCATCATAAAATGCTGTTGAATTCCCTGATCCAAAATATTTGAGTCATTATGAGTTTTCTCACATGCGTTAATGATTTAATTAACTAAACTCCTTAAATCGAACCCTTTATCAGCATTATATCTTGGCAAAGATACAACATTCTCATCCTTACATCTTACAAAAGTTCATATTCTAACACAAAGAGGACACATCTCTGCAAGTGTTAAAGAATACATTTCTAAAGAAATTTCAACTTCCACTTAAAGATCTGGGAAGCCAGGGGAGGAGAGATTACCCACGAATCACTAGCTTCTCTTAAAGTCCTCCTGTCAATGGCCTAAATGCCTGTCAACAATTAGTAAATTGTAAAAGAGCACCAGAAATATCAACCCTGTTTGCAGCCCCACTATTTATTTGAATACTTCTGTTTAGGATGTTCTAGAACAAATTGAGCAGTAAACTGTTCCTCAACTCCAAACCAAAAGGTCTCAGGTTGAGGGTGGGGCATATGTTGGGGTAGTAGTAAGTTTAATAGTAATAGTCCATCTCTTTTCCAATTAAAAAACCCCATATATTTATATCTATATCTCACAATACATACAAATGAGGATGACATTAAAAATTGACCACTGGCACTTCAAGGACATTGTCAATCAGAACAGACATCAGCCACAAGCAGCCACTCCTAGACCAGTGCAGACTGGATTAGACAAGTGTCAGCCATGATGTGTGTGTGTGTGTGTGTTACGCTTGTGTGTGTGAATGCACCAACTATATATGTGTTGCTTATATAATGTGACAAAGAAATGAAAGTGCCTTGGCCAGGAGGAGAGAGGAAAGAGATGGAGAAAGAGGAGGGAGATAGTGTTCACCCAAGTAGTAGGGTGCTGCCCCACTACACTAATTAGTGACTTATTTATAAAGATTTCTTATTTTTTAAAAGCATTCAGCTTTTCAAAGTGCTTTCACCCTCTCTCATTTTATCCTCATTATCAAAAATAGAAAAATAGTCTTGCTTTATAGCTTCAGTAGAGAACTAGAAAGACGAGATTAGGAAATCATCTTCTAACTCTTAGGTCAGAGAGTTATAGAGTTCTTCCTCTACAAGTTGGCTTGGAAGTAAACCTGTTTCAACTCAGATTCTGGGTTGAGGCCCTTGCCCTTGCACCCTGTGAAGGACTCTAATGTGACCCTGCTACAGTAAATTTGTCTGGAGAAGTGAGGACTTCAGTTCTTCTGCCAGCCCCGGCCAGCTCTGTCCTCAGATCATTCCTCATGGTCTGACTGTTCTGCTCCCTCTAGATGTTGACTCTTCTCCGGACCTTGAGCCCAGCTCAGTGTTTGACAAGCCTCCCAAGGACACAAGCTTAGCACCTGTTTCTAGCTTTATCGTTCTCATGTTAATTCTGGTAGCTCCGTGAGTCTCATATCTCCACATGATTCAAGATGAGCACATTGCTCTCATATTTAGCATGAACATCATCATCATTATTATTATTATTTTTTTTTTTTGCCAGTTGGGAAAGTGAAGCTTTGTGTAACTCATTTTTCCCAGAACTTTTCAGTTGGAGAGTAAAAGCAGGGTCACATTTACAGCTATGACCGCCACAAATGCTGTTGCCCTTAAATGACCTGCTCCCATCTGTTTCTCCGAGGCCTCAGAAGTTTTCTCACTTAAGCTTTCACATGGGGTCTGATCATTTTCTCCTCTTCTCTTTTGAAACCTGCCCATCCCCCTCTTAGTGACGTGTCTATAGCTGGGTACGTCAGTGATTATCAACTCGTGAGGATGAGTGTGACTGGTGAAAGTCAGGAGTCCTGCCATGTGTGCCGAAGACACGATACCGCTCACTTCCTCCGAAGTTTCCTGCACCCTTTCTAACCACTTACGTTGCTTCTTGATGCTGCTGACACTGTTTCTACAGTTGCCAATTCTCAAGCACGGGTCTCTCCCCGTAGAGTTCTTCCGGGTGCATCCCTCTGAGTTTGCTGTTGATGTGTTGCAGCACTTGTACTAGAGCTTGGCCACATCCTGGAGAGGCCCCATAGGGCCAAATACTTCTGTTGTTACAGGAACATCCCTTTCCTCTACTTTTATGTTAATCTCTGTTAAACAGCTCTCTGAATTTTAGAAAATGGGAATGTATGAGATCGTATATAACCAGAAAATCTACAATATGGTTTTAGCGTGTTCAAAGGCTTTACGATATTAGAATCAATCTCTCTCCACCCACCCACCCCCCGCTTCTCTCCCTCTTTCTCTCCCTCTCCCTCTTACTCTCTCCCTTCTTCCTTAGTCTCCATCTCTTACCATTTCAAAGCCCTCCATTTCTCTCTCTGTCGGCCTCATTCCCTCCTACTGTGGAGAGATTTCCTTCCTGGGCAAGTGGGATGGGTTTGATGAGAAATGGTCTCCAACTGACCCAGGCTTACATCATTCCAGCTTAGCAGGAAAGACACTGCTTCTCTCTTTCAACAGCCCTATATAAAAACTCACCAAGGACACAATATCGTTCAGTTCGGGTCAGGCACCCTTCCTTGGGTCAATCACTGCATTTGACGGACAAGATACTGAGACTCGGAGCACCATTCAATTCTCACAAAAGATAGGCAATTCCACAAAGAAGAGAAAGTATTGCTATCTGAATAGGGGAATAAGGAACGCTGGGCAGAAAAAAAATGCAATAAATGCTCAGTTGATAAGACAAATGTCTTAGAGAGTTTGGAGTGAGGAAGTGTTAAGTTTTATTTGCCATACATCTCTCTCTAGAACTCAGAGATGAATCCATGGAGAACAGCCTAGTGGCAGACTATACTTTTCAGTCTCCCATCCTCTACTATGAACGAGGCTGTAATACTGGGCAGAGCTGTGCCAACTCTCCCTCTTTTTTTTTTTTTTTCTTTTTTTTGCGGTACGTGGGCCTCTCACTGTTGTGGCCTCTCCCGTTGCGGAGCACAGGCTCCGGACGCACAGGCTCAGCGGCCATGGCTCACGGGCCCAGCTGCTCCGCAGCATGTGGGATCTTTCCGGACTGGGGCACGAACCCGTTTCCCCTGCATCGGCAGGAGGACTCTCAACCACTGCACCACCAGGGGAGCCCTGTTTGTTTTTTTGTTATAATGGACCTATATAATATTTGGCATCCAACAATTAGGAAACATGTTTTTTTCCCAAGTGTAAATGGAACATTCATAAAATTTAATCATAAAATTTCCCTACATATTTTGAAGTGTAAGCATTATAATAGACTCTCTGTTTACAAAACAATTCACAATTAGAAGTTTATAACAAAAGGACGATTTAAAACATTTTCTATATATTAAAAAAAAAAAACCTTCTAAATGTCTCATGAATGAAGAAGAAAGTATAGCATTAAGTTTAAAAGTACTTGAAACTGAATGATAATGGAAATACTACATATAAAAGCTTGTAGAATGCAGCAAAAGTGTTTCAAGGAAAATTTATGGTCTTATTTTTTAAAATATTTTATTGGAGTATCGTTGATTTACAATGTTGTGTGAGTCTCAAGTGTACGGTAAAGCGATTCAGTTATACATATATGTATTCACTCTTTTTCAGATTCTTTTCTCATATAGGTTATCACAGAATACTGAGTAGACAGAAGACTGGGTTTTTCTCTGGGTTTTAGCTGCCCTGCGTAGCACCTGTAGCCTGCCATCAGGCTAAAAGCCACAAAAAATGGGAAACGAACTCCATGCCATTTCTTTCTTCCAAGTGTTGGCTTTACTCCGAAAGCTGCCTGTTCTGTTTACTGCCCACAGCATTCAGGTGGCTGTTTTTATGTTATACCCAGTGTTGACAGTTGTCGTCTCTGGGAGCTGGGGGTGACTCGGCCGTATCATCAGTGGAACTGATTACTTTGGTTTGGTTGTAATCTCACTTTGTCACTTACTACCTGTGTACATTTAGGCAAGTTACTTAATTCATCTGTGTCTTAGTTTCCTTGTCTGTAAAACAGGGAAAATAATATTATTCCATGTTTAGAATTGTTGAGAGATTATATGACAAAATACATCTGAAATGCTCGGGGATGTTATGCTGATGATGATTATATAGCTGAGAGTGTTCCTTTTGCACCATTTTGAGATTTCTACCAATGCATTTAGCCATTTCCTCAATGAATAATTATTGTGATTCCTTTCAAATTTTCAGGCATTTTATCATTTGGGATAGCACTAGATGAAGCTCACTGATAAATTTCCATAAATGTGTTAAATCCTCAATTACAAACTACCATTCTCATTTCAGGCGATGTTTCCCTAGTTATTCATATATTATATTTCATTGTATTTTATTTCGCAGCGTCTCGGAGATCATGATTTATAACTACTTCGTGACTAGTTAGAATTGAATTTAGCTTTGCACAAGTCACCCTTAAACATGCATTAAAATTCCCTATAATTAAGCAAAAAAACAATGTTAGAGTTGGCCTTTTCACCCTTGACACTGTTGACAGATGGAGAAATATTTACTGACCTCCTACTCTTTCGAGGAACAAAAGTTACAAAGATGTGATGCCTACAGAAACCTTGTGATGTTTTGATTGGTGTTCAAAACATTTATTTTACAAATGTATCTTATTTTGATCAGAAAAATGAACACCTATAATAATGTGTAAATATGATTGTACTAGCATTCCCTACAGCAATTTCCTAAAGCAAAAAGCTTTGAGGCCAGAAAATGAAATCATCTATCGCCCAAGGTGAGTAAGAGAAGGGTCCTTTGTTCCAGTTAGGATTTGAGGCCAAGAAATAAAAAACCTGACAACAAAGGCTTAGACAAGTAGGGCTTATTTTTCTCATGCAGTGAAATCTAGATGTAGGCAGCATGGGTCTGGAGCAGCTCCCAAGGTTGTCAACCCAGATCCAGGCTCTGTCCATTAATCCGTTCCCCTTTATGAACACGTGGCTTTGTTCTGCTGGTTATAAGATGGCTGCTACACCTCCAAAGGGTGTGTCTGCTTTCCAAAAAGATAAAGGAGGGGGAAAGTGAAAGACCAGGGGGTATGCCAGCTGAGTTGGTCCCATTTTATCGGAAAAACAATTGCTCCAGAGACAAGGCCAACCCCTGGCCGCCCCAGCTTAGATTTCATCAGCAAAAATGGGTCATAATGCAAGGCACTTTGGCCAGGTGAATATTTTAGCTGTGTACAATGCCACCCCAAGGGAAATTGGGATTCTGTTAGTAATAACGAAGAGAAGAATAGATATTAAGAAGGGCAGTACTTTCCAACCGCGGCAAGGTGCGATTGCAGGGACTCATGGAGACTTTCCAGGGGAGTCATGGAAATCATTTTCCAGTGTGACTTCCATTTATACAGTCCATCTAAAAGTGATCTGCTTTGGAAAGCATAGTACCAGTCTTCTTTAACCACCCCTGCTTTTAAAACTGCCCTCTGCCCACTTTGCAATAGAGAACCACACGCCCATAACCAACCCTGAAATTTACTATGGTGCATTGCCCAGGGGATCTAAAAACCTCTAGGGTAGGGACTTCTCTGGTGGTCCAGTGGTTAAGACTCTGCACTTCCAGTTCAGGGGGATGCGGGTTTGATCCCTGGTCGGGGAACTAGGATCCCACATAAAATTTAAAACAATAAATAAAAATAAAAACCCTCTGGGATATAATCAAAGGGACAAGTCAAAATAATGGTATCACACAGCCTCTTTTATTAAAGCAGAACCATCCTGGTGGGGATTCTAGTCTTTTCGTATATATGCATATTTACCTTAAGAGCAAAGCATGGTACTAGAAGTGATTGATTTGGGCCAATGTCATAAATATTTTGAATACAGCTACGTTGTTGAGTGGAGCCATAGAGATTTTGGGGGTTTTTTCCCATTTATTTTTATTTATTTTTAACATCTTTATTGGAGTATAATTGCTTTACAGTGGTGTTAGTTTCTGCTTTATAACAAAGTGAATCAGCTATACATATACATATTTGACTATTTTTATCTGCATGCCCTTATCTCTTCCATCCTCTGGTCTTTGTGGAAGAATTTATTGCTTTTGAAGAAGAGTCTTTGAGAGCAAAGCAAAGAGGACGTCCTAAGGAATAACGAAGGCAGGGAGAGGTATTGTACTCTCCCACCAACAGAGGTCTGTGTCTTTATCTCTTATCTGTCTGTCTGTCTCTGTCTTAGAGTTGGATTCAGAAGTAAGAGGGGGGACGTAGAAATGCATATAAGTTAAGTTTAATTGAATTGGAAAATCAAGGACAATTTTTCTGGCACAAGTTATTCTGGTTTTGCTGATTTGTTTGATAACAGGGATTGGATTTGGCATTTAGATGACGCAGTGAAAGTTTTCCATAGTTTCCATAAGGTAAATCTTAAACAGTGCTCTGAAGAAAATCTTTTAAAAACACATAATGAGTATTTCTTTTTCAAAAAATTGACAATGATGTTTTGAAATGAACAAAATTTCAAGTTTCTTAACCTCTCCACTAGACTGGGTTAAATAAATGTCTCCGAGGGAAAGAATGCCAGGTGTAATTAGTAGGTATTGAATAATTTAAGGTTAATCCTTTTTGGTATAGTCCCAGAGACTAAGAAAGGAAATGACACCAAAGACTAAAAATAAATGCTTTTGCAAGTCAGATGGTCTCCAATACTTTGTTTTCAAGAATATTAAAGGTGCAACGAATCACTTTGTCAGCTGATCAACAAAAAAGAAATAAAAAGATTGATCACTGTTACGTTAGGTATTCAAGTCAGAAGAAGAACATTTAAAAAAGTAATGTTGTTATAATGAAACTCCTTCTATCCCCATCTACTTGCATATGTGTTTCTTAATTTTTGTCTATAAAACATGAAAATAGGAATAAAACTGATGATGAACACTGCCTTACAATAGCAATTTATAATATTCACCCATGGAAATATAAACTAATCTTTTTTTTTGGAAACATAAACTAATCTAGTAAAACCTTTACCCAACTTATTAAAAAGGCATTTCTAATAAAAATTTGTATTTTCCACTTAGTAGTTATCAAAACATATAACTGTTTTATTTTGATTGATATCCTATTAATATTTATAAACATAATTGAATTCAGAAGAAATTATTTTTATCAGATCTTGGGGTCACCAATTTTTTGTAAAAAATACATATATACATACTTATGTATGTTGGAGGATATCAAATTGCTCTGGTATTTATTAGAATTCAGTGGATATATGGTATTTATACTCTAAATGAATTATTTTTTACTATTTTAAATTTATATATATCCAGTATAACACTATCTAATATAATAATAATTTATTATAATTTCTATAAATATTTTAAAATTATATTTAAAACTCTAATATACTTTGCAACTATTTAAATTTAAAATAAAAGTTTTCTGATGTCAACTTGAAAATACTTGTTTTTCCAAAAAATTTTAGGAGACACGTGGGCAAAAATGTTTAAAGATTATAGGAAAGGACAGCTACCAGCGTCATTGACACCGCTCCTTTCTTAAACCTATTGTCACCAAGCTGTCACTGTATGACTAGGTTTTCAAGTGTATCTCGTAAATCGAGCTAGGGAACTCTTCAGAGCAGCTCCTGAACTTCAAGGCTAAGGCCAGCAGGTGGAGAGATGTGAGCAGCTAGTTAAACCATTAAGTAGCCAATGCCTCTTAAGCACCCATTCAGCTTATGTGCGCCCCCTACAGGTTTCAATACAAATGAGATGGGACCTGCTCTCAAGGAGTTCATAGATTGGCATGTAAATAATACATTATAATACAAAATTGTAATGCAATATTTTTTCCTCTAAAAATGGAACTAAGTCCAACTTGTGCAAATCAGTTTAAATAGAATACAGTATTTCTACAGTCGTGTGCGTGAGGGGTTGTGGGAACATAGGGCGCTGGATTTGAGAGGAGTGGGCCTCGGGGAAAACTCCACCGTTCCAGAATATTTAGATACATGCCCATTCCCACAGATTTATAATCTCTCAGTTTTCTCCTTATTTTTTGCATAGATAGACAGATACAACTTATAGTAGTGAACATTTTCCATTTCTCCATGTTCTTTAATGGTTTTTATCTATGTGGTTACCTTGTTTTCACATGTTATCATTTTAGATAAGTACAATTTTATATTCGGGTTTCTTCCCCTCTGAGCATTAACGTACCCATTTTCACAAATGGACATCATAAGTACTATGCAACAAGCATTGAAAGTAACCCAAGCCAAGAGTCTTACTAGATGTGTTTGGTCCCTAGTAACAGTGGATGCCAACCAGAGTCCTATGTAGAGCTGTGACTGAAATATTCCTTTAGCACTCAACCTGGTTCTTAAATTGAATTAGCTGCACGATAGGAGCCTCTGAGGAAGGAATTTCTTCTAAGGGAGAAGAGTAACGGCGTCAAAGGAAAATGGCTATAAAGGTAATGCTCACAGCACCTCCTGATCCCTTCACAAAGATGAAATGTGACAGATGTGTTTGGAAATCCTGTACTATTGCAGACTGTGGCAGGTTAACATCTTTATTTACATATTCTATTCTATCTTATTCTCTCCTATAGACAGTGATTTGTCAGGTAATGTGGAAATAGTGTGGGAAATACAGAGATAGGTAAAATCCTATCATGGTAGATAATATTTTCCTCGCTTTTGCCATGATGTACCAAGATGAGGTGTGTCTAATCATCATCAGACAATGCCTACCTTAATACCCTGTGTGATTTGATACTTAATAAGGATAAGTCGTAGAAACGACCGTGAGAATTTGGTGGCTCGACCACAGTAAAGGCTCCATCCTGTGGGAGGGATGATGGCTCCTGGGAAGTGGTACGCATGGGGGTGACCGCAGTGGCAGATGGAGAGCGGGTGAAGTGTGTCTCTGTCTACCAGTCATGGTAGCATGTCTGGGGAGACAGGCATATACATCCCAGACTACATGGAGAGATATATAGCATTAGCTGTATTCTGTACTAAAAACTTATATTTTAAGAAAGAAAAAAAAGCAGCTCTGGTAGCTGGTAGCTGGTCTGGCACTCTGAGCCAGACCAAGGTTGGCACCTGCTAACTATAAAAAATTTCAGAGCAGTAACATCAGGTGAGGTCACTCTGTGTCTGTGATGTGGTGGGATAGAACAAGACTCCTCCATAAAAACAAGAAGATAGGGCTCCCCTGGTGGCACAGTGGTTGAGAGTCCGCCTGCCGAGGCAGGGGACAGGGGTTCGTGCCCCGGTCCGGGAGGATCCCACGTGCCGCGGAGCGGCTGGGCCCGTGAGCCATGGCCGCTGAGCCTGCACATCCGGAGCCTGTGCTCCGCAACGGGAGAGGCTGCAACAGTGAGAGGCCCGCGTACCACAAAAAAAAAAAAAAAATTCCTTGGCAGTTTCTTATAAAGTTGACATACACCTACACTCTAACATCATTTCAACTCCTTCCCAAGAGCAATGAATATGTATGTCCACAAAAAACTTGTATATGAATGTTCATAGCATCTCTGTAGCCAAAAGGAGAGAATGCACATTTGTACTTCACCAGAATGGATAAATAATTATGATACATCCACACAATGAAATACTACTCAGCAATAAAAAGGAATAGGGACTTCCCTGGTGGCACAGTGGATAAGACTCCCTGCTCCCAATGTAGGGGGCCCAGGTTTGATCCCTGGCCAGGGAACTAGATCCCACATGCCACAACTAAGAGTTCACATGCCACAACTAAGCAGCCCTCCTGCTGCAACTAAAGGAGTCCACCTGCTGCAACTAAGACCGGCGCAACCAAATAAATAAATAAATAGTAAAAAATAAATAAATAAAAAGGAATAAATCACTGATAGGTGCAATAACATGAAGCAATGTAAAAAAATTTAATGAAAGTAGTCTTACACAAAAGGATACACACTATTTCCAGCCAAAAATAAAATAAATTAATTTTTTAAAAAATTGGTGCAGTGGTTAAGAATCTTCCTGCCAGTTCAGGGGACATGGGTTCGAGCCCTGTTCTGGGAAGATCCCACATTGCCACAGAGCACCTAAGCCCGTGTGCCACAACTACTGAGCCTGTGCTCTAGAGCCCGCGAACCACAACTACTGAGCCAGTGTGCCACAGCTACTGAAGCCCATGTGGCTAGAGCCCATGCTCCACAAGAGAAGCCACCGCAATGAGAAGCCCACACACCGCAACGAAGAGTAGCCCCCGCTCACCGCAACTAGAGAAAGCCCGCATGCAGTAACGAGGACCCAACGCAGCCAAAAACAAAAGAAAACAGAAAGGAAAAGAAATTTAATTTTAAAAAAAGGGTACACACTATTTCATTTTATTTATATGAAGTTCTCGAACAAGCGAAATGAAACTATGGTGACGCAAATCAGAATAGAAGTTGCCTCTGTGTGAAGGGTGAGGGAGGAGCTATTGTAAAGAGTGATGGAAATATTCTACACCTTGGTTTACACTGTGGTTACATAGGTCAAAATTAATCAAAATGTACACTTAAATGTATATTTTATGGTGCGTAAATCTGTCTCAAACATTGGCTTAATTTCTTGCTTTATGGTAAACAAAATGCAGTACGTGAACTAGCGAACCACAGTGTCCCGTTTCTCCCCTCATCTTTTTCATCTGAATTGAGAAATCTACCGTCTCGTGGTGACTCTGGCACATCAGGGAATGCCAAATTGAGATCAATTTCAGAAGATGCAGTAAACTGCCAGAGAGGAATAATGAAGAAGGCTTCAGGATTTATGGCTGGTCATGGGATTAAGATTCTTGAAGCAAGAGTAAGGACCCAGGGGATTGCTGATCATTCTTAGACTGTCTTAGGTCAGAAACTCACCCTAATGGACAAGAGATTGAATTCTGTCATTAAGTGACTAGTGACAAAAAGGGTCTTTTTGGATGCTGTGTGTTGCCCAAGGGGATATGTCACATATTCATAAAGAAAAGGCAACAAAACCTTAGCAGAAGTTAAATGACAGCCCAGATTCTTTGAGCCACTCAGTTTTCTTTGCCAGGTAGAAAGGGTATTTGGGGTCCCAGCCATTTTACTGACTGGTATTCAGGATCAAAATCTATTTCCATATAATTGCAGTTGTTACCCTTACAAGTTCCTGGAACGATAGTAAAACACCGGAGTGCTGAACACTGGAGAAATACAACCAAATATCAGGTGGGTTTTTACTGAGGTAGTGGCTTTGGTGAATGCGGCTCGGTTCTTCAGGCAAGCGGACTTCCTGATACTCAGCTCCAGAAGTGGACATTGTTTCCCCTTCCAGTTAGAGGCACTTCACGCCGCCCTCCACCACTGGGCAAAGCTGCGGCTGAGCTGCTCGCAGGACTCATGGAAAGAAAGATGTGCTCTCTGAAGTCAGCCACCCACCTGAGAGGGAAAGGATGAAAATAAGGCCCAGTTTTCTTCCAAATTCCCAACAGACAAGTCATTTACTTTCCCTGGGTGAGGCCAGGAGTATTATGCCAATGGAGATGGGGATGAATCATGCCTTTTATTTCCTGTACTTCTGATGGTTTGACATCTGGGGCCAGGCTGACCCTGGAGGGACTCCCCCTCACAGGGTTAGCTAATTCCTAGAGATGGCAAATAACTAGCCCTTGAGCTTTCAAATACACCTTTCAAATACAAACCAAGCCATCCAGAGCTCACACCCCAGCCATCTCCTGTGCTGGGCTCTCACCCTGGCTCACTCTCCCCCCGCCCTAATCCCCCCAGGCCCAGGTACCAGACAACCAGGGGCAGTCCCCATGCCTCAGAGCCCTGGAATGATTCAAACTAGCCAGACCTGAGCCTGCTGGCCCTGTCTTGCCTATTCCTGCTTAAAGAGACCACGATAAAAGCTCCTGTCTCAGTTCCCTCTCTCCCTCTGCCTGTGACTGACCCTGGTGCTCTCCCAAGTGCCCCCCACCCCTGCCCATGGCATAGTGTGCCCCTCCTCTTGGGAACTGTGAGTAAACCTACCTTTTCAATGTCAGCTGTCTCCTAATCCATCGGCTTATCACACCCAAATAATAATAAACCTGTATTTTAAAACAAGGTCTGTCCACTTGGGAGCAGGGAGGAAGCACCCCATAGGAACATCACCTGTGACCATGACTGTTCATGCTGGGGCTTCTCGAGCCTCTGGAAGCTGAGATTGTATACATGTTGTTCTAGTCACCCCTGTTCCTTCCTGTTGCAAATTCTGTCTAATGGAATAAACCTGGTTCAGTCAACTTGGTAGGACTGGGAGGCAAGGTCATGTGACACTGGAGGCTCTGGGGTTAGACCAGGGGTGAGTGTCATCCTCCCCCCACCACCTATCACCATAAGCTGGGGGGAGGAGCTTAACGCCCCCGTGTGCTTAAGTGTTCTCATTGGTAAAAATGGGTTGTTCCGGAATATCAATCCTCAGTAAACGTGGTCCTCCCCAAACAAACTCCAGTCCCATATAAGGAAAATACAGCTCAGCAGAATTCGTTGGATCCTTCTAGCAGCTGTCTCCGTGTTGCTATTTCCATCTTCCCAGCCCCGAACTCCTTGATAGCTTTGGTTTCTCTATATTTATGTCCTTCTGGGGACTGTGGCTTTCAGCATCTCACCCTTTCTGCTCTCGGCATCACCTAGCAGCTCCCAGTGTCCTCTGTCCTCCTAAAACCCTGCAACGGACTCTTGGGCCACAGACTCGAACCTGGCTGCTAATTATTTATTTTCAGGACTGACCTTGTGTGCTCTCGGGTTTTATTTCTGTTCTAGTTTGCTCAGCAAGAGATTTGTCTCTTTGTTTCTAGGCAAGAGGTGCTGGCGTCTGACCTTGGCTGCAGACTGCTTCCCCACCCTGCTCCCCGACCCCATGTCCTCCAATATTCTGGGCAGACAGCTTCCTTCTCTCAGTGTTGCTGCTTCTGGGTCTACATTTCCTCCCTCTGTCACCTTCTTCCCTCAGCCATTAAGGAGCCTAACACCGCCCACCCATTAAAGATGATGGCGCCTCGGTGGGTTAAGAGTCCGCCTGCCGATGCAGGGGACACGGGTTCGAGCCCTGGTCCGGGAAGATCCCACATGCTGCGGAGCAATTAAGCCCGCGTGCCACAACTACTGAGCCCACATGCCACAACTACTGAAGCGCACGTGCCTAGAGTCCGTGCTCTGCAACAAGAGAAGCCACCGCCATGAGAAGCCTGCGCACCGCAACGAGGAGTAGCCCCCACTGGCTGCAACTAGAGGAAGCCCGCGCGCAGCAACGAAGACCCAGCGCAGCCAAAAAAAAACATGATGGCGCCTCCTGCGTGCCTCTCCCCCCATCCCCACTCTACTCCTCTTGCCCTCCATTGACAAGATGCTGAAAATACTTGTCCACACTTGTGTCTCCTGCTACGTCCCACTCACTCTCAGCTCACATCAGCACGACTACTCTCCCACCTCTGCTTCTGGTTCTACTAAAAACGATTCATCGTGACCTTGAACCAGACCCTTCTCTCCAGGTATCAGATGCTCTACGACATGAGGAAATGCGGGACCAATAAGTCTTCGAGACCTTCTTCACTCATTGTCCAAGACAATGGTAAGGATTTGTTGTAAATCTCATATTGCTGCATTGATAGTAATTTCCACTTAGACTAAAATTTATTATTATTTATTTTTATTTTTTGCGGTACATGGGCCTCTCACTGTTTTGGCATCTCCCATTGCGGAGCACAGGCTCCAGACGCGCAGGCTCAGCGGCCATGGCTCTCGGGCCCAGCTGCTCCGCTGGCATGTGGGATCTTCCCGGACCGGGGCACGAACCCGTGTCGCCTGCATCGGCAGGCGGACTCTCAATCACTGCGCCACCAGGGAAGCCCTAGACTAAAATTTAAAAGCAAAGGGTCATTCTAAAGAAAATTGCTGCAAGGAAAAGGGATGACGAGGACCTTAATTATTTCTTGTAATAGAACATGATATTGTCACATCTGGCTGTGATAGTACTGGGGGCTTCGTGCTATGAAATTCAGGGCATTCTTGTGCCTGGAGGCTGAAACCTGTACTCATTTTGTGATTGTATCCAAATGAGAAAATGACATTTATTGAGCTATGGACCTATCCTATCTGAATATGAAACGATAAAAAGAAAATTAAAGTGGAATATATTGTCCTATAGAGCAAATATGAGAGGCTGATGGGCTATCTTACTATCCTCACTTAAGTCTAAAATGATACCATATTTTTCTAATCCAGCTCATAATTATATAAATATTGCTGGCAATGAATCACCAGAAAATAATGGTTCTTAGTGATAATAACGCATTACATTTGGGTTTGGGAAAATACATAGTTTCTATGTGATGTGGAACAGTGAGGATTTTGGTTCTACAGAAACAAGTCTAATAGTATTTATTTCCTCTTCTCCCCATCTCGTCCCACTGACTCAATAGCTCTGTCTTCTAGTCAGGCCACGAGGATGCTCTTCTTCTCATCCCCTCCCCCCTGTCCTTGGACAGAAGAGCCTTTGACTAAGCACATTCCCCTATTTTATATATATACATACATATATATATATATATAAATTTATCTATTTATTTATTTATTTTTACTTATTTATTTTTGGCTGCATTGGGTCTTTGTCGGAGTGCACAGGCTTCTCATTGACGTGGCTTCTCTTGTTGTGGAGCACGGGCTCTAGGTGCACGGGCTTCAGTAGTTGCAGCACATGGTCTCAGTAGTTGTGGCACACGGGCTTAGTTGCTCCGCAGCATGTGGGATCTTCCTGGACCAGAGATTGAACCCGTGTGCCCTGCACTGGCAGGTGGATTCTTAGCCACTGTCACACCAGGGAAGTCCCATTCCTTTAACTCTTACATACATTACCCTAGTTTGTGAATAAGAAGAGGACTCCTAGAGACCTGGCACCTGGAGTGGGCACAGTGGACCTTTCCTGTACATGGTCTGTTTCAGAGCTGGGCCAGTGCAGGACTCCTCTCTATAAAAGACTTCAGGACCAACCGTACGTGGGGACAGAGGAACGATACTGGAAGTGTTTGACATTGACGTAGCACCTTGTAATCGTACATGTCATGTTCACTGCCGGTTGTTATTTGATCAGTACAGGCAGTCACCCACACAAGGTGAAGTTTTGTTATTTTGTGTGGATGGTTGATTTAAGCTTTTTTAAAAACAAGATTAAAACTGAATACAGTAGCATTGTTTAAAAACAAAATGCCGAGCAGTTGGGAGAACACAGAGAAGGTAAAGGTCCGTCTGCTCTCACTTGGCCGCCTCCCGCTCCTGTCCAGTCTGATGTGCCCCAGACTGCAATTTGAGAACGTAACAAATGGCCCCCATCCCGCAGTATCTTCCCCGAGCCTTGTCACTATACAGGACCCCTTGCTAAGGTGGAGATGATCATTTATTAACAATGTGGCTTAAATTGTTCCGTCCATGGACATTGTTCACTTCCTGTTTTTGCTCAATTTGGTCCTTCTAGAGTGACTTCCCCCATCTTATTTACCCATCCTTCAAATTTTAACTCAAACACTTCCAGCCACCCCTTCTCCCCACCATTGTGAGGAATCCCATCTCCTCCTGGAAAGATGTTTGATATCCTAGTGGGCATGAGTCATGTCTCAGGCATCTCCACAGCCCCCATTATGGCAGTCTTTCGAATACATACAAGCTCAACATGTGTTTTTTTTCTTTCTTTTTTTATAGGTTTGTTGGGTTTTTACATTTTTATTTATTTATTTAAATTTATTTGTTTTATTTTTGGCTGTGTTGGGTCTTCGTTGCGGTGCACGGGCTTCTCATTACGGTAGCTTCTCTTGTTGCGGAGCACAGGCTCTAGGTGCACAGGCTTCAGTAGTTGTGGCTCGCAGGTTCTAGAGCGCAGGCTCAGTAGTTGTGGTGCACAGGCTTAGCTGCTCCGCAGCATGTGGGATCTTCCCGGACCAGGGCTGGAACCCGTGTTCCCTGAATTGGCAGGCGGATTCTCAACCACTGCGCCACCAGGGAAGCCCTTCAACACATGTTTCTGAACTGGATATTTTTAAGACAAAAAGATTAATTACCCCTCCAGGGTGCTGGCTACCAGGATGAGGTACTCCTGCAACGTAGTGATTAGCAAAGTCAACGATAGATTGCCTACAGGGAAAAACATTGAGAACTATTGCTTACATTATACAGAATAAACTTGGAAGCAAAGACGAAATACAATCTATCGAGGAGGGTGCATTGTTTTCGATTTAAAGTGGCAATGTTAACTTATTTTTAAACCGCATTTTCTGTACCAGCAGCCATCCAAATGGCTCCCACTTCTGTTTAGCTTCGCCTTTAAGGAGAAATAATGACAGTATTTTCATTTCCAGCCTCCCCACTTTCTGCACCCACACGGAAGCATTCACAGTGGGCAACAGTCACCGCCTACACCCACAGTCTTCTTTTCCAGACGTGGAACCAGCAAAGCAAGATCCTTCTTTAAAGAAATCACATTGCGGTCAGTGATTAAGTTGTATTATAGTTTTTCCTCTATTGACAACAATCATGTAGATAATTCACTGTCGATCCGTTACTTCTGGGTTTTTCTAATAATCCACTTCCTGAAAATTATAAATACAGAAAAGTGCTTTTGCAATAACAGTTGTAAGACCCTGAATCACTTTTAACTCTCCCCTTTCTTCTCTGGGCTGTGACAGTCACTCCCATGATGTCATCCCCGAGGGAAACTAAACCCTTTGTCTACTCAACCAAAAAGAGCACAAGAGGACATCTTGCCACAGCTTAGGGAATTGTTTAATCATTTAATTTACTTCCTTACTTTCCTGGAAATGAACCATTGGTTCAAATCGGGCATTTGTTAGTTGTTCCCATAGGTGTTGGGATGCGCAAATCAACACAGGAATTCTGCACGGTGGGCATTGTTCACCCCTAGGTTCAGGGAAATTGAGCGACTATTCAGAACCTGTAAGTGGAAGGAGTAGGATTCCAACTGTGGACCAAGAATGTCACCTGCCATATCAGTAAACAAAGAATGTGGGTCCATCAAGCCGTCAGCCACTGAAGATCCCCCCTTTCCACACACGAGGATGCACCCTGAGGGTATTCAGGATGGAGAAAACAAGATACTGGTCCTAGATGGTTTAGGTACATATCAAAGGGATGGTTTTAATGAGCCCAGACTCTTGCATCTTCCCGTACATAGAAAAGCGCTAAATCTCTTAACTTGAGATATCTGGTTTTCTTTCGTTAACTATAACCCTTTGATGTTCCGACTACCTGGTCTTTGCTGCAAAAACTCCTCTATATCCTGGGTCCTCCCTTACCTCTTCGGAGCCGTCCCTCAGAGTTATCTAAGAGGCTGCCTACTAGGCTTAAATTCTTAACAAGTCTGCTGAATAAAATATAACTCTGAACTTTTAGGTTGTGCCTTTTTTTTTCAGTCAACACACCCAGGTCTGACTTCAGATGAATTAGCTGTACCACCGTGAATGCGGATCCTTTACACTGGAGAAAGATAAGCCCACAATTTCCTCTGTCACACAGACCTTTGATTGCATCCTATTACATTCCTCAGCTACTTTCCCTCCCCTTCCCCCCACCCCCCATTCTGGAAACTTCCATTTTCTTCCTCTTCTCATGCTGTCAGTATGAAACAGGAGGGAAGGAGAACTCTCAGTGCCATCGTTTTCCCATCCATCCCTGGTCTGATGTTGGTAAGTCGATTCAAGCACAGTCTGTTAGCAAAATGAGAAAAATCCACGCAGTCATGTAGGTCACACGTTAATCACGTTGGAACGTGACAGTTTCTCTGGATCCGTAAAGGTTTACTAAGGGTTTTCACACAAAAGTTTTCTAATGTCCTCTAAATTGTATGCAGAGTCCACGTATGTGAGATTTTATTCTCAATTAACAGATATGGAAAGACAAGGTGAAGAAGGAAACAATTTAAGTGATTGTTTCTGTAGTAAAGGCCATTCCGTCAAGTGAAAATGAAGCCTCTTTAAAAATGAGATAGGGGGCTTCCCTGGTGGCGCAGTGGTTGAGAGTCCGCCTGCCGATGCAGGGGACAGGGGTTCGTGCCCCGGTCCGGGAAGATCCCACGTGCCGCAGAGCGGCTGGGCCCGTGAGCCATGGCCGCTGAGCCTGCGCGTCCGGAGCCTGTGCTCCGCAACGGGAGAGGCCACAGCAGTGAGAGGCCCGCGTACCGCAAAAAACAAAAAACAAAAAAACCATCTTCAGCTCAACACAAAAGAGGTTTGGGACTTCAAAGGGAAGGAAGGCAAGTCACATGGTGATGGAGGAGCAAATACAGAACATCGGCCCATCAATTAACACATCAGAAACACAGAAATAAACAAAATGCAAAACCAGCTTGGAACATGTAATTGTTGGGAAAAAAATTAAGAGTAAAATCTCCAGTCTATTCTGGAAATCTGCACAGATGTACAAAATAAAGAAACCAGTTTTATTACTGAATTCACATTAAAACAGACTGCCAGGCACATCACAGGTAATATGCTAATGAGATTAAAAAGACAGAAAGAAACCCCACCTTTGTGTATAACCTAGAAGATGCAACCCATCATACATGGGTTTTCAGGATTCACAGTAATTTTCCCTCTTGTAAGAGGACTTGACCCCACCATTTGTTAAATATACCCACGGTAACTGAGGTAGCCATCTCTGATAGTTAATTGCCTTTATTTGAAGGAAAAATAAAACATCTCCTTGTATCTTCATGACAATCAGGAGATTTAGAGCAAGGAGTCCAGGTCAACCTCCCACAGCGACTTGGAGTTAGAGGCACTCTCTTCATTAATGTTTGCACTTCAAAAAGAGAACCCCAGGCTCTAAAGAGAAACTGCAGAGTTGTAAGGCTGGCAAGAGGCTTGTTTAGCCTCTGAAAAGATTTACATACATGTCAAATTCATAGAGGAAGGTTTTAAAAATAGTAGTTATTTCCAAAGAAATGTTCCTTGAAAAGAGGGGGGAAGTCTTTTTCCCCCGTTAGCAACAGAGAAAATTCAGGGGTTTTGTTTGTTTGTTTGTTTTTACCTTATACAGACAAATAACTTCCTTCATATGTAAAGAACTCTTAAAATCAATCAGAAAAAAGATAAGCACACCAATAGAAAAAAATAGGCAAATGATTTCAAGACATGATTCATGAAAGGAGAAATGTAAATGGTCATTAAATATATGAAGAGAGGGGTATTTCACGAATTATCAAAGAAATGCAAATTCAGGTGAGATGTCACATTCACATGTCAATTTGACAAAAGCACAGAGAAAAAAAGATAATACTCGGGACTTCCCTGGTGGTCCAGTGCATAAGACTCTGCACTCCCAGTGCAGGGGGTCCAGGTTCGATCCCTGGTTGGGGAACTAAGATCC
This sequence comes from Grampus griseus, assembly GCF_964374135.1. Taxonomy (NCBI): domain Eukaryota; kingdom Metazoa; phylum Chordata; class Mammalia; order Artiodactyla; family Delphinidae; genus Grampus; species Grampus griseus. The sequence goes on from NC_139010.1 coordinate 7,076,492, forward strand.
CACATGCCGCAACTATGCCGCAACAAAGACACAGTGCAGCCAAAATAAATAAATTAATTAATTTTAAAAAAAGGTAATACTCAATGTTGACTTGGGTGTAAGGAAACGGGGTGCCTTTATAGTCTCTTCTGGTGAGACCGTAAATAGACACAGCTTTTTGGGGGGAGTGGCAGTTTAGCAGTGGGTGTCAAACCCATGAATGTTCAAACTTCAGCTTTCAGTGGCTCATACGAAAGAAGTATCAGAGATGTACATAAAGATATGGTAAACTAACCCATCCTGTACACTTAGTATATTTTTTAAAATAATTACCACTCATCTTTTATTTATTTATCTTGGTCGCACCAGGTCTTAATTGCGGCAGGCGGGCTCCTTAGTTGTGGCACGTGGGACCTTAGCTCCCCTACTATGGATTGAACCCCGGCCCCCTGCATTGGGAGCTCGGAGTCTTATCCACTGTGCTACCAGGGAAGTCCCTACACTTAGTATGAAAACTCGCAAAATTCTGTCTTCTGAAAATGACCTTTAGAAATAAAATTGTAAAACCATGCACACACATAAAAGAGAATCTACTATAGAAAAATTTTCGAAGAGGCTCACTATTGCTTATATTTTCTTTCCATTTTATTACACTTTATTGTGTAATATTTAGCATACTAAAGAATTATAACTCTCTGAAATAGATATTTTTCTTTACAAAAAAGATTTACATATAAGTATATTCTTTGGGGCATTATTTAAATCATTGAGAAATGAGGCAACTTCAATAAGAGAATTAATTCCATTTTGGTATATCCACATGACATAATGCTGTGTAGCTATGAACATCTAATTTCCATAAAACATTTCACGGCAAAAATGTTCATGATGAAAAGAGCACGAAGAGGAGAGAGATACTTGAATTTATTAACGATTGCTGTCTCTAGATAGTAGGAGTGATTACGATGTTATTTTTCTCATCTTACATCTCCTTGCAATAAATATGTATTTATCGTTGAAAAACACCCACGTTTTTAGAAAAAACTCTTTATGCAGAGACAGCAACACAAAAGGACTGAACTAGCTGACACCCACAGTACACTCCAGCTGACCTTCTGTCAAATGTAGGATCAGGTGGAGGTCTGGGCAGCCAGGAATAAAAACTCCAGACGGTTGACCTGTCTTTCTTTCATATTCTTAGAGCATTGCTGTGTCAACCATCATTTGGTCCCAGTGCTATCTCGTGTCAAAATAAAAGTTGCAGCAGAAGAGACCTTTGTCGATGACCCGGCACAATCCCAAATGTTGCAGCTGAGATAAGTGAGCCAGAGAGACTAAGTCAGCATTTATTTCTGAATTTGCCTTTTATTAGGAGGCAAGGGGGTGGTGAGGTACTTAGGTTACTTCACGGTGGGAGTCCGTGGGTCACCTCAGGGTAAGGACACTTGGGGAGTGAGAATATAGCGGGCACTGGGTCGTTAGGTCATTTAGGAGGCAAGCTGGTGAGAAGGTTATCTTTCCAACCACAGACAGTCTCTACTCACAACTTAATGCTTTATCATTACAGTGACTCAAGCACGCTACCGCGTGTAATCATACTCCCCTCCGTCCTTGTCCTTCCCTCTGCTGATTTCTACTTCTCCTAGTTTCTGATGCTCTTTGCCTTCCACCGTCTTTCCAGGTATCCCTCAGCATCTGTCCGCACTATGGTTATGTTCTTTCTCTACATCACCTTCTCTTCACCCACCCAACAAAGATCTGATTGATTCAGAAAGTTAACGCAACGTGTGGATGCCCCTTCTCTTCCTATCCAAGGATGCCAGCACAGGTAAATCCACTTTTCCAGGGTAGTAGGGCATTTGGTATACAGAATCTTGACCAAAGTGTAAGAAATTCCTCAGAAAGGGGCTGAGGCCCACAGGGATCTCCACAGAAGGCAATACAAGGTGCAGATTCCTTGTTTGACCTTTCCAATACTAGAGCCAACTTTTTCCAGCATACGCTCAAGGGTATTCCAGACAAGCTGTGGTCCCATTCAATCGTATTGGAAATGCAAAGGCGAGGCGGATGGACAGCTCCTCTCTTTTACTGATAAAAGCAATATGCATGCAAACTCTGACAGTTCAACTATTACTGGTGTGGTGGTGAAATTTTTTGTGTCAGCTTGGCTAGACCAAGGTACCCAAATATTTTGGATTAGATGTCTGCGTAGGCATTCTTTTATAAGAGATTAACATTTTTTTCTGATTCTTTTTTTTAATTGAAGTATAATAGATTTACAATGTTGTGTTAGTTTCAGGTGTACAGAAAAGTGATTCCGTTTTATATATATATATATATATACACACACACACACACACACACACACATAATGTATACATATACATATATATATATATATATATATATATATATATATACACACATATTCTTTTTCAGATTCTTTTCCCTTATAGGTTATTACAAAATATTGAGTATAGTTCCCTGTGCTCTACAGTAGGTCCTTGTTGGTTATCTATTTTATATACTGTGGTGTGTGTATGTTAATCCCAAACTCCTAATTTATCCCCCCCTTTTCCCTTTTAGTAACCATGTTTGTTTTCTATGTCTGTGAGTCTATTTCTGTTTTGTAAATAAGTTCATGTGTATCTTTTTTTTTTTTAGATTCCACATATAATCAATATCATATGATATTTGTCTTTCTCCGTCTGACTTACTTCACTTAGTATGATAATCTCTAGGTCCATGTTGCTGCAAATGGCATCATTTCATTCTTTTTTATGGCTGAGTAATATTCCATTGTATACATACCACATTAACATTTAAATCAGTAGACTTTTGCTAAAGCAGATTTCCCTCTGTAATGTGTATGGGCCACATTCAATCAGCTGAAGGACTTAAAAGAAAACAGACTGAGGTCTCCCAAAGAAGAGGAAATGCTACCAGAAGACTCCCTCTGCACTCAAGTCACAACAGCAACTGTTCTCCGGGTCTCCAGCCTGCCAGCCTACCCTGCAGATTTTGGACTTGCCCACTGGTGCAATCACGTGAGCAAATTCCCTAAAATAAGTCTCTCTCTCTCTCATTATATATAATTATATATACTCATTATTATATATTATATTGTTACATATAACATATTATATATACTCTTATTACATACTAGATATACTCTATTTTATATAATATTATGTATTATGTATTTCTCTGGAGAACCTCTGACTAATATAATCAGTAACAAATTATTTGGAACCCTATTAAAAATAATTTTTTGTCCATGATTATAAATCAGTAAATTAATAATTTTTCCCGGGCTTCCCTGGTGGCGCAGTGGTTGAGAGTCCGCCTGCCGATGCAGGGGACGCGGGTTCGTGCCCCGGTCCGGGAAGATCCCACATGCTGCGGAGCGGCTGCACCCGTGAGCCATGGCCGCTGAGCCTGCGCGTCCAGAGCCTGTGCTCCACAGCCTGTGCTCCGCAACGGGAGAGGCCGCAACAGTGAGAGGCCCGCGTACCGCAAAAAAAAAAAAAAAAAAAAATTTTCCCAAAGTCCCCTGGTTTGTGAGTGGCAGAACCAGAAGCCCTTTCTTGTGATGCATCTCATGGCACATCCTCAACGATACAACAGAGGATTTCCAAAATAACACACATCTCATCATGTCCTTCACCTTCTTAAAACCTCTCAAGGGCACTCGCACTCTTCCCAGTAAAGGCTCATTTTATACGATGTCCAAGGCCACCTTCTCTACATTGCCTTTCTCTTCTTCTGCCCTGACCTTACATCCATCCTTAGCCATGCCCTGTCCCTATGTCCATCCTTAGCTCCAGCCCCATGGAACTACTTGCAATCCCTCAAAATCACTCTGTGTTTGTACCCCTGGGCCTTGGCATATGCTGGTACCTCTGCTCGGTGCCTTTCCTGTCCTTTGGATGGAGAACCACCACCTCACTGCAGACCTTTGGTTTTTCAATACACTCGAATGCTCGAGAAAACCACACAACAGATTTGTACGGAAGAGAAAGGGACCGTCCCCCACATTCCTGACCCATAAGAACTGAATCCCGCATGAGGACTTCCTGGATACAGCAAAATGATGAGGCCCCTTCATCATTCCGGTAAATTCCCGGCAAAGCAGGCATAAGACCAATGACTATGCTTTAGAATATTCTGAACCATGGACCACAGCAGCAGTGGGGTGGGGTGAGGTGGGTGGAGCAGAGGGCTGGGGTAATGCGAGAGGTGTGGAGGGGCTGAGTGCTCTCCCATCCCTTACTTGCAATTCCAAAGCCCCAAATTATATGAAATCTCAAAGTTTTTCACAATTCATCTGGAGACAAAATCTGGCCCGAAATAGCATGAGGCTACTTGTAATCTTTATTCCACTTAGTGCAAATGCTCATGCATTTCAGTGAAGAAGAAATATTCATGTGTCTGATTGCTGGGTTCTGCCTCAGGTCCTGTCGGGGATGTTATATAACATAAAATCCAAAAAAGGACAGACTGAATTGTAGTCCCAAGGGCATTAGCTAAGGGATTGTGGAACTGTTTCATTCCTCAACAATTAATTAAGTTAAAACAAAATTTCATGTCTGTCCTTGAGAGAAGTATATGGACCCCTTTCAAAAGAGCCCAGTGGGAGTACGAAATCAGAAATTAACAGGAGGATTCGGTAGCCACCCTTGACTGTGTGATCTGCAGTCAGTATCCCCCAGGATACCTTTGTCTTTCTCCCCCCAGACTGGGTTTGCCAAACAGAGCAATGCGAACATGTTGAGAGGTGAACCTCATTCCCTGAGATCCTGGGTGTCTCAGTCCCTGGGGGCCAACTGTCAGCTCCAACTCATTCCATCTTTCCTAAGTCCCCACCCCCTGCCTGCTTCTGGTGAAAGACGCTCAGGCATCAGCAGGCAGACATGGGGGGTTGCAACTCACATAAAGCTTTGCTTACCTTCTGAGACATCACCCACACCCGTAAAGAGGAAACACGTCTTTCTACATAGTCATTTGGTTCCTCTTGCAGGCTCCATTAAATTCATGGAAAAAAGTGGTAACCGTGTTAAAGGTAACAATTCTACCTTTAAACAATCAATATCAGTTCTGTACAGGCCATGGAAGCAGAAAATCTTTTTATAGATTTACCCATGTTCAAAAACTTGGTGTATATTTTCCTGAACCTGGCAGTATGTGACCAAAGCAAACCAGATTTTCATACTATTAAGCGATCAGAGGACAGACAGGAGATTAAATTAGAATTGGAATCATATTTTTTCTGGTTTCTATAATTTCCAGACTTAAAAATGGTTTCTAAGAAAACGAGGCATTTTAGGTAATAAATAATGGTGACCACAGTCAGATATTTGCTAACATTTGGTAATAGGTATTCTAATTTTTTATCAAGAGTAGTTACGTCAAAAGCCAGAGAAGACTTTCAACTCTGCATAATACTGGAAGAGTGCCTGGGAAATGAGATGTTCGCCAGACGTAGCCTTGGATTTTTGAAAAAATGTGTTTCTTCTTTCAACATACCTTTACTGAATCTCTACCATGTGTCAGACACAGCGTTAGGTATCGAAAAAATAAAGTGAATGAGATACCATCTCTTCTCTTGAGGTGAGATGGATTTGGGAACCTTGAATGGAAAGAACAAAAAACCTCTAGGACTTAATGATATAATATCCCAGACTATATTCTCATTTTCTCTCACAGGTAGAGACTGGGTCCTACTTCTGTTCTTTGAATTCCCAGCACAGCTGTGGGCTTACAGAATATAGTTGGGCTAATTAATTGAAATGGAAAACTGCAAAGAAATTAATACATTCATCATTAAGTGAACTACAGGGCAAGTCCCTGAAGACATGGAGGTTTTCTCTTTTTATTCTATTTTTTCTAATGCATCGTCTCACTGCAAGCTTGCCCTTACCACAAAGAGCTCTCAAAAAAAGTACTGAGTGAGTGAATAAGCCCGAGTTTTTCTGGTATACTTCCTAGAGCTAGATAGCTAAAACCTATCTTAATGTATAAAGGATGCTGTGGTGGTGCTACATACTATGTTTTCCCCATATGCACTCTTCTGGGCTACTCTTCTTCTGGTGATTATAACATATCACTGCCTTCCAGTTTTTTTTTTTTTCTAGTTGCAACATAACTACTGCTGTGTTCCATATGTGCAAAAAGAACTGGGAATACAAAAATAACATTCAAACTTGAGAACCATTTAAAAACCAAGAAATAACATTTTAAATTGTGGTATCAGGTCCTTATAATGGAACCTTAAACTGTCCTTTTCATCCCCAATGCTAGTTTCCAACTATAGTTTCAAGTACCTAGAAATATATTTAAAATCTACAAAATAATACAAATTATACCATTGGCAGAAGAAGAAAAACTCTTCTATTGCACCTCCAATCATTAGGTTGATTTTATTTATTTACTTATTTATTTAGTGATTCACATAATTCTTTTTTTTATTATTTAATTTTAATTTTTTTCTTTTGGCTGTGTTGGATCTTCACTGCGGTGTGCGGGCTTCTCGTTGCAGTGGCTTCTCTTGTTGCAGAGCACCGGCTCTAGGCGTGAGGGCTTCAGTAGGTGCAGCACGCAGGCTCAGTAGTTGTGGCGCACAGGCTTAGTTGCTCTGTGGCACGTGGGATCTTCCCGGACCAGGGCTCGAACCTAAGTCCCCTGCATTGGCAGGCCGATTCTTAACCACTGCACCACCAGGGAAGTCCCCATTAGGTTGATTTTAAAGCCCTAAAATAAAAGCACGTTGGGATCATAGTATGTGAGGAGGAGGGTTTTCTTATAAAGGAGAGCAAATACATTATGTGTTCTGTTTGAATTGTAGCCGGTAGGAAACTAAGATGAAATGAAACGCCTTAATATAAATACATCCAGATTTGCAAACCTTGGAAAGAAAAGCAACTTCCTCTGTAGTCAAATGTGGCCATGTTTGAAGTAGACTACTCATTTTTCCACAGTTACGAATAAGGAAAATAATGTCAAGCATTATTCTTCAAGTTGTTATTCTTAACAACTTCAAAGTTTAATTTCCTGGTTATAACATCAGACTCACTAAATGTGCTTTCAATATTACCTTTGTAGAGGTCCCTAATTTCCCAGCTTCAATATAGGGAACAATTTAGCACAGATTTAAGAGATTATAATCAAAGAAATGCAAAAGGGGAGATGAGACAGGGGAGGAAAGAGGGTAAATGGGGCACAGAGATGGAGGAGAAGAAATAAAAGAATGAGGAATGAAGGAATTTATAGGTCAAATCACTCCGCTCAATGACTTCCATGAATAGTGAACTTTGATTGATATTTGTTGTTCTGTGGCTTCAACACAACCAGAAATCAAAAAAGTATTTGATATAAATACACGCTGAAACTCCCTGCAAGCCCTCTTGCCTAGCCTAGGAACATAGAGTGACGTGATAAATATTTCAGTTCATTGGAGTAGAGATTTTCAAATTGTTCCATTAGATATTACAGTTTCCAGAAATAGTAATAATAATAGCTAGTATTTATATAAGTGTCAGTCCTCCATAAGTACTTTACATATACTGTGTCAGTTAATCCTCAAAAGAATCTTCAAAACAACCCTAATGGTTGTGCCATTTTTGTTCCCATTTTACAGATAAAGCAAAAAAGGCACAGAGAGATGAAGGTCAAGAAGTTCGTAAGGAGCAGAACTGGGGTCTTGCTCCAATATTCTGGCTCTGAACCATTACACAATACTGTCTCTCAAGAAGGCTTGGGCTTCCCTGGTGGCGCAGTGGTTGGGAATCCGCCTGCCAATGCTAGAGGACACCGGTTCGTGCCCCGGTCCGGAAGGATCCCACATGCCGCGGAGCGGCTGGGCCCGTGAGCCATGGCCGCTGAGCCTGCGCGTCCAGAGCCTGTGCTCCGCAGCGGGAGAGGCCACAGCAGTGAGAGGCCCGCGTACCGCAAAAAAAGCAAACTAAGAACAGAAAGTAAAAAGTCCTCTAGATGAACACGATCAATAAGAATATACCGTAGCTTCATACTATAGCCTGTAAAAGAGAAAGATCAGATAGGAAAGAAAGAGGAAAGGAAAAAATATGTTGGAGAAGAATTAAGTTGGAAATGTTAATGGAAAAGACACTAAGGGAAAAAAATCTATTTGTGTGGCTACGAATAGTTCTTAAATGAGCTCATATATATATATATGTGAATTAGAAGTAGCAGGAAATAGAAACATATAAAGTCACCAGTTCATAGAAAGAGAAATATTTTATTTTATAAAATTTCTGCTAAAGACTTAAATCTGTTACATTTTGAAAGAATAAGCATATTTACAGATTTCTACAATTATAGATATAGAGAATGGGATGAAATTATAGATAAATAGAAGGCATTGTGTTCAATAACTTGTCTTTTTAAAATAAATTTATTTATTTATTAAGCAGTATGAGGACTTTTTAAAAATAAATTTATTTTTGGCTGCGTTGGGTCTTCGTTGCTGCACGTGGGCTTTCTCTAGTTGCGGTGAGCGGGGGCTACTCTTCATTGCGGTGCGCGGGCTTCTCATTGCAGTGGCTTCTCTTGTTGCAGAGCACAGGCTCTAGGCACGTGGGCTTCAGTAGTTGTGGCTCGTGGGCCTCAGTAGTTTTGGCACACAGGCTCAGTAGCTATAAAGCCCAGGCTTAGTTTCACCGTGGCATGTGGGATTCTCCTGAACCAGGGGTTGAACCCGTGTCCCTGCATTGGCAGGCGGATTCTTAACCACTGCGCCACCAGGGAAGTCCCCAATAACTTGTCTTAATCCCAATTCTGCCACTGGGAGCTGTTTAGCCTCAGGCAAGTTACTTAATTTCCCTAAGTCTCTGTTTCCTCATGCTTATCACAGGGACAACTGCTCCTGTTTAATGGACTTGTTGGAGCTTTAAATGAAATAAAATATAAATCACTTAGCGCAGCGTTTATCTCTATATAAGTAATAGGGTTTATTATTATTATTCTTAGTTTATTTTAATCCTGCTAGTTGTCTTGCTGGACAATTAAATTAAGGCTTAGATTTCAGCCAAGAGGCCTAAGTCTCCTCTTGATTTCATAGAATGTACCACATTCTCAACGCTTACAGTAAATCTAAAACAAATTAGGGACTTCCCTGGTGGTCCAGTGGGTAAGACCCCATGCTCCCAATGCAGGGGACCTGGGTTTGATCCCTTGTTGAGGAGCTAGATCTCACATGCATGCTGCAACTAAAAGATTCCATGTGCCGCAACTAAGACTTGGCACAGCTTACATAAATAAATAAAAAATATTTTTTAAAAAGTTAAAAAAATAAAACAAATTATACTTTGCTTTCATGTCTGTGGTGAATTGAGTACAGCTGGTTACAGTCCAGATACATATTACCTGAGAAGTCTCTGCATTAAAAAAAATTTGCAGGGCTTCCCTGGTGGCACAGTGGTTGAGAGTCCGCCTGCCGATGTAGGGGACGTGGGTTCGTGCCCCGGTCCGGGAAGATTCCACATGCCGCGGAGCGGCTGGGCCCGTGAGCCATGGCCGCTGAGCCTGCGCGTCCGGAGCCTGTGCTCCGCAACGGGAGAGGCCACAACAGTGAGAGGCCCGCGTACCGCAAAAAAAAAAAATTTGCAGAGGCAGGAAGGTTGAGAAACAAAGGGACTTCTCACCTCCTTGATCATTTTTAGGTAATTATGGGGGGACAGAGTAACAAATTTTTCCTTAGTGATAACTAACATCTTTATAGAATTGTTATTTCTTTATTTATTGAAGTATAGTTGACTTAAAATATGGTGCTAATTTTAGGTGTACAGCAAAGTGATTCAGTTATATGTTTATATATATATATTCTTTTTTGCATTCTTTTCCATTATAAGTTATTATAAGATATTGAATATAGTTCCCTGTGTTATTCAGTAGGTTCTTGCTGTTTATCTATTTTATATATAGTAGTATGTATCTGTTAATCCCATATTCCTAATTTATCCCTCTGCCCCCCGTTCCCCTTTGGTAACCATAAGTTTTTTTCTATGTCTGTGTGTCTGTTTCTGTTTTGTAAATAAGTTCATTTGCATCTCATTTTTTAGATTCTGCATATAAGCAATATCATATGATATTTGTCTTTCTCTGTCTGACTTACTTAGTATGATGATCTCTATGTCTATCCATGTTGCTTCAAATGACAATATTTCATTCTCTTTTATGGCTGGGTAATACTCCATTGTATATATGTACCACAATAAGAGCTAATATTTATTGAGAACTTACTATGTGCTAAGCACCTTCCCAAACCTTTCCATCTATTAATTCATTTAGTCTTTGCAACCAGCCTATGAGGCAGGTACTATTTCTTATCATTCCCATTTTACAGTTGAGAAAACTGAGCCACAGAGAAGTAAAGTAACTTGTTGAAGGTCACACAGCCAATAAATGACATAATTTGAAAGACTGAAAGAAAACTGAAAAGGCAATGACTTCCAGGTTAATCTCTCTATTTCCAGGTCAGCTGATTAGTAACCTTAATTCCATCTGCAAAGTCCCTTTACTGCAGCACCTAGATTAGCATTTAATTGAATAGCCAGAGACCAGAACTTTCTGGGGATCTTCTTTAGAACCCCACCTACCACTCTGCTCTATCGTGCTGACGCAACACTGCAAGTGGCCACAGGTCAGTGGGGAGGGACCACTACTGCAGTAGGTTTGCTTTAAAAGCAAGTACAGGACAAGCATAGAAAATACTAGAGCAAAACTCTGAATTCTTTTGGGGACTAAGATGTACCATGTCCATCCTACTAATTTTGCATCTTGTGGGAACAACTCAGATACCACAAGGAAGAAATGAAAAGCCCTTTTTTGTTTGTTTTGTTGTTGTTGTTTTGGCCACCCTGCATGGCTTGTGGGATCTTAGTTCCACAACCAGGGATCGAACCCATGCCCCCTGCAGTGGAAGCTCGGAGTCCTAACCAGTGGACTGCCAGGGAAGTCCCCAAAAAGCCTTTTAATTTGGGGTGCCTTAGTGAATTAGGGCCTCCAAAGATAGCTAGTTATGGAATATGTTTTCACCAAAATCCAAAGTGTCTGATGCGGGGCAGAGTTTCGGGAGAAGGTCTGGGCAGGGTGCTGCACGGTATTTTAGCTCCTCATACTGTCTTCTTAGTCTGTGCTGTACACACATGTGCTACAAACTCCCTTCCTATTACTTTGACACATTGATAATTACACTTATATCCTCCTTTCCTGAATAAAATAGATTTACCATCTGCTTTATACTGAAAAGAATAGCTAAACGTTTTCTGTACTTTGGAGAATATAACCATGTTGGATCATTTATTAAAAAAAAAAAAGCAGTAGCCCATCTATAGCTTTTATTTAGACTTTATTTATTTACACTCTGCCTTCAATTAAATTTTTACTTTAGGGTCAATCTGTGACTTGCTAATTCTTGTCTCAAATATTTTCCTTTTTTTTTTTTTTAATACAGGTCCCTATCCACCACCTGCTATTTCAAGTCCTAGTTCAAGGATGACTTCCCTCAGGAAGACGGTGTGGATAACCCGACCAAGTTCACAGCGTGTCTTTTATCTTCCAAATACTTGGGGCTTTTATTAGAGTCCCTCTGTGAAAACTAATTGCACCCCTGCTTTACTATTCAATAGTGCTCAATTATATATGTATGTAAAAATGATTTTCCTCGATTCTCACTATTATATAGAGACAGGTGATGGGTTAATAACATTCCTCTTTGTTCTTTTTTTTGTTAAGCACACAAAGAAAAAGAGGCTTCAGGACGTTAAGCGACTTGCTCAAGCTGCATAGCTAGTAGGAGATGGAGCCCAAGTCTTCCAGAACCCAACCTAGCGCCCTGCTCTTTACCCATGGGTCTTTGTGGCCCTAGGGACCATTTCTCCGCCTGTTTCCTTCGTTTTCTCCATCACTCATCAGGTCCCTGAGGATGTTGGCACATGGCCGATGCTGTTTCTCACACCTCAACTCCCATCATCTCCCTGGGAAATAATTAACATCCACGTGGGTGTCCCATCCAGCAACCAACACCCCTGTGTTCTTGAACTTCTTTATTCCAATAATCTTATACCTTTACTATACTTCTACCGCAAAGCCAAACGGAGTCATTTCCTAGAGGTATTCGTATATGAATAGTAAATTAGATAACACCATTTTGATTTCTATCTCTACCAAGAATTCTCTGAGCTCCAAGCTCGTATATACAACTGCCCAGTGGGACATGTTCTCTTAGATATCTGAAAAGTATCTTAAACTCAGCTTGTCCTAAACTGAAATTGTGAGATTTCCCTGCAAACCTTATACTCCTGCAGTGTTCCCAACTTCAATTAATGACACCACTATCGTCAAAATGGTTAAGAATCCGCCTGCCGATGCAGGGGACACAGGTTCGGTCCCTGGTCCGGGAAGATCCCACATGCCGCGGAGCAGCTAAGCCCGTGCGCCACAACTACTGAAGCCCGCGTGCCTAGTGCCCATGCTCCAAAACAAAGAGAAGCCACTGCAATGAGAAGCCTGCATGCAGCAACGAAGACCCAAAGCAGCCCAAAATAGAAAGAAAGAAAGAAAGAAAACAAACAAACTCGAGCAAGTTTTTCTTAAAAGCCCGAAAAAAAATAAATTAAAATAATATTAAAATTTAAAAAAAAAACAAAAAAACTGGTACACAAGCCAGAAACCTGATGCCTTTCTTACCACCTAGACCCACCTATTCTCACTCAGTCCAGCCCTAAATCCTGGAACTTTCTCAACTCTATGCCCTTGTGCACACATTCATTCATTCATTTTCATTCCACAGCCATTTATCGAGCCCCACTATGTGCTAGGTCCAGTAGCTGAGGCTACAACCATGGACAGAGCAGACAGTGATCCTTGCCCTTATCGTATTGCCATGCACTGAAGTAAGCTGCCATCATTCTCCTCCTGGGACACCTCTCCCAACCCAGTGGTTCCGTCAGTATCCACTGCTGCTCTACTCAGACCAATTCTTCACACTGCAAAGAGGCCATTTGGAAATGTAAATTCTTGTGCTGAAAACTCTTCCCTGGATTCCTAGGAAATTCCTAGGACCTTACAATTTCCTGCATGGTCTGACCCCACCTGATTTTCTTTTCTTTTAAAATTTATTTTATTTTATTTATTTTTATTTTTGGCTGCGTTGAGTCTTCGTTGCTGCGTGCGGGCTTTCTCTAGTTGCGGCGAGCGGGGACTATTCCTCGTTGCGGTGCGCGGGCTTCTCATTGCGGTGGCTTCTCTTGTTGCCGAGCATGGGCTCTTGGTGCACGGGCTTCAGTAGTTGTGGCACACGGGCTCAGTAGTTGTGGCTCACGGGCTCTAGAGTGCAGGCTCAGTGGTTGTGGCACACGGGCTTAGTTGCTCCACGGCATGTGGGATCTTCCCGGACCAGGGCTCGAACCCGTGTCCTCTGCATTGGCAGGTGGATTCTTAACCATTGTGCCACCAGGGAAGTCCCTCCACCTGCTTTTCTAGCTGTTTTTCCCACCAGTTCCAACCCCTCCCTGGGTCCCATCTCCTTTTTTAGTAGTTAACTCCTGTCATCTTTCAGCTTGACTCAGTGTGTACTCAGGGAAGCCTTTCTGATCTCCATATTCAGGCAGACTTCCCTGGTCCCTGCCTTAGAGTTCCCTACACCATACTCTTCATATTTAGTTAGTGTTTGACTCTCACTTGAATATGTTGAGCAATCATTTTGCTCACTGTTATATTCTCTGAGCCTAGCACAATTCTTGTCACATGGCAAACATCAATCTCTGTTAAATGAAGCAATAGATCAATGAGTCAACAGCCCGGCACTCACGTTTCTTCCTTCCTTTGCCTATTGCTTCTGTGCTACTGATCGCAGTCATGCCTACTTCCTCTGGAACATTCTTCTTCTTCTTCTTTTTTTTTTTAAACATTTATTTATTTATTTGGCCACGCTGGGTCTTAGCATTGGGGATCTAGTTCCCTGACCAGGGATCAAAGCCAGGTGCCCTGCACTGGGAGCGTGGCGTCTTAGCCACTGGACCACCAGGGAAGTCCCCTGGAACCACTCTTTATCAATTGTCTTCTCTCTTCTCTTGCTTCTAATTCAACTTCTCCACTGGCTCCTTCCCTGCGATACACAATCACGTTCAAGTCTCTCCTGTCTTAAACACACATGTCCACACACACAACCACACACACACCTTCTATCCTATAGTCCCATTAGTGGGCTTCCTTTCTTTCCATGGAGTAACTTGAATTAACATTCTAGGTTTATGGATTTCACTTCTCTGCCTCTTTCTCCTTAACTGCAACAATTCTTGTCCCCCCTAAAACTCCACAAGGTAAGTTTCTCAACAGCTCCTTTGTTAAATTTTTTTTTAATTTTTATTTTTATTGAAGTATAGTTGATTATAATGTTTCAGGTGTACAGCAAAGTGATTCAGTTATATATATATATACACACACACACACATATATATACACATACATATATGTGTGTATATATATATATATATTCTTTTTCAGATTCTTTTCCATTAGCACGGTCTTGCTTTTTCTAGAATATGTAAGAGGGTGTTTGGTTTTGTTTTTAAAGGTGATGGGAACAGGGAACTCTACTCAATATTCTGTAATAACCTATACGGGAGAAGAATCTGAAAAAGAATGGATATATGTATAATTGAATCACTTTGCTGTACACCTGAAACTAACACAACATTGTAAATCAACTATAACCCAATATAAAATTTAAAAATTAAATTAAACTTAAAAAAATAAAGGTGATGGGCAGGGCAGACATTCAAAATTAAAAGTCTATTAGAGGATCTTTGCCTTCCATTGTAAAAAAGCACCTGAAAGGTCTTCTTTATATATGGAAAATCCTAGAATCCAATAGAACAAAATTACCCCCAAATAAATCATTTCCTGTCTAGGGTCCCTTGGGAAGTCCTTGTGCTAAGAACCAGTTCCCTCACATTGAAAGCAATAACAGATATTTATTGCATAAATACAGGGTGGTTGACCATCGTTCTAAAAATATTTCCCACAAAACAATATGCTGCTGCCTGGGGAAAGTGTAATCGTGATTATTTATTAATCAAACAATCTAAGATATTTACTGTACATATGTCATGTGAAAGAATTGTGCTGAGTGCTATCAAGGGTACAAAGAACTGAGAGACACGGGAATTCCTCCGAAGAGCGTACGGCACTTTGGGAGGACAGAGCGTGTACTCATAAAATGAATGATACAAGGAGATGCGTGTTAGGAACCCAGTGATTTGCACAGGTAATGTCTGTAGCATGAATTCAGAGAGAGAGAGAGAGAGAGAGAGAGATGAGGTTTTGTGTGTTTTGATAGTTAAAGAAAGAGACCTGAAAGGAAGATTTGAATGGGGTGTTGAAATACAGGAAAGTTTATGTGGAAGTGGCCTGTGATATGGAGGGAATTAAAGATTCTAGGATCTAGGGGACGTCCTGATACAGCAAACTGAGCCATGTATGGGGTGAGGGTTTACAGACTTCACTTGGAGTCCTGGCCCTAGAGTTCAGTGGGAGTAGGCAGGGAATCTCAGTGTGCCCAGATCTGAAATTTGTCTCTCTGAGTAGATGGGTTCTTGAAAAGGTAAAAACACGGACCTTCAGCATGAAGCCCGTCTGTGCTGGAAAGCTTCATGGATGCCAGCTGGCACCCGTGTCCCCGCTGCTGACCTGTGTCACATGCAAACAATAGTTTATGAAGGACATTGTCCTAGGCTGTCAAGGAGCTTGCAGCTTGCGCGTATCACCTCGGTAGGAGTGGGACACAGCAGCCCTGATGATTGCCAGCAGCCTGGGTTGGACACTCCAGGAGACAAAAGAGATATTGTCCTGCTCTTTTTTTTTTTCTTTCTTTTTTCTAACATTAGGGCCATAAACCCCACACTGTGTAATGGTCTGAAATCATAGACAAACCAAGCCTGGGGAGAAGCCATTCCAAGCTGCTGAGACATATGACCTGGTTTTGGAAAGAGTGATGAGATGGCCTCAGGCTGCTGCTCTCAACGCACCGCGCCCGAGCGCTCTGGGGCCCGAGGGGAGGGAGGGGCGCTACTGGGGGGTGGAGCCACCTTCCCAAGGCGCTTGGCAGCCAGAGCCCTGGATGTCGTTAGACTCTTACAGCTCCTCTAATTTTTTTAAACTTCACCTTCTCCGTTTTTCATTTCTGGTCCTTTCCCTCCTTATCTCTTGTACCCCTGGAGGGAATGTTAAATAACGATTGAATAAGAGGTGAGGGGGATGGATTATGTTTTAACATCCACAGGGAAAGTGAGATTGGGAGGCATGGTTAAGAGACCGAGATGAGGGCAGGGAAACTACCAGCATCCCTTGCGCCAAGGGTGGACAGTCTCTCACAGGCTTGTGTGGCCACAAGGACCCTAAAGGGAGTCATCTGTCACTTGCTGCCCTCCCAGCGGATGCTGAGCCTGTCTAGAGGCTGAGCCTGATCTGCCCTCCTCCCAGGATGGACCCCTCCCATCACAATAAGGGATGCGGGGAGGCAGCAACAAGCTTTGCCAAAGATGACAGAGAAGTTGGGGGTCTGCTCGGTCGGGGTTCCCTGGCACTGGGCATGACTCCACCTGGGAGTTAGGGGCTCCAGGACTGGAGCATCTTGGCAGTCTCTGGTTAGACATCCAGCAATTTTCAGAAGCACCTCAGGGCAACTTTACTTCACTCTTTTCTCCCCATACCCTTGCCCTTATAAATGGTGCAACCGTGACATCTCAGATTCGGAAAGCACCTTAAATGACAAAAGGCTCTCCATTTTGCCTTTCGAATCTGTGATTGTTTGTCTTCTGCTTGAACAGTCATGGCAGGGAGCTTTCTAGAGACAGCTCATTCCATTGAAGTAAAGTCATGTGATAAGAATGTTCTCTCTTGCTGTGGTTTTTAAATCTTACACCCTATATCTTCCACCCATTAGTCCTAGCTCTGCCCTGTGAAAACTTACAAGATAAACTCACACATTTTTTTTTTTCCTGCGTGCAGCTATCAGATCGTACTAAATTTTCTTTCGTCAGGGCAAATGCCTGGGAATACTCCTGCCATTTCTCCAAGCTGGGCCTCCAGACCCATCACTAGCCAGGCCTATCTCATCTGGGTGTGTGCCAGGTCACTGAGGCCCCTTGTGCTGTGTCCCACCTGGACTGTCCAACACCCTCAGGAAGTGAAGGATGTCTACTTCTTCAAGGGCCCTCATCATGGATACAGCCTGGAGCTAGCTGGAGGATGGGGAAACTTCAGCCCACTCGTAACGCCTGTATCCTACTGTCAGCTCAAAACGCTGACTTTTAAAAAAATTGTGGTAAAATACACATAACACAAAACCGAACATCTTAGCCGTTTTTAGTGTACAGTTCAGTGGCATCAAGTACAATGGTATTGTTATGCCACCATCACCACCATCCGTCTCCAGTACTTTTGCATCTTGCAACACTGAAACTCTGAACCCATTAAACAATAACTCCCCATCCCCTCCCCCCTCTCCAGCCCTTGGCAACCACAATTCTTTCTACATTCTGTCTCTGTGAATCTGACTACCCTCGGTACCCCATGTAAGTAGAATTATACAGTGTTTGTCCTTGAGTGATTGGTTTATTTCACGTAGTATAGCATCTCCAAAGTTCTTTCAGATGGTAGCATGTGTCAGAATTTCATCCCTTTTTAAGGCTGAAAAAATTCTGTTGTCAGTATATACTACATTCGGTTTATCGTTCTTCCGTTGATGGACACTTGTGTTCCTTCCACCTCTTAGCTATTGTGAATAATGCTGCTATGAACACGGGTGTACAAATACCTCTTTGAATTCCTGTTTTCAGTTCTTTTGGGTATACATCCCCAAATGGAATTACAAACACTAACTTTATTTTTGCTGCTGGTTGACCTGATTTTACCAACCCGGTGTTTGTGAATTTTACTTTTTGATCCCAAGGGAAAGACTTTCCTGTGGAACTCCCATCTCTACGAATTGTTCCATCATCTCAACCTGTTGAGGTAATTAAACCCATTTACATGAACTGTTTGCCATTTATGCCTAATTATCATACAGCACAACAGCGATGAACGCTTATATAATTCACTTCATGTCAGATTAACTTGCCAGTTCTGTGCCAAGGGCAAGGTTTGTTTCTCACAAAGCTTGGTCACCTGTTTCCAAATTATGTTGATTAACATAATTTAATGTTAATGTAGGATGTAGGAAGCAGCCCCAGCCTGGTGACATACTGTCTCTCCCACTTATTTCAACCCCCTCCCTTCCCACCTTTGCCTAATTCTTGGGAATCTCCGCACTCTTCTCTGAGCTTTCTTCCACATTCTCATTTTTTTTTTCTTGAGAAATGCTTGGGATGGCCTCTGGCACACTGGCGTGGGGTAGCTCCAGCGTGTATGGTCCCCAGGAGGAGGCCGGAAGGGAAGTAGCTTCTCAGCAGTGTGGTACGTAGAAACCATGCGGGGTAAAGGTTTTAACAGAAGGAAAAAAATCCTACCATCGCTAAGATTGCTAACTGTCCAGCAAAGGGGGCTGGGAAGAGGAAGGAGGCAGCCAGCTTCTATCACGGTGATACCCATCAACTCCAAGAGCCAGAAATACAGGAATTTTGCATCCCTCAGCCCAGCCCCGCCTCCTGGCTCTACTCAACAGATCTCACCCTGCAGGGAAGGACCTGTCAGACCACGCGTATGATAATTTCGTTTCTATCTGTAGTCTGAAGTAACAGGTGATTTTATTTTATTTTGTTTGTTTTGCTTTTTTAAATTTAATTCTTATTTTATTTTAGAGTATAGTTGATTTACAATGTTGTGTAAGTTTCGGGTGTAGAGCAAAGTGATTCAGTTTTACATATACATATAGCCATTCTTTTTCAGATTCTTTTCCCATATAGGTCATTACATAATATTGAGTAGAGTTTCCTGTGCTGTACAGTAAGTCCTTGTTGTTTATCTATTTTGTATATAGTAGTGTGTATCTGTTAACCCTGAACTCTGGAGAAAACCGTAATTCGAAAAGATAAATGCATCCCAACGTTCACTGCAGCATTATTTACAGTCGCCAGCACATGGAAGCAACCTAAATGTCCATCGACAGAGGAATGGATAAAGAAGATGTGGTACATACATACAATGAATATTACTCAGCCATAAAACAGGTGATTTTAAAGTATTTGGTATCCCTGGTCTGGCTGTTATATGGAACTGAGCAGGACCTTCAGCCAGAGAAGTGAAATATGGGAAGGAACAGCAGACACATTGGAAGAAAACATCTAATGATGAGTTTTAAATTTAGGCATAGTCCAGATGCATGCTGTCCTGGGTTCTCTATTTTTTTTTACTTAAAAAGCTCCCCCCAAACTTCATGGCTGAAAACAACACTTACTTTATTAGAGCTCATGATTCAAGCCAAGTTCAGCCAGGAGATTCTTCTGTTGCAGGGGACAATGCCTGAGTGGCCTTCAGCAGGTGGATGGTCGGATCTGGGGGGGTTGAACCTGGCATGTCCTGGGCCTCAGTGGGGATGGTGGTGGGGGGGGCTGGTTCCACCGGAACGGTCACCTGGAACTCCTACACGCGGCCTCTCCAGCATGGCAGTTTACCTTGATGAACCTCAAGGTAATCAGAGATCTTAAGTTATGGCTGGGGGCTCCAAGAGAGGGCTGTTCCAGTGAGTGATGTCTGAAGCTGCTGGCCTTCTATGACCCAACCTTGAAATCACCTAGTGTCACCTCTGTTGGTTGAAAGAGTCACAAGCCCACAGAGTTTCGGGAGCAGGAAACACAAAACCCTACCTTTTGTTGAGAAAAGAGTCAAAGAATTTGCAACCATGTGTTAAAGCTGCCATATATGTATATGTATATTTGAGTGCACGATGATAAAACCACACTGGTGTATGCAGTTGTTAACCACATGTACCCCACAAAATGCAGTGTTCAAAGGGTTCAGGGGTTTGAGAGGAGGAAGGAATCACATCCCCCCAGGGCATCGAGGTGCTGCGGATAAGGTATGGCATTTAAGCAGGCCCTGAAGCACAGGTACATGCGGTACATCACAGACAGAGATTGGGGCAGGGACTGTCTGAAACACATGAGCAGAGACACTGAGGCCGAACAAAAACCGAAAAAACAGTGACACTGGGAGAAAAGGCACCACGAGAGGCGGAAGGACAATGAGAGCGTGCTGCAGGTGGAGGTGACCTCGGGAGCATGGCGGTCCCCCTCCATGTCACACTGGCGAAGATCAAGGATACGGTAGGAGGGGCAAGGGTTACAGAGCACGGGGCAGAGAACGTGCTACAGGATGGTGTAGACGCGAGGTGATTTTTTGAAGCGGAGAGAAAAGAGCTAGCAGAGCAGCAGTATTCAAGTTATAAAAGAGTAGGGGACTGGCTGGGGGGGGGTCAAGATTCCTGGAGACTGAAGGGCTGGGAGTGGTGGCTTAAAGACTTCACCTTGAAAATAAGCAGGAGCTGTTTTCCTCAGGGTAACAGGGAAGGAAAGAAGTAGATTACTGATTAACAGATGTTGAAGTGAAGTAAAGGAGATGGATGACTTCAATCCTCCGAGTAAAGCAGGAGGTAAGTTCATTGACTGAAAGTAAAAAAAAAACACTGATGAGGATGTTAAAGATTTCCATGAAAATTTCTAAATAAATGAACACAAAATGGTTTTCATTTGGTTGGGTTTGTTTTTGTTTTTTTGAATTTCTTAAAGTAGGCAGATAGGAATTGTACTAAATAATTGTACTAAAGAATTCAGTTTTGTTTATTTTTAATATTTCTCTGGAATACAAAAATAGGTCCACTGTAGGGAATTCCCTGGCAGTCCAGTGGTTAGGACTCTGCGCTTTCACTGCTGAGGTCACGGGTTCAATCCCTGGTCAGGGAACTAAGATCCCACAAGCTTCACAGCACTGCCCAAAAAAAAAAAAAAAGGTCCACTTTAGAAAATTTGAAAAATATAAAAATGTCAAAGAAATAAATGTCCCCTATATACTCTACTATCATCCAAAGACAACTCTTAGGCGCTGGTTTGATTTGCAGTAGATCTATTATGCAGATAGTTCTGTTTTACAATACAAAATGCAAATATTTTACATATTTGAGATTCTATACTTAAGACCATATATACTCTATACATGAGATCGTTTAGCTTCAGTAGTCTTTAAACACACCTTTAATATGGTAACCATGCTGTAGAGACACCATAATTTATTTATTTAATTTACAATATTTTATTGAAGTATAGTTGATTTACAATGTTGTGTTAGTTTCTGGTGTACAGCAAAGGGATTCAGTCATACATATATACATTCTTTTTCATATTCTTTTCCATTATGGTTTATCACAGGATTCTGAATATGGTTCCCTGTGCTATACAGTAGGACCTTGTTGTTTATCCATCCTATATGTAATAGTTTGCATCTGCTAGTCCCAAACTCTGAATCCATCCCTCCCTCACACCCCCTCCCGCTTGGCAACCACAAGTCTATTCTCTATGTCTGTGAATCTGTTTCATAGAAGAGTTCATTTGTGTCATATTTTAGATTCCACATAAAAATATCATCTGGTATTTGTCTTTCTTTATCTCACCGACTTCACTCAGTATGATAATCTCTAGGTCCATCCACGTTGCTGCAGATGGCATTATTTCATTCTTTTTTAGAGATATCATAATTTATTTAACCATTCCTCTATTTTGGAATAGTTAGATTGTTCCTGACTCTTCATTATTTCGTATATAATATAGATATATATTGTTTATGAACAGCCTTCTCTGTAAGTCTTTGTCTCCCTGATTATTTTTTCTTAGGACACATCACGGTGTCAGAGCACATAAACTCTTTCAAGGCTCTTGAAACCTACCCTCAAATCGCCTTTGCAAAAAGGGTGCACCAACTAGACTCTGGCCCACAGCAAGGTCGTCCCCTTAAAAAGAAATGCCACTCGGGAAAGCTCAGTTGCTTCTGGTAGTTGACATATTGGGACCTTTCTTCACTCTTCACGTTCTAAAGAATTAGGGTTCAGAAATGTGGCTTTTCCGAAACTCTGCCTTCCTCTCCAGGTTCCAGGTGCCTTCCAGCCCTGAGATTCCGGTCTTTTCACCATCATCACTCGCACCAGATTGCTCAACCCGCTCCGCCCAGTAAGAGAAGATGGAAAGTATTCCAGCGCTCTCTTTGTTGTAATAGTGGCTTTAAGAAGAAATAGGTGGGAAACGGTGTAGCTGGGACTGGGGTCTTGGAGCGGCAGCGAACAGCACAGAAGTGTGTATACACACACGCACACACACGCACACGCACGCAAGCACACACTCCCTCCCACCCCGCCTGCCGGGCGCTCGGGCGGGCTGGGAGGGGGAACCCGGGCGGGGAGCCGGAGGCGCCGCGAGGCGAGGCCGGGGGTGGGGGGGCGGGGGCCAGGCGGCCCGGGGGGCGGAGTCAAGGGCGGGGGCCCCCCGGCCGCGCGCCCAGCGCCCCGCGCAGCCTGCAAGTTTGCTCGGCGATCTCGGGCGACTCTCGGGCTACCTGAACCGGCCACCACGTCAGCGCCACATCATCTGGGTTTTTTCTATTTGCAAGGAAACAGGAAAAGAAGGGCGAAGAAGCTCTCCGGAGCGGGCGGGCAGCGGGCCGGTCTGCGGCGCGGGCCTCGCGGCCGGGCGGCGGCGAAGATGCTGCAGTCCCTGGCCGGCAGCTCGTGCGTGCGCCTGGTGGAGCGGCACCGCTCGGCCTGGTGCTTCGGCTTCCTGGTGCTCGGCTACCTGCTCTACCTGGTCTTCGGCGCCGTGGTCTTCTCGTCGGTGGAGCTGCCCTACGAGGACCTGCTGCGCCAGGAGCTGCGCAAGCTGAAGCGGCGCTTCCTGGAGGAGCACGAGTGCCTGTCCGAGCCGCAGCTCGAGCAGTTCCTGGGCCGGGTGCTGGAGGCCAGCAACTATGGCGTGTCGGTGCTCAGCAACGCCTCGGGCAACTGGAACTGGGACTTCACCTCCGCGCTCTTCTTCGCCAGCACCGTGCTCTCCACCACAGGTAGGAGGCCCGCCCCGCGCCCCCGGCCCCGATCGGCCCCCTGATCCGCCCCCCGCCCCCGCCTTCGTCCTTCCATCCCCGGGCCCCTCCGGCTCTGATCACTGGGGACCGGCTCCGCGGCGCCGGAAGCCGGCGAGGTGGCCTCAGAGCGCGACTCGGGGGTGGCCTCCCGGAACTCTTAGATCGTGGTCCCTAACCCTTCGGCCTGGGCGGCTGCAGGGGTCCCTCGGGCTGCGGTTTTTAGTTCGCGACATCCTACACCGGACCGTCCTCTTGGAGTCGGTACCGTCCTGGCCAGCGCGCGGCGAGGCCGCGGCTGGTGAAAACTCTCCGGTGCTCCGAGGGCGCTCACCTCCCTCCCTCCCCCATCCCGTCCGGCCGAGGCTGCGGAACCGAAGGATAACGCGTTAAAGGGTCACCTTCCGGAGGGGGCCTCTCTTCGGATGATGCAGTGGTGTTTTCGGCTCTTTTCTGTCGTGGGGGCTGTTTTAGGGTTAGCCGAGTGACAGCGCTCTGCTCATCGCAGGTGACCTTTGAGCACACAGGCCGATCCGGTTTCTTTTCGGAGCGGGAGGAGGTTTGAGGGAAGGGAGCATCCGATTGCCCGTGAACCGGCAAAATGGGGGCACCCTGATGCAGCATTTTTTTTTCAACTTTCCGTGTGCGAGGCCACCCTTCAACTCCTAGGCGCCACTTCGCTCGCACCGCTCACCCGGCCACCCGGCAGGACGTTCACGGATGGAGGATGTCCTGGGGGCGGGAGGAGGCCGGCCCCACGCCCCAGGACGCAGAAACTATGCCAGATTGGACGGAGCAGGCTAAGTTGTCCCAGCAGCGGCCAAGTGAGGCACGTATACACCTGAGGGGCAGGTATTATCCATTGGGCTCTGGACCCTGGCAAGTGGTCTCAGAGAGCATCTGGCGCGCCGTCCCGCCTCTATCCATGAGGTCAGTTCTTAGAACAGCCCATCTTGGCTTCCACAAGGTCACACGCTTCCTGGTTGCCGGTGTCGTCCTGGAACCTGGGCCTCGTGATTTCCCTGCCAGGACGTGCAGTACACCATCCCCCCACCTTTACAGGTGAATCAACTTGTGTTTCTCGGATTCTGCCTTCTCCCCGTCGCCTCCCAGGGATTATTTCTTTATAATCCCCTTGGGTTAAACCCAGTTCTGCTAATTATTTGGTAATGAGTAATGGTATACTATCCAGGTTTCATGTAATACGGTGACTCAAGTGTGGGGTGAATTACTAAACTGACAGAGGAGTCTGCCCTGCAATAAACAGAAGTAGAATTCTACTTTGTATTGTGACGTTTTCTAAAAGTAGCCTTAAGACAGACCTGTTGTCTTACTTTTTAACTTTTCCAGCGCTGCTCTTTCGTTTTTGTTCTCCTGACCAGTCCCGCCTTCACTGTGTTTACCTCACTCTGTTCCTTAGATCCTTTAGAACTCACCTTGTCTTTCCTTTGGAGTATGTTTGTGCTAAATCGGGAATCATTTCTTCTCTGCAGAAGTAAGTGGTTTCACTGAGCTGCAGAAGGTCTACAGCTAGGTCACAATGTTGGGTAAATATTATGGAGAATGATGATAAGTTTTAGTACTTTCTAAATAACGGTACTTCAAAGATGGAACAGGAGTAAGAACTGTATTATGAGGAAAAGAACAGGTTTGCTGCTCCTGGGTGGGATTTTCCATCACTGATGCAGCTCTTGTATAATCTCAACATCAGATGCACCTAATTAAATGTCAAAAATACTAGTTTACATCTTGAACAGACAGTTCTTTCCCAGATTCCCTCCCTCCCTTTTTGCAACTAGAAAAATCTGCAGTTCTTTTTTAAAAAAAAAAAAAAAAAGGTGGGGAAAGATGTCTTATTATTGGTATTCGGATTGCATTGTAGTTCCTAAGAAAGTGTGCATTCAGGCAAAACAAGAGTTCATTTAGGAAATCAGTGCAAGGGAGCACTTAAGGATAAACTAGATGAAAAACATTTGCTTCTTGGTTTGTAAAATTAGCAAATCAGTGAATTCTTGTCATTGATAGAATAGAATTTATTAATTCAAATAGAATGTTAATAAAAATGTAGAATTTTATTCTAAATCATAGATACTCTTTTTTCGGTATTATATTAACCCATCCTGTGACATGTTTGATGTTCCATGTGTTACTGGTTTTGTGGCAGAGGGTCAGGTAATTTTAGGGTCAATCTAGTGTACTTCATTCCTAGAAAAATATTTGCTGGAAAAGTACCAGGCAACTCAAATGAATTGGAATCGTGGTTTATGCTTCTCTTCAGGTAGATATTAGACACGCTGTAATTTTTTTTCTTTTTGAATTTTATTTATTTTTGTACACAGCAGGTTCTTATTAGTTATCCATTTTATACATATTAGTGTGTATATGTCAATCCCAATCTCCCAATTCATCGCCCCCCCACCCCCCGCCAGCTGTAATTTTTTAAAAACTCTTCTACCACGGATGATGGCAACTCACTGAGATAACTGTCACCCTGTCAATCAGTGCAGTCAACCCCTGGCTTGGCCAGAATGGTAACAATGGGGGTTACAAAGTTGCAGTTCTTGGTAGTCACCATCGTAACACAGGAACACGAACTCACTGATAGCAGAATCTTCTCCCAGAAAGTACAAGCTTCCATTTCTGGAACGAACTGGGTAAAGTCTTCCTTCATGGTCTGTTTGGAAGAAGCCTTAAGTTGGTAATTCAGCAATGTTCTCTTCATTCTTTGCTCTGCCAAGGACTCTGAATTATTTCCAGCAAATAATTGAACATCTCTTTACTTCTTGATTATAAAAAGATCTAGAGCAACATCTACATGGAAATCGCGAGCATGGAAGAAATTGCAGTCCACTTTTACCTTTTCAGAGGGCAGGGCTGTATAAAAATAAAAGGAGGTTATTATACATGTGGGTATTTCCCACATAACTGTGATTTTTTTTTTTCAAGGATTAAAGAAATAATATCTAGGTGACACTTGGAGAGTAAGAAATAATTTTTCTTCAGTAGCCCTATAAAATGGTGAGCAATCTCATTCATTTTTAAGAACAGTTTGTCCAAAAACGGGTATGAATTTCATGTACAATATTCTGAGCAAAAGCCAAATACAAAAAAGTATTTGTCTGTAATTACATTTATGTGACGTTCTAGAATAAACAAAATTAACATCTAGTGAAATATACAGTGGAAGAGAGGTGAGGACTAGGGGATAATTCTGAATGAGGAATGAGCACAAAAGTAATTTCTGGGGTGATGGAAGTAACCTGCTTATTGGTAGGACTGTAGTTGACACCGGTGTATGAATTTATCCAGATACATTGAATTTTGAACTTTGCATTTGTACATTTGACCATGCGTAAATTTTACCTAAAATAAGGGAACCATAAACAACAACAATATGATATGTGTAAAAATGATTACTACAGGGCTTCCCTGGTGGCGCAGTGGTTGAGAGTCCACCTGCCGATGCAGGGGGCACGGGTTCGTGCCCCGGTCCGGGAAGATCCCACATGTCGCGGAGCGGCTGGGCCCGTGAGCCATGGTCGCTGAGCCTGCGCGTCCGGAGCCTGTGCTCCGCAACGGGAGAGGCCGCAACAGTGAGAGGCCCGCGTACCGCAAAAAAAAAAAAAAAAAAAAAGATTACTACAGACATCTAGAGGGTAGTTACTAATAAAATGGCAGGACGGAGTGTTATTCTGGAAGGTCTCATATGTGTCTTCTCAGTTACTAGTGTGTTACATTTTGTAATTTAGATGGTGTTTAGATAGTTGTCTTTATAATAATTTTTAAATATACAAATATGTTTGATATGCTATTCTGTACATAAATTTCAGTACTTAACACAAGGTTAAAAGTTTATATGGAGTGAAAAGGTTTTGCTGATAGCCATGCTAATTTTTATTTTATTTTATTTTATTTATTTATTTATTTTGCGGTACGCGGGCCTCTCACTGCTGTGGCCTCTCCCGTTGCGGAGCGCAGGCTCAGCGGCCATGGCTTACGGGCCCAGCCGCTCCGCGGCATGTGGGATCTTCCCGGACCAGGGCACGAATCCTTGTCGCCTGCATCGGCAGGCGGACTCTCAACCACTGGGCCACCAGGGAAGCCCTATGCTAGTTTTTGAAAAAGAAGAACCGAGGGGTATGTTCAACCCAGGCTCCTGATTTGTCCCTCCCCCCAGCGTCTCCCCTTTGGTAGCCATGGGTTTGTTTTCAGGATCTGTGAGTCTGTTTCTGCTTTGTAAATAAGTTCATTTGTGTCGTTCTTTAAATGGGATTCCACATATGAGTGATATCGAGTGACGTTTGTCTTTGTCTGACTTGCTTCACATAGTATGATGATCTCCAGGTCCGTCCGTGTTGCTGCAAATGGCAAGATTTGCTGCTTTTTAATGGCCAACTAATATTCCATTTGTAAGCAAGACTTAAACACAGACTTAGAACTGTAAAACTCCTCAAAAAACATAAGGAAAACTTCTTGGACGTTGGTCGTGGCAATATTTTTTGGATTTCACCTGAAAATCACAGGTAGCAAAGCCCAAAGTACAAAAGTGGGACTACACCAAACTCAAAAGCTTCTACACAAAGGAAATAATCAACATATGTTCTCTTTATCAGGGTGAAATCCTCTTCTATTAAGTGTTTATTGAGCATTTTTACTATGAAAGAGTTTTGCTTGTTGACAAATGCTTTTTCTCTAATGACATAATTTTGTGATTTTTAACTTTCTACCTTTAATATGCTATAATATATTAATTATATTAATTAAACTAATTTTGTATTTCTGGGATTAATAATAATAAAAAAAGAACAGTTTGTCATGTCTGTTTACTGCATATTTGCTTCATATTCATCTCCCTGAGCAAGGCTCTATCATGATGGTGGATGGGGAAAATATACAGTTTTTGTATGTATATGTGATTAAAGCTGCCACGACCCTTGCTGCTTTACGAGTATGGGGTCCACACGATTGCTCAGTCCCCGTTCCATGCTGCCTTGTCCCTCGTTATGAAGAGCTGTTTTAAGACTCTTATTTAAAGGGCCCAGAAAAGGAACTTAATTTGGCTTGTTTTCTAATGGCCTTTGTGTTAGTCAGGTCGGCAGCACTGGCAGTTTTCAAAAAAAGAGGGTGGGAAAAGGTAATGGGAGGTGCCTGATGGATCCTTAGTTTTCAGATTATTTTCAGAAGGAGAAGTGTATTTTCACCAACCATAGATATTTATTGAGCTCTTAGAATAGAATAGGGGTGGGTGAACTATGGCTTCAGGGTCAAATCTGACCCACCACCTATTTTTGTGTGTCCCAAGCTAAGAATGGTTTTTATATCTTCAGATAGCTGAAAAGAAGTCAGAAGGAAAACAGTACTTCCTGACACATTAAAGTTTTTTGGAAATCACATTTCAGCGTCCATGAACGAATTTTATTGCTGTACAGCCGCACACCCGTCTGCTTCTGTATCATGGTTGCTTTCCACGTCCAATGGCAGAGCTGAGAGTTGTGACAGAAACTAGAGGCCCATGTGCCCTAAAATATTAACTGTCTGGCCTTTTGTAGAAGACGTTTGCCAGCCCCTCCTTAAAATGATGTTTGGAAGGAACTCTAAGTCAGAGGAGTTCTACGTGCCTTACTTCCTTTCGGAAAACTTTCTAGAAGACAGTTTAGCTCCCTCAGGTTTCTTTGTGCTGTTTTTTTAAGTGGTTTGCAACATTTAAATTATGCACTGCCACCCATAGCCTCTTCCAGAACAAATGATTGTTTATTATAGGATGCGTCACTAGTTTTTGGTCAAATCTGTGACGCACTGCTTTTTTTCTTTTCTTTTTAATGGTGACAGAGCTACGCTTCTTGTTGGGATTACCTTATCTAAAATGTGCAGTAAATAACTATATTATATCTGGAGCAGAAATGGCAACAAGGAAGGAAATTCCACCAGAAGCAAACAAGCAAACTCTATCAGCCAGAAGAGAGATCTGACGTCCCACGTGCAGAAGTTTGCGCTATTTATTCACAGGAGAGCCTTTGGTCTCGATTTTGAGCCTTTACATTTAATTCTAACAAATTCAATGATCTGGTTTTCAAGCCCCTAAAAAATGACAAAAGGAAAGGCACAGCTCCAGGCAAACGTTAAGAGAAAGGTCGTGAAAAGACACATACCTTAAAAACCAGGGAAATAAAGTGATACTGTGTGCCGGCAGTATTTCCATATATTACCTTCTGTGTATTGCCAGGAAGTGATGAGGTGTAGGTGTCATATCCTAACTTTACAGAGGCTGGGACGGAAGTTTTGCTTGAGTGACTTCTCTAACTAGGTCACAGAGCTAGAAGTGACTGGCCTTGATTTAAATCCAGACGTGTCTGAATTAAGAACTTGAGTTTTACCTAGTGTCTGGGCATAGGGGGTTGTTTTGGGATGACTCCTGTCCCCCCAGATTCAGATGTTGAAGTCCTCACCCCAGTACTTCAACATGTGACTATATACTTGGAGGTAGGACCTTTGAAGAGGTGATTAAGTTAAAATGAGGACCCAGTGAGAATGTGGCCATCTGCAAGCCAAGGAGAGAGGCCTCGGAAGAAACCAACGCTGCAGACACCTTGATCTTGGACTTCCAGCCTCCAGAACTGGGAGAAAATAAATTTCTTTGTTCAAGTCACCCAGTCACTTTGTAATGGCAGCCCCAGCAAACTAATACAGAATTACTCAGGTAATTATTTTTTAGTTGTACAAATAACCCCTCCACCCCTCCCCCAAAAATATAGGAGCACAAACATAATTTTTAAGGTCTTTACTGTTGCAGCCAACAATTTCGTTTGCCTGGGTTGGGTTGGACATCCTTGTTTTAGAACACAGTCTAGTAATTGATATAATTGAAATATATTGAAGTGATCATTGAAATACCGAGAACAATACTTCAACATGCTTCTGTTTAAGAAAACACAGATGTGTGTGATAAATTCTAGAAACATTTCCATCCAATAATGATCAAAGAGTAGACATCAGTGTTTAATGTGTAAACCCGTACCTGTGTATAGAACATCAGTTCTTTAGTATTTTGAATGTTTTTTTTTTTTCCCAAGACTATAAATATGCTGTTATCTGTGCCTGTTTTATGGCACCTGGGACATACTGTACTGTTATAAATGAATGTATCTTGAAAGAAAGTATGTGTTGCTTTTGTGATACAACTGTACGTCTTGTCACGAATACAATCTCCAATTATCCCAGTAGCGTAGGGGGAAGTCTGGTGCCTTTCAGGACAAGTTTTTACGGCACTGCTGGTCGTTGGGGCAGAGCACCAACGTGGAGGAGTAGAGTGCTGGAAGTTTGGAGCAAGTGGAATTGCTAATGCTCAACCCTTGTAACCCATACCGATGTCCAACTCACGTGGGTCAACTTACTACAAGCTGGCTTCAGGCACAGAGACGGTGTCTACACTGTACACTCTCCTTGGTGTAGTTAGAGTGCCCTGTGCCAGATTTTATTCTTAAGAGATGTCATCATTCGATCCCAACTGTGGCCAAATCTATGAACGACTGAGATGCTTTGCTTCTCCGTTAACTGGTGTGTGATCATACCGCCTCTTACCGGCACGAGACAAAGGCTGTCTCTCTATTGAAAAGTGGGCAACTTCAGAGGCATCGTCTTCACCGCCATGATGTTTCTTTCTCTCTCCTTCACTCAGCTGGTGCTCTGACTTGCTTTGTTCCTTCTGGGTAGATTCCTTGTCCTCAGAGTTTGTGGCCACTCTCTGTCGGGGCAGGGCTGTGCCCCTGACCAGAGGTCAAAATGAAGAAAGTGGGGTGGGGAGTTGCTGGCTTTCTTATTCCACACTTTCAACAAATAAAAACTATATTCTGTAGTTTTCAAGGAATATGCCGTACTTTTGCTTGACTCTTATGGGTTTCTCTGCTCTTTTCCAATAAGTTTCTTTGTTTTGATTGTTCATTTTAAATCTGGATGATGGAGGTGTAATTTCGTACGGGAAAATATATCCTTTTTAAGGATACAGCTGTATGAATTTTCCCATCAGCATCATCAAGATAGAGAATATATCCATCACCCTACACGGTTTCTTCATGCTCTTTTCTTGTCACTTTCTTCTACCCAAAGTCAGAAACGACTACTTTGCTGTAGCTTTTCTAGAATGTCATATAAATGAAATGATATGGTATGCAAAAAAAAAAAAAAAAAAAAAGAAGGGGGGGTTGGAGGTATAGAGGGGCTGTATCTGAAAGGGCTGTGTGATTCTCTCCCTGAGCATGAATCAGACCAGCAGGGGTTGTCTGTTATTTTCTAGCCGTGTTCATGTTTCTCCTCTTGAACTGGTAAAACAGTATCACTTCTTATATTAAAGAGATTAATTGGGTTATGTTAGACATGGGCAGTGTTTTGTTTTGTTTTGTTTTTGCGATACGCGGGCCTCTCACTGTTGTGGCCTCTCGCGTTGCGGAGCACAGGTTCCGGCCGCGCAGGCTCAGCGGCCATGGCTCACGGGCCCACGGGCCCAGCCGCTCCACGGCATGTGGGATCTTCCCAGATCGGGGCACGAACCCGTGTCCCCTGCATTGGCAGGCGGATTCTCAATCACTGCGCCACCAGGGAAGCCTCGGGCAGTGTTTTTTAATTGGCTCCCATATGCTCAATCCCAGATCAGAGTCTAACTGTTTGCATTGGCTCCTCGGGCTCAGGTCGACTTGCTCCGTGAAATCAAAGCCTGCTCTCTGAAGCCTGGGCGGATTGATACCTGGTGATGAGCTTTAGGCAGGAAGCTCCCGGGGAACCAGAGACCCAGTTCATGCAGTGTCCGTATAACTCTGGCTAATGGGTGCAGAGCAGAGACAGCAAAAGCACACAGAATAGGGCTTCCCAGGTGGCGCAGTGGTTGAGAGTCCGCCTGCCGATGCAGGGGACACGGGTTCGTGCCCCGGTCGGGGAAGATCCCACATGCCGCAGAGCGTCTGGGCCCGTGAGCCATGGCCGCTGAGCCTGCGCGTCGGGAGCCTGTGCTCCGCAACGGGAGAGGCCACAGCAGTGAGAGGCCCGCGTACCGCAAAAAACAAAAAACAAAAAAAAAAGCACACAATAAAAAACGCTAGTTTTCATTTGCCTTGAATGTGGTCCATAGATTGCACGTGAGAATAAGAGTTGGCGGCTCTGATGATAATGTCCGGCCCTTGTTACTGCTTTGGTGGCACCGTGACCCGGGTTAAGCTGTTTAATCAAGTCGATGCCTCAGTCCCCTTTCCACTCAGCTTTATGGAAGCCTCCTGCGGTTTATTCAGACCCTGGTTTTCATTGTTTGGTCTGCAGCACAGTCTGATCAGTGAGCCTTCTGCTTGATGGCTCCCATAAGGCCTTGTGTACTCCCTTATGTTGGAACAGTCCATTCTAATGTTACAGCACTTACCGCCTTGTACTGACATCATTTGTTTCCCTATCTGACCTCTCCCAAGAGCGGCCCTGAGTCTGAGCACATTCTCAGCCTCCCTTCCCATCCCCAGCACCCAGTAGGTCCTCATTAAGTGCAATTTAAGGCACGTATCTTCACACTTGGGAATCTGTTTCCTCTTCTGGAAAATGAGGAAGGTTCTAAAGATGTTCTTCATTTTCAGGAGGCCTTTAGATATAATTCCATTGCCTTGATGAAGAGACAGAGGCCCAAATTGCTTTAATAACTTTTGAAGTTATTCATGTTGTCCACTGAAAAATTTTGCACAACCTAAAAGTTGAGAATTTTGTTTTATTCGGCGGACATTCTGAGGACTTCAAGCTTGGGACACAGCATCTCAGATAACTCTGAGGGACTGCTCCGAAAAGGCATAGGGGGAGCCAGGATATAGAGGAGTTTTTGCAACAGAGACCAGGTAGTCAAAACATCAAGAGGTTACTGTTAATTAAGGAAAACCGGACCTCTCAAGTTAAGGAATTTAGTGCTTTTCTCTGTAGGGGAAGATGCAAGGTCTGGGCTCACTGAATTCGTGCCTTTGATATGCACGTCAGCTATGTGAGGCCAGTGTCCTGTGCTTGTAATCCTGAGTCTCAGGATGCGCGATCAGGCGGCTGTAATGTGAAGGCTCGACGGCTGCAGCATTGTTTACTGATGTATAGCCGGCAATGTTTTTTATTCGCAGTATAAAAGCAGTTGTAGCTGAGTGCCTCCTGTCCACTCAGTGCCCAGTGAAGGGTCCTAGGGGATCTAAAGGAAGGACGAAGGGATTCTTAAGCCAGTGTTGATTGGGCCCTTGGGGATCTTGCCTTCCTGGATGTGTCCATCTAGGAGGGGGAGAGATGCAGGAAACAAGATAACTAAGTTAAGTGCATAGTACGTACCATGGGGATAAATCTCCTAAGGAGAAACGTCCTGCAGCGAAGGGAACCAAGGAGCTAGGGAGCAGGTATTAGTGTGTGCTCGGGGCAGGGTGGGGTCCAGGAGGGGGGTGGTCTTTGATGAGGAAGCCAAAAGAGGCCTTCCTGAGGAGATGGCATTTGAGTAAAGAGCTGAAGGAGGTGGGAGGCCATTATATAGCCATCTGGGGAACTGTGTTCCAGGACCGGGCCCCCATATTGGAGGGGCAGCTGGAAAGCCACTGTGGCTGGATCGCAGTGGAGGGGGAGTGATGGGGCCTGTGGTGGAGGATGTCATAGGCCACTGCAGAGCTTCTTGCTGTTCTCTCAGCAAGGTGGAGAGTACTGGGAGATTTTTAGTAAAGGGCGGTGGAAATAGGTATGAGAGTGGTCAGATTTCAGGTAGGTATTGATGGTAGAACCCACAGGGTTTGCAGATGGATTGGATGTGACTTGTGAGACAGAGTGGTCAAGAGGGAACCCCCCCAACCTAGGTTTTTGGTCAGAGCCCCTGGCCGTGTGGAGACGGAGGGAAAGCTGGGGAAGGATGGGGTGTTGGGTGGAGCTCAGATGTGGGCCTGCTGAACTTGAGATCCCTACTGGGTGTCCAGGGGTCTCCACAAAGCATACACTCGCCCCAGGGTGGTGGCCTGGGGAGACTGTAACTGCTTCCATTTGTTCAGCGGGCCTTGATTTCAGGTAACATCACCTGCATCATTTATCTGACTGCAGAGGTTAAAGGCTTTTGAGGGGTGATATCTGAACTTGTCCTTGAAGGAGAAAGAGAGTGTCCTTAAATAGAAAAGAGGGAAGGGTGCTCAGCTTGAAAATGTGAATTCTCTGGGCTGAGTTGCCCTTTGAGGAATGCATGTAACCATAGTTTCAACTCTGTGCTTCAACCTCCAAGCTAAGAAAGAGCATCTAAACTGTCGTATTGTTTTCTACTTTCGTATTATGTAAGGCTGCGTGGGAAACTGGGGGGGAGGGCAGAAGGGTTTGCTTTATATTTTCTTAAGTTTAACAATCGTATATTTAGCATTTGATACAGTTCAATGTAAAATTTACATTATATTTTGTCCAAAGAAAAACAATAAATAAATATCTTTGGTATACCTTTTTCAGGAGCAGCTAACATTTAAGTTACCAAGGAATCAATCTAGGTCGCTTCTCTTTTTAGGAAGTAAATAAGAAAAACATGAGTTTTTTGTTTTTCCCACAAGGGATCTAGACATTTTCAGAGTCTGTCAGTTTCAAATAAACACATTTACAGTTTGTAACAAATGGGAAAATTATCATGTGACTCAGAAAACCACCTGAGTAATTTTCATTTCCTCAGAGTATTTTGTTTTATTAAGTTTGCCAAATTGCCACGTGAAATGATCCCATTTGTATAGCTCCCTGCTCATGGCCATCCATGGTCTAAGCATCCTCTTCTTTTTCTCAAATGTTGTTTTTTTGATGTCGTCTCTGCTTGTGCGTAACAGGAAGGAAAGCAGTGTTTGAAACTAGAATTAAAAGGTTAAAACCTTATTGTAACTAAAATTCTTCAAATGTTTGAACACCAGTTGCCAAGCGCTCAATTATTTAAAGACTGGTGTTAGGTGGATTAAGTTAATTAAAGCAGCCGGAGAGGCTGTTCTGCAGCTGCCTGGGTATCAGATGCCCCACTGAGAAGTTATGAGTGGGGAGAGAAGCCTCCACATCACGACCTACCTGCCACCAGTGCTGGGACTTGAGCCATGGCAGCAAAACAGCCACTGGCCAGTGATGCAGATGCAGTGCCCAGCAGGGGGAGCGGAGCCCCGGCCTCACCC
Source organism: Grampus griseus (assembly GCF_964374135.1). Classification (NCBI taxonomy): domain Eukaryota; kingdom Metazoa; phylum Chordata; class Mammalia; order Artiodactyla; family Delphinidae; genus Grampus; species Grampus griseus. The sequence continues at coordinate 7,111,699 of NC_139010.1, forward strand.
CCGCCAAGGGGACCAGCAATCTTCCACCTTGTGCGCCCTGCCTCCCCGATGCATCTTATATTTAAAGATGGAAAGGACAAACTGAAATTGACAACGACAGCGACAAAAATGCAAACTTCTGTTAGTAGTTTATGGAACACGATCTAAGCCCGCATTCGTTCTCCTAGCAGCTCTGGCTGAACATCTACTATTTAAAAAGATCATCTGGGGCTTCCCTGGTGGCGCAGTGGTTGAGAGTCCGCCTGCCGATGCAGGTGACGCAGGTTCGAGCCCCGGTCCGGGAAGATCCCACATGCCGTGGAGTGGCTGGGCCCGTGAGCCATGGCCGCTGGGCCTGCGCGTCCGGAGCCTGTGCTCCGCAACGGAAGAGGCCACAACAGTGAGAGGCCCGCGTACCGCAAAAAAAAAAAAAAAAAAAATGGCTGAAAGAGATAACCACTGACTTCAAAAAGCCTGCAGTCCAGGGACTTCCCAGGTGGGCCAGTGGTTAAGAGTCCACCATCTAGGACTTCCCTGGTGGCACAGTGGTTAGGAATCCGCCTGCTAATGCAGGGGACGCGGGTTCGAGCCCTGGTCCGGGAAGATCTCACATGCCACGGAGCAACTAAGCCCGTGTGCCACAACTACTGGGCATGCGAGCTACAACTACTGAAGCCCGCGTGCCTAGAGCCCTAGCTCCACAACGAGAGAAGCTACCGCAATGAGACACCTGCGCACCGCAATGAACAGTAGCCCCCACTCGCCGCACCTAGAGAAAGCCTGCATGCAGCAACGAAGACCCAACACAGCCAAAAATAAAGGAATTTATATATATAAAAAAAGAATCCACCATCTAATTCAGGGGATGCCGTTTTGATCCCTGGTCAGGGAACTAAGATCCCACATGCTGCGGGGCAACTAAGTCTTTGGGCCAAAACTAGAGAAGCTAGCGTGCCGCAACTACTGAGCCCACGCACTCTGGAGCCTGATCGCCACAACCAGAGAAGGCCACGCGCTGCAATGAAGACCCAGCACAGCCAAAAAAAAAAAGAAGGCTGCAGTCCAGCTGCGGAGGGTAAACTAATACATAAACAGCCATACAGAGTATAGATAGATACCCATGTGCTGAATTGTGTGAGGCCCTGGGGGCAGCTGTAGGAGTTTGCAGGGGAGACCAGGGTGGGCTGAGGTGCTCAGAGAAGCCTCACGTATGCTCAGCACTGGTACCCAAAGAGGAATTGAGCCTGGCCTTCGAGAGAGCATGGGATGCCAGCCTCACCCAGCCCAGAGCCACCTGTGGGTGAGCCGCTGAAGAGATGTACATGTCGAGACGAGGGCCTCGAACGTGGGAAGCAGAGTTTGCGCGTGACTCTGTGGGTAATAGGGTGCCACTGCAGGTTCCCGAGCCTGCGCTGTGATGAACAGTCCGGCCTGCAGACTGGCTTAAGAGGAGGGAAGCTAAACGTAGGGGCCACGGCTCTGAGGCTTTTGCAGTCAGTCAAACACAGGTAGCTTGCACTGAAGAAGAGACAGAAGTGCCCAGGTGCAGGTGACGCAGAGTATGGAGAGTTGCAGGATGGGGTGGGGAAGGGCCCCAGGAAGAGCTCACACAGAGCTCGTAAGTGGACATAAATGGGGACTTCTAGGCCCTGGGGCAGTGGGATAAGGGAGATCACCGTGGCCTGGCATACCGAGAATTTCACAGCCCACACCCCCATGAGGTTAACGTGGATCACCATGTTGCTCAAGTTCTTGCCGGGTGTGTATGTGGCCGGAAACAACCCCAGGCCTGTTCTCCTTCACCTCCTCACCCTTCTGTGGGCTGCCCAGCCCCCAGACTGTGTTTCTGGGGGACGCAGGGAGGCTATGGCGAGCTGGGTCCCTCCCCGCAAGTTCTCGTGGCTTCAGCCACAGGATGATGAACAAGCTCTCCAGGCTGTGGCAATCAGTGTTTCTTGTAGTTATTAGTATGTCATTTAGTTACAAAGGAGCATTTCTAAATAGTGTTGAAAAATTCAAAGTCGGTAGAATAGCCATTCCCCAGATCATGTGTGTACTTCTACTTGGCTCTAAGTTAGTTCTCTTTGGACAGACTAAAGTCTCAACTTCAGCCCCGTTCCTGAGTGACCAAGCTCCTGACTTTAAAGAAACACGCATATTATACATGTGGTTCTTTGCATGCAAGAGGATTCCCTAGTGCGCAGACTCAGCATAAGGACGTCTGGCTTCGCTCTAATCTGCTAGTCTTCATTTTTGCTTCAGGGGCAGCCAGTATTACAAATCCTTTCTTCACGAGGAAGCTGGGATGGCAGAACAGCTGTATGAAAACTCATAAATGCTTTGAGGCAAAGGCACCCCTTAGTATATACATCTTTAAATTCACGGTCTTATTCTGTTTCCTTCCTCATCAGATGTGACTTTTATTTTTAACCACACACGTGATCACACTAGCAAAGTCTCCTTTTCCTTCTTGCTACCTCATTGGAAAGCCGTGAACTCAAGAAGTGTGTTCCGTGTTGAACCCACATGTGCACAGTTGTTTTCGTAGCCAAGGTATTTCCACAGCTCCTTGGTGAGTCTGAGAGATTCCCATATTTGGAAATGTTGAAAAGCAAAGCAAAGTTGATCAGGTTTTTAATTCTCTTAAAAATCTGCCCAAGGGACTTCCCTGGTGGTGCAGTGGTTAAGAATCCACCATCTAGGACTTCCCTGGTGGCACAGTGGTTAGGAATCCGCCTGCCAATGCAGGGGACATGGGTTCAAGCCCTGGTCCGGGAAGAACCCACATGCCATGGAGCAACTAAGCCCATGAGCCACAACTCCTGAAGCCCGCGCATCTAGAGCCTGTGCTCCACAACAAGAGAAGCCACCGCAGTGAGAAGCCCACACGACGCAACGAAGACCCAATGCAGCCAAAAATAAATAAATAAAGATCTGCCCAAACAAACTTATGGTTGCCAAGGGGGAAAGGGGTTGGGGGAGGGATAAATTGGGAGATTGGGATTGACATATTCACACTACTATATATAAAATAGATAACTAATAAGGACCTGCCGTATAGCACAGGGAACTCTACTCAATACTCTGTAATGACCTATATGGGAAAAGAATCTAAAGAAGACTTGGATGTATGTCTGTATAACTGATCCACTTCGCTGTACACCTGAAACACAACGTTGTAAATCAACTATACTCCAATAAAAATTAATTTTAAAAAAAGAATCTGTCATCTAACCTCTGAGAATCCACCCTGGTGAATTTCAGCGTTAGACCCTACCCCTGCCCCAAGGTCTCCTTGGTCAGAGGTACTCTCAGGGCAGTAAGAGCCCAGCAGAAAAGTGATACAGAGCTCCCCTGAAGCAGGTGAGAGGCAGGGCTCGGGCATTTCCAAAAGACTAAATTAGAATAGGTTAAATGTTATTCTTATAATAATGTCACCCTTACTTCCATTCTAATAAGCTTTCTTGAATAGGAAAAAAAAAATGCATTACCTCTGGCTGGGAGAATTTTGCCCCATCCACGGTCTGTTTTATTTCTACCAGTGTTGGGAATTCGTAATTCTAAAAGGCGTGATGGTTACTGATTATCATAGTGTTTCTTTCCCTTTCCAACCAACCGGATACCACACCAGGGTATATGCCCACGAGAGCGTGTCACACGCTGGCTAGCTGATGTCTGTGTAGCTATTGGGTAAGAGGAGGAGAGTCGTTGCTCGAAGACACAAAGTTTAATTAGGCCCACCTCATTATTATGTTTCTCCTTAATGAGTAGGGTTTTAAGCCCAACAGTTATCAGCTCAAAAGCAGAAAAAAATTAGCCTGTGCCCTGGTACATTGAAGAGAGTATGCAGCGCGTTAACTCAGCGTGAATTTAATTGAATTCCTCCTTGCTCATATACATGATGGTTTTGAAAGCCACTCTCCCTTCTATCTAAAAGTGCAAAAAAGCCACTCAATTTCATCTGTCCACTTCGCATGTTTTAAAAGGTGTGTGCATGCAGGAACCCAGTGAGATGATTCCTTTGCTTCTGAGTTTTTCCAGCCTCCCGTTTTTTCCCCTCACCTGTGCAGTGAGGCTGGGCTAGAATCTTAGCGATATGTTCCCAGAGAAGCACCCTCACACTTCTCACACAGCGTGGTCGTTCCTGTGTGTGCTCTCGTTAAAGGCCGATGGGTTCAGCCTTTTCCCCAGCAGGTAACTCTCCATTTCTCATTAAATGCAGAGGTAGAGAGAGTGTGTCATCCAGAAGCTTTAGTGACTGAGCCTGTCTTCTGGTTCGATCCCCTCTGATGCGGGCAGAGCCCTATCCTAGTCCCTGGAGAGGGATCATAGCTCAACCTGGCCCTGGACCTGAAAACCAACTCTAACCTCCAGCCCCACAAACCAGACAGTGTCTGCCCGAGATGCCATGACCCTGGTACCCTGGTTCTGTCAATACATGTGTGCTGCTGTGCTCATTGGAAGAGGAAAGCATAGCTTTGTGTCCTAAGTGGGAGCGGGACGTTTGCTGACGGGCTCAGCAGCAGTTAATATGTGCTCTGTCTGCTTACTTCAGGCAATGTTCCATTCATTCCCCTCAAGCCTGCTGCCAAAGTTAATAATTCCTCTCATGTTATGTTCTGCATGAATTCACTTTTACATGGACATGCTTGCCCTGTTTCCTACATTTTTTCCCTAAAAATTTCAGCTCTAACTTGAAGCTGATAAGTTGTGACGTGCAAACCACCTGATTATATCAAGGAGAATGTTTTGTTTGTACTATTGACCAGGGAGGATGAGAACGTCAGTTCATGGACGAGAAGCCTCAAGGGTCCATTTTTTTCATAGTCTTACAATACTGGAGCTCATGCTTTTTTTAACTGCCTGCAGTCCCTGTCAAGATCCAGTGGAGACACTGCTGCAGGCTCTCCTGGCAATGATTTGTCCTCTGTTTGCTGCTCAGACTTCACCAGGGGATCTGGTTCAGTGGTTCCGGTAATTACTACGGCTTGCTGACCACATCCAGCAGGCCACGCGCAGGATGTGGTCTCTCTGTCTTGCACTTAATTGGGTGCTTCTGCTGTACACACACTAATCTTGGTGGTCTCAGTCACCCTTTCTCATTATCCTGGGTTTGTACCTCTTCCCAGAAGCAATTCACTGTTGCAGTGTCCCAACCTGGCAACTTCTTTCTTTGTCCTCCAGTTTTTCTTCCGTGTCAGGTTCCTTTGCAGTTCAGCTCTCAGAACTTAGCTTCTGGAAGCTTCTCATCTTCTAAACAGCCTTTGCCTTTGAAGATATGAGCTGAGTGGTCATATTCTCTATTCTCAGAAATGTTTTGAAACCTGTCTTCCCAGTGTCTACCTGTAGCTGTGCGTCAGAGCTGCCTCCTGGGCCCATACAAAGGCTAGATTATTGTTAACTTTGGTTTGATTCCATGTGTCTTTTCAATGAAAATTGTATCCATTGCCAATGAGTGAATTGTATGAAAATAGCTGTGGGATCCTTGAGAAGCATGGGGTGGAGAGGAGGTTACAAGCAATACAGGTTCATTCTGTGACCCTTAGAAATCTACCGTACAGTAGATGGACTTATCATTTGCACCTGTGCGGTCAGGTATGAAACAGTAAAAGTATGTAACAAAAATTAACATTTTAAGAGGAAAACTCCATTAGAGTATGTATTTTAGGGCTCTTCCCCAGGGCATTCTCATGTAGGTCAGTACATTTTAAAAAGCCAGATTAACATAATATACTTGGGAAATGTTGATGGCTCATTAAACCTAATATTTGATTTTCTGAGGAGTTAAGAAATATTCTTGAATCTGAGAATATTTACTTTGCTGCATTCCTTAAACTGCTAGTTTTGTAAGATAGAATTTGGAGGCCCATTTGATCCTTCTCTGTAGAAGAGCAAAATTGTGGTGCTGATTTATCTAAAATCTTGAATAATACCCTGTAAAAGATGAAATTTACTTAGTGTTTAAGGTCAGTCTGAAAAGGAGACACATTTTGGTAGTTTCCAGTGTCTAAAATTCCATGTTTTGTTTGTTGGGGGATATATTTTTTGTTTGTTTTTGTTTGAGGGTGGGGAAACAATTTGAAATGAGGTGATGCTAGAAGCATATGATTTACGAAGAAAACACCCAACCTCATTAATGGTAGAGAAAACCAGTTCGCTTTTAATGAACTAATTAATGGGAAAACCAGTTTAGCTTTTAGTACTGTGAAGGGGGAGTTAGAATAGACCAGTACACAACAAAACGATAGTTCCATTCATTCATTTACTGCGTATTTGCTTGGGTACAAGAAATTGTAAAGACCAGTGTTCAGCAGTGACAATGAATGAGATCAGGATACAGTAGGAAATATAAGCACTCAGTAAGAATATTATTACATTTTGAATAATAAGAAGTAAGAATAATATTACATTTTGATATTGCTTTTTCAGTTCAAACTGCTCTCACTAATGTTGCTTCCTTCGATCATTAAACTGTGGATAGCAGGGCGGCCCTTAGTTTCCCCTATAGCCTTAAAGATGTGAATGTAAATGTCCTGTTTAACCAGAAGCAGTTGGGAGTGGAGTGTGGGACTCAAACTCCAGTGCTCTGACAGTCCCGGTTTTGTTTTTTTTTTGCGGTACGCGGGCCTCTCACTGTTGTGGCCTCTCCCGTTGCGGAGCACAGGCTCCGGACGCACGGGCCCAGGGACATCAGGGAACAACGTAGACCAAAATTCCTGCCATGGTATATACATTCAAGAAAGGACAAATGATAATAATCAATATAAGTGACTTACAAATTTATATAATACTTTACATAAACTAAGTGCTAAGGAAAAATAAAGTAAAACAGGGAAGGGTGATACGAGGTTTGCACTGAGGAGAGCGTTGATGTTTTATATAAGGGGGCTTGCTGAGGCTTCTCTGAGTAGGCCACTTTTGAATAAAGACCTGAAGTGGGTGAGTAAGCCAGGCAAATGGATATTGAGGAAAGACCATTCCAGGCAGCAGGGACAGCATGTGCAAAGGCCCTGAGTCAGGACTGAGCCTGTCATGGAGCTAGGAGGCTGGTGTGACTAGAGCTGAGTAAAAGCAGGGTGTGGTAGCAGATGAAATTAGAGAGGTATGGGGGTCACATCAGGTAGGGCCATATGGGCCATAATAAGGACTTGGGTTTTATTGTGAGAGAATGAGGCAGAGCACCACTGGAGGATTTGAAGCAGAGGAGAAACACCATCTGACTTGTTTTCGCAGGGTCACTGTGCTACTGTTTGGAGAGTAGAGTGTATGAGTCTGGGCAGATCAGGGAGACCAGTTGGAGGACCATTACTGTGATCGGCAGGGAGATTTTGGTGGCTTGGACCACAGTAGTAGAGCGGGGGATGGTGAGAATTGGTCCAATACGGATGTTCTTTAATGGCAGAACCATTTGTAGGGTTTGCTGATGGATTGGATGTAGGTGAAAGGGACCAAGAAGAGATGAGCATGACTGTAGAGCTTTTGGCTTCGGTCACAGTGAGGTGGAGGTGCAGGTGCCACTAGCTGAGGGGATAAACCCAGGTAGAAGCAGGTTGGGAGCTCAGCTACGGACGTGTTAAGTTTAGATGCCTGTGTGATGGCCAGGTGGAGATACTGAGTAGCTGTTGGGATGTGTGAATCTGGGCTGTCCCACATTAGAGGTCAGAAAGAGGAGGAAACAGATGAGAGAGCCTCAGAGGTGATCAGTGATGTCATAGGAAAAGCAGGTGACCTCCGTGGCCTGGAGGTCAGGTGATCAGTGCTAGCGCCGTTGCAAGGAGGCATGAATAGGTGAAGGCTGAGACTGCCACTGGATTTAGCAAGGGCAAGGTCGGCGAGTTGGTGAGGGTAAAAACCCAACCTGAGTAAGATTCAGAAGACAGTGAGAGAGTGTCCTTCAGTGGGTAAATGGGTAGATAAACTGTGAAACCTCCAGACAATGGAACATTATTCAGCACTAAAAAGAAATGAGCTATCAAGCCATGAAAACATATGGAAGAAGCTTAAATACATATTGCTAAGTGAAAGAAGCCAATCTGAAAAGGCTACATACTGTATGATTCCAACTATAGGACATTCTGGAAAAGACAAAACTATAGAGACAGCCAAAAGTAGCGTCCAGGGGATGGGGGGAAAGGTGAATGGGTGGAACACAGGATTTTTAGGGCAAGGAGAAACTATTCTGTATGGTACTATAATAATGGATACATGTCATTATATATTTGTCAAAACCCATAGAATGTACAACACCGAGAGTGAACCTTAAGGTAAACTCTGGACTTTGGGCCGTAATGATGCGTCAGTGTAGGTCCATCCGTTGTAACAAATGGACCACTCTGATGGGGGATGCTGGTTACGGGGCAGGCTGTGGCTGTGTAGAGCCAGGGAGTTTATGGGACTCTCTGTACCTTCTACTCAATGTTGCTGTGAACCGTTCTGCTCTAAAAAGTAAAGTCTATTAAAAAGAGAGAGGAGGGCTTCCCTGCGGGCTCAGTGGTTGAGAGTCCTCCTGCCGGTGCAGGGGATGCGGGTTCGTGCCCCGGTCCGGGAGGATCCCGCGTGCTGCAGAGTGGCTGGGCCTGTGAGCCATGGCCGCTGAGCCTGTGCTTCCGGAGCCTGTGCTCCGCAACGGGAGAGGCCACAACAGTGAGAGGCCCACGTACCGCCAAAAAAAAAAAAAAAAAAAAAAAGAGGAGAGGAATTAGAGGTAAGAGGTGGATAATGGTTTACAGTTTTGCTACACAGAGGAGCAGGAAAATGGTCCGTAGCTGGCAGGGAAGTGGAGGGTCAGGAGAAGGGTTAGCTTCTTCGTTTAAGATGGGAGAGTCACATTGCTTGTGGAAAGAAGGTAGACCTGCTGGGCTGAGTATTTGGTAGGTGAGTGGGGCTGGGACCTCCTGGACGGGTGGAAAGCTGGCCCCAGGAACAGAAGAGAAAGGCTGGTGGTAATTTTCACGGGTGCGGAGATGTGCTGCTGGGTTCTTGTGGGAAGTCTTTTCTGTTGGCTTCTGTTTGCTCAGTGGGATGAAAATGTAAGGAGAATTTGAAACAAAAGGGCTTAAAAACTCACCGATACACTTAACCAGTTTTTCTGCCCATCTCTCAGTTTTCACCATCATCTCTTTCAAGCTAGCCCCTCAGCTCACTCATATTAAAATTTCCATTTGCCAGTGCTTGTTTATCTTTTCATAAACACAGAATTACCAAGCTTTCAGTGGAATCTTTCTGATTGTGGTGTATTTCCCAGGGCTGACCAGTGATGAGATTTCACCTGTACAAAACTTGTACAATGGAAAGTCTGCTTTTTTGGTACAGTGGAATGGTTAGAATGTAATATTGTTTTGGGAAACTCTGGATTAAAAGTAAATACAATGTGGTCATTTGAGGAGCAGGAAGTTCATTTTACATTTTATTTTATTTATTTATCTATTTATGTACGTATGTATGTATTTGGCTGTGTCGGGGCTTAGTTGCGGCACGCGGGATCTTCATTGCGGCATGTGGGAACTTTCGCTGTGGTGCGCAGGCTTCTCTCTAGTTGTGGCGCGGGCTCTCTAGTTGCAGCACGCGGGCTCTAGAGTGTGCGGGCTCAGTAGTTGCGGTATGTGGGCTTAGTTGCCTTGCGGCATGTGGGCTCTTAGTTCCCTGGCCAGGGATCAAACCTGCATGCCCTGCACTGGAAGGCAGGTTCTTAATCACTGGACCACCAGGTAAGTCCCTCATTTTATGTTTTAAATGGTTCCATTTATTGGACTGATTAGAAACAGCAATTAAGGCCTTTCAGAGCAGAGATTCTCAATGGCTATGTGGGGAGAGGGATATGTAGTTTGAATACTAAGTATTATATTTTATATTTATTATTTACCATGCTGTTACTGAGTCCAAGCTCAGACTGCTTGCTGCACGAAAGGCCAATAAATTGAGAGACTAGTTGCTGGGGCAATGAATAGCCACTTTATTGGAATCTCCAGCAGATGGATAAGAAGGTGGACTAATGTCCCAAAGAACCATCTTACCTGAATTAGAATTCAGGCTTCTTTTATACTAAAGGGGGGAGGGGGTGTGGCTGGTTGTTGCAGACTCCTTGGTGTTGGAATCCTTTGTTATTGCATCTGTCCACGTAGGTCAGGCCATGGTGTTCCTATAAACCTCCAACAAGACAAATGTTATTCTCTGTTCTGCAACTTTTTATCTCTATATGAATGGAAAAGTGCTATACCTTTAAAGGTCACAGCCTTGAGAATGGGCTATATTTCAGGCTACAGGCAACATTCTTAACTTGTAGCAAAAGCAATAGAATACAAACGTTAAAGTAAAAGAAACAGATCCAATATGGAGTCAGATTTGTTCTTCTCTATTACGGTGCCAATTACAGAAAATAACATTTGAGAGAATGTTCTGGGCTGTGGAAAAACATAAAGGGTTATCCCTCCCCTCCCCTGCCAGTGAGAAGCGGGACCCCACCCCATGATGGATTTCTTGTCCTTGTTTCATTTATCCAAAAGGAGCGTTGACTTTTAAAGTTAATAAAACGCTGGTTTGGATAGTCACTCTTTCTGTCTTAAACGGTAAAACAAAGCCAAGTTAGTGTCCGATCTGAGATGCTTAAAAGTGGGGGGGACCCCATGTGCCTCTACTTCCCCTGACTCTACAATGTGCCCTCCCTAGACAGGGGGCTCACTGCTTCTCTTTAATGATGTCATACAAAGACGTGGGTTAGGAAAAGAAGAAACAGTGGCTGTTTTCTCTTTTTGTGTTTTTATTTAATGATGTTTCCAAAAAAGAAATCCGCTCAGGAAATGATGGTTTTGTAGAAGTGAGAATGTTTCCTAAGACAGATGGACTGAAGCACTGCAGAAGGAGCTCTGCTGTGCAGCGTTGTGAAGTGGTGACAGATCCTGGAGGCTGCAGCGCAGCAGGGCGTGGAGACCGCCAGCCTCCCAGCCTCTTCTCTGGGACACACTGAGCTCTTTGTGGCTGAGCCGCCCTACTGCGCAGGTGCGAGCTCTGGGGACCCAGCTGGTGGGAAGCAGGACGTGCTGAATATCCCAGCTCTGCATCGCTGGGCTGTGTGATAAGTTGAGCCACACTCGGGAAAGTGTTTTATGCCAGAAAGTAATATTTTTAGAAAGGGAAGAATTCATGTGGTTCTACTAAGCAGCTTGTCCTTCCTACGTCTGGCTCTGTGGGGTAGCACGTGGGTCCACAGAAGCGGCAGATACGTTTTCCTGCTCCCTAAGGGTAACTGCCCACAAAACAAATGATACCAGTCACTTTTTGGGGAAACAAAACATAAGGCCAGTGATGATTAGTTTCCACTGACCAAAGTCTTCAAACAAAAGTCTTCATGTTTTTGCACCCACGTGTATATTCACCCACGACTGTTGGCTTGCGGTTAGGCTCTCGTCCGGAAGCACCGAAAGAAGAGGTGAATGTATAGGATTTGAGTTTTTCATCCGTGTGACCCTAAATCAGGACCCAGATCAAAGAAAGGGCTGACACTGACTTCGCATCGTGCTTGCCCACCTCTTTTTTTATATAGAGCATTTCTAACCACGCACTTAGCCCCTAATAATACACTGTTCTGCCTTTTTAAGAATGTTCTCTTTTTGTTTCCACAACTATATTTTTCATAAGACGAGAGGAGCATGGAGCTGGTTCTATGTTTCTTTGAAGAACCTGCAGCATCTCTAAGTGTTTGATCCATAATAGGTGTGTCATATAGACCCGAACATCACAACCAAAGCACATTCCTGATTTTTTGAGCTATCAACATTTATGAGAGGGGTTGATTTTCCAACTTTTATGTTGCCTGGTTGAATCTCTCTCTCTCCCATAAGAGATACCGCCCTTTTCACCACCAAGCTTCCTTCTCGTTTACTTGCCTAGGATATTTAAAATAGAAGAATCTGACAAAGCATTGAACATTCCCTGTGTGTTTGTGTCAAATACTTGATCCTTTCCCCGTTAATATCCTGGGGGCAGAATCAGTGCTCTTTAGGCTGTCAGGTGTTTATAAAAACAACCTGGAGGCAATCAGTCATCTCATGAACTTGGCATTGTGGTCTTATTACTGACCAGGGTTCTTGGCCTTCCTTAATCAATAGAAACTGATAAGAAGCCAGACAAGAAATTCAGGCAAGGCTTTATTGGGGCCCTTGCTGCAGCAGCTGGGGAGTGAAAACAAGTAACAGTTTCTGTTGCTTGCTTCCCTCAGGGTGGGGGACCTTGTCCCTTATATGGGGTGAGGGTAGGGGCAGGTCCAAAGGTCAGCCGGAGGGGTAGCTTAGGTGGTTTGCCCACTGCTTAGGTGGTGTTGTGTGCACGGTGCATGAACAGTACCCCGCTTTTGCCTCTGACCCCCTTGCTTTTGCTCCCGGCTCTTCAGAAGTGGCAGTTGGGTTTTTGGTCTTTTTGTATCTTGTTGTCCTTAATTTGTCCCAATTGCTTGTGCATGCAGTTATTTTTAGTCCCTTAAAGTTTCTTTGTATTCTGTTGCTGGAGGAGAGACCTTTAGCCAGCTACAAGCGCTGCAGCAAAGGGCGCCAGGTCCCAGGTACCAGCCTGTCTCAGTTTGTTCATGTATGTACTTGGCTGTGGTTTGGGTTTTAGTTTTGTACTCCTGACTTTTATCCTGAAAACTCCTTCCTCAAAAGTACTGAATGCTTGTTCCTTTCTCCAGGTCACACTCACCGGATGAGATCCTCTGGGGCTCTCCCCCTGCCTCATTCTGGCCTCTCTGCATCTGCTAACCTGGGGCTTTGGGGTGAACAGGAGAGAAACTGATTAGCAATTGAGCACGGTGTGGGTAGGGAGTGGGTCCTGCGATGACTTCACTATTCTCATTTTTTCAATGAGGATTTGCAAAGGGGAGTATAACCTTTATATCCAAAAAGAGATCTGAGATGAGAATTCTATTGTCCAAATAGAAAGACATACCCCAGGTGCATAGGAAGCAACAGGGAGAAGAAAATATATGATACTGGTTTGAAGAGTTAAACATTTTTGGTAACATTTGAATACATTGGAAGTGTACTCCTCTGATAAAAAAGAACTTTTTTGGCACCATGAGTAGTTTTGAAAAGGCAAGGAAACATAAGAAATAGTCATTGTGCGATATTGCTGTCAGTGTGGGCTTAACTCTGAGCCTGATTTACTGCAGGTAGGCAGGTGAGTAATAAAGGGGCAGTTGGAATTCTCAGTGCTGAACTCTCAGGAACTGTCTGGAAGCCCAGCCTGGCTTTTGACCCTGGTGATGAGCTTGAATTCAGCAGACTCATTATATTTCTCATTTCATCTCCGTTGAAAAACAAAACAGACTTGAAGGTAATTAATTACAGTTGGGTGTCAATGGTAAAATACATTGGCTTCAAAAGTTGTTTTCTTATCAAGTGAACTAATATCCCTGTGGTGGAAATCTGGCAACAGTTTACATTTGTGTTTTTTTTTTTAATTTACTTTATTGAAGTGTAGTTGATTTACAAAGTTGTGTTAATTTCTGCTGTGCGGCAAAGTGATTCAGTTATACATATATATGTATACATTCTTTTTCAGATTCTTTTCCATTACGGTTTATCACAGGATATTGAATCGTTCCCTGTGCTCTACAGTAGGACCTTGTTTATCCAGCCTATGTATAATAGTTTGCCTCTGCTAATCCCAGACTCCCATTCCATCCCTCGCCCATCCACCTTCCACCTCGGCGATCACAAGTCTGTTCTCTACATATGTATTTTCAGTCTCTTAAAGTACCCTTGTAAATTGTTCCAAAAGAGGTGGTTTTCTGGGAAGATGTGGAGCATAAATGTCAGGTACGTCTCGTGTCTGCCTGGACAGCCTCTTAGGGCTGCTTTCCTCACAGGCAACACTTTCTGGGTTTTGTTTTGTTTTTTTGACAGTACGCAGGCCTCTCACCGTTGTGGCCTCTCCCGTTGCGGAGCGCAGGCTCCGGACGCGCAGGCCCAGCGGCCGTGGCTCACGGGCCCAGCCGCTCCGCGGCATGTGGGATCTTCCCGGACCGGGGCACGAACCCGCGTCCCCTACATCGACAGGCGGACTCTCAACCACTGCGCCACCAGGGAAGCCCCCACTTTCTGGGTTTTATAGCCTTCATCAGCTCGCCATATGCAAGGCCCTGTGCTAGGGTCTCAGAGTTAGAAGAATCAAACGTATCTTAGAGAAGCATGTAAATGATCACCGTAATACAAGTGACTGTACCAATGAACATCGCTTTCAGCTGCGGTAAAGAAAAATCCCAATTTATAGTGGCTTAAACTGGTGCGGGGGGTTGATTCTTCTCCAGTTATATCGTCCGCTGGGGAGCGGTTGCAGGCGTTGGTCTAGCTGGCAGCTGTGTTTGGTGCAGCGTCTTGCCTGCCGCCCCCTCCCCTCGGGCCAGGCCCTCAGCATCACAGGATGGCCCCTCTGCTCCCCGCATGCTGTTGGTGATAAAGTGGGAAGAAACAAAGGTTCCCCAGACCAGCTCCCCTCCAGGCCATTTCCAGGGACAGCTGATTATCCCGCGCTATGCACGTGTGGTCACTCCTGGCTTGCGGGTTGACGAGGGCAGGAACCGGGTGGCTGTGCCCGCTTCTGGTAGCGACAGGCGAGGGGGAAGGGGGCTACGTGCCTTGGGAGCTGTCACGGCGATGCTGCGGGGGCTCGGGGACAGGCCAGAAAGACGAAAGGGAGCAGTGCGTGTGAAATCGTGTAAGCGTGAAGGGCAGGGTGTGTTCTTCCGGCAGCATCTCCCGGTTCTCTCTGATCAGCCCTGAGCAGGCCGTGAGGCCGACCCGACGGGCACTAAGCGTTCACCTGGGGGTCTGAATCTTAACCTTTTGCAGTGAGAAATGGTGGCGCGGGGGATGGGCAGAGTGGGAGAAGAGCGGGTAGCTCCTCTGGGTACAGAGGAGGGATGATAACATCCTCAACCGTAACAGCGCAGCGATGACGGAGAAAAAGGAGGCGGCAGGGGCGATTCTACCGCAGTCAGGGGCTCGCGGTGCGCCCTTGCACGGTGGTGGTGAGGCAGGGCGAGTTGGGGATCCTTCCCAGGCAGCCGGCGGGTGGACAGGGGAGCCAGTGTCCCATCTGGTTTGAGGGGTGAGCTTTCGGTTTCCTTCGTAGATTTGCTGGGTTAGAGCTGGTTATGGTACATTCGCCTCTAGGTGGTTGGGAACGGAGGACGGGGTTTGATGGGAGAACTGGGCGGTTGGGGTATATATAAATTAGGGGATTCTTGGGGGAGCATTGTAGGTACCAGTTGAAATAAAATGTCTGGGTGGAGTCCAGGGTAAGAGGGTGGCCCACTCTAACTCACTGCATGGTGATGGAATTCATGGCAACTTAGGACTTTATAGTTTGACATTTCCTTCTAGAGGATAAGATTTTCTCTGATGAGCTATTAGTAGACACTTGCCCCAGAGTGAGTCCCCTTCAGCTACTGCACTTCCGCCCTTGCTGTGGTTCTCTTTCCTTATCGAGTCCTCGGACTGTGATACCCTGTCATTCCCTGTTTACAGAGGTCAGAGGAGGAGGTGTGGAGACCTGAACTTCTCAGCTGGGTGTGGGCTGTCCATGGGGCCTTTGGCCGCTTCTGCTTGTCCCCACGTCACCCCCCTTATGGCATGGCGTGATGTGGCTGAATCCGTATACACCACAGCTCACACCATCTCCGGACCCGGCGTCATCTGAGTTCACCACTCCCCCGTGCCACGCTCAGTGTAGACCATTTGGACTCTGGAGGGAAAGTGTAAATAAGACAGAATCAGCTGTGCTGCCACAATCCCAAAGGAGTTTTCGAAGTTCACGTGTCTTGACAATAAAACTGCCACCCATCTCAGGGGCGTTCACGGTGCTTCTTAAACAGATACCCTACTAATCCATATAGTCCACAAACAGTTATTCAGTGCACCCTACTGACCAGGCGGCTCTTCTGGGCACTTGGGCATGGAACAGTCAACAAGACATCTTAGTATGTAACTAAGTAAGGCGGTGTTTGGTGCGAGACAGGAAACTGAGATGGGGTAGTGGCTTCAGAGTGATGGAGGGGATGGGACCACTTTTGAGAGGGTGCCCTGGAGCCCTCTCTCAGGCAGTGATATTGTTCTGAGACCTGAATGAAGAAAAGGAGCCACTCCTGTGACGGAGCTCAAACTTTTGGAAGAAGAGACAAGAGGCCGGTGTTTTCCAGAGAGTAGTATATGAGGGGGGTAGTAGTAGGAAGTTTGGGCAGAGAAGTAGCCAGGGGCCAGATCTTCAGAGTCCAATAAGCTATAGCAAGGAATTAAAGATTGTGTTCTATTTCCGGTACTTGCAGTGAAAAGTCATTAGAGGATTCTAATCCAAGGGGTGATGTGATATGATTTTCATTATTCAAACATGACGTTAGGGACTCCCCTGGTGGCGCAGTGGTTAAGAATCTGCCTGCCATAGAGAACAAATGTATGGCCACCAAGGGGGGAAAGTGGCGGGGTGAGATAAATTGGGAGATTGGGGTTGACATATATACACCAATATGTATAAAATAGATAACTAATAAGAACCTGCTGGGTAAAAAATAAAATTCAAAAAAAATAAAATTCATATTAAGAAAAAGAGAATTCGCCTGCCAATGCAGGGGACACGGGTTCGAGCCCCGGTCCAGGAAGATCCCACATGCCACAGAGCAACTAAGCCCGTGCACCACAACTACTGAGCCTGCACTCTAGAGCCTGTGAGCCACAACTACTGAGCCTGTGTGCCACAACTACTGAAGCCCGTGCGCCTACAGGCCGTGCTCCGCAACAAGAGAAGCTACCGCAATGAGAAGCCCGCGCACCGCAACGAAGAGTAGCCTCCACTAACCTCACTAGAGAAAGCCCACACGCAGCAGTGGAGACCCAACGCAGCCAAAAACATAAATTAATTTATTAATTAATTTAAAAAAGAAAAAAAAAAGGAAGTGCTCCCTGTAATCTGTCAGCCTTCTGTACCGCTGTTGGGTTTAGCAGAGCTGTCTGAGAAGTAGTTTTGTTTTTTTAAAAAAAGCAGGGCTTCCCTGGTGGCGCAGCGGTTGAGAGCCCGCCTACCGATGCAGGGGACACGGGTTCGTGCCCCGGTCTGGGAAGATCCCACATGCCGCAGAGCGGCTGGGCCCGTGAGCCATGGCCGCTGAGCCTGCGTGTCCGGAGCGTGTGCTTCACAACGGGAGAGGCCACAACAGTGAGAGGCCCACATACCACACACACACACAAAAAAAGCTAACCTTATAGTATTGAAGTGGGTGGAATGGTGCCCCCTGCGCGCCCCCAGTTTATGTTCAGGTCCTAACCCTGGATCCTGTGATGTTATTTGTAAAGAGGGTCCTTGCAGATGTAGCTGAGTTAAAGATCTCGAGGTGAGGTCGTCCGTATGGGCCCTGAATGCTGTAACAGATGTCGTGATACGAGACAGAAAAGGAGACGATGCAGAGGGAAGGCCCCGTGGAGGTGGAGTTAGACATGGAGTGATGTGGCCACAAGCCAAGCAAACCACCTTCCTGGAGGCCTGGAGCCACCAGAAGCTGGGAGAGCACGGAGGATCCTCCCCCAGAGCCTTTGCAGGCAGTGCGGCCCTGCCAACATCTTGATTTCAGACCCCTGGCCCCCAGAACCGGGAGAAGATACACTTCAGCTGCCAAGTCGGCTTCTCAAGGCAGCTACAGGGCGCTAACGCAAGTGTCTTATAGCTTTGGCACACATCAGCAGCTGGGGGAGTGGAATCGTGAGGGGAAGTGGGGAAGGGACGCAGGAGAAAAACCATGGGCCATGAATCCAGCAGCAGGGAGAATGATGAAAAGTGATCTGCTTTAGAACATATTTTGGAAGTGAAACCAATAGGATTTGCTGATCGATCAGAGGTTGCGGAGAAGGGAAAGAAGAATTTTTTAAAAATCGCCTTGGTGTGTGGCCTGAAGAATGAACCAGATGCCAGTACTGTTTCCTGAAACGAGGAAGACTAGGCTAGGGAAGGGGCAGATTTGGGCTGAGGCTTTCCGGGTCAGGGGTGATGATGAGGGCAGAGGTGGTCCCTTAAGTATGTCATAATCGAGACATCTTTTGTGGACACATTAATTTTGAGATGACTGTATCACATCCAAGACAGGATTTTGAATAGGATGTTAGGCATAAATTGAAAGCTCAGAAAACAAGACAAGTAAATTTGGGAGCCATCACTGTAGTATATAGATCAGTGGTCCTCAATCCTAGCTGTATGTTGGAGTCTCTTGGGGAGCTTAAAAATATATACCAGGGCTTCCCTGGTGGCGCAGTGGTTGAGAGTCCGCCTGCCGATGCAGGGGACACGGGTTCGAGCCCTGGTCTGGGAGGATCCCACATGCCGCGGAGCAACTAGGCCCATGAGCAACAACTACTGAGCCTGCGCACCTGGAGCCTGTGCTCCGCAACAAGAGAGGCCGCGATAGTGAGAGGCCCGCGCACCGCGATGAAGAGCGGCCCCCTGCTTGCCGCAACTAGAGAAAGCCCTCGCACAGAAACAAAGACCCAACACAACTAAAATAAATAAATTAATTAATAAACTCCTATCCCCAACATCTTCTAAAATATATATATATATATATGTATATATATGTACCAGCATCTGCCCTTCATCCCGGACCAGTTGAAGTGACATCTCTAAGGTGTTTAAGAGCCCCCAGGTGAAGCTGATGCGTAGCCAGGTTGAAGAACCACAGGCGTAAAATGGTACTTAAAGCCTCGAGTCTGGATGCGATCATCCAAGGCAGAGCTGCCTCAAAGATGTGACGCTGCTGTTGGGTCACAAGCAGGCTCGACTCTGATCCCCCTCTGCTTCCAGGTGGCTGTCGTCTGGGGTTGGCAGTGGGTGTAGACAGGGTATGAGGGGGGAGTCCTGGAGGGCTCGAGTCTGGTACGCTCACCACGGAGGAAGGACCAGTGAAGGACCCTGAGAAGGGCCTGTGAGCCGGGAGACAGCGAATGAGAGGGAGAAGCCAAGGGAAGAAACTGTTTCAAAGGGGCCGTCAGCTTGGTCAAATGGCGCTTAGAAGTTGAGAAGCGTGAGAATAGAACTATTGGGGGGATTTCACGAGATGGAAGCCATTGGTGACCTGGAGGAGACAGACCTGTTTCAACACAGTGGTTTAGATGGAGGTCATATTGAACCAGTAGAAGGAAGTGCGTTTGGGTCCACAGATCTTCCCAGCAAACCTGGACCAGTGAGGGAGGCCTCTGATGGACCTGTTCCTTCTCCTTTCCCCGCTTAAAATCCAGCATATCTGTGAGCTAGAAAATTCTATTCAAAGTGACTCTTTTGAGCCCAGTGTTTCATCTTTGGGAATGTGGTACCCGAATCCCCTTATTAAGGTGTCAGCTTTATAAGTGGGTGTGTCATCTGCGCCTCTGTTTCCATTCACGTAAATCTTTTTCTTTTCAATCTGCCTTTGCTACAGAGGGATCCTCTCCCCAGGCTGGGGGATCAGTGAGTTTTATGTGGTTTCTCTTGAGCAAGGTGGTTCTAGTTGAATGACTTCGTACCTGAATGTAAATGAGGTTGTCAAACCCCGCTGCCTGGAACACATTCAGGGCTCAGCAGACATCAGTTGGAACTTAGGGCTGAAATCACCTTAAGGCAGACACAGCTTCCCCCCGGGGAGAGCCAGGTCCACATCTGGGGGTCTCTTGGGAGGAGGGCACCTGAGCCACCGGGGTGGCTGGGAGAGCTTGGCCCTTTACACGCCCCCCGCAGTCCCGCCACCCGGACCGCCCTCACCCCCCTGCCTCTGCCCTGCTCTGTCCTCAGGGCTCCCCCTCCCCCGATGCCGAGCCGGGAGGGCTGCCTTGCCTTTGGGTTCCGGCTGCAAATCCTCTGTTCTGCTCTCGTGCTTGCCCCCCGCCCCGCCCCAAGGATCCTGTCCCCCTGCCCCGGGAGTTTCACAGGAGAATGAAGTCAGTCCCAGCATTTGTGGGGAGCCGTGTTGGAGTGGATTGCACTTCCTTCAGCCTTAGAGAAATAGCATTTTCTGGAACGCTGCTCATCAGTGATGGGTTGCCAGGACAGGAGGTGCTCCCTGGACCGCACCGCTGCAACTCCCCCCCCGCCACCGCCCCAAGGCTGGCAGATGGACCTGAGAACTGTGTCCCCCATCTAGGAGCAGACAGCAGGTGTGCATGGGCCCCCTGGCAGTTCTCCTGAGGAAGCTGCAGAATTGACATCCCCCCATCCATCCGGCCCACACACGTCTGAGCTGCCTACAGCCTGGGAGTTTGTGCTCTCAAAGCACAACGGGAGGTGTTAAGCCATCTGTTCAAGGAGATTATGGAATTGTTACAGACTTGTAACAATTTATTTTTTTAAATATATAATTCCAGCACCGTTACTCATTCATTCATTCGTTTATTTATTTGGCTGCACTGGGTCTTAGTTGTGGCACGCAGGATCTTTAGTTGCAGCATGCAGACTCTTAGTTGCAGCATGTGGACTCTTAGTTGTGGCATGCATGTGGGATCTAGTCCCCTGATCAGGGATCGAACCCGGGCCCCCTGCATTGGGAGCGCAGAGTCTTAACCACTGGGCCACCAGGGAAGTCCCTGTAACAGTTTAAAAAGCACATTTGTATCTTCATGTCTCTGAGTGCCACACCTCTGTGTCCTAATTGATCTTCTGTTCATGTGCTAACTTCCAGCACTGCCCTGTACCAAAGCAGGATTTCAAGGAGTAAAGAAAAATCTAGAATGTCCTCCTCGCTGTTACGTAGATGGAAAACTGTTCTTACATCCACACATCAAAGCCTTAACTTTTAAGTCTGTCCTTCTAGGTTATTTTCAAATATAGACAGAATTAGAGAGAGTTGCATAACGGATCCTCCGTGTACCCACAAGCCAGCTGTCAACACGCTGAATCTTCCCATTCTTATCTCCTCCATCCCACACACCTCCCCCACCCGCTTTTGAGTTTTCCCTGGCATATTGGATTAGTAAGTTTCGGCTAAGCGATGCTGCGGTGATGTGGCCCTGACCTCAGTGGCTTCCGGTAACCAAGGCACGTGTCCTTGACGGATGCATGTGGCTTTGCCCTGGGACCAAGGCAGCAAGGCGAGCCTCACCCTGTGGAAGACCCACTCACGGGTGTTCCTGAAGGAGGTCCTGTGCCGACTGGGCCTTGACCCAGAGCCGAGAGAAGTGAGATTTGCTAGAAGGAAAAGTCAAGTCACGTCAGGCCCTAAGAGGAGTACAGAGGTGTTGTGTGTCCCCATATCGATGGTGTGATGGCGTTCCTATCAATTCGTCTGTAGTCCAGAGGCAGGGAGTTAGCATGTGAAGTTCCCTGATTAGGAACATGTACTCCAGGGGAAGTTAGTTAGCATTTGAGAGACCGTAACTAGGAATCCGCTCTCCCGAGCTCTCAGCAAGGCCTAAGTATAGACTAGAGTCCATGAATTAGCATAAGGATTACTACAAGTATTTTCATGGGTAACGTGGATGGCTTTTCATTCAAGTTACGTAGGTTGACTAGAGGTGTTTTTCATCTCCTCTTGCACGAGGGGGTATAAAACCTTTAGAACCCAGCAAATGGATATCCTTCACCATGGCATTCCGGCTCGAGGACTCGGACGTCTTCAATACTCTGCCACTTCACCAAGCATCCTGAGGATTCTGTCACCTGATTGGACCAGAAGGTGGTAGAAATCTGGCTTCTAGAGAGTGTGGTATCCGCCTCCGCCCAGCCTTTCAAGTAACTGCTTGTTGCAGTACCTAAAGGAGAGAGAACTTTAACCATAGGTTAACCATATGTTGTGCTAACCATAGGTTGTGTGGCTAACCATAGGTTGTGTGGCTATGTAGTGCCTCTCTTCTTTGTAGAACATACCACCTAGTAGAGAACCTTTGTGGGAGGGGTCTCACCTACCTTTAATCATTGGAATTTCCTGGGGTCTACCCATAGGAACGTGGTTGTGGTGAATGGGGCCTTACTGGGCCGTTGACAGTGAAGGGAGTGAGAAGTTGAGAGGGAACCTTTGGATTTTTCTGTTGGAATGGGGGTCGTTAGTGTTGTCCCCAGCTACAGAGAGGCCACAAAGTCCTGTGTGTCAGATTGTCCCTGAGTGCTGTTGTTAGGTGTTTCGCTGTCACCAGGGACTGCTTTACCCATCGGTGTGGTAGAGGGGTGTTGAAGGATGGAGGGAAAATGAAAATGTGAGCAGATGACAGGAGAGAATACGGACGTCTTCTCACTAGCACGCCTAGTGGCCAGTCTGGAAGAGCGTACATATTGTCGAGAGAATTCAGGTAGTGTTTTCAGCATCCACAGAAGAGTTTACTTGCTCTGAACTTCCTGGGTACCAGCATCTGTGCATGGATGCTTTGGTGTCATCCTAATCACGCCTCCAAGAGGTAGGAGGTATTGTTCCTATTTGACAGATGAGGAAATGAAGGCATAAAGTTTTCCAGGGTCACGCAGCTAGTCAGAAGCAAAGCCGGGATTCAAATTTAGGATGTCAGATTCCTCGGCCCGTTTCCCTAAGCACCACCTTTGGTTTACACGTGTGGTATTGCAAAGGACTTTTTTTTTTTTTAATTGATTTATTTTTATGCGGTACGCGGGCCTCTCACTGTTGTGGCCTCTCCCTTTGCGGAGCACAGGCTCCGGACGCGCAGGCTCAGCGGCCATGGCTCACGGGCCCAGCTGCTCCGCGGCATGTGGGATCTTCCCGGACCGGGGCGCGAAGCCGCGTCCCCTGCATCGGCAGGCGGACTCTCAACTACTGCGCCACCAGGGAAGCCTGCAAAGGACTTTTTTTTTTTTTTTTTTTTTTCTGTACGCGGGCCTCTCACTGTTGTGGCCTCTCCCATTGCGGAGCACAGGCTCTGGACGCGCAGGCTCAGCGGCCATGGCTCACGGGCCCAGCTGCTCCGCGGCATGTGGGATCTTCCCGGACCGGGGCACGAACCCGTGTCCCCTGCATCGGCAGGCGGACTCCCAACCACTGCGCCACCAGGGAAGCCCTATGCCACCAGGGAAGCCCCAAAGGACTTTTTTGTTTGCACTTTCCTCCCTGTTTTCTCAATGTTCAAGAGCATCAGTGTCTTTAAGGTCCAATGGAAGAGAAAGAGAAAGTTTATTCCAGGAACCTCTGCCTTTCAAAGGTATAGAGACTTTTCCACCAAGGTGAAGTAGACACCTGTGTTTTCCTGCCAGAAAACCTTGGGACGTCACTGCTTTGAGTCTCTGTAAAGCGAGGGGTGGTTTGGTCCAGCAGGCATCCAGGGCTTCTCCACCCCTTTACACCAGACAAGAGTTTAGGACCACTACTAGCCTGGATTTAGGCTTGGGGCCAGACAGGAGCTATGCTGCTTATCTGCATGGCGGGGCTTGGAAATTCAAGGTCAAGTAAATGGTGTGTCTTCTTCTTGTCCTCCAGCACTTGTTCCTTTACCTTTACCCTGTCTTCCACAGGGCAAGGTGCCTGCTGTTCCTAGGGGAAAATAAGTTGGAATTGTCTGCACAGCATCCATGCCCCGGGGGAAGATGCCTACCAGCATGAATTTTCAAACCCTGTTCTAAAAGTGCGCGACTGGGAAGCCTTTACAGTCTAAGAACTTTAGACCTCAGGGAAGTAGTGGCTGCAGGATAATTATGTCAAACCCAAAGGCACACCTGAGGGAAGTGGCAGGTGGAGGAAATACAACGAGAAAGGCTTGTTTAAAATACTGGCGCTTTCGGAAGGACTAGACCCTTGTTCTGTTGCTTCCTTCCGTTTTTCTTCTCATTGTTTTCCTGTTGTCAGAAATTTCTAAGACGTGGTCAGGAATGGGTGAGAGAGGAAACGAAAAAGAAATCGCAAAAAGACAGACTAGAATATGACGTGTGATTCCTCAGCCGCACTGTTTTGCACAACAGTCAGGCTCTAGATCAGGATTCCAACTCTTTCGTCAGAGGTCCCGGGGTGGAAGGTAGGTCTGTGTGTGACAGACACACGGGGGGGAGCGGGGGCCTGCACAGGTATGCTGACCCCTACACAAGGAGCGGGGACGGGGTGCTGCCACACGCACGGCAGCAGCAGCCGGGGTGAGAATGCCGGGCCCGTGGGTGTAGAGCATCCTCTGTAACAGGCTGTAACGTCTGCAAGAGGTTGGTGTGGAGGGCACTCATCGGGGGGGGGGGTATGAACCCTCTCATCCGTGTTCTCGTGGAATTGGGACCAGGTAGACCAGGGGTGACCTAAACATTTCTTCTGCAGTAGCTCAAAGGGGAACAGAGGTGGAAAGAAATACTGAGAGTAACCCCAAAGCAAAGGCAGCAGTGAACTAGAAACAGGGACTTCCCTGGTGGCACAGTGCATAATAAGACTGTGCGCTCCCAATGCAGGGGCCCGGGTTCTATCCCTGGTCAGGGAACTAGATCCCACATGCGTGCCACACCTAAGGAGCCCGCGTGCCACACCTAAGGAGCCCGCGTGCCGCACCTAAGGAGCCCGCGAGCCGCACCTAAGGAGCCCGCGTGCCACACCTAAGGAGCCCGTGTGCCTCACCTAAGGAGCCCGCGTGCCGCATCTAAGACCTGGCACAACCAAATAAATAAATATTTTAAAAACAAAACAAAACAAAAAAACCCCAGAAAAACAGTGAATTAGACTGGACCAAGCAGAAGTCTCAGGTCCAGGGGAAAATCAGGACAGGCCAGTGTGCTGCCTAGATAGCTGTCGATGAAAAAAAATCAATAAACAATCAATAATAAGAATAGAAAAGAGTGTTACCTGAGCCATCTGAGGACTATAGCCCGGGAGCCAGCTTCGCATATGACTCTGAGAAACTGCTCCAGAGAAGCATGGTTTTCGACACAGTTTTATATCTTGTCAGAACAAAGAACGTCAAACAAGTCAGGGATCCATTCCTTCAAGGTTTAAAAGAAACAGACCAGCACATGCACAGCGAGTCAGCACAGCCTTAGCACCTGCGAAGGCAGGCTTGTCATCAAAGGAATCCCAGCCTTGGTATCCCAGGAAGGGAGGCATTTAATCTTTGTGTTTCATGTGGACATTCTTTACTTCTGGTCAGTGTGCCCTTTTCTTTAAAAATTAAAGCAGATGTACAATGTAGATTTGACAGGCCACAAACAGGTTGGGTTTTTTTTAAGTTTATTTATTTATTTTATTTTATTTATTTTATTTTTGGCTGTGTTGAGTCTTCGTTACTGTGCGCGGGCTTTCTCCAGTTGCAGCAAGCGGGGGCTACTCTTCGTTGCAGCGCGTGGGCTTCTCATTGCGGTGGCTTCTCTTGCTGCAGAGCACGAGCTCTAGGCTCGCGGGCTTCAGTAGTTGTGGCACACGGGCTCAGTAGCTGTGGCTCGTGGGCTCTAGAGCACAGGCTCAGTAGTTGTGGCGCACGAGCTTAGTTGCTCCGCATCATGTGGGATATTTTTGGATGAGGGCTCCAACCTGTGTCCCCTGCATTGGCAGGCGGATTCTTAACCACTGTGCCACCAGAGAAGCCCAAACAGGCTATTTTTAGTTAGCATAAAATTCAAGTTATCTCTTGTAGTAGCCAGAACGACCTCCCTAAATCTCAATATGTGAAAATTTCTTTTATCACAGCCTAGCTCTCACCCAGGGCCCCGGACCCTCGGGGCAGGGTGAGTTTCTGGGAGCTCCCAGCACAGGTTAGCCATGCCCTGTGGTCATTGCGTTAGGTCTGATCTGTCTCCGAGTATTCCGTGATTTGGGAACACACAGGGATTTCTCCAGCTTTCATCGCCCACGTCGTCAGCCATCATCGCTCCTCTGTGTTTCCCTGTTACCCCTCATCACAGCCCCTATGGCCTGATTTAAAAGATTGGTAAACACACGGTTCAAATCCTGCCTCTGCCACGAGCTTGCTCTTAGAACTTCGGTAAACGGTCTAATCTCAGTGTCTCTTTTTCCGTAAAATAGGGACTTGGCATGCTTATCTCAAAGAGCTGATGTGAAGATTAAAGGAGATGACATTTATAAAGCAAATGCCTGGGTCATAACGTACCAAATGCTTTACATTCATTTTCTCTTTGGAACACTCTTCCCAGGTCTGCAGGGGAGACCAGACTTAACAAGGACCAAATATGAGGTTTTTTTTTTTTTTTGGCCGTACCACGCGGCACGTGGGATCTTAGTTCCCCGACCAGGGGTGGAACCCACGTCCCCTGCATTGGAGGTGCGGAGTCGTAACCACTGGACCGCCAGGGAGGTCCCGAGGATCCTTTGAAGGTTCTAGGAATTTGAAGTATCGTGAAGTGTCATTGTAATTACGTATTGACCTTATTCCCTGACTTTTTCTAAATGCTGTCAAGCTCATCTCCCCGTTCCCATATCCACCACGCTGGATTCTTCCTGGTTTGGTTGCTAGACTAAGCTCAGGCTTGGCACTGCTTCTGGGCCAGCCCGACGGGCGTGCCTCCCTAGAGGTAGGCTCTGGTTTCGCTCTCCTTCTGTATGACGTGTCTCTTTATTGTGATGCTCTGGAATCTTGGGGCCTTGTTGATCCTGCAGGAGCTGCCCCTCCCAGGCTTAGCCAATCCCGAGATGATAAAGGGCCCACCTGTGAGTGTGCTTTTCCTATCCAAACCAGCCAGTCCAGAGCCCTCACCCCAGCACCTCCTTTATCGGGCTGTCTCTCTGAGATACTCTCCCGCCGCCCTCGTACCAGGGGACTACCCCAGGGCCGGGTACCAGACAACTAGGGCCAGCCCCTGCATGCCAGAGCCCCCTGAAATGACTCCAACTAGGCAGCCCTAAGCCTGTTTACCCTGCCTCGTCTGTTCCCTTCTGGGGGACCACAATACATGGGGCTGCGTGGAATCCTGGGAAAGCTATACTGAAAACCGGAACTAATCTGGTGATGATCTCATATTGGCTATTGGGTCACGTGCTACCCTCTTGCGCCTCTGGTAACCTAACAAGGGGATTAAGTGACAGTGCTCAGTAGGTGGCCACTTGAGCAAGCTGGTGCTGGGGAAGGTACAGAGAGATTAAGAGCTGATTCTCTTTCAGAGGGAACAGGTCTCTACCTGTCTCTACCACTGCGCCACCAGGGAAGCCCAAGTTTCCGCAACTTTCATTTACGCCTCTGATAATTTCGATTTCATGAAGCAGGGCTTCATAAGGTGATCTTGGCTTGTGAGGATAGGGAGAGGCTGGTGGGAGAAGACATTATAGGGATACATGTCTTAAAAATAGATTGAGGGGCTTTCCTGGTGGCGCAGTGGTTGAGAGTCCGCCTGCCGATGCAGGGGACGCGGGTTCGTGTCCCGGTCCGGGAAGATCCCACATGCCACGGAGCGGCTGGGCCCGTGAGCCATGGCCGCTGAGCCTGCATGTCCGGAGCCTGTGCTCCGCAACGGGAGAGGCCACGACAGTGAGAGGCCCGTGCACCGCAAAAAAAAAAAAAAAAAATAGATTGAAGATGGTCTAAAAATAGGAAAAAGGGAAAGATCATTGTAATTTGAACTCTAGAGCTAAAAAACATCATTCAAGAGATTAAAAAATTAAAATAAACAGTGCGAGGGAAAAGAAAACATATAGAAATGAAACAGTTGGGATCACTTAGCACTAGATAGTATTCATAGGACTAGTGTAAGCGGTAAAATGAATAAACACATATTTTATTTTTTATTTATTTTAAAATTTTATTGGAGTCTAGTTGATTTACAATGTTGTGTTAGTTTCAGGTGTACAACGAAAGTGATTCGTTTATACATATATGCATTCTTTTTCAGATTCTTTTCTCACATGGGTTATCACAGAATATTGAGTAGAGTTCCCTGTGCTCTACAGTAGGTCCTTGTTGGTTATCTGTCTTATATACAGTAGTGTATGTATGTTAATCCTAAGCTCCTGATTTATTCCCCCCCCACCACGTTTCCTCTTTGGTAACCATAAGTTTGTTTTCGATATCCGTAAATAAGTTCATTTCTGTTTTGTAAATAAGTTCATTTGTAAGCACGTGGTTTTAGAGTGACAGGTAATGAACCCTGAAAGTTGTTAATGCTTAGAAAAGAAAGCATTTGTAATAGGAATCCCAAAGTTGGCCAGGTTGCTCGCTGAAAAATTTAAATTAGAAAATTAAATCTTTTTGATTGGATAATGTAGAACAAACGGTCAATAAGCAGGTAGCAAACGGTGAAAAACTACATGTTGAAGCAGAATCATCAGAAAGAAAACAGTAGCAGAACAGCCATACATGCGGTATACTATTCATGATAGAAACAAACTAAAACTGTGTTTTTCTGGAAATCTATGTATATGGAGCTAAATGCTTTGAAAAATTTCAGGAACTATTGGCTATAGACTCATAACAGTCACCTCTGGAGACCTGGAGTTGAAGAGGAGGTGGGTGGTCAAGGAGACGTTTTCATCAGTATTCGGTGAAGTTTTCCAATGAAAATGTACTTTCCATATTGAAGAATGAATCATTTTTTTACAACATACAGTTTTGATGGAAACTTTCAGCTGATGTTTATGTGAGCCTCTTTGGAATATAACTCATCCTCTGGGCCACAGGGCATCCTATCACATTTGACTGGTGCCTCTGCAGTTGTGTATTTATTTGTAGGCAAGGATTCCAGATGGAGTGTGCATACATTGTACCATGTTATATTAAATAATATGAATAAATGAGAGGTTGGTTTGTTTTTTTTTTTTTTGGCCGTGCCACATGTCTTGTGGGATTTTAGTTCCCCAACCAGGGATTGAACCCGGACCCTCAGCAGTGAGAGCTCGGACTGCTAACCACTGGACTACCAGGGAATTCCCAAGAGTATTTTTTTATACGGGCAGGGTCACCACAAGAGGTAGTGGTGAGCGGCACTTCTCTCAAAAGCATCAGGTACATGTGAAGAAATTGCACGTTTGTGAATTGCTGTAATGGACGGAATAGGAGCCCACAGAGGTTCTCTTGGATCTCATTCAGGAGGATGTAAATACAAGAAAAACTAGAAGGCCCGTGTCCAGCATGGCGTGGCTCCAAATTGGATGTTAGCTAGCCTCGTGTCAGGGCTGTTTAGTTAGAGTGACAGATGGCGAAGCCAGATTTCTTGGGAGACTGTCATCGGTGTGATGCGCCCCCTACGCCCTCACCCGCATGATACATGTCCTCCTACCTGCCCTACAGGTGCAGAATCAGAACAGAAAACCCAGCAATCGTGGGATAGGAGGCTACTCTATTAGAACATTTGTACATCCTAGTTTCGTCTCTGTATCCTAAGTTTTTGTTTTTTAAATATATATATATAATATTATATTATTATATTATATTATTTATTTATTTATGTTTGGCTGCGTTGGGTCTTTGTTGCTGTGCGCGGACTTTCTCTAGTTGCAGCGAGCGGGAGCTACTCTTTGTTGTGGTGTGTGGGCTTCTCATTGCAGTGGCTTCTCTTGTTGCGGAGCATGGGCTCTAGGCACGTGGGCTCAGTAGTGTGGCTCGCGGGCTCAGTAGTTGTGGCACGCGGACTTCAGTAGTTGTGGCATGCAGGCTTAGTAGTTGTGGCTCACGGGCTGTAAAGCGCAGGTTCAGTAGTTGTGGCGCATGGGCTTTGTTGCTCCGCGGCATGTGGGATCTTACTGGACCAGGAATTGAACCAGTGTCCCCTTCATTGGCAGGCGGATTCTTAACCACTGCGCCACCAGGGACGTCCCTGGATCCTAAGTTTTTGAAGTTCGTTTTTCCAGTAGACTTTGCCATTCTCAATCTTTTGGGCCCCAAAATTATATGCATAGCCTTAGAAAAATTTAAGGAACACCAAATAAGTAAGGTATTAACATTCTGCTAAATCCTTCCTAGTTTGTAAAGGATGTTAATGTGGTTCTGAGATAAAAATATGAGCTTTGCTTTGCGATTTATCTGGGGAGTCAGTTGACTGAACTTGAGTAAATTATTCACTGCTTCATTATAATTCACTAGGACTGAAGGTTTCTGTCTGGTGCATTCAACTGTCCATTGCAAAAGAATTGCTGTGTACTCAGTAAAGCACTGAAAGTGTAGAGACTGCAGATGAGATATAAATTTTACAGTGTATTTTCCACTAACAAAAATTATTTATGCAAACATCAGAAGGAGAAACTGGCTTTCAAGAGGCACCTACACTTTAGTGATTTTTAATCTCTTAGTGGGAACACATTACTGACCGAAAAAAAAAAAAAGCATTACTGCAGACAGCCATCCTAGAGTCTTGTAATGATTATCTCTATGGCTTGGAGATAACATTTTAGTAAATGGAAGTTTAGTTAAGATTCTAATAAAAAGAGCTATTATCATTGGAGAGTAAAAACTGTAGCCTAAAGTATTTTAAAACTAGAAATTAATTTTTTTTTCTACTAGTACTGAAATCGTGTAGTTTATTGGAACAGATGCTACAGAAGAGGTGGGCTATGTGAAATAGGTGTGTTACACTTTTAGTGAAGATACTTCATAGCAATGCTACCAAACAGTAATAAAATCATGGCTTCAAGACTTTTACGTAGTCTAACAAATTCAGCTAATCTTATGTTTTCTCTACACAATTCCTGCCAAAGTCAATCCATCCCTTACAGTCTCTGCTTGCTCCCCTGTTGTCTCCTGATACTTTTGGTCAGAGGCTCATTACCAAATTTGTGAATCACTTTCCAGTCAGCTTTGTTGTGTTAAATAAGATTCCATGATCAGATTCTGTTTCCAGATCTCTGACCATTAAAATATCCTTCCTCCTTAATGTCTGGCATGGCTCTGATTGGCCCCTGTCTTCTGTGATATGGGCTGCTTTACTTATAAAGTCTGATTCCTCTGTAATGTGTTTTTCCTCAAAAGTGAGGCATTCACATTTCTGCTGCTTCCTTTTTTTGCATGAACAGAATTCGACAAGCTTTCTCCATCCTTCATGTTACCCTCTGGAAACCCTAACTGACTCATCTCCCTCTTTAACCACTCCCGGAATCAGCTGAAGCATCCCAGGAGCAGCCAGGTGTGCGAGGACCAGATGGGTTCAGGACCCGATGCTCAGCACAGTGGTTCTCAATCCTCTGAGCGTCTGAGCTCTGGCATCTCTTTACAGAAAATGCACGGGTGTGGAGATATGTTCAAGTGGATACAATTTCAGTAGATTGCTGGGACTCCCTATTCGTTCATAACCTTCTGGGATAAACCACCTTGACTGTCGTGCTGAGGCCAGGCACAGGAGTAACCGGGGCAGCTTCTTGGTGGCCACATAGACCTGGGCCGCCCCCCGTACCCCTGGAAACTGGTATAAAGCAGAGAATCCGGAGATCTGAAGCTGAAGGTTTTTCAGAGTTATTTCTAAGCAGGATATATTTTAGAAATCAGGTTTTGAAGCCACTTTTCAATAATAACCCCATGAGTGAGGGTTTTTTTTCAGAAGCTGATTTCACCCGAAAAAATGCATTTAGTTGGCTTTTTCCTGGACAGACTTGTTCAGACATGGGCATCCTTTCAGGATGAAGGGATTGTGAGATTTATTTTTTATTTTTTTCCGGTATGCGGGCCTCTCACTGTTGTGGCCTCTCCCGTTGCGGAGCACAGGCTCCGGACGCGCAGGCTCAGCGGCCGTGCCTCGCGGGCCCAGCCGCTCCGCGACATGTGGGATCTTCCCAGACCGGGGCACGAACCCGTGTCCCCTGCATCGACAGGCGGACTCTCAACCACTGCGCCACCAGGGAAGCCCCAGGGCTTGTGAGATTTTAAAAACAGTCCGTTGGCTTCTCTCTTGCAGCCATTTGTCAGATGAAGTCTCTTGACTAGCTTGATTTGGGAATGACTGAAACCTAGTGGAAAATCAGAGACATAGGTTTTGACCACTGACCCTAACGGGTGGGGGTTTTTTATGTCTGTTTTGTGGACTATATGGCATCTTGGAACCTACAGAAATGACAAGGCGGAAAAAATGTTAACAGTTTGTGGATGTGCCGTTTAACCAGATCATCGAACAAAGTATTTGAAAAGAAGCACTCAGCCCTGTGACTCGGTGTGCTTTCATCTTCGTTTATCTTCCTGTTTCTTGATGTCTGTATCCTCACTGAGTCTTCCCCCATCTTCCCACTGTACCGTCATCTGCCTGGTTCTAGTGTTTCGGAGCAAGCCTGTACTGGCTTTGGATCCTAATGAGGCTCCTGGGGAAGGTTGGGGGGAGCGGAGTGGGGAGGGGTACACCCTCCTGGCACAGAGGCATCCTATCATGCATTTTCCCTGATGGCTAAGACGACGAAGCGTTAGCTCCGCCGCACACAGAGCTTCTATTTCAGCCTGACAATGACCTCAACGCCAGGCTTGGATGTGTCGGGAAGAGCCGGGTGGATCTGACCCAGGGGGATGGACTTCCCAAATGTATGGCGTCCGCTGCTGAATCTTACTGCAGTAACGGGATACAGCCTTTGAAGCACCAACGTAAATTTCGTCTGGCTCATCTCCTGGGTGGGAGGGGAGGACGGCTGGACGGCAGGCGTGTGTTATTTATACGGTGTTTTCCACCTCTTCCCCTTTCAGGTTATGGCCACACTGTGCCCCTGTCCGACGGGGGCAAGGCCTTCTGCATCATCTACTCGGTCATCGGCATCCCTTTCACCCTCCTGTTCCTGACGGCAGTGGTCCAGCGTGTCACCATCCACGTCACCCGCAGGCCAGTCCTCTACTTCCACGTCCGCTGGGGCTTCTCCAAGCAGGCGGTGGCCATCGTCCACGCTGTCCTTCTCGGTGTGATCACTGTGTCCTGCTTCTTCTTCATCCCGGCCGCGGTGTTCTCCCTCCTGGAGGATGACTGGAACTTCCTGGAATCCTTTTACTTCTGCTTCATTTCCCTGAGCACCATTGGCCTCGGGGATTATGTTCCCGGAGAGGGCTATAATCAAAAATTCAGGGAGCTCTACAAGATTGGGATCACGTGTGAGTATTGGGGTTCATGGACTCTGCCCCCGCCGGGGCTCTGTTGGCAATTCCAAGCTCCACTCACCCACTCGTGGAGAGCCGCTCATCAGAGCCCTGACTGCTTTCCATGGATAAGTTTTCCATTTTGCCACCTTCCCATAACTTTCATTTCATCATGATTCCTTTCAAAATGCTTTAAGCAAAAGCCTTATTACTGAGAATTATTGTTTCCCAGGCACCTTAAAAGTACCCATCAATTTCTTACTAGTAATGTAAGAGACACTATAAATGACAGCACAAGAATGCACCACACAGAATAACTTGATAATCAACTTTTTAAAAATTTTTTTCTCGGTACGCGGGCCTCTCACTGTTGTGGCCTCTCCCGCTGGGGAGCACAGGCTCCAGACGCGCAGGCCCAGCGGCCACGGCCCACAGGCCCAGCCGCTCCACGGCATGTGGGATCCTCCCGGACCGGGGCACAAACCCGTGTCCCCTGCATCGGCAGGCGGACTCCCAACCACTGCGCCACCAGGGAAGCCCGATAATCAACTTTTGATTTAAAAAATTGCTCTACTTTATTAACTATTTTAAGCTCAAGAAAACCAGGACTAGGATGTAGCCTGTTAACAATCCATCATGTTCTTTCATTTACCAGGAAAATCGTAAACCAGTTGCTCATCTCATTTGTCCATCTGGTTCTTTTTTGAAGAAGTTAGACCATGTTTGCCGCTTTCAGAATTTTATATGTGGAAAATAGGCATAAAATTCAGATGGCCAGTGACTTATAACTTAAACAATGTTTTAAAAATTCAATATAATGTCATGGAAAACTTAGAAATCCATTGGCAAGAAACTATTTATTTTTGTGTGTCTGTTTCCTGTCTGTTCACAATGTATAGAATTACATCATACTGTATGTACAGTTTTGTTTTTGAATTTAATTGAATTGAATGTTTTTATCCAGCAGGTTCTTATTGGTTCTCTATTTTATACATATTAGTGTATATATGTCAATCCCAGTCTCCCAGTTCATCTCACCACCACCATCCCCTGTACGTATAGTTTTCATTTCTGCCTTCTCAGGAATTTTTCAAGACTCAGCTCATGCCATGTCTTCTAGGAAATCACAGTACATACTCAGGCAGCCAGATGTTCTGGCCTGGCCCTATCCTGTAGTCTTAACATGACAGAAGGATTAGTTGAACTGTATGTATTTTCGCTTTTCTATGAAACCGTGCTCACTCAGGACAAAGGCTTCACTAATAAACACCCAGTGCTTTCAGCAGTGCCTGGCTACCATACAGGTTCCATAAATATTTACCAAATGGTTACAGGAGGGATTGCACATTTCCTCTACTTACCATATTTATCTTTAATATCCGCATAATATTTTATCGGGTGCCTATACCATCATCTAGTCCTGCTTCGATCAAATATTTGTTTGTTTATTTATTTATTATTTTTAAAAATAAATTTATTTATTTATTTTTGGCTGTGTTGGGTCTTCGTTGCTGCGCGTGGGCTTTCTCTAGTTGCGGTGAGCGGGGGCTACTGTTCGCTGCGGTGCACGGGCTTCTCATTGCGGTGGCTTCTCTTGTTGCGGAGCACGGGCTCTAGGCACACAGGCTTCAGTAGTTGTGACACGCGGGCTCTAGAGCTCAGGCTCAGTAGTTGTGGTGCACCGGCTTAGTTGCTCTGCGGCATGTGGGATCTTCCCGGGCCTGGGCTCGAACCCGTGTCCCTTGCATTGGCAGGCAGATTCTTAACCACTGTGCCACCAGGGAAGCCCTCCATCAAATATTTAGATTGCTTCCAGTTGGGGGGCATTATAAATAATACTGCAGTAAATACTTTTGTATGTTTACATGTTTTTCTACTTTGTTATCTTTCCAGGAAGTGGGCTGGCTGACCCAAAGTGAACATGCCCTTTGGTGACTCATAGATCATGTTGACCCAGTGCTTTCCAAATGGCCTATGAGTTTACAGTACCACCAGAATTACCTAATGCAAGACTTTCTTGTCTTGCATTAGGGTAAAATGTTTACCTCCTTCTCTGAATTTAATTTTTTCATGACTTAAGAGATGTTGAATTCGTTTCTTTAATTAATTATGGTGGCTAGCTCTACTTTTCTCTTGTGCTAATTGTTTGCTCATAAATTTTGCCCAACGGTTTAATGTCCTCAATGTTTCATGTAATACTAAATCCTTACAGAACGTTTTAAGGCTTGTTTCCATGTGAATTGTAGTTTTCTTAGGCTCTCTGAATAGTGCGTGTGCCAGGTGGAGCAAATGAACGTTCCAAAGGTATATTAGTTTGTGGATAGGCTAAAGTCCCGCAGCTTTTGTCTGAAACATCATGGCTCTTTTTGTCAGCCCTCAAGAGCTCGACTACATAGTGCATAAAGGAAAAGGAGGAGATTAGCCATTAGTCTACTAACAATGTCATTGCTATTTCTAAAATATGCTATCTTATTACCAAACCCTAATAACCAAATTCTAAAGATACTAGAAAACTGTCACTTTGCATTCTTGATGTAATCAGCCTCCTTGTTCCAGTTATGCTACCGATTCTGACTTCCCTGGTTCATTTATTTTCTGAAAATAGTCCTCAAACGTTTTACCATTTGGGGTCATGAAACTGGAATTTTTGTTACTCTTTGAGTTTTCATTTTCGTGTTTTTGTTCCTTTCCCTGATGAAAACCATTTTTTTTTCTGAAAACCGATTTTAAATGCCTTGGAATCGACTTAAAATTACCATTTTCCTATCACGGATTCCAAGGAATAGCACTTTACCTGAAGCAACAGGTTATCTTTCATTTTGGAGTCAGAAACATAGTATTTGAGGAATGGTCCATGTGCCCCAGAAATGACTGGTCACATAATGGAAAGCTTAGTCTGCTAGCGGGGCCCCGGTGAAAGTGTAAATAACCACACCCAAAGACCTTGTAAATATCCACATCTGTTCCTTTTTTTTTTTTTTTTAATATTTATTTATTTATTTGGTCACACTCGGTCTTAGTTGCAGCAGGCGGGCTCCTTAGTTGTGGCATGCGGGCTCCTTAGTTGTGGCATGCATGTGGGATCTAGTTCACTACCAGGAATCGAACCTGGGCCCCCTGCATTGGGAGTACAGAATCTTATCCACTGCACCACCAGGGAAGTCCCTCCACGTCCATTCTTAAGGGAATTTTCATCTAGCTTAAACTGTAATGTCTACTGCTAAAAGCATTGAGTGCTGAAAAGGGTGGCAAGGTTTGTGCCAAGCACTCCTGATAATACATCAGAAACTCTTCCGAAATGTCACTGGCTTTTTGAGAAGCACTGATTATACAGTGGAGGGGAGGTTGCCCTTGGGCGAGTACAGTGTGTTATCTCTCTTTAACAATGCCTTATCAGCCCCAACTTCTTTTTTTCCCAGAATCACACCATGTGATTCTGAATCATCCAGGGTTGTAGAAGGTTAAGTCATTCTTTTTTTTAATTTATTTATTTTATTGAAGTATAGTTGATTTACAATGTTGTGTTAATTTCTGCTGTGTAGCAAAGTGAGTCAGCTATACAGATATACATTCTTTTTCATATTCTTTCCCATTATGGTTTAACACAGGATGTTGACTATAGTTCCCTGTGCTGTACAGTAGGACCTTGTTGTTTATCCATCTTATATATAATAGTTTGCATCTGCTAACCCCAAACTCCTAATCCATCCCTCCCCCTTGGCAACCAGAAGTCTTTCCTCTGTGTCTGAGTCTGTCTCTGTTTCATTGATAAGTTTATTTGTGTCATATTTTAGATTCCACATATAAGTGACATCATATGGTATTTGCCTTTCTCTTTCTGACTTACTTCACTTAGTTTGATAATCTCTGGGTCTATCCTTGTCGCTGCAAATGGCATTATTTCATTCTTTTTTATAGCTGAGTAATATTCCATTGTATATATGTACCACATCTTTATCCATTCACCTGTCGATGGACACTTAGGTTACTTCCATGTCTTGGCTATTGTAAATAGTTCTGCTATAAACATTGGGGTGCATGCATCTTTTCAAATTAGAGTTTTCTCTGGATATATGCCCAGCAGTGGGATAGCAGGATCGTATGGTAGCTCTATTTTTAGTTTTTTGAGGAACCTCCATACTGTTTTCCGTAGTGGCTGTACCAAATCTACATTCCCACCGACAGTGCAAGAGGGTCCCTTTTCTCCACACCCTCTCCAGCATTTGTTATCTGTAGATTTTTCAATCATGGCCATCTGACTGGTGTGAGGTGATACCACACTGTAGTGTTGACTTGCATTTCTCTAATAATTAGCGATATTGAGCATCTTTTCATGTGCCTGTTGGCCATCTGTATGCCTTCTCTGGAGAAACGTCTATTTAGGTCTAGGAGGTTAAGTCATTCTCCATTTTTCTCTGGGTCGTCCCTCTTTGACCGGTGGAATTCAACACATCCCTAGAAATTATAGAAGTGGCAATGGATTTATTCATCAGCAGATGGGTTGCGTCTTGCGTGGCTTGATCGCACTGAGACGCTGTCATTTCTCTCACACAGGTTACCTGCTTCTGGGTCTTATTGCCATGTTGGTGGTTCTGGAAACCTTCTGTGAGCTCCACGAGCTGAAGAAGTTCAGAAAAATGTTCTATGTGAAGAAAGACAAGGAGGAGGATCAAGTGCACATCATAGAGCACGACCAGATGTCCTTCTCCTCCATCACGGACCAAGCGGCCAGCGTGAAGGAGGACCAGAAGCAGGATGAGCCTTTTGTGCCCCCCCAGTCACCGGCCTTTGCCGACGGTGCCGCGAACCAGTAGGCTTAGGGCTTTGCCGCGCTGTCCCAGAGCGCAGGCTCCGGGCAGTGGGCGGAGGCTTCACTTTGCTCATTTTGATGAGTATGTAAAAGCCAAGGTGACATTTGAACAAATATCTACTGTCTGCAAGATTTTTTGTATAATGGAGCAAAGGAAGCTCTTACTCTGGAGGACTGTCTTAAATCCGAGAAAATGGGGTCTGTACCCGTCATTCATATGTGACAAAATTATCTCGACTTTACTAATAGGTGAACAACACTTGAAGCAGGGTGCCTCTGTGGAGAGAAGCAGATTTTATACTTTTCGTTGGGGACTTTGGGATTTGCATTTAAATCATTTAGCTGATGGTTAAATGGCGACATTTATATTTAAAAGCAAAAAAGAAAAGCATAGAGATGTGTTTTACAAATAAGTTTATGTGTACTGGTTTGCATGTGCCCATCTAAAATCATTATTTTTGTAGACTCTAAGTTAAACCTACTATTTATAATGACTAGATAACCATTAACTGTGTACATATAAAGTATAAATATGTTTATATCCTGTACATACGGTGTAGGTCACCGGATCCCAGCACACTTCTTAACCCAAGACTGTAGAGATTTTCCCTTTTGATTTCTCTTTATACTGAAGAATCAAAAGTTGCTGCAATAAAATAAGGGGAATAACACACTTATGAGTGAATTACTTTAGTATTCTGCTACAATAAATGTTTCTACCCTCTCGCAGTAGTATGGTCTCAAATGTCTAAAATGTTTGTAAGCATTTCTCTGGAGGTGAACAAGTAACAAAGAATATGATTTTGTAAAGAACGAAAAAAAAGAAAGAAAAAGTTAAGATATTTTGTTTTGGACGTGAATTATGATTTGCTATCACCTCGTACTAAAGCACAGAACCGGAACACAGACGCTCCAAACGAACAGATTCTGTCAAATTAGTCCGAGAGTTTTTTTAAGTTATAAGTTGAATAAATAAAAATATTAGTTGGTTGCAGTCGTATGCTTCAATATATCAAGAAAAGTTTTCCTCCACGTAGATAATAGGTATGCACTCTTTGGTAGCAACCATAAAGGCAACACTTAAATGCCGTACACAGGACGCTATTAGGAATTTTAGAAGAGAAAATTAGACCCTGTGTGATGACGCATGCTCAGTGACCCACTAGCCAAGTCCCAATCTCCCGTGCCCAGTCGATGATGCTTGACATGTTGGTAAAAGTCAGCATCCTGCTGGTGAGCCAGCTGAGCAGAGTGTCCTCTCCTTGGGGCTCCACGGAAGCCTCTTCACCTCCTTCACTGTGTGCCCTGGGCACACCGTTACCAGCTCTGTCCTGCTCGCTGCTGTTAGCCTTCAAACATTGTATCCCCTGACTTAGAACAGGGCCCTTCTTTATTGTATAAAATCCCATCTTGTCTGAGAGTGGCAAAACCATGAGAAGGAATGACATCCACTCTGTAGCCCCAGTGCCTCGCTCCATAGCTCCTGTAATGGGGAACCGTCCTCGGCGGATCCTTTCCAGGGTTTAATTCCAAACGTGTCCTCCTGTCCCTGCGTTCTGGGTTATCCTGCCCCGTAAGCACATTTTTGTCTGCATTCCAGGCTGACTGTGTCTCCATGGTGGGAGACGGCTCACCCTGGGTCGGTAATTGAGAAAAGGGCTGGACTAGAGACCCCTAGGAGGATACATGCTTCCTGGACAGGACTGGGTTTGGAAAGTTCACGGTGATCACAGTTCTTGGCATGGTGCTAAGACGCTGAAGAATGTAAATTGGAGAAAAGGTGGATTATACCCGCGGAGTGTCATTGCATTTTATTCAAGGCAGGAAACAATGATATGCCACCACTGCTCGACTCTAATGTGAGAGGAGTGCAAAATACAGAAAGCGAGGAAGAGCCTAAAGGGAAAATTCTGAATCAGGATGTCATTC
Organism: Grampus griseus; assembly: GCF_964374135.1. NCBI lineage: Eukaryota > Metazoa > Chordata > Mammalia > Artiodactyla > Delphinidae > Grampus > Grampus griseus. The sequence goes on from NC_139010.1 coordinate 7,151,293, forward strand.
ATAAGCATTTGTACGAACCACAAAGGCAACATTTAAATGCTGTACATAGGACGCCATTAGGAATCTTAGAAGAGAACGTAATACTTCACTTGCAAAGCTTTTGTGAATCTGCAGAGAATACCCTTAACTAAATGCTAAATCTTAATACCCTTCACATTGTTTTTGTTCTTTTTCATATGAAGGATGAGGTTCAAGAATTGGAGCAGGTTTTGCCTCCCTGTCAGAAATGAAATGTAAGGGAGTGTCTTCTCCAGACTTTCTTTTTGTCACTGGCCAAGGGACAGATGCTGCCCTGGAGTCCTGAGGAAGGGGGAGCTGTGTCAGCCAGAGAACAGAGGCAGGGTCCCCTGGGGGCGGGATGAGGAAGTGAGAGGCTGGGCCAGAAGTGTCATTGGAACCCTCTAGTTGGAGGTGAGCAAGTGTGAAGTTGAAGTCAAAGTGAACACTAAAGAAGAGGATTCTGGGAAAAAAAAAAAGAGGATTTGGAGTGAGCAGAGTATAAGCTGAAGGATGGAAGTCCTGGGCAGGAGTCTTCCAGGCTGAGTTCTTAAGAATCCCACAGAACACCTGCAGGATAGAGAATCAGCGGAAAGCATTGTCCTTCATTGTGAATTTAAAGTCAGGCGTGTCCAGTAGGTATGTTGATTTTGGAGCAGGAGATATACTCAACGAACGGTAGCTCAGAGTAAGAATTAGCCTCCCCCAAATCAAAGGGACTACAGACCAAGGCATTGGAGCCGTCTCCCAAAGAATCTTAAAAAGAAACCCATGGGACAGATAAAGTTTGGCCCAAATAACTCCATTTATGAGTGGCTTCAGGAAAAAATGTTTAGGAATGTCTGGAAAACAGTCAGTCACGCTCATACTTCCTACAGACCAGCCTTACGTGCCTTTTAGGAAATGAATAAGGAGATATTGCAAATCTTGAGATGTCACGGTAACTGAAATGGTCAATGCAAAATGTTTTTAACCCTTTAAAATTATCAGTAGCACACTGGCTTCTTACTAAAGCAGCTAATATTTGCTCCAGAAAAGAGTTCATTTTAAATTGACACAAGCATGCATTGGAGGGCGATCATGGGATTATCTATCTCTCACGCAGAATTCAGTGAGCGGAATTTCCCAATTGCGTGGCATAGCGCATCCATTTGGTGATTTGCTGTTAAATCTTCCATGCTGAGGAGAGCTGTGATGAATCCCGATATCCTCAATTCAGCAAGGCAGTCAGTCCTTCTGGGATGTAGTTTCAGAAATGCACACATGGTCAACCAGATCCTGGGCAAAATTAGAAATAACCCTTCCTTAGAAAGCTGAAGTTGAAATAATACAGTATTTACCATTTACTTTATTCAACTGTGCCCAGTAAGATTTCAGATATGTGTCTTTAATACATTTAAAGTTTTCCATGTACTGATGTATTATTTCCCAAGAGTTTTACTTTATGAAAATTTAGTACATCCAAGCTTTCTGTATGAGGCAAAACATGAGATTGTTTGCTGAAGACAATATTCCAAACATCTCACTTATCTAATAATGTGCTGTCAGATAACCTCAGCTTTCTTTTTTTTTTTTTTTTTTTTGCGGTACGCGGACCTCTCACTGTTGTGGTCTCTCCCGCCTCGAAGCACAGGCTCCGGACGCGCAGGCTCAGCGGCCATGGCTCACGGGCCCAGCCGCTCTGCGGCATGTGGGATCTTTCCGGACCGGGCACGAACCCGTGTCCCCTGCACCGGCAGGCGGACTCTCAACCACTGCGCCACCGGGAAGCCCCAACCTCAGCTTTCTAAAGTGCAATAATGAACCCAGAAGTAAATAAAAATGATTTTAAGTATTTTTCCCAGCCTGACAGCCAAGTACGTTTAATAAATAAGCCCCCTCTTGGCTTCCCTCAGAGCTTATACTTACTTTGCACACAGGTCTCAAAAAATTACTGCTCTGATTTCCCAACCCACAGAAAATAAACGCGCGTGCTGCTTCCCAACAGTTCCTAGACTTTCCATGTTATAATTTTTGGTGGCAGAGTACAAAAAAAAAAAATTGTCTCAAGACGCAAGTTGGAAGTAATGACCATGTAGTTGCTCGGGCAGCTTTAAATGAGCAGTTTCTCTGTTCCGGTAGAAGCATCCGCGGTGCCTGCACCATCCCCTTGGCCTCCTGTGCTCCGCATCGGGGAAGAAGAGTTTACTTCCTGACCCCTCTAGCGTACTCAGGAGGAAAATCGTGAGATGCTCCAGGAATGCAACAACTCTGTTACTCACAGCAAGTTGGATCCATTCTAAGCCAAACGGCAGGACATGCTCAGGTCGATATGATTGTAAAAGTATAAATTTGTGGCAAAAATGGACTTTCCACGTGGATAAAAATTTGCTTGGCCGCCTGTGTGTGGTTTGTGGATCTGAGTGGATTGCCACCCCGGCTGAGAACCTTGTGTTAACCGCTGGTAAGTCCACCAAGGAGAGCAGGCTTCTGGGAGCCTGACGTGAGGGACAGACCCAGATGAAGAAGAAAAGACCTGCCCTCTGAAACCTTCACAGGCTGAGGCAAATAGTTCCCGGGATGGCACGGTATTTTTATTGATGTGATTTCGGTTACACAATTTTCATAACAATGTTAAACTCTGTTTGATATGCTCTGTTTAAGGAGATAAAAGAAAATGTATTTCCATACAAAATGATTAGAATTCATTTTTAAGAGCCTTGCTTTTGAAGTGATCATTTCCACTGTCTAGGAAATGCCCTTAGACTAAGCATCTCACTTTCCAACAGGAGGTAGCGTGGTAACGAATGTATAGCCTCGCTGCCATTGACATGTGAAGATGAGACCACTGCTTACATCTTCTGTAAATAAATTATGTATCTATATTATTTGTTTTTAGTTGAAGAAACTGAGTTTTGAGGGTTTTTATATATAATTATATGTACATCTATCATATAACTCAGCACTTAATTTCCATTTCTAAGCAGTGGCTAGAAACCCAGAGCCCATCAGCCATGAGGTATTTAACCTTCTGATGAAGGTTAAATAGATGCTCAAAGACATCAGCATAATTTACCTGAAACTCCTGTGTTACTTTGTTCGTGCTCTGTGTAAACACTGTTCCCTCAAATTGCTGCATTCTTGGGAAAAGTGTCCTTTTATTCATGTGCTCGTTGCATAATGAACGCTTCCTCTGTGCAGGTGTTCCCAACTTGGCACATGGTGTAATGACTGCAGTTTAGGACAGTGTGACCTTAAAACTGGGACTAAGCTTATTTCCAGCCATTAAGCAGTGACCAAGCTAGATTTTAAGGGTCACTGTAATTATTTTTTTTATTGGAGTATAGTTGATTTACAATGTTGTGTTAATTTCTGCTGTACAGCAAAGTGATTCAGTTGTACACATTCTTTTTCATATTCTTTTCCATTATGGTTTATCACAGGTTATTGACTATAGTTCTCTGTGCTGTACAGTAGGACCTTGTTGTTTATCCACTCTATATATAATAGTTTGCATCTGCTCATCCCAAACTCCCAATCCTTCCCTCCCCAACCCCCTTCCCTTTGGCAACCACAAGTCTGTTCTCTATGTCTGTGAATCTGTTTCGGTTTCATAGATGAGTTCATTTGTGTCCTATTTTAGATACCACATATAAGTGATATCGTATGCTATTTGTCTTTCTCTGTCTGACTTACTTCACTTAGCATGATAATTTCTAGGTCTATCCATGTTGCTGCAAATGGCATTATTTCGTTCTTTTTTATGGCTGAGTAATAGTCCATTGTATATATGTACCACATCTTTTTTTTTTTTTTTTTTGCGGTACGCGGGCCTCTCACTGTTGTGGCCTCTCCCGTTGCGGAGCACAGACTCCAGACGCGCAGGCTCAGCGGCCATGGCTCACGGGCCCAGCCGCTCCGCGCCATGTGGGATCTTCCCAGACCGGGGCACGAACCCGTGTCCCCTGCATCGGCAGGCGGACTCCCAACCACTGCGCCACCAGGGAAGCCCAGCCCTCTGTCAGCTTTTAAAACCACATCGTTTCCTTTCTAGAGCAAGAACTTGGAATGGCTGTGGCATCTGCCAAAGGGTGTTTGATAAGGTCAGCCTGTAACCTCCACTCCTCGTGCTTCTGGAGACCTGGGGGCTAATCCTGGACGCTGTGAACCCACTTTGTTGGCCAACGGAGGGGACTCCAAACACTGCCTGGTCACTGCAGATAATTTCTGCAGCTCAGAGATGTAGAAATGAGGCTGTCAGACCACCTTCCCTTAACTCTGCTCCTGACTCAAGCCAAAGGGGCCTAAAGTGGGGGGCAAATCTCATCAAAATTATCAAAACCCAGAGAGGCCTTTTAGGACCAATGGGCAGACAAAGCCTGGGTGGAAGATATGCTTGTGCTGTGGATATAAGTAAGCTGAAAGGTTAGATGTAAGGGAGATGCTAAAGGCAGTCGGAGGGCTTTGAGATGCTGAATTGCTCCCCTCATGACCTGTCCTCAGTGTTGGCTTCTGATTAAATAGAGCATTAACCGTAAGTTGGATTTCTTCAACATGGATGGAATCCATTTGGCAGCTCGGCTTCCTCAAAACCTTTGATGTGACTTTCTCTCCTCAAATTTAGGCTGTCTCACCACCTACTGAGAAGGTCTGACACTTTCACAATGACAAGAGTGACTTAATTCAAAATGAGGCAGAATCCTAAGACAATGTGAATTCTTGGCAGGCTCCACAGGGGCCTTGGGCAATCAGTCTCACTATTTAAGTTTCATTTCCCTCATTGCCAGCTTTGCCTTCCCTTCTCCACCTTTTTTTTTAAATTGAAATATGTTTGACATATAACATTGTGTAAGTTTAAGGTGTGCAGCGTGTTGATCTGATACATTTATAGGTTGCAATTTGATTGCAATTGTAGCGATAGTTGGAACTTCTATCACATCACATAATTATCATTTCTTTTTTTGTGGTGGGAATAATTAAGATCTAGCCTCTTCACATATCCAGACAAAACTATAATTCAAAAAGATACATGCAACCCTATGTTCATAGCAGCACTATTTACAATAGCCAAGACATGGAAGCAACCTAAATGTCCATTGACAGAGGAATGGATAAAGAAGATGTGGTACATATATGCAATGGAATATTACTCAGCCATAAAAAGAATGAAATAATGCCATTTGCAGCAACATGGTTGGACCTAGAGATGATCATACTAAGTGAAGTAAATCAGAAAGAGAAAGACAAATACCATATGACATCACTTATATGTGGAATCTAAAATAGAACACAAATGAACTGATCTACAAAACAGACCTCACAGACATAGAGAACAGACCTGTGGTTGCCAAGGGGGTGGGGGGACGGGGAAGGAAGGAGTGGGAGTTTGGGATTAGCAGATGCTAGTATATATAGGATGGATAAATGACAAGGTCCTATTGTATAGCACAGAGAACTATATTCAATATCCTGTGATAAACCATAATGGAAAAGAATATGAAAAAGAATATATATATACATATATATATATGAATCACTTTGCTGTACAGCAGAAATTAACACAACATTGTAAATCAACTATACTTCAATAAAATTAAAAATAAAAAAGATCTAGCCTCTTGGTAAGTCAAAGTAATTAGAATTCTGCATCTTGAAAGATGGAGTAGGGGTACTTTCCCTACTCCTCCCGTTAATTCAACCCTGCACATTATGTGTAAGATAAACACGAGAAGAGTGAAAAGTGGAACCATGAAAGCCTACCAGCTATGGAACTCAGGGTCCAAGAAAGACACACCACAGAAAAAACTCGTCCCACCACATTCATGGCAGCAAAGACAGAGTGAGGAGCATAGACTTCTACCCTCGCTAGGCTATAACAAGGCACCCCAATGCCCCGACTCAGGTGGTGTCAGAAAAAGCCAAGCAGGGGCTATGGACTGTCCGTCAAACAGAGATAAGCCTCCACTTGTGCCCACTCACCCCGCCATACACACAGCATCAGCAGAACTAAGACACATCAGTTCTTCGGTGTGGGGAAAAAACTCTCCGTGGGCATTTTCATATCCATACACAGAGACTTCTGAGCAAAGCTTACTGGCAACCTGGGTTAAAGGATGATTGAATGGCAAACATGCTTTGGAACTGAGATCCTGTTTATTGCTGTGGAGGAATTTGAAGTCTTATCTCATCTGGAGATATTTGCTTACATTCAAAAGAGTGAGAAAAAAAAAGCAGGGCGGGGGCAACTTCCTCTCCCTAGAGAGTATCTGTTTACAATGCAAAGCAAAGGCCTTTCTCTCTCTCCTCCCAACCCTCTTACCCTCACCCACGCTGCCCAGAGAGAAAAGGCAGGGCAGATGCGCCAGCCAACTATATAAACTCCGAGTTTCATAGCTTGGAGGGTCCTCTCCTGTGGTACAACCCTGCACGTGCAGGTGTATCACTCCACGGGAAGCCGGTCCTGCTGCAGCGCTCTGTGAGAGCAAAGGTCTATTCTGTGATCCAGAGACCTCGTGTTTCCTGTCCAAATAAATTAATATATATATAAAAACTTGACAGACAGGTTCTCTTGCAAGGCAAGTCTTACCTTCCGAGAGCAAGGCTTTTTAAATTTTTTTTAAATTTTTTTCCAAAGTTGAGGGTTAGCAATGAAATTCCCTACCAAGTGGCACGTTCCCATTCATCATGCATTGCAGATTTCCTACCCTCCTCCCGTTTCTTTGAAGCTTTGACACACTTGTCTGTGATTCATCTCACACAACAGATCTGCCCCTAGAGAGCCCTGTTACCCATACAGAGCCATCCTATTACAGGGTTCTGCTGTTCCTATAGAAACTGCTTCGTGTCTGGCATCCCCAAAAGAACCGTCGTTTCATCTTTTGTTTACTCCTTCTAGGTATTTAGGGGAAGTATGTGCCTGATGATGCGGCAGGAAGAACAGGCCATGTAAACCCTTCAGCTCTATGTCTTATCAACAAAGTTCCGGGTCCCCTGCCTAGCTCAGTCCCTGCCACATAGGGAGGACTTGCTGCCACGTTACTATCGAATGCTTAGCTGCATGAATGAATGGGTCTAGGCTACATGTTCATCCTTCTAACTCTACTTCTACTGCCACTTCCGTTTCCTCTTGCTTCCCGTTTTATTTGCTGCCATCGCTGGCTCCAGCTCGGTGCCCATTTGTCCTGACCGCAATCCGCTGGTGTTCTAATAGCCTCATCCTGCACTACTGCCAGCCTTCACCTCAGTGTCTGTGCTGGTGCCAGTTATAGCTCTGTCCCTGCAGTTTCTAATTTTCTCTTCCTCCTCTTTTCTACTTCACCCCCTGCTATGTACCAATATGGCATTCATTTCTAGATTCTTCTGTTGTTGTTTCAAAACTGTTCCCGTGAGCCATGCTGTTCAGTCCCAATATTTTCTCTTAGCCCCTTCCCCTCCATGGTTTGGCGACATGTCGCACTCTATCTTCTTTTTTCTCCCAGATGGATTAAGTGATTTTGTCAGGCCATTGGACAGGAGCCATGGCTAATTCTGCCTTATTTCTAGTGTCTTGCAGGCAAGCTACGTGGGGAGCAGAAACTTCTTAATGCTTCGTTTATAGTGAGTAAAAAAGTGGAAGTGAGGATAGGGAACTGACATTTATTTTATCAACACTTATGTCTTCAGTTCTTACAATGCAGCAGGCACAGTTCTGGGTACACGGGACACATCAAGGAACAGAAGACAAAAATATTGCCCCTCAAATACTTGCCCTTAAAAGAGCTAATATATAAGAAGTCACTTACTCTGCACCAGGCCCCATTGAGAGAATTACATATATTATTTCATTTTATTCTCACAGTGACCCCGTAAGCCAGGTACCGTGCCCAAAATGGCACTGGGAATGTTCTTTTGAATGTCTTTGTTCTCTCATCTGTGAAAAGTGGTGCATGCCCGTCTCATAAGGTAAATGTTAGGCGAGGACACTAATAATTGTTGAGCGCCTACTGTGTGCTTGGCATTTTTTTCTAGTTACTTTGTAAGCTTTTCCTCACCAGCTCTATGAAATGAATAGTCATGTCTCAATTTCCAGATTAAAAAATCTCAATTTCCAGAATAATAGAACAATTTGTTTATGAAAAAGAATATATATACATATATGTGTATAACTGAATCACTTAGCTGTACACCAGAAACTAACACAACATTGTAAATCAACTACACTTCTATACTATCCTTCTATACAACTATAAAAAGAAAAAAAAGGAGCTCAGGAGGAAGTTATTGTTTATTGAGTATCTTTTACGTAAAAAGTAATAATACAGTGCCAAGATAGGTTAAAACTGCAGAAATAAAGTTCCTGCCATAAATAACTTTACAACCTATTGAGGAGATGTTTCATCCAGCTGTTACAATTAAAGCAATTTATGAGACTACGGGAAGGTACGATAGAACCAGATAAGTTGATTTAGGACATGGGGAGATCTGTCTTCCATTCTGGGCCTGATGCGTCTTGGTTTTAGGGATCCTCGGGACATTTACTAGTTGATGGCCAAAAGGCAATTAGGCATGCGGTTGTAGGTCTCAGACAGGAGATCTAGGCAGAGCTGTAGCTACGGGCATTGGAGCTGTGAAGTGGATGGAATTGTCGTGGACAAGACAGTACAGTAGTGAGAAAAGAGGCTGGCCCAGACTGGAGAACCCAAGGGACGCCTGCATTCAGGGCAGTGGTTCTCAAACTTGACGATGCATACAGATTACTTTGGGCGCTGCTTCCCACTTCTGTCCCCTCTTGGCATCCACAGAAATTATTCTATTGATAAGAAACCTGGGATAAACGAATGAAGCCATTCATGTAGGAGGACAACCAGCCCAGAGCCTATGCCTTCCTTTGCCACCAGCCCCTAGAAAGCTGGGGGCAGAGGCAGCACCTACATCTTGTTTAATTCATTTGTGGCTCACTGGTTGGGAAGTTCAGACTTACAATGCATGCTAAAATTTGAGATTCTCAACCCATCTCCCCTGCGATTCTGGTTTAGTAGGTCCGGCACTCTAGATTTTTCATTAGCACCTGCCATGATTCTGATCCAGGTAGGCTGACGATCTTTCTTTAAGAAACATGATTCTCAGGGTCACACGGACGGGGGATGGCCAATTCTCTGGAAACCATGTCCAGAAAAGGAAAAAAAAAAAAAAAAAAAGAAACAACTAGAGGGATGTGCTGTCATAAGAGCCAAGCAAAGAGTGTTCCAAAATGGAAGGAGAGGCCAAGAGTTGTGATGCTGCCAGGAAGCCCAGGAAGGTATGAGCTGGAAAGGTGCACTCAGTTAAAAGCCAAGGGTAGGGATGGTGAGTCTGGAGATCTCAAGGGGGCAGTGAGCCAAACGTAGAATAGAGAAGAAGAGACAGTGGAGGGAGGTGTAAGGTTGAGGAGACAGTTTTTTAATTGTCTTTAAAGATGGAAGACACTTGAACACATTAAATGCTTGAGAAGGAACCAGTAAAGGGGAAGAGGTTATCATTTATGAGAACGATGGGATAATTTGATCTCTACCAGTCTCCTAGGGGGATGAGAGATGGAGGCAGGTAAAGGGCCTTAATCTCAGAGAACAGCTATAATCATTTCAGGAGCGCTGTGTTCAAAGTTGGACTTTTCCCCAAATGCATAATCACCAGAATTACTAGGGAATGTAAAAAAGATCAAAGTTCTCCCCTTCTCCCCACCTCTGGAGAGCCTAATTTAATAAATATGGAGATTTCAGTATAACAAAAAACACAATAACTTATATTTTTTAAAAGCCCTCCAAGGAAATCTGATAATTAGCCAGGCTTTAAAACTACTGGCTTTTAATGTTCATTAACTCATGAAAAATCGCTTTCCCTTAGTCCTCCCCAGAAAATAAAGACTGGAACACTTCACTGAGGTAAAAACAAAATATTCTGGGTTTGAGTATTTGAAGGTTGAGAGCAGGTTCAGTTAACCATTCAAGCAACATGCAAAGACCAAGGTTAACCTCTTTCCAAAATATAGTAACAGCTTTTCATTATTTGGAGCGCCAAGGACCATGAGCATGTTTTTATTTGGTCATTTACAGCGGTAGGAGTGCAAGAGATTAGAAAATTCAGTCTCAGAAATTACAGCATGGGGATAGGTTTACCCTTAATTTCACTTTAGAAACACAAATGGGGCCTAGGGATTGGACAGTGACAATAGGGAAATCAAACAGCCAAGGGCTTGAGCATTTGGGGCAAAGGACCAGGGCTGCCACTGTAGAGAGCTGGTTCCATTGCCAGTTCTATCAGTATCTGCATGTGTCATTAGGTGCCACACATCAGTTTTCTGATCTACGAAACTGTGGGTAATAGTTCCAGCCCCTAACTGCCTTTTGGGAAGGTCCTAGCGTTAAAATGACATAATCGATGTAGTGGCATTTGGCATAAACATGCCGTATAGACACAGCTATTGTGCTGGTCAATGGTCTCATTGAAAAATGTGTCACTCTAAATAGTTTGTCTGAGAAACTGGGCTATAAATTGTGAAGGAACTTGGCTTTCTACATGACACACTAATTCCATCTACTTCCTACCAGAATGAAAATAAGGTAGCAGAATTTTCTGACACTTTAACAGTTTACTGATTATGGTGACATGATATACGTATGACATAAAAATATGTATAAAATTGCAATGTTAACCTTATTCAATTTTTTTTAAGCTATCAATTTCAGAGATCCCTGGTTCCCCGATAGACATGGAACAAAAGCCTTTTTATGTCTTGAGTTTTAAATGAGTATTAAATCCCCTTTTAACCCTCCTCCTCTTAGCTGCCACTTCAAATGTACGATAGGTCTAAAATGGACGTCTTGGCAACCCCAGAGCCTCTCCTATCTCAGTTCCAAAGCATGTTTGCCACTCAATCATCCTTTAATCCAGGTTGCCAGTAAGTCTTGCTCAGAAGGCTCTGACTGTGTATGGATGTAAAAATGCCCACGGAGAGTTATTTCCCAACACTGAAGAACTGATGGTCTCAATTATGCCCGTACTCTGTGTTTGGCGGGTGAGTGGGCAGAAACGGAGGTTTATTTCCATATTGGATCTATTCCTTTAGCTCTAACTTTTGTTGCTGTTTTGTGCTCTGTTGTGCTGAGTCATGCTGGCTCTGCAGCTTTTATAAAAGAATGTTGCCTATAGCATGAAATATACATAATAGCCCTTTCTTAATGTTCTCCCTCCCAGGCTTGACCTTTAAAGGTAGTGAAATACTTTTCCATTCAACAGAGATAAAAAGCTGTAGAACAGAAAATAGCAACTGTCTTGAAGGTTTACAGGAACCTCGTGACCAGACATATAGGGACAGCTGCAAGAACAAAGGATTCAGGCACCAGGGAGTCTGCACCGACCAGTCACACCGCTCCTCCGACCCCTTTTAGTATAAAAGAAGCCTGAATCCTAATTCAGGTAAGATGGTTCTTTGGGACACGAGTCCACCTTCTTCTCGGTCTGCTGGCTTTCTGAATAAAGTCGCTATTCCTTGTCCCAACACCTCATCTCTCCATGTGTTTGCCTGTTGTACAGCAAGCAGTATGAGCTTGAACTCAGACTCAGTAACAGTGTGTTAGTGTAAAGAAAAAATATCACCCACCATTCCAGTTCTACAAGGATCAAGTCATTAGCCATTGCAACTGCCCACTGACACTGCACCCTGAGGGGAATTCAGTATAGAAAAGACAGGAAACATTCTGTGCTTTGGATAAATGGGCCCCTGGATGGTTAAGATGCTTATCTAAGGAAGAATTTCAATGACCTTAGATCCTTGCATCTTCCCATACGTAGAAGAGCACTAAAATCATTAACTTGACATATCTGTTCTTTGTGATTATCAGTAATCTTTTTATGCTTGACTACATGTTTTTCCCAGCCCCAAAACTCATATATATACTGGTTTTTCCCTTACTTCTGCAGAACAGTTCCTCAGAGCTATCTAAGAGACTGTCTCCCAGGCTATAATCCTCAGTAAGGTCCCCAAATAAAACTGAATCTCACTGCTCTTACATATGTTTTTAAATTCAGTAACAGTTTTGGTGACCATGAAGGGACGCAGGGCATCTTCCCCACCACCTGAACTCTACAAAGGTCTGGAGCCTTGGTACCAACAAGGGACCTCATGCCTGTTCACCTTCTCAGCAAGCCCTGACGAATTTGTTTGAGTCTCTCCCGGTCTCGGGTCACCCATCACTGGGTGACAATCTTGAGTTTTATTCAGTGGTGGATAAACTCCTCTCTGTGAGGATTAGGTTTTCTTTGAGATTACGTTCAAAAAGGGGTACCTGTATTCCTCAACTGGGAGACATTGGGAGATTTTTCTCAGTTGAGAGACACTGAGCTGGTTGGATTGGGTGATTAGGTAGGAGGCTGACCTGACATCTTTCCTCGGTTTGGATACCTTAACAGAGTTTGTCAGAATAAAAGTAAAGGTACCAGAGGAGACCTCTTAACTCCGAAGATAAGGGACACAGCTTTTCCCAGCTGGTAACGGCTTTCTCCGGCAACTAAGAAATTTACAAGAGTGGTGGAGGCGAGTTCTCATAACCGTGCAGTGGCCCCATAGGGAAAACCACTTATTGCTTTAAAGAAACTCATCCACCTGTGGACACACACACACACACACACACACACACACACACACACACACACACACACACACACACACACACACACACACACACACACACACACACACACACACACACACACACACACACACACACACACAGAGGTTTGGCCATCCAGGGCTCCGAGTGCCCTTGGCGGTGTCAGACTGCGTGAGGGAGAAACACAAAAGAGAGCTGAAATGACTCTATGGCGACACCTAGAGGAATTAAGCTCAAAAACAGTACACTGGCTCACCACACAATTTCATTAGCAATTTTACTCTGACAAACCAACTTTTAAATGGGTAACAGAGTTTCCCAAACAGAGAAACAAGGGATGTCAGCTAACCTCTGACAACACCCCAGATGGGTTTATGGAATTTACACTTGCAAGTACTTACTTGATTTGGAATTAAAGAAATCTCACCCTAAAAATGGCCAAGATGAGGGTCTTTGACATTCCAAAATTGGTTTTTGTGTATGCAGTTAGAGAAAACCAGATTGATAAAACATCTTTTCAAAATTCTGACCCTAAGGGAACAAAAGCCCTTCTAGGAGCAACTTGCATTTTTTTCCCTGTGCCTTTGAGATGTAAATGTTCTAACAGGGCTCTCAGGAACTCTTATCTTACTCTTATCTAGACCAGCTCCAATTCCTGAGACTGAGAAGAAAAAAAAGAGAAAAGAGGTCTTTTTAAATTCAAATGAGTAAGCTTAATTTATTCCAACTGTTCTTTTTAAACTAGCAAGTTTTGTATTGTAATACCTGATTCATGACTAAATTTTAAAATGAAACTGAAAGATTTCTGGCTGTGTCTGTTTATAGTCCATGTGTATGTTTTAGATACCTCTGGATGGCATTTCCAAAATTAATTTGTAAAAGAGATCTATTTGGTTGGCTTAAAGAAAAATTAAGTGCTTACATAACTTCTCAGAAATAAAAATAAATAAATAAAAATTTTCAAAAACTAACCCAAATGAATTTCAGATTCCTGTAATCTGGGAAATATTCAGTATTAAATTAATATTTGGTATTAAAGTTAGCTTAAATGTGTTGGTTTAGTTAATACAGACATGTCTTTAGAGTCATCAGCATTAAGTAGAATACTTTTATTGTACCTAGGTTTACTGGAAGTCAAATAAGAGCCTATCTCTGTTACAAAATTTGTCAGCAAGAAAATGAAATTGGTATGATGGAATTTTTATAAGTAAATTAAATATAAATGAGATTTTTTAGGTGAACTCTTTAGGAGTAATTATGTTTCACGGCATGTCTACTTCAAAATAGTTGCCCCAGATTTTTAGTAACTTAAAACTTTAAAGTTTTGCTAAATTAAGTTAGACAATGAAAGTTTATTGATGATCTAGATCATTCTGAAACAGGAGGGAACGGGGCAGGGCACAACCTTTAAAAGAATGACATAGGCTGAGGACACGACATAAACTGATTAGAACCAAATGGGTCCAAGATGGCGGACGAGTCGACTTCCACTAGACCTTGAGCCTCAGTATATGCTCACAGTAACACATCAGCAAGCTAAATGACACACCCACAGGCGCCATGACAGTTCCAAGAGCGACCACAAGGGTCAAAAAGAGGGCGGTGGCCCAGTTCCTGGAAATCCCCGCCCCTTCCCCCAAACAGCTGGAATACTCCTACCACTCATTAGCCTGTGAAATGACCCACCCCTATAAAAACGGACAACCCCAGACCCTGGTGCCACTCTCGCCTTCTGAGATGGCCAATGCTCTGTGGGTGGAGTGTGTGTCTCTCTGAATAAATCTACTTCTTACATATCACTTTGTCTCTCACTGAGTTCTTTCTGTGATGAGACATCCAGAACCTGTGCTTCGTTAAGTCCTGAGACCACATGTGTGATCTCGATTAAAAGACCATGGGTTCGGGCTTCCCTGGTGGCGCAGTGGTTGAGGGTCCGCCTGCCGATGCGGGGGACGTGGGTTCGTGCCCCGGTCTGGGAGGATTCCACATGCCGCGGAGCGGCTGGGCCCGTGAGCCATGGCCGCTGAGCCTGCGCGTCCGGAGCCTGTGCTCTGCAACGGGAGAGACCACAACAGTAAGAGGCCCGCGTACCGCAAAAAGAAAAGAAAAAAAAAAAAAAAGACCGTGGGTTCAAGTCCCAACCTGAGCTGCATGGCTTCAATTCCCAGCCAAACACATCCAGAATTCCTGAGAAGCAGGGTCCCAGCTACAAGGTGAAGTGTCGAGAAACTGGGAAGCAGGACCAGCCCTTGTGCAGACCGGCATTAAATGACTGGACTGGGGCTGAAGACGGAAGATCCAGGAAGGAAAGGAACATTCCTCGCTGTCTCAACTGAGGTAGGGAAGCCGAGAGGGGTGGAAATAAGGCCTCCTTATAAACCAGCAAAACGTGATGGCACAAGTATCCTTCCTGCAAGGTTCATGAAGATGTCTCTTCCTCAAAAGAAAACTCAGTTTCCAAATTCCTTAGAGTGAGCGCTCCATGGAGACAAGGTTGCAGGCCTCTCATCCTTGCGGCTTTAACCCATGGTGTGGAGTCAGCCCTCCCCAGTTCCCTGTGTTCCACCAGCCACATGGACAGCTGCGAGCATCCCAGGACCCCCAGGCTGCAGCGGCTGCTGCCAGCCGAGAGATGCATGTTTCTTGCCTTGCTGACCTGTTTCTCTCTGAGTCATTTTGAGTCCTATGAAATGTGAACATATGTCACATTTGAAAGGAAAATGCCCTGGGAATCTTGCCACGTGTGAAGACCAGCAAATGGTGCCGAGCCTGTGTGAACCACCTGAGAACGCAGACCGTTGGCAGGTTACACCCCGGGTTTACTCACCGTCCATTCGCACCCCAACCCACCAAAGCCTGCCGCCGAGAAGTGCTGATTCTCACCCCTTAGGTCCCCTGCTTCAAGGGCTTCCAGCTCTTGGAGGTTTTCCTAACAAAACCACATGCCAAGAAGATGTAGCACATATATACAATGGAATATTACTCAGCCATTAAAAGAAACGAAATTGAGCTATTTGTAATGAGGTGGATGGACCTAGAGTCTGTCATACAGAGTGAAGTAAGTCAGAAAGAGAAAGACAAATACCGTATGCTAACACATATGTATGGAATTTAAGAAAAAAAATGTCATGAAGAACCTAGGGGTAAGACAGGACTAAAGACACAGACCTACTAGAGAATGGACTTGAGGATATTGGGGAGGGGGAAGGGTAAGCTGTGACAAAGCGAGAGAGAGGCATGGACATATATACACTACCAAACGTAAGGTAGACAGCTAGTGGGAAGCAGCCGCATAGCACGGGGAGATCAGCTCGGTGCTTTGCGACCGCCTGGAGGGGTGGGATAGGGAGGGTGGGAGGGAGGGAGACGCAAGAGGGAAGAGATATGGGAACATATGTATATGTATAACTGATTTACTTTGTTATAAAGCAGAAACTAACACACCATTGTAAAGCAATTATACCCCAATAAAGATGTTAAAAAAACAACAAAAAACCCCCCAAAAAAACACATGCCAATGTTGCCCTCTCTAAGTAGAGGAAAGCAACTCAAGCCTCATTTTTTTTTTTCAGGTGATGACATTTCTTCACACCCCATGAGCTATTCTGACTCAGTCTTTCACTCTCCTGTTTTACTCTGACATTTAAAGTAAAATGCTGTCATACTCACAGATGTGGAGAACAGGCTTGTGGTTGCCAAGGGGGAAGGGTTTGGGGGAGGGATAGACTGGGAGTTTGGGATTAGCAGCTGCAAACTATTACATAAAGGATGGATAAACAACAAGGTCCTACAGTATAGCACAGGGAACTGTATTCACTATCTTATGACAAACCATAATGGAAAAGAATATTAAAAAAAAAGACTGTATATATATATATATACATATATGTATAACTGAATCACTTTGCTGTACAGCAGAAATTAACATAACACTGTAAATCAACTATACTTCAATTAAAAAATAAATACGAATTTGTAAATGGAAAAAAAATTTTTTTAAATAAAGTGAAAAATAAATTGCTGTGAAAACAAATGGAGGCCCAGAATGGAGAAGGGAACAGTCATCTTGACCAGAAGTTTCACCCGAGGGTTGGCAGGGATGCAACAGCTGCTCTAGGCTCTGGCTACGGAGGATGTGTTTTTACATAAAATTGAACGGAGAACCTGCTCCTTGTAGCTGAATCCCAGCGCTGAAGGAAGCAGATGGAGTCCAGCGGTGCTGGGAGAAGCTCTGGCTCCTGTGGGATCCTTCACTTGGCCCTTAGCTCTGCCCTGCACGCAGCCCAAATGGGACCTCCCCCGGTTACAGTGGTGCTAGCACTGCTGCGGCCCCAGCAAGATCTTTCATTATGTGGAATATAAAAACCTCGTGTTCCTGACTTCCTTGCCACGGCACTCCTGGTACCCAGGAGCCACTGGGCAGGACACCCTAAAGCCTGGATCCGGCACTGCTCTCCAGGCAGAGTGGCCCCTTAAAGGCAGGCTCTGACCAGCCTAGGTCCTGGATACTCATTAATAAATTGTACAGTTACTGTTTCGAATAAGTCATATGTGAATGAGTCATTTCTCTACAAAACTCATCACTCCCCTGTATCAGCAAGGCAGACGGCAGGAGGAGGGCTGGCCAAGGGCACAGAGCACTGGCTGATACGGGGCCTTTTGCTTAATGAAGAAGGTGGCCCAGGTGAGTCACGAGCGTAATAGTCTGCACTCCTGGCCTGGCTGCGTAACAAGAGGCTTCGCCAGGCACCAGTGACCGGCCAGGGGGACCGGGTGAGTGCACTGCTCTTCCGGCAGCCACTCTGCAGCCGTGAAGCAAGGTCACACCGCACAACCTAGATGTCCTGTGTGATTGTGAAAGGAAGTAGGAAGGCTGGGCAGATGCATCAGCCACCTGCACCTCCTGGTTTGTTTCCTGCTGCGTCTTCGATAGACTAAGATCACGAGAATGAGGAGGTTGGAGGTGTGTAAAGGGAAGGGTCTTGCTCTTGACAAAGAAGTGGAGTTGATTCCAGGACCAGACAGACAGCCTGTGAGGCCAGACAGAGTGCAGGGAGCACCTGGCCGTCCTGCCCTGGGACAACAGGCTGGCATTTTGGTGGCTTGTCACACACTGGCGGACCTATGCTCTAGATCACAAAGCTAACGGCCTCACAGATGTGCCCACCTGGAGTCCTGTTGAACAGGTAACCCCCCTGCCCACGGGAGGGCTAGCTGCTCCTCTGGACGTGGTCCCGTCTTCAGCCAGATGAAGACCCCAGAATTGTCCTCAGAAACTTCCCATGAGTCTGCAATTACTCTGGCTGTTGTTCTCCAGACCAGACAATGCCTTCGGCAGGTCTTTTCTCGGAGTCCTGTCCCTCCTCATTCCCCAACCTTAAAATGCAAATTTTAAGATGTTACCCTCCAGCTCAGAAGACCTCTGGGCTCAGGACTTTCCTGGTGACACAGTGGTTAAGAATCCACCTGCCAATGAAGGGGACATGGGTTCGAGCCCTGGTCCGGGAAGATCCCACATGCCGTGGAGCAACTAAGCCCGTGTGCCATAACTACTGAGCCTGTGCTCTAGAGCCCGAGAGCCACAACTACTGAGCCCACGTGCCACAACTACTGAGCCCGCGAGCCTAGAGCCCCTGCTCCACAACAATAGAAGCCACCGCGATGAGAAGCCCGCGCACCGAAATGAAGAGTAGCCCCTGCTCGCTGCAACTAGAGAAAGCCCGTGCACAGCACCGAAGACCCAACGCAGCCAAAAAATAAATATATTTTTAAAAATTAAAATTAAATTAATTAATTTAAAAAAAAAAAAGAAAAAGAAAACCTCTGGGCTCCGCAGGCCCTGGTGCAAAAGCCTGCTGAGAGCTCAGACCACCTAGCCTCACCTCCTCAGGTCTGCTGCCCACCCACCATAACCAACGACAGCAGGCGTCCAGGCACAGCAAAGGACAGACCTGTCCCTCCACGTCGGTTCTCGAACCTGGATGACGAGGCCTCTGATGGAGCTGAATCTGTGGTTGTGCTCTGGTAAACTGGGAACCAGGAAGATGCCCAAAGATCTCTTCTCTCCCTGACACACAGGAAACATGTACTGTCTCCAGTGTCGACGGCTTCGTTTGTGTAACAAACCCAGTCTCCTTTTTTGAGCCCTGAGCTCCTGAATTGTTTTTCCCCTACTGTCCAAAGAGCGGGAAAAATCCTTCCAGGGACTTCCACATTGAAACCCAACATGAGGTGACCAGTTCTCTCAGTCATGAAGAAATGGCTTTCTACTGCTCGGAAACAAATTATTGGAAGTCTCCCAGTAATGAGGTATCAATGGAATGATACTATTTTTGGAAACAGAAGTTTGCTGTAACAATACCACTCTTACTTAAACCTGGTTCAGATGGAAAATCCATCCCTGAAACGGATTATATAAGTACAGAAAAAATTAGTTGATACGGAAATGAAATATACTTTTGAATATATATATATATATATAATGGTTTCAACCAAGTTGCTAAGTAGGAAACTTTCCTCATGATGCGTTCTTATTCTAATTCCTTCTTTAAAATCTTAAATTCTTCAAAATTTTAAATTTCAATTTAATTATTTTCCAAAAGATCCCAAATGTTTGTGGCTTGAGGTGTTCTGTGCTTGCTGTTTTTACAATGCTTCAAAATTAAAACTTAAAAAGTAATATCCTAGCGTTGAAAACCCCCAAATGGATGTGTCTTGATATTACAAGGTGGGATTCTCAAAGCTCATTCATCTAGAAATTCCTGGAATGTAGATTTGAAAATGCAAAACCATTTAAGTGAAGCCCCAGAGAAATGGTAGTTTCCTTATAAACATTAATCATTTCCTGTACAAGATGTAAACCTGGAGCGGAGTTCAGCAGAAGGAACACAGCAGGGCAAGAGGCGTCCGCTTGGCTGCGGTCATCCTGGGAGCCCTGTGGAGCTTCCTGATCTGTCCAGAGACTGAAGCCAGGGCGGTGTGATTCTGAAGTCACTCGTTAGAGCTTTGGCTTCCTGATTCCCCAGCTTCCTGGCTGTGGCAGAGTTAGCAATTATCTGGGGTGTTGTTCTGAGGGTCCTGCCAGCAATTCTGTAAGCACTTTGCTACTTGTATTAAACCCCTTTTGATTAAAATACCTGGAGTGGTTTGGAATTGCCTTGTGACTAACACAATGCTAATCCTTCCCTTTATATCATAAGGTAGATATTATTTCCCTTTTTTTTTTTTTTTTTTTTGCGGTACGTGGGCCTCTCACTGTTGTGGCCTCTCCCGTTGCGGAGCACAGGCTCCGGACGCGCAGGCTCAGCGGCCATGGCTCACGGGCCCAGCCGCTCCGTGGCATGTGGGATCTTCCCGGACCGGGGCACGAACCCGTGTCCCCTGCATCGGCAGGCGGACTCTCAACCACTGTGCCCCCAGGGAAGCCCTATGTCCCCTATTTTATAGGTGAGGAATGTGAGGTTTCCTGATCATTTGTTTCAAAGTGTTATTCTTGCTTCTCTTACCCTCTTACCTTAAGGAAAAGTACTCATGGTTATATGAGAAATTATGGCTTATCACTGTGGGAAGTATACTTAATCACGGTTAAGAAAATATGTGAGATGCTTATTAAATAAATTGAAGAAAGCAGCCTTGGACTTCAAAAAAGATTGGCAACAGAAGGCATAAACTACTCCAAAGAAGGTAAATTAGAGACATTCCAAGGGCCAGGCTCAGATACAGTCATTAAAATAGCAAGATTAGAGTGTGAATCTAAATACTAATGGTGTTCCTAAGAAATGCATCTCCTTTATTAAGCTTAAGATCTACATATTTGTAAGATAATCATACCTGCCAAAGCCATGATGCAGGAATTGTTTTTGCTATATGTTGAGGCAGAGCAATTGTACATAGCACGGGCCATGAGAATACATGTCACAGATCTCCAATCACAGGGAGTTTAATTGAGCAAAGGCTCTGGCTGTGGTGCTCTGAAATCTATCACGGCATTTGCCCTGAAACCGTGATGAAGTCAATGAGTGAGAGCAACAGGGTCCATAAAGCGGGCCATTCCCAGGAGCCCCTGGACTTCCTGACATCTGATTTGGCTTGAGGGCCTCCTGATGGTCCAGCAGAACCTTCCTCACATGGCACCCGGCACCTGTGATGGACGCTTCCATTAACCATGCCCTTCTCTCTCCTTCTCTTGTTCTTGACTGTCCTAGGCCTGCAGCGGCTTGAAGCAGGATTTCAGGTCCCCATCCATAGACTGACGTCAGGCCCTGGCAGTGAGAGCACCGAATCCTAGTCACTAGACCACCAGGGACCAGCGGCCAGTGCCAAGAGCCCTGGCCCGTCGACTTTGTAGAAATGAATTCCCACAAAGAGGCGAAAGAAGTGAAACAAGTAAAGTGTTTCTTAGGAGGAAAAAGGGTTCATGTGAATAGACTTACACGGGCAGACGCAGAGAAAGAGTCGTGCCCCCGTGGTAGTTTGAATCACTTATGTGGGACATGTCTTCCGGGTATCCTCTGGCCAATCATCTTGCTTTGCCTGGCTCTGAGTCTGTATTTGGTTTGTCTCAGGGTCCTCCCCTGGGTGTGCACACATCTCGTAGCCAAGATGGATTCTAGCGAAGAGGCCTGTGGGTAGGTTGACATCACCTCTTATGGAGTGGCGCGCCCTCTCGAGAATGAGAAATATGTGGTCTCTCTCTCTCTTATCTGCGCAGAGCTCAGCTTCTCCTCCCTCCTGCTTTTCTGGAGTATCCGTCCACAGGGGACGAACTCCAGCAGCTCAGCCCGGGGCCCATCTATCTCCTGCCTCGTACTCAGCGTCAGCTTTGCATCAAGGTCCAGCAGCCTTCCTGGACCTCCCCATTTACTCTTTATTAGAAGCTATAGCAGAGGTATAGCTTCTAATAAAGTCATTGGTGTTTAATCCCACCCTGGCATCAGCTTCCCAAAGGACCTGGATTAACACATACATGAAGTACCAAAGGAATACAATCTCATTCTCTGCAGTTGAGCCCAGGGAGTAAGGATACACTCCTACAATGAACTATATTTCATGGGCCGTACATACTCGTGGGAGGCACCTTAAAATGCCTTATACTTGGCACCAGGCACCGAGATAAAATGTTTTTTGATATTTGTAGTGAGGTCATAGTTTCACTAAGGCTGAAATTCAGATAGGCAGAATCCCTCTACTATTTTAGTCTTTCTATTGAGCCCTACATACCAAGCATAAATAAATTTAACTTTCTTCATGTTTTAAAGCTTAGACTGATCTGACAACTAGTATAGTCCCATAAGTGCCTAATTTTTCTTGCATTAAAAGAATGTTCTTTCTCTAATAGCGTGTCCCGTTCCCTGCCTCCGGTCCTGAAATGGTGGCCAGGCACACGGAAGGGATGTCGTAAGGGAGCCTGTGGAGGAGGCATAGACTATGGGTTCTCAGCTGTCTGATCTCTCCCTGCTTGTTCAGAATCCCACGGTGCCAGCAGTGGCCGGTTTGTCCTCATCTTGGTTTCTGCAGTGCTGGTTCCGAAGTCTCTGTCACATCCTCCATCCAGCCCCTGAGCCTGACAGTCCGTTGCCAGTGTCTGCCATGGGGTCCCCGGGCTCCGCCACCGCTGGCATCACGGTCAGACATCTGGCTCTCATCTCACTGTCTGTACTCTGTGGGGACTGAGAGTGGCTGCAGCAGGTAATACTCCCACGGTGACGTGGTCATGCCCCAGCGGGTGAAGAGGCACTTTGAGAGATGATGATTTAGCAGAGCTTGAGTGGGGACAGAGGCATCAATACCTCCATTCCCACCCTCTGCGTAAGTTTCACCTCCCTGAAACCCCCCACCCTCACACACACACACACACACACACACACACACACACACACACACACACAGTTTCCCAAAGCCCCGAGGGGGAATGTCTACCTTTCCTCCTCCTTTGCTCCCTTCTTTCACTATCTCCCCAAGCTTTCTCTCACATTATATCCTTTTCAGACCTCACTGAAGTTCCACTAAGCCTTAATGGAGAGCAGGGAACCCCGACTTCAGAATGTACATGCTGGGGAAGCAGGGTGCAGGGTGTCCATTCTGCTGTGCAGGTCAGGGCAGAGGTAGAGTGTTTATGGAACCAGCAACTGCTAATTCCTCAATTCCTCAGACAGCCTCCTGGTTCTTACAGCTCCCTACTATGTCAGGGGACACTCTTCACAGAAGCTCAGGTAGAGCCAGTTCTTCCACCAGTGATTTTGTAAACCACGTAACGCCCTGAAATAAGTCTCCTCCCACTTAAGGTAGCAGTAGTGGATTCTGTTATCTGCTGCCGAACACTGACCAGAGCAGCACCACACAGAAATTGCTTACTTGTCTGTCTTCCTCACTTCGCTGTGGAGTTCCTTGAAGACAAGGACAGTGCTGGCATTTCTGTAGCCCCAGGGATGAGCACCACACCTGGGCCCTAGTAGGAACAAGAAACAATTCTTCCTAAGGGGGCGATACCATGCGGATGTGGAGTGCAGTCAACTAGCAACTTTGCATCAGTCTTGAACTTTTCATTCTTCATTCCAGGCCACCGGGATCCCTGGGCATCCTGTTCATACTTTTCCTTTAGCACTTTATCATTAACTGTCTTTGTTCTGGCCATCGTCTTGTGGGTAAAAAATCTAATAAACTGTGTTATTTGCATGCGATGTATTTTGCCTATCATATTTCCTTAGTTTTGTGAATGTATGGTGCTTGTGAATAGATACTTCATGTCTTTATATGAACTCATTTTGTCTTCTTTCATGTCTTTTGTGGATTTGTTCAACTTGTCTGAAAAAAAAAGATTTTATTACAGTTGTATCAAATATTGATCATTCTCCCAAGAAACGTCAAACTCAGATGAACAAACATGGTAAGAATTTCATATGATGTAGATTTTTACAGAAACAGTCTGATACATTCTGAATTGTTATTAGTATCAAATGAAGTTGTTCTCAAGTTTTCTTGGAGCGAGAGAGTTGCTTTCCTAGAGATTTTCTCTTTCTTAGTGAAGGATACAAAGGTCAGTCTTCTAAGGGGTGGTCTAGTGTAATGTTTTCAAAACACTCAGTCTTGAAGAAGAACGTTTATTTGTTCTAAAGCTCTATAACAATAATCTTATAACTTTAATCCTAAATCACTAGCTTTTAATCAAGAAAAAATTCTCTGCCCAGAGGGCAATATTAAACCACCTTTCATGCTGCAATTTCAGATTTCTCCATTGTCTTGGGATTAAATCCGTGTTACTGTGCTAATGGATTTAAAGGTTTTAGAAGAGGGAGAGAAAAAGGAAAACGTATTATAAAATTATTAATAACTTCTTGGTCTCCTTGACCACACAATTCATGGTGCTAATCCCCTGACTACAAGCATAGTGGTCGCTAGAATGGTCTTATTGATACCTGCCTAATGTCAAGGAGGATAACTGAGTTTGCTGTGTTTCTGTAGAGGAATTGATGATACTTGTGTCAGATTACACACAATATGTTTACACACTCAGTCACGGAACATCCACAGCCCTCTCCCCTCCTTCCCTCCCTCTTCTCTGCCCACCTCCTCTTCCTTGCTTTCTTTTTTCTTTCTAGCCTATTTTTATTACAAAATACGATTTTACTAAACCCTCTTAGGTCCTCAAACTCAGCAAGTTAAATTTTGTCATCTTCATAATTTTGCTTACTCTCTGCCATTGATCAACAAAAAACTTTATAAAAAGGCATATTTGCATATATATTAAAAACTAAACCCATAAAAGAGTGTTCAGCGAAAAAAACCCCAAGTCTTTCTCCATGCTTCCTGGCTCTCTCCATATCACTTACCAGAAGTACCATTATTCACTTAAAAAAATATATTGTATATATATATGTATAGATTAGATATATATTTGTGTGTTTGTATATGTATATGTAGGTAAGGATAGATTTCAATTGTGTGTGTGTGTATATAGATAGGTACAGATATAGATGTAGATCTACCATGTGTATGTTAAGGATAGATGTATATTTTAAAGTTAGTCATGATTGTTATTATATAGCCTTGATGTTTTCATCTAGCACTACATTTTGGACTCCTTTTAATTCTTCATAATTGCTACATAGTATCATTGTATAAATATACCATAATATGGGCTTCTCTTTTTTTTTTAATTAAGTGTTTTTTCCTGTTTTCAAAAGTCATTTAAGTTTATTATTGAAAATTATTAATAATTTTTAGCTATCAAAGACATTTTCTTCAAACTCTCAAAATTATGCTTGATTGCATTCATTATTAATTCATTGCAGAGGTTATAGCCCAGTTAATGATCTATTATTCTGAGTGCTGCAGGGGTTATACTTTGTTCTTTTCATGCAGTGGACTGTATCGAACAGAAATTCTATCACCTGCTTAGTAAGTAACCTGTATGCTACTAGTGAAATCAAATCTATAAATCCTGTAACTATGTTATTTTAGAACTTACTCTTGATTTGTGAAGGATATTATCCAGGCTGAAATGGTACAACATCATGATTTTTTGGCTTGTGTGTCAATGTGTTTTCAAATTAATAGACCAATTTTGAGAGTGCCTTATATTTTCTGCAGGCTGGCTGAACACACAGTATGCGGAAGAGAAGAGCTACAGGAGACCCACGTCCACACACATCATGCCTGAGTTATTTTACAACAGTGTCATATGAGACAATAGACTCCTTTTCTTCTTTCCTGGCCCACCGTCCTTCCCAACCCAATTATCAGATGTGGGAAAGAGGAGGAGGAAGTTGTTAAGCTTAAGAAGACGAGGGACTTCCTCGGTGGTCTGGTGGTTAAGACTCCACGTTTCCAATGCAGGTAGTGCAGGTTCTATCCCTGGTCAGGGAACTAAGATCCCACATGCTGCGTGGCGTGGCCAAATAAATAAATTAATTTTAAAAAAAGAAGATGGGGGCTTCTGGGGGCTTCCCTGGTGGCGCAGTGGTTGAGAGTCCGCCTGCCGATGCAGGGGACACGGGTTCGTGCCCCGGTCCGGGAGGATCCCACATGCCGCGGAGCGGCTGGGCCCGTGAGCCATGGCCGCTGA
Source organism: Grampus griseus (assembly GCF_964374135.1). Classification (NCBI taxonomy): domain Eukaryota; kingdom Metazoa; phylum Chordata; class Mammalia; order Artiodactyla; family Delphinidae; genus Grampus; species Grampus griseus. The sequence goes on from NC_139010.1 coordinate 7,176,958, forward strand.
GCCTGCGCGTCCGGAGCCTGTGCTCTGCAACGGGAGAGGCCACAACAGTGAGAGGCCCGCATACCACAAAAAAAAAAAAAAAAAAAAAAATGCAGCAGAACTGATATCCCAGCTCCAAGTTAGATCTCAAAAGGCCTCGTGTGCTCTGTTCTCTCTCTCACAACTCTGCCGGCTGCCACGTGAGCCAGTTTGGGTGGACCTGCTGGAGGATGAGAGTACATGGACCACAGATGAGCCTTTCCAACTGAGGCCCACCTTGACCGGTCATCTCTAGCTGAGCCACCAGCTGATCAGAGATACAGGAGTGAGTCCAGCCAAGACCAGCTGAGCCCAGCCCAGATCACCAGAACTGCCCAGTTGCCACACAGACCCATGAACTCAGTATGCTTGGTCCTTCACCCACTAATTTTGGTGGTGGTTTGTTACGCAGAAATAACTAGCTGATACAAAAACTGGTACCTAGAAGTAAGGTGCTGCCGTGATAAAAATCTAGATTGGCTTGGCTACTGAGGGACAGGCCAGTGATCACATTGTAACTCTTGGTATGTGGCAGTAGAAGAGGCTGGGCCCTGGAAATTGGAAAAATAAGTTACTGCCTCTGCATCCCTAACTGTCCTCAACAAAATCTTCTTCTAGAACTTATTATGATCACCGATAACTCATACTTCAAAGGAATCAGGAGTTGGGAGGATGAATTAAAAGAAAAAAAAACCTTTGGAGTCACAAAGTTTAAAAGCAGCTACCTTTGAGACTTCCCTGGTGGTCCAGTGGCTAAGACTCTGTGCTCCCAACGCAGGGAGCCCAGATTCAATTTCTGGTCAGGGAACTAGATCCCACCTGCCGCAACTCAAGATCTCACGTGCCACAGTGAAGATCCCATGTGCTGCAACTAAGACCCGGTGCAGCCAAATAAATAAATAAATATGTTAACAAATGAATAAAAGCAACTACTTTTTCAGGATACTGTAACAATGGATTTTGATTACATTATTTTCCTAACATATAATATAAAGATGCAGTGTGGCTAGGTCAGACCTGGACGGGATGCGGCAGTGAAAGGAGGAAGAGGTTGAACAGCCAGAGAGCGACGGTACTGCACCAGCGGTAAGTAAGGAGGAGTGTATTGAGGTGACCAGGAAACGGGGAACTCCGGAATGGCACACTTGCATGTGTGTACACACGTGCACACACCCTTGGGGGGACATGCCATAGATTCAGGCATTTTTCGCATCCCACCTGCTCTCCCTGAACCATCTAGCCCTGCTTATTCCATCTGGACCGGTGAGATGCCCATATGGGGACTACAGACTGTCCTTGGAGAGCTGTCTACGTGATGCTATTTAACCGGAAGCCAGACTGGTAGACAAAGAGAAACCATGAGCCCAGGAATTCTTCGTGCAACTCTGCACACTATAGGTTGGCAGAACTTGTGCTTAGAGGAATTTACTTTAAAATGAGGTCATCAGAAATAAATTTTCTCTGATAGCAAGAATTGCTTTGCTCTCCTAAAAGTGTTATCATGGGAATCACCCTCTAAGCTGCTTATTTGCTCTTCCTTGAGGTTTTCATTAAAAAATTTTAGATTCATCTCTGTAATCTACAAAAAAGTATGACTCAATTTTGTCAAATGTGCGTCTGTGGAATCTATCCTTTGAGGAGAGTCCTGAACGACTGGCAGCTAACTTTGTCCATGTGCCCCGAAGCCCTTCAAGATAGGAAAGGAATTAAGACCTTCCACTGAAACAGCATCAGCTAGGGAACAAAACTGTTCGATTCCAATCACGTATTTCTTGTGTCTGGCCTCTGGGCACGTCTTGCAGCAATCTCTGCTATGACTTCATGCTTCACTTACTTGAATGAAATTGGCCATTTCCAAGAGAGAGCTAAGCCCAAGGCTGGCTCAGAGCTTTAAGAATGAACCTGCAATGACATACCAGGCAAAACTCAGCAAAAATGAAGCATCCTGCTGGTCTGTTTTTCACTGACTGCATTTTTAATTACTTCCATTTTGCATCTGGTCCAAGTGGAGAGGAGATGAAAATAAAATATAAATCACACGAGCGTAGTTTCAGGAATTAGAAGAAATAGCAGCAGTAGACCTCTGTGTCTGTAAGAAGAGCAAATTCTCCCAGACCAGAGACATTGTGATGGCTTTGACGCTGTCAAATGATAAATGATAATGACCTAGAGAAAAATTTGAGTGAAGCTCAGTTATGCTGTTCTTGCTAGAGGATCAATGTGTCAGAGTAAAACTATTAAATGGATTTAAAATGATAAAAATCTATGTGAAAAAACTTAGTTCGGTGTTGTTATTTTAAATGTAATACTTCTTTGAATTCCTATCAATTCAAATGGACAAATCCACAAACCAGCCAAAGTCCAAATTTGTGTTTAAAAATCTACCCTCATTCTAATGACGGCTGGTTTCTGAAGGTTTTTTTTTTTTTTTTTATGCGGTACGCGGGCCTCTCACTGTTGTGGCCTCTCCCGTTGCGGAGCACAGGCTCCGGACGCGCAGGCTCAGCGGCCATGGCTCACGGGCCCAGCCGCTCCGCGACATGTGGGATCTTCCCGGACCGGGGCACGAACCCGTGTCCCCTGCATCGGCAGGCGGACTCTCAACCACTGCGCCACCAGGGAAGGGAAGCCCCTGTGAAGGTTTTTAAACATGGAATGCTTGACGTATTTACCCCTAATACTTTGTTCCTAATAATGGGAATAAATACAAGTTACATTTATTATGTTAATATTCTCAGACAGTACTATCTTAATACTTAACAGCTTTACTGAGATATAATTCACATACCGTACAATTCACCCATCTGAAGTACGTCAGTCAATGATTTTTAGTATGGTCACAGCTTTGCGACCATCGCTGCGATCTAATTTTAGAATGTTTTTATCAGCCAGAAAGAAACTCAGTACCCAGGAGCAGCCAGTCCACGGCGTCATCTCCAATCCTCCCCACTTCTGGTCCTAGGCAGTCGCTAATCTGCTTTCTGTCGCTATAGATTTGCCTGTTCTGGACATTTCGTGTAAAAGGAATCATATAACATGTGGTCTTTTGTGACTTGTTTCTTTCACATAGCATCATTTATTGAAGGTTCATCCATGTTGTAGCGTAAATCAGTGCTTGATTCCATTGTCTGGCTGAATAATCTTCTGTTGTTTTGATGTACCATATTTTATTTATCCATTCATCAGCTGATGGACATTTGGGTTGTTTCCAGTTTTTGGCTATTAGGAATAAATGTGCCATGAACATTATCATTTGAACATGCTTTTTATCTTTTGGGTATACGCCTAGGAGTGGAACTGCTGGATCATACGGTCCCTCCATGTTTCACATTGCGAGGACCTGCCAAAATGTTTTTCACAACAGCTGCACCATTTTACAGTTCCACCAACAGTGTATGAAGGTTCTGATTTCTCCATAGCCTGGCCAACACTATTGTCTGTCTTTTAATTATAGGCCTTCTAAAGGGAGCAAAATGATATCTAATTATGCTTTTGATTTGTGGTTCCCTAATGTCTAATGATGCTAAGTATTTTTTCATGTGTTTATTGGCCATTTGTATATCTTCTTTGAAGAAATGTCTGTTGATACACTTTACCCACTTTTTTGTATACTAGTCTTTTTTATAATTTATTAATTTTTTAATTGAAGTATAGTTGATATGCAATGCTGGGTTAATTTCTATTGCACAGCAAATTGGGTTATCCTTTTGTTATTGAGTTTTATAAGTTTTTTACGTATTCTGGATACAAATCCCTTATCAGAAACATAGTTAGCTAATATTTTCCCTCATTCTGTGAGCTGTCCTTTCACTTTCTTGATGATATCATTTGCAGAAAAGTTTTTAATTTTTATAAAGTCTAACTTGTCTATTTTTTTCTTTCATTACTTCTGTTTTTGTTTACTTGTGCCTGTTTCAAGTTCATGAAGGTTTACTTCTATATTTTTGTCAGAGTTTTAAGTTTTAACTCTTACATGATGTCTGTGATCCATTTTGAGTTAATTTTTGTGTACGGTGTGAGGAAAGTGTCCAATGTTATTCTTTCGCATGTAGATACCCACTTATCCCAGAATAACTTGCTTGAATGACTATTCTTTCCCCATTGAATTGTCTTGGCATCCTTGTCAAAAATCAATTGACCACAAATGTAAGGGTATATTTCTGGACTCTCAATTCTATTACAATGGTCTATGTTTCTATTCTTAGGCCACACCATGTAATCTTGGTAACTGTAGTTTTGTAGTAAGTTTTGAAATCCGGAAGTGTGAGTCCTCCAAATTTGTTCTTTTTAAAGGTAGTTTTGGCTTTTCTGGGTCCCTTAAATTTCTACATGAAATTGAGGATCCTATATGAAACTTAGGATCAGCTTGTGTCCATCAACAGGATGGACACAATTTTAGAAATTCTTATTTGATTTCACTGTATTATGGAATTCACATTCCTGCTAGAGTTAAGATATCGACAGAATAGACAGGATTATGTAGAATGTATCTATAGGATGTTGAGTTAGTTTTCTAAAATTATGGAAATTTTCTATCCATGCTGACAGCTTGTGGAATACCACTGTAGTCAAAATATTACCTAAGAGTGCATTTCGCACACTAAATTTATTGTTACTGCTAGATCTATTAACATATTACAATATAAAGTCGTTGAGGACCTTGCCGTTGATTTCCTGAAAAAATCTAACAAGATGGTTTTTTGCACCTATATAAATTTTGACTTAATTGGTTTTCTTTTAAGTGGTACTTGTGGACGTGTATTAGTATACAATTGATATTACTCTCTAAAGGGCTCTAATGGTGGAAAATTTTGAGAGCTTTTCTTTTGGGTTTAGATCAGAAATTTAGTTGAATAAATCTAGCCCTTTGAGCCTATTCACAAAACAAAAAACAGGAGATTTGTTGTAAATTCACACTGTGGAACACTGCTTACCATAAATTGGAAGGGACTGCTACGTGCAACAATAGGATGAATGTCAGAAACTTTCTGAGCGAAACAGTGCTTCCTGTATGATTCTATTTGTATGAATTTCTAGAATAGGCAAAACTATTGTATGAAAAAAATCAGAACTTTGAGGGAATGGAGACGTTGAGTTACTTGGAAGGGGTACAAATGACCTTTCCGAGGTGAAGATAATGCACTGTATCTTACAGGGGTTTGAGTTTCAAGTGATATATTTAAAAGATTTGTACATTTTATTTACTTCAGTTTAACTCGAAAGAAAAAATCTATCAGCAAATACGGAATTCTAATTGTATACAGCATGCATGCTGGAGTTTTTTCAGGTGTGTCTGATGTCTTCAACTTACTTTGAAATGCATAAAAATAAGAAGGATGATGGTTGGATAGACTGATAGAGAGATGGATACACATGTAATAAGTCAAGTACAGAAACTGTAATGGTTCAGTCTAGGCGGTAGGTATATGGGTGTTCAATGTAAAGTTATTTCACCTTTTCTGTATGTTTAAATTTTTTATAATACAATAGAAGACATTGGGTGAGGGTATCACACCACTGTGGTATTTAATATAAAAGGTAAATGTAACTGTTTTGTCTTAAAATGACAATATGTACAATACTCAGAAATTATCATCTTTGCAACCGTATAAACTTAAGATAAAAAATTTTGTCGTCAACCTCACAATATGCTAGGTGATCGATTTTACATATCTTTCGGGAGCCCACAGGCAAAAGAACTTTGAAGACAGGTGCACTAATATTCCCCGAGGCTAACAGTCTGTGTGGCATTGCACCTGGACCTGCTTCTTCTCTGCGGGCTTTCATGTTGGGGTGTCTCTCACTTCCTCCCCATTCCCACCTCAGATCTGACCATTTCTGCCCAATTTCTATTACGTCAGGGATGCGTGCTCTAATATAGCAATGAATTCGTGCCAAGCTGTTCGTTCTCCGTCATTTCCAGGTAACGTGTCAGTTTTGCAGTGATGCTCTGAAGAAAGTATATTAACTCAAGCTAGTGATTCTAAGGGTGGACAGTTAAGGTCTCTTGGAATCCAGTTGGGGAGATCCTTTGGGCCAGATGGAGCCCAGAGAAGGCTGGCTCTGTCAGTGTGTTTTGGAAATTTGTGCAAGCATTTCCTGTTTGTCATGATTATTGGGGAGTCAGGTGGATGTTGGCATTTAGATATGGGCCAGAAATGCTAAATCTCCTTGGGCAAGAGTCACACCCCATAAGGAACTGTCCACACATCCTGCATGATTTTCAGGTATCCCACTGGACCTTTATGTCAGGAAAACCCGATTTATGTGTATCTAAGTCCATTTTATATGTAAAACTTTCTTTTACATAGAAGCTCAAAGTATTGTCCCATGACTTAAATTTTCCCAGAATGTTACTGTAAGATTGTATTTTGTTTGTCTAGAACACAAACAGGAGTAATTTCTGGTTTCATAAAATTCCATTGCTTCTGTCGTTGCTCTCTCGACACTAATATAATATACCCCACCATGTTTTTGTTTGTAGCTGTTGCATCCTGGTGATTCCATGTACAGTTGGTACAAACATCCAACTACTCCACCCACGATGTCCTGTAGTGTGGGCAGACCTGAGCATTTCCATATGGAAAGACACAGCATTTTATTACAAGCGTCTTTCCTATGGGTTTAATTTATACTGCAATTAGAATGATTTGTTTTCTTGAAATTCTACGTGTAGGTGGTAATGTTTATAAATTTCATTTCAGAATAATGAGGAGGATGTTACAATGTATTTGTGTTAAAAAGGAACATCGGTTGGATAGTATCGAGAAACTCTGGCCTAGAACACCCCTGGAACTCCTTAGCACACCACACTTTTTGACCCTCCAGGCCATCACCTCACCAGTTTACACGCTCAAAGTAACCGCTGCGTCACCTGTGATCTTTCTCTGAAGATTCCTTTGAGCCCCCTGCTGGGCTGGTGGGTGAGTGTCATGAACTGCATGTTTGCGTCCCCTACAAATTCATAGTTTGAAACCCTGACCCCTGAATGGGATGGTATTAGGAGGTGGGGCCTTTGTAAGGTGATTAGGTCATGAGGATGGAGCCCTTAGTATGGGATTAGTGCTCTTGTATAAGAGACAGGAGAGCTTGTTTCCCCTCTCTCTGCTACGTGAGGACACAGCATCTTGGATCTGCCAGCTCCCTGATGTTGAACGGCCAGCCTCCAAAGCTGTCGGACATGAATTGGTGGCCAAGCAGCCCAGTCTATGGTAATTTCTTACAGCAGCCAGAAAGACTGAGACAGTGGGCACCTCTGGGACAGCCTCCGCAGATGCTCTTCATCTAAAAAGAAGCCCAGTCAGGTACATGTCAGCACCATTATGTGTCCCTTTGAGAACTAGGGCCCAAGATGACAATCCTTCACAAAGTAAGGCAGCAACGTGTGCTGTCCACACAACAGGCACACAATTTCCAGACGGCCTAATGAGAGCAGGTGTGAGGAAAACAAATACGTGCAAAGGCAGAGCCGGAGTAAACAAAAACACATCTGGTTATGGGACTCACCAGTGTATCTCTGCAAACGTACCCAACAGGCTAGTGTCTGCATGTAGAGAGGGAACACAGGGTAAGGAAATGGGGAAAATGATTGATCTTATGCCAACCAGCTGGCCACCTGCTAAGGAAAGGAAAACAGGTTGCCCCTGCCTCTGGGCTGTGACCCAGTGTGATGAGACAGAAGTGGATCTCAGCATCGAACCACACAAGCATTATGGTGTCATCTAGGGGTGGAGGCTGAACTGTCCCTGGTGCCAGGCAGCCTGTCCCACAAGTTTGTCCAGGATCTTAGGTGCAGGATTTTGCTTTGCAAGCACTATTATCAGGTTCTACTCCCATTGATTATTAGGTTTAACAATTTTGTATATTGCACACATTTTCCAGTTTTTTTTTTATTGGAGTATAGTTGCTTTACACTGTTCTGTCAGTTTCTGCTGTACAGCAAAGTGAATCAGCCATATGTAGACATATATCCTCTCTTTCTTGGATTTCCTTCCAGTTTTTTTATCAACAATATTTGGATAGGTAATAGTTGTACATGTCATGAGATTGAAGAAGTACAAAAAAGTATTAGCCATAAAAAAGGATGAAATAATGCCATTTGCAGCAACAGGGATGGACCTAGAGATACTAAGTGAAGTAAGTCAAACAGAGAAAGACAAATATTATATGATATCACTTATATGTGGAATCTAAAAAAAGATACAAATGAACTTATTTACAAAAGAGAAGCAAACTCACAGACTTCGAAAACAAACTTACGGTTACCAAAGGGGAAGGAGGTGGGGAGGGATAAATTAGGAGTTTGAGATTAACATATACGCACTACTATATATAAAATAGATAATCAACAAGGACCTACTGTATAGCACAGTATACTCCATATTCTGTAATAACCTACATGAGAAGAGAATCTGAAAAAGAATGGATATATGTATATGTATAACTGAATCACTTTGCTGTGCACCTGAAACTAGCACAACGTTTTAAATCCGCTATAGTCAAATATAAAATAAAAAATAAATTAAAAAAAGATATTTATTGAGTCATGAGATTATCCATCAGTTTATCCACTATTTTTTCAAATAATTAACTTAAAAAAATTTTATTAGCGCTAGTTTTATTGTTTTTAAAATATTATATAATATAAAAATAAATACTTATTTTTCCTATTAATTAAAAAAAAAAGTATTGGAAGAAGATAAGACGCCCTCAGCTGTCTGGTTCTCCAGCCACGTGATTCTCCTCTCCAGGGGCACCTGTGAATCTTTCCAGAGGTGTTGTCTGCACACACATGTAATTGTTTTTAGACAAATGACTGCAAACTGTACATACTGTTCTGCATCTGGCTTTGTTTTCATTTATCAATGTATTTCAAAGATGACTCTGTGTCATGATAGATGGTGTTGATTTGCTCTTCCCCCAATTGCATGGAATTGCACCGAACTGTGACTCCTTTAACCTATTCTCTTTTGATGGCTGTTTAGGTTGTTTCAGTATTTTTCTAGCATAAATAACATGGTTAATATTCCCATCTTTTGTGTGTGTGTGTGTGTGTGTGTGTGTGTGTGTGTGTGTAGGTATTTTGCACGTGAATGAAGTATCTCAGAGAACACATTCTCGTGAGTGGAATTGCTAGGCTAAAGGGCATGTGCCTGTAATTTTGAAAGCTTTTTGCCAAATGTCCCTTCAGGGAAGTGACAACAATTTACATTGCCATTGGCAACATATGAGAGCTCCTGTTTCCCCATCCTCACCTGTACAGCGTATTATCAGACATTTCTATATTTGCTAACCTGACAGGAGAAAAATGCTCTCTCGCTAGGTTTAATTCGCATTTACAAGATGCTGTCATCATCACCCATCTCTCTTCATCCGCATCACAACCCTGTTAGATAGATATCATTTTGTTAATCTTGCCCATTTCACCGGAGTGTAGAGAGGTTGAATGATTTGCAGAAGGTCACACAGCTGGAATTAGAACATAAACCCAGATGTTCTGTGTCCAACACGGTTCTCTTTCTCCAAGAGCATAGTTGCCTCCACTGGGTAAAGTAGCTATGGCCCAGGGAGCAGGAGATTTGGGTTTTTGCTGAAAGAAAAGCCTAGATGCCTCGGTGGAAAGATAACAGCGATACAAGAGAGGAACTGGTCACAGGAAACAGTCTTCTGAGATCTGGGGACCACAGCCCAGGCAACCTCAGACACGCTGTGCATTGACCTGAGCCAGAGGCAGAGCCAGCAGCACCCAGGGAACATTGACTTCTTCCTGGGCAGCCAACCTTCTCAGGAAAGGACATCTCCGAGGGGGCAAAGAGACCAAAAGGGACCGCACTTCCCAGAAGTCAGGGTGTAGGAGGAGTCTGGACGCCGATGCTCTTCACAATTGAGGGACCTCTCAGGAAAACAAATCTGCCTCAGTACCTTCTTGTTGGAGGCTTAGCTGCCCCTCTGCACCTGTTGAGACCTCTGGAAACTCTTTTTGTTTTTTTAATTGAAATATAGTTGATTTACAATGTTGTGTTAATTTTGGGTGTACAGCAAAGTGATTCAGTTATACATACATACATATGTATTCTTTTTAATATTCTTTTCCATTATGGTTTATTACAGGAAATTGAATACAGTTCCCGTGTGCTATAAGTAGGTCCTTGCTGTTTATCTATTTTATATATAGTAGTTTGTATCTGCTAATGGAAACTCTTGCAGGAAATTCTTTCTTTGAGAAGACTGTTACTAGTGCTGAGAGACTGAGGTCAGGGCTTGGCTGGCTTTGGTCCAGTTTTCCCCACAAGTGAACCCGTGTGACTAGGGTTCAAGTGCAAGTAGTTTTCTTGGGAGATGCGGAGAAGACCACTAGGAGAGCGGAGAGGTGACACAGGGGTGAGAAGATGGCCCATGTGTGTGCATTATTAAACCAGCTTCCACAGTGGCCTTTAGGGGCTTAATCCCATGCTGTGTGTGTGGGACTCTGGGAAATGGTATAAAACACGCATCTCAGGATTATCCCAACTGAGCGGTAGGTGAGCTGGAGTATTTATACACCAGCTCCAAGAGTCGCTGGTCCAGGGCTGCTCTCAGGGGAGGTGAAGTCTCCAGCGCGTCGGGCTTACTGTGAAGGAGGGAGAGCAGCGTCCTGTGAGCCAGAAAAGGGCCCAGACAAGCCCATGGTGGCAGTCACAGCTGGCTGGAGCGCATGGACATGGAACCGTGTGAAGGACAAACGCAGGGCACAGACAGGGCTGCGATGGCTGTGCTCCTCAGCGTGGTGACCGGGAGGTGCCCAAGGCTTCAGGTAGGGACCGCAAGGTCAGGGAAACTCACTGCACTCTGCACCTCTGTCCCGACCACAGCTGAACGGAACCTCTGCTTACACAGTCCCCTGCCCCTCTCCTCTACTCCAGACTTGACCATTCCTATCGGTATCATATTTGAATATCCAGAAGTAAATGAATCCCTTGAAAGTTTGATAGAAGTTAAGCTTCTCACAGAGATATGCCATTTTGAATATAATGGCAGAGGTTTCCCCAGAAGGTCATCTGTGCACCCCTGGAAGGTCATGTGGAGCCCCAGATCTAAACTTCCCTTCCATCTGAGTGTGGCTGCCTGCCTATCAAATACACATGCGGGGCTTCCCTGATGGCACAGTGGTTGAGAGGCTGCCTGCCGATGCAGGGGACGCGGGTTCGTGCCCCGGTCCGGGAGGATCCCACATGCCACGGAGCGGCTGGGCCCGTGAGCCATGGCCGCTGAGCCTGCACGTCCGGAGTCTGTGCTCCGCAACGGGAGAGGCCACAACAGTGAGAGGCCCGCGTACCGCAAAACAAAACAAAACAAAGCAAAACGAAACAAGAAATACACATGCGAACAATTACTGTTCCCCAAGTGTCAAATCCTCTTGATTATCTTGACCCTAAAACTGATCACCAGATGGATTGAATTGCAAGGTTTTATTTTTGAAGGTTTTATAATAATAATAATTTATTATTATTATATATTTTATTTATTTATATTTGTTTAATATTATTATATTTATCCTTATTTAATTATTATGCTTATTTAATGCTATTATATTTATTATTATTTAGTTATTCTATTGTTTAATGTTATATTTATTTAATATATATTTATTATTATTTTATTTATTATTATTAATTATTTATTTTATTTTTGAAGGTTTTGTTTTTGCCATTTCACACTATGATTCTCTATTTCCACAGGTTCATTAGGGGAAATTAAGAGTAATTATGCAGAAGTTCAGCCCGGAAATACACGACAGCTTGTAATCAGATGTAGTCCTAGCAGTCAGAGCCTTGAACTTAATAACCGTTCTCTTATTATGAATTTTTATAATGTGCATTTGGACATCCTTTTAAAAACACCTATGCTCTAAGGTTATATGTGTTTTTACCCTTTCTTCAGCAATAGTATATCTCAGGATTGATCTCAAAGGCATATTGATAAAAACTGCTAAAGATGTCACAAGTCTATTCATTGCAGCTGTATCTGTAATAGCAAGAGTAGGTACAACCAAAGTGTCCACCAACAGAAGATTAGTTGACTAAATGGTGGCACATCCACACAATGGTGTACTCTGTAGCTGTTGAAAGGAGTGAGAGATATCTCTAGAAAGCCCTATGGAGTGATCTCAAGGGTACTGTTTTTTCAGCTTTTTTGAAGTATAATTTGTATACAAAACCTTCCTGTATTAATGTATACAATGTGATGAGTTTGGACAAGTGCGTACATCCATGTTACCATCTCCACAATCAAGGTAATAAACATATCCAACACCTCCAAATAAAAATAATAAAAATAAATAAAAAATAATAACATCTACGCTTTACTTTTGTGCTACTTGTATTGAGTTGGGTTTTTCTTTACTGCATCTGTCACTAGTATTAGTAACCAGGGCACATGAACTACTGATCTTCTAAGAATTTATTTACTGCAATAACATACTAACGTAACTGTGTTACTGTACCTGAATAATGATCACATTGCCAAAATGCATGCTAAAGGCAGGCTGCTCCTCAATTTCTCTATTTGTACCTCTAGACAAACAAGGTTGACTCAACTCTCAGGAGAATTGATTAAATCACAGTTTAACGTCCAGACTTCACTTTCTGGCCAAATCAAGGAAAGTCTTAATTTACAGAAACGAACTAATTATGATAAAATAAAACCTTAATCATTTTCCATGTTATACATCTGTCTCGAAAGTTGAAAGTTATACATCTCTCTTGAAAGTTTTTCTCTATGAGCACATTGGGAACTGCAGAGAAACAAGAGACTAAATGAATTCATTTACCATGTTATACATCTCTCTTGAAAGTTGAGAGTTATACATCTCTCTTGAAAATTTTTCTCTGTGAGCACATTGGGAACTGCAGAGAAACAAGAGACTAAATGAATTCTGTCTGAACACTGTAAAGCAACGCAGAGCCAGATGGTGTTCAGACTTCAATATGGGGTTTACCTTAGGAACAGAGGCAGAACAAAGACTCTACCGTTTACTGACCAGCCTTCTAAGGTGATTACGTAAAGTTGGGGAGGAGCAGGGACAGGTGTGGGAGTGGATGCTACCGTGATTGGTGCTATGGAAGGTTCAACGTTTTTCCTTCTGTCCTCCCTCTCTTTGGAAATACAAGAATTTCAAGAGTCACAGTAATAATATGCTTTGAAGGATACGGAATAGATAACGATAACCTTTCTAGAACTGAAATGTGTCTTTCACATGAAAAAGGAAGAGGGGACTTCCCTAGCGGTCCAGTGGTTAGGACTCCGCGCTTCCGCTGCAGGGGGCACGGGTTCGATCCCTGGTTGGGTAACTGAGATCTCACATGCTGTGCCCCCCTTGTAGACTACACAATGTGCAATGTGCAGAGAAAAAGTGTAATTGTTGTCAATGGTCTCTTAAAACATACCTCACAGGATGTATTCCTGGAGCGTTTAGAGAAAAGCTTTGGTTCTTTTTCACTTTCAAAACAACAAAACTACTCTCCTTGTATAATATGAGTCACCACAAAATTGTTAGACGAGGAAAAACTTTAGCTTCAGGTCATGAATACAAATGAGTACGTGCTTTACATGCTGAAATCTAGAGGAAATAACAGTAGATTAAGTTTTGGCCTTCATACAAGCGCTTGGTCCATGCACTGACTGTTCTAAGACCTATCAAGTGTTTGCCTTGTTAATATTTTTTAGGTGCAAAAATGACATTGTGGTTAGGTTCTCTTTTTTGAAAAAACCTTATCTTTTAGAGGTATACACTGAAATGTTGAAAGATGAACTAATACAACATCTAGGCTTTGGTTCCAAATACTCTGAAGGGGAGGGCAGACAGAGTTGATGGGGGACACTTTGGCCATGAGTTGATAACTGTCAAAGCAGAGTGATGTGCACATGGGATTCATTATACTGTTTTCTCTACTTCTGCTTATATTTGAAATTTTCCATAATCAAAAGGTTTTCTTTAAAGTATTTTCTTGGAGACCTATAACTAGTAACAACTAACTCATAAAGCACATATGGAATGTCAAGCATTGTTCTAAGCACATCACCTATTTAATATTTACAGGGACCCCAGTGAGATAAATACTGTTATTAGGCCCATGTTATATCTGGGGAACTGTAGGCGCAGAAAGCTATATAATTTGCCAAGGGCAGCATAGTTATTAAGTGGAAGAGCAGAGGTTGGAATCTTGGCCGTCCAGCTCCAGAGTCTGAGGGCTTTAGCCACTTGGTAAAGAAACACGTCTTATTTGGACCCATGATGGAGCGGCAAAGAGCCCAGCTGTAGACATTACAGTCTGTCAGGCAACTCCATGCCCGAAGTTTCCCCCTGAGGTTTTCCACTCCCGAATCCCTCCTTGTGATAAACTTCTAGTTTAAGAAAACATTTTGAAATGCTCATTTCCAAGGATTTTGTATTTTTATGGTTTTTCTGCTTATTTTCTTTACTATGAATTTTTTGATAAATAAATCTTCTATAGCCTTGGGTTTGTTGTTTAGGTTGGTACATTCTATACTTATCCAACTTTACCATATATCTTTCTCATCTTCATGATTCCTAATTTTAAAAAATTTTGCCTTTTTGGTTATCATGTTCTGCCTTTGCCCTTTTAAAGTTTATTTGTAAAGTTTAAATTTCTTCTTTTATTTCATTATTATTTTTTCCTATTCTGCTTAGGAGGTTTTGCCATTCTTCTCCTTTATTTTTAAATTCTAGGGAATTCCCTAGCGGTCCAGTGGTTAGACTCTGGGCTTCCATGGCAGGGCGCCCAAGTTTGATCCTAGGTTGCGGAGCTAAGACCCCACAAGCTGCGGTGTGGCCAAAAAAAAAAAAAATCTATTTATAGAAATAATACTGACTTTGAATTTCTTTATGTAAAATAATATTTATTTTAAATTTTATTCATTTTGAAAATTTCGAAGACTCCGTTTTTTAAACTTTTATTTATTATTCTACTTTCTTAATCGTTTTATTGTTCTGGACATCATGGGAAACTAAGTTTGCTGACTTTCCTGGATCTAAACCCTGAAGATGACAGAAACAACAGGCATGTAAATACAGACCTGAGAAATGGATGCAGAGACTGGGAGAAACCCCGGGGGCACAGGAGGTGGCCGGTGAGAACTTTGTCCACAAAGCCCTTACTCTCTCTCTGACTCTGCATGAGGAGGTGCACGGTCACCCCGCTGTTACTGAAATACAGCATCTACACCAGCGGGCAGAGGGATGCGTGAGACCAACCCCTGTGCTTTTCTGTGATAAGCAGAAAATCATTGCCATAGGCAGCCGAGTGCTGGTTTGGGGAAAAGATGAGTCACCCAGTTAGACCTAAATTTTCCTTTTTTGTGGAGTCTGTTGAGTATCTGAGGTGTAACTCTTTTAGGTCACGGCTGGCTAAGCTCTTAAAACAAACATCTCAATTGTTGGCCTTTTAGATGTGAAGGGTGATAAGAAGTTGTCAAAGACAGTTCTGAAGTCCGAAGTCTGGATGATTAAAGGAAATGAAGAAAGAGTCCTACAAGAGCCTAGGGTTTTGTTTTGTTTTGTCTTGTTTTTGAGGGTGGGAGATGTCGTGTATGAGCTCAGTATTGAATTTGAGGAGATGCTGGCCATCAGGTGTGGTCCCGAGGGGGCAAGGCAAATCTGGGACTCAGGGGAGACAGTGCCAGGCTGCAGATGCAGAGGAGGAGGGATGGCGGGCAGAGGTAGAAAAAGGATACCTTACAGCCCAAAGATGGGGAAAAGGCACCGTGATGAGGACGAAATGGAGAAGACAGGGCAAAGGTTAGGTTCAAGGAGAAGCCAGAGTGTTTATTACAGAGAGAGAGGCTGGTGGACCACAGACCACAAAGGGAGCCTGCGTCAGGTGACCTTAGTGATTTAGGAAATTCCATGTGGAAATTGTCAGCTTAGAGGCAGAGTTGATACTGGGGACTTAAAGGGTGAGGGGCTCATGTACAGCAGCCCCTGTGACAGCTTCAGTAGAAACAAGCAATAAATTGAAGAGAACCAAATGGAAGCAAAGGCAACAAGATCAACAGAGAAAGGACTTCTTGCGTGTCCATCACAGCAGTGGCCACACTTCCTCTGCCCTTTGGATGTGTCTCATCTTTGGCTCTCCTGGTCCCGTGAAGCATCTGATGAGATTTCACTGATGTCTGCCTCCAGCGTTTCTTTCTTCCTTTATGCCCCGCGGTTTGAGCCATTTCAGAATCTCTTGTCCGATGATCTAGCCTCCGTTGTAGGCAGAATAATCACAGCCTCTGCTCCCTCTTCCTCCACACAATCGCCTCCAGCCAGCATTTCTTCTTCTGATGACTCTCTGCCCTCACTTGCAGCCATCCTCAACTGTCCTAGCATCCTCCAACATCTGACAGATGTGGAGGAACCTCACAGGTGCAGTTTGGAGAGATGCTGTTAGTTAGGATGATACAAAGGGAGTGAAAAGCCCCATCATGTCCTGTGTGGTTCCACAGCCATTACCTGCCCTGATCCACAAATTGGTAGAAAGAAGTGATACTGCTGTAAATGAAAAAACGACATCTCCCAAAGCCCAAGTCACATAGCCACTTAGCAATAGATCGGAACCTAGAAACACCAGGTAGCCTGGCTCCTTGTGTTATGTCTTTGTTTTTATTTTATATTTTATTTTGTTGTCACACAAAAAGGACCATTTGAATTTGAGGTAGAGTAATCATGTTCACAAAAATCATTGCTCCCAGAGCCAAAATTTAACGTTTTTGAGTGTGAGCTGGATAGGAACGGTTAGATCCTATCCCGACTGGAAGCATGAGCTTCCGTTTGCTTTCCTCCAAGCTGCTAAAAATTATAATACACGACACAGCGCTGATTTGCATTTACACAGCTCCCCCGTCCTCTGGGGACCTCAGAGTTCGTTGCAAACACTCAGTTACCTATTTCCATGTCGAGACAGACAATGCCCCTCTTCTGAGGTGCCCAACGCAGGTGGCATATATTCATCTGTCCAGCCAACTCTGTAGCAGGTTTGGGAGTTAGGGAATTCGATCCCAAGCCTGCTCACGGGTAGGGGTCATCTGATCCTATAATATAAGCAGACTCTCAAGCCAAACATGGGGTAGATTTTTATAAATGGGGTTACCCAGGACCCAAGATTGTCATCCAGCTCCGTGTCACTCAAAGTGGGCTCAGGGGACCACCCAGCTGAGAACTACTTGGGTGCTTCGTAAAAATGCAGTTTCTTTGTCTCCAGCTCAGACCTACTGCATCAGGATCTCTCTAACTTTTAACAAGCTCGTCCTCGAGCTACTTCAACGAGAATGCATCCGGTTCATGATTCTACTCTGAAGGTGATAAAAACACTGCCCAGGGAGGTGAAAAGACCCACCTAAGGTCACACAGTCAGCTCACGGCAGAGCCGGGGCTGAATCCCAGGACCCTAAGCCAGCCAAACACTGTTTTCTTGCAAAATCCCCCATGAGCTTCAGAGCCGTGTCTTTGTGATTCCCCCAGCTGTCATCTGACAGTCCTTGGTGGACATGCTCCACCCGACAAACAGGTGCACTCTATTCTACAACTGCGCTCACATCTCAGGCGTTGAGCCTCTCCACACTCTGGATGAGAAAAGGTTGGCAATCGAGGTTTATTTCAACTACGGGTAATTATTATGACTTAGTATTGAGAGCTGTCTCCACTGGTGATCTCCACTGGGCTTCTTCACTTTGTGCGTCTGATCCCACTTAAGGTTCACAAGAATTCACAAATCCCTTAATGAGGCAGGGAGAGGTTCATGGATTTACCCCAGGACATGTGACTGGTTAGGGAGCAGCTGGGGTTCCCATGCAGAAGGGAACCTCTGTACCTCTCAGGCTCAGCATCACCCCGTAGGAGACCGGATCTGCCCACGAACCTGACAACTCCATTAGCAGGATCTCTCATCGGTGGTCACTGAGCACTTTGACTTTGTCACTGAGGTCATCCCTGATCCTCTAGCTAAAGCAGCCACCCCTACACACACACGCACACGCACACACACGCACGCACACGCACACACACATGCACACGCACGCACACACACGCACACGCGCACACACACCCCAGCCCTCCTCAT
Source organism: Grampus griseus (assembly GCF_964374135.1). NCBI lineage: Eukaryota > Metazoa > Chordata > Mammalia > Artiodactyla > Delphinidae > Grampus > Grampus griseus. Next base: position 7,195,077 of record NC_139010.1, read on the forward strand.
TTGCTTTTGTCTCCCTGTCTCATTTTCTTCCGGGAATCGGCGGCTAACAGGAATGCATTGGCTTATTCCCGTGCCCTCGTCTGTCTCCCACTGGAATTCAGGTACCAGGATGCAGGGATCTCGCAGTTCTTCCTCACCTAGGTATCGTCTACACCCAGGACAGTGCCAGGCACACACAAGGGCCTTGGTGAATATCTCTCACATCAACCCATGAAAGAATGCTTCCCCTTTGGTCTCAGCATCTGCCCAGCGTTTGTAGAAAAACTTCGTCGTGCTGGACTCCATCTGCTACTTCTAAAAAGGTGTCTCTGGACCCACTTTTCATCCCTGATCCTCTGGGAGAAGTGTCGTGCGGCAGTTAAGAAAGCCCGTGTGCGTATGATCGTTACCAGCCCTTACTTCTGACTTCTAGTCTTCTGCCTCCTGGAACCCTTTGGTGAATCAGGTACAACTCCCTGTTTGTCCCTTGTCCCTGTGTTTACCAGGTCTACATAGGCTAGATGGCAGCATCCTTGTTGGGCTCTGGGACCACCTTTAGGTCTAGGTAAGAGGATTCTCTAGCTTAGGCCTCAAGGTAGAGAGGCCCCTTCACTCTGTCTCCTCTGGCTATGCCGCTCCCATGGAATGAGGAGTCTGCAGGGCCAGTGGGGCATGCCCTCTGGGACCCCCATGCCATCCCCCCTAGACTATGCTCCATGTATTTAAAACCTGGGAATTCCCCGCCCAAATGTCCCAACCCCACAGGGGTGATGGGACCTGCATAGGCCTCTACCCTGGGTCCACTCCACTGCTGCTGCATATACCCCCATGTGCACCCAGGCCCCAAGGTCAAGTCCCTGCCAGAGGGTGTGAATGGAACATGGCTGTGTTACCGAGGCAGGGGGTCCACACGCACATGTAAGGACCTTGCAGGGCAGATCGGAACCAAAGGTGGGAAGAAAAAGGGGTGGGTTTTCCCTGCCCCATCAGCTTCCAGTTGTGGGCGCTGAACATCCTCAGGACCAGCCTGGTCTTCAGATCACCATGAAGGTATATGTGGTGACTAGGATGAGAAAACGTATGTCAGGTAAGTTTGCTGACCTGGTTCTAAATGGTAGGTGGCCTCTACTGGTGCCCTTGCCTGGGTCCTGCCCTGAGCAATATTCAAGTGTTCCATGTATATATCTCACCTCTCAGCTTAACTTTCAGGGTTTTTTTTTTTTACGTCTCTTCTTGCCTTAGTTATGCCTAACACCTTCATACTTACGAACACTTCTGCAAAAAGAGCAGATCAATGTCCGGATAAACAAGAGAGTCAAACCCATGGTGATCTGGTGATCTGGAAACTGGCGTTCTCCTTTCCAGACTCCCAGCCCAGGGTGGACATGCTCCACTAGTGTGAATTTTTACACAACTTAAGGCAGAGCCTGCAAGAATCCAACTCTTACTAAATGCAAGTGCGCACGCCCAATGCACAACGAGGCCAAACAATACCAGAACATCAGAGTTTGGAGCAGAGAAAGGTTTACTGCAGGGCTCAGCAAGGAGAATGGGTGGCTCGTGCCCCAGAAGCTCCAAACTCCTCAAAGGGTTTCAGCAAAGCATTTTTAAAGGCCAGGTGAGGGACGGGGGGTCACAAGGTATGTGATCAGCTCATGCACAATTCTCTGATTTGTTGATGGTGAGGTAACAGGGTGGTGTCACGGGGGTCCTCAGGTGCCAGTAGGTCTGGGGGCTCCTGATCATCGAGTAGTGAATTTCTTCCATTTGGTGGTGTTTTTAGTATCTGTAAAACAACTCAGGAAATGTGCATCAAATACTGTCATCTAGGTACTTCAGAGAGAAGCTAAAGCAGAGGATATGGGGGACGGTCTGTCCCAGGGAGACCTCGTAGGGTCCCACTTGGTTACACAACCATGTTTGTGTGCTGCCTTTACTTACACCTGCTTAGACACCTGTGTCATTTGCAGCAAATTTCTTGTCCTAAACTTTTCAATCATTCTCATTATGTAGATGGAAGTGATTTCAAGAATTCATGTCCTAACTGCATATGCAGCCTTCTCAACACAGATACATTTGTTCTTTTTGTTTTTTTGGCCATGCTGTGCAGCTTGTGAGATTTTTAGTTCCTGATCAGGGATCGAATCTGGGCCCTCAGCAGGGAAAGCATGGAATTCTAACCACTGGACTGCCAGGGAATTCTCTCTACTTATTTTTAAATGTTTTAAAGGGTATTTTTGCGTTGACAAATCAAGCAGTTTAAGGAGCATCATGTAGGTGTCTATTTTTTTTTTTTTTTTTTTGTGGTACGCGGGCCTCTCACTGCTGTGGCCTCTCCCATTGTGGAGCACAGGCTCCGGACGCGCAGGCTCAGCGGCCATGGCTCACGGGCCCAACCGCTCCGCGGCATGTGGGATCTTCCCGGACCGGGGCACGAACCTGCGTCCCCTGCATCCGCAGGCGGACTCTCAACCACTGCGCCACCAGAGAAGCCCTAGGTGTCTATTTACAACCCCTCGGGTGCTGCTATACAGCAGTGCTGTTTGGAAGAAAAAGGTGGTTATCTAGGAGGAGCCGTATCACCTCTAACTGGACCAAGTTTGCTTTAAAAGTTTATGTGTCAGTGACCGATAGAGATCAAAACATAAATAGTCCGCCCCCCTCTGGGAATGTGCTGATGCCTTATTTACCACTGAAATAGCTTTTGGGGATGGAAAAATGTTCCATTAACCTTTAGATTTATAATATCGTAAAGACATTATAATCTTTTAAATTTATTATTCAGAAAAGTGAGATAAAACCAAACTGAACCCTTAGATACAGAGAACAGATGAGTGGTTGCCAGAGGCGGGGGCGAGGGTATGAAATGGATCTAGGGGATCAAAAGGAACAAACTCCCAGTTATAAAATAAATAAGTCCTGAGGATGTAATGTACAGCCCGGTGACTATAGTTAACAATGCTCTATTGCATATTTGAAAGTTGTTAAGAGAGTTGATCTTAAAAGTTCTCATCACAAGACAAAAAAACCTGTAACAATGATGATGGATGTTAACTAGACTTACTGCGGTGATCATTTTGCTACATACAAATATTGAATCATTATGTTATACACCTGAAACTAATATAATGTTATATGTCAATAATATCTCAATAAAAAAAAGAAAAGGAAAGAGATATGAAAAGAAGGTTAAACAGTCTCAAACACAAAGAGGCTGCTTTCTCTGGGATTTATAATTTATGTCATTTCTGGCCCAGCCGGACCTGTGACTGGTTCCTTCTCAACCTCTCAGAAATAACTTGTTATTTCCCATATAAGTTTCCTAAAGCGGTGGAAATATAAGTGATTCCTTAGTGAATATCCCAGAATACAAAACAATAATTGTTACACCTTTAAATATGTAAAATCTCATCGACAGGAGTTTGAAAGCAATGACCAGAACTGAGGTGATCAACATTAATTGAGGACCTACAAAATAGCTAAAATTCTGCCTCATTGCCCTCTGCTACGTTTTGTCTGGATTTGGAGAAACGAGGCCCGGACACAGGCCTGTGAGTCCTGACCATGGAAGACACACATGCAGTTAATTTACTGATGCTCTCGAGACAAGCTCTCGAGACAAGCTCTCTGCGATACTCGAATCTCTGGAGCAGTCCAAGCTTTCTCTGCTTTTATTTTTAGCAGCTTTATTGAGATATAATTTACATACAGTAAAATTCACATACTTTAAGCGTTAAGTTTGATGAATTTAGAAAATATATAGAGTCATGTTATCACCACCATAATCCAAATACACAATGTTTCTGTCACCCCTAAAATTTGCCCTGGGCCCCTTGCTTTCCTCTGTTGAAAGACAAGATAACCATTCAGCCTTAATCAGTGTTAAGGTTCAAATGAAGCCACAGACCACCATTGCTGGTTATTTGCACATCTTGCCAGCGAGAAAGGAGAGATCACTTCTTTACACTCAAAATTTCTTTCTTTTCTTTGAGAAAATAAACATTAAAATCCCAGAAAGCTAACATTTGGTTGTTGTGTGTGGATATCAAAGTTCACTTGCAGCGCCTGAAACTGAACATTCCCGAGGTGATCTGAAGCCACGTGTGTGCAGTAGGCCCACGGGACTCTTTATTGCTCGAAGCAGAGTTATTTACTTCAGCTCGGCCCCTCCAGAGCACACTGCGGATGAGGTTTAGAGGCGGCAGACCGAGCACAGACCTCTGGAGTCGGACAGATCTGGATTTCAATCCAAGGCGTCCAGTTTCCTCTCTCTGTGACCTTGAGAAACATACTTAACCCCTCGGTTTTCTCCTCTGTAAAGCAGTAATAAAAACGTCATCTCATGGGAATACTGAGGGTTAAAAACAATTGATGTGGGGTTTCCCTGGTAGTGCAGTGGTTAAGAATCCACCTGCCAATGCAGGGGACACGGGTTCGAGCCCTGGTCCAGGAAGATCTCACATGCCACGGAGCAACTAAGCCTGTGTGCCACAACTACTGAGCCCACGAGCCACAACTACTGAAGCCTGCTCGCCTAGAGCCTGTGCTCTGCAACAAGAGAAGCCACTGCAATGAGAAGCCCGCACAGTGCAACGAAGAGTAGCCCCTGTTCGCCGCAAATGGAGAAAGCCCGTGCAGCAACGAAGACCCAACGCAGCCAAAAATAAATATAAATAAAATAAATAAATGTATAAAAAAGGAAGAAGAGTGTGACAGTTCTGGGGGCAGTTTTGCAACATGGCAGTTACTTTATTAACAGAGTCACCTGAAGATGTGCTATGTTCACCTCATCAACTGGCGATGTCAGAAGAGACATTCCAAAAAACACTTTGATCCAGAGCAATTACTGTGAGCACGTTTGTACATGAAGGATATTATCCTGTGGACAGAGCACGCATAAGAAATCACAGCTTGGTATTCACACCGCTGTGTAATTAATGGGTAAAACATCATAGAGGCAGACAGAAAGTGCATGTTACGGGCAGGTCAGAGGGGAGGTCCATGTTCACATGCTAACTAGTAATAAAACAGAACTCCATGTGGTGACGACAGCATTCTACCCTCACCTGTGTCTCCTATTCTGTATTTTTTTGACATTCTTTTTTTATATTGTTTTCTGTTATGGTTTATCACAAGATATTGAATATAGTTCCCTGTGCTCTACAGTAGGACCTTGTTGTTTATCCATCCTATATATCATAGTTTGCATCTGCTAGTCCCAAACTCCCAATCCATCCCCTCTCCCCCCCTCTCCCTTGGCAACCACTACTCTGTTCTCTATGTCTGTGAGTCTGTTTCTGTTTCCTAGATATGGTCATTTGTGTCCTATTTTAGATTCTACATATAAGTGATATTATATGGTATTTGTCTTTCTCTTTCTGACTTACTTCACTTAGTATGATAATGTCTAGTTGCATCCATGTTGCTGCAAATGGCATTATTTCATTCTTTTTTACGGCTGAGCAATATTCCATTGTATATATGTACCACATCTTCTTTATCCATTCATCTGTCGATGGACATTTAGGTTGTTTCCATGTCTGGGCTATTGTGAATAGTGCTGCTATGAACATGGGGTGCATTACAGTTTTGTCCATCTCCTATCCTGCATTTTTTAACGTCCCATTGCCTGACAGTTATGACTATACTACATCTCCAAGCGTGTCACGTAGCCTTCATTGTTTTCTTCTCTCATCTTATTATCCTATTACAGTGTTTCTCAGCCTTTTTCCATTATTGCTCCAACTAAAGGGAAAAAAATTCATTGAACTTAAATTTTCATGACATATTTATTGATTATATTTATTTAAATTTAATTTCCTTGTAATGAGAGAAATTAAATACTAAAGAATAAGACTCTGTTGGGTAGAGGGGAGCTTTGGAGGGCCACAGACTATTATACTATTTAAGACCTTCTAACCCTCCAAGCACCAGTTTTCATCCCGTTGGTGGTGATGTCATCCCCAATGAGAATGCATATTCTCTTGAGTGTATGTGGGTATATAAACAAATGCATGCATATTTTGTCATAAGCCATCCTGAATCTGTCTAGAAGTAACTTCAGTATAAATTGTAAACACCGTTTATGACACAGATGCAGTAAAGCTTTCATAAAGTAGAAGCTAATAGGAGACACTAAACCTAGCCTAGGAGCTCATTTAAAAGGGGAACATCAGTCTGTGAATGATTGATTACCCCAGGGGGAATGTGGACCTTTATTTTTTAATTGCTCCTATACAAAATGTTCTGGGCCTTCCAAAGAGCATCACATAAAAATAATTTTAAATGGCAATGCCATTTAATAGAGAAACCTGGAATGATGTGTACAAGCCATAGGGCAACAGGAGCTGCTGATTCCAGGCGTTGGCCTGAAATTTAGTAAAGAGTAAGAAGAGAAATAATGACTTAATGAGAAATTCCAAGGCGTTATAATTGATGAAATTTGAGTTGAGATTATTCAACTCCAAGGAAAAAACAAATGAAGCTTCTCTGCCATATGAGATCCAAGACATAATTTAGTCCCAAAGTCCCTGGACATGATACTTGGGGACTTTAACCAAACAGCCTCAGTGAAGAGATTTTTCTCTGCAGACTAAAGGAAGTCTGCTTCGCTTATTTGCCTTTTCTTTTTTTCATAATTAGCCTTCAGTTTTCTTTGAAAATTAAAAAAAAAAAAGCACACAGCCTCTGTAGTTTTGTGAAAAAAGAATATTATATGTATAGAAGAAACTTAAAAATAATTTTGAATTGGCCTCTTATAGACAACTACTACAAACATCTTGTTAGATTTGCTTCCCTCTTTTCTTATATTTAAATGTATAGATTTTCAAAATAAAACTGGGATAATACTGGTAGAGTTTTGAACTCTATTTTAAACAATCATGTTGTCAGCATTTCCTCATGGATTTAAACAATGTTTAATCAAGATTTTCAGTGGTTGCATAGTAATCTCTTATCTAGAGGTACAATATTTTACGTTTGTGCATTTATTTTGTTTCTAGTTTTTTATTAGGATAGATAACACTAAAATAAATATCCTTGCAATAAATATTCGTTTGCATGCCTGATTAATTTCCTTAGAAATGCAATTTCATGTCAAAAAGATGTGGATGAACTTTTTAAAATGTCTTTGATATGAGATAGAAATCAAACTTGATGCTTTCCAATCTTTCTTCCTCATTCTCTTACATTTACACACACACACACACACACACACACACGGAACTATCGACATTGTATTTCCAACATTTTATATAGCATTTACAATGTATTACATTGTATTAGTAATCTAGATTTAAAGTATTCGGAGAATGGCGAATACTATGCCATTTTATATAAGGGGTTTAGGGACTTGAACATCTTCAGATTTTGGTATCCCCAGGGGGTGGGTCCTGGATCCTTCCATATTTTAGTGTAAATATTTTAAATATTCCAAATTTTCCTTCAAAAATTTTAAACCAATTTGCTATCTTACTAATGAAGTATTAAAGCAGCTGTTTCACAGGGCAACTTGTTGCGTACCACAGGCTCCGGACGCGCAGGCTCAGCGGCCATGGCTCACAGGCCCAGCCGCTCCGCGGCATGTGGGATTTTCCCAGACCGGGGCACGAACCCGTGTCCCCTGCATCGGCAGGCGGACTCTCAAGCACTGCGCCACCAGGGAAGCCCGGGGTAACATATTTTAATTGGAGCTTCTTTTATTCCTAGTGAGTTTATTCTTTCAGATCATTAATTCCTTATATTACTCTTTTTTTAAAAAAAAATGCTCTATTCTTGTTTTAGCCCTATTTCTTTTTGCATCTGGATGTAATTTCTTATTAATTTTTAAAATGTCAAACAGGTTGCAAATGTTCTTTCTCGGTTTTTTGCACACATATAAAGTTTGACCAATTTTTTCTTATTGTGGTACAATATGCATAACATGACATTTACCATCGTAACCATTTTAAAGAGTACAGTTCAGTGATACTAAGCATATCCATATTGTGCAGTCATCACCACCATCCATCCCAGAGCTCTTTCCATCTTGCAAAACTGAAACTTTGTCCCCGTTAAACAATAATTCCCCTTCCCCCTTTCCCTCAGCCCCTGGAAACCACCGTTCTACTCTGTTACTATGAGTTCATGGTGTATGTAGATTTCACATATAAATGAGGTCACCCAGGATTTGTCTTCTGTATCCAGCTTATTTCACTTAGAGTATAATGTCCAGGTCAATCCATGTTGTCACAAGTAGCAGGATTTTCTTCTTTTTTAAGGCTGAATAGTATTCCACTGTGTGTATATATACAGTGCCTAGAGACATTTAGTTTATAATTTCCATAAATTGGTTATTGTGAATAACACTGCAATGAACATGGGGGTGCAGATGTCTCTTCAAGATAGTGATTTTATTTCCTTTTCATATATATCCGGAAGTGGGATTGCTGATTTTTTGAGGAACTGTTTTCCATAGTGGCTGCACCAATGGACATTCACACCAACAGTGCACAAGGGTTCCCTTTTCTTTGCATCCTCACCAACACTTGTTATTTCTGGTCTTTTTTATAATAGCCGTCCTAATAGCGTGAGGTGATATCTCATTGTGGTTTTGATTTGCATTTCCCCGATGATGAGTGACGTTGAGCATATTTTCACGTATTTATTGGTCATCTCTCTGTCTGCTTTGGAAATATGAACTTTTTTTTAACATAGAAAATTTAGATACTTTTCATTAATTTTATTAATCTTTACCTCTATGCTTTCTTTCCCCTAAGATAATATATATATATATATACTTTTTCTGCATATTTTCATTTTTTAATGTTAAATACTGACTTATTTGGAAATTTATTTTTTTTAATTATGTGAGCTGGACTCTAATTTTATATTATATTAATGCAAATACTTTCTGTAAAAAGTAAGCATTTCCCCTAAATCTAACTATTCTCTTTCCCAATTCTGCTCTTTCAACTGTCAAGATTTTTAGTTCTGTTACTTTTCGAATTGGCTATTAGTATTTGTAATTGAGTAAATTAAGTTATATGTAATGTTATACCTCCCCCATTTAAGATTCGAGCTCCAGATAATGGTTTAACCTATGATGTAGATGTCTTCTTTGTTTGAAATGACTTGTATTATTTTTCTCCAGGTAAATATCAAGAAAACCAGACTTGGCCAAACCAGTGGTCCATTCACTTCATCTTTGAAAATCTTTCCAAGGGGTAGCTTTGAAAGACTATAGCCTTTAAAGGTTGTATGATTAAAAAGTATAGTCTTTATCATATAGTCCTTCTACGTTGTTGGGTTTCTGGAAAAAAATTTCAGTACCTCCTAATAACACATTAGATCCACGTGACTTGGCGCATGTTTCTTAAATACTCTGCACCTCCGTTTTTTCACCTGCAAAATGGGGATAATAAGAAATAAGAATACCTACCTTATACTGTTGTGACGACTAAGTGTGTTAACATGCAGAAAGCATTTAGTACTGGGTCTGGTTGTTAGCCATTATTATTATTAATGCTTATCAAATTTCAAAATTACCTATAAATTAATCTTTATGCTTAATTAAGTTCTTTGTAATCTCTATGTTCCCATGATACTAAGCTACCTGCAATTTCTCCAATGTATTTATTCTTTCACATCTCACTCAGCATCTTTGGACATGCTCCTCCCTTTGCCTACAATGTTCCATCCTACTGCCACCTCATCTTCCCTAATCCCCTGCCTTCCAGCCATCCTTCAGGCCTCCTCCTCCCCAAATCCCCCCAACACCTCCTCTCTCCACTCCTCCTTTCATGATTCGTCAGCACCCTGTACTTTCTTCTATCATAACATTCATTCACTCACTCACTCTTTCATTTATTCATTTATTAAACATTTGTTGAGTGGTTACCACACACCAAAAACTTCCTACACTACTGAATTATCAGGGCATGGTTTCCAACTGGCATATAGTAAAAACTCAATAAATAATGATTAAATTAAGAAATGCCTTCCAATGTGTGTGCTGCCCTTAACCTTTATTTTCTGGGCTCCTTTCTCAAGCCTCAAAATCCTTTTGGGGAATTCTAAAGTAGTCAGCAGTATAATCTGAGCCTAAGGAAGGAAGGATCCTCCTTACTAGAAGACAGATCAGAAAGTGATAATGTAACTTGGACATTCTATTTTCTTCCTGGGAGAAATAAATTACTTACCAATTTTACCACATGAGTGTGGACAGTATTTTCTATGAGCTGAGTTAAAATAAAATAAAAAAGGCTTTCCTGCTGCTACCCTCACTGGAAAACACTTTCTGGTTATTAGGATTCAGATGTTTCCCAGCTCCTGATCTAGTAGGATACCTTGGAAAGATTTTGCACAGAGAATCTGCCTATGGCCCTACACACACACACACACACACACACACACCTCTCTATACCACCCCTCTCTCCATGGGGGCTTGCCTGGATTCCTCGTCAGAGAACCCACACCCCGACCCCACCCAAGGAAGGCAAGTTGGAAACTGACTGAGGGCTTCTTGCGGTCTGTGCATTCCTGGATGCCCTTGTCCTAAAGCTCTTTAACCAGGATCAAGATGCTCTCTCCTGTCTGCTCTTGGTGTTCCTGGAGTTTCCAGGAACAAAGGACACTCGGACAGTGAAACGCTGCTCTCCCGTATTATGATTTTGTTTCCAGTTCATTCAGTATTTTTGCAGAACAGATACCAAGATGGAAGCATGGATATCGTGTCCTAAATTCCGCTGCAAGCGTCCTCAAAGGTGCCAGAGTTCTGGGGACCAGGCACGTTCGTTAGCTTGTGCGCCCTCTAGTGGCTGTGCAGGAGCACAACACAGAAATTCAGATAGAGCCATAGGTGACAGGCTTTAGGGTTCCGCACTTTGTTTTCCTTAAGAGTTAGGGGTGGGCCTCTTTTAAATTGTCATTTATTTCAAATATTAGGGACAATAGTCGGAAAACCCTACTTTGCTATTTAACATGAAAGAAGAGTCAAATTTGGTGTTTAATCTTCCTTCTTGCATTTTAAAGAATATTTCACTTGAAAAAAAAAAGTTGTAATTGGAACATAATGCAAACGGGAATGCAAAACTCGAATTCATACCCTTATCTTTGAATTTCCAGTTGATCCAAACTAGAGTAGACTATAACAGGCTTACGTTCTAAGCTTCTGAATAAAACATGACAAGCGGGGCGGCGGCTGCCCTTTTGTGCCTTGGTTGGTGCTGTAATTTTCAGCGCGGCCGACAGAACGACAGCACATCACATACGGACAGTGAAGTTTCAATCTGTGCTTGGCCAGAGCTGCGCTAATGCTCTGCAGAGTCCGGCAGCATGTTTTGTGTTTCTCCACACGTCACATGCTGCAGAATCTATATTGCCTTAAAGGCAGCCTGGCCATGTGTCCTGGAGGCCTCCTGGCACGGACGGTTATCAGCCAGCAAGGCCAGCAACGGCGCCACGCCATGAGGTGGCTTATGTTACAGGCTCAGGCCTCCTCGCTGCAGTGTGATTCCTTCAGCTCCATGCACTGTGGAGTGGCTTGCGCCTTTGTTACTTAGCAGAGGTTTGAAAATGATCTCCGCCCCAAGCCGTTTGCCACTGCACAGATGGCTAAGCCAATCGTGTGTCTTTTGGCAGGGTTTAAGCCGTGCTCACACCACCTATGGGAGGGCGAATTTTATGTGTCAACTGGACTGGGTTGGGATTCCCAGATAGCTGGTGAAACCTGATTGCTGGGTATGACTGCGAGGGGGTTTCCAGAGGAGATTAGCGTTTGAATGGGTAGATTGAGTAAAGAAGATCGCCCTCACCAATGTGAGGGAGCATCACTCCAATCCATTGAGGCCCCAGTAGAACAAGAAGGCAGAGGAAGGGTGAATTACAATAAGTCCCCTACATACGAGCCTTCAAGTTGCGCACTTTCAAAGATGCGAACGTGTGTTCGCATGTCCAATCACGTAAGTTAGTTCACGTGTCTGGTGTACATTGTCACGTGTGTGCAGCCTCTACAAGTGGTTGTGCTTTTGTGTACTTTACTACAGTACTGTGGAGAGTACGGCAGTACAGTATCTTTATTTCTTGCTTGTTCACTCGATGCCAGCCCCTGTATGCCAGCTGTTGTCCTGGACTACTGCACTTTTCAAGGTACTGTACTGTAAGATTAAAAACGTTTTCTTTATTTTTTTGTTTGTTTTTTAATATATTATTTGTGTGAAAAGTATTATAAACCTATTACAGTACAGTCCTGGATAGCCGATTATGTCATTGGGTACCTAGGCTAACTTTGTTGGACTTACAAACAAATTGGACTTACGAAAGCGCTCTTGTAACAGAACTCATTCGTATATAGGGGACTTACTATATCTCTCTTGCTTCTTGAGCTGAGATGACTGTTTTCTCCTGTCCTCAGATATCAGGGCTCCTGGCTCTTGGGCCTTGGGGCTCACACTGGGACTCACACCATTGCCCCCCCCTTGTTCTCAGGACTTCAGACTCAAACTGAATTACACCACAGCTTTTCTGGGTCTCCCACTTTCGGACGGTAGATGGTGGGACGTCTCAGTCCTTATAATCATGTGAGCCAATTCTTGTAATCCATCTCATTTTATCTGGATCTCTCTGTACCTTATTGGTTCTGTTCCTCTGGAGGACCCTGGCTGATACACCCCACAACATCCATATTTTCCGGGTGTCCTGAGTCCTTCCTTAAATGTCTTGTGTTGGGGTCCCTCTTTAAGGTACTTTCTAAAGAAATAGATCAGGTAATTGAGCAAAGACATCAGGCAATGGGACCAGTTTGCCAAAAAGCATCTATTGAAATCCAGTCAAAAACAACAAAAACTGGGGAAACTGGGGTTTTGAGAAATTGGACCTAAGAGAGTTGGGTCAGGGAAGGCCCGTTCAGGGCAGCTAAAAGGACACAGGTGACAGAGATAAAGGGACCTGTCTCATGAGTTCTGAGATGCTAGAGCAATGCCCACTTCCTCACCTGCTTCCTCTCATACCCTCAGCCTCTTTCTGAATCACAAACTGAAATTAGGCCTGAATGGAAGACAGTGAGAGTTGTTTTATTTAATTATTCATCATCATCATTGTTTTGTTCTCAGCCAGCTTCCCCTCTCCTCTAGCACTCACGTCCAACATAGCTGTTTCTTCTTCTGTGGACTTAGTGGGATACCAGGGGCTGAGAGAGCCCAGCCAACAGTTTAGAGTGTCCTAAAAAGTATGGAAATATTATCAGATATAAAATATGAAAGTATTATAATATTCATTAAAAACTTTTCTTTACAAAGCAGCAGTGACTTTGGTAATTTAGCCTAAGCTCTTTGAAAAAGGTGAGTGTCACTTTGTAGAATAGAATGTCTTAGACACACTGGGTTGTCTTCTAAGACTTGCTGGGATTGGTGGTGTTGTAACTAGACAGGACCCTATGGGGTCTTCCCAGAACAAACCACACCCCCCCCCCATGTCCTCTGCCTGCCTCTTGTCTGTAGAGAAACTTTAGCCTCTGAGGCCTTCCCCCTAGTTCCAAAGGTAAATTTAATCAGAGAAGTGAGAAAATGCAGAAAGAAAGGAAAACAGTCAAGTAATACAAAATAATAAGAGTTCAGCCATTAAACAAAATCAAGGACCTTTCATTCCTCCTCAAGGGATACAGATAATATTCTGAGCCACGTCCTTTGAGGTCTTTGGCAGATACTGAAACCCTCACCAGGTGGAAGAAGTTAACTGTGTGCTGCTGACAAGCACCTAGACCCCAGACCTGTTAGAATCAGAAGGTTGATGATGCTGACTTCCAATAACCTCACCACCAACCAATCAGAAGAATGTCCACGAGCTGATCACACACCCCACAAGCCCTCTCCCTCCCCCTGTCTTTATAAACCTTCCCCTGAAAGCCTCGGGGGGGGGGGGTTCAGTCCTTTTAAGCGCTAGGCTACCTCAACTCCTTGCTTGGCGCCTGCAATAGATGCTGCACTTCCCTTCACCACCACCGGGTGTCAGTAGACTGGCTTTACTTCTTGGGCAAGCGGACCCAAGCCTGGTTTGGGAACAGTGTCGGTGGCCTCTTATTCAAATCCCTGTGTGAAAGATAGGGTCAGTTAGAACGAAAGCCCGTGTTGGTAGTAGCAGTATTAGCAGCACTTGCTGAGAGCTTACGCTCTGCCTGACGCTGCTTTCAGTGCGTTAACCAATGTAGTTAACAGGCCCACAAGCTGGGGACTGTTACTGGCCTCATTTCACAGGAGGAACCTGAGGCTCAGAGGCGTTGGCCTCAAGGTCACACGGGGGCAGATCCTGAGTTGTTGTTGTTTTTTTAGTATATATATATTTTAAATTTATTTATTTATTTATATATTTATTTTTGGCTGTGTTGGGTCTTCGTTTCTGTGCGAGGGCTTTCTCCAGTTGCAGCGAGCGGGGGCCACTCTTCATCGCGGTGCGCGGGCCTCTCACTATCGCGGCCTCTTGTTACGGAGCACAGGCTCCAGACGCGCAGGCTGAGTAGTTGTGGCTCATGGGCCTAGTTGCTCCGTGGCATGTGGGATCCTCCCGGACCGGGGCTCGAACCCGCGTCCCCTGCATCGGCAGGCGGACTCTCAACCACTGTGCCACCAGGGAAGCCCAGGTTCTGAGTTTTGAATACAGGCTGTCTGATCCCAGATCCTGTGCTCTGAACCATAGCCCGCCTCTCCACCACCGTGTGCCCTCTCACAGGACAGGGCGGAAATCACCGGACTGGGTGCGGTGAGGGCATGCAGTCCACTTTCTCAGAGACCAGGGCAAGAATTATTTTCAGTTTACTCCCCAATATCGTCAGGTCTTGGTTTGTGAGCCCCACTGTCTGGGCTTCTGCAGTTTTTCTTCTTGATGTTGGTACTAGGAAAATCTTAAAGCATTTTCTAACTCAATCATGGCTCTTTTCTCATGTGTGGCCGAGAGCAATAGATGGGTGATGGTACATGCAGGTATCTGCAGGCTTGTCCAGGTTGCATCGTCCAGGGGACTGAGACATCGTGACTGCCAGGTGAGTGTAGACCCCATCCAGCAGACGTGGCACAGAATAAGATGTGTCCGGGCTTGGTCCATTTCATTCCTCTGTGAAGAAAAGAGCTATAGCAGATGTGTTCTCAGAGCAAGACGTAGCCTGAGAGAGTGAAAAGGACTTTGAAGTTAGTCAGTCTTTGGTCCACATTTCAACCCTTCCATCTGCAGGACTAGGCGACACCAGCAAAAGTGTTAGCCTCTGTGAGCCCAAGTTCCTCAGAACCGGGTATTACCGTGGCCCTGGTTGCTCCATATGGGCCTGGGCCTCACACATGGGAGGTGCTCAGTGAATATTTGCAGAAGGAAGGAAGGGAGGGGGGCACGGAGGAAGGACATGGTCAGTATAAGATGCTTGGCAGGAACAGGGGGCAGTCAGTAGACCTTCCGTCCTCCCCCTCTCTGGTGTCGCCTTCCCCGGGCACCTGAGGCCACCTGCCCCTGTCGGGGGTTGGTAGCGGCTGCACAGACATTCAGAGGTGCTCATTCCTACTGAAAGGGTGGGTCAGGCACAGGGACCCACCATCCTAGCTGAGGAGCTACAGAGAGGCCAAAGACAGGCGCTACCATCCCTGTCCTTCAGCAGGTCACCCAGGCTCCTGGTTTGGGCAAGGATTTGTCTGCCGAGAAGATGAAAACCATCCCTGAGTCCCTGCTAGGCAGCTCTCCCAACAAGGACACCGAAAGCTGTGTTTTCCACCCCACAGAAGAAGTGGCCTGGGAGGGCCATGCTTGCAGGGTGTCCAGTGAAGGGGCGGGAGTGAGGTCTCTGCTGGGCAGCTTTCATGCCCTCCAGCACCCCCCCAGCAGCACCTGGACTGGCTCCGAAGGCTGCTGCTGCCTTTGGAGAGCGCACGTCTGCTCTGACTTCCTTCCAAGCTGGTGCATCGTCCCAAGAAGACAGAGCACGGCGAGGCCCGTGGTTGGTGTGGAGGAAACACTGTGAGCAGTTGTGGGATGAATGGCGGGTGAGTCAGGATCCCCGATGCCCCATCTCCACCCTCCATCAATGCCACTGGTCACAATATGCACAGTGAAGAAAGGAAAAGAGCCATGCTCGCCCAGATAGCTCCTCTGTGTCTCCAGGAATGTCAGAGACACGCCTTACAAAATACTCAGGGCTGCTTTAGGGAAATGCGCCCGGGGCTCTTTCCACATAACTGTAGGATTTGGGAGAATTTATTTCAGCCATGCAAATTTCAACATCTCACGCCCACCCTGGCCCCAGGGCCAATAAGTTAGAAGAGCCTCAGACGGAATCATTGAAATCCGAAATAAAACACCTCCTGGGTTTTTCTCAGACTTCTGCTGCCCTTCCTGCCACATCTGTCTTCTGTACATCACTCTTTAGGGCCACCATCGCAGTGGCTGCTCCCAGAGGTGGGGTGACGCCCATGGCAGCATCTGAAATCACCTGTACGTTTCCGCAGCTCAATCCTGAGTCCCTCCTTGACCTTTTTTTCCTTCTTCCTTTCAAGTCTTCCTGTCACACGTAGCATCAAAGAAAAGGTACCTTCACTTCCTCAGCTTTGAAAATGCTTCTCTCTCTAATGTGTTCTCTCCTGCCCTTTTTCTCCCCTTTTCCAGGTTCTTTAATCATCCCAAAGGGCAAGACTGGCCGTATGTAGCTTTGCCAGGGTTGGTGCCTTTCATATAAGGGTAGAAGCTAAAGGTCTAAGAGTGAGATTTTGCGCTGCCTAGAGTGATCACGAGACGGGCTGGGAGATGGACAGATCCCATCATGGGGGCAATTCCTGCGTCTTCTAAGGCTGGATGACTTCCCAGGAATGGGGAAAGCTGGTTCAGGGCTCCACAACTGTTCTCGCTCTCCATGTGTTTCCCTGTACCAACCACAGGTACATGGGCTCTTCAGAACCTGTGATGTTGGACACCAACCCCATACTCTGGTTCATAATACTTCCCGTTATCTGCAGTGACATCATAAAACCACAACAGCCAGAGTAATTCTCTCAGCGAATTAGAGCAGTGGTTGGTAAATGGGCTCCAGGTCTTAGACAAAAGGGACCACAGTTTGGCAAATCTGAGAGTCAGCCCATTTTCGGGGAGCAACCCTGAGTTCACTCAAAGCTCTGCGTGGTCACGGGAGCGAAGTGGGATGTGATTGCCCTGTGACTGGGATCAAGACAGATTTATTAGTCCACTGAGTTTTAGAACATTAAGAATACTAGGCCTTCCTCTGAATTACATAATATATTTGGTTCTTTGTGGGAGTAAGGAGCATATAATAAATTCCACAGTAAGATGGGTTGTTTAGGGGAAGTTTTCATGCAAAATTGCTATTTTCTTCTTTCTTAGGTAAATAAGGCAAAAGAATATCAGAACGGGCTGATTTGCCTTGTAACAGTGATATCAAGATAGTGAAAGGCCCCCTTCCCGATATCCCTACCTCTGCAGAAGTACAGCTTACATTAGAAAGTGTTCATGTTTTAGAAACAGGCACAAACTTACGGTTTGTGCAGAAACCAAACTTATGGTTACCAAAAGGGAAAGGGGGGCTTCCCTGGTGGCGCAGTGTTTGAGAGTCCGCCTGCCGATGCAGGGGACACGGGTTCATGCCCCGGTCCGGGAGGATCCCACATGCCACGGAGCGGCTGGGCCCGTGAGCCATGGCCGCTGAGCCTGCGCATCCGGAGCCTGTGCTCCGCAACGGGAGAGGCCACAGCAGTGAGAGGCCCCCGTACCGCAAAAAAAAAAAAAAAAAAAAGAGGGAAAGGGGATGGGGGAGGGATAAATTAGGAGTTTGGGATTAGCAGATACAAACTACTATATATAAAATAAACAGCAGGGACCTACTGTATAGCACAGGGAACTATACTCAATATCCTGTAAGAAACCATGAAAAAGAATGTATAGATATGTTTAACTGAATCACTTTGCTGTACACCCGAAACTAACATTATAAATCAACTGTACCTCAGTTAAAAAAAGAAAGTGTTAAAAAAAGACATGATCAGTACAATTGTTGAGTGAGAACCTTGTCAGCGTTTCTGGCATCTTCCCCAAAGCATCTGTCAGAAGCACATGTATTGACTCATACTAGCTTTTCAGTCTCAAAGCCAAGTCTTAATTACCTGCTTCAAGGGGCAAGATGGATTATCGAGAGGGTTGGTACATAATCCAGCGTTCCTCTTTTTTTTTTTTTTAATTCTCCTTAAGGAAATCCCCACCTACCCTTCAATATGCAGTTCAACTGTCACTTTCTCTGTGAAACCCTCTCAGATCTCAAGGCAAAGAATTTTTTTTTGCACATCTATTCTCAAGTGCAACTTTGTCCTCGCACTTTTAATATTCCATTGAAATTATTTGTGTTCAGGTTGCCCCCCATCAAAGGCAAAGATGCTGCATTGTTCATATCTATGGCTCTACCAGCTTGGCACGAGTAGAAACTGACTTAAATTAATGAGTAAAACAGTACAAATTATTATGAGGGCCTAGGTAACAGATTTTATCCTCATCTGACCATTCTCTTCTCTTTACGCCTCAGTTACAAACTATGCCTCTGTCCCTCCTCACATGCTTAAGCTTAGCAAGTGTCCAATAGGCAAGTCATCCTTCGTAAGAGACTGAGGACCTTTCACTTGAGAATCTGTCATCGCTGCTAAAAAGCATCACAACAGACAGACAACAACAATAACCACAAAACCCAATAACAACAGCAACCACAAAAATGCCAAGGGAATGTCCTCTAATGACAGATCCACCGTCCCCTCCTTATAGAAGCAGAAGAGGTTGTATTATTTATTTAAACGGTCAAGTAGTATCTCCTCAGTCTGAGTGATCCTGGGTTTTTCGGGATCCCCGCCTGTGCATAAATTATTCATTGACATTTGACTACCTTCTGCCTGACTCACACACCTGGACAGCCCTCTTCTCAAAGTCCCACGAGGCAGGAATTGAGGTCTCTAAACGCATCTCCCCCTTCAGGCCCCTTGCTTAGGTCCACATAGGTAGAGACCCTGAGAGCCATCTACAGGCTGCACTGCTGCAGGGCTATTCGTGGGGTGGGTGCTGACTCTCCAGCCAAGGGCTGGTCCTCTGAGGCCACCAGCGGCAAACCCAGTGTCCAGGCAAGGCCACGCTCACCGTGGGGGGGCCGCACCCAACGGAGAGTCTTCCCCCGTGCTGCATGAAGCATCCCACCTTGGTCCCTGTGACCTTGACTGCCTGCTCCCCTCTCCCCACGGGGCGCATGAAAGAGTTCGCGGAGGGGATTAGCACATGCAGAGAGAGGTACGTTTCCTCCCCAGGTCTCACCTCTGCCAATGGGACTCACATCCAACCCTCGTTTTGACAAGACTTCTAATGCCAAAAAATAAACAGATTTCTCTGGGCTGCTGCCATGTCTGAATCCCAGTGTTGTCTCTATAAAAACTTCCATGACAGACAGAAAGCTTACTGAGTGTTTCCATTTGAACATATGGATCTGATAGTCTTAATTATCATAACCCATACGGAAGCAGCTTAGAGCTGGTCCAGCCTGGAGACAAGTGTCTCCACGCGAAGCACCTAGAAAAAACCCCACAAAACAGACTTGAGAAGATCACCGAGGACGGACCCTCACCCGCGATACTTCCTGAGGAGCAAAGAGAGCGTTTCTGTTGCAGGTCACCCAACAAGACTTCCAGGGAATCCTCCTGAGACCTCTCCCCGTCCCCCAACGTTCTCTTCCAAGCAGAAGCAGTTTTCTTCCCCGAAGTTTCCAGTCACTTGGTGAGGTTGCGGGGGGGAGGGGGGGTTAGGGGGGTGGGGAGCGACACCCAGCGCAGACTGGCTCTTTCAGCAGGCTCATGTGCTTTGACATCAGCAAATGAGGGGAACCAAATTCCCCTTTCCAAAGAAATCTTGGTAAGACAATCCGTCTCTTAAAACGATTCATTTGTTCTCGTAAACTCCACCACTGAAGTGGAAAGCTGGTGAATTTTTTTTAATCCTAAATTTCAATAACACAAAGTATGGTGTGACTACTCTATATAAAATAGGTAATCCAGGGCTTCCCTAGTGGCGCAGTGGTTGAGAGTCCACCTGCCGATGCAGGGGACACAGGTTCGTGCCCCGGTCCGGGAAGATCCCACATGCCGCGGAGCGGCTGGGCCCGTGAGCCATGGCTGCTGAGCCTGCGCGTCCGGAGCCTGTGCCCCGCAACGGGAGAGGCCACAACAGTGAGAGGCCCCCGTACCGCAAAAAAAAAAAGGTAATCCACAAGGACCTACTATATAGCACAGGGAACTCTACCCAATACTTTGTAAAAAGCTATATGGGAAAAGAATATGAAAAAAGAATAGATATATGTATATGTATAACTAAATCACTTTGCTGTACACCTGAAACTAACACAACATTGTAAGTCAACCATACTCCAATACAAACTTTAAAAAATGTTTACAAATAATAATTAAAAAAGGTATGGAGTATGCCATCCCTATCCAAGATATCCAAACAATGTTCACATATAACGAATATGAACTAATACAAGTTTACATACCAATGCTGGATGGCTGTCTTGGGAATAAAACACCGTGGAAGTTTCCACAGGGCACTGTGGGTGTCTCTCCCGGGTCCCAGGGTCTAATGTTTCTGTTAGAGGAGAAAGATGGGGTTTTCACAGAGTTCTCTCCTCATGGGCACAGACTGCCACCAGGTGTTTCTCATCATCAAAACCCTGCCCAGTGCAAGGATATATGGATTGTTTCAAGTCCTAAGTGGTGTTCAGGTTTTCTAACCACTTCCATCACCTGAAAGCAAATCAGAGGCATCCTATATGATCCAAACCAGATGACTGGGGGGCAGGATACAGGTGGGGGGAGGCCCTGATGAGGGTTAGGAAACATATTTATGACCACTTACTGGGTCCCTACTTGCAGCAGACTGAGTCACATATACGGCGCTTCCCGCCCCCTCCCACGTCTCCAATGCCAATTTTGGTCCTGGCGTTATTTGGTCTTGTTTTCTGAGCACAGGCATCGCCACATCCTTCTAAATTAGTTTTGCTAGTTTCTAGAATTCATATGGCTTTTGGAGAAGTTTAAGTTTTTAAAGTAACTCCCGACTACAAATTCCTCCTACAGTGACGCAATGGAGCCACATAGGTTCTACACCCGCGTGAGCCTATGACACCAGGGCAGCGCCGCAATTGTCCCGTAGGGACATCTCTCCCCTTCCTACAGAACTGTGTCTCCCCAGAATTCGAGCCAAACACTCATTCCCAGCCTGCAAACTTGTGAGAAACTTTCTCAGGCTTTCCCTCTCAGAGAGGGGGAGATCCATGCAAAGGTTGGGTTTCTATGGGATATATACAGACTCCCAGTGCTTTCTCCCCAAAACCGTAATCCTGAACTCAAGAGTCATTTCCTTCACTTCTGTTCATCACAGATGGTGCTTGTTACACCCTGAGCCCCTCACAGCACCGGTCCAGTACCTTGGCAGTTGTGGTGAAATCACTCTGATGACCCAGTTCTAGGCTGGGATTTCAACCAAGGTATGGTTGGGTACATTGGCCTCCATTCCCAGTTGGCAGTCCACCAGACAAACAAAACCATGCAACAGGCCCCTTTGCTCCTACCTTGAATAGCACAGCACCCAGAAGATGCAAAACCCAGCACCACAAAAGCGCTGCAAAGCAATGCAGGTCTTTTCTGAAAGTTTACTGGGGAACTGTAGAGAGCGTGAGGGAGAGGTGGGCGTTTACATCCTACAGCACATGGAGAGACTTATGAAAACCTGTTTTGGACATCTCTCTTTCCCAAAGCATCACTTGTCCCCAGGACTGTCCCCAAGTCCTGCTGCCTGCTGCCTCCAGACATTCCCAAGTCACGTCACTGTCTTCTCACTGCCCTTCTACTTTGGCCAAGTTCTCTCAGCCCTCCACACCTTTCAAGTTGTTGTTATTGTTGTTGTTGTTATTATTTGCTCCAGGAATCTGTCTTGATGACCTTCCTCTTACAGACCATTCAGCCTTCCTCATTTTCTCCAGATCTGTGTCTCCACATCTAACACTATTCAGGGAAAACTGTTCACCCACCCTAGTTGGGGAACGGGGAAACCATGGGTTCTCCTTTGAAAGACTGGTTGGGGATGGGGTAGAAGCCACCAACAACCAGCATTTCTGTTCCTGTTACACTGAGTTAAGTGTTGAAGACCCAGTGGAAGGTTTATAAAAAACACTCACTGGGGCTTTCCTGGTGGCGCAGTGGTTAAGAATCCGCCTGCCAATACAGGGGACACGGGTTCGAGCCCTGGTCCGGGAAGATCCCACATGCCGCGGAGCAACTAAGCCCGTGCACCACAACTACTGAAGCCCGTGTGCCTAGAGCCTGTGCACCGCAACAAAGAGTGACCCCCGCTCGCCGCAACTAGAGAAAATCCTGTGCACAGCAACGAAGACCCAACACAGCCAAAAAAAAAAAGTAGACATGTCAATCTAACTTGAAAAAAACAAAACAAAACGCTCGCAAGCTTTTCGTTCCTGGGCTGCTGAGTCTCTCTGGCTCTGTTTAGCAGATGAGAAGTACCATCTTTCCCACACTAATGAGAGAAACTTGCCGAAACACAGGCACACTTAGCAGCTCCCAGCTTGCTTCCCGCTGCACACAGTACCTGTCGATGAAGGACATAATTAAGTGTTTTGGTTGAGAGATGGATTGTGGAAACGCCTTCCTCTCTCTTTTCCACAGGGATGGAAACATCGTGCTCCTTGAGAAGCGGGGTTGGTAAAGTCACATGGGAGCTGAGGACAGAGGCGAGGGAAGAAACTGTAGGAGTGGAGAGTTGCATATTCCAGTCAGTGCAGCTGGGAGGCTGGAGGGATCCCTTAATGAGGGCTCATTGGGTATTCGTTTGGGACGTCTTCATGGAAGAGCGTTTTGATCAGTATTTCAAAGAAAGCAAGGTCGTGTTTTTAAAGAAAGAGGTAGAAAACAAGTTTCCAGGATACATGCACCCCCCTACCCCCAGGAATACTCTGTGTGAAAGCTCCCCACCTCACAGAATGACTGACACACAGCAGATGCAAGGGGGCGATCATAAAGGGAAATGATGCAGTACCTGAGACTACACGTGGCTTCCTGAGCGTTCAAAGCTGCTTCTGGAGCTGACAGGGTCACACGAGGGAAAGAAGAGCAACCCGGTATGGGGACAAATGAAGAGGTGTTTGTGGAGGGACTTCTGATAACCGTTATTGGGTCCAATCCTGTGTCAGGGAGCTTCTAAATTAAACACGGGACCTGTTTGTTTCACCTCAGAGGAATATGGACACTTCCTTGCTCTTGTCTGTAACTACTGAATTCTTAATTTTCTAGGTTTCAAGACAAATTTTTTTTAAAGGAATACTGTTTAAGGGATACATAACAGGGGCTTCCCTGGTGGCGCAGTGGTTGAGAGTCCGCCTGCCGATGCAGGGCACACGGCTTCGTGCCCCGGTCCGGGAGGATCCCACATGCCGCGGAGCGGCTGGTCCCGTGAGCCATGGCCGCTGGGCCTGCGCGTCTGTAGCCTGTGCTCCGCAGCGGGAGAGGCCACAACAGTGAGAGGCCCGTGTACCGCAAACAACAACAACAACAAAACAAAACAAAACAAAAAAGAGGTACATAACAGAGATGGGGGTTCGTGCCCCGGTCCGGGAAGATCCCACATGCCGCGTTGCGGCTGGGCCCGTGAGCCATGGCCGCTGAGCCTGCGCGTCCGGAGCCTGTGCTCCGCAAAGGGAGAGGCCACAACAGTGACAGGCCCGCGTACCGCAAAAAAAAAAAAACAGAGATGGAAATGAGTGAAAGATCGTTGGGAGGGGGTGGGGTTGGGTGGGAGCAGAGCATAGGGGGAGTTAGGTAAGAAAGACCATATGGTTGTCTCATGTAGAAACTCAAAATTATAAGCTACTTGTCTGTTTCCTCCTGACTCCCTCTGGAATTTTAGTGTAAGCGCTGTGTGAATACAGCTACGACTTTATAAAGAGCATTAAGAAGAGAGTGTTGGTTTAGACCAATTTTGTTTGTCTTCGTTTCCTTTGCTGCGCTCTAACATCTAGAATATTTCAAGTATTGATAAGGTGATTGATAATGTTACACTTCCGTGCATATAATAATTTTAGAGGCAATTATAAAGGATCATAAGATTGCCTATGGGTAAGGGAGAAGAAAAGTGAAAGATGTATTGCTAGACGTTAAACTAGAATCTGTGTGTGTGTGTGCGTGTGTGTGTGTGTGTGCGTGCGTGTGTGTGTGCGCGTGCGTGTGTGTGTGCGTGTGTGTGCGTGCGTGTGTGCGTGCGCGTGTGCGTGTGTGTGCGTGCGTGTGCGTGTGTGTGCGTGTGTGCGTGTGTGTGTGTGCGTGTGTGTGTGCGTGTGTGCGTGTGTGCGCGTGTGTGTACTTTATAAATGCACACGCATGTCAGCTGACGTGTGGCTGATTTTCAAGGAGAAATATTATTCCTGTGCTTAGAGTGGTCAGTGACTGGTTTTCCTTTTCTTTCCACTTTCTTATTCACTTATTGCTTGACAGGGGATAAAATTTTTTCCCCTTCACCTCATCCTTCATACCAAATAGAGAACAAAAATCTACGTCTATACCTATACTACCTACATCTATACCTATACTACCTATACCTTGCTGCTATGCCTCACAAGAAAAACTTTTTTTCAAAGATGAGAATGCTATCTTGTCTTCTCCTATTTCTAAAGAGTTATCCAAAACCAATCGTCTTGCCCTAACTCAGTCCTTTTAAACAAATTAAGCTATTTATTGTTCACTCTCAAGACCATGCCAAGAGAAGAGCTAAGAAGACAAAATCGAGCTGAGCGCTTGAGGCCGCAGATTGAAGCTGGTGGGTCTGAACAGCAGGGTGGCCGTGAATGGAGACCCACCGGATGGAAAAGTGAAGGCTGTTTGTCATTCAGAGCTTGCTGGAGCAAAGGAGTCAGACACCATCACTGGGAGACGCTGAAGGGCCGACAGAGGAGAGGGAAAGCTTCACAGCGGGACAAAGGAAGGTTCCAGGTGTGACTGGAGGCCCTTGGCCTGGAGAAGCTGGAGGCGGGGTAACTAGAGCATCCGATGTGATTGGTTAGGGGAGCATATCTGGCTTCTTCTGATTGGTTAGATTTCTCTGGTTGGAAACAGGGACAAAAATTAGGGAAGCTGTTTTTTTGTTGTTGTTGTTTTGGTTTGGGGTTTTTTTTTTTTTTTTTTGCGGTACGTGGGCCTCTCACTGTTGTGGCCTCTCCCGTTGCGGAGCACAGGCTCCGGACGCGCAGGCCCAGCGGCCATGGCTCACGGGCCCAGCTGCTCCGCGGCATGTGGGATTCTCCCGGACCGGGGCACGAACCCGCGTCCCCCGCACCGGCAGGCGGACTCTCAACCACTGCGCCACCAGAGAAGCCCCAAATTAACTTTTTAAAAAACTGCTAGATCATTTCCACCAGCCTCACAGTTAGAATGCTCTTTATTTCATGATTGCTTGATAAGGCTTTGGATCATAAAACAGAGGCAGTTTTAGAGTTAGAAACGTGATCAGTTGTAAATAAGGACATAGTAACTGTGTGATGACTTCCCAGATACTTCTGAATTTTCCCCGAATTTGTAGTCTTCAACATGGTTTTGTATAAATACATGTGTATGCACACGTGTCAGTGTGTAGTACTGAACACAGCCCATGATGTAATTCTGACCCCCAAACTTCCCCACTGACAACCACTATTACGAAATGTATAACCAAAAAAAATCCTAAGATGTATATTTTGAATATATATATGTATGAGTGACATGTGTAAAGTCCCTCAATAAGTGGTAATTGAGTAAATTGCAGTGTGAAATGCAGCATCATAGAAAATAATGTCAATGTTCATGAAAACATTCGTTTTTATAGCTCCTCCTACTGGAGGAGCTACTGGAGGTCCCATCATGCTCATCACCAGCTTGACACTTTGTTAGCTCTGTGATGCAAGGGACCAGGTCTCTACTGACAAGTATGTACCCAGAGCCTAGCCCTGCATCTGGCCTGTCCAGCATGACTCCCAGGTTTCTGGTTTGGGAGTCTAATTGGATGGTGATGACAAATAAGAATAGAAAGTGTACTCTAGGGACAGAAAGAGTGAGGAAAAAGCCATGAATCTGAGACAGCTATGGGAATATAAAGAATGGAGTATGCCACAGAGTTGAATGCCGTCAAGAGAGCAAATATGAAAGGGCTGCAGAGTGAAGGTCATCACTCTGGTGATCTTCATCAGAAGAGATTGTTGGTTACCATGGCAGGAACAATTTCAGAGGAGTGATGAAACGGAATCCAGCTCCACACTGTCCCCCGAGATTCAGGCACAACCTAAATGTTCTCCCAAGATGTACTTTCCCCCACAGTGCTTATCACCTTCTAGCCCACTATATGCCTTTTTTTCTATTTTGTTTATTGCTTGTCCCTCAATGGAGTCCAGCGGAACTGTGAATGGCTATGTGAGCTAGCTCTTCGTTGCCTGGAAACAAGCCAGCTGGGACCAGAGGCTACTCATTCCCCCAGCTGGAGGGACTACACATGAACTCATCTCTTTAGGGGACCAGGGATCCCAAGGTCTTGAAGTGCAGAGCAGCAGGCGTTTTCCAGTCCTCACCTAAGTAGCTGGTAGCTAAGCTCAGATGCTTATTCTCTTGTGCAAGGTTACTCTCATTTCTACCTGATAAAAAGGAGATCAACGAGGGTTGGGGTGTCTCTGTTGGAACACAGTCCCATATCACATCAGCTGTGATCTGTCTAGGAATACCTGTCTGTAGATGCTGTGAGGATGAGGGAGGGGGTGACTGTGGCCCTTCTGCCTGTGAGTTCCAGATGGTACCAAGCGGTAGCTCAAGTCACAGTATGACAGAGGGGCTGCTGAAGGGGGGCAGAAGCCACTGTGCCCCCAGAGCCTGGCAGAAGACTGACTAGACCACCTCAAGATGCTTTCATCACACACATCCCATTGGTGGCAAGGGGAGGTCGCTGGGAAAGTCAGCTGTTGGCAGGGGAGATCTCATTGACTACGTCTGCAGGCTCTCCTGGCTAAGCTTGGTGATGTGGTTTCCAGGGGCCACTAAGAGCCTGGGAGTGAAGAGGTCCCTGGGGGACCAGGAGTCCATGATTACCTTGTCTCATGAAGTGAAGTGGCCACTATGGAAGCCTCAGGGTAGGGGAGCTGCTGAGCAGGTTCTTGGGCCACTAAAGCCCAAAGGCAACTGGATCCCTCAGAAACGTGAGAGCAGCACATTCTCCATGGAAAAGGAATCTGGGCTGAATAGGAGACTGACCGATTAGGAGGGGCAGGTGTACCTAGCCTGTTCTTGAGTTGGGGAATTTGAGTTCATTAGGAACAAGGAGAGGAGACTGTCAGGTGGTCCTAACTACAGGGCGAAGGCCCCCTGTAGCGCCTGCAGCAGGGGACGCCCCTGGTACTCTCTTCAAAGCTGTTGTAAGACAATTAGACCATCAGCTCCATGACAACAGCAGGGGCTGTGTCTTTGTGTCACCACTGCATCTCCGGTATCTAGAACACCTCCTGGCACGTGGTAACTGCCCGATAAATATTGGTTGAATGAAATGAATGAATGAGGTTCTGTGTTGAGGAACAAGCGAGGCATAGAGAGGTGAAGTTATAGAGACGTTCAGCCCCTGCACAAGAAAAGGAACACAGTTCCTTTGGTTGACCACTCTATTGGTTTAGCAGTGGGGTTGTAAGGCTGTATAGTGGGTGTGTCACTCAACAGTGTCACTTTGTGGTTCCTTCTCAGAGTTCACCTTCTCCTTTTCGTGACCTGACCTTACAGAATGGAGCTGAGTATATCCCTTACTCCATGGAAGTCCTCCACTTCCTTCTGTATTACCTGTTCAGCTCTCATTCCCTCCCCAGCTAGACCCACTCAGGGATGAGCATGGAATGTCCTCACCATACACTTCTAGGTGTCTATTGGTATGTTTATCTGGGCTGACACACAGTTGGCACACATGGGCTCAGAACCTCAGAAGAAGCTCATTCTGATTGGGTGGGGCCCATGCCACACCTATTTTTTTAAATAGATTTTAATGAGTTATTTTATTTTTTATTTATTTTTGGTTGCGTTGGGTCTTCGTTGCTGCCACGGGCTTTCTCTAGTTGCGGCGAGCGGGGGCTACTCTTCATTGTGGTGCGCTGGCTTCTCATCGTGGTGGCTTCTCTTGTTGCAGAGCATGGGCTCTAGGCGCGCGGGCTTCAGGAGTTGTGGCACGCGGGCTCAGTAGTTGTGGCTTGTGGGCTCTAGAGCACAGGCTCAGTAGTTATGGCGCACGGGCTTAGTTGCTCCCCGGCATGTGGGATCTTCCCGGGCCAGGGCTTGAACCCGTGTCCCCTGCATTGGTAGGCGGATTCTTAACCACTGTGCCACCAGGGAAGCCCCCATCATAGCTTTTAAGCCGATTTATTCTAGCAGTGCACTGTGTCTCCACGCAGGAGGAGGGCAGTTTGGGGATGTAGAAGGAGCCTCTGCTGACTGTGGTCATTCACTGGTTGGCTGTCCTTGGACAAGACGCATCAGCTCTCCCAGCCCCACTTCTTCATCTACAAATTAGGGGGTTGTACTGTTCAGATCTGCACACTTTGCTCTCTAGGGCCCCCTGGAGAGAGGGAGGTGGGGTCCAGGTCCTCCCTCTGCCTCAACCCAAGAAGCTACATTTTGGGCCCCCATGCCAGCTTAGATATGCTTGCATAGCGTGTTTGGGGCTTAAATTTAAAAAAATAGGGGACTTCCCTGCTGGCACAATGGTTAGAACCCTCCTGCCAATGCAGGGGATGTGGGTTTGAGCCCTGGTCCGGGAAGATCCCACATGTCATGGAGCAACTAAGCCCCTGCGCTATAGAGCCCGTGAGCCACAACTACTGAGCCCACATGCCTAGAGCCTGTACTCCATAACAAGAGAAGCCACTGCAATAAGAAGCCTTGGCTCACCGCAACTAGAGAAAGCCTGCGCAGCAAAGAAGACCCAACGTGACCAAAAATAAATAAATAAATTTATTTTTAGAAATTTAAAAATAAAAATTAAAAAAAATCACAAGCCATCACTGTGGACATTCCCAAGGCTCTCTCGCCCCAGTTCTAAATGTTACAGGAGTCTAAGGGATGCTGCAGAGAAAAGGGAAGGGTGGGTCTCAAAAGTCAGAGAAAAACTCAGAAAATCAAGCAAGTACTGACGCTGACCATCAGATTCTGCCCACGAAGCCTTATTTGCTCCTCTTTCCACGAGCTTTATTTTCCTCTTGTGGGTATAATAGGATGTGCTTCCTTTCCAAGTGGTGAAATATTCTGCCAAAAGAAAGTGCTCTGGGAATGCTAATGAAGTTTTATGAGAGCAGATTTGGGGGTAGAGGCTGGACAGAGAAGAGAGAATTTACAGGCAGCCCAGGGCAGAGCTTAGCTGGAGCCCGAGACAATTTTTCAAACAGCATTTCTGTGTCCAGGTTATTGAATGCTTTGCTACTTCAAATATGAAAGGCTCATCAGCTACAGAAGTTTCCTTTCTTGTTTTCTTCACTCAGTGCATTTTCAGGAGCTAGAATTCTGTTCCTCAAAGCTGGATCCACATGCCAATTTCCTGGGAAGCTTCTAAACGATACTGATGCAAAGCCCTTGTTCCTAGGGGTTGTGATTTGATTGATGCGAGGTGAGGTCTAGGCATTAGGTTGTTTTTTAAGCTTCCAGGTTCTTCTAATGTGCAGCTCCAACTGAGGACCACCTAGGATGTGTGCAGATCTATCCTGGTGCTGAGAAGGAACTGCCAACCTGCTCCATGTGCCCCATGGGTGCCATGCACTCACACTTCCCTCCTGAGATGGAGGAGAATGACCTCCGCTCAGCACCAAGGCCAGTTGCAACAGTGTGCAGTGGGTTCCATCCCTCCCTCCTTTACAGCATCATACTTTCTCCCCTGGCCGCTCCATCTACATGCGAGCATGCTGATACCAGCCCCCATCAGCATGAGGTTGATTCCACGTCCCACGATGGACCAGTTGATCCCACATCCAAGTTTAACTGCTGCCCAAGTTCCCTGCAGTCTCTTAGATTCAAGTTTAAGAGTTCTCTCAACTTGAGATTATATATCTTTACCTCCCAGTCCTTTTTTTCATTTTTCTTATGATATATGTCATACCCAAAAAGAACAAATGCAACGTATGTGTAATTTATGAAACCTCGTAAGACGAATACTTGTGATCCTACCGTCAAATTAAAGATTATGATATTACAACACAATTACAGTGTTTGCTTACCATTCACTGGTTTTTATTTTTAAATTATTTTGAAAGAAGTTGAGTAGGGACAAAAGATTGTCTATAATATTGTGCCAGGTAAAGAGATATAAAGAATAACAAGAAAGTGAGCATTCATGAACCTGCTCTTCTCTGAGCTCCAATATGAGTATCCAACAGCCTCTTTGATATCTCACTTTGATATCTAATTTAATATTAGCATATAATTCTTTGTTTTTCTTACCCAACTGCTTCTCTCCAAGTCTCTCCTATCTCAGGAAATGGCAACAGCATTCTGCCAGTTACTTAAGCCAAAATTCCTGGAGTCATTCTCAAATCCTCTTTTTCTCTCAAATATCACATCTATGGCGGACCCTGCGAGCTCGGTCTTTGGAATGCATCCTGAGTCCGCCCACTTCTCACTTCCTTCACCATCATCCTAGTGAGAGCACCTTTCGTGTCTTGCCTGGATCCTGCAAGAGCAGCCCATCTGGTCTCTTTTTTCCCCATCTCGCTTGTCCTCTGCCCACTCCCACCCCAGTTAATTCTCTACACCCCAAGTAGAATGATCACTTAAAAGCATCTATCAGACGAGGCTGCCTCCTACTCTAAGCCCTGCATGGCTTCCCATCACCCTACAATCCGAATCCAGGCCCTATGGGACATGGCACCAGGTTTCCTTACCAACCCCACTGCCACCTCACTTTTCCTTGCTTACTCCAGAGTGAGGAAGGGCTCACTCCCAGACACTCTGGGTTCACTCCCAGCCACTCTGGCTTCTGTTCCTCACACGCCAAACACGTTCCCATCTCAGAAACTTTGCCTTTATCATTCTTTTGCCTTCGGCATCAATGTCTACTCCCTAACCTCTGTCAGGTTTCTATTTAAATATCTTCTTCTCAGAGAGCCCTTCCCTGACCATCCTGTCTATTGTAGCACATCCTGATATAAGCATTTTCAATATCGTGTTCACTATTGTGTTCTAGGCTCCTACACCAGTGTTTGGTACATAGTAGGTGCTTATTAAATATTAGTTGAATGAATGAATGAATGAAATAAAGTGACATATTTCTTACTGTTAAGGTCTTGCAATGGAGTTGGGGGAAGGAGCCATGCCTTCATTCTACTTATTAGGAATTCTGTTTCAAAGCTACATAAACATATTAGAGCCAATTTACACAGAAAAGGGGAGCTCATTACAGATGTAGGACTATATCTTTGAAGCCAGTGTTTTGAAATATCTCGATAAATAGGGTATACCTGGACTTTGTTTGATTTTTAAGCCAATTTTAATATGAAATTTTAATTTCTTCACATATAGTTTCATTGATAAGCTTTAACTTATTCCTCTCATTTTATTTTTTCTATTTTCTTATCTATTATCTTTTTTTGTTTGTTTGTTTATTTTTTGCGGTATGCGGGCCTCTCACTGTTGTGGCCTCTCCCGTTGCAGAGCACAGGCTTCGGACGCGCAGGCTCAGCGGCCGTGGCTCACGGGCCCAGCCGCTCCGCGGCATGTGGGATCTTCCCGGACCGGGGCACGAACCCGTGTCCCCTGCATCGGCAGGCGGACTCTCAACCACTGCGCCACCAGGGAAGCCCAGCATTTTTTTTTTTTTGTAGATCTCTTTTGTCATTTAAAAAATTTTCAGATGGTACCAGTGACATGTGCAAATCTAAATGCTCGTTTTATCCAATCTTACATCTATTTTATGAAAACAAAATGTATCCTTGACTCGGGCAGAACACTTGGAATATGATTTAGTAAGATATCAACTATTTCTTAATAATTAACATGTATTTTAGTGGAAAATTCAGTTGATTTTCCATAAGAGTTCAGGGTTTTGTATACGGTTATTCTTTGATATTTTCTTTGATACTCTTAAACTACCTCATTTCATGAATTGCTTTAAACTCTCTGCTTCTTATAGGGATGAACTGTAGTCACATTTCCCCTAAATGCTCATTTCAGGATTACTCATGCTTTTTTTTCCCTTTAAACACACATCCTAATTCCAAAATAATTGGTCACAACTATTTTTCCTCTCTCCATACGCCTGTGTATAATGTGGTCTTCAAAGGGAAATAACCATGTACATAAAATGTTTATTGTCATTGTTTTCATATTATAGCTGTTCAATAAATATTTGTTGCCTAAAAAAGTACAACTCTCTGCTTTTGTCTAAACCCCTGCTTTACAAGGTTAAAATATATATACAGTTGATTCTCGAACAATACAGGTTTGAACTACGTGGGTCCACTTATATGCAGATTTTTAAATACTACAGTACTGTACAACCTGCGGTTGGTTGAATCCATGGATGAAGAACTGCTGATACAGAGGAACTTCATAGAGGGCTGACTCTACACAGATTTTCAACTGCACAAAGGGTCAGCACCCCTAACCTCTGCGTTGTTCAAGGGCACAAAGATTTGAGGTTTTCATAACACAATAAAAGCATTTTCCTGGGAGACACGCATGAGCATTAAGCTGTGTTGCTGTCCCACTCTCATGGAGATCACCATGGTAAGAAAGAAGAGAAACAGGACTTCCCTGGCGGTTCAGTGGCTAAGACTCCACACTCCCAACGCAGGGGGCCCGGGTTTGATCCCCGGTCAGGGAACTAGATCCCGCACGCGCGACAACGAAGATCCCGCAAGCCACAGCTAAGACCTGATGCAGCCAAATAAATAAATATTTTTAAAAAAAGAAGAAAGAAGAGAAAGGATTTCCCAATTCTCATCCAAGGAAGCGGAAATCATTTTGTTATTTTTCTTTCTCAGGCAGTCAGCAGAAGGATGTTTGGCTATAGTTAACAACTGAGCATAGAGTTATAGCAGATAGATCATTGGAACAATGAATTTGTCGAGCAAGTGTGTTTAAACCTGGTGAGGATGTGTGATGCTGTGTATACCTGTAGTAATGTCGGCTGAACAGGAAAAACATGGCCTTCACTTATCATTGGAACCACACTGAAGAGGCATGGTGACGTGCGTGTGGGTCACAGCCTTTGCCCCCAAATTGCCCTCCGTAATGTGGGTGGGCCTTGTCTAATCAGTTGAAGGCCTGTGTAAAACAAAAGGTTGACCCTACCCCTAGTTAGGGAGAATTCTTCAGCCTGCCAGCTTTCGGACTCAAACTGGAAGTCGGCCCTGCAGATTCTGGAGTTACCAGCCTCCTGAATTTCATGAGCCTTTTCCCTTTTTTTTTTTTTTTAACATCTTTATTGGAGTATAATGGCTTTACAATGTGGTGTTAGTTTCTTCTGTACAACAAAGCGAGTCAGCCACGTATATACATACATCCCCATATCTCCTCCCTCTTGGTAGGGAGGGTGGGAGGAAGCCTATTTCTTTTAATGTGACTTTCACAAACTCTTGAGGAAATGCCCAGAGATGAAGCAAAGGATTTTTGGTTTATTATTTTGAATATGATCTGAAAACTAAAATTAAGTTAACAGTAGAAAAATGACAATGTCTTAGAGAGTCCAGAAAACATATGTGGCAAAATTGTTAAATGTTCATTTGTTTCTTTGACATAATGCATTGTTTACGTAGATTTTACTGTTTACCATCAAATAGTCCAGGAGAATCATCATGTAGAAACTGAAGCCTCTGAGAGATTTTCGTGCAAAAGGAAAAGACTGTGCTATGGCCCACTGATTGGCTTCTGTCTCCTGACAATTCTCCAAACATGGGAACATTTGACCAAAAAAAAAAAATCCCCCCCCCAAAAAACCCTAAATTGATTTCACTTTAGCTCCATCAACCACATTTTAATCAGAGTTTGATCCAAATGACTTTTGACTATTTTCCAAATCCAAAGCCACCTACATGAATAAAGATCATCACCACAGAACATATTGAAAAGTTTGTGCTATAGAGTCTACAAACAATTTCAAAAAATTTTTTTGAGCAATAGCAATAGGATTGAATTGAAGGAGTCTCTCATGGGGCTTCCCTGGTGGCGCAGTGGTTGAGAGTCCGCCTGCCGATGCAGGGGACACGGGTTCGTGCCCCGGTCCGGGAGGATCCCACATGCCGTGGAGCGGCTGGGCCCGTGAGCCATGGCCGCTGAGCCTGCGCGTCCGGAGCCTGTGCTCTGCAACGGGAGAGGCCACAACAGTGAGAGGCCCGTGTACCAAAAAAACAAAACAAAACAAAAAGTCATAAATGAAGGAGTCCCTCATGGGTGGCACTGAAGAAAATAACACTTATTTGGGTCTATATGCTATATATACGTATAGGCTCTCTCTATATGACCTTAAGTCATTATGCTTTCATGTCTGTTTTGTGGTGAAATCAGACTTGAGGCTCCAGAGCAGTGGGTAACAATAATGAAGATAGGATGTCTGTACAACATTCCTCCTAGTGGGCATGAAGCAGCGGCACCCTAGGGAAGCAGTATGTGAAGAGCCGTCCCAGTGTAACCAAGCAGGATGCCATGGGGCCTTCTCGGGACAGACCCTTGCCCTCCGTGCCCTTCCTCTTGTCTGTAGAGAAACTTCCGCCTCTTAGGCCTTCCCCAGTTGCAAAGAATAAACTTAATCATAGAGGTGAAAAAATAAAGAAAGAAAGGAAAACTGTTAAGCAAGACAAAATAATAATAGTTTAGCCATTAAACAAAGTCAAGGACCTTTAGTTCTTCCCCAAGGGCTATAGATAATATTCTGAGCCATGTCCTTTGAGCTGTTTTGCAGAGACTGAAACCCTCACCAGGTGGAAGAAATTAACTGCCCACAAGCATGTAGGCCCCAAGCCAGTTGGAACCAGAAAGTTGATGATGCTGACTTCCATTTACCTCACCACCAACCAATCAGAAGAAGGTCCACGAGCTGATCACACACCCCACAAGCCCCCTCCCTCACCCCGTCTTTATAAACCTTTCCCTGAAAACCATCAGGGAGTTTTGGTCTTTTGAGCAGTAGCTGCCTGGACTCTTTGCTTGATACCTGCAATGAACACTGCATTTTCCTTCACCACGACTGGGTGTCAGTAGATTGGCTTTACTGGGCGTGGGCAAGTAGACCCAAACTTTGTTCCATGGCACCAGTGTCCCAGTGCCCCAGGATGGGGCATTTAGTCTTGCAATGAGAGTATAAATAGCTTTTAATTGATGGAGGACGTTGTTCAGGTGTCACCCATAAGCTCTTCCTCTTCCGCTATCGGCCATGGGACTTCTTGACTGCTTCCCATATAGAGAAAGGAGAGGCTTGTTGCAGAAAATTGGGTCAGATATAGGAACAGAAAAGATGGGGATCTCTCAATGCAATTAACCATAGACTTGGTACTGGAAAGTCTAAACGTTCGGTCATTGCACAAATTCTCCCAGAAATCTCTGTAATTAATTAGCATACGGGCAATGACACCAGAGTGACCAGACAGAGGTGGACTCGTGAGGATTAGCAGGAAACGTGGACTGGAGTAGGGTTCAGAAAAGAATTCTGGAAGCACGTGCAAAGAGGGAGAGGCGTGGGCGGCATCATTTTTCTGGACACTCTTGGCTGCAGGTTTCATCAGTGCCTGGTAACATATGATACAGAGTTATAACTTAAAATATTTTAATTCGATGCACAGGTATAAATATATATTAATGTATGTTTATATCCTTAAATTAACAGTTACGTTATGCCATTCTCAAGTTATCCTTCTTTTCCTTGCCTCTATGACGTCTAGAATAACAAGAACCCCTTTTGCTGTTATTAGATGTTCCAAATCCGAGTGGGCTCAGGAGACAATGGCAGGAGGGCGGAGGTGGTTGAGTGAGCAGCGCCCCTTGTGGCGAAGTGCTGGAGCACATGAAGAGGACTGAAGGCTGCACTAGTATGGTCCTCCAGCTGCGACCTCAGGACTGTCACAGGTGATAAAGCTGCTTGAGCTGGTGGGACCCAGACAGGAAGACGAAGTTGCCTTCTTTGAAATTCCCTTTTTTTGAAATATTCATTTTATTTACTTATTTATTCATTTCTTTATTTTGGCTGTGTTGGTTCTTCATTGCTGCGCATGGGCTTTCTCTAGTTACAGCGAGCGGGGCTGCTCTTCATTGCAGTGCACGGGCTTCTCATTGCAGTGGCTTCTCTTGTTGTGGAGCACAGGCTCTAGGTGCACGGACTTCAGTAGTTGTGGCACGTGGGCTCAGTAGTTGTGGAGCACGGGCTTAGTTGCTCTGTGGCATGTGGGAATCTTCCCGGACCAGGGCTCGAACCCGTGTCACCTGCATTGGCAGGCGGATTCTTAACCATTGCGCCACCCTGAAATTCCCTTTTATCTATTCCTTTTACAGAAGTCAGAGTCAAGAATGACAGGACCTCTGTGGCCTTGAATAGATGCTACCCTGGGGGATGCTTCTGCTTGTGAAGCAACTTTAAGAAAATTCTCTGGGATAATTCTAATTGTAAATCCTTCTCAAGGTTATCTTCCTTTCCAGAACCTGACCCTCTTCTCCACGCTCTTGGTATTTGCATTCTAAGAGTGTGATGTGCAGAGATCTTTCTCTACAGCTACCCTCGGGCAGGATGAATCATTACTATTGCCAATTCTGTGCAACTCCCAGCAACTTTACCAAAGTTCCCCGACCTTCTGTCAACTTTGAAAATGAGATCGACTCACAGTGTTAGCTCTATAGCCAGAGTCACCCAAACGTCATGCCATTGTAAGAGGAAAGCTACTCTGAGAAATACCGTTGAGCCCTGGTTCCATAGAGCGGAGGGTCTATGACCCAGTGTGAAATGCAAACCCAGCAGTACGTTCTCCTACCTTCTGACTGGTGCCAGTTCGTATCATTCACGTCAGTTGTTTACTGATCCTCAGCCTTTCCATCCAGACCATGGACATAAAGACACATTACATAAAAATCAGTTAATGTGTGTGAAGATATTTAATGAGATTAAAGATTGGGCTCAATGTTTGTGAATTCTAACCCGAGCTCTGCAGTTAAGGTGTGACTGTCTCCAGGCAACTTGTTTACCCTCTGGAAATGAGTCTTTTTCTTTATAAGGGTAATGGATGTTCTGTTCATCGAAAGGTCTTAATTATTCAGAAGCTAATTATTCTGCCTCTGCACTGTCTTGGTTATTCTTCCTCTTCGCTGACTGTCTCTGGCAGTCTTTTCTCTCATGATTAGTAGAGTTTTCCATTCTGCCCTCAGTGGTGCAAAGAAAATTGGCTTTTGCAATTATCTACCCTCTTTTCCAACTCACTGGATAGTGGGGAAACTTCAACGAGCCCATTAACAACATATCTGTCTTTTTCCAGTTTAAAGGGTCTCCTTTTGTATTAAAACAATTGCTTTCATAATTGTATACCTTCTCCTTCTCCTCCAAGGAAGTATCTTAGTGTTGACAGTTAGTTGAGACTGTCCTGGATCAATGCAGGGTTCTCTGGGTCCCTTCTGGTCTCTGTTGTGGAATAGTTGGTTGGGCTGGGACCAGTATCTTCCGAAGTGCAACTGGTCCCTCTGGCCTTTTGGTGTGTGATGGCATCTGTTGCCACTGACCACTGGCTTGCCTTGCCCCTAACCATTGGGAGTCCCCTGCACAGTGGTTTTGTCTGGCAGACCTTAGGATTGTGCCAATACTGTGGTCTTCTCATCAGTGGGGCATGTGGCCAACACTGGGAAGGAAGGGGCTAATGCACTCTCTGTCTCTGTCCCTGTCCCTGTCTGTCTGTCTCTCTCTGGCTCCTTCAACGGGAAGTAGCTTCTAAGTCTGGAAGTAGCACACATACCTTCTACCCACCTTCTCACTGGCTGCCAGAAGGACCAAAGTCATGTCATCTGCTCTATCAGGAATCCACAGCCTGTCTTTCTTCTGCCCAGGGAAACACGCCACAAGCCCCGATGTTCTGGGTGTCCTCGAGACTTACCAAGAAGTTTCTACAGCACCTTGACCCCGCCCTTGGAGATGTAGCCTCAACTCTGGGACAAATGGGAAACTTGCCTTCCAACTTCTTGGCTCTAATTTGGTCTCTGTCTCTCATCTCCCACAATCCAGATGGGAGTTTCCTTTCTTCTCTCTATTTAGGCAAGACGTCCCTGACAGCACACTCTCCCCCTCCTGCCCTCGGCAACGTCAGCCCTCACCCCCATCCCCAGAGCTCCGGCAAAATGGCTGCTAGAGAGTAGTCACTTACAGAGAGAGGAACGTGCAACACACTGGTTAAAGTTATCAAAGGGTCATCTTTACTACATCAAATTTCTATCAGATAGACACAAGGGAAGAGGAAGAGAGATAAGACCCCCAAATTTGGTAATTTACTGGCAGTTCTGTTGAATGATTTGATGAGATATTAATCAAAACTGTTGGTTTAAATGAATGATGTGGGAATCCTATTATATACGCATGATCTATTTCCTCTCCTCTGGATCACTGAGGGTTGGTTACAACGGCTGTTCTAAAGAAATCATTATTAAAATAGACCCTTGGGAGTTTGGAAGATGACTCGTCAATGATGGTAGCAAGGAAGTGGAAGCGGAAGTGGACAAAGGGGTGTGCCTAATGCTGAGCCAACCCCTGGATTTAAGTGGATTCGGCCCACGGAGAACATACTGCTGCGACACAGGAAAAACCCATCACAGCAACGCTCTTAATTCCTGTTATTTGCCCGGACACCCTCCTGCTTTTCTGTGCGAATCCACTGACGTTTGAATCTTTGACCTTATGGTTCTGCATCTTAACTTCAGAAACGTGCCTCGGTTCCCTTCCTCGGAAGCTCCCTTTTGGTCCTCTTCTCTGACACTCAGAGGCTTTTCTCTCTGGGACGTGACTTTGCTTTCATCCACCTACACCTGCGTTCAAGAATAAGAGCTTCCTCCCCACGCCATGCCAGCTGGACCAGCTGCCTGGCCTTTACTGCAGTTGGTAGAACGGAAAAAAATTACAAAGTCAAGTGCCGATCAACTCCAGCAGTGACAAACTATCTCCAATGAAAAACATTCCAGACGTTCTTGCCCGTCTCCTAACTACCAAGAAACTTTGAATAAGCAAGCAGGAAATGCACACAAAATTCAAATCACTTCGCGTAGCATCATAAAAAGAAAATTGGAATAGATCTTAAAGTCCTCTAGTACAATGCTCCCTTCTGTTTAAGAGGACACTGAGACGTTTTTAGAAGTTAATGGAATTTCCACCGAAGATTACACAGCTATTTATCATGTATCAATCTCATTAACTTCATCACATACAGGGTGGCAAGGATGTGATGATGAAAGACTGAACGTAACAGCCTTGCTGTTGCGGGATGTTTTCACAGAGCCCCTCAATAGTCACAATGAAGACCGCTTGGCTGCAATCCATCTCGTCTCACTAGAAGCACATTTAACCACCATTATACATCAGAGACTGCTCTATATTACTACCGTATAATCCAGCAATCTCACTCCTGGCTATATATCCAGAAAAGACAAAAACACTAATTTGAAAAGATACATGTGCCCCAATGTTCATAGTAGCACTATTCACAGTAGCCAAGACATGGGAGCAACACAAGTGTCCTTCAATAGACCATTGGCTTAAGAAGATGTAATACATATATACAATGGAATAGTACTCAGCCATAAAAGAGAATGAAATATTGCCATTTGCAGCAACACAGATGGACCCAGAGAATAGCATACTTAGTGAAGTAAGTCAGACAAAGACAAATATCATATGATATCACTTATATGTGAAATCTAAAAAAATAATATGAATGAATCTATGTACAAAACAGAAACAGGCTCACAGACATAGAAAACAAACTTCTGGTTACCAAAGCGGGGGAGGTGGATAAATTAGGAGTATGGGATTAACAGATACAAACTACTATACATAAAATAGACAAGCAACAAGGATTTACTATACAGCACGGGGAACTGTATTCGACACCTTGTAATAACCTATAATGGAAGGTGATCTGAAAAAAATGTCTCTCTCTATATAACTGAATCACTTTGCTGCACACCTGAAACTAACACCATATTGTAAATCAACTATACTTTAATAAAAAAGAAGAAAACTTGCTCTATTAAAATTGTGTGTCTACTTCCCCTTGAGGGAGTGTGTCCTTGTGTGTACTGTGCTTTCTTCTCGTCTGACTAACGCCCAGTGCTGTGTTTGACCAGAGTCTGTGCTCAGTAAATTCTTGGTAATTTGAACTGGATGTTAGGAGTCAGTCACTCAGCTCTGTAGTAAGGCTCAGAGTCTTAACTTGAGGTGCATAGGTCCTCTTCAGGTCTGTGAATTTCTTAAAGTGATACTCAAAATCATACGGATGTGTGTTTGTGCCCTCCTACACATCCCCCCAGACCCCTGGGGGATATTTCAGTGTTTGGCAGCAGCATCTTAAAGAGATTAAAGGGCCAATGTAACAGAGGACAAACTGTGCTGTGCTGAGCGCATCGGTCACCAGTCCCCCCTTGGGTCTCCACCTCCCTGGAAGGGCACGTGGGCCTGAGCAGATAGAAACTGGAAACGCTTCAAACAGAGCTTTGGCATCACTGGAAGAGTACGAAATGGTTCAGGGTGATCATCATGGAGTGGATGTAACGCCCCAGGACCTACTGGATAAAAAAACAAACATAAATCAAGAGCAAAGCCACGAGTAGAAGGCACCAGGGTCAAGCACCTCTATCCTTGAGCAGAGGGGCTGTGGACAAATATCTATAGCTTCTCTCATTCCTTTGTGTTTTTTTTCTATGAAGGTATTCTTTTCTTTCAACTCCATATAACAACCCTTTCTCAATGAAGAAGTATTAGAAATAACAAAAGAGTTGAAGAACCAATGAATCAATGAAGAATTATTTGAAGTAAAAGAAAAGAAGAGTGGACTGGAGTTCAAAATGAAAGTGATCTATCTGCTTAGATTGATAAAAGTGGAGCTGGGTTTTAAGTTGTCCATCAGCAGGAAAACTTTCTTTGGAAGTCACGAGATCCCAGACACTGGGGGTACTTAAGCAGAGACTAGATTCCTCCCTCTTAGAGATGCCACGGAAGAGATTTCTCACTGAAAAGGCAGCAGAAGTAGCTAATTACTCAAGTCTTTTTAGAAAACTTAAATTTATTTAGTTGTTAGGAATCTTACATTGATTACCAGCGCATATAGAGGGCAAAGTCACTAAGTATGTAATACTTAAAGAACTTATGTTTGTCTGTGGGCTCTGTTTTTGAAATCAGTTTTCTGTACCTACCAATATCTGTCTTGGTTAAAACTGGAATTGGTTTAATCCCCAAAGCTCACATACACTGACAGGAGTTGACAGTTCTCATATATGCTGGGGGAAGAATTTAAAATCTGAAGCAGATAAACTGCATGTCCAGGTGATAAATAATTAGGAATGGAGGGAGGGGCATATTCATAATTTCTTAAAAATCAGGGCCATGGGTTTATCTGCATTTAATTTGCAGTATAGGAAGTAATCACTGGTTCCTCCAAATTCTTACAGAACTCTGTGTCTAACTTAAGCACCTTGTACTTTTTACCTTTTATTTTAGGCATCTGTGCACGTGTCTTGTTTCCTACTGCTCTGCCATTCCTTGAGGGCATAGCTTTCAACTGTACGTCATTCAGAGTGCCTAAAAATCTTGGAAAGATACAAGTGGGTTATGTTTCTCCGGAAGCTAATCATTTTTTCTTTTTAGTTTTCTGTGATTAAACAAAGGTGCCAAATGCAAGAACTCTGTAGCTAAGAGGAAATATAGGGCCAAGTAAAAGGGGAGAGGAGAACCAGTGAATTCGTGGTGGTGTATTGTATTTGCCAAGGTAAGCAAGTCAAGACGATTCTTCTATGCTGCGGTGACAGAGACACGCGCAAATGTCCATGGGTTAGCGCACATACAACGTTTATGCTTATTTTTATTTTAATACGATTAAAGTTTTGCTTTTTGCTCATGAAATGTCCCAAAGGGATGTTGCTGGTTGGGTGGTTCTCCAAGACAGCTCTCCTCCAACTGGACACTCTGAGACCCAGGCTTCTTGTACCTAGTGGCACCATCATTCCCTAGCGCCAAAGCAAATAGAGAACTCGTAAAGTATTTCTCAAGAAATTTTAGGGGTCAAGTCTGGAAGTAGTACACATGACTTCTACCTACATTCCATTAAGAAGAACGTACCAGATGGCTTCACTTTTAAAGGAGGCTGAGACATGTGGTCTTTCTATATGCCCTTGTTACGGCATACAGTGTCGGCGAAACAGGTTTGGCAAAAGTGAAGCACTGTCTCTGCCACAGTGACCAAATATCCATTTTATCACTCTTTGAGCGTCTGGAATATGCTCACCCTTTCCCTTAAGAAAACAACTCAAAGTTCCATCAAGTCACTGCCTATAGATCAAAGTCCAGGACCTCCCAGTGATGTATGAATTTTTAAATTTTCCTCTTCCTCAAATTCAAATGTGACTGTTTAAAGCAATCTTTGAGTAGAAAGACAAGTTATCCGCTTCCCTAAGTGCACTCAAGACACAGTAGCGGAATAGGGACAGGATGACAGTAACACATACTTCCTGGAGAAAGGGAAAGGACGGGTAATATACAGCAGTCATTGGTCCACAGCAGTAATGAAATCCTATAGGGCAGGCGTTGGGATGGCTTCCTACCCTATTGGGGCGAGGCAGGGAAAATTCTTTGATTAAATCCTGATTCTGATTTTCAGGAGGGAATCCCTTCTCCACTGTTTCCTTTAATATAGGGACCGTGTCTTCCATTTATTTCTCTTATAGTTCAATGATTAAGTGAATCCTGTTGTTGGATTAACCAATAACAGGCAGAAAGACAAGTAGATTTCTAATGTTGTACAATGTGCAGTAGGAAGGAGGTCTTTACCCTGATCCCGCAGACATTTGACCAGACCAGCTAAGATATCCTTAGCCAGGATTATGACACTTTGACTGTAGTAAAGACGATGGGCTGTGTTTCAAAGTATTCCTCTGCGTTAGCTACTATCATCTGTGTTTGGCAAGGCGTTATAGAAAGAGACGAACTCAAGAGAGAAAGTTTGTTTATAAGAGGAAAAGAAACACAACAGGTGCAGTCCAGAAATTTGGAGCCTTGCAGGACTGGAAATGTCAATTGCCGCTAGACCCCGAAGAAGAAGAAATGGGACTTTACAGGCTCTGGAAAAAGAAGATTGAGTGAATCTTCTCAGATTAACCTATGTGGTATTCCCAACTCTGAGAGCCTCAGGGTAGTTGCCATTAAGTAGAGAGAGAGAAAGATGTGGATGAAGAAGCAAAGATGCAAGGAAGACATGAAAACTATGTTTAGGAAAGAATTCTAGGCATGGTATAGACTCAATACATGTTTAATTAATTGTAAAATAAACATATACCTTAATATCATAAGTATTTCAAGGTACTTGGACCTTTTGTGAAGAATACATCTTTCTCATGTCAAACAGCATGCTTTTAGTAAAGTAATATTTAAAAGTTAATGAGGCCAACTTCATTTACTGATTGAACAATTAAGCTATAAAAACATATTTGCAGAATATATCCCTTACTAGCAAGCAGCAGTTGATTAGCTTGGCTTGTAACGCACCACCCATTTTGATGAACTTACTAACTGAGGTTTTATTATGGGCAGAAAATGAAAAATACATAACCTCGCTCAGGTTAAAAAATTAGTAGGATTTCTTCTGACACAGCATGCAGATATACAGACTCCCATTTCAGTCACAGAACTGAAATTATTCAGAAATGAATACTAAGCAAAATGAAGCCAGCACATAATCATTTCCGTCCCTGGCCGCCGTCCTTCAAATTAACCCAGGAGCCAAAGGGAAGCCAACTGGAAAAAAAAAAAAAAGAATGTTAACATAGCAAATTTATGAGGGTAGCTTGATAAAATGTGTTAGTTTTGATATAAGTACATGACTGCTTTAAAAAATGACAAATACCCATCTATAAAAATAAGTATCAGGAAGACATCTACATTCAGGTAGGATGTACCAGGTGTTGGCAGATCACCAGTTTCATTGCAACAACTTGAAAAGTAAATAATTTTTGGTGGGGCAGCAGGTGACAATCATTGCTATTGCTACTATTTATTGAGTACCAAGCCCAGGCTCTCCACTGTGCTAAATTCTCAATATACTTGAATTTAGTTAATCTTTGTAATAACTATTTGAGGTAGATATGAAAAAATGAAGCTTGGAGGAGTTAAATTAGGTTCCCAAGGTTATCTGGCTGGTGAGTGGAGAAGCCAGTATTTAAGGCATTTTATCTGACTCTAAATCCCACGCTAGGGGCTTCCCTGGTGGCTCAGTGGTTAAGAATCCGCCAATGCAGGGGACACGGGTTCAAGCCCTGGTCCGGGAAGATCCCACATGCCGTGGAGCAACTAAGCCTGTGCGCCACAACTACTGAGCCCGCGTCCCACAACTA
The DNA here is from genome assembly GCF_964374135.1 of Grampus griseus. NCBI lineage: Eukaryota > Metazoa > Chordata > Mammalia > Artiodactyla > Delphinidae > Grampus > Grampus griseus. The sequence continues at coordinate 7,239,686 of NC_139010.1, forward strand.
CTGAAGCCTGTGTGCCTAGAGCCTGTGCTCCACAACAAGAGAAGCCGCCGCAATGGGAAGCCCGCGCACCGCAACGAAGAGTAGCCCCTGCTCGCTGCAACTAGAGAAAGCCCGTGCACAGCAACGAAGACCCAATGCAGCCTAAAATAAATAAATAAATAAATTTAAAAAATAAAATAAATTCCATGCTATTTATTTAAAAAAAAAAAGAGGGGAGTGATGTGGCTGAGCAACTGCACATGTAAAAATTATGTGCACAATTTAGGCAATAAACATGGATATAAGTCAACAGTGTGATGTGGCTGTCAAAAAAATATAATCAATTCAACCTTTTGCTGCATTGCTAATAATAAGAGCTCATATCTTTTAAGTGCTGGCCCTGGCCATGTGCTAGGCCTTATTCTAAACACTTTACATGCATTAACTCATTTTATCTTCACAACGATCTTACAAGGTCATCTTTTTTTATACAGTTGAAGGGACTGAGACTCAGAAAGGTCAAAGGCCTTGCCCAGGGTCACAGTAGCCAGAATGTGGTGGCTGAATGAAGAGAGACCCCGCTTTTCTTCTGGCTGTGCCCAGATCTCTCCTTGGGGTTAGTATTTGTGTCTGTAAAAGCAAGGTGCAGGATTCTGAGTTCATGAAACTTCACCTCCTATGTACATGAGTGGTTCTGAGCGTGCCTAGGGCCCATCCAGGGAATCGGTGGCATGGAGAGCTCCATGCCCACACTCAGAGGTGATCATTCAGAATCAGCATTTTAAACAACATTCCTGACATCACATGGTCCTCTGAGGATGCTCCAGAAACACCAGTTCATGGCAGTCCAAGACCAGCTTAAGATGAGATAGGTCAGATATAAGGGAAAAAGAAGGGTTGTTTCAAGTCTCAGAAGAAGAGATTAAGAAGAAAGTCTTCAGGGACTTCCCTGGTGGTCCTGTGGTTAAGACTTCACCTTCCAATGCAGGGGGTGTGGGTTCCATCCCTGGTCGGGGAGCTAAGATCCCACATGCCTCGCGGCCAAGAAACCATAACATAAAACAGAAGCAATAGTGTAACAAATTCAATAAAGACTTTAAAAATAAATGGTCCACATCAAAAAAAATCTTTAAAAAAATAAAAAAAGAAGAAAGTCTTCACACACAAACACACGGGGTGTGGGGGGAGGGAGAGAGAAGTGTCTCGTTCCTAAGTCTCTCTCACACACACAGATTAAAAAATATGTACAAAGATAGTAACTTTTAAAATTTATATACCTGATATTACTTGTTACTTTATTTTATAATGGCTTTGTTGCTTTGATGATCATAACAGTCATAAAAGTTAAAATGCATCCAGTAAATCAATCTTTTAGAAGAATATTATGACACTGGAAAGCTGAAAAATACAATTTTTAATTCAATAGACTTTGTTTCTTAGAGCAATTTTGGGTTCACAGCAAAATTGAGAGGAAAGTAAAGAGAGGTCCCAAATTCCTGCCACCCCCATGTACACACACGGCCTCCCCACCAATGATCAACGTCCTGCGTCAGTGTGGTATGTTTCTTACAATCAGGGAACCGACACTGACACATCATTATCAACCAAAGTCTATATTAGGGTTTACTCTTGGTTTTGTATAATCTATGGATTTTGACAAATGTCAAATGACATGGATCCACCATTATAGTATCATACAACAGAGTTTCACTGCTCTAAAAATCCCCTGTGCTCACTGTTTCATTCCCCCGCAACCCTACTTATCCCTACACATGCCAGGAACCCCTGGTAACCGCTGATCTTTTAACTGTCTCCGTAACTTTGCCTCTTCCACAATGCCATATAAGTGGAATCATATACTCTATAGCCTTTAAGATTGGCTCCTTTCACTTCGCAGCATACATTTAAGGTCCCCTCATGTCTTTTCATGACTTGATAGTTCATTAGTTTTTGTCACTGAATAATCTATCATTATATGGATGCATCATCCTTTATCCATTCACCTATTGAAGAACATATTGGCTGTTTCCATATTTTGGCAATTACGAATAAAGCTTCTATAAATATTTGTGTGCAGGTTTTTGTGTGGACTTAAGTTTTCAACTCAATGTAGATAAATACCACGTTATGCAATTGGTGGATTATGTGGTAAAAATATATCTGGTTGTGTAAGAAACTGCAACTCTGTCTTCCAAAGTGACTGTACCGTTTTGCATTTCCACTGGCAATGAGTGAGAGTTCCTGTGGCTCCACACCCTTGTCAGCATTTGATGTTGTCAGTGTTTTGTGACTGTATCCATTCTAGTAGGTGTGTAGTGGTATCTCACTCATTGTTTTAATTTGCAACCCCCTAAAGACGTATGATGTTGAACATCATTTCACATGCTTTTTGATGGTCCTTATATCATCTTTGGTGATATATCTGTGTTATCTTGCCAGTTTTTTAATTGGATTGTTCATTTTCTTACAGTTGAGTTCAAGAGTTCTTACTTTGTATATGAGCCCTTTATCAGAGATGTCTTTCACTCATATTTTCTGTCAGGCTGTGGCTTATCATCTCATCATCTTGGCAGAAGTTTTTACTTTTAATGAAGTCCAACTTACCGATTTTTTCTACCATGGAACATACTTTTGGTCTTGTATCTAAAAAGACATCACCAAATCCAAAGTTATCTAGATTTTCTCCTATGTTATATTCCAGAGTTTTCTGGTTTTGTGTTTTATATTTAGGCCTATGATCATTTTTTTGCAAATGGATGTCCAGTTGTTCCAGCACCATTTATTGAAAATACTATCCTTTCTCCATTGAATTGACTTTACTCATTTGTCAAAGATCACATGACTATATTTGTATGACTATTTCTGGGCTCTCTATTCTGTTCCATTTACCTATTTGTTTATTCTTTCTCCAATACCACACTGTATTGTTTACTCTAACTTTATAGTAAGTCTTGAAGTCTAGTAGTGTCGGTCCTCCAACTTTGTTCTTCTCCTTCAATATTGTGTTGCCTATTCCGGGTCTTTTGCCTCTTCATATAAACTTTAGAATCACTTACTTGATAGCCACAAAATAGCTTGCTGAGGTTTTGATTGGGATTACAATGAACCTATACATTAAGTTGGAAAAAACTACATCCTAAAAATATTGAGTCTTCCTACCAATGAACCTGAACTATCTCTCCATTTATCTAGTTCATCTATGATTTCTTTCCTCAAAGTTTTGTAGTTTTCCTCATACAGATCTCGTATCTATTATGTTCTATTCATACCTGAATACTTCATTTTTGTGTGCTAATGTAGGTGGTATTACATTTTCTGTTTCAAATTACAATGGCCTATTGCTGACGTATGGGAAGTTGACTGACTTTTGTATATTTACGTTGTGTACTGCAACCTTGCTATGATTCATATCTGTTCCAGGTCAAGTTTGGGCCGATTCTTCGAGGTTTTCTACTTAGACGATCATGTCATCTGTGAACAAAGATAGTTTTATTTCTTTCTCCCCAGTAGATAAACTTTTTTTTTTTTTTTTTTTGCTGTACGCGGGCCTCACACTGTTGTGGCCTCTCCCGTTGCGGAGCACAGGCTCCGGACGCGCAGGCTCAGCGGCCATGGCTCACGGGCCCAGCCGCTCCGCGGCATGTGGGATCTTCCCAGACCGGGCAACGAACCCGTGTCCCCTGCATCGGCAGGTGGACTCTCAACCACTGCGCCACCAGGGAAGCCCCGGGTAGATAAACTTTTAAATTTCCTTTTCTTATCTGATTGCATTAGCTAGGACTTGCAGTAGAATATTGAAAAGGAGTGGTGAGAGAGACATCCTTGCCTTGCTTCTGACCTAAGTAAGGAAGTTTCTAGTTTCTTTCCATTCAGTATGAATGTAGGTTTTTGTAGATGTCTTTTTATTAATATGAGGAAGTCCCCTCTATTCCTAGTTTGCTTAGACACAATATAATTTTAATATAAACAAGTACCCAAAATGGTGTGTACAGTTTGATCCTGATTTCGTGAAAAAGGTATTTTACATTGAAAAAAAAGAGAAAAAAAAAAGAGTGGAAGGACTACTTTGTGGACTACTTAATTCAAAGTAGTCATTTTTGGCTGGAAAATGGGTATTTTCTTCTTTATATATTTCTGTATTTTCTAAATTCTCCCCAATTAACCTATATGTATTTTGTATAACAGAAAAATAACATTATGAAAAATGATTAAGTGTTCTAGAAAGAATGACTTGCAGACAGAAAAAAAAATTAGAGGCCAAATAAAATGGAAATCTAAGAGAGAACTGATGTAGTGACCAGGTCAGCAACGAGAATGTAAGCTCTCTGAGGGCCAGGTGTGACCGAACTACGCCCACAGCGCAATAAATCAAGTCACCTTGCGTCTCAGCTTTGACTATGAAATGCCGCTTATGTATTTGGCATTCTGAGCATGGTTTTGGAACCAGGTTTGGAACCAGGTTTCTGTCTTTCCAGGTGGTTTTGCTCATTATTTTAGAATGTGGAGACAGAGGAGGAGAGAGAGAGAGAGAGAGAGAGAGAGAGAGAGAGAGAGAGAGAGAGAGAGAGAGAGAGAGAGAGAGACAAACTGAACTGAACTACTGAACCAGGAACAGAATGATCTGATAGGTCCTAAGAGAGGGGAGGAGGAGCGCGCCCACAGCCCCAGGGTCGCGGGGCGGAGCGCGGGTGCCGCGTGCCGCACGCTGGCGGCGGGAAGGGGGCAGCAGCGCCTCCGCCTGGTTCCCGCGCTCGGGGTCCGGGCAAATCCCGCCCGCCCAGGTGCCTCGAGAGCGCACTCCGCGGCCGGCGTTCTACCGGATTCGGCGGCTCCCGCGCCTGCCGTGTGCCGGGGCGGCGGCGGCGGCGCAGGCGAGGGGCGTGGCGCCCACTGACCTGCGGCCGGCAGGCTGCAGCGAGCGCCGCGGACCGGCTGGAGCCGGGCTGAGCCGCCGCGCCGGCCTCCCGCCGCACACCGCGGGGGCGCTCGGGGACCGCCGCGCGGGCGCGCACGGGCGGCGCGGGGACCCTCGCCCGGCCTCGCGCCCACCTTCCTAGGGGCCGCGGCCGCGGGCAGCTAAGGCCCGCAGCCCCTCCGCCTCCAGTCTGGGAGCTCCCGGTCCCACTCTGCCATTGCCTATGGGGATCCGAGAGTTTCCCGGCGGCGCACCCGGGGGCAAAAGCATCGCCATGTGAGTAGCGCCCCGCGTGCGGGTGCGCGAGCGGGCGGCCGGGGGCTCTCGGCAGCCGGGACGCCGGGCGGTCTGGGGCTCGGGAGGGGGCGGCGCGCGCGGTGGAGCTGCTCGGGAAGTTTAGGGCATCCTCTCCCTTTCCACTCGTCCCAACCTGCTCTGCCCCGAAGCTCCCGGCGCCGGGCTCCGGAGACGGGACCCGACGCCCAGGGTGCGGAGGGAGCTGGGGTGCGGTGGGAACGGGGAAGCGCCGGCCCTGCGGCCGCACCTGACCCTGACGGGACCAGGCTGCGCCCCTGCTCGCCCTCCGACCTCACTGTCCTTCTCTCCCTCCCCGCCCACCTGCCCGCGGCCTCAGTGGTATGAGGAGGTCACCGGACGTCAGCCCCAGGAGACTGTCCGACATCAGCCCCCAGCTCCGGCAGCTCAAGTATTTGGTGGTGGACGAGGCGATTAAGGAGGATCTGAAATGGTCGCGCTCGGTGGAGGACCTCACCAGCGGGCCCGTGGGGCTCACGTCCATCGAGGAGCGGATCCTGCGCATCACCGGCTACTACGGCTACCAGCCCTGGGCGGCGAGCTACAAAAGTAAGATCCCCTCGCCTCATTTCCCCGGTCCGCCGGCGCATCTCCCCCTGCGGCTGGCACGGCGGCCTCGGGGAGCGCGCGCAGCCCCGCGACCAGCCGCCCCGCTCCCACCCGCTGCCCTGACCGCAGACACCGACCCGGGCTTGCACGTTTTAGGAATAGGCCCGGAGACGGTTCTCCGGGACCTTTGGGAATATCTGATCCATTTTCTTAAATCCCCTCTCCTTCCCACAGACACCTCTCTGTCTTTATCCCCTTGCGCTTGAGATGTCACAATAAGGAGACAGATTGGGAACTCAGTGTATCCTGCACTGTGTGACTTCTCTGTGGATACGAACGTGTCAGTCGCCCCGGGTCGGGGCTCAGCTGGCTTGGTTAGAGACGACAGACTTAGCACGCCTGGATTTTAACTCTTCCCTGGGTCCCCTAGGCCCCGATGATGGAGGACGATTCTCGGGGCCTTCATTTTAGATGTCATTCACTCCCTTTGCCCCAGGTCTTTAGCTGTCCTCACTGTGGAGGTTCTATATGGATCATTCTAGCTATTGGCATTTGGTCCCTGAGAGATAAACGGTCGGTGCCAGGTGGAACAGCTGAGACTTTTCTTTGCCAGTGGGCCCCAGCGGATGGCTCTGGCAATGCTGTGATCAGTTATACAGATATTACCTGTGTGACCAGGACTAATGTGGTGGACATTTCTTTCTCTCATTTTGGAAGGGAGAAGTTGACTATAACAAATTCCAGAACCTATAACTGTAAGCCACAATTCGGTGGCCTCACCACTGTCGTTTGACAAGCAGAAAGAGAGCCGTTTATCACCTCAGTCAGTCAAAGAATTGAGTATTGCTTCGTTCCATATGTAATCAAGACTAACAGCTTAATGATTTTGAGATATGGTTTCACCCTTCATGGCTTGAAATTGGAGCATATTTTATTGGTCCTTAGGAACAAAAAATCAGGCTTTTGTAAATTAGTCATATTGAGTTCTAAAAATACGTCTCCCTTTAGTTTTTTTATAAAACCCTGGATTCCAAGCCGAAGGTCAGTGGTATGCTAGCAGTTAGCTGGTTACTTTTATTTGCAGGAAGAAACATTAGATTTTAGTGTTTTGTTTCATGCCTTTACTTGTTTTTAAAGGACGGTGGTGATTGCCTTTAACTCTGTATCAGCCTTTAAAAGGTTATCTGCCTTTCCTCTAATCTGCTTCTGCTGCTAAAATTGTAGCTGATAAATTGGCGTTGGATCCCGGAAGGGAGACAAGGGACCGTGTTTTCTTTTCAGCTGAGAAACGTCAGGTATAGGATAAAAGAATGAAAACCCATTGGAAACCATTTCTCTTATAGATAGGGATAGGACACTCAGTTTCTATTTACACTTTCTAAATTTCGTTTAGAAATGGTCTGTTTCTTATTTCTCTTCTTAGCTTTCTTAGTAAGAAATTAGAATTGTCTAAAGACAGTTGTACAAATTACAGCCTTCATAGAGTCGTCTGTTTAGCCCCTGGAATCATAAGGTTTATCATTGTATAATTCTGAATATTTGCAACTGGCCCCATGAGCTTTATAGAAATTTTCACCAAGGCTTGTGACTCTGCAGGGTTGGCGGGGAGCTTTCAGCAGTGATTCACTGTGTTTGGTACAAACACACTTTATAATTAAGGCAGGGGGAAGGCCTGGAAAATGAGTCCCTTGTACCACCAGTGGTATTCTTAAATACCCTCTCTCTGAGGCTTCATTGAAGGAATAAAGAGCAGTAGACAAGGGTACAGTGGTCATTGTAATCAGAAGAAAATCATCTCACTCCCCCCTCTATTCCTGTGAAGATTCTTCTTTATTCCAAGAGATTTCCTTTTTACTAAGATGCTTTAGGTGACACCTGACGTTTTGATGAATGAATTGGACTTTAAATTTAGAGAAGCTTATGTTTTATTAATGTAGCCAAAGATGTTTTAAGGTAGTACTTTGGCTGTTTGCTATTTCTACCCAAGTAGAAAAAAATAATAAAGAGGCTTATCTATCTGTTGGTATCAGTGAGTTATTTTGTTTGTCGGTTAATAATCACACTCAGCTAACTGGGAGAGATGATGATTATGAAATAAATATTCTTCTCAGGGTCTCCAGAGTAAGTTATGGGATGTTCCAAGCTTCATCCTTGACATCGTTGTGTCACCTTTGAGTCATCTTTCAAAGTGGCTTCTCTGTGTCCCCACTGAGGGAGTTGACAGTGAGAGTGTCTGGATTAGTTGAGAGTGTAAGTTAGCTGCCTTTGTAGCAGCAGAAATTATTTGAATGACCAAATACTCACTGTTATCCTCGTAAGTTTTAGACTTTGTTTGGGGTGGTGAAGATAAATGAGGTAATTGCAAACAGTGCAGAAATGATCTTTGTTTGGGATTCTCAGCCCAGTCAGTGAGTTGAACAGATTTTACTCTCGACAAGTGACTTCTTGTGAGGAATTGTTTTAAAAAATCCTAAAGACCCCTGGGTCTGAGAGGGTCGGTTTGTATGTAACGTTCAACTGAGAATTAAGCTGTTGGTACAAACAAGCAGGTGGGAGGGTTGAATTCCTCTTCTCAGTAGCCACAGTCCTCCGATTCCACATTGCCTGTTTTTGAACCAAACCCCTGGGCAGTTTTCCTGCAGATTCCTTGGCTTCCCAGCTGCGAGTGTACCCAGAGCCCAGGAGGCACATGGTCCACAGTAGTTGCTCAGTTAATATTGGGTTTTTTAAAAAATAGATTAAAATTTTTTTTTATTGTGGTAAAAATCCCATAACATAAAACATATTACTTTAACCATATTTAACTGTACGGTTCAGTGGCACTAAGTACATTCACATTGTTGTGCAACTCTCACCATCATTCATCTCCCAAATTTTTCACCTTCCTGAACTGAAACTCTGTTCCCATTAAACACTAACTCCCTATTTCCCCTCCCCACCTCCACCCCCGGCCCCTGGCATCTACCAGTGTACCTTCCGAGTCTATGAATTTGACCGTTCTAGGTATCTCGTATAAGTGGAATCAAACAGTATTTGTCTGCACCTAATGTATATTGGACTTAATTTTTAAAGTTAACTCTAATAAATGTCCTGCAAACAGATTGTCCCTTCTTTTTTTCCCCCCCGCTGTGCTATAAGTTGGCCCTCATCAGCCACCTACTTGTACATAGTAGTGTACATACGTCAATCCATCCTACCTGCCCCTACCCCCTTGGTGTCCATATGTTTCTTTCCTACGTCTGTGTCTCTATTTCTGCTTTGCAACTAGGTTCATCTGTACCATTTTTCTAAATTCCACATATATGCATTAATATATGATATTTGTTTTTCTCTTTCTGACTTACTGCACTCTGTATGAGAGTCTCTAGGTCTATCCACGTCTCTGCAAATAGCGAAGTTTTGTTCCTTTTTATGGCCGAGTGATATTCCATTGTAAATATATATGCCACATATTCTTTATCCGTTCCTCTGTTGATGGACATTTAGGTTGCTTCCATGTCCTGGCTAGTTGCTCAGTTAATATTTGTTGAATGAGTGAGTGGATGCGGCCTGAAACATCAACCTCTGGAAGAGAGAACCTTTGAAGGTACCTTCATAGGGATCTGTATTATTTAATTCTCTTTTTTGGCCGCTCTGCACGGCTTGCAGGGTATTAGTTTCCCGACCAGGGATTGAACCCTGGCCCTCGGCAGTGAAAGCATGGAGTCCTAACCACAGGACCACCAGGGAATTCCCTATTACTTAATTCTTTATGCAGACTTATGTTAGGTTGGAATTGCTTTGCCCTTTCCTTATTCTTCCATGGTAAGTGTCATCCTTGGCTTTCTGAACCATAGACTACACCAGAATCCTTTTTTTTTTTTGGAATTGTCTAGTTTATTTAAATATAATGAATTACGTTGACTGATTTTCTAATATTAAATAATCTGGTGTGCCTACAGCAAACCCTTATGATGTTTTTGTGTGTGTTTTTTTTAAATTGAAGTATAGTTGATTTACAATGTTGTGTTAGTTTCTGGTGTATAGTAAAGTGATTCAGTTATACATATATCCTTTTTCATACTCTTTTCCATTATGGTTTATTACAGGATATTGAATAGAGTTCCCTGTGCTATACAGTAGGACCTTGTTGTTTATCCATCTTATGTATAATAGTTTGCATCTGCTAATCCCAAACTCCCACTCCAGTCCAACCCTCCCCCCCGTCCCCTTCCTCCTTGGCAACCACAATAGGCCAGAATTCTCCATGGCAAGCTTTGAGTTAGCCCAGGGTTTCTCCCTTCAGCGTTACTGACACTTTTTTTTTTTTAACATCTTTATTGGAGTATAATTGCTTTACAATGGTGTGTTAGTTTCTGCTTTATAACAAAGTGAATCAGCTATACATATACATATGTTCCCATATCTCTTCCCTCTTACGTCTCCCTCCCTCCCACCCTCCCTATCCCACCCCTCCAGGAGGTCACAAAGCACCGAGCTGATCTCCCTGTGCTATGCGGCTGCTTCCCGTTTGGTAGTGTATATATGTCCATGCCTCTCTCTCACTTTGTCACAGCTTACCCTTCCCCCTCCCCATGTCCTCAAGTCCATTCTCTAGTAGGTCTGGGTCTTTATTCCTGTCTTACCCCTAGGTTCTTCATGAAATTTTCTTTTCTTAAATTCCATGTATATGTGTTAGCATACGGTATCCGCCTTTCTCTTCCTGCCTTAAATCCTTTATTATGGGGAGAGGGGATCCTGAACGTGGGAGGGTGTTTAGCAGCATCCCTGGCCTCTAGCTCACCCCCCCCAAATTGTGACAACCAAAAGTGTTTCCAGACAATGCCAGATGTCCTGTAGGAGTGATGAGAAGCCTTCATTTAGCCTCACCCCAAATTTCTGTTGCAAATGAACTGTCTTCCGTGGAGCAGTAGTGCTAACTGAGCAGGCCTGCCTTGGAATTCTGGGCCTTCTCTTCTCTTCCTTCTTCCTGAACCACTGATTGGGTTTCCAGGAGGGGCCAGGCTAGAATAAACAGCTTTCTGAAAGAGCCCGGTTGCTTGTGCAGCGAACATGATTCCACACCCACTCACTGTAAATTGATAGAAGGTGCTTCAGAACTCAGAAGAGTTTGGAAAGCTTTTCTAGTGATTTCCTTTCCCCTCCCACCTGTGCCACAGCAGAAGCGAAATGACTGGCTGGAATCTCTTCTGCCTCCCCCTTCCTTTCTTATTCCTCTGGGATAGATCGCAGTTGGGGAGGAGATGGCTGTGGAGAGGAAGGGATGCTTGAAGTAGTGGGTCTTGGAGATCCCAGCCACAGGTTCTTATGCAGGATGAAAGGACATCTATATATGCTCCTTTATTTTCATTTATTCATTTAGCAAAGTTTTTGAGAACATTTATGATGCCCATGGCTGAGGTGTGCCCTTGTCGAGAAACAGAAATCCACAGACACATTGTTCACAGTTAGCAGGGATGCGTTACTTAGCAAAAGGTTTCCCTAAAGGACGTTTTCAAACAGTGAGCTCACAAACTTCTCTAGTAAAGAAACTTCCTAGGAATAGCTTTTGGAGCTATACACTTGACTCCTGAGTGGGCTTATTAGTACTTCATGGTGCTGGTATGTGCAAATACAAATGATTTTTTTTTTTTTTAAATGCTGATGGGTTTAGTTTGTAAGTCACTTTTAGAGTAGACGGTAGGCTAATCCCACCGGGCCTGCCATTGGCGACTTGAATCAAGGTTAAGAGCCTGAGGATTACTGAGCAAAACCCAGTTTATTTCGGGGGAGGTTTCATAGCTCAAGCGGAGAAAACGGGAGGGCATTGAATAGCTCACCTAGTGACAAGGAAATCGCATGTTTCAGGATCCTCCAGGTTTCCAGTGTTAGGAAGGGTTTGTGAGGTGAGGGGGGGAGGTTTATGGAGAAGGACAATCTTTCTACTTCTGTGTGCCCTTTCAGACCAGACCATGAGTAGATGTTGCTTATGTGGTTTCCAGTGATAACTGGAACAGTGGCTCGTAGTATAATTGAATTCATGGTGAGCAACTTCTGTTTGATCCTCCCAAGGTAGTAAAGGTCAGGTCAGCAATTCAAAAATGACCCACTTGGAAGAGCTGTATAATTTGGTTGTAAAAGTTTATTCTAGAATGGAATTCTTTTTCATAATCTTTTGCATTATGGTTTATTACAGGATATTGAATATAGTTCCCTGATATTGAATATAGTTTATTATAGGATATTGAATATAGTTTCTGTTACGGTTTATTATAGGATATTGAATATAGTAAGACCTTGTTGTTTATCCATCCTATATATAATAGTTTGCATCTTCTAATCCCAAACTCCCAATCCATCCCTCTTCCACCCCCTCTCCTCCTTGGCAACCACAAGTCTGTTCTCTATGTCTGTGAATCTGTTTCTGTTTCATAGATAAGTTCATTTGTGTCATATTTTAGGTTCCACATGTAAGTGATATCATATGATATTTGTCCCTTTCTGTCTGACTTACTCCACTTAGTATGATAATCTCTAGGTCCATCCATGTTGCTGCAAATGGCATTATAGATTGAAAAGATTTTAAAAGGAAAAAAGTTGGAGGGGGCGGGGGTAGGGTGGGGAGGGCATAGAGCATAACATTTTCTGATGTCTCAGAGCATCAGTTTTACTCATGAATATGAATCCGTGCTAACAATTTAGTAAATAGCTTTCTGAGATTTGAGAAGATTACAATGCAGAACTCTTCTTTTTGAAGGGAGCACATTTCTCCCCAGTACACTCAGATCATTGACCGGGAGTTATAAGCCCTTTGCAAATGGTCCAGATTCTCACCTCCAGGAAAAGCCTAGTCTTCCTGGCTTTGGAAGAGGCTTGGGCAAAGAGATGTCTCACTGTTCTTCACAAGTCTATCCTGAGTGTCTACAAAGTGCCTAGTCTGAAATAAAACACTCCAGTGTTGAGTGTTTCTCCTTTTCTTAAGCAGCTGGAAAAAATCAGGTGAGTTGCATTAAAACAATGAATCCACATGTGTATGAGCCATTGAACTCTGTTAAGTGTTTCACTGAGCATTGATAAGGATGCTGACTGAATCATAGCCTCTCATGAAGGAGGGGACCACTGCAGTTTTTTCTGTGTTGTCGGGAGAAGCAGAGGGAATAGAATCCACACGGGGAGCTCTCTTCACATCCCAGCAATGTCTCTGCTGGCAAGTTACTCACCTCTGTGAGCCTCTGTTTTCTCGTCTACAAAATGGGGGCGAATATAACTGCTTTTCAGGATGGTCATGAGGATGAAATGAAATAATGAATATCTAGCATCTAGCCCTTTGCCTGGCATCCATAAATGCCATCATTTATTCACTTCGCAAACTTTCTGAGCATGTACCAGGTGCCAGAATATACAGATAAGTGATGGGAGACAAGACTTCTTTTTTTTTCTTTATTAAGTAGGAAATGTGGAGTAATCTGTTATTCATAAATTTCAGTATTTATAAGACATTCTAAAAAAGAAAAGCAAGAATAGAAAGACAAGAAGATTCTTAAAAATTTCTTAGCCTACTTTTTAATAGGATTGAATCTTCTGAATCTGCAGGAAAACACAGAAGAAATTAATAATAAACTTCAGTCTGACATATTTTCTAATTCTATGCAAAAATGAGAAAAGTCTAAAATACCATTTGATACTGTGCATGAATTACTACAAGACAGTGTACAAATTATTTGTATTGGGAAACGGGTTCTTGCCTTCAAATCTTACAGACTGGAGGGAGAGGAAAGTGAAATAATAGGGCTCTGGAGTGGTGAGTTTCAGGTCAGAAGCTGGAGGAGTAATAAACCACAGGAAGTGGGTGGAGGGGAGGTTTGCGTTTCAGGCAAAGGCACAGTATAAGCACAGCAATGTACACGAGCTGTTACTGGAAGGTCATCCAGCTTGACTGGAACATAGTGTAACAGAAATGTACAAGATGAAGTTGGACTGTGAATGGAAACTGACATTATGCTCTGGTCATTTGACATGTGTCATCAGGAGGGCCATTAAGGCAGAAATGCCACCTTACTCATCCAAGGCCCAGTCTGAGCGTCACTTCTCCCAGGGGGCCTCCCTGACCGCGTTGGATCCGGTGAGGTGTCCTTGCTGGGGCTCCCATGGTGCTGTCACTTCCCATACATATTGTCATGGCTAGTTTAATCGTGTGGCTGAAACCTACAGGTGGAAAGCTCTGCGAGGGCAGGGCTCTTTCCCATGTCGCCAGCCCCTCAGTGTGGTTCTTGGAACGTAGAACTGTGATGATTCTATCCCCAGATCACAGAGTGTCCCTGGCACCTAAATCGATAAACATTTGTTAAATGTACTAACGGAAGGCCATTTACAAGCACACAGAAACAGTTCCTAAGCATCTCCATTTCTGTGGGGGTCTTCCAGAATTATCCTGCATAGAACACTTCTGATTGCCTTTCTCAGTCAAGAAGTGGGACGCCCACTGCTTGGTCACCTAAAAACACTGACAAGCAATCTCACTGCTAGAGCTTAATTAGTCAGTCTCACGTCAGAGTGTTTTGCCTCATTCTGATAACCTCACTTTAAAAGCAGTTTGGGGGCTTCCCTGGTGGTGCAGTGGTTGAGAGTCCGCCTGCCGATGTAGGGGACACGGGTTCGTGCCCTGGTCCGGGAAGATCCCACATGCCGCGGAGCGGCTGGGCCCGTGCGCCATGGCCGCTGAGCCTGCACATCCGGAGCCTGTGCTCGCAACGGGAGAGGCCACAGCAGTGAGAGGCCCGCGTACCGCAAAAAAAAAAAAAAAAAAAAAAGCAATTTGGAAGAAATGAACAGGGAAGAAGAGAAAATGGATCAGTGGGATTTAAAAACGTGTTCTGTGGGCAAGGTTTAAATATTGGGGGAGAGAGAGGTGAATCAGGCAAACAGCATGCATGTCTTTATGAGAACAATTGGAGTGGACGCCTTCCCAGCTCACTGTAACCCCCTTAACTGCCCTGCACCGTGTCTTCAGGGTGTGCCCTTAGCATCACCTTCCTCTTGGGCACCATAGATTAGATTGGGGTGGACCCTTGACCCACAGTCACTTGATCAATATCTCCCTCCTGGAATTTGAGATTAAAACCAGGAGATTGTGGTCTAGTTGGTGTGGTCTTTTAAGTGGAGGAGAAGCTATGAGGGAGCTAGCCTGGCTTTCGTGTGGAGGGAGAGGCAGAGAAAGCTGGTCCACGTAGAGGGAAGAATAGAGCACTTGTGTAAGCAACCCAGAGAGGGCCTTGACGTTTTCCTGCACTCCACGCTGGGTACCGTTTCCCTCCAACGTCAAGATCTTGCTGTAGTGCCTCCTCCGAGCTCCAGGAGACACCACTGTTGCAAGGGAACAGTCCCTTCCTGTGAAGTGAGCGGAAGCTAAGTTTTGTCCCGTGCAACTGCAGACTCCTAGCTGAGGAAGATTTCTGAGCCACTTCTGCTCAGGCCCACGTAGGACAGAACAAGGATATACATAAACAAAGAATTTTTCATTGGAAATGAGAAATCCCTTCCTGACTGCTGAGATAAAGAAGGTCCTGGAGCCTGCGTCACTGGAGAGCTGCAAAAAGAGGTGGACACCCAGCACCCCAGGTGCATTGAGTATTTCCTTATCCTGTGTCAGGGAATTGAAGTCGATTTTTTTTAATACATGATGTCTTTTGGTTCAATTCTTCGGTGAATGTGCATTGATCAGTAGAGTAATAGACCAGTTTTGTTTTCTTATCTTATTGCAAAGCCTAGAAAGGGACTGGGGCAATTGGGAATCTGGTCAGTTCTTTTGGTTAATGATGGTGACAAGCCCTTGAACAATTGCCTGGGACGTGGGCACATTTTTCTCTTATGCAGCTGGAGGTAGCCTTAATTTATGACAGCCTTCGAGATGGTAGGAAATAAATTTCTTCTCTCAGGTGATTTGCAGCCCCGAAGGCTCAAGGCTGTTACGGAGCCCTGCGACAGAGAGATGTTCAGTGTAACCTCTCAGAACCGTTTTCCAGTTGTGATACGTGTTTTCTGTGACGTTCACGTTTGCTGCTTGTCAGTCTGCTGCACATCACCCATAGTACTTGACTAGATAAGAATTTCTTAGGAGAGTTATTTTTATCCTTTTTCATCATCGAGTTTGTACCATGTAGTGTTGTAAAAGCTTGCATATATCCTCAGACTTTTATTCAGAAGGGCCAGAAGAAAGGTGCTACTTAATGAATACCATCTTTCCTTCCTTCATTTTCTTTTTAGAAATTGTTTGCTCATTTTCAGTGAATGTATATGAAGATGTCCTGTCCTTAAAGAAAATATATAATTACGATCGTAGGTATGAAACAGTTCGGTTTTGTTTGTGCAGTGTTCGTCTCACGCCGTGCACGTGTGAGAGTTTAAGAAACACTCTTTATCGACAAGTGCGTTATGCCGGCATTCGATACCGAGGAAGGACTTGAACTTCCCAATTCTATACCATTTTTTTAAGAGAAAGAATGAAATCGTTTGAAGACCATTTAAATGCCATAACCCAGAGCAGCAGATTTCAAGGGTTTATCCAGACTCTTTCCTTTGAAGTCAGCATTTGGTTTTATTAAATCTTTAACGTGGACATTTTTGGTAGGTGTATCTGATTTTATGCTGTCGGTGTGTTTTCAGTTCCATGTAAGTGAAATTTATGTAATTCGAATTTATTCTAAAAACACTAGGAAAACTAGTAGTGGTGCATGTGTCATTGTGTTTGTTCTGTCTGTAACCTGCATGTGTCTTGTGTTTCTCTCAGAATACATGGAAGAGTTTCAGTGTGGTGGCTGGAAGGTGGAGAGAGGAACACCTTCAGACCAGACCCCACTGCCACAATTCTCCCTCTTGAGGAGCCTGTAGGCCAGGCAGGGGCTTCAGAAAACACTGTATGAAGTTTCAAACACTACTCATGGAAGGGTTCATTGGCCAGTGGTTTGGAAACAGATCAAACAATGGAACCTGCTGTGAGTGCGTATTCGTAGATCCATTCATCCACCCATCCATCCCTCCAATCACTGACTCGCTCACTCATTCATTCAGACATCAAATAGTTCACTGCTTCTAATAGGCAGTAAATATTTTCACTGCTAAGATAAACATACACTCCATATATGGCGTATTTCCTAGGAAATTACAGAGCAGGGAGACAAGACAGACATCTCCTCCTCCATGAAGTCCCATACTTTCCTTGTTTTGGGGCCATCTCACAGGTGGATTACATGTTTCTTTTTGGTGCTTCCCCAACTATACATCTTGGGGTATTTTGGGTGCACATTGACCAGCCTTACACTAAACTCTATTATATACATATTATTGCGTAATATTTTATGACGGGCACATGAACAGCTAGTTCGCGTCAGGATAGGGTCTGAGCCTCAGGGAAGTTGTTTTTCTCTCCCTTTGGAAACTTGAGTTCTGCTGTTGTAGTGAGAGTTCTAATTTGTTCTTTTGTTTTAGCCCAGGCATGAAACATTTTTTCTTTTTCTTGTAATCATGCAACAACAAAGATTTTTGACTGAGTTGATGAGATTAAGCTACTAAGCCCACACGTTGTTTTTTCCCTAATGTTTTCTGCTGCAGGCATTCCGTTTCTTTCCAGCTCTGAACAAAGCTAGCCTGAGACCTGAGACGTTTTTCTTCCTCTCACTAGGGTCCTAACAGAAATAGCAGTAGACTGGATTTCAAGGGAGTGGGGATTTGCTTCCAGCTCTGCGTGTTCTATCCCGTGTTGCTGCCTGTTCTGCTTATATGCTGTTGCTCCAGTTCCTTTAAGAGAAGATCCCCGTGTCCGTAGAAATACTCCTTTAAAGCTGTTCTCTTGGTTGTTCAGCTTAAGAGTCATAACACTGTCCAGTTCTTCTAGATGTGAAGGGAGTGATATTTCTAAGAGGCATCTCTACTTTTCTCTGTTAATAAAAATCGAAACGGGGCTTCCCTGGTGGCGCAGTGGTTGGGAGTCTGCCTGCCGATGCAGGGGACGCGGGTTCGTGCCCCGGTCCGGGAAGATCCCACATGCTGCGGAGCGGCTGGGCCCGTGGGCCATGGCCGCTGAGCCTGTGCGTCTGGAGCCTGTGCTCCGCAACAGGAGAGGCCACAGCAGTGAGAGGCCCGTGTACAGCAAAAAAAAAAAAAAAAAAATCAAAACGTCCTGATTTACGTGCCTGTTACTTTGAATATACATATATGTATATATGTATTTTATTGAAATATAGTTGATTTACAATGTTGTGATAGTTTCAGGTGTCCAGCAAAGTGATTCAATCATATATATTATATATATATATTTTTTTGTTTTGTTTTGTTTTGTTTTCAGATTCTTTTCCCTTATAGGCTATTACAAAACATTGAGTATAGTTCTATGTGCTATACAGTAGGTCCTTGTCGGCTATCTGTTTTATACATAGTAGTGTGTTTATGTCAATTCCAAATTCCTAATCTGTCCCCTGATCCAATCGTAAGTTTGTCCTCTATGTCTGTGGGTCTGTCTCTATTCTGTATACAAGTTCATCTGCATCATTTTTTTTTTTAGATTCCACATATAAGTGACATCATACGATATTTGTCTTTCTCTATCTGGCTTACTTCACTCAGTATGATAATCTCTAGGTCCATCCACTCTGCTGCAAATGGCATTATTTCATTCCTTTTTATGGCTGAGTAGTATTCCGTTGTATAAATATACCACATCTTCTTTATCCATTCATCTGTCAATGAACTAAATTTAGGTTGCTTCCATGTCCTGGCTATTGTGAATGGTCTGCAGCGAATGTTGGGGTGCATGTATCTTTTCGAATTATGGCTTTCTCCAGATATATGCCCAGGAGTGGGATTGCTGGATCATATGGTAGCTCTGTTTTCAGTTTCTTAAGGAATCTCCATGCTGTTCTCCATAGCTGCTACACCAACTTACATTCCCACCAACGGTGTATGAGGGTTCCTTTTTCTCCACACCCTCTCCAGCACTCATTATCTGTAGACTTTTTGATGATGGCCATTCTGGCTGGTGCTAGGTGATCCTGGAACCACTTCCCCATGTGTGGATGAGTCTAAGACTCAGGGATGAGTTTGCGCTAAAATATAGGATGAGGTTGAGTTGTTGGAGGACAGTGTCTAGCTCCCTCCTCCTTTCCTGTCTTGCTCGCCTCCTTCCTAGGCCCCCACCTTCTCTTTGAACTGCACACATGGAAGTCTGAGCGTGGACAGGAGGCTGTGCGTCTTTGGAACTGATGCTTCCTAATGGTCAGCAGGTGACCAAAAGTCCCTCGAATCAGTGCCTGGGGACCTGGATTTCTCTACTGTTTTCTGTTGCTGTGGCTTCTGTAGGGGAGGGAGGTGGCTTAGTCAGCCGGGGTCCCTTGGCCACCTTGTCCTTGATGAAAGGCCAGGAGGTGACAAGATAATAGTTATCTTCTAGTGGCTTCCATCTCTGGTCCCAAGGCCTCAGCAGCATACTGAGACTGCCTCATTTTCTGTGTAGAGGTGTCTGTGTTGCTTTGGGGGAAACAGAATAAAGAGAAAACACACTGTTGTTTTCCTTTACAGTTTACTCTCTGAATAGTACCTCACTTCTGACATTTCTGGTCACCAAATGTGTGGTAGTTTTTCCCATACCAGACAATTCTGTGACACCAGCTGGGTGTGCTACAATTTAACTCATTTCTGACACTGTCTATCTGGAGATGGCATCAGATCCCACAGGCTAAGGGCTCTGTCCCACAAGACTGCCCCTCACTTCAGATGCCAATCACTAGTAGAGATTCCTACAGTCCCCTCCTTGGGTTCATTTAAGTTGCTAAAGTGGCTCACAGAACTCAGGAAAACAATTTACTTACTAGATCATCTGTTTATCATGAAAGGATATAACTTAAGAACAGCCCAGAGGAAAGATGCGTAGAGCAAGGGATGTGGGAAGGGGCACAGAGCTTCCATGCCCGCTCTGGGTGCACCACCCTCCCAGCATCTCCACATGCTATGTCCGTCAGTCTGGAACTTTCCAAACTCCCTCCTCTCGGGTTATTTTGGAAGCCCATTACCTAGGTGTGACTGATTAAATCATTGGCCAGTGGTGGTTGATTCACCCTCCAGTCCCTCTCCTCTCCTGGAGATGGGGGTAGGTGGGACAGAAAGTAAGAACCCTCTAATGAATTGGTTCCCCTGGCAACCAGCCCCCATCCTTAGGGGCTTTCCAAAAGTCACTTCATTAACATAAACTCAGGTGTGGTTGAAAGAGGCTTGCTGTGAATAACAAAAACATGTTTCCTGTTTTTATCACTTAGGAAATTCCAAGGGGTTTAGGAGCTCAGTGCCAGAAATGGGGATGAAAACCAAATACATATTTTTTACTATAAATCACAATATCACCCATAGGTATGAAAGACATTTTGGAGGCAATTGGAGGAAATTTGAATGCCTACAGTTTATTAAATTATTTTATGGAATATTGTTATTTTTCTTGGGCTTAATAATATTAGCGTGGTCACATAGGAGGATGTCCTTATTCCTAAGAGATACTGAAGTATTTAGGGATAGAGTGTTGTTATGTTTGTCATGTACTTTAAGTAGTTCAACAAAATCAATTATAGATCAATAGTTAGGTTGAATGACAGATGAACAGAATGTGGCGAAATTGTAATTTTTGGTGAATCTGAATAATAGATATATGTGTGGTCATTGGACTGTTTTCTCAGCCTTTCGGTAAATGTGAACATTTTTGAAATAAAAATGTCGTTGTTTCAGCCAATGGCATAGCATAGCCCAGGCCTTAAAGGGTTAGAGTTATTGTAACCGAGACCCTACCTTAAGGGGCCTCCCCAGGACAGACCCTTCCCCCATATCCTCTGCTGTAGCTCCTCTCTGAAGCACCCAAATAATACTACCTCATGCATATTTCCTGAGTAGTTCTACAGATGCTAAAACCACCACCAAATGGAAGAAATTCACTACTCAATGATCAGGAGCCCCCAGACCTACTGGCACCTAAAGACCCCTGTGACACCGCCCTGTTACCTCACCATCAGCCAATCAGAGAATTGTGCACAAGCTCATCACATACCCTGCAACCCCCCATTCCTTCACCTGGCCTTTAAAAATGCTTTGCTGAAACCCTTTGGGGAGTTTGGGGCTTTTGGGGCATGAGCCGTCCGTTCTCCTTGCTCGGCCCTGCTACAGACCTTTCTCTGCTCCAAACTCTGACGTTTCGGTTTTTTTAGCCTTGCTGTGCATTGGGCACAGGGACTTGTAACATTATTATATCAGAATTTATCCAAAAAGCAGGGAGGATTGTGTGCACTCTGACATGTTGTCTCAGGGAAGGTGGAGGTTCTACACTTCCCAGGCAGTGCTGTCACTGGTTCCCTCCAGCATTTCAGTGCTTGTGCGGTCTTCAGGCAGGACTGAACCCAAGTGTTATGGTCTGAGTGTTTTTGTCCCCGGAAAATGTGCATGTTGAAGTCCTAACCCCCAGTGTGATGGAATAAGGAGGTGGGCCTTTGGGAGGTGATTAGGTCATGAGGTGGTGCCTTCATGAATAGGGTTAGTGCCCTTCTAAGAAGAGTGCAGAGAGCTAGGTCACTCTCTTTCTACCATGTGAGGACACAATGAGAAGATGGCCATCTACAGCCCGGAAGAGGGCTTTCACCAGAACCCAACTGTGCTGGCATCCTCATGTCAGACTTCCAGCCTCCAGAACTGTGGGAAATGAATTTCTGCCGCTCAGTCTGTGGCACCTGTGATAGCAGCCCAAACCGACCAAGACCCTCAGGGGCATCTGCCTTGGTCCCCATCCCCCACCTCTGGCCACATCACTGTCCCCCAAACATGCTCTTCAGCGGGATGTGTTTGTGGCATAGATCGTTTTCATCAATGTATACCTGTCCCCAAACTCATCCATTTGTATACGTGAAATATGTATGGCTTTTTGTATGTTAATCATACCTCAATATAAAGTGTGTTTTTTTTAACCTTTAATTTAATTTTTAAATTTTTTTGGCTGCACTGGGTCTTCATGCTGTGTGCAGGCTTTCTCTAGTTGTGGTGAGTGGGGGCTACTCTTCGTTGAGGTGCTCGGGCTTCTCCTTGGGGTGGCTTATCTTGTTGCAGAGCACGGGCTCTAGGCACGCAGGCTCAGTAGTTGTGGTGCACGGGCTTAGTTGCTTTGCGGCATGTGGGATCTTCCCGGACCAGGGATTGAACCCATGTCCCCTGCATTGGCAGGTGGATTCTTAATCACTGCACCACCAGAGAAGTCCTGCGCTCTTGTTTCTTGACTCTTCCGCCCTTGTCTCTGCATCCCCTCTCTTCCCTGATTAGCAACTGTTTGAACCTGCTCCTTGGAACTCAGAGAAGGTCCTAGAGGGGGAATGAAGCCTATTTCCTGTAATCAAGAAATGGGGGACACAGAAAGGCTTTTGTGCCCAGGAGCCCCCCAGGGTTCTGTTAGGTTTCAACCACTCAGGGATCATATTACTTCTGCCTCAAGGTGAATGCATGAGAATTAAAGGCATTATTATAAGTTATGGGGGGGTTCCCTTGTTAAAAAAGGGAAGATCTTCTTAAGAATAAGAAAAAGGGAGACTCTTTTGGAATCCTCAATGGAACAGAGAAAGCAGAAATGCTAAAGTGTATTAAGGCCAAGGCTCCTTGAGCTGGGGGTGGGAGAGATTGGTTTCAGAATCAAGTCTGCTTGCGAGGTTGCAGGAAGAGTATTGAGCGGGAGGCAAGAGTGGGGTTTGAATTTCAAACAGTTTTTATGAGAAGAAGCCTGTGTGAAGGTGCTAAGCTGAGGGAGGAGAGGTGACAGGTACCTTATAGAGCTGCTGTGGACATCTTTGTAGTTGTGTTAGAAGAGTATTGGCACCCATTTCTTTTGGATATATATCCAGGAGGGGAGTCCCAGGGTTGTAGTGTCATGGCAGACAAACTTGAAGGTGTTCCGCATTGATGCCCGCTTCTGATGTTCAACCCTTGAGTAATTCCCTCCTTCTGAGTGTGGGTGGGACCTGTGACTTGGTTCTAACCAATAGAATATGACAGGTGATGGGATATCCCTTCTGTGATTGTGTTGTGTTACGTGAGATTCCATTTTGCCAGCAAACTTGCTTTAGATCTTCTCTCTCCAGCCTTGATGAAAGGATTGGCCATATTGGGAGGCCTGTGTG
This sequence comes from Grampus griseus, assembly GCF_964374135.1. Lineage (NCBI taxonomy): Eukaryota > Metazoa > Chordata > Mammalia > Artiodactyla > Delphinidae > Grampus > Grampus griseus. The sequence goes on from NC_139010.1 coordinate 7,262,606, forward strand.
ACAAAGAACTGCAGGTGACCTTTAATACCTGAGGATGGCCTCTGGCTGGCAAAACGGAAGCTCTCAGCCTTACAGCCACAAGGAGCTGAAGGCTGCCCTGCAGCCATACGAGTGGAAAAGCAAATCCTTCCCTAGCTGAGCCTTGAGGTGAGAACCAGTCCTGGACCAAATCTTTGATTAATTATGTTGAACACTCAACCATGGTAGATTCAGCGTTTGCATTTCAAAGCTTGGCAGATAAGAGAAAATGCAGTTCCAGTTTCTAACGCAGCTCTTAAAGAAAATGAGGATTTCCTTTTGGGCCACAGGAGTACCCAGTCCTGGGGTCACACTTCTTAGGGAGCAGAATAGGTGACCAGGAGACTTAACGTGGCTTTCACTGCATCGTTTCTGTAAGACAGTTTTTAGGGCTTTGAATAAATTCCTTGCAGCCTTTGTGACGAGCAGCTCTGCAGAGATGGTGCCGACAGATTAAATCTGGTGGGGAGCTCTTCTTGGGGGCGAGAGGAAATAGAAGTGGAGAAAATTTGAGAGGTTGTTGAGAGGACCAGCTCTGGGGAGTCGCCCCTTTAAGAGCAATTGATAAGGGAAGCTCCTGCACCCCAGACAGAAAGTGCTTTATTCTACCACTGCCAGTTTCTCCTGTACACAGTCGTCCCTGGGAGCAGCTGATCAGGTGTCAGAGGGGGAAGGACCCAGCTGTCCTTGGTCTCCATCCCCCTCTGCCAGGGCAGCAAGAGTTTCCTTTGATTTCTGGCGGGAAAGTGAGGTATGATTGGCTTTTTGATTTTTTTTTTTCTCTTCTCGCTGCAAAGAGGTGTTATAATTTCCCACCTGGCCAGCTGTGGAAGCCAGAAGTCTGGGACAAGGACCGTTGAACAACCCACTCATAGAACCCTCGTACTTTTATGTGGTTCTCTGAGTACCTTTGAAGTTGGTAAGCTTTGCAACAGAGGATTATCCCAACACGTACCGTATGATTCCATCTATATAAAGTTCAAAAGCTGGCACAGCTACTCTGTGGCGATGAAGTTTGGAAGAGTGGTTACACTTAGGGTTTATGGGCTGGGAAGGGGCGTTAGGGAGCCTTCTTTCTGGTGTGGTGCAAATACTCCAAGTGGGAATCTGGGTGGCAGGGTATATGTGTGTAAAAGGGTCTATGGGTGTAAAAGTGTATCACGTGCTTTGCTGTTTGTGTTATAACACCGTAAACGTCTCTTTTAAAAAGGTGGTCACTGGGGGGAGGGGACTAGTCTCTATGGAGACGTTGGTGCCTGGATGGGTCAGGTTGTTTATGGAGGATGGTGACTGTTGAGGACCTCTGGAAATCAGAACTGGAAATTACAGCTCTGGCTCTGCTGTTGTCATTGTCATGGTTCCACTGAAATCCTGAATAGCAGGGTCGCTCTAAAACATAGTCCCACCTGTCTTGGACATCTAGATGTTTGTAAGTAGAAGCAGATCTCATTTTCCCCTTCTTAAAGGAAGGCCACTTTTCTTCTCTTTTTTGCAAAGTCAGCTCACAGATTTAGATACTGCTTTAGTGCGGTGAAAGTTCTGAAGACGTGTGTGCCTAAGGAAAACCATAGGTTTTGGCTCTTTTTTTTTTTTGCGGTACGCAGGCCTCTCACTGCTGTGGCCTCTCCCGTTGCGGAGCACAGGCTCCGGACGCGCAGGCTCAGCGGCCATGGCTCACGGGCCCAGCCGCTCCGCGGCATGTGGGATCTTCCCAGACCGGGGCACGAACCCGTGTCCCCTGCATCGGCAGGCGGACTCTCAGCCACTGCGCCACCAGGGAAGCCCTGGCTCTTTAAGTAATGGCGAGGCCATAGTAAAAATAATTGGGACTTTGGATATGACCCTTTGTGAGGTACCTCACATCATTTTACTACTTACTAGTTTTCCCCGAGGAGATGACAGAGGTTGGTGAAGCACAAATTGCTTCACTTAAGAGTTTTATCCATGTTAATTGCAAATTGTTTATAGAAGAAGCAGCTAAAGCTAAGGGTTGAGGGCTTTTCTTTGTTTAAATTTCTGTGCTTCAATTAACTCCAGCCAACTTATTGTTGGCTATAATTTTGGATACCATTTTCTCTGTGAATTCTGGTCTTCAGAAAATTGCACACGCAAAGCGGAAGTTTGCAAAATGTAGTCTAAACGCCTGTTACCGAAAGAATCAGGTCCTGTTGCTCACCGCTTACAAAATTAATACGCACAGAAAGGAAAAGTGCCTTTAATCGGAATGTCGGCAATCTGGGGAGGTGGTGGACTCGGTGTCCCCCCAAAGCTACCTCCCAAGATTCTGCTCGGCCATGAAAGCTTTTAAAGGGAAACAGGGAGGTCATCTCAGTGGATCATTGAGAATAGGGGGTCAGAGTCGTCGCCATACCCCACTGCGTGCAGGCGTGTGTGCAGGCTTGTTGACGTCTTGTGATTTTCCCTAGATGTTATCTCGTTCACACAGTTTGGCGACACAGTTTGTTCGCAACATTACTGAAGGGGAAGCTAGGGAAGAGATCCGGCCATCTGTTCATTACTTATTCTTCATTTCCACTTTGACCTGCAGAAAGAACCGACAAGTTAGGCAAAGTAACGTGTGATTTAAAGATTTGAAAGCTGTGCTTGGGCAGGAGATGAGTAGAGCATGGGGGTGCCGTGTTTAAAAGTTAGTTACCATATAGCTTTGCTAAAGTGACAAGAAAAGGGGCTTCCTGCTGAGGGTGGTTTCCTGCAAAGAGCTGCTAACAAGCCTGTGATTTTTTAAAAAATTGCAAAATATACTCAATATACTTAGAGCCATACTTTTAATACTATTCTTTACATGTTAAGAAGGATGATAGAGGATATCAATTATTCATCTAAGGAGTTGAAGTATGTCCTCAGGTTCAGATGTGCCCAGGCTATAGAATGGATACATATTTTATCCTGTGAATCACAAGTGGCCTCTATCCATGGGAGCTTCCCTGAGTAAAGTTTTTTTGCGGTACGCGGGCCTCTCACTGTTGTGGTCTCTCCCGTTGCGGAGCACAGGCTTCGGCCGCGCAGGCTCAGCGGCCATGGGTCACGGGCCCAGCCGCTCCGCGGCATGTGGGATCTTCCCGGACTGGGGCACGAACCCCTGTCCCCTGCATCGGCAGGCGGACTCTCAACCACTGCGCCTCCAGGGAAGCTCCCCAAGACATTTTTGCTGCTTGTGTTTCCATTACGTTTGCTACTAGATCTTTTCTATGCACTTGACTTCCTTATTCTTTTATTTATTTATTTATTTATTTATTTATTTATTTGTGGTACGCGGGCCTCACACAGTTGTGGCCTCTCCCGTTGCGGAGCACAGGCTCCGGACGCGCAGGCTCAGCGGCCATGGCTCACAGGCCCAGCCGCTCCGCGGCATGTGGGATCTTCCCGGACTGGGGCACGAACACGTGTCCCCTGCATCGGCAGGCAGATTCTCAACCACTGCGCCACCAGGGAAGCCCGACTTCCTTATTCTTAAAAGAAGTCTTTATAAAGCCACTTATGTCATCCAGATAATTTCCCTGATACTAACTAGTCAGCTAGATGGGTTACACTATTGAGTTACACAGCCCATATGTATTTAAGTTGCTTTTAAAAAAACTACCATCAGGCAAGATAAAAATTAAAATTTTACCAGGAATATTTTAATGAGCTGTTTAAAAAAGTTTTTAAAATTTTTTATCTTATATTGGAGTCTAGTTGATTTACAGTGTTGTGTTAGTTTCAGGTGTACAGCAGAGTGATTCAGTTATACATATACATGTATCTGTTCTTTTTCAGATTCTTTTCCCATATAGATGATTACAGAACATTGAGTAGAGTCCCCTGTGCTCTACTGAAAATGAGCTATTTTAAAAAGACATTCTCTGGAATTCCCTGGTGGTCCAGTGGTTAGGACTCCACGTTTTCACTGCCTAGGGCCCGGGTTCGATCTCTCTTCTGGGAGCTAAGATGTCACAAGCCGCGCAGTCAAAAAAAAAAAAAAAAAGGCATTCTCATTGAAGTAAAATATCCATAATGAAATGAGTGTAAGTTTTAAGTGTATAGCTCGATGGATGAATTTTTACCAAACGAATATACTCGTGGTTTCCGTATCCGGATCAAGACACAGAATGTTATAGGCACGTAGACTGTTTATTTTTGTGACACCTGCATGGGTGCTCTCCTCAATTTTAAAGTGATCAAAAAAGCCACAAGCTTTCATTCTGTTGCGAAGGTGGCTTCCTGCAGACGTGAAAGATGTTTTGATGAAAATCTGGCTGTATCCTGTCCTTTATAAGGAAGCCTTTTGTCTAGCACTGATATTTGCTGCAATGATCAAGGAAGGCATCTTTCATACATTGTAATATGAGCATCATATGAAAAATGGGATCCCATCACGCTCCTTGGAAGCTCTAGGTTTACTTTGTAATGTTAATGCCCCTTTGGAAGCGCTGTCTTCCACGCACATCTCTCTGCTGAAATTCCTATCTGTTCATGCATGTTTGTCCACCTGTTCCATTAGATGCCTTGACATTTTAATCATAGTTATTAAAACAAAGTTCCTCTCTGACAGAACCAGTGTCTGGTAGTCTTTGTATCTGGTTCTATTGATTGCTTTATTTCTTGATAGCGGGTTGTTTTTCCCTTGCTTTTTTGTGTATCTGGTAATAGCTGATTGAATACTAAATACTGTGTGGATGAGGACAAAAGAGACGGGGTTATAGATGATTAATGCCCAGAAACGTGCACACATTTTCTTGTGTCAGGCCATGAGTATGGGGAGTTGAGCCAATCTGGCTGGGAACTGATCTGGGTTTGGGTTTTTTTGGGGGGGCGGGGGTTCCATTTTAACCCTCTCTCTCCCCCTGTGGCAGTGGCAGTGGATCTTTGCTTGTGTCCTGGGGTCCAGAGGATTTCCTACTTCACCCCCAGAGTGAGCTGGCTTTGTTCCTCCTTCTGCCCTAGAAGCAAGAGATTGTTTTTCTTGGCGCTGGCATAAGAGAGTTTGCTGCCCAGTGGCTTAAGACTTTTTCTTTGTATGAGAGGAGGGATGGGGAAGTGGACAGGGGGCTTCGTGCCTGTCTCCCGGTAGCCCCTGGTCGCCTCCTAGGAGCCATTGCTGCCCTGAAAGGCTCTCTCTGTCTCCTGCCTGCCCCTAATGCTTCTAGAGAGCTACTTGGTAGAGGCTCAGGGAACAAACTCCCCTTGTGTCTGAGACTCCCAGCTCTTCCAAATTGATATACCAGTCTGTATTTTTCCTTTAAGAATTCATTAAACATTGAGGTGATTTCTTCTTACCCACTGGTATGGAAGCCTCCTCTTCTTCCATGCTGTGCAAAAGGTGAAACAGGTGGTGTTTTCATGTCAGCTTTGAGGCACTTGTCCCCCTTCGGAAATCAGTTTACCTGCTTCCTACCTCTGCTGTCTGCTGGGCTCAATAAATATTATAATTTGTATATTATCCAACTCTTTGTTGTTGTTTGGTTAGAATAACGTTCTCTTGAGTCTTTCTAAATTTTGAGGAGAAGTAAAACTTGGTTCTAAGTTTTAAATGAATATTAATTATGTATTTGCCGTCTTTTAAAGATTTTTTTTGGATGTGGACCACTTTTAAAGTCTATTGAATTTGTTACAGTATTGCTTCTGTTTTATGTTTTTTGTGTTTTTGGCCACGAGGCCTGTGGGATCTTAGCTCTCCGACCAGGGATCGAACCTGCACCCCCTGCATTGGAAGGTGAAGTTTTAACCACTGGACTGCTGGGGAAGTCCCTATATAGTTTGTGTTTGGTCTTGGTGAATATCACCAGCTTACCGAGAGGTAACGGATGATGAGTATTACTACACATCCTTCCTTCTAGGTTGCTGTGACCTCTCTGCAGTCCCTAGTGTTAGCCTAGTGAAGACAGAGATACATCTTAGGAAACGTTATTGACCTTTTGATAATTGTTTGTAAAAGGGGAGCAGACAAAGTGACATCTTCAGCTCGGGTCAAAGGAGTAAGCTTTTCCTGGTTTGGTAAATTTTTATAGGTTACTTACTGTCTGGTCTGTATCCTGTCTTCGCTACGTGCCTTGTAGTCCATGCCTGTCATTATCAAAACTTACGTCTCAGACCAAGACAGGAAGGGCTGGGGGGGCATTTGGTGCTTTCTTTCCTGATTCCCATCCAGAGCCTTGTTGTAGAGTTTTGTGATAGCAAGACCTGCCGCTTAGCACTGAATGATCCCTCTCTCTCCTCCCATCTACCCCCATGAAGCCAGCAGTTCACAACGTTTGGCACCAAATGCTTCCGCCACATCAAAATGAGACACTCCCAGAAGTTTCATAGAAAGGGAAAAAGATAAAGAACACCACCTTCACGCAGTAGGAGGCAAGGAAAAGCCTTTCGGTGAATTAGAAGGCCCTGTATGGGAGGACGTAGCCTTAGAAAAGGAGATGAAGGGCATTTTAGAAAGTGATTATCTTTGATAAAGGCTTTAGCCAGGATACAAAATGATCTGAACGTAAACTGAGTGGGTAAAGAGGGTTTAAACATTCAAGATGGGATATACCTTTTTGATTTAAAAAAAAAAGAAAGAGTAAGGAGAAAAATTGTCCAGGGCTGTCTGTCTGTAGATCTCTGCCCTAGTAAAGATAATCCCAGCCCGTCGGATTAGCTGTCTGTTTATGCTTGCCCATTATTTTGAAAATTAAGACTTTTCCTATGAATTTGAAGATATCAGTTATTTTGTATTAACACTAAAGTGCCCTGTTGGAATCATCTAACGTTTGGAAAAACCGGTTTGAGGTCCTCTGATGTCGGCAAAGAAGAGCCTTTGAAGTGTTTGGAAAAGGGAAGTGATAGGATCCTACGTGCGTTTAAGAAAGTCCACTTAACCAGCATGGAGACTGGGCTGAAAGCATTGCCCGGTTAGGAAGCTTAAAATGCTGTAATTTAGGCAGAAGAAAATAAACATCACAACTAAGGCCAGGTCACTAGGGATGAGGAGAGGCTGACGTTCAAATTTCTGACTGGGGTGACCGGGTGATCTTCAGGTAATGAACAGCCATAATTAGTTGGAGGTAGTTTGCAGAATTCAGAAGAGAGGTTTGGGTCGACTCTTGTTACCAAACTACAGGTGACTAGAGATAAATGAAGTGTATCAGTGCCATTGCTCTTATGGATTAGTTGGTGTTCTTGGTCACAAGCAACAGCTATCCAATCTGTCAATCATATGCAAAGAGGTACTTTCTGGAAGAGCACTGAAGACTCATATAAACCAAAGGTGATCAAATGGCCAAGCCTGAAAAACGGAAGTGATGCTGGGTCTCCAGATACTAGGAAGCAGAGACCACAGCAAAGTCCATACCTAAGAAGAAGGCCTGCAACTGATGAATCTGATCTCCAGTTGGTCCCTCTGTCTTTGCTTCACTTGCGCAAGATTTACAGACATCTGATTGGCTGAATCTGGGTCAGGGCATCTTCCTCTGGCTGTACCAGGAGGTAAGACGTTGAAGAATCTTGGGGCCCTAGCTTAGGTGGTTGGAAGATGCATTGAGAGTCACGCTCAGGATATTGCCTTCTGTCAAGATGATAGGCACTGAGAATTCCCCCCAAATGGATTTTGGGATACTAATAGAGGGAATGGCTTTCAGAAAACAACAAAAGGGCCATTATAACTAAGGAAGGTACGGCCAAAGAGGAAAGAAAAGCTAAAACCAGGGTGGATGGATGGATGGATGGATGGGTGGCTGGATGGGTGGCTGGACCGATGGATGGATGTATAGACATACCGAGGTAAAGGAACTCATGTAGGCAAATGGAGTCGGAAAGACTGAAGGAGAACAAATAAAAGAATATAGGCTCATGGAAGCCAGGAAAGGAAAAGGTGATAAGGAAGCAGGACTGGTTAATAACATTAAATGCAATGTGGCATTTAAGGACGATGAGGGCTAAAAAGCATCCGCTTGGTTTATTAGTAGATTATTGAACCTCAGAGCACGCACTCGCCATTGTCGACTGTAGAATTTGGAATGGCAAGCCTATCTCTTCTTCCCAGTCTTTCTTAGGATGCTTCAGTTTCTTTCAAGTTACCAGGATCTCAGAAGTGGTAGCTAGTGCTTGGAACACTGAGCTAAGTGCATAAATCCTACTTCACATCTAATTGGCTTGGATAATAGTACAAGTTAAGTATTGTTGGGAACTTTGGGAATCTCTATTTGCAAAGACGAGGTGACGTCTCAGGTTGTGTTGGAAATGTCTTTATAACATCGAATAGTAATGAGATGCGTGTGTCACAGAGAGTTGAAGAGCATCATTGCCACAGCTGGGAGGTGTCAGAGTGCCTGAATCACAGTCATGGCTCAGTCCTGCTCTGACACTTACGGCTTCACTTGTGGGAGAACCACTTACAGAAATCAGCGTGAATCCCATTTAGAAGAATGGTTCTTCACTTAGACTCTCTTGGGACTGAACATTTTTTGAAGCAAGGCCGAGCATGACATTCAGGGAGGAAGAAGCTGAGGAGCTCTAGAAACCACCAAAAACTCAGAGGTCAAAGGCCACAGTAGCCTGTTTCCATATTTTAAAAATATTTTAGGGCTTCCCTGGTGGCGCAGTGGTTGAAAGTCCGCCTGCCGATGCAGGGCACACGGGTTCGTGCCCCGGTCCGGGAAGATCCCACGTGCCGTGGAGCGGCTGGGCCCGTGAGCCATGGCCGCTGAGCCTGCGTGTCCAGAGCCTGTGCTCCGCAACGGGAGAGGCCACAACGGCGAGAGGCCCGCGTACCGAAAAAAAAAAAAAAATTTTAAAGACCATCAAAGCATTCTATTAAATTTAAGCAGTGCACACAAGGAATAACATAACATAAGTACCCTGCCCAATTTTCTGAAACTGCTCCCAAGAGGTGACCACTGTTTATATATTGATGTGAGCCTAACTCATTTATCATAGGCGTTTACACTCATATGCATGTATTCACACCTGTATTTTTTTAGAACGGGATCATAATTGGCACATTGTTGTGCTTTTTGTTCACCTAATAATACACACACACACACACACACACACACACACACACACGATAATGCTAGTACCTATCAACCATACGGTGAAAGAGCATCCTATGCATACTGAACTTATTTCCATTTAATTGTTTGGGCTTGACAGAAGGAGACCCAGAAAAAGACAAAGAGGTGCTGAGATGCCTGCACGGAGATCAGGAATGAAACACGATTTAAGTGGTTGGGCTGATGCTTCCCCGCTGCTCTATCCGCTCTCCACTCTGCCCGCCCCCCCACCCCTACCCGCCATCCCCACCAGGGCTCAGGCCCCGCATCCTTGCTGCGGGCGCTCGGCCACACTGAGCCTGAGTCTCCCTTCCTGAGGATCCCTAAGCAGGCTTCCTAAGCACAAACCAACTCCTGCCTTTCCTACTCACCCGAGGAAACAGCCATCAGAGATCATTTTGACTAAGTCAAACCTCACTCCTATGGAAGGTGTATTGCCTCGGTCCCCCTGTTGTCAGGGGACTGTCGTTGATTTAAGCCTGTCCCTGGTGAGGGACAGTAAGGTCGTTTCCAGTTGTTGTTTTTTTGTTAACTATTATTAAAATTTCTGCAGTCACCATCCTTGCACGTTTATCTTGTGGATTTGTCTTTGGTGTTTGCATGAGACAGATACGTAGAAACGCAATTACTGGGTTGAAGGGAATGCATGTTAATATTTACCAATAAGATGCTATCACTGCGGAATGCCTTCCAGAAAGCGTGTCCAGATTTACAATGCTTGCACTAAGTGTCCGTGAGGATGCCCAGTTCCTTGGGTACTGGATAGGCCATAGCTTCTTTTTCTTTCTTTTTCCTCCATAAGAATTCTTGCCACCATAACAATCACTCGACTGGCTGCCGCACGGTGCCTGCATTTAGTGTAGGTGGCTGGAGCAGTTAAGGGAATGAGCTGTTCTCTTTCCACGCACCTTGTATGGATGTAGCTAAGGTGCCGAGTCCCAGGAAGCACGCCTTTCTCTCATTTTTGTAACTATGGTATTTCTGTCCCTCCGTGATTCTACTGATGTTTTCATTATTCTTCACAGCACATCAGGGCCTTTTTCTGGAAAACTATTTAATTGGAGCTGTTGTGATCTTAACCTCATAACTCTGTTACTGGAATAAGTACAAGCTTTAAAATCTCATAACAGTTTGCTGGGAAGAGGGAAGAGGTGTGTCTTTAAAGCTACTATAGAAAAACTGCTGCTGAATGACTGTTTATTTGATGTGAATCTCTCCCAGTAGACCAGCCCCATTTGAGGACCCTCCGGAAAGGCAGGGATCACCTTCCTGTGCATTTTTGTACCCCGGCAGCTAGAACAGTGCTTGACAGATGGTCTGTGCTCACAGCATCTTGGTGGAATAAATTAATCAAATCAATTAAAGCGTTGTGGGTTTTGAAAAACCAATTATTCTACAAATTGGACACCCAGATGACTATCACAGCTACATGGTGGTCAAGTTGAGATCCACCCCTAATTATATCTGTGCTGCCAGTACTCAGACTATTTTTAGAACCCTTTGAAGGGAATTTCCTTGATAAATTGCATCACAGGAATACTTTTCTTTTGATTATCCTCGGGATGGCAAATCATTAACCTTTGAGGGTAGATTTTTTTTGACAGCTTTACTGAGGTATAGTTGATATTCAAAAAATTGCACACATCTAGTGTGTACGATTTGTTGGGTTTGGATATATGCATATAGCTATGAAACCATCCCCTTATCAAGGTACTGGACATAATCCATCACCCCCAAAAACTTCCTTGTGCCTCTTTGTTTTGTTTTGTGATTAGAACCCTTAATATGAAATCTACTCTCTTAAATTTTTTTAAAAAATTTATTTATTTATTGCTGTGCTGGGTCTTCGTTTCTGTGCGAGGGCTTTCTCTAGTTGTGGCAAGCGGGGGCCACTCTTCATCGCGGTGCGCGGGCCTCTCACTATCGCGGCCTCTCTTGTTGCGGAGCACAGGCTCCAGACGCGCAGGCTCAGTAGTTGTGGCTCATGGGCCTAGTTGCTCCGCGGCATGTGGGATCTTCCCGGACCAGGGCTCGAACCGTGTCCCCTGCATCGGCAGGCGGACTCTCAACCACAGCGCCACCAGGGAAGCCCCTCTCTTAAAATTTTAAGTGCACCATACAGTATTGTTAACCGTAGATATACTGTGTTATACAGCAGACCTCTAGATCTTACTAATCTTGTATAACTGAGACTTGAACAGCCTCTAATTTCTTTCCCCTGCCAGCTCCGGGCAACCACCATTCTATTCTCTGCTTCTATAAGTACTATTTCAGGTACTTCATATAAGTGGAATCCTATAGTATTTGCCCTTCTGTGTCTGGCTTATTTCTCTTAGCATAATGTCCTCCAAGTTCATCCATGTAGTTACAATTGGCAGGATTTCCTGTTATTCACAGAAGCCATCATATGGAAACAACCCAAATGTCCATTGACAGGAGAATGGAGGCTAAATTTGGTTTTAGAAAATAGCCAAACATTGTTCTGAGGTAATGCATGTGATGAAAATGGGAGACCATAGTGGATAAGGCTCTTTGACATTTGAAACAAACCTTGCTTACAAAGCAAGAAGACTATTGATCTCATTTGGAGTCTGTAGATCTCTATCAATCATCAGTAGTCCAAGGGGAATTTGGTAGTTATCTGTGTGAAAAATGGTGAAATAATCTTTTTCACAGATATTTTCCCAATTTGAAGAGTAAAATTGCACATGATTTTTCCATGGTCTCATTAAATGATTAATTATTTTGTTTTTTAAAGCTTGGTTAGCTGATAACACAAATCATGTTTAGTTAACAGAATGAAAGTAGATTTGGCTAGTATGTTTATGTGTCATTTTCCTGTTACTATTTCTACTAAGTTTGCATTTTTCATTGTTTCAGTTGTATCCCTGATACTAAAAAATGGATAAGTGATGCAACTCTGGTTCATCGAAGTGTAAAAGCATGGATAAAGGAATAACATAAATACTATGGTTTTAGGATAATCTGTTGAATTTAAAGAATGCAGAAGACCCCAGTGCAAATGTAGAACAAATTTATATGGGCTGGGCCATGTATATCTGTTAAGGTGATAACTTTACATAAGCAAATGAAAGGAAAAGTGTAAAAAGATGAACCTTGATGAATAGCTAAAAATTGAAATTTGTTGGATAACCAATCCTTTGCCTCTAGGCTGAAGTGTGTCATGATAAAACTTTACAAATATTGGGATACATACATTTTTTAAAAATTCAGCATCAATTTTAATTGCTTCCTTAATTTGGGGGAGGTTCCTGCCATAGTTGTTTTATAGTTGTTTTTTGTTTTTGTTTCAGCTTCCTGGGTTGAACACTTGCTTCATCTATTTCTAAAAGTGATTCTGTTTAAAAATATGTATCTAAGGCGCTAAGTACCAATCTAATTACATTCTGTGTTTTGCTCTATGATGCTTATGTGGGCATTCAGTTGTAAATATTAGCCAATTACCTAATTTCTGTTGTGATTTCCAGTTTTCACTTTAGTTTCTGGGTCAGGGCTTCCACATTGAGTAGGAAGCGTGACACCTTGAACCTCACGTATGGGAAAGAGCAGGTTCCAGTCCTTGGGGTTGACTTTGGTGACACCCAGGGTCTGGGACAGGCATCTAGAGTCTGTTGTTGGTCAGTTTCAAGCAAAGTCCATTGACCTGCTGTAAATCAGTCCTTTCCAGAGAAGCACAGAGTATGTTTTTTCCACCGCGAGAGGGTTGAATTTTGTTGCTAATGGCAGAGAGCTAAGGAAGGAAGCATCCATCGTTAGTGGCCTCCTCATGGCAGAAACACATACAAGTCGTCCCACTGCCGAGGAGCTTGTAAAACCAGCTACAAAGCTAGTGATAAATTATGTTTTTATGACTGTGGCGAGAATAGAAGGAACTATGCCAGAACTCCTTAGTTAAAGGACACCGTTGGAACTTGGATGATATGCACCACATCTAATTGGAAGAACAGTTGCTATTGGTTGTGTATCCTTGGAGGTATTTTGCTTTCACTGGGATGAAACCACCTATATGCAGAGTATGAATTAATATACTTGCACACGTATAGGAGGGGCAAAGGCTTGGTGGGATTTGGTTGTTCTGTTCAAAATTGAAAATCTATACAAGTAGAAGAGGTTTGGGGGGTATAAATTAGGAGTCTGGGATTAACATATGTATAAAACAGATAAGCAACAAGGACCTACTGTATAGCCCAGGGAACTGTACTCCATATCTTGTAATAACCTATAACGGAAAAGAATCTGAAAAAGAATCTATGTATGTATAACTGAATCACTTTGCTGTGCAGTAGAAATTAACACAACATTGTAAATCAACTATATTTCAATACAAATTTTAGAAAAAGAAGAGGAGGTTTCCATTTGGTTCATGATTACGTTGCGAACTCTGATGTAGACCTGAGAAGGCGGTTCAAGGTCAGTACTGACATAGCGCCGCTGAAATGCGCAAGCTGCAAGGGCACTGCTGTAAAAGCCGGTTACCCGCCCGTTCCCCCTCCCTGTCCCGCCCCCGGCAGCCAGGCTTCACGCAGCCTTATTCATAAGAGCACAGACTGTGGTCCACAGAAGGCCTCTGGAATGTGATTCAGCAAGAAGGAAAGAGGGAAAATGACCAGTTCAGTTACCTCAGGAGCAGTAAGTGTACTGCTTTTCTGAGGACGTGTAGGAAGAAATAGGAGGCAGGTAGAAAACTGTTCTTCCATGGTGAGGGCTGGCTGTCCTTCCAGTACACAGGCGAGATGGGTGGTATTGAGACTCTCGGGACTGTCCATGGCATTGTGAGTAAAAACCCTTCAACTTTAATATTTGCAACTAATGAAGGCTTTTAAAAAATACTATAAAAAACTTAGCCGAAAAGAACACTTCCGTGAGCTGGATGCTTCTGGAGATCTGCCAACTTCTGTTTTTTGGTAAGTAATTTAACGTCTGTTCCAACACAAATAAATATTTAATCTATGAACATTGAGCTTCTTAGTCAACTAGGCCTCACGTGACCTGAATTTTAACGTGTCCCATGGGGTGTGTGTCCACACTCCTTTGAGCAGTAAAAAAAAAACCAAAAAAAAAACTAAGAGAATATGAAGATCTGCCACTTGATTCTTCCAGCTCCATTTTTCTTTCTCGGGATTCCTTTGGTTATTCGGGGTCTTTTGTGTTTCCATACAAAGTAAAAAATTTTTTGTTCTAGTTCTGTGGAAAATGCCAGTGGTGATTTGATAGGGCTTGCATTGAATCTGTAGATTGCTTTGGGTAGTAGTCATTTTGACAAGATTGATTCTTCCAATCCAAGAACGTGGTGTATCTTTCCGTCAGTTTGTGTCATTTTCGATTTCTCTCATCAACGTCCTATACTTTTTGGAGTGCAGGTCTTTTGCCTCCTTAGGTAGGTTTATTCCTAGGTATTTTATTCTTTTTGATGCGATGGTAAATGGGAGTGTTTCCTTAATTTCTCTTTCTGATTTTCGTTGTCAGTGTGTGGAAATGCAGCAGATTTCTGTGTATTAATTTTGTATCCTCAAGATTCTGTAATAACCTATATGGCAAGAGAATCTGAAAAGATCTGTCGCTTGAAAACAAGTATAAACAAGTAGCAAGATGACATATTCTCAGGGCGAAGAGCCAAACAAAGAGAAATCTTAGTGCATCACTCTCTGAATGTGTTCTTCCTCCAGTGCCATCTTAGGTTCTCTTTGCCCCCCCACCCCCTGAGGAAGGGGCCATTTCCGTGTTAACCTCTGTGGTTTGCAGTCGAGGTCAGTGTCTTGGGAAGTCAACAGCTCAGATGGGCATCACAGTAGTTAAAATGTAAAGGAAGAAACTTTAGAGGAACGATTGCAGCCTAGGCTAGGAAGAGGCAGAAATTTAGTTAAGGCGCTTCCCAGTTAGTCTTGCCTGAATACAAATACAGCCCCAGCTTAGATGCTTTCTCAGATGGGAGGAGCTGGCTGAGGACACCCAGCTCGTGGTGGAACCAGCCCTAGAGCCTTCAACCCACCCCCCCCCGCGGCTCCAGGACCCCTTCCATTGGCGTTAATGTGACCCTCATCCAGAAATTCTGCCCTTTACCCCACTCTGCCCTGTAGACCCGCTGATGGCTGGCTTGTTTTCTCATAATCTGAGTTTCAGACTAAACTTAACGAGAACCAAGAAGGTCCAACATCAGGGAACCTAAGCTGCTGCTCGTGGTGAGGCAGCCCCCAACCAGATGTTGCCAAGGAAGCACTGTAAGACCCAAAGGGCACACAGCAGTCCCCAGGCAGAGGTGCAGACAGCAAGGCTGTTCTTCAGAAGCAGAGGCGGTCTCTAGTCAGACCTGGTTGGAAACAGTCTGTTAGTCCCAAGTTGGTTTTCTCAGACACCTCTGCACACGAGGTACGAAAGCCTGTGAACATCAGACAGCCAGCCGTCTGTTTCCATTGTATTGATCAGTTCTCAGAGGGAACACTCCACGGAGGGAAAGGAGAAAATAAGCTAGAAAACGGACATCAGTCAAGAAATGTTTCCTTCCGTCCCTCCCTCCTTGTGTTAAAGGGCACCTCAAACCAAAAACTGCACAGAAAACAGGTTTTTCTAGGAAAAAAAAAAGTCTAAAAGAGCATCCCCTATTATGCTCTATCCCTTTACCTCGCCTTATTTTTTCCTCATTGGACTTTGCCCTTGATGTTATATATTTTTAGTTGTTTATCTGTCGTCTACCTTACCTCCCTAGAATGGTAACTTTTGTTTGTTCTCTGCAGTATCTAGAATAGTGTCTGATTTTAAGGACACTCTGGACAAACCTAGCTTTTAGAGTAGTAAGCTCTAACGATAGTAACCCCAAATGAGGAAATAGGAAAGATTTCTTTTTAAAAAATTTTTATTGAAATATAGTTGATTTACCATATCGTGTGAATTTCTGCTGTGCAGCAGAGTGATTCAGGTGTACACATACAAACACACACACATATTCTTGTCCATTATGGTTTATCACAGGATACTGAATATAGTTCCCTGTGCGCCACAGTAGGACCTTGCTGTTTATCCATTTTCTGTACAATAGTTTGCATCTGCTAATCCCAAAGTCCCAATCCTTCCCTCCCCGCAACTCCCACCCCCCTGGCAACCACAAGTCAGTTCTCTATGTCTGTGAGTCTGTTTCTGTTTCATAGATGAGTTCACTTGTGTTATATTTTAGGTTCCACATATCACTGATATCATATGGCATTTGTCTTTCTCTTTCTGAGTTACTTCACTTAGTATGATCATCTCTAGGTCCATCCCTGTTGCTGCAGATGGCATTATTTCGTTCTTTTTATGGCTGGGTAATAGTCCATTGTATATATGTACCGCATCTTCTTTATCCATTCATCTGTCGATGGACATCCAGGTTGCTTCCATGTCTTGGCTATTGTGAATAGTGCTGCTGTGAACATAGGGGTCCATGTAGCTTTTTGAATTATAGTTTTGTCTGGATATATGCCCAGGAGTTGGATTGCTCGATCATATGGTAGCTCTATTTTTAGTTCTTTTGAGGAACCTCCATACTGTCTTCCATAGTGGCTGCACCAGTTTATATTCCCACCAACAGTATAGGAGGGTTCCCTTTTAGAAAAGATTTCTAATAGACACATTTCTCCCTGGACAGTTTGAGGTGGGAGGAAGAAGGGAGAGTTGAGGCAGAGAAATGCTTTTCTTTTCTTTTTTTTTTTTTTTTTTTTTGCGGTACGCGGGCCTCTCACTGTTGTGGCCTCTCCCGTTGCGGAGCACAGGCTCCGGACGCACAGGCTCAGCGGCCATGGCTCACGGGCCCAGCAGCTCCACGGCATGTGGGATCTTCCCAGACCGGGGCACGAACCCGCGTCCCCTGCATCGGCAGGCGGACTCTCAACCACTGCGCCACCGGGGAAGCCCGAGAAATGCTTTTCATGTACAGTGTACATCCTTGTTCTTGGCAATATGTGATGCCATGTCTCTTAGAGCAGGTGTGTCTAGCTGTGGTAGCTGAGGGCTTTGAAGGAATATAGTTCTGAAAGACAAGGCATCCATTAGCGTAAGCACGAGGTATAAGGTGTTTCATGCTGCAGCATGCCCTGGGTATCTGAGCAGGGACTTTTGTGGCGCTACTTCTAAAATGCCCCATTGTGAATGGCTGGGATCCCCTGTTCCATAAAAACAGTGAACTCTCAAAGTATAGGAAGACATGGGCTGTTAAGGTCATCGTTTCCAAGAGGGGGGTAATCAAGAGGGGCAGCTCCATCACACAGGACAAGTTGGCCTTGCTTCCATCTTCTCCAAATCCTAGGAGAAGGATGGGCTCTAGGATTACACAATGCACGAGTCTGAGGGGTTGAGACAGAGTCACGAAAAACCTTGGACTGCGTGTCAGGAGACCTGGGTTCTGATTCTGTCTGTGCTCATTCAGGGTCTGACCTGGAGCAGGTCACCTGGCTTCACTATCTCTGTTACCTTGACTGTCCTGTACCTGTCCCTCTGTGGTACCACAGTTTAGCGCTAGGTGTGTTCGTTTCCTGTGGCTGCCATAACAGGTGACCACAAACCTGGTGGCATAAAACAACAGAAATGGATTCTCTCGCAGTTCCGGAGGCCAGAAGATCAACATGCGTTTCACTGGGCTGGAATCAAGGTGTTGGCACAGCTGTGCTCCGTCTGTGCTCAAGGGGAAAGTCTGTTCCTTCCTTCTTCCAGCCTCTGGTGGCTGCTGGCAGTCCTTGGCTTGTTGCACTACTCCAGTGTCTGCCTCTGTGGTCACATTGTCTTGTCTTGTGTGTGGTATCTCATCTCCTTCCACGTCTCTTATAAGGACACACAGGGCTCACCCAGATCATTTAGCATAACTTCTTCATCTTAGAATTCTTAATTTAATCACATGTGCAGAATCTTTACTATAAAAGGGAACATTCAGAGGTTCCAGGACTTTGGGAGCTATTATCGGCCCCGCCCACCAGGATCATCTCAGTCTCAAACTAGGAAACATTTTTGATGTTCTGCTCCATGCAAGGTACTGTGCTGGGTTTAATGGAGAAACAAAGGTATATGAATACAGTCCCACCCTCAAGAGGATACAGTGCGGTTGGGGAACAAAGACATGTATAAACGACTAAGAAGAAGGAGAGAATGAAAAAATGATTGTAAGTGCTAAGGGTGAATCAGAACAGACAGTAGAGCTTCAGGAGTTTATAAAGGAGGGAGCTCTGGGGCTGAGGTGGTCAATGAAAGCTTCAGGGATCATTGAGATGAATCTGGGAGGCTGGGTACCTTCACATAGACAAAGGAGAGGAAATCACAGCTTAGAGAAAGATACCCAGAAGCTTGGAAGCCAGATTCTAGGTAAGTTAAGAGGGCAGTAATTAGAGCATCCTGGTGCAAGCCAGTGTACCATAAAGCAGGGTGGAGAGAAGTAATTCTAGGCAGGAAACCTGTAGCCAGAGTGGAGATGGCTTTCCATTTCAGAGTGAGCACTTGAAAAAATGAGTTATTAATTGAATACGTAATACATTCATGTAGCTCAAAAATTTTTTTTTGTTTAAATTTATATATTTTTTTATTGAAGTATAGTTGAGTTACAGTGTTATGTTAGTTTCTGGTGTATAACAAAGTGATTCATATATATATATATTCTTTTTCATATTCTTTTCCATTATGGTTTATTACAGGATATTGAATATAGTTCCCTGTGCTATACAGTAAGACCTTGTTGTTTGTCTATTTTATATATGGTAGTTTGTATCTCACATAGCTCAAAATTTTAAACGAACAAGAGAGCGTACAGTACTGTTAATGTTACCTGGTTTTTATTTAGCCTACCAAAGAAATGGGTTGTGTTTATACCTCTCTCTCTCTCTCTCTCTCACACACACACACACACACGCACACACACACACACACACACACAGTGGTACATGCATCTGTACGTAATTAATCTCCCCATTCGTTTTTATCGCCGGATCATATTTGCTGTATGGCAGAACCATAATCTGTTTAACCAGCCCGTACTGAAGAACAGTTGGACCATTTACAATCTTTCGTTAACGCAAACGAGGCTGTAAAGAATAGCCAGTACACACCCTGTTCCCCTGTTTCTATCTGTTAAGATGTATTCCTAGAAGTGAGATAGCTGGTCAAAGAGTATGCATTGGTGGTGGCGATAGGTACTGCCAGATTGTTCTCAATAAAGATTATATCAGTTGGCACTTCTACTAGAAGTGTATGAGAGTGCCTTTCCCCCATACCACTGTCAAAGTAATGATATCTAACTATTTTTTTTCTTTTTCTTTCTTTCTTTATTTTTTATTAATTTATTTATTTTTGCTGTGTTGGGTCTTCGTTTCTGTGCGAGGGCTTTCTCTAGTAGGAGCGAGATTTAAGAGAGAGGCGACAACGGCACAAATACAGGTGATGAGGAATCCATGAAGTTTCACAGGCTAGGATGAGAGAGAAAATCAGCGACTAAAGATAGCTCTTTTTGGAGCAATGATATTTGCAGAATGGCAGGAGGAAGAGGACCTGGATCAGAGCCAAGTCAGAGAGGCAGGAACAGTATTAGAAAGGTGCAACATCAAAAAGAAAAAGAAGTGCAAACCACGTGAGCCAGTTGGAAGATGCATCTTGCTGAGAAAGCTAAGGCAGGGCCAGGCTGCATCACTGAAGGTGGCATTTCCAGGCAATCATGATAGATAATAAACCCATTGTATTTCTTCAGTGCTAGGCTGCATCTGAACATAGCTCCAAAACTTAGAACCTCGTTTAAAGAAAGACACTGAAATTCTGACCACATAGGGTGTGCCAGAAAGGGGTAGGAGCAGGGACCAGACGGTGAGCCCTGCCCTGTGCAGAAGTTAGGTCAGGAGAAGAGAGTATCAGGGAAGAGGTGCTAGAAGGAGTCTCAGAAAACTGAAGGGCCTTTCTGGCTGACCTGTCTCTTTTCCATACTGGCAAGCAACTCAATCTCTAAGCATCCTTTGTAGCTCAGGGTGGCTGCCGTAGTTTTGGGCAGTGAAATATCCATGGGAATGCCTGGGAGAGGAGTCCCTTACCAGATAAAAAGAAGCCTTTCTAAGAGAAAATGCTGTGTCCTTTGCCCTCCCACCTCCATCCACCCTGCTGAGATTTGGACACAGTGCAGTAGCCCTCTTGCAACCACGAGGATGAAAGCTCCCTGAGGATGATGCATACTGGGAAGGTGGAAGCAGTCTGGGTCTTTGCTGACATCCATAAACAGCCACACCAGCCTGGGGCTGTGCATCTCCAGTCCTGTTTCTACCTGAGAAAAATCGACCATATCTGTTTCAGCCAATGTTGGCTGGCTTTCTGTTATTTGCGACTGAATTCATTTTTAACTGAGACAGGTATCCTATTCTGAATTGCAGGAAGAAAGATTTAAGTTCAATCAAGAAGGCCTTTCTATTGATTGGGGTAGTTCAGCGATCGAATGGACTTCCTTTATCTTTTTCTCTGAAACAGCTCTTCCCCCCCCCCTGTAACTCCCACCTTGTATCCCCACTTGATGAATGTCCCCACCAGCTATCTGGTCGACCAGGCCAGAAACTAAGAGTCAACCATCGCTCCCTCTCCTACAACCTGCAAATCTAATTGTGGACTTAGGTTGAACTTATCTCTGTAATGTTTGCGAGGGTGTGATGGAAAGTATACACATGATGATGACATGTATGAAGTGCATGACATTATTTTCAGGTCACCCCGTAGTCCCTCTTCTCTCTGCCTTGGTCCAGGCTCTTACCATCTCTTATGTGTGTGACTAAAGGACATTCCTAACCGTCTCCCAGCCTCTAATCCTTCACATTAATGTTAAGAAACTTCCACATCTGTTTCTGTTACATCTCTGCTTAAAAATCCTACAGAGTACATCTCCCCCACCCAAACTATTAAGTTTGTTTAAAAGTCAAAAGTTGAGTATAACTTTTTGTGTTTCCCTGGAACTGGCAGCAGAGTCTGTACTTTAAACAAAGTCAGCAAACATTGGAGCCAGAGCACCCCGCTTGCCCACACGCAGCCAACCAGGTGTCACTAAGGAAGCAACAGAAGTGGCCCTGCTACCATCACGTCCCCCCAGCCCACAGCAGTTATAGAGGAAGAGGAGAAGGCTGTGCCTTGTAGATGTAGCTGTTATTGGGCCCGGGGGAAGGGCGGTGTTTGTATTGAGACTTCCCTTCCCTCCTTCGGGTTCTTCCTCTCTCCGGAGGCCACAGGAGGGGAGACAAGTGCCAGTAGAAGAGGAGAGTGGACATCTACTCATGCACTGGGCCCATCTGAGCAGGAAGATGAATCGAAAGGAAGTGGCAGGGCAGAGAGAGAGGGCAGCAGGGAACAGCCCTCATGCACCATACACAGAGTTGATGATGTGTGAGTTTTCCACGGAAGGTAACTAGATTGGAGACCTCTTACCAGTACCCCACCAAGGAGGCTGACCACCAGGGAGGGCACTCCAGCAGCAAGCTGTGGATGAAATGCCTGGGGGATGGAGTGTGGAAGCGATGGAGAGAAGCCTAAACTTCCCCATCAGGGGTTTTTGCAGTGGGGAGGCTTCCAGGGCCCCCAGGGATCCTCGTGTACGGAGGGCATCACCCACCTCTGTCAACTGTGGTGACTAACCAGGAATGGATGACAACTGCCCCCAGTTAAATGAAGGGGCCTTTGCCTGTTCTGCTGTCCTGTTGTTACCCTGAAGAACCAAGAAGCTCAGAGCGTCAGGTGGGAGGGGCATAAAAGAGCCCCCATGCCTGCTCCAAGACTTCCTGTCCACAGTCTGGCCTCCTGAGCAGGTAGAGATGGTGTTGTATCAGATATGAAATTGGAGTTTTAAGCCGGACTAGTTCACTAATGAAAGGAGGCTGAAGGGTAAAGGAAGATTAAGCACACACAGCTAGGAGTGACAGGCGGAAGTGAGACCACTGTGTCTTCATTCCACTAACTGGTGTTCTCGGTCCTGCTAGATCTGGGCTTGTCCCCCCTCTAGCCTCCATACTTCCTTTCTTTCAGGATACTCCATATTCTAGCCTTACTATATAGTGTGAAATTTTCTGAACATTTCAGTTATCTATTGCTGCATGACCGGCCTGGCCACATCTAAACCGCGTGGCATGAAAGCAGCCACCGTTTGATTGTTGTTTGTGGCTTATGGGTTGACTGGGCTCTGCTGGGTGGTTCTTCTGGTGGTAGTTCTCGAGTCTCTTGCGGTTGTGGTCAGGTGGAGGCTGGGACTAAACACATCTGGAAGCTCAGCTAGGATGCTGGGGAGACCGGATCTCTTCCAATTTGAGGACCTCTCACTCCACGTGGCCTCTTCATGGAGCATCTCCACATGGCTCTTCCAGTATCCCAAAGGGAGGAAATAGAAACTGCCGCTTAGAGGCTAGTTCACGATGGGCACAGTATCCCTACTGCTGAATTCCTCCTGCTGAGGACCCTCCTCTATTTTAGGTTTCTGAGTTTTGGCTTGTAATAATCCTTCTGGCTGACACATCCTACCTGGTCCCTAAGTCTTCTCTGAATAACACTTATCAACTCAACTCAGGTCTGGTAACCTTTTTTTTTTTTTTTTAAATTTTTTTTTTTTTACATCTTTATTGGAGTATAATTGCTTTACAATGGTGTGTTAGTTTCTGCTTTATAACAAAGTGAATCAGTTATGCATATACATATGTTCCCATATCTCTTCCCTCTTGTGTCTTCCTCCCTCCCACCTCCCTATCCCACCCCTCCAGGCGGTCACAAAGCACCGAGCTGATCTCCCTGTGCTATGCGGCTGCTTCCCACTGGCTATCTGCCTTACGTTTGGTAGTGTATATATGTCCATGCCTCTCTCTCGCTTTGTCACAGCTTACCCTTCCCCCTCCCCATAACCTTTTGTGCCCTGAACATAGATTTTGGTTTCATTGCCACTTTCTCCCTGGTTAGACTATAATCTCCCGAATGGTCCTGACTTTCTCACTCTGGACACACTGTAGGCATGTATTAAGTGTTGAATGAATGCGTGAATGAGCCCATTCATACCTGTGAGGCCTGTTCCAGTAGGGGAGATAGGACCATCACGAGGGTTTTTTGTAGGATGTACCCCTGCATGTTTGACCAAGTGACGTTTGAGGTCCTTTCCAACTTAAAGATTTCATGAATCTTGGTCAAGAGAGAGTTTCAAGACAAGAATGAGGCAATACATTACATGTAATAATACAGGAGGAAATACTTTTAAAATTACAAAATATAAAAGCAAAATGCTCTGTGATTGTGAATTTCAGTATACCCATTGATAGCTATAC
Organism: Grampus griseus; assembly: GCF_964374135.1. NCBI lineage: Eukaryota > Metazoa > Chordata > Mammalia > Artiodactyla > Delphinidae > Grampus > Grampus griseus. Next base: position 7,285,938 of record NC_139010.1, read on the forward strand.
TCCAGGGCATAAATCCAAAGTTACCCCAGAATTTTTGGAGGGGGAGAGAGTTAAAGATTTGTTCCAAGTTACAACATATAAAATAAGAAAATACAAGCAGGTTCTTTCAAACTGACTCACGTTTTACTTGACCTTTGAAGACTCAAGAAACACATGAGCTCTTGCCCCAGCCTTTACCCTTTTTTCCATGGTAGAAAGTAGAAAAACATCTCAAACAACTGTTTATATTGTTTTTTTATTTTTGAACTATGGATATGATCAGGTACCTCCAAAATGAACAAAAATAATGAGAAAAAAAAAAAGCAACCTTGCTTCCCAAGGGAGCACGGTTTACTTTCCATTTGCCAGACATCTCTAGAGGCTATTATAAAATTATAATACACATTTGAACAGCCAGTTAAATGGTTTTTAATGGCATTTGCATGTACGGCTAACGCTAACGGTTATTCTTATTTTCTAATGACCTAATTTATTCCCCAATACAGTAGTTATGCATCAGTTACTTATCACTTATTTAGGTTTTTTTTTTTTTTTTTTTTTTTTTTAAGAAGGCAGCTTAGTCTTATCTGCAGTTCCAGCATTGAATATTTTGACAGCCAGATATTTCAAAATACTTAAGGACTTTTTGCTTGCAGCTGTTGCGGAGAAGAAAAACATGCAGTAAGTACACATAATGGAAATCTCTCCCCAGTGGCCTTTCCATTTCCTCTCTGCCCAGGAGGGAGGTCATTGGGGAGCAGAAATAGGGAGGGTTTGCAGCCAGCAGTATTAAAGGGTGAAAAAAGATACAATTTTTTTCAGTAAAGGGTCACCCTGGGAAACTAATGGAATTCTGTGGTTTGATCCCTGTAAGTACTATGGGTGTCAGTCAAATTTTAAGACTAAATGAGTAGAAATAACTGCAAGCTTTAAAAGTTTCGTGGAACAATGGAATGTTTATTGCTGAAGGAGACCCTACAGATGGATCTTTCTTGGGTCCAGCGACTTGACCTGGGTTGTTTAGTTGGTAGCGGGGCTGGATCCACACGTCCCACCTCTGCCTGCACCTTGCAGTCAAGTGGGAGTTTCAGCAGTCCTGATGCCTGGGTCCACCCCAGACATTCTTAGTTAGTTGGTCGGGGGTGACCTGCACATTGGGGGACCTGCATCACCAGCCTTCCTTTGCAGTTTGTTTTCCTGGCATCGTCTGTTCTGTGCAGGATTTTGTGGTTGGCAGGACGTATATTTCTTCCCTTCATACAGACACATGTCTGCTCCCATATCCCGTTTTCATATCCCTACAGACTCGTCTCTGGGTCTCAGGCCTGAACAAGATCATTAAAATTGGGATCACAGCTGGTCTTTCTGGGGGTGGGTCCCCCTATTTATTTATTTTTTAGCTGTACGTGGGCCTCTCACTGTTGTGGCCTCTCCCGTGGCGGAGCACAGGCTCCGGACGCGCAGGCTCAGCGGCCATGGCTCACGGGCCCAGCCGCTCCACAGCATGTGGGATCTTCCCGGACCGGGGCACGAACCCGCGTCCCCTGCATCGGCAGGCGGACTCTCAACCACTGCGCCACCAGGGAAGCCCCCAAACTGTGTATTTTGTGTGCTGATTGGTACCTGCAGCTTCACTCTTGCTCTCCTTCCCTCACCTATGTGAACAGCCGTACCTTCTTACTACTTCCCCCTCACCCGTGACCTTGCCAGGAGATGATAGAGTACGGAAGTGCCTCTGCGACCTTCAGGTGAGGCAGTTAAACGCCTGTCTTTTTTTTTTTTTATGTTCCAGTACAGAGGACCATTTTTCTCCCCAGGCAGGTAACCCCGTGTCCCTTTGAAACCCAGAATTTAGAGTTGGAAAGGGCTTTGAAGATCATTGATGTCTTGCTGGGCAGAAGTTCTCTCTCTGCACGCCTGGCGGATAGCTCTCCGGCTCAGGCTTGGATGCCCGCAGAGAAAGGAGTCGTTTCTCCCAGCGCAGCCTAGTCAGCTGTTGGATGACGCTAGTTATCAGTGGTCCTTCTTAGGTTAGATCATTTCTCACGTTGCCCCAGCAGACTCCCCTCGTTATAAATTCCACATTAGGTCCTAGTTCACTCTGTGTTTCCTGAGGGAAGGCATGTTTGGAAAAGCGGCCAGAACAGAGACCCACTGCTGGCATCCCCTTAAGGCACAGGTACAGTGGGCTGCTTGATAAGATGTAAGTTCCTTCGACCTTGACCTCGGGTAAAACTCACTTTCTCCATCCGCCTGGCCTGGGAGCAACAGCTGCTTCCTGTCCCAGGGCCAGCTTGCTAGAAGGCTGAAGGGAGCTCTGTGCCCCCCGGGTCTTCCATGCCACCTCGTCGCTATCTTAGCCTGGACCAGAGTGAGATTTTAAATGGTTGTGTTACTGCTCATCCATGTCGTCGTTGCTGGAAATTCAGTGTTTTTTCTTTCCAGCCCTCTTCCTGTATAAGTAACACTGTGTTCATCATTCATGTCCGTGAATCTCTGGGAACACGGCACGTGGATCGAGTTCCTACTGAACCTGAAGCTGCTAATTACTTATTGGCAGAGAGTTCGTAGTAAAATGGATTGAGTGCTTTGGTAGTTTCCACAGAGGGTCAGAGCCGGTCTGCTAGTATTCTACCCTGTGTGTTTGTGTGTGTTTTTCTTCCTTGAGAAGCTGCTTCTTCTGACGTTTCACAGGTGACACAGCCCTTCATTGCTAAAGTAGACAACATTGATAACAATTTATCCTTGAGCATCCAATGGTTAATGACTCAGACAGAACCTAAACATCACGTTTTCAGGATGTTCTCAGACCTCTCCAGCGCATCCCTTTTCATAGTTGAGCCTAGTGACTTAGAAGGCCCTGGAAGAGGAATATGGCATCTGGGGGCCTGGCAGTGAAGAATTCATTGACACTGCTCTCACAGGACTCATAACAAAGAAAGCTGTTACTTGCATAGTAAAATAGCTTAGCATTTTGGAAGAGTGAATTTTGTGCGTAACTGCAAGGTGTTTCAACAGCGATGAGGATGTTGTCCGAATTCCTCAACTGTGAGCCCTCCTGGGGCACAGAGGCAGACATCAGGCAGATGGCTCTTGGGAGCTCTCTGTGGCCGTCTCCACTTTTGCTCTTGCAAACTTGCATTGGTATCACTGGGACTTCTCTCTCCACGAATCTTAAGTGATGGACAGCTCAGCTCATAACGGTGTCTTTCACGTACCCGACTCGCTTTGCCCACTCTGTCTGTCCCCAGTGTGGAGAGCCTTTTGGGATGGTGAGGGCTCCTGCCAGCTGCTTGGGCACCCTTTAATCCATGTCAGCTCCTATCAGAGAAAGTGCAGAGAAAGTGCAGAGTTTCACAGGCTAACAGAGGCACCTTGAAAGCTGTCTGACCTTGTAGATTCAGGAGGTGAAGGTCTTACTCTGCCACTTGCCGGTGACAAATCTAGAACCGTGTTGGAGTATCTTACTGCAAAGCTGTATTCGGTCATTTACTGTAACCCAGTTACTACCCCAGCTTTGCGCTTAAGGTTTGCTCTCCAGGTCAGCTGGAGATGCTCCGGGTTTGAACCTCATTTCCTCCCGGAATCAGGTTGGCTGATACCCATGTGGACCCGTACCCCAGATCTGGGCTTCCCTACCCTGAGGAGGGCTTTACTCACTCAGAGCAGGTTGGAAGAGTTGTCATCATTTCTAAAGAGTTCAACACAAACCAAGGCCACTTTCAATATAAATATGGCAGTTAAAACTTATCAAACTGCTCCTGGATACATCTGTGTCACCAAAACTTTCTAACGTTCTGAGTTATTGCCCCCGACTTTCACATCTAGTAAAGCTGGGCTCCAGCCCCGTGAGCTAAGAAGAGATTTGCCTTGGACCGCACTTGGGCCACTTTGCACTGTTTCACGTTTTGTTAAAGGGCGAAAATCATGTTTCTCATCTCCCAGAGGAGAAAACCACGTCAGAAGACAGATGTGAAATGTGACTTGAAACAGGTGCATCGACCCTTAGAAGCTGCTGTCAGCCCTTCTTTCTGAAGTGGCCAGGAGTGGAACGAAGGCTCTGGTCCACTTGTTCATTCATCCAGAAATACTCACCGGAGCCTCCTAAGTGCCAGGCGCGTCGTCAGCATCAAGGACCCGATCGTGCATGAGGCAATGTGGAGTGAGTCCAATGACGTATGACAGCGTAAATGAGGGAGGAGATTGCTTCCAGGACCAAGGTCAGTGCTGTGAAGGAAGCGAACCAGGGGGATGAGACTGACCAGAGGGCTGCTTTGGCGCATGTGTTCAGGGAAACCTCTCCAAGGAGCTGAATTCAAGTCAAGACCTGGACAACAAGAGAAGCCAGCCAGTTGTACCCAGGGTCAGAGGACATGTTCCAGACAGAGGGGCCAACAAGTGAAACAGCTGTGCAGGAGGCAGCAGCATGATGTGGTCCTGATGGTGCGCCCTGTGTCGTGCTCACGAGCTCCTCCCAGCCTGGCTGCCACCATTGCTTGTCCTGCCGTTGCCCCGACCATGATGTTTCCCCACTGAGGACATGGTACCCACCACTGCCGTGGAGAATTAGGAAGACCACACCATCGTTAGAGGAGCTCAGGGTACACCACCCTCTTGTGGAAGTGGAAGGAAATTGATCTGGACCAAGATTTTTATCAGTAAAATTGTCCCCAGCCCTCTGCCTTCCTGATGTCACCAAGTTGATATTACTGTTAGACTCTGAACACTGGGGTCTAAAGAAAAGTAATTCCAGTAATTGTTTTTGATAAAACCTTTACCTATAGCCTGGTTCCTTTTAAACCAATTTAGGCTTTGGGTCTGTGGTCCTTCTGAAAATGTGCAACTAAAGAAGTTCTCTAAGAGTTGGTACTTTTAGAGGGACAGTACATGGTGGTTGTTCAGATATGGGACTCAGAGAAGCAAGACTTGTAAGTAATTACTTGTGCTTGGGATCCACAGTGAGATGTCTCAGCAGCTCCCCAGGCTCACAGCTTGAGGGCTGAGCACCTTCTTCTTCCTGCTTCTCATCCCTTCGTCTGGTCCCCTCCCCTGAGTCTGGGTGAGAGCTGTGCCTTGCTTCTAACCAGTACAGTATGGCAGACGTGATGGGCTCTCACTCCTGCGGTCACGTTACATTATATGAAACTCTGTTTTGCTTGCAGACGCTAGAGAGGCTGTCCTTGTTGATGTGATGAAGCAAGTGACCATGTTGAGAAGCCCACATGACAAGGAACTAAAGGTGGCCTCTAGGAGCTGAGGACAGCCTCCAGCTAGAGCCAGCCAGAAGCCAGGGCCCTCATTCTTACAACCCCAGGGAAATACAGTCTACCAATAACCTGAGTGAGCTTGGGAGTGGATTCTAACCCAGTCGAGTCTCCAGATGAGCACATAGCCCTGGACCCCAGCTGGGTTGCAATAGAAGATCCCGTTAAGCTGTGCCCAGATTCCTGACCCATAGAACTGTGCTAATAAATGTACAAACCTTTAAATACGTAGTAGTTTGTTATGCAGTAGCAGGAAGAGTTGGGGAAGTTTTCAGTAAACAGAAATGGATCTGGACTCCGTCAGACCTAATCTGGATGGGGGTGCTCACTTAGTACCACTGTTTGACCAGCAAAATAGCCTCAAGACTGCCCACATCAAGAATCTCTAAGGATTCTTTGAAAAAAATAACAAAAGTAGAGAAACAGTCTCTGGTACTCTTAGAAGAGAACCAGAAGTCATCCATTTAAAGAATGACTTTAGTATTTCCTAAGTCATAGAAAGCCTTCCTCCTCTCACATGCTAATTTTGCTGAGGGTCAAATACAGATTTACGGGGGTGGTTCTAGGAATTTGATAGAAAAGCAAAGGAAACTCTTGATTATATTTTAGTTCCTTTGTTTTCTTTGGAGAGAAATCATCAGTGCCGGCCTTGAATGAACAAGGATCAACAGACCTCCAGCTCTGTATGACGTGGTACTGAGATTGGCTTTTCCTGGATTAAAAGCTCCTTTCCATCAGTGGAATTTGCCTATGGCAGTGACTCAGCTTTCCATCTATACTTTCAAAGTAGGGTTGCTAGATTTAGCATATAAAAATATAAGACACCTAGGTGTATTTGAATTTCAGATCAACAACAAATCATGTCTTTGTATAATGGTGTCAGATATTACGTGGGACATCCTTATTCTGAAAAAAATTCACTGTCGATCTGAAATTCAAATTTCATTGAGCATCCTGTATTTGATCTGGCAATCCTATTGTAGAGTCATTTCATCTGAAAATTGGAGCCCTGCCTCAGACATATATTTTAAGCAATCTTTTAGAAATACCATTCCACTTTAAAGGCTGTAAAAAGGGAAGCAGGATCATTGGTAAGGAATTCTGTGTATCCATATGTAGTTTTAATTTTATTTTATTAGGTAAGAATGATTTTAAAAAAATTTATTTATATTTATTTTTGGCTGTGTTGGGTCTTCGTTGCAGCGCACAGGCTTTCTCTAGTTGCGGCGAGCAGGGGCTACTCTTCGTTGTGGTGCGCGGGCTTCTCGTTGCGGTGGCTTCTCTTGTTGCCGAGGCTTCTCTTGTTGCGGAGCACGGGCTCTAGGTGCACGGGCTTCAGTAGTTGTGGCGCCCGGGCTTAGTTGCTCTGCTGCATGTGGGATCTTCTGGGACCAGGGCCTGAACCCGTATCCCCTGCATTGTCAGGCGGATTCTTAACCTCTGCGCCACCAGGGAAGCCCAAGAATGATTCATAATATCTTTTCCTCAATCTTTGTTTACATAAGAAGGAAATGTAAAATTTGACGTTGAACTTCAGTATTACTGCATTCTGTACAATATGGGAACCTTGTTTTAATGATCATGTTTATGCTAATTAGTTAATGTGATAGCATCTTATGAGGAGACCAATATGGAACCGAATCAGAAGAAATTTTATACTAGAAACTACATGCAGGTGACTTTTCATTAAAAGAATCGTTTTAAAGCAGATTTAAGTGAGTCTGAAAAACTCCAGCCCATGCCTCCATCAGTTTTTCTGCTCTGGAGTATTGAAAGGCATTTATTTATTCTGAAGCCTAAGATAGATTTAATTACCATCGGGAAAAAACTAAGTTCTTTGATGTTTTAATGTTAAATTAGGTCTTTTGATTTAAAAAGGGGGAAAAAAAAGAGAAAACCTTGCCTCCAAACTGAAGCTACAATTTCTCCACTGAATGGAAAGTTTTAGGAATATAGGGTGAATTTTTTCCCCTAGGGCTGCTGCAACAAAGTACAGTAAACAAGGTGGCTTAAAATAGCACAAATTTATTGTCTCATTCATCTGGTGGTTAGACGACTCAAATCAAGGTGTCGGCAGGGTGGGTTCCTTCTTGAGGCTCTGAGAAGAATCTGTGCCAGACCTCCCTTGTAGACTCTGCAGGGGTTGCCAGCAATCCTTGGTGGTCTCGGCTTCTAGACGCATCACTCCAGCCCTGCCCCCATCTTCCCATGGCGTCCTCCCTGTGTTGCTGTGTCTTCACATGGCTGTCTTCTCATAAGGACACCAGGCATGTTGGATTAGGGGCCCACCCTACTCCAGTATGACCTTACCTTCAATAATTCATCTGCACAATGACCCTACCTCCAAATAAGGTCATATTCTGAGGTCCTGGGGGTTAGGACCTCAATGTGTCTTTTGTGTGTGTGTGTGTGTATATATATATACACATATACATATATATGTGTATATATATTATTTATTTATTTGTTTATTTATTTATTTATGGCTGCGTTGGGTCCTCGTTGCTGCGTGCGGGCTTTTTCTAGTTGTAGCGAGCGGGAGTTACTCTTCGTTGCAGTGCGCGGGCTTCTCATTGCGGTGGCTTCTCTTGTTGCATAGCACAGGCTCTAGGCATGTGGGCTTCAGTAGTTATGGCTCGCGGGCTCAGTAGTTGCAGCTTGCAGGCTCTAGAGCGCAGGCTCAGTAGTTATGGCGCATGGGCTTAGTTGCTCCGTGACGTGTGGGATCTTCCTGGACTGTTGCTTGAACCCGTATGCCCTGTGTTGGCAGGCGGATTCTCAGTCACCGCACCACCAGGGAGGTCCTGACGTATCTTTCTTGGGGACACATTTCAACCCATCACATAGAGTATGCATGTTGCAATCAGAGAAAACTTAGGCAATGTTATTACATTTTCCCTTCTTTCTGCAATTCTCAGGTTTTCAGATGGCTGTGTATGTGGCTCTCCTGTGCTCTCCTGGAATGTTTACCCTTCCGTGAGCGTTGTCAATTCAGAGGGGCTGTAGGGAGGGCTGGTTTTCAGTGGCCCACTCTCTCCTGCACTAGGACAGAGTTCCTTGTGGCAGCCATGAGTGTGGTCATCAGTGGCGCTGCCCACAGAGAGGTGATCTGGTTTCCATCAGGAGGCCTGACTCGAAGGCTGGCCTGGACGCCGGTGTGGTCAGGCCCCCCAGCATGGCTGTTCTCTTGCTCTCTGTACAACCCCTGCTTGGACAGTCCGTGCCTCACCCACACCCCACTCCCATGACTGACCTTCTTAATCAGTAAATGCGTCCAGCCCCTCCAGTTATTGTTCTGACCTCTAGATCGGAATGGCTCCACCATCAGAGGGGTGGTGTGAGGGGCATGCTCCTCTGCTGGTCTCCCTGGTAACTGATGAGCCAACCTGACATCAGTTCCCCTATAACTGGTAACCTCCCTCTCCCCCTGGTAGCAAAGACTGCCACACCCTGCCCGCCGTCTGCTGTACATGGTGGCACGGCGTGTTCCCCCAGGGCCTTGCTTCAGACCTGTAAGCTCCCCCATCCTTTAAGGCAGTGATGTCTCTTGCTGACTCGAGCGCTTCCTTTGGTCTCAAGGCTGGGCAGGTATAGGGCTCGAAGGCCTGTGGGTGCTGCCCAACAACGCTGCCTCTTTCATGTAGCGTTGCTCTCTGGTTGCCCTTCCTCCTTCCTTTCTCCTCCCCTGTGCCCTTCCTGCCGGTCTGCTCTCCTGGTGTCCCTGCACTCCACGTTCGACAGTGAGAGGCAGATTAACTGGGTGAGGCTTCTCTGCAGCATCCCTGATTCTTCAAAGACAAACTGTCACATGAAAGCCACGACTAATTAAGTCCTGAGTGTGGACTGTGGCGCATGCCTAGTGTCAGAAGGCAAGTTCTCTTTAACGGCTTTGTTAAGAGACCAGAAATAGTCCCTAAAAAAAAAAAAAAAAAAGATAGGTATCTGTCTTCTGTTACTTAACGTGAGTTCCAGAAATACACAGAGCTAGTGAGATGGTGCACAAACGGAGCAGGACCCTGTGGGGCTCCTGGGCACAGAAGCCTTTCCGTGTCGCCTGTTTCTTGTTTGTAGGGAACAGACTCCAGCCTCCATGACCTTCCCTGAGTCCCAAGGGCAGATTCAAACAGTTGCTAATCAGGGAAGGGAGGGGTTGCAGAGACAAGGGAGAAGCGTCCAGAAACAATAGTGCAGCCTTGGGGCAGGGTCCTGGTTCCCCCTCAAGGCGACACACATAACAATATCTTTGAGCTCTTTATAGAACTAAAACTCCCAACAAAAGGAAGATGTCAGCATTCTTCATTCCAGAGAAGCCACCTGAGGCCAGATTAAAGGAACCAGAGGAGCTCATCAAGAGATTACCTGAGACCAGATTAAAGGAGTGCAGGCCTTGCACACACCTTAATCTTAGCAGCAGCCCTACCCTTGAACCATTGCTATAAAACTCACCAAATCCTCCTGGGTTGGGACACACAGTTTTGAGGGGCAGGATCCCACTGTGTCCCCCTTTGCCCAGCAAAACAATAAAGCTTTTCTCTTCTACTTCACCCAAAACTCTTGTCTCTGAGATTTGATTTGGCACTGGTGCACAGAGGCCAAGTTTTTGGCATCAGTGCCATGAGACCATGAGAGACTTGGGTCCTCTTGCTTTTCTGCTCCACCTTCATTGAGGCTGGCTTCTGTTGTCAAGTCATGGGATCTTTGCTCGAAGCAGGAGCAATGAAGGAGGTGGAGGGGAAGGGGACTCTCTCCTCCCCGAGGTTGACCCCCTTACAGAGCTCTCCTGGGCTTCCAATCTCATTGAACACCCCCCCTCCCCTTACAGGAAGCTTGGAAATATATTTCTTGTGGAGCAGGTTACTACCTTTCACCAACACAGGGGTCCTGTTAGTGAGAAGAGGGGAGAGGAGGTGATGGGTAGATGCTGGTGGCCTCTGCCACAGCGAGCATGGCCCAGGCTTGCAGTGACCCTGGGGACCAGCTGCACCACAGAGCCTCTTCCTTCTCCTGTCTGCTGAGTGTACATCATAGTTAGAACCCAGCCACCCTCTAGGGGTGTTGGAAAGGGGCTAGTGGCGAACAATCAGTAAGAGCTTTCTAAGAAGCTACACGCTTCCAGGGTCTATGACGCAAAGAAAGATAAGACCTGTGGCCTTAGGATGAACCATACCGCAAGTCTCCCCCAGATCTGATTTAGATGAGATTTAGATGCGATTTAGTTGATGCTGCAATGGATGAAGACTTTGGGGCTTTGGGGATGGGACTGAAAGCTTTTTGCATGTGAGAAGGACATGAATTTTGCGGGCACAATGGGCAGTGTTTTGGGCTAAATTGTGGCCTCCCGCAAATTGATACGTTGAAGTCCTAACCCCCAGTACCTCGGACTGTGATGGTATTTGGAGATGAGGTCTTTAAAGAGTAAGTTCAAATGAGGTTAGTAGGGTGGGCCCTAACCCAATCTAGCCCAAGAAGAGGGGTTTGTACTATATTCAGTTCCTAAACTTGCCTGATAATCTTCAGCTGGGCTTGTTCAATGGCACATGAACAGCAAGAATGGTTTTGCTATCCTTTTTATGCCTGTGGCTATTCTCCTCACTCATATCTAGACCCTGGTTCAGAGGCAGCATGTCTAAATCCAGGGCACTTCCTGGGCACAGGGCACTCGAAGCTGACGTGCAGAATTTGACTGCTGAGCACGTTTGAATAACACTGGTGTCCATGGCACCTTCTCCAGTCACAGACTTGTTAGCTGTATGGAGGAAGGATTGGATGCCCCGAGAGAAGAGATGCCCCTTTCCCATACCCACCTCGTCAGAGTTCTCTCTGACCAAAACTCAACATCGTTACAAAGAGGAAAGACCATTTCCAAGAGACATTGGCAAACAAAAGTTTAATGTATCATCTGGTGACAGCAATAAAAGAATGGAGAAAAAAATCATCATTCAGGTCAAATCCTACGATAACGAGTAGGGTTATCAGAAGATGTCCAGGTCTCTTCTGCTGGCTCGCTTGTTGTAAGCAAGGAGGCCACAGTTAGTCTTGGACCAGGCCTCGTTGGTGTGGGTACTGGCTGGATGAGAAGAGACACAGAGCCATCCTGGAAAGGACCAAACATCCACATAAGCCCTGGGTGTCCCAGGTCTGTCACCTGGTGGGAATGGATATCTCCCGCGGCCCCAAGGGCTTGGCCGGGGCCCCTTGGCCACGCAAGCCTCACCCTGAGTCAGTGGCCTTCAGGGAGTAGTGACCGTAAATACAAGATGCTCCCGACATCCATCACTCTCCTCCCAGCCGTGCCTCCAGACGTGTTGGGGAGGTATTTGAAGCATTGCGTTAAGGCAGTTTGGCCGTTAATTGCCAACATTGCTGGCTCCAAATGTGTGACTGAGCATTTGCTGTGGAGGCAGTGTGGTGGGTGGTAAAGCCCAGGAGCTTTGGCCCTTGACTGCTAGGCTTCACATACTGCCTCGGCTTCCCCAGGATCATACTGGTAAATTTAAAGGACTTGTCTGAGTCTTAAACAGCATAACATTTCTAAAAGCATTTTACACAATGTCTGACACATTATAAACAGTCATTGTGAGCTCTTTGTTATGATTTTACTTCCCCCTTTTTCCAAGGAGGGGGTAAAAATGAAGGTAGTGATTAAGGGCACAGTCAGGTTTGAATTCCGGCTCCCCCACCTGTAGCTGTGCGACCTTCTCTACACCTCAGCTTCCTCGTCTTGAAAACGTGGGTGATGCTCATAACTATCTCATGGCTGTTTAGAGGAGTAAACGGGCCAAACATGCAGAGCTTGGTGAGCTCAAGACATCATGCTTGTCACCATCATTGTCATCATCACCATCACCATTACCGTCATCATCATCATCATCATCATCACTATCATCACCATCACCATCATTATCATCACCATCATCACTATCATCATGACCATCATCATCATCATCATGACTGTCACCATCATCATCATCACTGTCATCACCATCATCACCATCATTATCACCATTACCATCATCATCATCACTATCATCATGACCATCATCATGACCATCATCATCATCATCACTGTCACCATCACCATCATTATCATCATCATCATCTTCATCATCACTATCATCACCATTACCATCATCATCATGACCATCTCTATCATCACCATCATCTTCATCATCACTATCATCACCATTACCATCATCATCATGACCATCTCTATCATCACCATCACCATTACCGTCATCACCACCATCATCATGACCATCATCATCATCATCACTATCATCATCACCATCATTATCATCATCATCATCATCATCACTGTCATCACTACCATCATCATCATCACTATCATCATGACCATCATCATGACCATCGTCATCATCACCATCACTGTCATCACCACCACCATCATCATCATCACCATCATTGTTGTCACAGCAGAGTAACAGGAGAGGTCAAGATGTACAGCGACCATTTTTTTCTTGTTTCTACGTTCAAACGCATTACTGGGGTTATTGAACAAGGCATCCTGGTGACTTACACAGCTGGTATGATTGCATCGTTGCTAAATGGTTAGCTGTTGGCTACCTTATTTTAGAGAAGAGAGAAGTAAGATTCAGGTGTGTCACAAATTGACAGAGCACCCTGCCCCACTGCCCCGTGAGCTGCCCTGACACCTTGGTCTCCACTGTGACTGCAAGACAGATCTTGGACTCATCATGTCTCCGTGTCCAGACCTCACCATTCTTGTCCCTGGCAATGAATGGATGTCCATTAGGGCCTAAAGACATTGTCACCATGGGTAACAATAGAGCTGTGTGGCTCGGGGCCACATCTGCAGTCCCCTCTGTCATTGGAGACGTGACTCCAATGTCTCCTGTGAAGCCTAGAGTAATATCTTCTCTTGGTGCTGAAACTGACCATCCTGATAGTGCCAGGTTGAGAAGCAGAGCCGTAGGACTTGAGGTCACAGTTGGGGCACCTCCAGCTGAGGGGAGGTGCCGTGGAGAAGTGAGCAGTTACCAGGAGAAGTTACAGATGCTCTGTATCCCCTGAGCATGGTCCTGGGGGACCACGTCGGTGCAGGTGAGGTGGACCACCAACCCCTCCAACTTGCACATCACGGGGTCGACCCTGATTATAAACTGACCTTCAGAAGTGCTCAGACATTTATAGATCTTCTCTTACATCCCAGGGTCTTGGGAGGAGTTGAGGATTCAAATTCCTGTTTGGAATGTGTGTTTCCTGTTGTTGAGAAGCTTGTGGTATAGAAGGGAGACTGAGGACAAAGGACATGGTTGTGATGCAGACAGGGAAGCCCAGAAGGATGGAGCGCAGGCTGCCGTAGCCACGTGGATGGGGAAGCAGGGTGGAGGCCCTCCTCCCCTGGATGCGGAAAGAGGGTGCGTTCAAATGCACGTAGGCAAACTGGCTTCATGGAAGAGCTAAGGCAGTTTTTGCTTTGGCTCTTTTTTTTTCTTTTTTTTTAAACCAGTGCAGACTGTCCTTTTAGTACAAGGCTGATGGCTGGTACAACATTTTTCAGAAGTCTGAACAGACCTGGCTAGACAGTCGACTCTGAAGAAACCTTTTAATCCCTCTAACACCTTCATACTGATTTTTAATTTTTTTCCAGGCCTCTGGCTAAACTGAAATCCTTGCTGATGACTTGGTGTGTTTGCTCATTATAGAGACCCTCTCTGACAGCAGTTTTCTCTTAGAAAGCTAGTTTTTCAGGAAAAAGCTAAATGCATTCCAGAGGCAGGTGATTATAACTTTGCAGAATCTATTTCCATTTGGTTTCGAATAAAGCTAATTCGATTGGTGACCCTATAACCATGTTGGGTTTTTCCTCTTTACACAAAATCAGGGTGCCTCAGAGGGGTTCAGTCCTTTTATTTGATCTACCATCTCCCTTTACTCAGTGTTCAGTTCTAATAAAAAGTATGCATGCATTTGCTGTTTTGTATTGCTTTGCTCTCCTTGATTTCTGGAATTACTTTCTGTATTTTTTGAGCACTGACTTTGTTTTCTAGCAACAGAGCAGTGACAGTAACAGATTGAACATCCAGCAAAGGCCCCTGAGTTTCCTCAGAAGCCACAGTTTAGTTCATTCTGTGTCTCAGATAAATGTGATGACACAGATAAGGGTTTGTACTACACACAAGAGATGTAGAGCTTAATTATTTTGAGACTGTAATACTTGAGGAGACATAACTACATAAAATAGCTAGTGTTAGAGACATCCGTGTCATCAGATCCTAATCTGTGCATTACAGATGCAAATGCCAGAAAGTTCAGAGAGGAGGACAGACGCCAGGAGGGGCTGCGGAAGCTGTGGACAGAGCCCAGAGGCGTGGAAGGCGAGCCAGGCTGCAGGGCAGAGGCTTTGAACATGTGAAGCACATCATTTATAGAAAAGCTGAAATGAAGATTTCCAGGCCCCATTCCCAGAGATTGGGAGTCAGGAAGTCAGGGCTGGGACCTAAGAATCTGCATTGTAATGCCTGCCCCCTGTCCTTCTGCTATAGGTGGTCCATAAACCGTAGTTTGAGAAATAATGCTTTAAAAAACAGTGAGAGAGTCTCTGTAAATGAAGAAGGTAGAGGAAGGCACTTCGATGTTAAAAGCAAAGCACTCTGCTGGGAAATCGTAGCTACCTGGCAGTTGTGCCGGCCTGTGTCTGCGTCATTGGGGATGTCACCTGCTGATGGGACCCTCTGGGTTGTGAGTTGGGATCTTGTAAAAATGATCTTACCATGTAATATCTGTGCCGTGCACCGCCTCTAAGAAGCTAGAACAACCTTTGCAGGTCACAGTCCCGTGCGTTTGGAGGATTGCTGGCAGAGAATGAAGGTAGAAGTTTCTCTCTCTCCCATTTGACAAACGAGGAAATCACCGTGCCAGAAGGGGCCACCATTACTGTCCATTAGTGATGGACTCGGTGTCAGTAATGGGACCCAGAAAGAGCCCGGCCATGGAAGGGCCCCAGGCTCTTCCTCTTGAGCCACCGTGGGCAGGGTGATGGTTGGAAGGTGAACCAGAAGCCATCCGTCGAGGATGTAGTCAGCCAGAAACTCGAGCAGACGCATGAAGGATTGGCGGTTCTCCCTGGCCAAGCTCACATGTTCATTTGGGGGTACACGTTGCTGGCATGGAGGAGGGCTGTGGCATCTTTTATCCCTGGGTATCCCGGCTTCTGCCTTGTGTATGGTAGTCCTGTCTCTTTCCAAAAAGGCTTTGGGGTGTGCGTGGATAAATGACATGGATGTGTCGTGTTCATGGTGAGTGTTTCCAACGTGTGTGGTATAGAGATAGACTGTCAGAGTCATGGGAAAGGGAAGAAAATCAGGTAACTGTGAGAGCTCAGGCCTTTACCGTAAAGGAGCCAGGGGCAAAGAAGAAAATATCTTGGTTGTGTAATTTTTCTTATCTTAAAACAAAATGAGAGAAGGAGAAGGGGAGAGGGGAAGGGAGAAGAAGAAAAAAATGTATAACAATACTTCAAAATCTGTTTGTGGCTCACATTTTGAAAGTAGCCTGGTTTCTTCTTATGGAACATAATAGTCTTGTAGAAAACTTTGAGACTGCACATAAACAAGAAAAAATAGAAATCATCGCTAATCCTACTACCCAATATTTTTATGATTTTTTTTTTTTTTTTTTTTTTTTTTTGCGGTATGTGGGCCTCTCACTGTTGTGGCCTCTCCCGTTGCGGAGCACAGGCTCCGGACGCGCAGGCTCAGCGGCCATGGCTCACAGGCCCAGCCGCCCCGCGGCATGTGGGATCTTCCCGGACCGGGGCACGAACCCGTGTCCCCTGCATCAGCAGGCGGACTCTCAACCACTGCGCCACCAGGGAAGCCCCCCTACTACCCAATATTAAACACAGTTGGCATTTCATTGCATGGCAGATTACTTTGTTCTTTTTAACTTTTTATTCTGGAAAATTTCAGACGTAAGGCAGAAATAGAGAGCAGAGTAGTGATTTCTCACGTATCAGACGTGAAGCAATTACCGGTGTTCTGCTGCGCTCTGACAGCTTTTTAAGCTCCAGACTATATATCAAGATGCACCTCTTGTTTCCTCAATTAATTTCCGATTGTGAGTTTATTTTTACTGCCATGTCATTGAAAAATTTTTTTAAAACATAATGTGTAATGTTGTGCCTTATGTCATGGTATGGTTGGCATTAAATTTTAAAAACAAGGTATCACCCAGAGGTGATCCTGGTAACGTTTTGACAGTTGATCTGACAGTGGGTTTACAGCAAATGCAGGAGCCACCTCCCTGAGTCCTTTCCCAAAGCATCCTCGTTAAAGGCAAAGGCGGTAACATTCAAATATCGCTTGGCGGACGGGATCCTGTGCCCGCCCCGTGGTTAGCCCGGCTGTGTCTCGTCCACCTCCTCCCTGCCGGTCTGAGAGCTGGGCTTCTACTTGGCATCCTGGAGCCAGGCATCCCTCTGGGCTTGTGTTTCGCAGCCTTACGTAGTTGCAAGGATTCTTTTCTCTTCCCACAATAGCTGTTCCTTGCAAGTAACTTCATTGGAGGTTTGAGCAAATCATCTACCTCCACGTGCCTATGGAATTACAGAGTTGCGGCTTTGGCTTTAGAGGAGAAAATTCGCAGTGAAGATAGACCTTCCTAGGAAAGTACGCTACACGGTAGGGCCACTGCTGGTGGATTTCTTTTTCTGCTGCAATAATGACCTGCCTGCATTCATAATACTTACTGAGGGCTGCTCCCTGTCGTATATGTCAGGCACTGTTGCTCTGTGCTGATAATCACATGAATAGCATCATCAGTCGTGAAGCCTTTTGGGCCAGTTGCCTGCGTAAGTCATGGCACCAAGCCTGTCCTTGCTTTACACTCACTATAGCAGTTTGGTTCCTCCGTCACTGAGTGCCCACCGTTTTGCGGGCACTGGATGCAGGTACAAGGTCTTACGACATTAGGCAAGATCTGCGATGGTCAAGCCAGGATGCTTAGGCTGGGTCAGTGAATGCTGTCCATTTCACAGTGAAAACGAGAAGGGACTCTGATGACCTCAGTTGGCAGGAAGGGGCTGCACGTGTGCGTTCTGCAGGTTCAGAGACGAGAAATGATAGTGACCCTTAGGTCCCCTTCTCAGCTGTAAGTCAGGGGTCCCACAGGATGTGTACACGTCTAGTCACTGTTTCTGCAGGTGGCTGAGATGTCGCAGGTGCTAGGTTCCAGGGAGGCTGATCACAGTGACTAGGGCCTAGGAGGTGTCTGCCAACCAACAAGATAAACCTCTGAAGAAGGAGAGAGGTGGGGAAGGAAGGGGGCCGGGACAAAGCAGAGGAGCTGGGTGCACGGTGGTTGGTTGGACCAAGCACACCTCACTCCTTCTTGGCCACTGTCAATCTGCGTGCCCCCTCCCATAGAGATTGGAGGTGGCTTGTGTATTTGGAAGCACGGCTTCCTTCATCGATGCAGAGATGGCAGCCTTCTTATTTTGAAAAGAAGCCTTCCTAAAAAAAATATGTAAGGGGCTGAGGGGGTGAGTGTCGTCTTCTGCATAGATTGTGGCTAGAATAGATTCGTCTTCCAAAGAACCTGGTTATTACCTAAAGCCATTCCTTACTGCAAGACAGTGAGACACAGAATGACTCTGTAAATAGCTAGGCTTCCTGGACAAAACCTCGGTGATGCAGGGACTGCAGCTGCACAGAGATCAGGGGCCCTGTGGAGGGAGCATCTAGGGCTCCTGAGCGTGGGTGTGTGAGTTACTTTACGTCACTGCTCAGCGCCCGGGGTCTCACCTCGTCGTTCTGTCCGTGACGGAGTGTGGTATCCGTGATGTTTATGGAACATCGCCTCTGTTGACTTCATGCAGGAGGTAGAGGGAAGAGGGCCGATCTGTGTGGTGTGGTTAGTAAGAAATAAATGAAGTGGATGGTGTGATTCAGGGCAGAGATCACAGGGCGCAGTTTCGGAGGACTTGGGTTTGAATCCTGACTCACCTGTTCCACCCTGAGTGCCAGAAGATCTGACCTTCCAGCCTCAGTGTTCTCATCTGTAAAGTGGAGGAAGTGATTCCACATGGACTTCAAGTCTCCCTGCCCAGTAGGAGGTTTTTAACTCCCCCAAATGATTAGAAAAGCAACTTGAGTCAGAAAGCCCACGGGAATAATAACAACAAACATATGGTGAATTATTCAGGCCACACAGGACCCAAGCCTGTCAGGCAGCGTGACTGGAAGAAGGTTGTTGTGTCCTGATGTCTGGCAGCCTGTCTTTGCTCCCTGACTTCGACAAATGACCGCAGAGGCTCATTCATCTTGCGGAGGCCTGACCAAGATGGCCCGATGTTAAATAGCGCGTGCTCTGTGCCCAGATGCGCTGTCTTGTCGTCGGTGAGCTGGCCGGGGTACCAGAGCAGAAAGGAGCAGCCTGGCTCGATGCACTGAGATGCCGACTGTCATGCTTTGCTTGTGGGGGTGATACATCTGGACCACCTGCTCCTGTGGGTGGGTCGTCGTGGGTTCTGCACGGGCCGCGCCATCTAAAATGGAAGGATAATGTGAAGATTGAGGGAATCTCATTGACAGGGTCTTGTTCTGTAGTTTGACAGGTGAGGAATCTAGTGGCAGCAGGGGCTGTCTTGTCACCATCAACTTCTGCTGACCCAGCGAGGCTTAGGTGGGCTCACAGAGCAAGCAAAAGTGTCACCTGCACACCCGGTCCGCACCAGCTGTGCCTTCTACCATGTAGCTCAGCTTCCTGGCAGGGACAGGGAGGGCTCTTGTGTGTGTGTGTGTGTGTGTGAGAGAGAGAGAGAGAGAGAGAGAGAGTTCCAGCTCCTTGCCAGCTTTGCCTTCACATATATTTCATTTAATCCTCACAGCAGCCTCATAGGAACATATGATTTACCTTTAAGGATGGGTAGGACTTCGCCAGTTGGAAGCAACATGGGCGGCATTACCCAGCCTCGATTCAGCCAGTGTTTACTTTGTACTCACTACATGCCAGACCCTCTGTTGGGTTCTAGGGATTCAAGAGTGGCCAGCCTAGCCCACAGGACGGCAGCGGGGGGGACGGGGGGGGCGCTTAGAAGTAGGATAGATCAGTGGCCAGCTGGGACTTGGCCTTGGTCTCTTTCCACCACATCATGCTACCCGCTGAGGGCCTGTGGCTCCCAAGCCTGCATTCCCTGAAGATTCTTTCTGACCTTCCTGAGGGGAGGAAAGGGACAAGACCAAAGACTGAGGGCGGGCGGTGGATTCCCAGCCTATTTCAGCCCAGAATTTCCAAATGGAATGAAATGGTATTTTCATCATCGTACTTTTGTGAAACCACATTTTTTCGTAATGACTGTGATTTGGGGTAATATACTGAAATAAGGTGGAAATTTGAGCTCCCTTCACGTTGTACCATCAACTGTAATAATGATAATTCTGATTATTATCATCAGATGATAGCAGCTGGCATTTGCTGGCACTTAGTTTGTGCCAAGCATTGTCTTAGCATCTTCTTACGCATTAGCCAGTAGGTCATATTATTTCCCCCATTTCAAAAGTGAAGAAAGGATTGCATAGATCAGTCATTTTTTCCCCTTCTCCTAAACTCACATAGCTGGAAGGGGGCAGAGATAGGATTTGAACCCAGGCAGTCTGGGGAATCCTGTCTTGTCTTCTTTTAGGTCTGGCCGGAGATAAATTTAAGAACAGAGAAACACTTTATGCTATCGCTTATATGTGGAATCTAAAAAATATAGAAAACTAATGAATATAATGAAACAGCAACAGACTCACAGATACAAACTAGTGCTTACCAGTGGGGAGAGGGAAGGAGGGAGGGACGAGATAAGGGGTATGGGAGTGAGAGGTGTACATACTGCTATATATAAAATAAATAAGCTACAAGGATATATTGTACAGCACAGGGAATATAACCAATGTTTTATAGTAACTATGAATGGAATATAACCTTTAAAAATTGTGAATCACTATGTTGTACCCCTGAAACTTGTATAATATTGTCCATCAACTATACCTCAATTTAAAAAAAAGATGACCTCACTCTAAATATTGAAACTGACAGAAGTCAAGAAAAAATGTAACATGGAAAGTAATATTCTGAAATAAAATTTTATTTTGCCTGCATTTTAAAATCATATCCTTTAAAACAATGTAAAATTGCTAACTGTCTTTTTTGGAGAAGGGCTATCCTTTCTTCTGAGATCTTGTCCTTCCCACATTTTTTATGTTAATTTTTTTTCTTTTGTTAATGTATAGTCATTGTAGATGGTCCTGGGTATTTCAGATATCTTACTTGGCCTAATGAAATGACGGAGAACATAGTTTTTAAAAAATTTTATTGAAGTGTAGTTGATTTACAATGTTGTTAATTTCTGCTGTACAGCAAAGTGACTCAGTTATACACGTATATATATTCTTTCCCATTATGGTTTATCACAGGATATTGAATATAGTCCCCTGTGTTATACAGTAGGACCTTGTTTATCCATCCTATAGATAATAGTTTGCATCTGCTAACCCCAAACTCCCAATCCATCCCTCCCTCCGCCCCCGCCTTGGCATCCACAAATCTGTTCTCTATATTTGTGAGTCTGTTTTTTTTTCGTAGGTATGTTCATTTCTGTCGTATTTTAGATTCTACATATAAGTGATATCACATGATATTTGTCTTTCTGTTTCGAACTTACTTCACTTAGTATGATAATCTCTAGGTCCATCCATGTTGCTGCGAATAGCATTATTTCATTCTTTTTTTAGAATGAGTAATATTCCATTGTGTATATGTACCACATCTTCTTTATCCATTCATCTGTCAATGGACATTTAGACTGTTTCCATGTCTTGGCTATTGTGAATAGTGCTGCTATGAACATAGGGGTGCATGTATCTTTTTGAATTGTAGCGTTGTTTGGATATATGCCCAGGAGTGGGATTATAGGATCATTTGGTAGCTCTGTTTTTAGTTTTCTGAGGAACCTCCATACTGTTCTCCATAGTGGCTGCACCAATTTACATTCCCACCAACAGTGTAAGAGGGTCCCTTTTCATTGAGAGCATATGTTGATACCCAACATTTTGGGAGAAATTTGGTCTGGGAACCCTAAGCCATGGGTCTCCATCATGGGGGCTAAGGTTGGTGTACCAGTAATCAAGATCAATAATACAGTCAATTCTTGTTACTCACAGTAATTATGTTCTATAAAGTTGCTGCGAACACTGAGTCTGTGAATAGTGAACCATGTTCCCAGGGGAAGTGTAGGGTTAGGCCCCTGAGAGCCTCTGGTCACAGTACATTTATCCATCAATACCTAATCCCGTTCTGTGTGTGTTTCTCTTTAATGACACCTTATTTAATGTATTACGTTTATTCATTAACACTGAACTCACAGCCAACAGCTCTGGAACTCATGCCTGAGTAAAGCTTATCTAACATGTATTTTTTCCATAAGGCACATCGCAGCCTTTTGCACTTAGGAACACCAGACAGCACTTTAAGATCATGCTGGGGACTATTTTGAACAGCAAAATCACCGTTACAGAACACAAAAATGTGAAAAACGTGGCACTGAGTAGATCACAAAGAGGACACCTGAGAACCAAAGTTTCATCCCCAGCTGGGAACCTGAGCCTTTGGGGCTTTCAATCTGTCGCCCCCTGCACGTGCCCACAAATGACCCTGAAACTTGCAGGTTTTGATTTTGAGGTTTCACATACATTTAGTAAGTAGGCAAACTCACAAATGTGTAATCTGCAAATAATGAGGATGGACTGTATTTTGATGCAATATTTTAAAGAATCAGAGTTAATACCAAAAAATCCAGGATGAATAAAATAGAAAATTTTCAGTCAAGAGAGGATTAGAGTGACTGAGTTCTCCTCTTGCCCTAGACTCCCATGTGGCTCATATGGCCCCTGCTTATTGACTCTGCCCCCAGCCATCTCCTGAGTCCCTGCCAGGCCCTCTTTTCTAGGGCCTGGCATGTCCTCACCCTCATCCTGCTTTAAAGTTTTTTATCCTCATAAAACCATGATGGGGTCACCTCTAAGGGTGTCCAAATAATTTGCCACGCCCCCGGACCCTCCTAAATGTGAAAGATGTTGCTAAACATCGTTACAGGTGTTAATTGACGTTCCCTTGAAGTACGCTGAGGTGCGCTGAGGTGCACTGAGGTATGGGGCCACCTTACTTAGCCTGAGCCCTTGGGCTTTGACTGCCTCTACCCAGAGGTACTGGTGCCCGTGCCGGTTGAGCCCAAGCTCAGCACATCCTTGGGAGCACGTTTAATCTCACGGTAAAGCCTGTGTCCTCATCTGCATTCATGCTCCCACCAGCTTCCTGCTTCACCCAGGAAACCCTGTTTTGTGTACCCTCGCATACAAGCCCCCGTGGCTCACCAGGGATACTGCTTTCCCTCTGAGCCTGCGGTTTCCCTCTCTACGTTCACTGTGCTCAGCTCTTTTTATCTTTTTATTTTGAAATAGTTAAACATGGACAGGAAGGTGCAGAAGGAGAACAGAGAGATCCTGTACAACCTTTGCCCAGTTTCCCATGCTGGTAACATCATGCATAACTATAGTACTGTATCATAACCAGGAAATGGACATTGATACCATCCCCAGACCTTAATCAGATCCCACCAGTTTTGTGTGTGTGTGTGTGTGTGTAGATCTGTGTAATCACCACCACACTTAAGATACAGAACAAGTCCCTCACCACAAAGGTCTCCCTCATGCTACCACTTCATAATCATATTCAGTCATCTCCACCTGCTGCCATCCCTAACCCCTGACCATCACTGACCTCTGCCGCATCTCTGTAATTCTGTCATTTCGGGAATGCTGTACAAATGGCCTTCATAACCTTTTGAGATCAGCTTCTTTCACTCACCAGAATGCGCTGGAGATGCATCCAGGTGGCTGTGTGTTGCATGTTCGTTCCTTTTTCTCGCTGAGTAAGACTCCATGGCATGGCTGTGTCACGGTCATCTGACCTTTCACCTACTTGAGAACGTTTGGGTCATTGTCCGTTTGGGGCTGTTATGAATAAAGCCGCTGTGAATGTTAATGTTCAGGGTTTTATGTGGACAGATTTTTTTCTTTTCAGAAAAATGCAGAAATGCAAATGTTGGGTTATATGGCAAATACATATTTAGTTGTTGAAGAAACTACCAAACCATCTTCCAGAGTGGCAGTATCATTTTATATTCTCAGCAGCAATGTGTGAGCCCAGCCGCTCCGTGGCATGTGGGATCTTCCCGGACTGGGGCACGAACCCGTGTCCCCTGCATCAGCAGGCGGACTCTCAACCACTGCACCACAAGGGGAGCCCGAGTGATCGATTTCTTTGCATCTTCATCAGCATTCGATGTAAAGTCACCTTTTTAAACAGTTGTTCTGATAGGTACATAGTAATACTCATCATGGTTTTACTTTGCATTTTCCTAATGACAATGAACATCTTCCCATGTGCTTAGTTGGATTCAGATATCCTCTTTGATGAAGTATGTGTTCATCTCTTTTGTCCATCTTCTAATTGGATTGTTTTCTTTCTTTCTTGTTGTTAGTGTTCAGTTTGAGAGCTCTTTATATGGTCTAGATATGAGTCCTTTGTCAGGTACCCACATTCATTTTTATTGAGAGCTGACTACATGCAAGGACCTGGGGATTCAGCAATGAACAGATGGTCTTTCTCTCTGCCCACGGAGAGCTTCTACTCTAGTGGGGAGGGAGACATTAACAACTGCTTATTACACTGTTAGAGATTTTTAGCTGTGGTCATGAAGGGTCACGAAGGAGAACCGTGGTACCTGAGAACGGGCAGTGGCTAGAGGGACGTCACCTGACCTGGGGGCTGGGGAGTCCAGGAACTGAACCAAGAACTGAAGGAGGAGGTGGTGACCTGGAACAGGTG
Organism: Grampus griseus; assembly: GCF_964374135.1. Lineage (NCBI taxonomy): Eukaryota > Metazoa > Chordata > Mammalia > Artiodactyla > Delphinidae > Grampus > Grampus griseus. Next base: position 7,310,096 of record NC_139010.1, read on the forward strand.
TGAGTGGGGTAGGTAGGGGTGGGGTTCCTCCAGGTGACCTTGCATCTTCCCCTGCTCTTGCCTGGAACTGATTTTTAGTCCCCAATGAAGAAATGCATACACAGCAGTAAAGAAACCCCAGAACTATGTCTTCCTTCACCTCTGAGATCAGATCGCCCTTCCCCCTCTCTGTCTGTAACTGCTCAGCCATCAGAAAGTACACTTCACATGTTTTGCCATCGTGAAACTTGTGATACTAAGATAAAAAATGTGACAACAGGCTGACCAAGCCAAAAGAACTACTGTTTTGTTCTTTTTACGACCCGATCCTTAGTTGAATTTGGGAGCAAGTGCCCTAGTACAGGGGAAAGGTGATCATTTCCTGTAGAACAGAACTGGATTCATAAATAATATACCTCGTGCAACTTTAGTGTTTGAAAATTGAGTGATTTCACCAAACATCTAGAGTCTACTTCTGCTCAGTACCTCCATAGAAGCTTAGCGAGCTTCAGGAGTATAAAATTTGAAGAACTTTGACCTCGATGCACACTATTTCTTAACTTATCTCTTTGTTTACAGGTAGAATTGCTCACAGCGTGTTCTCTCTTGTCTCCAGGGTTGCTGACTTCATACTCCCCTTGCTAGCAATCCTCACCAACTGACTCCTTTAGAAACCACTTCAACAGCATTTAAGGGAGTCTGGATCCAATATGCGTAGTTTCAAATTAAAGTGAAAACCCCCCACTGGTTCCCTCACAGTCATAAGCGATACACAGGGCCCATTTCTCGCAATTGGAATTTTAGAAGCAAGAAGAATCCCAGAGGTGGAATGTCTAAGCATGTGTGGGTTTCCTTTAGATTTGGAGACAGCGCTTCCTGAGCTGAGATCAGACCGCGTGGCCTGACGCCAAGACACAGTACAGGCAGACCTTGGAGGTATTGTGCGTTGGGTCGCAGACCATCGCAGTAAAATGAATATTGCAATCCAGGGAGTCACACGAAATTTTGGTTTCCCAGTGCATAAAGAAGTTAGGTTTACTGTAGTCTATTAAGTGTGCAATAGCATTCTGTTTCAACAATGTACACACTTTAATTAAAAATACTTTACTGCTAAAAAATGCTGTCATCTGACAACGCAGGGTTGCCACAAACCTTCAATTTGTATCAAACACAGTATCTGTGAAATGCAGTCAGTCAGAGTGCAGTAGAAGGAGGTTTGTCTGTGACAGTTCAGGAAACGGGGTGCCCGTACTCAAGGCCTTTGACGTGCTCTTCTCTGTTACTCTGATGCACCCTGCATTGTCCCCCCCTTGCCTCCGCTCGGGCCCTTGCCCTTCCATGTCCCCAAGAGAAGTTAGATCGAGAGCTGGTCCCCGGACGCGTGGTGGCTGAGCCGTGGTGCTCTCTTTCCTGAGGTCAGGGGTTCAAAAGCCCTGTGACTCTCCCTCCTGGGCTGCTGAGCAGACTCACGGTGGGCATTTCTCTGTGTCCCTGCCACCGCTCTGTAGCATTGCGCAAAAACCCAAGAAGAGCAACACATATTTTGAAAAGTGTACAGTGGGGTGTGAAAGCCTGTTAATGATGACGGCTCTCCTGGTATGAGGCCCACTCAGAGGCGCTTGAAGGATAGGAAGAATTCCCGTGAATTCATCCAGCTCCCTCTCCTAGCAAATCAATAAGACCCCGCAATGACATATGACATCATGATTCCAGAGGAGCCTCTGCCTCTCCGAAATAACAACATTTACCAAACAGCGCTCAGGATGGTTTACAGAGAAAAATCGACCCAGTGAGGCTTTTCATGCCATTTCTCTTTGTGCTCCGTGAGGATTCTTTGAGTCATGTCAGTTAAATATTATATTAATCATGCAGTCATGTTTGCTTTTCTCTGGTCGTCCCACCATGATTGAATCTGTATTGGAAGAATCTATCAGCTGCTTCCAAACCTAGACATATGGAAGACTGATTTGTCTGTATTTTCTTAATATTTCGTGTGGGTGTGCAGTGCTTTTGAGACCACACAGTTTTTCTTCCCCTTCGTTCTCTTTACAATTACTGGTACGTCGTGTAAGTTAATGAGGGTGTGTGTTGAGCACAGCCCTTAGCAGTCTGCCTTTCTGTAGATATTCTAGGGGTGCTTTATTAGGTCTTTTTATTTATTTATTTTTATATAGTTTTTATTTTTTGGCTGTGTTGGGTCTTCGTTTCTGCGCGAGGGCTTTCTCTAGTTGTGGCAAGCGGGGGCCACTCTTCATCGCGGTGTGTGGGCCTCTCACTATCGCGGCCTCTCTTGTTGCGGAGCACAGGCTCCAGACACGCAGGCTCAGTAGTTGTGGCTCACGGGCCTAGTTGTTCCGCGGCACGTGGGATCTTCCCGGACCAGGGCTCGAACCCGTGTCTCCTGCATCGGCAGGCGGATTCTCAGCCACTGCGCCACCAGGGAAGCCCCTGTTAGGCCTTTTACATGGCTGTGTTGGATAATTCACTAAGCTAAAATCATGCATAAAAGTATAAGGCAGAGAATATTGGAACCACAGCTGCTCACCCATCTCTGTGTGGGCACAGACCCAGAACCATTCTCGGAGAAAACTCCGGCTTGCAGGAACCCCTTGCAGAGGTGGATGGACTTGTAATCAGACAAACGTTCACAGTCTGCCTTTTAAATATCTTGCACTTCAGTATAGCAGAGTGGTTACCAGTGCAGGCACTGGAGCCATGCTGTGTGGGTTAAAGTTCTGCTTTTACTGCTTCCTAACTGGGCAACCTTGGGCAAGTCACTTAGGATCTGTAAGCCTTAGTGTCCTGGTCTGAAAATGGGTCTTATGATAATAAGGCTTTCCTCATTGGGTGGTGGGGCTTAGAAAATACGTAAATATCTGAAAAGTGCTTCAAAGATGTGTGCAGTATATGTTAGCTATTATCCTTTCATATAGCCCTTAATATTCTTTTTGCTTTTCTTTTGATTTAATTTTTATTATCAAAATAATACGAGTACCTTAAATCCGTGGAAGTTTTTGAGGCTTATGTTTCACCCACCTTCTCTCCACCCCAAGTTTCCCACTTATGAGAGGCGGCCGCCTTCAACTCTTGTCTTTTTGTCTTGTTAATTACTTCTATTCTGAACATTTTCCCAGTTTTTAAAATGACTGTTTGATTTCCAAATATAAAAAATAAGGAGTTGGCTTCATAGTCCTTGCATCCCTTAGATATTAAATCAGTATTTAGAGTAGCTTTTGTGTTGGTTGGCTATCATATACATATGTCCGAGTCATCTTTTTTTTTTTAAAGATTTAATTTTATTTTAATGTTTTTGGCTGCGTTGGGTCTTCGTCGCTGCCTGCGGGCTTCAGTAGTTGGGACGCACAGGCTTACTTGCTCTGTGGCATGTGGGATCTTCCCCGACCGGGGACTGGACCCATGTCCCCTGCATTGGCAGGCAGATTCTTATCCACTGCACCACCCGGGAAGTCCCCGAGTCATCTTGTGTAATATGGGTATATTTTCTTTTTCCCTTGAGGTTTATAATTGAATAATTTTAATGGTTACTTATTTTTTGTTTACATATTACTAACTGAGCCCACACTCTCCAACAGACATGAAAATCTCCCCTTGATGGGTTCAAACGTCTAGAATTATCTCTTGGTTTTACCTTTTTTCTTGCAGACTTCCCTTCCAGAGCCCTTGTTTTGCTCCAGCCTGGGCCGATTACTCTCCAGGCCTCCTGGAATTCTCCATCATCATCCTCCTCCTGGGAATTCCCTATATCTCCCTTGTTCTTCTTTTTTTTTTAAAAAAATAAGTTTATTTATTTATTTGTTTTTATTTTTGGCTGTGTTGGGTCTTCGTTGCTACACATGGGCTTTCTCTAGTTGCAGTGAGCGGGGGCTACTCTTCGTTGCAGTGTGCGGGCTTCTCATTGTCGTGGCTTCTCTTGTTGCGGAGCACGGGCTCTAGGCGTGCGGGCCTCAGTAGTTGTGGCACACGGCCTCAGTAGTTGTGGCTCGCGGGTTCTAGAGTGCAGGCTCAGTAGCTGTGGCGCATGGGCTTAGTTGCTCCGCGGCATGTGGGATCTTCCCGGACCAGGGCTCGAACCCGTGTCCCCTGCATTGGCAGGCAGATTCTTAACCACTGCGCCACTAGGGAAGCCCTGTACCTCCCTTCTGTATTGGATCCCCTGTTTCCTGGGCTCATTTTTCCCTTTCTCTTTTCTTCCTTATTTTGTTGAACCATGTCCTTTAGTAGCTTCTTGAGAAATCATGTGAGATTGGTACAATTTTTGTGAACTTGGGTATATGAAAATGCCTTTCTGTGAACCTCTTCTTTTTTTTTTTTTTTTTAAACATCTTTATTGGAGCATAATTGCTTTACAATGGTATGTTAGTTTCAGCTTCACAACAAAATGAATCAGTTATATATATACATATGTTCCCATATCTCTTCCCGCTTGCGTCACCCTCCCTCCCACCCTCCCTATCCCACCCCTCCAGGCGGTCACACAGCACCGAGCTGATCGAACCTCTTCTTGACTGAAAGATTCGCTAAGGATGGGATTCTAGGTAGCATACCATTTTCTGCCTGAATTTTGAAGGCATTGTCCATTGTGTTTTAGTTGGATTTCACTGTTGCTAATGGGATGTCTGAAACTATTCTGACACCCCCATCTTTTGATTTTTTAAAAATTGAAGTGTAGTTGATTTACAATGTTGTGTTGGTTTCAGGTGTACAGCAGAGTGATTCAGTTATACACACACACACACACACATATACACTCCATACTTTGATTTACATTTTCTCTCTGGCAGCTTTTAGGATATTACTTTTATCTCTGATACTTTGACACCTTTCAATAATATGTCTTGGTTGTAAGGTTTTTAAAAATTTATTTCAGATTTGGGGAATAATCTTAGTAGTATTTTTGATAATTTCTCCCCCTGTAATTTTCTCTCTTTTCTTCTTTTGGGTCACCTGTTACTCAGATGTTAGACCTCCTGGGTTAATCTTATAATCTAATCTTTTTACATTTTATCTCATTTTCCAAATATCTATCTTTTATGAAGGTTTCTGCAAATTTATCTTTTAACTCTCCTATTAATTTCTTTCCTCCTGAGATCATATTTTAATTTTAAAGAGCTCTTTTATATTGTTGCTTCAGTTTCTTCCCGTCTCTCAAGTGTTGAAGGTTTCTAGTTATAGAAATAGCTTTTAAGCTTTCTTCTGCTCCTCCATTGATTCTGTTTCTTCCAAATTCTTTGTTGGTTTGATCTGATCTCTGTCTTTTAGGTCAGAATATGTCCTCTCATGTTTGATGACTTGCTGGTCATTCAGATTAAAGCAGAAGCACACAAAGTCTGTGTACAAGGAGCTCCAAGTGCAAGGGTCGTCTTTTAGCAAGCGGTGAGCTTCATTTTAGGGTTAGTAGCTAAGGATCAAGCGGTGTCGTTGGAGGACTCCCAAGTTGTCAGTAGCTGGGAATTTCATCTCTTGATTGTATCAGTTTCTCCAGAGAGCAGTCATTCAGTTCTTTGCCTGAAAAATACGGATCCGGCTGCTGTTTTTTTAAGGAAATGAGCGGGGAGGGAGGCCGAGCAGCGTCTTACCGTCGGATATGTAAACTTGAACTTAATTGCATACTTCCAGTTGAGCAGGCTGAACTTGGCATCCAGAGGTCTTGCCTAGCTGCACGATGATCTAGGGTCTGACTGCTTCTTATACAGAGTTTCTACCAGTTCCCCTGTTTTCTTTGCCATCTGTATGTACCCTTGCCTTCAGAAGTACTGGGTGCTGATAAAGATGGAGCTCTTCAGAGGTCCTGTCACTCAAACATACTTGCTTCCTGGTTTACTTCCCTCCCTACACACACTTCGTTGGGTCTGCTAAGTCAATTACCATTTATCCATCTGCTTTTCTGCTTCTAAAATTATATGGCCGTCTCTTGACCGTTACGGGTTTCTCTCCTATTCTCTCTGTCCTTGTGGAGTTCTGCCCTTGTTATCCTGTTACTATCATTTAAGTGTGATTCCAGAGAAATTGAGGTTGAACAGGGATTTACTCTGCCAGTGCTTATCAGAAGTCTCCCTTTAATTTTCACAGGAGAATTTCAGCTCTGCCCTTTGCCTGGTTGATGGTCAAAGTAGGCTGTAGTGGTACTTGGGGGGCTGTAAGACATCATGGTCTAGAGCAGTGGTCTCCAATCGTATCATTGGCATTAGGGAAGATATTAGAATTTCCATTTATATTTTAAATCGAAAAATGAAAAGAGTTTAAGCTTTGCTAATACTGTTAATATTATAAACTTTTTCTGATTTGATGTATTTGTCAAGATGGTCATGAATTACCTGTGGTGCACAGGACTTCCTGATAACAAAGGAGTCTAGGCAAAGTGGGCAGTGGGCCCCTTTCATTCTCATTTGGAATATCGAAATATATTGCCCTTATAGTGCTACAGGTTTTCTGGATCTGGTTAATTTTATAAAAACAGGATTGGCATAGTATATTTACACTGCACTTTATAATGAGGTTGAGAATCACTATGGAAATCTTTTGTTCCATACTAAGAGTCTTTGGTCATAACAAAGTACTTAAAAATATTACTGAACTTAAGGATGTTGTACATTTTTTTGTTTTACAAGAAGGCAAAAAATATAAACGGTGGCCTTCTCTGTTACAAGAGGCGCTGTGGGAATACAATGCTAAGCAAATATTGCAAACAAACAAACACAGGCATCTGTCTCTAAGGCAGAGGTGATGTTTTAACACTGAGTGAGAAAATAATATAATTTTAAAAGGAACTGGTGGTCTTTAGTGAGCATTTTGAAACTCAGTGTTTTATTTATTTTTGGATTCTTTTCTTATTTTATTTTTAATTGAAGTATAGTTGATTTACGATGTCGCATTAGTTTCAGGTGTACAGTGCAGTGATTCAGAGAAATATATATATATATATATTCTTTTGCAGATTCTTTTCCCTTATAGGTTGTTACAAAATATATATATATATTTTCTTGGTACGCGGGCCTCTCACTGTTGTGGCCTCTCCCGTTGGGGAGTACAGGCTCCGGACGCGCAGGCTCAGTGGCCATGGCTCACGGGCCGAGCCACTCTGCGGCATGTGGGATCTTCCCGGACCGGGGCACGAACCCGTGTCCCCAGCATCGGCAGGCGGACTCTCAACCACTGCGCCACCAGGGAAGCCCTGTTACAAAATATTTAGTTTAGTTCCTTGTGCTATACAGTAGGTCCTTGTTGGTTATGAAACTCAATGTTTTAAATGTGTCTGGAATTATGTAAATGTTTTTGTTGAAAACAATATTTCACACGTTAAACTCATGCCTACATACTTTAAAAAAAAAAACTTCGTAACAGATTTTCTAACCAGTTTAAGGATATTCCAAATGAAGAGTGTCAGTAGCTTTTGAAACTATGAAAAATACAAAAACATCTTTCCTTGTGATTAGTTCACAGCTGAGTTCAAGAAAAAATGGAAATTTTCTAGTTGAGTTATGGCAAAAATCTTTCCCTAGTTGGTGGCAAAGATTGAAAAATGAATGTCATTTAATAAGAACAAAGACGTACTGCATTTTTATCACCATATTTTAGTGGTGAGTATCTGTCAAAGTAAACTCATAATCAGATCTTGGATTATGGCATCATAAAGTAGTAAACCAACACTTAAAAAAAATGATATATTGTTCACAATGTTAGTGACAGCGAAATATTGTACTGGTAATAAATTTTTGAAAACTTAAATGTTTATTTCATCTTTAGCCTTAAAATATATGTTTTAGCAGTTTTACAATGGACATAATTACTCATTTATTAACATACAAATTTGTAAGTGATATGCATATCATGGGAGGGCATGCTCAAATTGCATTTTTAGTGTTCGGGGTATCTGAACTGAATTAAAAAATGAAGACTGAGTTTAAAGCCAAGGGTTGGGAGGAGACTGACCTAGATTCAGATCTCAGCTCTGTTACTTACTAGCAATGTGAAGGTGGGAAAATTAGCATGCAGTTTTCTGTTTCCTCAACCCAAATAATATATACACAGTATATTAAAGTATTTAATTAAATGCCTAGAAAAGTGCTCAGTAACTGACATCTATTAATAATTATGAAATGTTGATGGTGATAATGGTGACATGGCATGTGGACCCGGTTACATGTGGTAAAACTGGACACCTCGTATCTTGAACTCTCGGATGCCCTACTTTTTCAAAAGCTGAGTTGTGTTAAATAATGTGGCTCTCCCAAAGAGAGAAGACAAATGTCCCACCTCTTACCCTAAACTCATGTTGGAGAGCTGTGCCCTTCTTTCTTGGGAACAGAGCCCTATCATGGCCTTGGAATCCTCTGGGAACCACTAGAGTGAGCTGAAGAGGTAGAATTTTGTTGCCAACTTTGACCCAAAGAGTATTCAGTTGCTCTTTCATCCCTGGGTTGTGCTCTCCCGTCGGAAAGCTATGGACTTTGCCACACCATTCAGCTTCCTTATAAATAGATTATCTTTAAGGAAACGTTGGGCTGACTTGTTTTTTACTTTTAGACTCTATGAATCTTTTAACTAATTATACTTTCTCCTTTTGCTCTGGCCACCAGGAAGCTCAGCAACTAACGTCATCCATATTTTATAACCCTCTGGGAACCTTCTTTCAGCATGCATTTGGAGGGATAAACCTTGCCTGTAGCTACTTAAAAAATATATTATTACTATTTTCTCATCGCTTTAATCACCATATCTATCTAATATTATACTACTGCATTATATATTTTAATGAAATACTTCAAATTCTTTTTTTGGAGAACCAGATTGAAGAAAATAAAGTCTATCTGTTCATTCTCCCGATAGGAAGAAAAACAACAGCTCTTCCCTTTAAATGTTTAATGGCTAATTGCTAAAGCTTTCATTGTACTGATAAGAGCTGGGACTACTGAGGAGAGAGTAAAGGAAGGAATTGGTAAAGTCTATGGAAGACCAGAAGTGGACATTTCACTCACAGGAAGGTGAGGGACCTTCCTGACACAGGAGGCCAGGGTGCTTTTTGGACAAAAATGTGAAAGGACTGGTCTGTGGACAAAAGGCAGAGGGCAGGAGGAGGGTCCCCTCTTCCACTCACTTCCCTCGAGAATTGTTTACTGCATCACTTTGTAAAAACAATAAGTAAATACTGTTTTATTTGGTATAGGAGCCCATCTTGGACAATCCAGTCATGCAGCTATTCTTACAAGAGTCTGGATAGGTGGACAGCATAGCAAGGGGATTGCAAGAGCTTCTTAGAAAACAGGGCATGTGGGGTGGGGCTGGGGCAACGGAGAGAAGAGAAGGAAGGAAGGAAGGTGAGAGGGAGGCTTGTCTGGGCTCCTGTGGAAGCGCCGAGAATATTTCCCACAGCTTCGCTCCCCGTGCAGTAGAGGTGTTCACTAATACACTTCGACATTCGAACACGTTTGACATGCCCGTGCCTTGTCTGCTGCACCCTTTGCTATTCACCCGGGGAGTTGTTAGCTCGTCAAAGCCTGCCACTAACTTCAAAGGAAAGAAAAAGAAAGTCCAAAGGATACAATTGATCCTGTCACCCAACTCGAGTGAGCGCAGCTTGATCTGTCTTTCTGGACTGGTGGTAGATGTCAGAGTCTGCCCTGGAAGAGGACGAAATGTGGTGGATTTGAAGATCTCCCATCTTCAACCTTGTGGGGAACCTGCTTTGAAGCCCCAACCCACTAGCTAAAAGTCATGGGTTTGTTTATAATAGGTTGATCAAAAATCTCTTTTAAATCTGAAGGGCATCCTCTGTAAGGGAATGGGTTTTTCCCATGCAAATAGCCGTTGTTATTTAATCACAGAGATCGAGGGCTAAGAGGCTCTTTGAGAGGTTCTCTACCTTTTTTGGTAGCTTACTTTACTTTTATTTTTTTATGGTTTTTTTTTTTTTGCCGCACCATGTGGCATGTGGGATCTTAGTTCCCTGAGCAGGGATCGAACCTGGGCCCCCTGCACTGGGAGCACGAGGTCTTAACCACTGGACTGCCAGGGAAGTCCCAAGAGGTTCTCTACTTTAACACCCTTGTTTCACAGGTAAGGAAACGGAGACCGAGGCCATTAAATGACTTGTCTAGGATCATATGTCTCGGTGTGGGGCAGAGCCAGTCTTTTGAAGTTTGGTCCAGCGTTCATTCTCAAAAACACACCACCTCCTGAAAAGCTCTACTCCTAGGCCCCGGGACCGCGTGGAGTTCATGTGCACTGGGCATTCTGCCTCTGTTCTCAGCTTAGCCTAATACCTGGGGAATGATGAGTGGTTCTGCTAAAAACCATGGTCCCTAATTGTACCTCTGAGGAAGTACAGATGACTCAGCTGCCCAACTGGCTGCCTGCTAAAATGAATCAGAGTGAAGCATTTGCAACATGTTTATTGTGTAAAAAGACTGTCAGTTGCCTGGTTACCAGAGTGACAAACACAAAGTAATTGTGCTTCTCTGTGGCCATGGGGGCGCAGGGTATTTAATTGTCACCATGAATTTGGGGAAGTGGAGTCAGAGGCCACATCCCTGACAGATGGGAAACACTTGCTGCTTCCGGTGGGTTTATCTTGCCGCGGTATCAGCACCTATTCCCAGTGCCATTGCAGAGACAGGCCACCGAGACAGGACTAAGTGAGAGACAGGCCAGTGGAGAAGTTAGTAGTAATGCTATTCATAGTAATGATGGATAAACTTTGATGGGCCCTCACTGTGGACCAGGCCTGATCTTTGAAACTTTATAAGAGCGTTTTGTGGCATGTACTCTTATATCCCCATTTTACAGACGAGAAAACTGAGGACGAGGAAGGTTATCCAAGATGGCAGATGTCATAAGAGGTAGGGTAAGAATTTACACTCAGGTTGATGTAACTCTGGCGTGCAAACCCTTAACCACAATACTCGTCAGCCTCTCTATAAATATAGCAGAATGTGGTGTGGACTAGTTAACCCTCATGGGCACACGGCCCATTTTCTGAGGCCACTAGACACTGGTTAAGTTGTGATCCAGAAAAGAAACAATCTGCCTTACTCCTTTCTTGGCTTTCGTTTGAAGAGACTGCTCAGCCCCAAGGGAATTCATCAGACCTCTTTAACTTTCTTTCTCTTCTTCCCACGATGCAGTCAAATATTGTGGCTGGAGAGTCTTCCTGGTATAAAGTAAAACGTACCTCGTGGGAACCAAGTGACTGGGTTGTAGCCCAGGCTCGACCACTGCCTCCCTTGTGACTTTGGAAAAGACAGTTCCCTGGGCCTCAATTTCCTTATCTCTGAAATGGAAGATTTTCAAAGAGGTGATTTCTAAGGTCCTTCAAGCTCTTACAAAAACCCTCCAATTATAAAAGTACTTCAAAGCTGACGGGAAGAAAGCCAGCTCTGGAGACGGCTCCCCTTGGTTTGGGTCCCTGTGCTTTCACTTTCTAATGTGTGCTCTTGTGCAGATTCCTTCGTCTCTACAGACCTCACATGTGTAAGAATAGAGGGGTCTACCTCACAGAGTCCTTGGGGGGATTAAACAAGCTAATACGCACAGCACAGTACCAGCCACTCAATAAACGCCCAACAAATATTACCCATTGTCGCTATCATCATCATCGTTATCATCACCATCACCATCATCACCACTGTCATCACCACGACTAATGGACAATGTGAGATAAAAAAATAGTGTAGCGCTCAATACTACAAATATATCTAAAACTTTCCCATGTACACATTTTTTTCTACAGGACAGAGCCAGATACACAGGTTAGTGTAGTAAGGATTTGCAACTAGCATTTCTGACAACAGAGGATGGTTTGGTGAGAAGGAGACGGAGGGAGAATCAGGCAGTGGGTCACAGCGTGATTGAAAACTGTGGGCATAGGAGCGGGGAGCCCCTGATGAGAAGGGTGAAGCTGTGCCTGGCTGGAGCGGCAGCCTGCATATACATGAACGCTGTTTATTTGAGATGAGCTGTTGGCAGAGCCCGGACCCTCCACTTGTGTGAAGACTGATCACCGATCTTTAATGGGAAAGCTGCTTTGGTCTCTGATAAAGCCGGCCAGGCAGTCATCACCTGAGTTGCTTTTAAATACTTTGTGATGCCCTGAGAATGGAGGCTTTGCTTAGACAAGTCTCGGGGTACCAACAGCAGAAGAGAAGGGAACGTGAAGCCTCCCTGCTCATCCCTGGTGAGTAGCACACGTGTAACGGCAAGCAGCCGGGCACGCCGTTGCTCACATGCTCACCAGCCTCACAGAGTCTAGAAGTCACGGGAGGGGCCTTGTGTGTGACCGGCATCCCCCCGCCCCCAGCAAGGAGGCAGGGCTGGGATTCAGGAGGCAGATGGGACCCCTGCCTCTGCTGACATCCAACATCTGCAGCCTCTTGGTAAAAGCCCATTGTAGTACATTTTTCTAGTACGTCTTTCTGGGTACTTTAGGAAGAGCATAGCCTGAGAGACGAGGTAGGTGAACGAAGTTTTTCTTATCTGGACTCTACTGTGGATGCCTGCACAGAGTTTCAGCGAACTAAATTGAATTGTCTTCACCTGTGGGCATTTTACTGTCATCTTTGAGCACATGGAACATTTTATCAGTGATACACACACACACATACACACACACACACACACACACACACACACACTTTTCTGTTCTAATGCTGAACTCATCAAGGGTGAATTTGGAAGGATAGTTCAGCTGACAAACAGTGAGCTAGGAGAGGTCCTCTGGGAGGACGAGGACTTGGTGGACTCCCCGGAGCCCTCACACTGGTTATCAAAACGTTCCCTTTCTGGGGCTTCCCTGGTGGCACAGTGGTTGGGAGTCCGCCTGCCGATGCAGGGGACGCGGGTTCGTGCCCGGTCTGGGAAGATCCCACGTGCCGCGGAGCGGCTGGGCCCGTGAGCCATGGCCGCTGAGCCTGCGCGTCCGGAGCCTGTGCTCCGCAACGGGAGAGGCCACAGCAGTGAGAGGCCCGTGTACCGCAAAAAAAACCAAAACAATAAAAGAGAAATTCCCTTTCTGGCAAGTGCCGCTGAAGGCATTTATCGGCTCCTGTGATGAGCATCTCAGTGCCCTGCATTGTGTTCATCCACATGTGGAGTGTGTCTGAGGACACCCCATGCTACAGTGAGTAATACGGATTCACCATCACTAGGGGCTGGTGGGGGTCCATGCCCTGTGCTGAGTGGTACTTCTTTGCATCCTCTCATTTGATACTGACAGCAAGCAGGTAATCTCATCCCCTTTTCATAAGGTGAAGAAACTGAAGCTTGACTTCGTTAAGACACTTGTCAAAACTTGGTAACCGGTGGAATGAGCTGTGACCCTCTGTGGGGTAACCCTGCAATCCAGGGTCGTATGTCTAAGTCCTCCTGCTTTTATGCGTTGTGGCTCTGCTTCTCCTGGCCATGATTATTCCCTAATCTTTGGGGGCTTCAGGGTTTTTTTTCCCCAGTGAAATACAAAGGCTGTGTGTTTTTAACATGTAAACTCACAGGACACCATGTAAATGCTAAGCTTCCGGAGAGCAAGGCCCACACTTCCGTTCAGTTACTTAGCTTCTCAGGGATGTCTGTTCCTAGGGAAGCCCTGGGACTTCATATAAAGACCCAGGGCATGTTTTTCATAATTCCTCTATTTTAACTACTTGGGAAGGACATGATTCCATCCCATATAAAGCACTCTGTTTGCCACAAAGCTCTATTAAACATTTGCTATGAACGAGGTGCTGAATGAGACTCACTGCATCCGAAGATGAATAAGAAAACAGCAGAGGAGGATAAATTGCTCCCTGGGTAAATGAGTGCGTTGGTACCCTCTCTCCTGACTGCTGCACAGGGATGCATTTTGCCAAAACTCGTGTCCTTATGGTGCCTCTTTTGACACCTGGGACCCCCCTTCCCCCTTTCCTTTGTTGTGTTCCTGGAGTAAAAGATGGTCCTTGCCCCCAGGGAGCTCACCGCCTAGTAGATAGACAGATGGCATCAGAATAGCAAATGTGATATAAGTACAGTTTTAAAGACACCGTTATCAGTCTGGTGCAGTCAGGAGATGGAAACCACACAGTGATTTCAACAGAGAAGTTTAATGTAAGCATTTATTAAGCTGTGATGAAAGAGTAAGTATAAGGTGTAAGAGAGCTCTACAGGGTACCTTGGGGCTGAGAGAGACTACCCAGGGAAGGACAAACTTGGATGGAGGCCCCCTCTCCAAGGCTGGAAGGCTCACCCTACTGGAAAAGGTTTGGTAGCCTCCCCCCAGGCAGCAGAGAAGTTTCCTGGTTTGCTAGGGCTAGAGGTGGTCTGCAAGGCTCAGGTGAATGGAGCTTGCGTGGTGTGCAGAGGTTGTGAGGGCACCAGGGTGGGCGGGAGGCCTGGGGCACCCAGTGTCTGTGCAGGTAGGGCCATGGGAGACCGACTTCCTGGATGGGGGCAGGTGGACACAGGGAGTCAGGGCGCTGGTCCAGGTGGGTCTGCACTGAGCGGTCTGCGGGAAAGGTCCCCAGGCTGGGCCAGTGCCGTGAGGTTTCAGGGGGACCTTGAGTTCTGGGGTACGCCTGGGACAGAGCACCTCGACCCTCCGTGTCCTCATGGCCACATCGCTGGCTGCTGGCACAGCCCTGGAATCAGGCAGAGAAGTCCCTGCTTCCTGCAGGCTCCCTTAGCATCCTCCACTGGGAAACTGTAACCTTGTGCTCATGGCAACAGACAGATACCTAAATGAATCCGTTCCGCTCACTGCCACGGAGCAGAGGAAGGGGGCAATTGGAGCTGAGAGGTCATACCTGGCCTAACCATCTGGAGGTGCATTCAGGAACAGCTTGGCAGTAACATTTGAGAGGAGCCTTGAAGAACTCTCTGAGCACATCCTCCAGCTCCTCGCAGCTTTGCTTTCCTTGCCGGTCGGCTCTGGCCTTTCTGACTCTCTTTCTGACTCTCCAGTTGGCTAGACTGTCCTGTGACTGGTCACAAGAGCAGAGAGGGACTCTCTCAACAGTCTTTCTAGAAAGACCCTGCAGCAGATGGTCTTCAGTGTAACGGTCCTGCCATCCTACAGCCCCAAATGCCTCAGTGGCTCCCCACTGCCCGCAGGGGAAGGGACTGGATGGTTAGTGGTGTGTTTAAGCTCTCCAGTGACCCAGCTGCTACGTGCCTCTGCAGTGCCTGTCTCCACCGCCCAGCTCTCTGCTTTGCTTCCATCCAGACCAAACTGCTTTGGGGTTTCCCGAAACACCATTGCCTCTTCCTACGCCTCATTTTTGTCCTGGTGTTTGTTCCCACGTGACTTATCTTCAGTGATTCATCCCTCGTGTCACCTCCCCTTCAAGCCTCTCTGGATGCCCCTGCTCTCCCCTCCTGTTCTGCACGTGCTCCCTCCTTCATTCACCGGAACACTGATGCTTTTCTTTTCTCTTTTTTCTGTGCTCCTTCGCTTCCTTCTTTGATTTTGTGTAATGTAATAAGTAGTCTCGGTTGGGATGCACAACTGCTCACATGTTCATATTTGCTTCAGGGCTATCTTTAATGAAACACAAAAACATTCTGGGTAGATAAGTATGTCTACAAACATCATATGCTATTGCTCTGTGTCTTTAAATTTTATTAATTTATTAATTATTAATATTATATTTATTTTATTAAAATTTAATTTAAAATTTTATAGATTCTATTATTAATTTTATTTAAAATGGATTCATGTCTCCACCACAGCAGAAATATTGTTCCGTGATTTAATTATTCCCCTCCATGTTTTGATTGTATGACCTACCCACGTTGACGTGTGTCATTCTGGTTCAGTCATGTACACTGCTCCTGTGGTATTCTGTGCTATGAATATGCCACGATTCAGTCATTCTCCGACGGAGGTGGTTTCCATATTTCAGATATCAGTCGTTTGTCATGTATGTTGGAACTATGACAACATCTAATTATATTTCGTCAAGCTCTTCTTCCTCTTTTAGGCTGTAACTCCTTCAGGGCAGAAATCATGTTGGACTTTGGTTTGTGTCCCCCGCACTTAATGAGTATTATACCTGATGGAGAAGAGATGCAGAACAATTGCTTGTTGAAATTCTACAGTGTCACTGGGGTGTAGAATGTGGAGGGCTCTTCAGAGGAGGTGGTCTGCCTGACTAGGGCAATGACTTTCTACCTGGGAAAGTTTTTCTCCTAGGAAATCGTCTGAGGTTATAGAGCAGTGCTGTCTAAAAGAACTTTCTGCAGTAATGAAAGTGTTCCCTATCTGCACTGCCCAGCTCGGCAGTCACTGGTTGTATGTGACTACCGAACACTTAAATGTGGCTGGTTTTATTGAGAAACTGAGTTTTAAATTTCATTTCATCTTAATGACTTTCAATAGCCACATACGGCTAGCGGCTATTGTATTGGACAGTTTTAGCAGCAGGACTTAAAGGAACATCTGATCATAGGAAGACGAATACTGAGTGGTATCGCTTATACGTAGAATCTAAGAGAGCTGAACTTGGAAAAGCAGAGAGTAGAATGGTTCTTGTAGGGGGGCTGGGTGGTGTGGGAAATGGGGGGACGTCGGCCAGAGGGGATGAAGTTTTCGTTCTGCAGGCTAAGTTCTGCAGATCTGATCTACAGCGTGGTGACTATAGTTAATAATACTGTATCATATACTTGAAATTTGCTAGGAGAGTAGTTCTTAAGTGTTCTCCACACACACACACAAAGGTAACTATGTGAGGTGATCAAAATGTTAATTAACTTGGTTGTGGTAATCATTTCACAATGTACACATATGACATCTTCAATATATACAGTTTTTGTCAGTGATATATCTCAGTAGAGCTGGAAAAAATAAATAAAAATGTTAACTCAATATCTGCTGATAGTGGAAAAGACTGTTTTTGTTGATGTGTCCCTAAATGACCAGTTTTGCTGAGTGCTGAATGCTGAGTAATTTGACAGATATTTAGCAAGTGTCAGCCTACTGGATGCCAGGTAGATTTTTTGTCTGTAGAATAGGGCCTGTGATGCCTGCTTTCTAGGACTGTGATAGAGGCAAAGCCTTTCAGCCTGGTGTCCATGAAAGATGCAGCTCTTCGTCTTCTTGTCATTCCATTATTACCTTACAGTGGGCACTAGAGATTCGGATGTGACTTATAGTTCCTGGCCTCAGGTCTGGGAGGGAAGACAGATGGGGTAGACACGAGCCATGGTTCCCCCTTGATCTGTGTTCCTGCACAAGTTGGGGTGATCTCACTTTTTCCATTCTGCGTCCTGTGTACCCACTGGCTTAGAGTGTGGACCCCAGGGTACTTTAACACCAATTCCTATTTATTTATTTTGAAGTACAGTTGATTTACAGTGTTGTGTTATAGCTATACAGCAGTGATTCAGATACACACACACACACACACACACACACACACACACACACATTTTTTCTTTACATGCTTTTCCATTACGTTTTATCACAGGATAGTGAATATAGTTCTCTGTGCTGTACAGTAGGACCTTGTTGTTTATCCATCCTATGTATAATAGTTTGCATCTGCTAATCCCAAACTCCCAATCCTTCCCTCCCCCAGGCCCCTCCCACTTGGCAAGCACAAGTCTGTTCTCTATGTCTGTGAGTCTGTTTCTGTTTCATAGATAAGGTTCGTGTGTGTCCTATTTTAGATTCCATATATAAGTGATATCATATGGTATTTGTCTTTCTCTGTCTGACTGAGCTCACTTAGTCTGATAATCTCTAGGTGCGTCCTTGTTGCTGCAGATGGCATTATTTCATTCTCTTTTTATGGCTGAGTAGTATGCCATTGTATATATATATACCACATCTTCTTTATCCGTTCATCTGTCCATAGACCCTTAGGTTGCTTCCATGTCTTGGCTCTTGTAAACAGTGCTGCAGCGAACATAGGGGTTTAGCACCAATTCTGGATGCCCATTCATAGCAGAGATTCGGGACAGTCTTCCTCTTCTCTGCCTTCTTTTTCATGCGTTTTGGGACTTGTTGCCCTGTGTGCCTCTCTCACCTGCCCCCACCCATCCTTTAGACATTTTGCAAGAACAGCAGCTGTGACCATGTTCCTTCATGCTCCTCTCCCCCCTTTGCTTACTCTGCTTCTTGTCTGCAGCGCCTGTTCTGTTCTGGCTGCCACAGTGCCCGTCTCTCTCCTGCCTACTGAGACTCTGTGCCCCTGTGCCCAGCTCGGAGGCTGCCCCGACAGGCAGGTGCTGGGACCTCACGTGCCCCCCTCCCACGCGCCTTCATACCTCCGTGTGTGCCTGTACTGCCTCACAGCATTTGTATTTGCATACATTTCCTTTCTAGACTTTAAAATCCACAAAGACAGGGCTGGTGTCTTTATCTCTCTGTGTTCCTCACAGTATCACCATACCAAACCCAAAAGATGTTAAAGATTAATGAAAATGAATGAATAAATGAATGAGAATAGTTCAACATTTACGATATGATATGATTCCTCTTCTAAAGCAGTCCTTTTATAGTGAGAATTACCCCAGGCACTCACTCACAGTGGGACCCTCTTCCTAGGAAAGCCCTTTGTTTATAAAATCACAAAGTACATCCTCTTCATCACAGGAAGTCTGATCTCTATGTAGTTAGGATATTTGAAGATTCTTAAAAGGAATATGAACACTGCCGGTGAATGACAAAGGGTCTAACTCAGGGAGGAATTCATGTATGCATTTAGTAGAAAACATGGACTGCTTTCATTTCTTTGGTGAATAAACAGCTTCCTATTCCTGGTGTAATAAGCATATATGTAGTTAATTAGGAGTGCATGCAGTTAGAAAAACCATTTCTAACTCAGAAGCTAGAGATGGATTCAAAGTCTTTGCCTTTCACTTTGATTTAGATTTAGGTTTGGTGTTGTCATTAATGTGAAAATAGCCTACTTTTGTTCCCAATTTTAGGCATGGCAGGGGGACATATTGCTGGTTAGCAAGCCTATCTGAAATTGACAGTGTATTCATGACATCCTGGTGGGTGTGACCTGGTACTAGGGGCCATAAAGAATCGTTAAGAAAGACCCAGGAGCACCCATCATGTCAGACAGGAGATGGTTTTATAAGCCATTGTTACGTCTGAGGGTGCTGTTGATTGCTGGATTAGAGTCCAGAAGCAACTGTGGAGTGCCCCTCTGTGACCAAAACCAGTAATGGAACAGAAGCCAAGAAAGATCTGAATTCACTGCAAATGGAAATTTAAAAATCCAGCTGTTTCTGATTTTTAGAGTGGAAAGGGAATTAGCACATGATCGAGCTTAGAAATGAAGCTTCTCAGTTAGACCTTTGCCAGAGCCTGGAGGGGGGGCCAGGCCAGAATGGATGAGTTGTCGTGGAAGCTAATTTCTTTATTCAGGGTGAGCTCTGCTTCCTCGGGCGATTTTTGCTGTAAGTGGCATCTAGAGAGGGTGGCTGCTACTGCTTAACGGTGACAGGGACATTCCTCTTGAGGGGCTAATACTTGAATTTAGGGAGAGACAAAAGGAGCAAGTCTTAAGCCTGGAGGCAGGAGTTCAGAGAATTTGATCCTTGCAGAGGCTGGCTTCTTGAAAATCAAACCCAGATTGGGGAGTTGGACCCTAAAACGTGTGGCCACGTGACAAAGCCCTGGATAAAACCATTTTCTTTGGGGTGATGCCTGCGGTTGGCCTGTTCGATCAAGATGGGCAGCAAGGAAGAAATCTGCCAACCTCAAAGGGTTTTGCACTCTCAGAGGTGGGCTCCTGCTTGGTGACATAGCAGGATCTTAAATTCATGATCATTTTCTTAATGAAACGGGGAAGCCAGTAATGCATGTGGTATCCCCTCCTCAGACACCACTTGCTAAACAAGCAACACTTTCTGGATAAGCTCCAGAAAATATAGATAAGGCAGGACTACATGGTGTTCCTCTGTCAAGCCACAGGTATTGGAAATTGGATTTCCAGTATTGAATGGCTCTTGGCATCATTTTTGCCAGTCATGCCATTGAAAGTTTTCATTTTTTTTGTGCTTTATCAGACTCCCGGTGTCTTTACCTCAATAGTCCCTCTTTTCTCACAATCACCGTGGCAGATAAACGAGATGGGTACCATCCCCATTTTACGCTCAAGAGAATTGAGCCTTACAGAGGTTTTCACGAGTATGACTGATGCAATAAAGATATTATTACTTCTGGTAGTCAGTTCTCTCTAGGTCCTACAGTTTAAGAAATCTTTCTTCCATTCAGTGGAAAAGAAAAGAGTTTAGCAAGGAAGATGGCAGAACCATAGCTTGGTTACATTCTGCGTGCGGCTGTATATATTGAAATGTCCCGAATCAATCCCCTGATCCCCCATCTTGGGGGAGATAATCCCTGCCTGATTGTCCGTTTTGGTGTGTCCATCATCTGCCCTGCTGGCTGTCATCAGTCATCAAGCTGTCCTAAATTTCTAAAGGCTTGGTAAGAGCAGTGGGAGGGTGGCAAACCACTTTAAATGAGTTTGCTCCAAGTGCAGAGAAGCAGGCATTGTCTCTTTCTGTAGGAGGACCAGCCTCTGCCTGGGGACCAGTTGGGCTCCTGGCTGTAGGGTTTTCAGACCTGTCTGTCAGTGACGTCTGCATGAAAAGATAGTCTCGTATTTCTCCATCTTACTTACACAAGCATTTTATTTTGGAAGAGTTTGAGATTTACAGAAAAATTGTGCAGTATACAGAGTTCTAATAGCCCCAGTTTCTCCTATGAGTAACACCGTACATTAGTGTGTTACGTTAGTCACAATGATGAACCAGTACAGACACTTTATTATTAAGTCCATACTTTATTCATGTTTCCTTAGTTCTACTCAAATGTCCTTTTTCTGTCCCGGGATCCCATCCAAGACACCACGTTACCTTTAGTTGTCACGTCTCCTTAAGACTCTTCTTGGCTGTGACAGTTTCTTGGACCTTCCTTGTTTTTGGTGACCTGCACAGTTTTGAGGACGACCAGGCAGGTATTTTGTAGACTGCCCCTCAGTGGGGATCTCTCTAATGCTTTTCTCATGATTAGACTGGGGCTGTGGGTTTGGAGAAGACCATACATGCCATTTCCATCACATCGCGTCAAGAGGGCATGCCACCAACGTAACGTTGCCCTGTATATATTGGCCTTGGTTACCTGGCCGAGGTAGTGTTGATCACATTTCCCCTGTGCAGAGTTGCCCCTCACCCCATCTCCGTACCAGCCTCTTTGGAAAGACATCACCATGCTTAGCCCTCACATATGTAGTGGAGAGTTGTGTTCCATCTCCTTGAAGGCTGAGTGTCTGCATAAATCATTTGGGTTTCTTCTTCAAGGCAGAATGGTCTCTCGTCCCCTGTTTATTTATTTATTCAGTCAGTTATGAATGGACTCGGATATTTATTTTATCCTTTGGGTTACAATCCAGCACTCTATACGCTTGCCCAAATTGTTGCACTTGGTCCATCAGGAGTTCCTTCAGGTAGTCTCTGTGTCACTTTGACTCACCTCCGTCTTGTGGGTGGGATTTTTGTTATTGTTTTGTTTTGACTGTTTCCTTCCTTCCTGATACTACAAGACACCCCAGGGCACATTTCATATGTTTCCTGCCCTAGTCCTAGAATTAGCCATTTCCTCAGACAGGTGCTGAGGAAGTTTCCAGCCTATCTTGGAGGAGTGGCTGGCAGTGCCACCTTTGCCCACTCCTGTGAGTTCCCGAGGATGGCCCTGGCTTCTGCAACCACTGCTGGCTGTCACCCAGCACCTGTAGGAGTCCTTCTGTCAGATCTGCTCCCAGCCATCTCCCAACTCTGACTCCAGACTCCTGAAATCTGCCTGGTAAATTTCTCTTCCCAGTGTCTGATGACAAGATGGGGAGGGGATAGGAAGAAAACCTTCATTTAGTTCTTAATGGAGGTAAAAGGGTAAAAGTTTATTTTTGAATATCATATCACTTGCCTATACTGTTTACCTAAGGTAAATATTCTAAACAGTATTTGTCTGTTTTAACATAACCGTTGTCTATGTGCTACTGAAATTCACTGAAACATGGGTCTCTTTCTGTAGGGGTCCCCACATTCCTGTCTGTTGAACAAAAGCACCCCAGAACCATTCCATTTAATTTTTGAAGGAAGGGGAGGCATTTGAATAGGAAATGACACAGGTTTCCTCTCTTTTATTTTTTTAGATGTGTTTTGCAAAACACTCCAGCCTTCCAAGCTAGATGCCACTGGCGACTCTGTGTTTGCAGATGCTTGTGGAATTTAATTTTCTTAGATACTTGTTATCAATTTAGTTCACCTTCAAGTTGATTCAAGCGCCGCACTCATAATTCCATTCAGTTGGTGACTGTTCCCACACCGGCTAAGAGCGGAGCATGCCATCATCCTGGGCTCCTCTAAACCAGAATTTTCTTTGAATTTGCTTATCCCAATCTAAAATTGCTTTCTGCCCTGTTCATCAGGGCAAAGAAATTAACACTCACTCCCTGGTCTGCCTCGGGGGGGGGGGGGGGGGGTGTAACGTCCTTCCCAGCTGCCTTCTCCAGCTTTGCTGAATAATTATACACATGAGCACCAGAATTGTGCAATTTACTGACCAGCCCTCCCTTTTAGGGGTTCAGCTACATGAGGAATTCCTGGTACTCTGTGAGATTTCTGTTAATTTCATATGCGAGGCAGTTCACAGAAACTGCTGCCCTTCACAAATCAGTCTTCATTGTGAGAAATTGATAAGAAATTGGAGTTACCATAGTGAGCTGAGATCATCGGCACAAATGTTTGAGTTTGCGTACAGATCCGGTCAACCCTCTGAACTGTGTGTGTATAGTCTGAGGTGCTTTTCTTCCCTTACATCCAGAAAGAAGGATGTAGTGACTTTTGGCTTCCTTCCTGCTGCATACTTGCTGCTATTCCAGAAATACTTCTCAGATCCTACAAGTCAAACATCTATGAAATCCCACCAAGCCCACTCGCTCAATCCATTTTATTCTTTCACACCTTGTGCTGTAAATGAAGGGGCGGAGGATTGAGAGGGCGCTAGACAGAAACTATTCTATTACCTGACGGACTAGTAAAGATAGAAGAAATGATTTCTAAGCCAAAAAACCTTCCATACACTGCCGGCTGTTAGCCATCTTCCTCAATCAGATCTGACTTTGGCTGGTGCAGGGAACCTCAACCGAGGCATCCGTGGAAAGAATTCATGGGAAGAGGGAACCTGCATTGGGCGGGAGATGGAAGACAGGATCTATTTTGCCAAATTCAGACTAAAATTTAGTATTTCCTTCATTTTGGTTGTTTGCAGACACTACATTGGAATGCACAGCGGCCATGGCTTTGTTACCAACAGAAATAACGTTTTCATATCACATTATATTAGTTGAAGGTATTTTTTATATTAATCAATACTCCAAAATTGGAGTCCTTATGGGGGCCTCTGCAAGACCTTATTGTTGAATGCATTCATAAATAAGTACATATATGATTGTGCTCTAGAACTTTTTAGTAATTTGATCAGTGAATTTCAATAAAATGGATTTCTTTTGTAATCCTATGTGCTTTCTTTCAAGAGGTTAAGAACTTTATTCCGGAAAGGAGTCCATAGGCTTTCTCAGTCTGCCAAAGGAGTCTGTGGCACAGGAGTTAAGAAGCCCCAGCCTGGTGTCTCTGAAGCCACAACTACTCCACCTCGTCCGTTCCGCTGGCTCTCGGGGGGGTGTGGCCAGAAACACAGGAAACAGTAGTGGAAGAGATCCTCCTGATTTCTCTTTGCTGGCTGTCTCCCGTCTCTCCTACCCGTGTATTCTCGCTCTTCTCCTTCTTCTTTCTTTCCTTGCCTCCACACTTCTTACCATGTGCAAGGGTCAGCTTAGTGTGATAGTGGATGCAAAGACCCCACGACATTGCCCCTTCCGTCCAGGCATTACTGTACCAGGTACTGGGAAGGTAGAGAAATACCAGCAGCCATGGGACTGGTGCAAACACACCACTGAATCTGGTCAGAGATCTCTAGATCCATCCTCGCGACCTCGCCTTTCCGTGTCTGTTCATAAGGTCAGTCATAAGAAGCAGTGATACAGCATCTCTGCCCAAAATTCATTTTAGTTCACCTTCCCTTGACACAGAACTTACGTTGGCAGTACGGTCCAGGGTGTCATTTGGGAAATTAGAAATTTTTTTCTGTCGATTTATTTAAGGTTCTATTGTTTTCTCTTTCTAATATAATTTCCTCATTGGCCTACAGTGATTACATGCTGTCTTTCTGGAGAGGGGTCAGTTGCATGCATCAGTTCCATTGGTCATTCAAGGAATAGCAGCTAGATCTTTGAAGATGAAAGAAGATCAGAATCGGCTTCCATCGGGTTCACGTTCCAACCTGACCAGGTGGGAGCAGGCTTCCACTTGGCCCAGAGGAACTGCCCGGCACGCGTCTGCCAGAATCGAGACCAAATAACGGGGAGGCACTTCACCGAGTCTAAGAGGAAACCTTCTTGACGGCTCCTCCAGAATTCATGGGGTGGTGACTCCTCTGTTACCAGGGTTTTCAGGCAGAGGTCAAGACGGTCAGGAAAGATGTAGTTTCCTAAACTGTTTAGTTACAAGATTGAGGGGGTGAGGTGTGGTTATTCCCTGTATTAGTCAAGGTTCTCTAGAGAAACAGAACCAATAGGATATGCATATGTAAGGATGTGTGTGTATCTGTGTGTGTGTGTGTGTGTGTGTGTGTGTGTGTGTAGAGAGAGAGAGAGAGAGACAGAGACTGACAGAGAGACAGAGACAGAAAGATTTAATTTAAGGAGCTGGCTCCTGAGATTATGGAAGCTGACAAGTCCCAAATCTCCAGGACAGACGGGCAGGCTGGAGGCCCAGGGAAGAGTGGTAGTTCAAGTCCAAAGGCCATCTGCTGGCAGAATTCCTGCTTGCTCAGGGGAGCTCAGTCTTTTTTCTACTAAAGCTTTCAGCTGATTGGATGAGACCCACCCATGTTGTGGAGGGCAATCTACTTGACTCACAGTCTACAGATAAAAGTTAATCACATCTGAAAAATACTTCACAGCAACATCTAGACTGGTGTTTGACTGAACAACTGGGTACCATAGCCTAGTCAAGTGGGCACTTAACCATCATATTTCCTCCCTCACTAGATGTCTTCAGTCCCATCTGTAGCTCAGCAAATGTGATGAAAATTCAAGCCTCAGGGGAAAAAAAGCCATACATTTCCACCGTCTTAAGCATTTAGGAACTCCTGCTGGATTGGGTGGCTAAAATGACAACTGTGAAATCCGTAAATGCCCAGAGCCAGGGGTTAATCAGTTGACACATCCTGATGGTCCATTCAAGGGCAGTCTGAGATGCAGCGTGGCCTCGTAACTATTGCTCCAAGAAGCTCAGGAGCGAGAAGATGTATGTTTAGGTTGGTGATAGCAAGTTAGACAACAGGGTTGAAAATGAGACTCTGGATCGTTGCAGGGATTCCTGAGGCCACGTGGGTAAGCTCTTGCATACCATTCTGTCTCCCGCAGAAGTTTGGAAAACCAGTTTTGCAGAAGTAGTTACTCTATTGTTATCTTAGGGGATTGCATCCTGTTGTAGCGTTAACCATTCTGACCAATTTTTTAAATGTTTTTGGTTCCTATTCGTTATTTATTGGCTTTAAAAGATTTCGCCTTCCTCTGTAGTTATTTATTTACCCTTGGGTGGATTCTCTAGTATGATACATTTCCATTCTCATTGTAACAAAGTGCTCTCTTTGTCCTTAGAAATCTAGCTAAATCCATGGGCAGAAGCAGGCTGTTCCTATAACCTTGTTCTTCCTGAGGTTAGCAGTCAGATATTCTGGCCGTAGGATACCGCTCCCTTTCTTTCTTCCCCTCCCTTCCTTCCTTTTCTCTTTTAGATTGTGCGTTATCTGTATTCTAAACGGGCAGTAGGAGGACTAGCTTGCTAGAAGTCGGCTTGAATCCAGACTGCTCTTTCGAAGTTCATTCTTTCTCTTTTAGTAATGCCCAGGAACATTAGCTTGTAGAAGATTGTCATTAGCAGAGGAATTCATTTGGTGCTACATAATTTTTTCTATTGTGAGTTATTTTCTTTCTTCTGAAGAAAGAAAGAGCCCAACATGGTAGGCTGGGAAATGACTTCGGAAGTTGAGCACAGGTCTCCGACCCTCCCTGAACCCTGCAAATTCACCACACTGTTCTAGGTTTGTCGGGCTCCTTTCAGAGTTCGCCCCTCAGAGGTCCCATTGAGCACATGGCCCCAGGTATTCAGCTGCTCCTTCAGGATCCTAGGAATGCAAGCTGGATGCAGTACATGAGCACCTCGTTCTCAGAAAGCCTCATAAAGGCATAGCTATGGGGAATTTAGATTTGGGAAAGACCCCCTATCCATGCTTTCCTTTTGTAGCGAGGAAGTTGAGGTTGCCCGTGGGACACATCAGGCCACCTGGCCTGCAAGGCAGAATGGGTCTTGTACACAGGTCTTCTGATGCCAAGACAGAGCTTGTGACCCTACAAGATACTGCCCCGTCCACAGTATCCCCAGGACTTTGAACACGAAGATCACCTCCGGGGCCAGCAAATCACCCTAAGTTGGTGCTCTGATAAGATGTGTTCTGGTACTGGGCAGTAATGTAAGGAAGCAGACAGCAAGGGTGAAGGAAGGGATTCTGCTGTTGGATTCTAGAATAGGCTTCTTGTCGTCTAGATGGGCGTACCCACCATCACTCATGCAAAATCTTTAATCCCACATATTATCATTTCTTTGAAATGAAAAAGTAGAAGAGCTTCGCAAGGACTCTCTACATTTTGAAATAGTTTTATCTACCCACTGGATTTATTGAGTGACTAGTTATTGCCTCATTGTTCATCCGTCAAAGCCATACGTAACTGTGTTTAACAACTGTTGACCAGTGTGATACCCAGGCCTGCCACCCAGAGTGTTATAACCTGGCCAGATGCAGACACTTAATGATGTAATGAGGCTATGCTGTCTGCCAGGTTGTTGAAACTACGGGCAAGAGCTTGAGGGCTGTCATGCTGCCTTTGGGAATCTTGTCAGGTCTGGATCTGTTGGTCACCACTGGCCTTGCTCTTTCATACACCATTCAGACTTTTATTCTTGGTTAAGTGTCATTTTCTCAAACGTTTATCTACCAGAAAAATTAAAAAAGAAAGATGTTGCTGGTGACACGTAGTGGGATTAGCCTCAGATTTATACCGTCTGAAGAGGATGTTTTATGCCCAGCTTTCCTCCCATCATACAGCACCCTGGCTTGATTCTTAGTTTAAGCAAACTCATTAGTTCGTAGCTCAGGCATTTCTGGGAAGTGCTTCTAGGGATGACGTTGTTCACTAGTCTCAACAAGGTCCATGAAGAGCATCAAAGTATTTAGTTAGGCATTTATGAATGCATTTGCCAGAAGAAATATCTAGTGGTAGGGCCTTTCTGAGTCGGACTCTTTCTTAGAAGCTGAAAACAGAGTCTGTGCCCAAAGGCAGCTCAGCCAGTGGAAGAGTCAAACAAATGGACTTCAGTACAATGCAGTGCAAAAGGGGCTCGTGTGACAGCAGAGCAGGACCCAACCCTCCACCTTGGAGGGAAGGCAGAGAGGTTTCCCTGTTAAAAGAGGTACCTGCACTGAGCCTTGAAGATAATGAAGACTTATTTCGCAGGGAAGAGGGACGGAGGGGGGAGTAGGGGTTCCGAGAGAGGCGGCCCGCGAAGGAAGCACGGAGGAAGAAGACCACTGGGTGGGCGCAGTGCACGCGTCTTCATTTCCAGTACCCTTCTCCAGTAAGAGGAACCAAGACTCCCTGGAGACATGCTGGGTTTAGGGCTGGGGCAGCAATATGCAGCTGAGCCTGGAATGTCTTGTCACGCCAAGAACATGAACTAAGGATGTGCTTAACAAAATGATGGGGGTATGGCTTAGGGGCAGAGGAACCCATGGAAAGAGCTTCCAGTGGACAAAGTTGCAGCAGGTGAACAACGGAATAAACAAAGCAGTATTTGATCATAACACAAAGTATAAAATAAATCTGCACGAATTCCTACTGATACAGATAAACAGTTGAATAAATTAATAAATGAGGGAGAAGGCAAATCTCCCTTGGAGGAAAATTCCAGATAATTTTTGTAGACACTCTGCCTTAAGGAGGTGTCTTAGTGATGTCCACAGTGATGTCCTTCTAAAGAGGTGAGTTGAGGAGAGGAGAGTGGAGTGGTGACTTTACAGTAGAGAAACCACACAAACACGACCTTAGCCAAGTGATCAGGGTCATCATCACAGTAAGTCATGTTGGTAGCATGTACCCTTGATAAGATGTGATGAGAAGGGCACTTTATCTCTGTGGTCTTCCTTCCCCAAACCCATAACCCCAGTCTAATCATGAGAAAAACATCAGACAGGTCCCAGCTGAGAGACACTTCAACACCTGGCCAGTACATCTTAAGATCATCAAAACCTAGGAAAGCCTGAGAAACTATTACAGCCAAGAGTTGTCTAAGGAGACGTGAAAAGTAATTGTACTCTGGGATCTGGATGGGATCCTGAAGCAGAAAAAGGACGTTAGGTAAAACGAAGGAAACCTGAATGATGTATGGATGTTAGTTAGTAATATATCAGTATGGATTCATTAACTGTGATAAATGTATCCAAGTAATGTAAGATGTTAATAGTTAGAGAAACTATGTGAAGCCTGTGTGCAGATATACAGATATATCTGTACTATCTTTTCAACTTTTCTGTAAATTGAAACTATTCTCAAGTAAAAAGTTAATTTTTTTAAAAAAGAAGCATGGAATATTTGAGTAATGCAGATCGTTCGATTTAACTGGAGCAGAGAGAGGGTGAGATAGAAAGTGGTGCAGGAGGGTGCCGGGAAAAAGAACCGGCCCAGGTCACAGAGGACCTTTCTCTTTTTTTTACATCTTTATTGGAGTATAATTGCTACAGTGTTATGTTAGTTTCTGCTGTATAACAAAGTGAATCAGCTATACGTATACATATATCCCCATATCCCCTCCCTCTTGCGTCTCCCTCCCACCCTCCCTATCCCACCCCTCTAGGTGGTCACAAAGCACTGAGCTGATCTCCCTGTGCTATGCGGCTGCTTCCCACTAGCTATCTCTTTTACGTTTGGTAGTGTATATATGTCAGTGCTACTGTCTCACTTCATCCCAGCTTCCCCGCCCCCCCCCCCCGCCCGTGTCCTCAAGTCCTCTCTCTACGTCTGCATCTTTATTCCTGTCCTGCCCCTAGGTTCATTAGAACCATTTTTCAAAGGGCCTTTTATACCACGTTCAGGGCATCAGATCTTGCCTAGTATAGACCATGGGGAGTCCTGGGAAAGCTCTAAGCAGAGCAGTGACATGATTAGTTTTGTGTTTCAGTCCATCTGGTGGTGATGTAGAGAAGGGAGGATAGAGTGTTAGGGCAGCCATAGGTAGACCAGAAGGCTGTTTTCTCACCTAAGCAAGAAAAAGTGAGGGCTGGAACTAATGTGGTCACAGATGATGGAGAGGAAGGAACACGTGGGAGAGATATTTAAGAAATACAGTTGGTACAACTTGCTGACCAGTTCTTTGGATGAAGAGAAGGACATTTTGTTTGTTTGTTCATTTATTCACTCATTTAACAAAATTTTATTGGGAACCTACCATGTTTTAGCACTAGGTATTTAGCAGGAGAGAAAAAAGCTAGTATTCCCACACTCAGAGCTTGCATTCTAAGGAGAAGAGACAGATAATAAAAGAATAAGCTAATATAAAAGCAAGGTAATTTCGGATGGTGAAAGCAAGCGGCTTGATTAGCAAAGCATCACCAGGTAGCAGGTGGGAAGGAGAAAGTGCCTGCAGGTACCCACGGGAAAGTACCACAACTTCTGTCATAATAACCCCCAATCCTCAATGGCTTCCTACATTAAAGGCTGGTTTCTTACTCTTATCACTGTCTGATGTGAATCCAGTGGGTCTACTTGGTCTTTCTCCTCCATGTTCTTTGGGGATCCATGCTTCTTCCATCTTGAACTGAAGACCTTTGGCACATGGTCTACACGGAAGGGAAAGAAGAATGTTTTTCCAGACCTTGAAATGGCATACATCCCTGTCACCTAATTTCACTGGCCAGAATCCAGTAACATGCTCCCAGCTTAACTGCAAAGGAGACTGAAGGTGCAATGTAATCTTGCTTGTCCAGGAAGAGAAAATGAGATTTGAAAGCATATATTGAGCTATCCATCCAGTCTGTCTATCTGCCTATCTATCTATCTGTCTGTCTATCTATCTATCTATCTGTCTATCTCTCTATCTATCTATCATCTGTCTACACACACACACACACACGCACACACACAGCAGATTAAACGGTAGCGTGTTTTACAGTTATTCTTGTAAATGCTCTTCTAGTCCTGTGCCCATTTTATAGCAGAAGTTTTGTTTGCAAACCAAAGCACCATTACAGCTTACCTGAAGGTGAATGAGGTTACATTCTGTTACAACTAAATGATTCCTGTGAAGCCTTGGTTTCCAGTATAAGTACATCGTACCCAGCACAGTGCAAAAGCATACAGGTGTTCAGTAATCATATTGATGAGTAGATCCTTGGATGGGATGATGAGTAGACTGAACAAAGCAGAAATTTTTTTTTAAATTTTTATTTTTTTGCTTTGGAGGAGTTAAAGGACTTTCCCTGCGGTGAGTGTTGTTAATAGAGTTCTCTCAAATGGCCTGTCTTTAATCAGTTTCCCTTCACTGGCGACAAGAATTGGATTCAGTGCGCATGTGCCTTTAACACTTTTATTTTGCCTGGCTCCTTCGAGTAGATTGAGTACTATACCCCCGAACTCATGTCTACTTGGAATCTCAGAATGTGATCTGATTTGGAAATACCTTCTCTGCAGATACAGTTAATTAAGGATCTTGAGATGAAATCATCCTGGATTTAGTGTGGACCGTATGTCCAATGACTACTAGTGTCCTTATAGGAAAAGAGGACACAGAGAAAAAGGTCAGGGGACAAAGGAGGCAGAGATTGAAGTGACGCAGCTATAAGCCAAGGAATGCTGGCAGCAATAGAAGCCAGGAGAGGGTGGAACGGATTCTCCCTCGGAACCTTCAGAAGGAGCCAACCTTGCTGACACCTGGATTTTGGACTTTTCACTTCTGGAACTTAAGAGAATAATTTCTGTTATTTTAAGCTACCTAATTAGTGGTAATTTGTCTTGACAGTCCTAGGAAACTGATACACCCCTGGATCACCCACTGAATGTTCCTTTTTCCTCAAAAAGTATTTACTTATGATTCCATATGTAGAAATCCTTTTCTTCATTTTTTCATCTAACCTGGCCCCAGCATAGGCATGGTCCTTTCAACTTTGCCCAAATGGAGCCTTTGTCTCCACCTTTTGGGAGACTTCCGTGAAACTGCCTTCCCTTAGTTTATCTCCTACCCTGGAAGTTGTTCTTTAGATGCTCCATACTAAAGACAAAGCAAAACCTCCTAGACCCTTCCTTGGTCACTGCTTCTCATGATGCACGGGAAGGCGTGCTGGTCAGTGCGCTCTGAGCTCAAGCCATCATCTTTACGGACATGCGTGTCCACCTTGACTGCTTCGGTCCAGCCCGTGAATATAGAGCCAGGCCAGCTGCCTGGTAAATTCCTCTCTCTCACTGCCAGACGCCAGGGATTTTGCTTTTATCCAGCAAACAACTGTTAGACTGACAGAGTCAGAGGAAATGGTACGCAATAAAAAGCACAGTAGGGCTTCCCTGGTGGCGCAGTTGTTGAGAGTCCACCTGCCGATGCAGGGGACGCGGGTTCGTGCCCCGGTCCGGGAAGATCCCACATGCCGCAGAGCGGCTGGGCCCGTGAGCCATGGCCGCTGAGCCTGTGCGTCCAGAGCCTGTGCTCCGCAACGGGAGAGGCCACAATGGTGAGAGGCCCGCGTACCGAAAAAAAAGAAAAAAAAAAAAAAGTATTCCCAATGACCAATATCTTACTATCTAATTATCAAGCTAGATACATCTAACAATTAATATCTCCAAAGTGTTTATACCTATCTGAGTTTACACTGGAAATATGTAAAAGGAGTATAAGGGTGAATATAGAGGATTATTCTATATCCTTACTAATATTTGGTATTGAAGACTGGATATTTTGCCAATCTGATGCTTATGAAATAGATGGTATTTTATAGATTTAATTAGCAGTTTCTTCCTTACTAGTGAGGGTGACCGTATTTCATATGCTTATTGGCCATTTGGATGTCCTCTTTGGCAAATTGCTATGTTTACTTTTCAATTAAGTTGTCTTTTCTGTATTGATTTGTAATTCTTTATATAGTCTGGGTAAGTCCTTTGTCAATTATCTGCATTGCAAAATAATTTTTTGTATTGTGAGGTTTTGTGGGTTTTATTTGTACTTCGTTTATACGGTCTTTTTTTTTTTTTTTTTTTTTTTTTTTTGCGGTATGTGAGACTCTCACTGCTGTGGCCTCTCCTGTTGCGGAGCGCAGGCTCAGCGGCCATGGCTCACGGGCCCAGCCGCTCCGCGGCATGTGGAATCCTCCCAGACCAGGGCACGAACCCGCGTCCCCTGCGTCAGCAGGCGGGCTCTCAACCACTGCGCCACCAGGGAAGCCCTATAGGGTCTTTTTTATTTGTATACGTTCACATTTATGAATACTTTCATTTGTGGTTTATCAATACATGTTTCTTGTCTAAGAAATAATTCAGTCCCCTGAGATTATAAAAATATGCTTCTACATATTTTGAAAATGTTAAGCACTTCTTTGGCCATGAACCTGAATCATAACGTTCTTATTGCTGCAATAGATTTTTCTCTTTTTTTATTCTCAGCTTTTAGCATCAGTGTGTACAAAGAGCTAGAAAGGCATGGCTGTACTTGCAGGTCAGAATGTAAATGTCACTAGACTTGACATGTTAATAGTACAAGTGTGGTCTGACAGAGGGGGGTGGGAAAGAGGGAGCAAAAGATGGGGGCTTGAATGTCCTCATCCTACATGGTAGGAATCAGGAAATCAGACGTACTGAAAACTGATGGGATCAAATGTAAGTGTGGGTATATTATTTAAAATTAATAAAGAAATCATTATTTATATATATGTATAAATAATTTATGTACATATATATATACACACACACATATATACATTGAAAGAAGAAAGGGGAAGTATAAATGAATTGGACGCCCATCTTTCAAATTGAAGGAACAATAGATAATCTAAGGCTGATTATTCTAGAAACAGAATTTTGGCCAGGACAAATCTGAGTTCATGCTTTGAAACACTTCCTATATTAATCATGTTTCTGTTTTCTTTATGATGTTTTGACATCTTACAAAACCTTTCTGGGGGCTTCCGTGGTGGCGCAGTGGTTAAGAATCTGCCTGCCAATTCAGGGACACGGGTTCGAGCCCTGGCTCGGGAAGATCCCACATGCCGCGGAGCAACTAAGCCCGTGTGCCACAACTACTGAGCCTGTGCTCTAGAGCCCACGAGCCTCAACTACTGAGCCCACGTGCCACAACTACTGAAGCCTGCGCACCTAGAGCCTGTGCTCCGCAACAAGAGAAGCCACCACAATGGGAAGCCCACGCACCGCAACGAAGACCCAACACAGACAAAAAAATAAAAATAAACCTTTCTGGCTGGGCAGAGACTGGCCAGCCAGTCTTCAGAGATTGCGGAGGGCTCAGCCCCAGCGGGTCCTTGGTCTGCAGACTCACCAATCCAGAGTCACACCTCCTCTACCTGGTGCCAACAGCAGAAGAGGCACTGTTCTTTTATTTATTTGTTTTTAATGTATTTTATAGCAGTACAGTTGAGTTACAAGGTTGTGTTAGTTTCTGCTGTACAGCAGTGTGATTCCGTTATACATATATATGCATTCTTTTTCATACTCTTTTCCATTATGGTTTATCACAGGATATTGAATCTAGTTCCCTGTGTTATCCAGTAAGACCTTGTTGTTTATCCATCCTATATACAGTAGTTTGCACCTGCTGACCCCAAACTCCCAATCCATCCCTTCCCCACAGCCCTCCCCCCTAGCAACCACAAGTCTGTTCTCTGTCTCTGTGAGTCTGTTTCTGTTTTGTAGATGAGTTCATTTGTGTCCTATTTTAGATTCCACATAGAAGTGATCTCATATGGTATTTGTCTTTGACTGACTGACTGACTTCACTTAGTATGATCATCTCTAGGTCCATCCCTGTTGCTGCAGATGGCATTATTTCGTTCTTTTTGATGGCTGAGTAGTACTCCATTGTGTATATGTACCACACCTTCTTTGTCCATTCCTCTGCGGATGGACACCTAAGTTGTCACTACTGTGAATAGAGCAGTCAGCTGTTCTTAATCATCCCTGGACCAGGGACCAGGCAACTGAGGACACCCCCCAGAGCTTAGAGCCTTCAAAATTGTTCAAACGAGCCAGTCCTAAACCATTTACTCTGCCCTGCCCTGCCTTTCCCACAGAGACCCCAGTAAAGGCTCTGCCTAAACCAGTCACTCACTCCTGCTTCTGCTTCCTGACCAAAACCTGGTGCCCCTCCCATGGCCCTGCCTGGTGACCTGTTCCTCCCGTGCCAAGGGGACTGTGAGTGATGTAAACTTTCCTTTCGATGCCATTGACCTCACTGTTCTCCTTCGGTGACCTTCATAAATGAAGACCCAGCTACAGAACATTCCTTTGCTCCAAAGTCATGCCAGCAACAGCTGAAATTGGAAAGACCTGGCTGAAATAGGAAGATTGCGCTCAGAATGTGCTAAACAGCTCTGTGGTCCAGAAATGGAATGGAAACTCAAGGTGATGGGTGGAACTGATGCCACAGGTACGCGGTGCACAGAGCCCAGTGCAGGACCCAGTGAGAGAGGGATCTTGGCTTTTGCGGGGTGAGGAAGAAGAAACTGTTTTGCTCAATAAGGAAGAAAAGAGTATGGCTTACAGCTTAAAGCCAGATCCTGGGTAAAGAAGATATTTTATATATATATATATATATATGTATGTATGTATGTATATGGTGATGTAGTGTATGTGTGTATATATGTGTGTGTGTGTATAGTGAACTCATAGAAACAGAATGGTAGGTACCAGAGGTTGGGGGTGAGGAAAGTGGGGAGATGTTGATCAGTGAGTACAGACTTCCAGCTGTGAGATAAATAAGTTCTGGGGATCTAACACACAGCATTGTGATTGTAGTTAACAATGTTGTATTAAATACTTGAAAGGTGCTAGGAGAGTAGAGCTTAAATCTCACTATGGAAAAGAAATGGTAATTACGTAAAGTGTTGAAGGTGTTAGCTAACACGATGCTGGTAATCATATTGTAGTACATCAGTGTATCAGATCACCACATTGTACACCTTAAACTCACACAATATTGTATGTCAATTATATCTCAGTAAATCTGGAAAAAGAAAAGCAAGATAGTGGGGTGGGGAGGTTCAACCCCTTGCCCATGAAAGGAAAAACAAGGTAGTAAACTTATTGCCAAGAGCTGTGTCAGAAAATGTGTGGGCCAGCGGCTGGGAGGGGTGGTGGTCAGATACTTAACCTCCTGACAAGGAGCTGCATCAGGCCACGTGTTGGCTGGTAATACACTGGAGCAGAAAACTCTGAAAAGTCATTATAAGATCTGATTATGGATTAAATGCCAAAGGGCCACACAGAACATCTCACTAAAATACTGGAAAGAAGAAAGTGAAAATAGTGCAAAAACTAAACAAACAAACAAGGAAAAACCCCTCCCTTTCTAAGTTGGCATGCCAATCGAAAGAGCAAAATACATGGGCAAATCTAATGGTACAATAGCAAAGACAGCGATAAGAATATGAATTCACTCCAAATGGAATTAATTTTCTAGAGTAGAAAAACAAAGACTTTAAAATAAATTTAAAGTTGCTAAAGATAAAGACAGAAGCTCCATCTAAAAAGCATAAGCGGGCTTCCTTGGTGGCACAGTGGTTAAGAATCTGCCTGCCAATCCAGGGGACAGGGGACACTGGTTTGTGCCCTGGTCCAGGAAGATCCCACGTGCCACAGAGCAACTAAGCCCGTGTGCCACAACTACTGAAGGCCGTGTGCCACAACTACTGAAGCCCATGTGCCACAGCTACTGAAGCCCGCATGCCACAACTACTGAAACCCATGCACCTAGAGCCTGTGCTCAAGAGAAGCCACCGCAATGAGAAGCCCTCTCGCTGCAACTAGAGAAAGCCCGCGCTCAGCAAGAAGACCTAACGCAGCCAAAAATAAATAAAATAAATTTATTTAAAAAAATAAATAAAAAGCCCAAGAAATTATAGGGAAAATAGGAAGAGAGAAAATAAGAACGGGTAGATATCTAATTATAAATTTTAGAAAAGAAAAATTCTGTCATTGCAATAGGTAAATGCTATAGATGAGAAGTTCTCTCGACTAGATACAACTGAAGATGATTAGTAATATGAAGGTAGTACTGAGGAATTCACCTGAAAAGCAACAAAAAGAGAGAAAACAATTTTTTAAAAACTAGAAATAGTAGTTAAAAGACAAGGAGAACAGATCAAGGAGAAAATTCACCATTCAATTATAACAGAAGTTCCAGAAGAATAGAATAAAGGGAATAACAGAGGAACAATATTTAAAGAGAAAATAGCTGAGAGTTGTTCAGAGTTGAAGACAGAGGAGTTCTCAGATTGGAAGTGCACCCAAAGTAGTGAACAGACCCACATGGAGATGGATCAAAGCAAAGCTGCAGAGGATCATGTCTCAGATGCCAGAAAGAAAACACAGATTTTTCTTGTCTAAAAATATATATATTTTTATTTTACATTAACAGATATTTGGATATAGAATTTAGGCTAGAAAATTATTTTTCTTCAGACTTTGAAGGAAGTTGTCCATTTTTCATCTGTCATTCAGTTCTGTAGATTCCAGGATGATATGTCTCCTTCTGAAGTGACTTTTTTTTAAATCTCTGTGGCAGCTTTTTAGGATCTTTCTCCTGACATAAGATTACATAGACTTACAGGTTTTGTCTTTTGAGTTTTGTTTTGTTTATTTCTTTGAATTCTTTGTGCTAGGAATTCGGTGAGCCTGTTACTCTGAAAGGCTGTGTACTTTAGCTCTGGGGAAAATGTTCTTCTTTCTTTCTTTCTCCCCCTATTTCCTCTGTTCTTTCACTCTCTGACCCCTATTAGTTCAAAATTGGGTCTCCTGAATTGATTCACGTATCTCTTTTATTATTTTTTTAAATGTTTTCTTTCCCTTGTGTTTTGCCCAAGACTCTGAGTATTAATTTATTCTCCACTTCATTGATTCATTTTATTTTAAAAAACTTTTTCATTCATTCTTTTATTACACTGTATTCTTATTTAACAGATATATAATATTTATGAATCCCCAGAGTTTATTAAATCTCTTTGAGCACATTGATCACAATTAATTTTTAAAATTTTCTGTTTCTTGAAACATCTGGGTTTTCTTTTAATAGGTTTTTGAGATATAATTCACATATACAATTTGCCAAAGTGTATAATGCAGTAGTTTTTAGTACATTCACAGATATATGCAACCATCCCTACAGTCCATTTTAGAACATTTTCATGACCTCAGAAAGAACACTTTACCCTTTAGCCTTACCCTCTTCCCCACTCTATCTACCAGCACTAAGCAACCACTCTTTTCTGTCTCTATAGATTTGAGTGTTGTGGAAGTTTCATTTAAATGGAATCAAGTAATAAGTGATGTTTTATGAGTGACTTCTTTCACTTAGCATAACGTTTTAAAGTTTCATCCAATGTATGTTTTTTCTTTTGCTGCTCATGCTTTTGGTGTCAAATCTAAGAATGCTTTGCCAAATTCAGAGTCATGAAGATTTACTCCTATGTTTTCTTCTAAAAGTTTTATAGTTTTAGCTCTTATATTTTGGTCTTTGATCCATTTTGATTTAATGTCATATATGGTGTGAGGTAAGGGTCCAGCGTCATCCTTTTTCATGTGGCTATCCAGTTATCCTGGTACCTTTTGTTGGAAAGGTACCTGGTACCTTTCTCTGTTGGATGGTTTCGCACGCCTGTTGAAAAGCAGTCAATCGTAGACGTATGGGTTTATGTCTGGACTCCCAATTCTATTCCTTTTTTTTGGCCACCCTGCGCAGCATGTGGGATCTTAGTTCCCCGACCAGGGGTCGAACCAGTGCCCCCTGCATTGGAAGCGCAGAGTCTTAACCACTGGACCACCAGGGAAGTCCCATTGATTCTATTCCCTTGATTGATATGTTTATTGTAATGCCATTACCATGATGTCTTGGTGGTAGTTTCTTCGTAGTAACCTCTGACATCAGGAAGTCTGACTTTTAAAATTTTGTTCTTCTTTTTGAAGATTATTTTGAGCATTTGGGTTCCTGCTATTCAATCTGAATTTTATAATCAGTTTGTCAGTATCTGTAAAGAGGTCAGCAGGGATTACTATAGGAATTACATTGAATACGTGGATCCATTTAGGGAATGTTGCCGTTTAACGATATTAAGATTTCTGATCCAGGAACATGGGATGTCTTTCTATTTAGGTGTTCTTGAATTTCTTTCAACAGTGTTTTGTAGTTTTCAGAGTATAACTTTTGGATGTATTTTGTTAAATTTATTACTGAGTATTTTTTGTGCTACTGCAAAAGGATGTGTTTTCTTTTTTTTTGCGGTACGCAGGCCTCTCACTGTTGTGGCCTCTCCCGTTGCGGAGCACAGGCTCCGGACACGCATGCTCAGCGGCCATGGCTCACGGGCCCAGCCGCTGTGCAGCATGTGGGATCTTCCCAGACCGGGGCACGAACCCGTGTCCCCTGCATCGGCAGGTGGACTCTCAACCACTGTGCCACCAGGGAAGCCCCAAGGATGTGTTTTCTTAATTTCATTTTCTGATTATTGTTTACAAGTGCAAAAAAAGATTTTTATGTATAGGGCTTATATCCTGCAAAACTGCTGAACTCATTTATTAGATCTAATAGTTTATTTTTAAGGACTTAATTTTTTTAGAGCGGTTTTAGGTTCCCAACAAAAGTGAGAGTTAGGTTCAGGGATTTCCCATATAACCCCTGCCGCACTGCCACACGCACAGTCTCTCCCATTATTAACATCCCTCACCAGAATGGTGCCTTTGTTACAATTGATGAACCTATATTGGCAGATCATATCACCCAAAGTCCATAGTTTATTATATTAGGGTTCACGCTTGGTGTTGTATGTTCTATGGGTTTGGACAAATGTATAAAGACATATATCCATCAATTATAATATTACGTGGAATATTCTCACTGCCCTTAAAAAAAAAGTGGCTGTACTATTTTGTACTCCTACCAGCAGTTACTGAGAGCCCCTGTTGTTCCGCACGCTCTCCACCCCTTGGTTTTGTCAGTGCTCCAGATTTTGGCAGTTCCAATAGGTGTGCAGTGGCATCTCATTGTGGTTTTAGTTTGCATTTCCCTGATGACATATGATGTGGAGCATCTTTTCATATGTTTCTTTGCCATCTGTGTATCTTCATCGGTGAGATGTCTGTTAAAGTCTTTGACCCATTTTTTAATCATTTTTGCTTGTTTTCTTAGTGTGGAGTTTTAAGAGGTTTTTGTATATTTTGGATAACAGTCCTTTATCAGATATGTCGTTTGCAAATATTTTTTCTCAGTCCTTGGATTGTCTTCTAATTCTCTTGACATTGTCTCTGACAGAGAAATTTTAAATTTTAATGAAGTCCAGCTTATTGACTATATTTTTCATGGATTGTGCCTTCGGTGTTGTAACTAAAAAGTCATTGCTATAATCAAGTCATGTAAGTTTTCTAGTGTATTACCTTCTAGGAGTGTTATAGTTTTGCATTTTACACTTAGGTGTACGATTCACTTTGAGTTTATTTTTGGGAAGGATGCAGGGTCTATGTCTAGATTCATTTTCTTGCATGCGGATGTCCAGTTGTTCCAGCACCGTTTGTTGAAAAACCTATCTTTGCTCTATTGTATTGCCTTTGCTCCTTTATAAAAAATTAGTGACAATATTTATGGGTCTGTTTCTGGGCTCTCTATTCAGTTCCATTTATCCATTCTTCTGTCAGTACCGTACTACCTTGATTACCGTAGCTTTATAGTACGTCTTGAAGTCAATTAGTGTCAGACCTCCAACTTTGTTATTTTCCTTCAGTATTGTGTTGGCTATACTGCCTCTTTATAAAAACTTTAGAATCAGTTTGTCCATATCTACAAAACAGTTTTGCTGTGATTTTGATTTGGATTGCATGAAAGCTATAGATACTGTTGGGAAGAATGACATGTTGACAATATTGAGTCTTCTTAACCACAATCATGGAGTATCTCTCAATTTATTTATCTAAATTATCCATATTTTTTGGTGGATTTCTCAGGATTTTCGGTAGACAAGCTCAAATCATCTGTGGATAGAGATAGTTTTACCTCTTCCTTCCCCCGTATGGTGCCTTTTGTTTCTTTTTCTTACCTAATTGCCTTGGCTAAAACCTCCAGTGTGATGTTAACTAGAAGTGGTGAGAGTGATCTGGATCTGTGTCCTGTGTCTGATCATAGCAAGAAAGCATCCATTTTTTTCACCATTAAATATGACGTTAGCTATGGAATTTCATGGGTGCCTTTATGAGGATGAGGAAGTTCCCTTGTATTTCTAGTTTACTGAGTGCTTTTATCATGAAAGAGTATTAGATTTTGTGAATTTTTTTTCACCTATTGAGATGATCATGTGGTTTTTGTTTTTTTATTCCATCGATATGGTGTATTATAGTAATTACTTTTGATATTAAACTAACCTTGCATTCCCAGACTAAATCCCACTTAGCAATGGTATATAATGCTTTTTGTATCTACTGCTGAATTTCATTTCCTAGTGTTTTGTTGACTCTTTTGCCCTCATTTTCACTAGAAGTATTCGTCTGTAGTTGTCTTGTGATGTATTTGTCCTGTTCTAGTATGAGGGGGTAATGCTGGCCTCATGGAATGAGTTGGGAAGTGTTCCTCCCCTTCTGTTTTTGGAAGAATTTGTGAATAATTGTATTTAGTAGAATTCAGCAGTTAAGCTACTTGGTCCTGAGCTTTTCTTTGTGGATAGTTTTTAGGGTTTTTTGTTTCTTTTTACTTATTCAGTCTCTTTATTCATTATAGTTCTATTCAGATCGTCTATTTCTTCTTAAGTCAGTTTCAGTAGTTTTTGTCTTTCTAGGAATTTTTCCATTTCATCTAAGTTACCTAATTTATTGATATACAACTGTTCATAGTATATTTTATGATTTTTTTTCCTGTAAGTTTATTTGTAATGTGACTTCTTTCATTTCTAATTCTAATTGAGTTTTCTCTCCTTTTCTTCTTGGACAATCTAGCTAAATGTTTGTCAGTTTTGTTGGCCTCTTCAAAGAAATAGCTTTTGGTTTCATTGATTTTTTTCTCTATCTTTTTTTTGTTCTGTATATCATTAAATTTCACTCTCATCTTTTTTATTCCCTTCCTTCTGCTTGTTTTAGGTTTAGTTTGTTCAGCTCTTCCCACTGTCTCATGGTGGAAGGTTAGGTTACTGATTTGATATCTGTCTTCTTCCTTAACAAAGGCATTTACAACTATAAACTTCCTTCTAGACACTGCTTTACCTGTGTCCTATACAGTTCTGTAAGTTGCGTCTTACAAAATTGTCATTCATCTCAAAGTATTTTCTAATTTCCCTTTTGATTGCTTCTTTGACTATGGTTATATAGAAGTGTTTTAACTTCCATTTATTTGTGAGTTTCCCCAGTTCATTTTTTGTTATTGATTTCTGGTTTATAATCTCATTCCACTGTGTTTAGAGAATATACTTTGTATTATTTCAATACTTTAAACTTTGTTAAGATTTATTTTACAGCCTAGCATGTGGTCTGTCCTGGAAATGTTCCATGTGTACTTGAGAAGAATGTGTATTGTGTTACTGTTGGACATCCTATAGATATCTTAGGTGTAGCTGGTTTTCAGAGTTCATTTCTTCTGCTTCCTTGTTTTCGTTTGCCTAGTTTTTGTATCTATTATTAAAAGTGGAGTATTGAGGTCTCCACCTATTATTGTTGAATTGTCTGTTTCTCCCTCCATTTCTTTCAGTGTCTCCATCATGTATTAATATTCTGGTGCTCCGTGGTTGGGTGGGACTTTTTACTGGGAAATTGTTGGGGTTTGGAGCTCCAAGTGTTCGACTGAGAAGGGCTTTATTCAGAGGTTAGTTTAACATTCAACAGATCAAAAAAAAGTATCTTGTTCTAATTTACATTTATTTATCGGGGTTTTAGAAAGTTCTTCTGAGATCTTTTACAGCTATTATATTCCACGATTCAGTAAAGTCGTCACGATTCTGCTCCAAGATTATAAGTAAGTCCTACATGTTTTCTCCCAGCAGGTTGTGTCACATAACAAAACTGCAGATACTCCCCCAGGGACCCAAGGCTCACCGTGACACACTTAGTCACGTGTGATATCTGTCTGTGTAATTGTGCTGCTGTGGCTAATTCTATTCATTTTACAGAATTAATTCCATAGGATTTTCACGTGTGCGCTTAAATCAAGTTAAAACATGAAAATTGTTTGACTCAACTGTCTTAAAATACCGTGTCCAAACCAATCCCAGGGTGAGTCATGTATAGTCTAGGCACTGTAGTATCTGGGGACATGGATTCTTTATTACCAAAGTTTCTTCTTCTCTTAGGGGATCCTGGTGCCTTTATCCCTGACAGTTTGGGAAGCAGACACTCAAAGCCAGAGTAGGATATTAGAAGATTCAGCATCAAAACACTGAAGCCTTTATTTTTGTAAAATTTTACTTTATTTTATTTTAGAATAACTTAAAAAGAAGACAAGGAAAAAGAATGCCAGTTGCCTCAAGTAACCTGAAAACAACAAAAAACATGGAGCGTTTCTATGATGAGAGAAAGAATAGTAGCGCACTTGGTGTGTGTCTTTGAAAGGGTTGATTGTATGATCCAAGTGCTTGCAGTCTTGGGTGTGGGAAGGGAGAATGTGAAAGGGATATGAGATCTGCTGATAAAATGTGCTTCTTTTTAAAAGAAATAGGCTTCTGGTTTGACATTTACATTTTCAGGTCTCGGAAGATTCAGGACTTGAGGATGGAAAATTGGCTTTTATAGACATCTCCTTTCATTGTTGTTTTAGAATAAGGTTTACATATCGTAATATGTAAGTCTACTGTGAGTGCTGTGAAGAAAATAGACCATGTCCTCCTTTGGTGGGTGTGTACATTTAACATAAACGTTTAAGAACTCTAGGTATAACCTTCTGGGTGTTTTGGCTTGACCACACCTGCATGATAGTCCGTTTCCTGCGGCTCTCCACGAACATAACTTTTTACTTCCAAAACTGACCGTTCCTCTTGATGAATGAGAGTTTAGCTAAGTGCGCTCCTGTTTCAGGAAATCCAGTGAATGAAAAATTAAAATGAAAACAGATTAATACAGTCAAGATTCACCATCTGTGGGGTCCAGGAATTTCAGTGGCGTAAGACGTGGGCTTGCATTATTATGAGGTCAATGAAACCACCTAGCGAGCCCAGCTCCTGCAGCAAAGCCGTGATGGGCGGTCCCGGGTCCTCTGAGGCCAGAGCTAGATCCATCCCGACCTGGTGGCAATCTCCTGCTTTGCTTAAATATCAGCGGGAATGATTTGGGGGGGTTCCTGTATCGGGCTGCTTAAGGACTTAGAAAGAGAAACATTGTGAGTTGCCGGGACCATGGTTTTACCTCCAGCTACCAGTTCCCCAGGCCTTTCCTCATCACTGCGGCTGTCAGGTAAGGTCCATCCTCTACTGTGGCTCCCATCTCACTGCCGCGGAGTCTCCAAGGCTTTCAGATCCGCCTCCCCGACTCCTGGGACAAGGGTGGGAAGTCTGCCCTCCCATCTCCAGCCCTGGGCCTCACCAGCACACCTTCCACCCGGCTCAAGAGGGAGAACCCATCCAGCTGAGGAAGAAGGACATGCCGGCCTCTTCAGAGTGCTCTGAGCAGGTGTAAAGACTCATCCCTCTGGACTGGCCAGTTCCCCTGTGCCTGTGGTACCAAGATGATCGAAACAGGCTGAGGAGGGCCAGAAAAACTGGAACGCTGCCGGAGGAGGTATCTGCAGCTGAGGGATGTTTTTGCCAGATGCAAACATGTTAGCTAAGGCCGATGCTCGCTCCACCAGCTCTGTGCAAGCGGTGGACCACCCAGGCAACAGGCGGGCGGGGCAGCAGAGTTTCCTGTGCACAGACCTGCGGTCATGTGCGTTCAGCTGTCAGGTCAGACTCCCAGGAGGGCCGGTCAAGCTGGGATCTCCTCTGTCTCATTTCCTGCAGTGCGAACTTGCGTTTGCCTCTCGGAGCTGAGTCTTTGCCCAGAATTTGGTTCTCTCTGTTAATAGCAGCAACTTCCACTTCAGAGAACTTATTAGAAGCCTATTATTTTTTAAAATTAATTAATTAATTAATTTATTTTTGGCTGCGTTGGGTCTTTGTGGCTGCGCGCGGGCTCTCTCTAGTGGCGGCCAGCAGGGGCTACGCTTCGTTGCGGTGCGCAGGCTTCTCACCGCAGTGGCTTCTCTTGTTGCGGAGCATGGGCTCTAGGCCCGTGGGCTCAGTAGTTGTGGCTTGCAGGCTTCAGTAGTTGTGGTGCGTGGGCTTCAGTAGTTGTGGCACGCGGGCTCAGTAGTTGTGGCACACGGGCCTCAGTAGTTCTGGCTTGTGGGCTCAGTAGTTGTGGCTTGCAGGCTCTAGAGCACAGGCTCAGTAGTTGTGGTGCATGGGCTTAGTTGCTCTGCGGCATGTGGGATCTTCCCAGACCAGGGCTCGAACCCGTGTCCCCTGCATTGGCAGATGGATTCTTAACCACTGCCCCACCAGGGAAGCCCCCTAGAAGCCTGTTATTTT
Organism: Grampus griseus; assembly: GCF_964374135.1. Classification (NCBI taxonomy): domain Eukaryota; kingdom Metazoa; phylum Chordata; class Mammalia; order Artiodactyla; family Delphinidae; genus Grampus; species Grampus griseus. Next base: position 7,354,992 of record NC_139010.1, read on the forward strand.
TAAGACAAGTGAAGGAGTCTATGCTCATCCCTCCTCTGCCTCCATTTTTAGAGGGAGGCCAGCTAAATGATACTCAGCTTCAGAATCCAACTGGAACTGGTAGGAAATCGATTTGCCTTTTAAATCCTCTGAGTCCATGCTTCGTGCAGTGATTAGAAGCTGGGCCTCAGATGGTAGAAGCACCAATGCTCATGGCTGAGTTTCTTAAGCCTGCTCTGCACCAGAGGGAAGATGCCCTGCTATCAGAGAGGCTGTTTGGGTGCTACAGGCAATTCTCAGTTGATACCTGATTGTGTTAGTAGTTTCCATAGAAACAGCATGTAACTGATGGTCGTTTATGGGGACAGCACTACCTAACCCTTAAAGGAACTGTGCACTGATCCAGAGCCCCAGGGTTTGAGGGCCACTAATTTCCAAATGCCTCTCTATTTCATCCGTTTCTGAATCTCATGGCAGCATGGGAGTTGGGGGTGATGGAACATCAGGGAGGCTTGGTGGTGAAACCGAGTGGGACCCCGTGGGGCTCCTGGGCACAGATGCCTTTTCCGTGTCCCCTGTTTCTTGTTTGTAGGGAACAGACTCCAGCCTCCATGAACTTCCCAGAGTTCCAAAGGGCAGGTTTGAACAATTGCTAATCAGGGAAGGGAGGGGATGCAGAGACAAGGGAGAAACAGCCAAGAAACAATAGCGCAGCCTTGGGGCAGGTCCTGGTTCCGCCTCAAGGGACACACAGAACAATATCTTTGAACTCTTTATAGAACTAAAACCCTCAACAAATTGAAGATGTCAGCATTCTTCATTCCAGAGAAGCCGCCTGAGGCCAGCTTAAAGGAACCAGAGAAGCTCATCAAGAGATTACCTGAGACCAGATTAAAGGAGTGAAGGCTCTGCACATGCCCTGATCTTAACAGCAAGCCCACTGTTGCTATAAAAACTCCTCACCAAATCCCCCCAGGTTGGGACACACAGTTTTGAGGGCCCGAGCTCCCTGTGTCCCCCTTTGCCTGGCAAAGCAATAAAGCGATTCTTTTCTACTTCACCCAGAACTCTGTCTCTGAGATTTGATCTGACACAGGTGCACGGAGGCCGCGTTTTCGACAACATCAGGGACTCTGGTGGCTCCAGTGGCAATTGTGGAAGTAGATTTTTATCTAAAGGGGCAGGTATGGCAAATGATGGCTTAAAATGGCAGGAGGGTGAACAGCTCTTTCACTCTATCTATCTACATGGATATACACACCTGTACATTTATGTAACCATATCTATCTCCATACATACATGAAAGAGACAGGGAAGAAGCATGCCTGCTTACCTGCTACACTAACTGGTCAGAAGGCCATTGTTGGTGTTACAACTTCCTTCTTACACTGTACGTCATGACCTTTACCCTCAGCCAGGTACTTGGCTGGTTGGGGTGTTTTATCTGATGGCGTATCTTAAACCTTCATTCCTGAAAGGCTGCATTGTCAGTGGTGCCGCCTTTTTCAGGTTGCTATCATTTTCCATGAATTTTACTATTGGACCTGAAATTACCCCCAGAGAAGGGAGCAAACCATCTAAGCTTAGCAAACTATAGCAAGATTGCAGGAAAGCACCAAGGGCCCACATGAAGTTGATGGTCATTCGCTTCAAGCAGGCCAGCCAGTATGGCCGTGTGCTGTGTGATTAGCCAGATTGGGGCTTTTCCTTGGTGAGTGTGAAGGTGGGACTGTATCTAAGAACACGTGCATATGATGACGAGCCGTGTGGTCCAAGCTGGATGAGGGGAGGGCAGGCGTGAAAAGGGAACAGAGTGTGAATTAGTTAAGACTGATGGACTCAAAGCCAAGAGAAGCGATGTGACTTGACGTGTGTTATTCTGCAGGTGGCTTGCACTCCTTATAAGTCAGTACTAGTGATTTGGAGACCATATGAATTTCTTAGGCACACTTTATTTAAATGAGAGAGGATTTGATGTGTCAGAACGTGGGAATCGGTATTCTGAAGGGAAGCAAGTTGTCATAAGTTGATAAGGGCTTTCCCTGGAGCCCAGCTGCCTGGAGGCCAGTGATGGATCTGCCACTTACCCACTGGAGGAATTTGGCAGGTTGTTCAACTTCTCTGCGCGTCAGTCTTCTTATCTGTGAAATGGGAATAGTAACAGTAACTCTCATAGGGAGGTGGTGAGGACGAAGGAGTTCATGGGTGTAAAGCACTTAGAAACGTGCTTGGTACATCATGAATACTCAGGAAGTATTAGCTATCACTCTTGTAATCAGAGGATACTTTTTTTTTTTTTTTTTTTTTTTTGTGGTACGCGGGCCTCTAACTGTTGTGGCCTCTCCCGTTGCGGAGCACAGGCTCTGGACGTGCAGGCTCAGCGGCCATAGCTCACGGGCCCAGCCTCTCCGCGGCATGTGGGATCTTCCCGGACCGGGGCACGAACCCGTGTCCCCTGCATCGGCAGGCGGACTCTCAACCACTGCGCCACCAGGGAAGCCCCAGAGGATACTTTGATACCATGTAATTAGGGAGTAGATTTAATCCTAGTGTGTGGAACAAAGCTGATGTCCAGTAACTGTTGGATGACCAAAGGAACAAATAGGGAAACATCCGAGCGGAATGTAAAATGGAAACGTTTTGCACCTTTGAGTTGATGTGAGTTTGTTATCACAAACCTGATTTAGAAATAGCCACTGAGTTCACAGCCCAGAGCATCCTACAACTCTATTAACAGAGTTAATACAAAGAAAGTTCTTAGAGTGTCAGTGTGCTTTGAATGACAGTTGCTTTCTGTAATACACAGCAGTCGTAGGACATGAAGACCCAGTGTATTCTAAATGATTAGGTGTGTGGATCTTACTTCTTAATGAAGTAAATATAAACTAGGTTTTGTGGTGTTCATGAAACATGGCAGCTAAATAACACTCAAAAGAAGAGAAAGAAACAAAATGAGAACAAGGGAACGGCGTTATCACCACCATCGCACGCTAGCTTTCCCTAAACAACGGTTACCTTTGGGTCACAGTTCCGAATAAAACCTTCCTGGAAAGAACCAGACCTTCTCAGATACTTCTTCCTGCAGCACCCCTCAAAGGAAGCAGCCCCTCCGCCTCTGCTGCAGCATCTCCAATAACAGTTACAATGGATAGCATTATGTATATGCACCCACAGTACCCTCTCGTTTTCTCTATGTTGTTCCTCAAGGGGTATTTTTGTGTGAAACCCACTCTGAAAAGTAAAAGGGCTCCCAGGAAGCTGGTGTCGCCTAATAGATAATTAAAGAGGATTGGTGAGTCGTCCCCTTTGGAATCCCTGGGAGATTTTGGTCAGTCCCTCTATATATTTCTCAAAGAAATGTTCAGAATCTTCCCTAAATCTGTTGTCGTTATAATGAATCCAAACAGTCCTGGAGCAACTTGGTGCTCTAACTTGGAAATAAATAGAGTGAAAGTGTGGACACACGTGCACATTCCTACTCTGTGGGAGGGAGACAAGAAGTGGGGGGAAGGGGGGGTCCTTTCATCTCTGCCTGACACGATGAACTCTAAGTCAAGTGCAGTCTTCCCAGGGAGCCCAAAATTGGTGCCTTGGATTATGGATATGTTTCTTCCTCCAGAACATGTAACTTCTGCCAGAAAGGGCACTGCCAGGATGGGGCAGGGACCTGAGCTAAGCCACTCTGTTGTTCATGCCCTTTGTTACATATCCTCGGAGTTTTCTAGAGCTCTTCTTTGGTGGTGACCAGTCTCGTGAGCCTCCCTTCTTATCCCTCTTCATTTCACCAACTCTACTTCAACCTCTTGGGTCTTCTTTTAGTCCCCAGAGCATGAGCAACTTCCCATCAGAAGGTCTCCACCCATGCCTTGCCCTCTGCTGGGAATGCTTTTTAGTCTAACCTTTCCATCGCAGATGAGCTAAACTCCTCCTGCCCTGGAAGGGCTCAGAGAAGACATCCATCCCTGAGCCACCAAGGCAGCCAGGTACCCTTGGGACAGCCTCAGCCTCGGAACTTCCCAGCAGCTCCCTGCAGTGGTCATTCATTCAGCGGTTGGGTGTGCCTTCCTTTGCACACTCTGAGCTCCACGTGGGCAGACAGCCTCCCTTTCTCACTCAGTAAATACTCTTATTCAATGAATACTTCCTGTTGATTGCCTGTGTACAAGAAACGTGCCGTCATGGTTTGGCCTCAGTGCATCTGAGAGCTGGATGGCACAGACATTACAATAGACCCTCACCTGGCTGATGTCCCGGTCATGCCACTTGCTCACCTGCTACGTCTGTTGTTAGTCTCTACAAATTATAGTTAATTTGGGAAGTTAGCACACATGTTCTGTTCTTAGCAGAATTACTCTGAGTTTATCTGGGTTGTTGTAAGGATTAAGTACGACTATAAGCTTCGGATGGTTCCCGGCACACGGTAAGTACTCAATAAGTGTTGGTTATTTTCCCGAGCCCAGGAAGATGCTTATAGCCATCCTCCAGATCAAGAATTCTCAGGCGCAGTGGTTGGAGGCGGAAGCACTGTGATAAAATTTATCAAACAAGTCAGGGCCCGTTGTCTTTCCACATCCTTCCAGAAATGTATTGGAAGGCCCGTCGGTCAAGCCATGGCAGACGTTCTTCATCCTTCAGAGTCGATTAACTCCGGGCAAAGCATTTGATTTTTGTTGTGGCAACACCTAGATAAGCTTACAATTGGCCACATGCATTTTCTGCCTCGGATTCAAGAAGCCTAAAACAGGGCTTCCCTGGTGGCGCAGTGGTTGAGAGTCCGCCTGCCGATGCAGGGGACACGGGTTCACTCCCCGGTCCGGGGGGATCCCACATGCCGCAGAGCGGCTAGGCCCGTGAGCCATGGCCGCTGAGCCTGCGCATCTGGAGCCTGTGCTCCGCAACGGGAGAGGCCACGACAGTGAGAGGCCTGCGTACCGCAAAAAAAAAAAAAAAAGCCTAAAACATAGGTTGGAGGAGGCCCCTTCTGCTCACCAGAGAGGAGAATGCCTTAACCCCACATGGCTTTTCACCGGAGGAGTGCGGGACTGCCATGCCACACGTAACTGCTGTGGAAGTTTCTGGGTCCAGCTTCCAGCCCTTCAGAAAGCATCAGTACCGAATCTGAAAAAGCACGGATACGTGTACACGTATAATTGAATCACTTTGCTGTACACCTGAAACTAACACAATATTGTACATCAACTATACTCCGATATAAAAGAAAAAGAAAAAAAAAGAGAAAGTATCAGTACCAATAGTTATGTAAAATGAATTTATGACTCTTCCCTTCTTCATGTGGGAGGAAAAGAGGAACCTCATAGCTTCTGTTTCCTGGAAGCGCTTCAGAAAAGAGATGCCCTGTCTGTCGAATAAAAGCTTGAGGTTTTTTTTTTAAATTTTTATTTAAAAAAAATTTTTATTGGAATACAGTTGATTTACAATGTTGTGTTAATATGATGTTTATAATGTTGTATTAATATATATTCTTTTATTACATTCTCTTTCATTATAGGTTATTACAAGATTTTGAGTAGAGTTCCCTGTGCTGTACAGTAGGTCCCTGTTGGTTATTTATTTTATATAGAATAGTGTGTATATAGAAGCTTGTGTTTTGAGGCCAGATCTGCCCTTGCGTTCTTGGAAGCTTGAGAACAGGATCTCAGCCCAGATTCTTATCTGGCTCAGTTTTGTTTGGGAAGATTTGTCGCTATTGTTGCTGTTGTTTGTTTCTTATCTTGATTCCTTGTTTGGGAGAAGACAGAAAAGCAACGTTAGGGATGTGTCTTGGATTGTCTGAGCAGGGAAGGGGATGGAAGACCTTTTCTAGAAGAATCCAGCCTTATGCAAGATCCAGCCTTTCAGCACATGTGCTAATTTCCTAGTCTGTAAACTGTGAACGTTACATCCTCCCCAGGGTGGATAAAAGATGAGTGAGTGAGTGAGGGCCTGGGCTCCGACATGTTTCGTTGCCTGGGAGGTGAGAATCAAACTGGGGTGAAAAACACAGAAACCCAAGATGTCGGCCCAGCTGTGACTGCTGCCTGTGACATAACATCTTCAGGTCCCTCCATGTCCCCTCTTATTCCGTCTGCAATTAGACACCCCAGTAAACACGCCCAAGAGTTAGGCTGCTCGAGCAGCTGTCGGCTTTCCACGCGAAGGTTCCAAACCACAGCAGCTGAAGTCTGAACTTCTGAAAAAGTGTTTGGCAGGAAACACCCACAGATGGCTCAACAAGCCCATTTATTTGCTTGTAACTGAAACAGAAGCCAGACACATGGGAGAGAAGGAAGAGTGGACGGGGCAGAGCCTGGGAAACTCACCGATGGCAGTGTTATCTGCCTAAATCCACATCGTGCAAAGTGACATGTCACTCTCTACACGCATTCAAGTGCTTTGGGAAAATAAAAACAAACAAAATATACATGTAAGATTAGACGCACCATAAAATACATGGAAGTTGGAGGAGAAGGCACAAAAGATGAATGTAGCTTTCTGGGCAACATTTGTAACCCAGCCTTCTGGTTAATATGTGAGAGAGACAGCAGTGCATTATTTCAGCCTGCCTGTCCATGTGTCTGTGGAAAGGTGACGCAGGAAAGGATGTGCATTCATCTGCCTTGGTAACTTCTCACCCCCACCCCTTCTCAACGCTTCCCCGATGTTGCCTTGGCAATTCCATTTCATTATTATTCATGAGAGAAATGCACTGCATCTGAGAGCATCTGCCTCTGATCACAGCTACATCTGGCCCTCAAGGCCACCCTCGGAGGCCGAGGATCGTAGAGCTTGTGGGTAGGGGGAGAGGGGGCCCGATCTTCAGGGCTGTACTTAAGCAAAAGTTATCAAGGACCGTGTCTTCCGAGTGATGGGCTCTGGAACGGTTACTCACACGCATCAGCAGGCTGGGTCATGGCCACAGGTGTGTAGGTACAACATAGGATGTCCGACACCATAGCAGCAGACTTTCCACTTGGGGAAGTTTTAGTAATAGCTCTTAGAATGATTCAAATCCAAGCTGAAATACTGAGTCCAGTGTCTCTGTCTAGGCAGGACCCTCCGATCTGGGGCAGATTCCACTTGCCCAACAGCTGTTCCCTCTTTGTTAACAGAAACATCCTGCTAGGCTGCATGATTGTTTCCAGATATGCACTGTCCTTCCTTTGGGAGAGGACTCTACTTCCCCGCTCATTGACGGCAGCTTGGCCGTGGACCTGCTCTAGCCAGTGAAGTGTGAGCAGAAGTGATGGGTGTCACTTCTGAACAGAAGCGAGGAAAGCACACGTGTGGGCCACCATGTCACTTTCCCTCAGCCATGAGATCGGCAACATTTCAGAGAGAGAAGTTCCATCAGCCGAGGTTACAGAATGAAGTCAACACGGAGCCCAGTCACAGCTGACCCACCAGAAACATGTAACTTGGTTTTTTTTTAGCCACTGACATTTGGCTGTAACCTTGCCTACCCCCATAACTGGCCCCGGACATGGACAGCGTTGGCTTTGGTTCTGGGAAGTGGGTACAGAGGGAACTAACTGTAAGAAGGTGGAAGGATGACAACCTGTGTTGTGCAGTGGGGAAAAATTAGGTCAAGTTCTCACCTGAAATACCTTGGAAGGCAGATAATGTCCTTAATGTGTCTGTGGCTTTAGGCGAAAAGGTGGGAAAACAACGTTAATAGCAAATTTTCACGGCTCTTGGGTGTAGTTAGCAAAGTACAAGAAAGAAACGATCAGAAAAGGACGAACTGCTGTGTCTGCAAACGGGATTGAAAGGGAATAGAGTGCCCAGAAGTTCAGGGACGTGTACCATGAAATGATGCAAATGATAAATGGTCAGACTGGGTAGGCTTTCAAATGACAATGGCCAGTTAAAAGTCAGCCTTGAGCTGAGGCCCACATCAGTGAGTAGCCATGGTGCCCTTGGGTAAAACACCTGAATTAATCGAGATGACCTCTAGTAAATATATTCCTTTGAGCAAAATGGTTCAAGTGAAAGGGACTAAGGGCACGGCTGTGCCAGTCTCAGGGCACGATCCGTTACGTCTAGGGAGACCGCACATCTCAAAAAAACAAAATGTAGGCATGGTGACCAGCGTGTGGCGTTGACTAAGACTCAGCTTGGTATAATGCAGACACTGGAATACTGCTCAGCCATAAAAGAAGAGTGAAATGATGCCATTTGCAGCAACATGGTTGGACCTAGAGGTGATCATACTACGTGAAGTGAGTCAGACAAATATCCTATGATATCACTTCTATGTGGAATCTAAAAAAGGATACAAATGAACTTACTTACAAACCAGAAAGAGAGTCACAGATGTAGAAAGCAAACTTACGGTTACCAAGGGGGAAAGCAGGGGAGGGATAAATTGGGAAATTTGGACTGACATATACACACTACTATATATAAAATAGATAACTAATAAGGACCTACTGTGTAGCACAGGGAACTCTACTCAATACTCTGTAATGGCCTATATGGGAAAAGAATCTAAAAAAGAGCGGATGTATGTATATGTACAACTGATTCACTTTGCTGTGCAGCAGAAACTAACACGACATTGTAAATCAACTGTACTCCAATAAAAAACTTTTTAAAAGAATCAAATTGGTACAAATATGACTAAGTGCTGAGAAAGTGACACTGACCAATGAACCACCAGCCTGGACTGTGGAGTTCGTGTCATTCCAAATTTAAAACAACCCTTGGGCAGGGCGTGATATAAGCATGACGGTGGCATAGGACACCCCAAATTTTCCCCCCTTCGACAGCAAAAATTTGGCATCCATCCACAAACAGAAATGTTTGAGAGTCGTGGGACCCAGCAACATGTGCCAAGGGGCCCAGGACGAATCTCGCCCACCAGTGCACTGGGTGATGGGCAGATGGATTTTGTTATGGGCTGTGGTCCCTGCAGGAGACTGTGAACCAGCTCCGGCCCCTCTGGGCTGTGGTCCAGGAGTGCCTGCAGAGCACTGAGTTGGGCGGTCACCTGTGGACGAGTGAGCCTTTGTGGAAGCCCAGGTTTCCAGAGGAGAAGTCCCAGCATCTCACTGGAGGAAAAAAAAGAAGAGTTTGGACACAGCGTGAATGTGCCAGCATCACCTCCCTCCCAAGACAGCACACTTAGGGCTAATAAACGAGACAGCCTGTGACTCTCCTGCGGGAGGAAGGGAGGGCCAGTGAGAAAGCCCCGCTCCTCCAGTTTGGCAGGATGCTGCCAGAGGGACTCATTTCTATCTCTCACAGCGTCACTATTGAATTAGGAGCTCTGTGGCTGCCGGAGAGGGAGGACATTGGGAGAGCAGCATTTAAGATTCCTGGAGGGCAATAAAGGAAATGGTTCCTGCTGACAGCCTTCTGGGTACCATCAGGAAGCCAGCTCATGAGCTGTGGGGAAAATCTCACCCACAGATCTCCCCAGCTGGCCTTGCGCACCCCCAGCACACCATGTGCCAAGCCCACAGCCCCCCACTTTGCAGCCCGGCTCCCTGTGTGAGGGCCCCAGGGCAGCGGCAAGAATGAGTCCTGGTGGACCTGGAACACAGGCAGAAAGCTGGCGGAGTCCTCCGGCAAGGGAGAAGCCACAAACTTGAGTCGCAGCGCCACCTTCAGGAAGACAAAGGAAAGGCGGTCAGCAGCCCACCTCGTGCATTGTAGGAGGGAGAGAAGGCCCTCAAGTTTACGAATTCTACCAGAGAGGGAGCCGGAAGCTTGGAGCAGGTGTATGCATACGCGGTCTGAGAAAGCCTCAGCATCTGGAGCAGGGCTGACAAAAGGTATTTTACCCCGAAGGCACTTAGTACAAATTAGACGACGTGACTGCTACCCCAAATATGAAAACAAGGGGACTTCCCTGGCGGGCCAGTGGCTAGGACTCGGGGCTCTCACTGCCCAGGGCCTGGGTTCAGGCCCTGGTGGGGGAGCTAAGATCCCACAAGCCAAGTGGCGCAGACAACAAAAACAGCAACAAAATGAAAACAACAACGCAAAACTCCAAGGACCGTGAAAAACCAAGGAAACGTGACATCACCAAAAGATCACAGTAATCTTCCAGTCATCGAACCCAAAGACATGCAGGTCTGCAGTTTACCCAATAAAGAATTTGAAACAGCTCTTTTCAGGAAACTCGGTGAGCTACAAGAAAACACAGAAAGACAGGTCAATGAGATCAGGAAAACAATACACAATCAAAATGAGAAATTTAACAAAGAAACAGTAATCAGGATAAAGAACCAAACAGATTCCAGAGCTGAAGAATTCAGTGAATGAAGTGAAAAATGCGATAGAAAGAATCAACATTACGTAGATTAAATAGAAGAAAACAGGCAATGAGGTAGAGAATGGGGGCTTTGAAATACCCCTGTTTGAGGAGAAAGAAGGATGAAGAGCAGGGAAGAAAGCCTACGTGATCTACGAGACAATATTAAGAAAACCAATAACTAAATCATTGGAATTCCAGAAGAGATGGAGAAGGGGATAGGGCACTAATTCAAAGAAATAATGGCCGGGTGCTTCCCAAACCCAGGAACAGGTTTGTATTCCAAGTTCATGAAGCTAATAGATCATCCTATTATTTCAAACCAAAACAATCTTTTCTAAGACACATTATAATAAAACTGTCAAAAATCAAAAACGAAGAGAGAACCCTAAAGGCGGTAATAGAAAAGATTATAATGTACAAAGAAACCCCTACTAGGCTATCAGCAGATTTCTCAGCAGAAACCTGAGAAGATGATATTTTCAAAGGGCTGAAAGAAAAAAATGGCAAGCAAGAATACTCTATTCAGCAAAGTTATCTTTCAGAAATAAAGGATAAAGACTTTTCAAACAAAAGCTGAAGGAATCAATCACCACTAGACCTGCCTTAAGAGAAATGCTAATTCAAAAAGACACATGCACCCCTATGTTCATAGCAGCACTATTTACAATAGCCAAGACCTGGAAACAACCTAAATGTCCATCAACAGAGGAATGGCTAAAGAAGATGTGGTACAAATATACAATGGAATATTACTCAGCTGTAAAAAAGAATGAAATAATGCCAATTGCAGTAACCTGGATGGACCTAGAGATGATTGTACTAAGTGAAGTAACTCAGAAAGAGAAAGACAAATATCATATGATATCACTTATATGTGGAATCTAAAATAGGACACAAATGAACTGATCTACAAAACAGAAACAGACTCACAGACATAAAAAAGAAACTTATGGTTACCAAAGGGGAGAAGCAGGGGGAAGGATAAATAAGCAATTTGTGATTAAAAAATACACACTACTATATTTAAAATATATAAACAATAAGGACCTCCTGTATAGCACAAGGAACTATATTCAATATCTTGTAATGAACTGTAATATAAAAGAATCTGAAAAAGAATATATGTATAACTGAATTACTTCACTGTACAGCAGAAATTAACACAACATTGTAAATCAACTATACTTCAATAAAATACATTTGAAAAAGAAAAGGGAAAAAAGACTCTTTTTTAAAAATAGAGGAGACAATAAAATGGGGCTTCCAAGACATAGTGAGACATTTAGGGGGAGGCTGACCTTGTCTCTCTGTGTCCTATGGAACCCCTGTCAGGATTCTGGGGGAGTCGGCAGTCACTCACCCTTGCAGTGGAGCGGGGAGAGCTTTCTGCAGCACCTCGGGTCTGCTCCCATCCTTGCCATGGCTGCCTGGTTTAATCTGTGCTGAGACACACAGAAATGTATTCTTAACATTAAAGCAATGCTCAGGGCTTCCCTGGTGGCGCAGTGGTTGAGAGTCCGCCTGCCGATGCAGGGGACGCGGGTTCGTGCCCCGGTCCGGGAAGATCCCACATGCTGCGGAGCGGCTAGGCCCGTGAGCCATGGCCGCTGAGCCTGCGCGTCCGGAGCCTGTGCTCTGCAACGGGAGAGGCCACAGCAGTGAGAGGCCCGTGTACTGCAAAAAAAAAAAAAAAAAAAAAAAAAGCAATGCTCAGAACACCCTGCTCCCCCTCTTCTCTCAGAAAAGTCATATATCAGAATTCATCTTCTACCCCCTATTTCCAAAAGAAATCTCAAACAACCACTCTTTTTTAAAAAAATTTATTTTATTGTAGCATAGTTGATTGACAACGCTGCATTAATTTCTTCTGTACAGCAAAGTGATTCATCTATATATCTCTATATATCTCTATATCTATATACTTTCTTTTTTTATATTCTTTTCCATTGTGGTTTATCATAGGATATTGAATATAGTTCCCCGTGCTCTACAGTAGGACCTTGTTGTTTATCCATCCTATATGTAATAGTTTGCATCTGCTAACCCCAAACTCCTAATCCATCCCTCCCCCACCCCCTCTCCCCCTTGGCAACCACAAGTCTGTTTTCTATGTCAGCGAGTCTGTTTCTGTTTTGTAGATAAGTTCATTTGTGTCCTATTTTAGATTCCACATATAAGTGATCTCATATGGTACCTGTCGTTCTCTTTCTGACTTATTTCACTTAGTATGATAATTTCTAGGTCCATCCATCTTTCTGCAAATGGCATTATTTTTAGTTCTTTTTTATGGCTGAGTAGTATTCCATTGTATTTATGTACCACATCTTCATTCATTCATCTGTTGATGGAAATTTAGGTTGTTTCCATGTTTTGGCTATTGTGAATAGTGCTGCTATGAACACTGGAGTGCATGCATCTGTTTGAATTATAGTTTTGTCCAGATATATGCCCAGGAGTGGGATTGCTGGGTCACATGGTAATTCTGTTTTTAGCTTTTTTGAGGAACCTCCATGCTGTTCTCCACAGTGGCCTCACCAATTTACATTCCCACCAACAGTGCAGGAGGGCTCCCCTTTCTCCACACCCCCTCCAGCATTAAACAGCAACTCCTTGGCACTGTACTACTTGGGAATTCTACCCAGTCTTAGGGAGAAGTTTATAACTTGCCTTCTTAATGGCCGGTTCCAGGAATAATGATATCAAAATAAAGTTTCTCAGGGAAGCAAAGACGTCTTGTAAGCCTCTGCTGGTTCCCACATGTATCCTCTGTGTCCAGCTACAGGTATAATTGCCATGGTCATGAAAACAAGCTCTGGGACTGAGGCCCAGGACACAAAAGAAGTAGGATGGGAGCAGTGAAAACCTCGGAGCCCTTCAGGAGATCCCTTAAACATTTGCTTTTTGCTTGCCTTTCCAGGAAATTTGATTTTGGGGGGGAAGCTCTGAATATACTTGCTACAGGTTGACACTTACGGTCTTTTATGATTCATGTGGAGAAAAGATGATAGAGGAGGAGGGAGCTGATACATGTAGATACAGTGCTGGAGGGTATCATTGGGATTAAAGATATTTAACTGTTTGATTATAATATACCCTGGCATGAAGTCTTTCTCTTTTCCTTGGCTTTATTAATTCGTGGCACATGGTGACATGTAAGATGACTTCTCGCCAGAGCACGCAGGCTGGTGCGGGTGTTCTGTTGCCCGCCTGGTGCAGTGACGCATTGGTAAATGTTTCACAGCCAGATCTCCCCGAGTGGAGGGGGAGCTCTGCTTCGTAGCATTCGTCAGTTTCCGTAGCGGCAATGCTGCCACCATAGATGATTTCAAACGTCCAGTGTGACGTCGCCAAACGTGTGTTTGGGAAAAGCTGTACACAGTGGTCTCACGAACCAGCAGGAATTAGCTTGAACACATCACTGCAAACCATTAATAGATTTCTACTGTTATGTGGAAGGTTATAGGATGTGTCTTCATTGCTGACAGAAATATACTGAGTTTTTGCTTAAGTATGGAAGAAAACAAATTTGAAAATGTGCACTTGAATCACTTGAATTTCTGTGAAAGGCTTATAATTCTTTTTTTTTAAGATTACTTATTTGCTCCTTTAGATGTGAGAAAAGGAAAGTGAATAAAACTACATATTTAATGTGGCTGATTTATCTCTAATTATAAACTGACATATTTAGGAGAGGTTCCGTTTTAATGGAGGACTCTTAGTTTAAGGGGAGAATTGCAAAATACAGTATGGTAGTTACAATATTTGTGAGGCAATGATTTGGTTTTGTTATCTTGCTTTGTACAGAACCATCAATCTCTCCTTGGGTTCATGTACACTTGACATTGAAAATGATGTCCTTGTTTATTGAGAATATAGATCTGATTGTTTTTAATCTGTTTTTTTTTTTTTTTTTTTTTTCCTAATTCAGCCTCAGAACAAGGGATTTAAACACCTAGCAGAATTTTAGGTTGGCCTGAGAAGGAATGTCCTTTCTTGGACCTTTCGGGGGAGAATTGGGAAGAGAAATTTTTCGTCACGTAAATGCAGACACAAGATGGTGCTAAAGGAGTGTCTTTAAGCATGGTTCTCTTGTTTTAAAAGAGTATTTAGAAATGAGTAGTTTTAAGATGTGATCTGCGTGTCACTGTGTGTGTGTGTTTTTTAAGGATCTTTAAAGAGGAGATTGGTACTGGGTCAATATAAAAATTGCTGGAAAAGAATTCATAAAGTCTGTGAAATGAGCAGGTGAATGTGAGGAGGGCTAAAGGCTCTGCTTCTGTCCCCCGACTTCCCTTCCCTGCAGAGAAGCACATTCATCTTTCCTGCTATTGCTTGCAGTTGACTAAGAGCTCAGGTTGGTTTCTGCTCCAGGAAGGAAGCGTGTCAGAATCTCCTGGAAGGACCTTGGTGTGCAAGGTTTCTCTCTGCCTTGGGGAGGACTTCTTAGTCTGACCACCCATCCCGTCTTTACTTGTTCATATCTCTGCCCCTTTTGCCCACTGCTGCCCATATGTCTGTTTATGTAGATGCCTGCACTTGAGGTGCTTTGGGAATCTGTGGTTTTCATTTCTGTCTCTCTTTGTCATCTGGTCCCTGTATGCACTTACATATGCGCTGCTCAGAGGACCAAACGTCCTGGCTGCTTTCTGATTGCCAAGCCAAAGCCTTTCCCTGGGACTGTTCTACTCCCGTGCTTACCCTGTGCTTCGCTTTCAGTTTTGTCTCAGGGCTTAGGACCCCAATTTGTTGCCCTAAATTACAACCCATTTCTGAAGTCCAAATGATGGAGAATAAGGTAAAGCCAAGATCTAGTTACTAACACCACTTTACATGTCAAATTATTTTGAGATAATTTGAGACTTAGAAAAGAAGTTGCAGGGCTTCCCTGGTGGCGCAGTGGTTGAGAGTCCGCCTGCCGATGCAGGGGACGTGGGTTCGTGCCCCGGTCCAGGAAGATCCCACGTGCTGCAGAGCGGCTGGGCCCGTGAGCCATGGCCGCTGAGCCTGCGCGTCCGGATCCTGTTCTCCGCAACGGGAGAGACCACAGCAGTGAGAGGTCCATGTACCGCAAAAAAAAAAAAAAAAAAAACGCTGCATAGAGGGAACCATACAAGATACAACCGTCTGGGATTGGCTTTTTTCTCTCAGCATAATTCCCGGGAGACTCGTCCAAGTTGTTGTGGGTATTCATACTTTGTTCCTTTTTATTGCTGCCTACTCATCGTTGAAGGCTTCATGACCCCATCTCAGGGCCCCCGATTGGAATTAATCACTTGTTCTG
Organism: Grampus griseus; assembly: GCF_964374135.1. Lineage (NCBI taxonomy): Eukaryota > Metazoa > Chordata > Mammalia > Artiodactyla > Delphinidae > Grampus > Grampus griseus. The sequence goes on from NC_139010.1 coordinate 7,370,513, forward strand.
TGCTCGCTTCCCAACCTTGAATACTTCTCTGTGATTCAAAGCTATATAATAGCCAGGTTTTATATTTGCATAACTCTTCAGGGTTTTAAAGGTATTTCTGCATTTCACGTCATTTCCTATAAAAGCCTCTCTCGTGCCATTGTGCGCGTCTTGATACAGAAGAGCTGTGCCCTCTCCTGGCTTTGTGAATGTCAAGGGCAGCACCTCTCCTGGTAGGCCCCCAGTAACCGCTAATGGTGAGACTCTTTGAGACGTATTTTGTATATGAAGCCGTCTCCTGGTATGATTCAAGAAGACTGAATAATCCTGTCGTTTGGGTACAGCTGAAGGAGCAGATGTTCCTGGCTCTGTGTAGAAGAAAAATTGTAGAACAAGGAGATTTTTTTAAAAAAAGGAAGCTGATATCATAAATAAACTGATTTAAAAGCCCCCTTTGGGGGATGATAGCTTAGGTGTTGTGATGTACAAGCATTACCATAGTGAAAGCAGAGTATTAAAAATACGATGCCCCAGGTTGTCTTTGAAGGGAATCAATTGAACACCGGTTTAGAGCAGAAGAGATTAGTAAGCGTGGCCGTGTTCCTTTTTAGCATACGTCTGGAAAGATTCTATGTTGCCTACGAATGCACTGGAAGTGTCAACATAAAAATATACTTAAACATCATGTATGCATACATAACCCCCACACACATACATTTAGGGCTGAGGTCCTCACAGGGCATGAGTCAGCTATGCCTGGGGATTTACCACATGCATTCGAGAACCATCTGTCCATTGCTCCATCCAGAGGACCAGGGCACACTGTGCAGGCCGGACATCAGGTTGGGGTCCCGGGAGGGCTCAGAGAGGCAAGATGGTTAACAGAAGTCAGCAGAGCCAAAGGGCAAGTGCTAGCCAGCTGTTTCCTCAAAGTGGCGAGAGCAAAACTGGAGAAAATGAATTGGCATCATGATCATAAAGAAGAGTCAAGTCTAGAGAGGTCAGGAAGGAAGTGTGTTCAGAAACACAGTAGGAGTCAGGAAGAAAGCGAGAAGATTCAAGGAACTGACTCTTCAGGGAGCCGTTGTGTCTGGGGTGCGTCGTGACTTCATTTCCAACTGTTGGATGCAAACGCACAGCAGGACCATGTTCTACCCTTCACTCTCTCTCTTCACCTGGCTAAGGAGATCGGAAAGGCCAGCCCTGAAAGCCACCGTCATTGTGGATTGAGTTCTCCAGGAGGAGGCTAGTCAGGGGAGAGGCACATCCTCGGGGTCTCTGGGGTGGAAGGTGCTGACTCCGAAAGTCAGGACCTTGGATGGTGGGATGAGGGATGAGAATCAGGGTAGACTTAACAGAGAGCTGGAGAAAAACTGTAAATGGACAAGAGATACAGCTGAGAACCTACTTCAGTGGGGAAATATACAAAGAAGAGGGGATATTTGAGCTTAATTTTGAAAGATAAGTAGAGATCAAGTGGAAAAGGCATTCTAGATGAAGAAGGAACTTCCGAAAAGACGGTATGGAAAAGGCAGGTTATGTTCAGGGAATTATAATAGTTCCTTGGTGCTGTAATGTAGAATCTGTTTCCTTACCTAAATTTTGAGAGTCTGGAGATCAAGGATTGCACCTCCACCGTTTTTACTTTATCATAAAATCTGGGACATCTCAGTAGACTCATAATGTAGGGGACGGGCTCCAAAGGCAGTGTGCAAGGGAAAAATTAGAGGTTAAAGTTGCTCTTGAAAAACTCTCTGAAGATGTCCATAAAATGCTGTGAATTCAGCACAAACATGTTTTCCTCCAGCCTTGGAAGACGTCAGTATTTCTGCAGCTGAACACAGAGTGAAGTGGTGGGTTTGAACTGTTGCTCGTCAGGAGAGTAAAGAGGTAAGCAACAGAGCAGAAGAAGATATTTGTAACATGTATACCCTAAAAATGGCCTGTGTTCAGAATATATAAAGAATCCCTGCAAATAAAGAAGAAAAACGCAGACCGTTTTTGTTGACGTGACCTAAAAACATCAACAAGCACTTTGCAAGAGGAGCTCCATTGGTTAATACACATGAAAAGGTGCCCAACCTCAATTGGTCATCAGGGGAATACAAGTCAAAACCAAAATGATATACCAGTACCTCCATCCAGTGGTCATAGTTTAAAAGAAAGTAATAATACAACAGACCCCCAAACCACCAAATACGTAGGCATAAATACAGCAAATAAAAGATGTACAAGACTTTCTGATGAAAACCATAAGACATTGCTGAGAAGTACCTAAATAAATGGAAAGATCACATCATGTTTCTGTTATGACATCAAAATTAAGATGTCGGTTCCCCAAAATTGCTTCATAGAGTCGGTGAAATCTCAATCAAAGTCCTTGAGAACTTTTTAGAAATTGACAGACATTATAAAATTTATAGCAGAAAATCTAGACCAGCAAAGAACAACTTTAGAAAACTAGACCACCAGATTCTAAAAATTATGATGCTACACTGATTAAGAGTATAGAATTGGTATTAGGATAAACAAATAGATAACAGAAAAGAATACAGAGGTCATAAATACAGCCAACCCCCAAAGCTGCTTGATTTTTCATGAAGACGCCAATGGCACAATAATATGAAAAAGAGGGTCTTCTCAATAAATGATGCTGAAACAACTGAATACCCATGAGGGGGGAAAAATAAACTTTGACCTGTACCTCTCACCATAAATAAAAATTCCTTCTAGATGAATCCTAGGCTTAAACGAAAAAGCTAAAACTATAAAACTTCTAGAAGAAAGGATAGAAAAATATCTTTATTACCTTGAGGTAATGTTTCTTAGAAAGGGCACAAAAAGTACTAACATGGAAGAAAAAAGTGATAAATTCATGCCACCAAATATAAAAACTTGACGACCATTAAGCAAAACCAACCACAAACTGCAAAATATATTTACAGTGTGTCCATCTGAACAAGAAATTCCCCGGTATATAAATAATGCTTTAAATTAATGATAAGAATTCAAACAACCTGGTTTTTTTAAATGGGCAAGAGACTTGAATAGGCATTTTACAAAATTACCTAAATGGACAGTAAACGTATGAAAAGTTGTTCGGCGTCATTGCTCTCAGATAACAGTGCATTAAAGTCACAGTTTATAAGAAAAAGACTCACAGACGTAGAAAACAAACTAGGGTTACCAGAGAGGATAGCGGGAGGGGCGGGGGAGATAAATTAGGAGCTGGGGTTTATCATGTACACACTGCTATATATAAAATAGGTGAACAACAGGGACCTACTGTACAGCACAGGGAACTATACTGAATGTCTTGTAATAATCTATAATGGAAAAGAATCTGAAAAAGAATATATATGTATATAAAACTATATATAACTGAATCACTGTGTTGTACACCTGCAACTAACACGACATTGTAACCTATACCTCAATAATAATAAAACACAGCTTATGCCACCTAGTGATTCTGCACCTAAATCCAGTGTGGTTTTTTTTTTTTTTTTTTTTGCGGTACGCGGGCCTCTCCCGTTGGGGAGCACAGGCTCCAGATGCGCAGGCTCAGCGGCCATGGCTCACGGGCCCAGCCGCTCCGCGGCATGTGGGATCTTCCCGGACCGGGGTACGAACCCGTGTCCCCTGCCTCGGCAAGCGGACTCTCAACCACTGTGCCACCAGGGAAGCCCCAGTGTGTTTTTTTTTTACACACCACCAAGCAGTGAACTCAATTCTGACACTTTCTACCTGGAGAAAGCATCATACCCAACAGGTTAAGGGCTCAGTCCTACCAAACTGTCCCCCAACCCCCCTACTTGAAGACACCAATCACAAGTCCAGGTTGTCACCCATGCTTCTGACTGACTGGCTATAGATTGGAAGTTTCAGTGACCCCCCTCTTAGGTTTAATTTGCTAGAGTGGTTCACAGAACCCGGAAAAATATGAGTATTTTGCCAACTAGATCACCAGTTCACATCCACACACACCCACTCAATAATTTAAATTATTAAAATTTAATTTAATTTTTATTTTATATTGGAGTATAATCCATTTACAGTGTGGTGTTTCAGGTGTACAGCAAAGTGATGCGGTTATACATACATATATATTTTTCAGATTCTTTTCCCTTATAGGTTATTACAGAATATTGAGTATAGGTCCCTGTGCTCTACAGTAGGTCCTCGTTGGTTATCTGTTTTACATATAGTAGTGCGTATGTGTTAATCCCAACCTTCTAATTTACCTCTCCCCCCACCTTTCCCTTTTGATAACAATAAGTTTGTTTTCAAAGTCTGTGAGTCTGTTTTATAAATAAGTTCATTAGTATCATTTCTTTTTGGATTCCACATGTAAGTGATATCATATGATATTTGTCTTTCTCTGTCTGACTGACTTCACATAGTATGATCATCTGTAGGTCTACCCATCTTGCTGCAAATGGCATTATTTCCTTCTTTTTATGGCTGAGTAATATTCCATTGTATATTACCTACCGCGTCTTCTTTATCCATTCGTCTGTCGATGGACATTTAGTTTGCTTCCGTGTCTTGGCTATTGTGTTAAAGGACACATTTAAACTGTCTTTTTCTAAGTATCTTACCATGTATTTAAAATTTAATTCAAATTTTAAAAGATTCTCAATACCAAGTGTTGGCAAGCCTGTGGAGCAAGTGAAACTCACATACTGCTGGTGGGAGTGTCAGTTGATAACAGTCACTTTGTAAAAAATGTGGGACAGTATCACAAACGTTGAAGATGCCAAATGACCCAGCACTTCCATTCTGAAGCTTAATCCACTAGAGATGCAGGCGCAAGTGGACCAAAAAACCTATGTAAAAGGCAGTACTCATGACAGCTGAAACATGGAAGCCACCCAAATGTTTAGCAACAATCTAATGGGTAAATAAATTGTGGTCTATTCATACACTGGAATACCACACATGAAAATGAAGAAACATGGTTAAATGAAACATGAAAAAAAAAATCTCACGGACAAAAGCGTGCTGTACCATTTTATGTTTATATAGTTCAAAATGAGGCAAAACGAATCTCTAGGCTTAGAAACTGTGGGAAATAGTTAACTGAATATTTTCATGTCCTTTTTTTTTCACAGCTTCGCTCTTGTTTAATTTTATTTATTTTTCTATACAGCAGGTTCTTATTAGTTATCCATTTTATACATATTAGTGTAGACATGTCAATCCCAATCTCCCAATTCATCCCACCACCACCACCGCCATCCCCGCCGCTTTCCCCCCTTGGTGTCCATACGTCTGTTCTCTACTTCTGTGTCTCTGTTTCTGCCCTGCAAACCGGTTCATGCATGTCTTATTTGCACATTTATCTTTCTGGTTTTCCACTGTGGGAGGAGAGTCAGAAAGGCTGTTTGCTGCTCCCACCACCTATCTGGCTTCAAGCACGTGAACCATCCTCCCCCGCCCTGTCTCAGCAGCAGCTATTCCCTTGCTTGACATCCTCGTGGAGTATTTATGGACACCGTGTGAATGCATAAATTAAGCCAAGGTCAAAAGCAAACCAGATCTGGAACTAGGGTTGAAGACTATCAGCGTCATACATCCCATCAGTCTAAGCTCATGGTTGTGGAGAGAAGGGATCCAGCCCGACATCCATCAGCGTCCGTGTTGGCGGGCACATCATTTCCCAACTGGAATCTGTAACAGATTCAACCATGCCGTCTTCCCTCTGATTGGAGAGAGGAGTCTGGAGGGGAAGAGCTTTTAATAGACCCCAGACTAGAAAGCATTTGGCAGGTGGCCGTGTTGCCAAGAGCCAGGCACTTATTAGTCAGCCTAATTTAGAACAGATCGCTCGTCTCTTTTTATAAAGAACTGTTTTTTGGGTTTTTCGTTTTTTGTTTTTTTTTACATCTTTATTGGAGTATAATTGCTTTATAATGGTGTGTTAGTTTCTGCTTTATAACAAAGTGAATCAGTTATACATATACATATGTTCCCATATCTCTTCCCTCTTGCGTCTCCCTCCCTCCCACCCTCCCTATCCCACCCCTCCAGGCGGTCGCAAAGCACTGAGCTGATCTCCCTGTGCTGTGCGGCTGCTTCCCCCTAGCTATCTACCTTACGTTTGGTAGTGTATATATGTCCATGCCTCTCTCTCGCTTTGTCACAGCTTACCCTTACCCCTCCCCGTATCCTCAAGTCCATTCTCTAGTAGGTCTGTCTTTAGTCCTGTCTTACCCCTAGGTTCTTCATGACATTTTTTTTCTTAAATTCCATATATATGTGTTAGCATACGGTATCTGTCTTTCTCTTTCTGACTTACTTCACTCTGTATGACAGACTCTAGGTCTATCCACCTCATTACAAACAGCTCAATTTCGTTTCTTTTTATGGCTGAGTAATATTCCATTGTATATATGTGCCACATCTTCTTTATCCATTCATCCGATGATGGACACTTAGGTTGTTTCCATCTCCGGGCTATTGTAAATAGAGCTGCAATGTTGATGTTTAGCAAATACTAAGTAATAATAATAAGGCTGTCTTGTGCAAACAACTTTTTTGTTTATTCTAGACTATGGATCAGCTGGGGGGAGTGGGGCGGAGGAGAGGCTGCCCCCCTAGTTCTTTTTCCCTAGAAGCAGCTGAGATTGGGAACATCACAAACATTGCCAGGACACAGAGGTCCGAAGGAAAATAGTAGGAAGGGGTTTTGGAGCACGTGGAGCATGAACTTACTTCATCTAACAAGGTGGGGGTCAGAGAGGACTGCTGTCCTGCTGTCTTCCTGTCTCTGTCTGTCTGTCTCTCTTTCCCTCTCTCTCTGGGGGTGTGCATCTTGTTACTTTTTGCCTATCACAAAATTAATTCATGCCCACTAGAGAACATTTAAGACAAACAAAAAGAAAAAAGGCACCTACCATGTCATTGCTCAGAGAGCGCCACTGTTTGTTTTTCCAGTATTTCTTTCTGTTTGCATATGCCTTTTAAGAAAAATTTGCTGTTGTGCAATCCTGTCTTTTAATTGCGTTCATTACTGAAAAATATGTTTTGAACATCTCACGTTGTAGCATAACCCACTTCAACACCATTTGTAATTGCTGTCTAATAAATGCTAATTTAAACAATCTCCTTTTGTCATATATTTAGGTTATTTAAACCGTTTCATTGCACTTAGCAGTGCTGTGATGAGTATACATTGGTATACGTCCATAGTTATTTTCCTAAGACACTTTCTGGAAGTGGATTTGTTGACTCTAAGAATATGCAGATTTAAAAAATTTTTGGCCTTATGGCCAAGTTGGCATCTGAGGTTGTAATTCCTAACAGCAGTGTGTGAGCACGCCAGTTTCCTTGCCCTCTTGACAACATTGTAAATTAACGTTTCATCTGATCTTTGCAATTTGATTTGATAGAGGAAATATTGTATGTTGTGATGTAAATATTTATCTTTTTATGACACTTTTTCACATTTTGACCACAGTTTTCCTTTAAGAATTAAGTTTCTCAATCTTTTGCCCATTTTATCATGGTGTTAATTTTTTTATTATTATTGATAGGTTGGAGCTTTTTACATATTAAGAATCTCATCCTATGCTACAAATTTTTTTCTTTACTTTGCATTTGTCTTTGAATTTTATTCATGGTGGTTCATGATTTCAATCTGTTTTGTCATACTTAGAAACGGTAATCCCATTCTAATATTATATGACTATTCACACATTTTTCTTTTAGAACTTTTATGTTTTAATTTTCACACTAAATTTCTAGTGATAGCCAACAGCTATTAAGTGCTAACTTTGTGCTGGGCACTGTTGGGAGTGCTTTACATGTATGTAATCATTTAACCCTCCTTACTATCTATGAGGTAGTCTATTATTATTGTGCCCATTTTATAGATGAGTAAATTGCGGCAGAGAATGGTTAAGTAACTTGTCTAGGGTCCAAAGCTAGTAAGTAACGAAGCTGGAATTTTAATGTAGTAAGTCTGCGCATGATATTCTCTCTTTCAGTTTTTTCCTGGGAGTGCCTTTTCAAAGAATTATAGCAACTTCCTTTTGTATTTACTGAAAACTCACCCCAAAATAGCTGGAATAATTTGGAATAAGGACATATTTTTTTGAAAGCATAAAAATCTCCAAATCCACTCTACAACAAGAAAAACAATGTAAATTTTTGAGACCCAGAGAAGTGAAATGTCACTTGGATTCCTGAGGCAGCTTTCCTTTGACTCGTCTGAAGAGGCATCCGGAGACCTAAGGGAAGATCTTCCACGCTCTGGAGGACCAGCTGTACTGAGGAAACATCCTCCACCAAAGGGTCCCCAGCTCTTCAGAATTCAGATTCCCTGTTGCACGTGAAACACGGAGAAATTTGACACGGGATTAGTGTTGGAACTACCACTAAGACCTCTTGGAAGACTCATAATTTTCCATTTTCTACACCAGGGTCTCAAACCTGGCCCAGCTGATCAAGAGTTGAACGTAGGAGGGCTTCCCTGGTGGCGCAGTGGTTGAGAGTCCGCCTGCCGATGCAGGGGACGCAGGTTCGTGCCCCGGTCCGGGAAGATCCCACGTGCCGCGGAGCGGCTGGGCCCGTGAGCCATGGCCGCTGAGCCTGCGCGTCCGGAGCCTGTGCTTCGCAACGGGAGAGGCCACAACAGTGAGAGGCCCGCGTACCGCAAAGAGTTGAATGTAGGAGAAAAGAAAGCAGGCATTGGACAGGGATGTCAGGCATGTAGCAATCGATCGGGGTTCCAAGTTAGGAATAAGATAGAGGCTGTGACCTTCTCTTCTGGTAAGCTGTTCCTTCAGCGGCTTAATCCAGTGGCTGAATTATCCTTTCTCTGAAATGTCATTGACTTTCTGGATCCAGAACACATTCAGTGCAATCCACAGGCGGGACCCCTGCTTTGAACAAGGCAGCATCCTCAGTGAGCCGTGGGAGACGGATCTCCTGTCTCGTGGAGGAGGTGGATGGGTATGTGCCCAGGTGGGTCCAGTGTGGAGAGACCGGGATGAATATGAAAAATGAGGGGAGCCAGTATAGCCCATGATACATGGAGTATATTTGAGAGAAGAGAATGAGAAAGGCGGGATAAGCTGGCTTTTTCAGATCACAGAGAGCTCTGAATGCCACACCAGAGGATAATTTATTCTTTAAGGTATTTATTGTTCTTAATAAATTAAGATATTTATTCTTTCATTTGAAAACTATTTACTGAGCATCTACTGGATGACAGATACCATTCTAGGCACCAAGGAAATAGCAGTGAAAAAAAAAAAACAGACCAAATTTCTGCTCTTACAAAAAGTATTTTCTAGTGGGGAAGACAGGCAAAATTTTTTAAAATTATAACTTATCAGGTAACACTAAGTACGATGAAGGAAAATAAAATAGGATGAAGAGAGAGAGCCACATGTGGTCCTCAGCCTCAACCCTGCCTGCACACTGGAATCTTCCAGAGAGGTTTGGAAAACAGCGATGCCCAGATCCCTGCCTGAGGACAAGGGGATTAAAACCTCCGGGGTGGACCCTGGAGGTGACATTTTCTAATGTGCAGCCGGGGTGAGAAGCACCAAGTCAGAGAATGAGGACAGTGCCCTTTAGAAGGGCTGGTCAGAGAGGGCCTCTCTGTTTGAGCAGAGACTAGGGTGGAGGAACAGGCCACGCGGATATCCAGGAAAGCTGTGTTGCCAGCATCCGGCCCGACATCCGGCACTTAGGAGTCATGGAAGAGTGAATGAACGAATGGACAGACTGCATCAGTATATGGGATGGTGTCAGCGAAGCTTGTTTGGAGAGGATTAAATTAACTGGGCACCTTAGGTTGGGGGTTGCCAAGCCCACCCCAAGATTCCATGATTTCCTAGGAGGACTCACCGTATGGTCGTACGCAGGACTGAGGTTTCTTACAGCAAAAGGATACAAAGCAAAATCAGCAAAGGGGAAAAACACATGGTGTGAGATCTAGGGGAACTGGCTGCAAGTTTCTGAGAGACTTCCCTCCGTGGAGTCACACACGACACGCATAAGACCTGGAGGGACAAGTCGTGACAACACGTGTGAAATGCCATCCACCAGGGAATCTCGTGCGACACAGTGCCCGGGGTCTTTCTTGGGGGCTGGTCCTGTAGGCGCCCTCGTCTGACACCTACCAAGATTCCAGACTCCCAGAAGGAAAGCAGGTGTTCAGTAGAAACCACTTGTTTGTGATCTCTCTGAAACCTGAGTCCCCAGACGCCGGCCTTTCTTAGGAGAGCAGTCTCAGGCCTGCTGTGTTAACCCTTTTTCTGCACGGTGCCATGTACCAAGGGTCAGATGGGTTCTCTGTGTCTTATAACAACCCTATGTAATTCCCAGAGGGACCATTTTTCAAAGTTTCACAAGACTAAAATCCGTTACCGCATGGCTACGTACAGTTCCAAATTTTTCCCTCCTTGAGATATTAGGACAGTTTTAGAGAAATGTGATATGTCACCTCTGATATCTCTTCCAGTTCAGGGTCTAATTCAGGTTCTTGTGTAAGACGTAGGAGCCTCAAATGGACAGCGAACCATAGTTCTTCTTGCGGAAACAGTGCTGTATGGTCCCCAAAGATAGGTACGTTACCCTTGAAAAAAACCAGCCCTCCAGGTAAAGGCACTCTGTAATATTCTATAGAAATATCATATAGGACATGTGAGTATAGGACATCCAGCTTTTATATCGCCCTTTTATATTCATTCATCCTTTTTTCAATGAATAAAAGGATAAATGAATAAAAAGATAAATAGATAAATAAATAAAAATTTTAAAAAAAGAAAAATGAGATACTGCCCTCAGAAATACTTGTAAGAGAACGAAATGAGTCCACTCCACTGAACTGCTTTCCCATCCTTTCTAGAATGTAGGCTTTAGTAAATCATACAGAAGTTCAGAAACGACAGGTGAGCCCTCGGTAAGATGTTCATAGTAGAAATTCAGCCGTGGAAACAATCTGATGTGCTGGCATACTCGTTCCTCCTTTATCTCTGCTTTGGGTTCAGGGAGCATTACTGAGCCATCTTGCTTTATCTAAAAAATAAGATTAATAAGATTGAGCTGGTCTGTCTCACATCCTTTTCCCCGTCGGTTTTGCCCAAAGGCAATTTGATTTACGCCTGGAGTTGTTGCCCAGGGATCGCTGTTCTCCTGGGTGGACAGAACGTTTCACTGCAGGGTAATAAGCTCCTTAGAATCCTTGACGGGTGGGCCTGAAACTTCAAAGAGGGAAGGATGACAAGGGATGCGGCAGCTCTTAATGGGACTAGATGGAATTTATCACGGGGCATTTTGCACAGGGTGGCAGTTCAATTATGGAGCGGCCGTGCGGTTCACAGAAGCCATTTTTCAGGGCAGTCACTGAGGCTGGGCCTGGCAGAAGGGCAGCCAGCATCCTCTTGTTTGATATGCTGGTGGTGTCACTTCCCTGGCTTCTTCCTGGATAATGTACTGCCAAAAGAAGGCCTCTAATAAATGAAGAAGTAAAACTCGAGATAATAACAGAGCATTATAAGCTGTTGAGCGACGTCCTTTCTAAAGCCTTTCGAGTGTTCAGTGCGTCTCCTGCTGCATCTGGTGTAGGTGGAAACCCAGGTCCTGGGCCCGGCACTGCCCCTTTGCTGGTCCCACGTGATGAGCAGCTCACCTCACCTCTGTTTGTCCTTCGGTGGCCCCACGATGCCTTTCAGATCAATTCCAAACCAGTCCACGAGGGTCTTTACACCCGCCAGCTCTTCTTTGAAGAAACCCCTCTTTGTATCCAAGTTCCACGCAGTGAACCACTTGCTAAATCCTCTGGAATTCCCAGACCGTCGGCCATGGTGAGCCCTTGCCTGAAACACTGCTCTCTAGCTCCCCCCTCCATCCTGTCAGCCCCAGGATAACACCTACTCATCCTTCAGACGTGTGCCGGGTACCATTTCCTCCCATCCCCATCCTCCTGGGAGCCCCCGCGGCGGCCTCAGCCCCTTTCTATCCTAGCATTTGCTTCACTGTATCGTGGTGATCTTTGCCCCCATCAGACGTAAGCCAAGTCACTTCAAAGACCACATCTGGGGCTTCCCTGGTGGCGCAGTGGTTGAGAGTCCGCCTGCCGATGCAGGGGATGCGGGTTCGTGCCCCGGTCCGGGAAGATCCCACGTGCCGCGGAGCGGCTGGGCCCGTGAGCCATGGCCGCTGAGCCTGCGCGTCCAGAGCCTGTGCTCCGCAACGGGAGAGGCTACAACAGTGAGAGGCCCGCGTACCACACACACACACACAAAAGACCACATCTGCCTTACTCACCACTCTGTCCCTCACAGCCTTCCACAGAGCCTGGTCACGGTCACCCCTCAGCAAATATGTAGTGAATAAAGGTAGCTGATCATAAGAATAAGCTCACGCTACTAGAAGGCAGCCTTAAGAAATGCTTGCACCTGTGACTGTGTTTCTGTTTTGTAGATAAGTTCATTTGTACCCTTTTTTTAGATTGCATATGTAAGCGATAGCGTATGATATTTGTCTTTCTCTCTCTGACTTACAGATGTAAAAAACGAACTTATGGTTACCAGTGGGTGGCAGGGAGGGATACACTGGGAGACTGGGATTGACATATACACACTACTATATATAAAGTAGATAAATAATAAGGACCTACTGTATAGCACAGGGAACTCTGCTCAATATTATGTAATAACCTATATGGGAAAAGAATCTGAAAAAGAATGGATATACATATATATGTATAACTGATTCACTTTGCTGTACACCTGAAACGGACACAACCTTGTAAGTCAACCACCCTCCAGTAAAAATTGAAAAGAAAAAAAAAAGTTGGACAAAGTGACTTTCAAGTCCTAAGCTTCTGTGAGCCTTTTTTTTTTCTTAAAGTCCAATCGGAACGCTCAATCTTTCTTTACAGCGTTGACGTTTTTAGTCGTTATGCATCGTTAAAGACTTAGTGATGGTTTTCGAGCACGGTAATGTGCCTACCGATTGTTAGGAGATATTCCAAAAGCGGCCGTGATCCTGTGAATTCCAGGACATCCGTTTCATATGCTCTTTTCTTCCTCCCCTTGAGGAACACCCTGAGAGAGCTACGTTCTCATGATGGATATTTCAGAGGGAATGTGAGCTGCCTTGTGTCCCTGGCCAAAATCAGTGGAATCAGGAGCAGCCTTTTTGGGTGACTATACGTGGTTTTGAATTTTCCTATAAGAAGTCATTGCATTGTTCCTATAAGAAGCATTTACAGTGTAAATGAGTTAATACTCTGTATTTTGGTCATGCACAATTGATTATAACTGCCCAGAACAGTCCGATCTCCAGCAGACCAGATGGTACCTGGAAATCACATCCTTTCAGCAGGGTTAATGGTGAGCACGTGGTGTGGGCGGCATGTTATGCCTTTCTCCAGAGAGATGCCTAGTGCTGATTCTCTGCCATGGAAGGGCTCCAGGGCCTCCAGCTTTCCCCACACATCCTGACCCCGTGGGCTTTGGCCCTCCTGTGGCCTATGGAACTGGAAGTGAATCCACCCTCTGATACTATTGGGTTTTGGCCAAGAAGTTCATTCAGGTTTTCTCTGGGACAGCTTGCTCACCCAAACCCAATACTCAAAACCACAAAGTCTAGGGAACGAGATTTATTCTTTCAAGTTTCAGCTAATTGTCGGCATTTAAATTTCGCTCAAACCTAAGGGGTAATTATCTGTACTTCCTGAGGCAGAATATGTGTGAATGGAAACTCACTATAAATAAAGCAACCAATTTTCTTTGAGTTTCTTAAGGGCTAGCCTTATCTGATGACCCAGCTGGAGGGAAAGATGCTATTGGTCTTCAGACTGTGGGGTAGGAAGGACTGGTGACCGTGGCTTTCTCTGGGCTTCTCTTTATCTCCCGACAGTGCTGTACCACCATCTCATACATTTTTGTCAGGTCCATGAGTCGATACTTTGTCTACTCCTGTGCTGTCTAAGCATACTTAAAGACCTCTATGCGATCCCAAGATTATTTTTCTAGATGCGTGTTCACCTTCTTTTTCATCCTTCTCCCCTCCCATATCTACCTTGTTGGATAATCTTATCAGAATATATCCCATTGAAATCTGCCAGTGATTATCTAAAGGTTGGCCAGGTGTGGAGAAGATTCCAGGAAGATGGTAGCAGTGACAGTGTAGTTTTTCTATCTGTCTGTATCCCTGACGCAGGAATGGATAAAGAAGATGTGGTACATATATACAATGGAATACTACTCAGCCATAAAAAAGAACGCCATGCCATTTGCAGCAACATGGATGGACCTAGAGATGATCATACTAAGTGAAGTAAGTCAGGAAGAGAAAGACAAATACCACAGGATATCACTTACATGTGGAATCTAAAAAAATGGTACAAATGGACTTATCTACAAAACAGAAACAGACTCACAGACTTTGAAAACAGACTTATGGCTACCAGAGGGGAAAGGTGGTAGGGAGGGATAAGCTAGGAGTTTGGGATTAACACATACACACAACTATATATGAAATAGATAACCAACAGGGACCTACTGTAGAGAACAGGAAATTCTGCTCAATATTCTGTGATAACCTCTATGGGAAAAGAATCTGAAAAAGAATGGGTATATGTATATGTATAACTGAACCACTTTGCTGTACACCTGAAGCTAATACAACACTGTAAATCAACTATACTCCAATATAAAATAAAAATTAAACTTTTAAAATAAAATAAAATAACTAGATAGCAAAGACAAAAGCCCATGGGAATTTGTAACAAAACGAAATGAAAAGATATCCCAGGTCCCCAGAATACAGGTGGGTAGAGACCGACGCTCAACAAGCCACGGGTCCTGCCTGGTCCTGGCACCTGTGAGGGGAAGAAAGAAGCGATGGGCAGCTGCTGATGAATGCGAGAACAAGGGGACTGCAAATAGCCAACAGGCATTCTCTGGAAGGAGCAGGCCATTTTAAGAACCTCCCTAACACTGAATGGGGCTTTGCCTTTTCTGATACCAAGTCAGTGTAGGGGGCCCAGGGCCAGGAAGACTGAAGGGGCTGGAGCCAGAGCCCCTGTGGATACTGTAGACGACCCCCCTCAGCTCCCTCCTAAGACGAAACTCACAAGGAGGGGCTTCTGGGAGGGGTCAAGATTGAACACGATGGGGACAAACAGGAAGGAAGAAAAGAGAAATTCCAGAGCACAGCCGGGGAGGGGGACAGAGCCAGGACAACCCAGAGACGAGTTGCCATATATATGAACTACACACAAAAACGAAGCCCTGTAGAGCTAGAGAAGCTTTTCCAAATCCCATCTCATTCTAAAAGTTCAGGGAACAGGGCTTCCCTGGTGGCGCACTGGTTAAAGAATCTGCCTGTCAGTGCAGGGGACATGGGTTGGAGCCCTGGCCCGGGAAGATCCCACATGCTGTGGAGCAGCTAAGCCCGTGCGCCACAACTACTGAGCCTGCGCTCTAGAGTCTGCGAGCCACAACTACTGAAGCCCGCGAGCCACAACTACTGAAGCCCGTGCACCTAGAGCCCGTGCTCCACAACAAGAGAAGCCACCACAATGAGAAGCCTGCTCACCTCAACTAGAGAAAACCCATGCAGCAACGAAGACCCAACGCAGCCAAAAATAAAATAAATAAAAGTAAATAAATTTATTTTAAAAATAGTTCAGGGAACAAAAAACAATTTCACATCAAAATGAAAAACAGAAAAATAATCAAATCCCATACAGAGTTATTATAAGAAAAAAGAGACTAAGGAGCAGAATAAAAACCCTACACAATAAAAGCATGATGGAAAGACATGCTCACAAACAGAATAACAGTGTCACCTAGAATTTCAAAATAGTGGGAAATTCTATAAGATATGAAAGAAATAACATAAGTCAGAATTAGCCAAACTCAGAAAGGAGGTGACACACAACTCAGGAAAGAATTAGAAATAAAAGGAAAAGTCATTTCAGAGATTACCATCAATCTAGAAGGAACACAGGAACAAACAAACCTAACATGATGCCTTAAAAGACATAGAAGGTTAAAAAGGGAAAAATGTTACAATCAAAAAGAAATGAAGAGACGAAAAGAATTTGAAAATTGCAGATATGGAAGATGGACAAAAAAAGATCAAACTTATGGCTAACAGGAGTTCCTTAAGAGAAAAACCAAAGCGATGGAACAAAGTATTTCAGAACAAATACTGAAGATTATAATTGAAGAAAACTTTCCCAAAATAAAGAAAAATTGAAACTACATGTGAAAAAAGCATGATGTGTGTCTAAGAAGAATGATCCCAGAATGGCCAACACCAAGACTTTGTCTTGTATCAATAAAACAGCTGGATTTTAGACACAAAGAAAATAAATCCCTTGGCACTTAGGAGAAAAAGAATACATAATGTAAGAGGGAAAGAAAAATTGCTTATCATCCGTTTTTCAACAGAAATCCCAGAAAAAAAATGGAATAACGTATTTATCTACTCAAGTGAAAAAAAAGTGTGACCCAAGGGTTTTATATCACGTATAAAGGACAAAAACTCTTATCAGCATGAGAGAACTCAGGGCACATTGTTTCCATGAACACTTCTGTGGAATCTTCTAGAACACTGGCTTCAGACAACCAAATGACGAGCAAGACGTTGATGTAAGGACTGGTGTGGAGCGTTAATCTAAGTTGAGGTGAGCTCAGAGTGTTGGGGTGATGCTCTGACAGTGCAGGTAGAACCCAACTAAGAAAAGGGGGAAGGCTGGGAAGAACACATTCAAAACCTGAGTATTTTCAGCAATCACGTGGGAGGTCGTATCAGACCGTTATTCAGAGACTGTTGTGTGTGTACTATTAGATGAAGCAAGTGAGTGATTATGATAGGCTGTATTTTAATTCTGTCATCCCCTGTAGTCTTGGAAAGCCCACCTTCTATGTGTGCAAGAAAGGACATCAGGTACAGCAGGGGATGGAAAGTAAGAGCCCCGAATCTTGCACTTGACTTGCAAGTCTCAGTAAGAACTCATGAGGTATTTCACAGATGTGTTGTCCAATATGTCTCCGTATGGATACTTACCAGTTCACTGGCCAACCCACGAGCAGTGAGCATCTCTCACTCATTAATAGAAACCAGGGATTCTTGCAGGAATAGCTGATTCCAGGTCTGGGCAGGAAAGGTACAGAATGAACCTGGATTCTCTTGGAATATCGGATAGTGAGGAAGCCGTCAGAAATCACAGTCATACTCTGCTGTCACTAAAAGCATAAAAACCATCAATGAGAATGAATATGGGTGGCAGTAAATGGACTTTATTTCATTTTCTGGACAATCAAGGTTTCACTGAGAAAGCATAAAACAAAGCATGGTCATGCAGGGGCACCAAAAGCAAATTCAAGGAGAACAAATCAGATGTTTGACATTGTTCCCCCCGCTGCCCCCAAATCAAAGTAGCATCAAAACTAAAATTTTAAAAATCAGATCTTTGTCAGATTTCCTTACACTTCCTTTCATGTCAGCAAAATTTATTTAATACATGGGCACAGAATGCCCTCATAAGCATTTTTAGTGCTTGGTATTCTAAAGGTTTTAATCCAGCCTCCTTCAGCCTGTCCCAGAGCCCTGATCCACCGCTTAGAGGGGCCCCTGCCTGCTGTAATGACAAAAAAAATCCAGCAGGGGGCAATATAAGCAAGTACAGGCAGAATTCGTTTCCTTGTTTTTGTTTCTTTGTTTGGTTTTGCTTTAAGGCAACTTTACTTCAGGGAGAAATATTACTTGGGGACAGATTGTCTCCTGAAGGTTTCTGTCATGACTAGTTCCTTGTCCCCTTCTTTTAAAGGGTCTTGATAAATGTCCCTGTCTTTCTAAGTGAAAACTGCTGTTCGCTTGATTATCACCTTACATGTTGAATCAGATAGCTGGCTGACCCCTAGGCTTTATCAATTACGAACACAAACACTCTCAAAACATCCAAGGCAACTGATCGGAATTTAAATTGGAGTCATTTCATTGGAAGCACGTTCCATCACCGATATTAACAGATTTTGAAAATTGTTAGTTTCTCATTCTTATGCCGAGTCAGTTCTTCATTGTAAGGTTTAGAAGGATTTCCTTTCTTTTTATTAGCAGTCCCCCCAAACCTCGTTCATGTCCTTCTGTCTACTTTAAGAGGTCAGGTCTTCATATCCACATAGTTGATTGACCTTGGGCCTGCGCGCCGTTCTGCAGCCTGCTTTGTCCTGAGTACCAGGGGGTCAAGAGCACATCTTCCCACCATGTGAGGTTGTCATCCATCTCTTTAGAAGTAAGGCCTAAAATTATGTGTTTTCAGAAGTTCTCCAGGCAGTGAACCCGAGGCACAGCCAGATTTAGAGACCCCTGACCAGGTTCCATGTCTGGGCTGGAGGATGCCATGAACGTCTTAGTCGGCTGTTGACGTGTGTGTATGCGCATGTGCACAGCTTTTCAGGCAGCAGGAGCCGTGGTTTGCAACACATGCTCAAGAGAGCCTGCAGCCCACAAAGGGGCACCAGCCACTGCTGTAGCAGGAGTGCCTCGATCGTGGAGTCCCCGCGCCTGCAGCAGAGGATCAGTCACCATGGCGATGACAAAGTGCTTCCCTCTTCAATTGAATTCTACCAATTAAAGTTTCAGTGCCTCATGCAGGACCCTTGAGTGGACACAGGCTTCCGGTTAATAAAGGCTGCAGCCAAACAGGCACTCTTGATGGCAGAAAACCAGGAGGCGTGAAGAGGTTTGCCAGCCTCTGGCCTGGGGCATGCTCTCTGGGGGGCTTACCTGGTTCCAGAAGATGTTCCAAGAAAACATCAAACGTTCGCATGTCTGCATTTCATACTCATTCAGCTGAGCAGCTCGTGTACTCTGAGGAGTCGACAGATTCTTGATTGTAATTAATCCGTGAATATCAATGAGGTGCCTAGCTTGGACAGGGTTTGGTAATGATTTTGACTGTGTTAATAACTGTCAGAAAGATGATGGTAATGAATAGGAGTCCAGTTTCTGAGTGGCTAAGGTGGTCTAGAATCCCAGCTTCATCCAAATTACTTTTCCTGGGCACACGGGATCTGTAAGTCTCGGTTCTAAATTGCAGCAAATGCTGCTGGACGGCGCTGGCTTGCAGTGAATGTCACTTCTCTTCTCCTCCAGACAGCTGAGCTGTAGACCAAGGCCTCTTCTCATGGGGCAGGAAATGCCAGGGTTAGAATGGACTGGGACAGTGGAAAGGGCACAACTACCTAAGCCACCACCCATCCTGATGAGCCTAGCCTGAGAGAGAAAACATAAAACAAACCTGTTAGAAAGATAGATGTAAACAGCAAGAGGTACCACCTCATGCCATTCATGGAAGGCAGCTGTGCTCACCACTGTACCACCAATGCCGATTCACACCAGTCAGAATGGCCGTTATTAAAAAGTCTACAATAATAAGTGCTGGAGACGGTGTGGAGAAAAGGGAACCCTGCTACACTGTTGGTGGGAATGTAAATTGATACAGCCACTATGGAGAACAGTATGGAGATTCCTCAAAAAACTAAAAATAGAGCTACCATATGATCCAGCAATCCCACTCCTGGGCATATACCCAGAAAAAACCTGTAATTCGAAAAGATACAGGCGCCCCTGTGTTCATAGCAGCACTATTTATAATAGCCAAGACGTGGAAACAACCTAAATGTGTATTGATAGCTGAATGGGTAAAGAAGATATGGTATATATACAATGGAATATTACTCAGCCATAAAAAGGAATGACGTGGGACGTCCCTGGTGGCGCAGTGGTTAATAATCCGCCTGCCAATGCAGGAGACACAGGTTTGATCCCACATGCCACAGAGCAGCTAAGCCCATGCGCCACGACTACTGAGCCTGTGCTCTAGAGCCCGCGAGCCACAACTACTGAGCCTACGTGACACAGCTACTGAAGCCTGCGCACCTAGAGCCCGTGCTCCACAATAAGGGAAACCGCTGCAATGAGAAGCCTGTGCACCTCAACGAAGAGTAGCCCCCACTGATCGAAACTAGAGAAAGCCCGCGCGCAGCAACAAGGACTCAACGCAGCCAAAAATAAATAAATTTATTTAAAAAAAAGAAAAAGAATGACATAATGCCATTTGCAGCTACATGGATAAACCTAGAGATATCGTACTAAGTGAAGTAAGTCAGAAAGAGAAAGACAAATACCATATGATATCACTTACGTGTGGAATCTAAAGTAGGACCCAAATGAACTTATCTATGAAACAGAAACAGATTCACAGACATAGAGAACAGACTTGTGGTTGCCAAGGGGGAGGGGGATGGGGGAGGGAAAGATTGGGAATTTGGGATTAGCAGATGCAAACTATTGGGTCGGCCAAAAGCTTCGTTCACGTTTTTCCATACCATCTTACGAAAAACCTGAACGAATTTTTTGGCCAGCCCAATATTTATATATAGGATGGATAAACAAGGACTTACTGTGAAGCACAGGGAACTATACTCAGTACTCTGTGATAAACCATAATGGAAAAGAATATGAAAACGAATATATATGTGTATAACTGAATCACTTTGCTGTACAGCAGAAATTAACACAACATTGTAAATCAACTGTACTTCAAAAAAATTTAAAGGAAAAGGTAGATGTAGAAATTCTAAACAAAAGACTGGCAAATCCAACCCAGCAGTCTAATAAAAAGGGTAATGTAGCGTGAACGAGTAGGGCTGATCCAAAAATGCAGGAATCATTTGATAATTAGGAAAGCTGTTCATGATGGTTATATTAATGTGTCAACAGTGACGATCCGTAGGGTTCTCTTGTTAGATGCTTAAAATGCTTTCACTATAAGAGCTGATTCCCAATTTTAACTAAAACAGTTCTCGTTAAACTAGGAATTAACAGATACTTCTTCCATCCAATGAAAATGTGTGTGTCTCAGACCCAAGGCCCACACTGGGACCTTATGGGGAACGGTAGAGGAATTCCTGCTCCTACTGAAGAAAAAGCAGCCAAGCACGCCCACTAGGATCGTCCTTATTTACTGTTGTCCTGAAACCTGTGGCCAGTACAGAAATAAGAGCTGTGTGTTGGAGAGGAAGCTGAAGGACTACCATTTGTGGGTGTTAAGGACTCTCTACCTGGAACCCAAGGGAATCAACTAAAATTTATTAGCATAATAGGTAGTGTAGTAATATAGCTGATGACATAAGAAATTTGAAAAAAAAATCAATGTTTTCCTACCTACTAAAAATAACCAGTACGAAATACATTAATTTTAAATCCTGTTCAAAGTAGACACAAATGTAAAGGTTTAAACTTAGCAAGAGGAGTGTAAGATCTATGGCGATAAAAGAACAAGACATCTAAGGACCATAAAAGAAAACATGAGTGAATAGAGTTCTCTCATCCTTGCACTGGCAAATTCCATGTTATAAAGATGGCTGTGCTTCCCTAAGTTAGTCTGATTTAAGTAGTGTTTAATTTATAGATTATGACTGGATTTTTTAGGTAGGAGCCTGAAAAATATCAAAATTCACTTGATAACAAAAACAAGACAATCAGGAAACTCTGGAGAGGGGAAAATACTAAGGGGATATTTGCCTTAACAGATGTTAAAATATCCTTTATAAAATACAGTAATTAAAATACTGTGGAACTGTCTGAACATATATATTTTAATAGAAAAGAATAGAAAGTAAAGGGTTTCATGAACATGTAAGAATTAAGTAAATGCTAACAATTACTGAAAAAAAATGGTGAGAAAAGGATGGATTATTCAGAGATGAACGAGAGCTCTATTTCATACCATATCCAAAAAAAAAAAAAATAAAAGAATGAGGGTAGAATAATTTTTAAATGTGAAAATGAGAACTTAAAATTACTATAAGAAAATAGTTTTGTATTTGTGTATTGTTGCGGGAAGACTTTTCTAAGCGTGATATCAAATGTAGAAACAATAAAAATGATTTTGGGGCTTCCCTGGTGGCGCAGTGGTTGAGAGTCCGCCTGCCGATGCAGGGGACGCGGGTTCGTGCCTCGGTCCGGGAGGATCCCGCATGCCGCGGAGCAGCTGGGCCCGTGAGCCATGGCTGCAGAGCCTGCGCATCTGGAGCCTGTGCTCCGCAATGGGAGAGGCCACAACAGTGAGAGGCCCGCATACCAAAAAAAAAAAAAAAAAAAAATGATATTGATAAATATATCTACCTAAAAGTTTAAACTTCTGTTTGGTGAAGAATACCATGGGGAAAATTAAACAACAAATTGGAAAAATGACTTCTAACTTATACAATAAAAAGTTTCTGTCCTTAATATATGGAAAATATTATTTAAAATAAGGTAAAGAGCAACCCAAACGAACACATTAAAATATATTTTAAATTAACAATAAGTCAAAGAAATATAACAGAAACAGAGATTGCATGTTTTCATACTGGATTCGAAAAGATTAAAAAGAATAGTATTGTTCATTGTTGTTGAGAATGTGTGAAATTGTCAATTACATACCGTCTGTGCCATTACAGATTGGTACAACATCTCTGAAAGATAATTTTGCAATATATATCTGATGCCTTTGAAAAGTGCACACTCCCTAACCCAGCAGTGCTACTGAGACTTGAACCCGGTTCCCGCATGTCTCAGTGTCTCTGAAAAACCTTCTTCCCTGCCAAGGAAAACAACCAATAAAAAGAACTGCTGGTACTTCCAGTACTGAAGAACCATCAGATCTACAGAGAGAAGAAAGTTTTAGAAATAAATAAAGCATTAAGATGACATTACCTTAGGAATTGTCCGATATGCTTTACAAACTAGGACCATCATTTCTCCCTATGCGTCATCTCACCCCTTTGATGACCTGCTTTTCCATCTAAGCAGCTTTTGGTCCAGTTCTAGAATTTTCCTTCTAGAATTGACTTTGTAGACCTCTGATTCATTCCTTCCTTCGTTCCTTTAGTCAGTCACATATCTGCCCTCACAGTCTGGTTGGTAAGGTTAACGGTAATCACCATACAGGGTCATGGCCAGAAATGGGCATGAGGGTGACAAGGGCGTACGCTGTTGTCTGGACTGATTTCTCTTAAAGTTCTAGACCAGGATGGGTCTCAGGAATTCCAAGATCCCTATTATCAACCAGGAGTTAGATTCAAGGATAAAGCCTTCTATTTCTGTATCAAGGGCCCAGCCTCATGCCATATGGGCTAAGGAGAATTGCCATGGAAACTCAGGAGCCTCATTAAGCAAACATGATTATCTTTTAGAGTTGAAATATATAGCACGCCCATACATAACAACTTTGAAAATATGACCCCTGCCCCTCTGCCCGCTGCCTACGGTCCTGGAGTAGACAGACCAACACAAATACAGAAACCACGAAGGACCCAGGCCCGTACTTTGAAGGGAAGTCGGAGAGACCTGACAGCAGTCACTGATGATGGGAATTGCTGGGCACAAGACTGTTGCCAGCTCTGGCAGTCGGAGGGACGGCAGCTTTGAAGGCTGGTACCCCAACTCCAGAGGTGAAGCTCACAGCTCCATCCTGCCCAGAGCGAGCATGGGGGCTTCACGTGTAGTCTTTCCCTTTAGAGTTAGATTAAACGTGGGTCATCCAAACCGGGATGCAGGAGAGAGCAAAGGAGACACCATCAGTATTCACCAGGGCAATTGGGAAAAGAATAGATACGTGTATATGCGTAACTGAATTACTTTGCTGAACACCTGAAATCAACACAACATTGTAAATCAACTGTACTCCAATATAAAATAAAAAAAAATATTCACCAGGACAATAGCATAGACCAGGACTGTCCCAGGAGGACCAGGGCATATGGTCATCTTATAATAATTCCCAAATCTTCTCCCTCGTCCCAGCCAACCAAGAACGTCAAGATGCTCTTAGCTCCTTGTTAACAAGAATTTCTCACCAGGTTTCTCTGCAGCTGTTCCCTGCTCAGTGATAAAACTTTAACCCAAGTTTATGTGGTAATACATTGAAGCTGAAATACATCTGTGACATATACAAACGGGCATTCTTTCTCTGTGTGTGGATGAGCATTTATCTCTGTCAAACTCCAGGTTATTCGTCCATCTCTCGTGGCTTCCGTCTTCCTTGCTTCTCTCCATTTCTGTAGCCCCAGTGGTCCAGGCCCCAGACCTTGCGCTTGACATTCACCTCCCACGTCTACCATCTAGTCTACGATCGGCAAGAAGAATCACCAGCTTCTGTTCAATTATTTTTTTAATTTTTTTTGCGGTACGCGGGCCTCTCACTGCTGTGGCCTCTCCCGTTGCGGAGCACAGGCTCCGGACGCGCAGGCTCAGCGGCCAGGGCTCACGGGCCCAGCCGCTCCGCGGCGTGTGGGATCTTCCCGGACCGGGGCACGAACTCGCATCCCCTGCATCGGCAGGCGGACTCCCAACCACTGCGCCACCAGGGAAGCCCGACAGGTAGCATTTTTATCGCGATTTTACAAATGGAGAAACAGGGATAGAGGTGTTAAGTAACTTGTCCAAGATCAAACTGATAGTAAATTGAGAGGCTGTCTTTCTCCAGAGGTGGAGCTCTTTGTGCTACGCTACCCTGTTTCCCATCATCTGGCAAATTCTGCCTCTTTCTGGGAACTTAGAGTGACTCTCACTGGCTCTCCCGTCAAACCCAGACACGTTGGTTTGTACATAAACTCCTGGTCTGTGACCCCTGTGTATCCTTTCTGGACCTGCTGGGGTTTTTTTTTGGCCACACCCCGCAGCATGCGGGAATCTTAGTTCCCTGACCAGGGATGGAACCTGCACCCCCTGCAGTGGAAGCGTGGAGTCTTAAGCACGGGACCGCCAGGAAAGTGCCTGGACCTGCCTTTGAGCCGAGGCTTTGATGTGCGCCCTCCTCTGTCCGCACCCACTTACTGCCTCCGAGTAATCGCAGGCTAACACCTCCGCTCTGATCGGTACCTGCGCCCAGCATCCCCCCAGCCCCTGCCGCCCTGGACTTGTGTGCGCAGTGCCTGTGCTCTGTCTGTCCCGGTGCCGTCCTTGTCTAATTGTCCCTGCTGTCTGGGGCTCCCACCTGCCTCTTTACTTTATTTTCCCTGGGGGCAGGGTTTGTCATTCCTGGAAGGCAAGCTTTGAAACCCTCCTCAGTGGCAACCCAGGAGCCCTCAGAGCTCCTGGGGGCCAGCCTGGCCCGAGGTGTAGACTCAGTGAAATGCCAGCTGCCAGAGTGAGAGGAACTTGGGAGCGCTGGTACCTGCCCTCCCTCCCGTGAGTGCTCAAGGTGTTTTCTCCTACCCACCGCCTCTCACCCCTGCTGCCAGCTCACCGCACCCCCAAGAGGGGAGGGGTACCCAGGGATTTCAGGAATCCACGCCAGGAGGAGAAGAGCGTCAGAAGGGGAACCTGGGCGACACCCTCTTGAGTCTTGTCCTTTTTGGTGGAAGGCTGTCTATCCTGTGGGACAGGGCCACCACCTCCTTGCGCCCCTTGCCTGGCACTCCTCTGCTCTCCCCCCTCAACCCCTTCCCCCAACTTCCGCCAAAGGCCAGCAAAGCTGAGATGGAGCCAGGAAAAGGATGCTCGGAGTAAGCGGCTGAGGCCACCTCTGCCTGCCCTGGACCATCTCACGTGGGGTTCCTCTTCACTTGCCCTTTCCAGCTACTGAAGCCTTCATACCTCAAGGCCTTAGAAAAAGGGACCAGGGACGTGAGAGCAGGAAAGTCACAGGAATCATGACGGCTCTGTGCGGCTTGCTGGGAGGATAGCAGGAGATAAGGAGCCACAGCCCTACGTAACAAGCCAGGTCTGCTGGCCTGAGGTTCCCGTGGCATAATTCTCTTGGGAACCCGACGTGCGAAGGTGGCTTCCGCTGGCCGTGTTTCTCCTAATTAAGAGTGAGGTGTCCCGTGTGCTACTTCTCTTGGATTTCCATACAGTGCTGAGTGTGCTAACACTGGAAAGGTAGGAGGTAATCAGAACAGTGACCTAGGTTTCATGCTGTACGTCTGTAAACTTCGGGTCCCCATCACAGCTGCTGTAGCTGTTTGCAGACAGCTTTGCCCCTTGGGGAATATCTCTCTGCCTTGCAGTTTGCTTTTGATGCCTTTGCCCCAAAAGACTGTCTTATTTCTAAGGCCTCACGACATTTTGAACTTAAATCATTTTTTTTTCTGGCAGTATTCGATATTTCTACCACAGATATATTCCTTCTCGCCTACACACCAGCGGGTGTTGGGAACGCAGCACACCTCTTATCTGCTGATGTTCGGGGGAAAGTGGAGAAGAACAGTGTGGTGGGTGGCACAGGAGTGATGGCAGGCAGGATGGAAAGTAGGACCAGGCAAGACAGGAGGAGGTGTCCTGCAGGACAGGGTCTGCTCTGCTGAGGCAGAGGGGGTGAGCGGGAGAGTGTTCGGGGCGGGGCAACAGGACGCTGACTGTGCTGGTGATGGAGGGACGGGCAAGGAAAGCAAATGGGCCGGTGAAAGGGATGCACTTGCCAAGAGGAAGGGCGGCCTGGAGCCTCTGTCCATCCTTAGGAAACTCTCTCATCTTGACAGGTTTCCCATAGGAGATTCTTTCTAGAGGGGAGGAGACCACGAACCAAACAGATTTGTCTGCGCTCCATCCAAGAGCTGGCCATGCTTTTAAGTGCATTGACCAGACTGGGCAAGGCCCTTTCTCTCCCGAGCCACCTCTGAACTGAACTTTGATTGTCCTCCAGCTCTGCCAGGCCTTCCTCCTCAGAGGGTTCTCTTTTGCCCTCCAGTGTCCTCAGAATCATTTATCTTCTTCCCTTTGCTCAGTTCCCCGGGGGAAAGAGCTTATTCAGAGACTGTCAGCTTTCTTCTCTCTGTTTCAAAAGTCAAACTAATATTCCTCCTCAAAAAGAAAGGGGGGGGGGAAATCTCTCCTTAATAATACCAAAAAAGGGCTTCCCTGGTGGCGCAGTGGTTAAGAATCCGCCTGCCAGTGCAGGGGACACGGGTTCGAGCCCTTGTTCGGGAAGATCCCACGTGCCGTGGAGCAACTAAGCCCGTGCGTCACAGGCACTACTGAGCCTGTGCTCTAGAGCCCGTGAGCCACAACTACTGAGCCTGCGGGCTGCAGCTACTGAGCCCGCAAACCACAGCTACTGAGCCCGCAAGCTGCAACTACTGAGCCCACGAGCCACAACTACTGAGCCCGCGAGCCGCAACTACTGAGCCCGCGAGCTGCAACTACTGAAGGCCACACACCTCAACAAAGAGTAACCCCCCGCTCCCTGCAACTAGAGAAAGCCTGCACGCAACAATGAAGACCCAACGCAGCCAAAAGAAAAAAAAACGCCACACACAAAAAAAAGTCTGATTAAAATGCAGGAGAAACGGTAGAGAAGGGATCTCACTTGTAGAAATTTTCCTCTCTCTTCCCCCTCCTCTGTTTCTCTTTACCGGTCCGTCCTCCCATCTTTCTCCCCCTCCCCTCCCCTCCTCCTGTCCCCCTCCCCCAGGCTGTGAGTGACAGCTGAGCCTCTCACTACCTCTGTCACCCCAGGCACAGTGATTAGAACCCTGGTTCATGCGGTTTACGCAGTCAGGCTTTAAATACAGATGCCCAGGCTTTTCCAGTTGTCGTTTTGCCTTCTCGTTCAGCAAAGTGCAGGGTTGCCTCACTCCTGCTGGCCCATCCCGGGCAGCAGAGATGAAGAAAGAATCCTCCCTTCGGAATGGAACATCTGGTGGGGCAGTTCACCTTTGCCCTCTGTAGGAACATCGCAAGGTTATCGCTGGCGCTTTTCTCAAGCGCAGTTGTACTCAGCACGCCTGAGACACTGAGAAAGATATTTTGTTGACCTTTCTCAAGAAGATGCTGTGATATGTTGAGGCCATCTTTATTTTATGAAAACAATGTCAGAAAAAGTGGCGATGTCTTTCTGAAAAAGGCTCCTAATTAAAAAAACAAAAACAACCACAATCCCATCGTATTATCTGTAAAGAGATGAGCATCTGAGCTGTTGACTGAACTCCACTGAGAGGAGGAGGTCCCCAAATACTGCGACTAGGACGGCCTCCTGGTGGGGGGTTGCTGGTTTCATTTTGTGGTCAGCTTGTCTCTAGCTTCGATTTTTTTTTAAAAAACAAGAGGCTTTATTTTTTGGAGCAGTTTTAGGCTCACAGCAAAATTAAGAAGAAGTTACAGAAAGTTCCTAGACACCCCCTGCCCCCCATCATCCCTCAAAAAACCATCGTAGCCCAAAGCCATGGCTTACCTTAGGCTCACTCTTGGCGTTGTACATTCCATGGGTTTTGACAAATGTGAAATGACGTGTGTCCATCACGATCGTGCCATGAGGAAGCCTCAGTTTTTTGTTTTTTTGTTAAAATTTATTTATTTATTTAATTTTGGCTGAGTTGAGTCTTTTGTTGCTGCGCGCTGGCTTTCTCTAGTTGCGGCGAGTGGGGGCCACTCTCCGTTGCGGTGCGCGGGCTTCTCATTGCGGTGGCTTCTCTTGTTGCAGAGCACGGGCTCTAGGCGCGTGGGCTTCAGTAGTTGTGGCTCGTGGGCACAGCAGTTGTGGCTCACGGGCTCTACAGTGCAGGCTCAGTCGTTGTGGCGCACGGGCTCAGCCGCTCCGCGGCATGTGGGATCCCCCCAGAGCAGGGCTCGAACCCGTGTCCCCTGCATTGGCAGGCGGACTCCCAACCACTGCACCACCAGGGAAGCCCCGAAGCCTGTTTTAATAAAAGAAGAAATAGGAAAGTCCATTTCCATGCCCACGTCTTGTCCTGGCAGGGAGAGCAGCCCTGTCCTGAGTGGGGATGTGTGACTGACTGCCTGTCCCTTGCGGGTGGGGACTTCTCTCCAGGGATGAGTCAGGCAGGAGAGGCTGGGGGAGCCCTGGGAATCTGAAGGGGGGATTGGGTGGCCTTGGGGCCGCAGCTCCTGGGTTTCTGTATCCCTCCAAGACAGGAGGGGGCAGGGGAAGCCCCTCTGACCTTGATCAGACAGAGCATCATGTCAGTGGCACTCAGATCAGGGACCCTTGAACAATTCTGGATGAGGGAAGGCCTCCTGGCTCACGCTGAGGCATTTTATGGTCTTTTTATGAGGCTGAAAAGTCCTCCTTGAGGCTCCCGTCTGAATTTGCGGTTCTTCAGTGTTGGTCTCAGGGGATTAAGAAATATCCTCGACGACCAGCAAAGACTTAAAACCTGCCTGGCTCCCCACTCCAATTCCATGGGGGCAGGATTGTAAAGGCTTTTTCACCTCCTCTTACTGGTGTTGGCCGTCCCTAGTGTGTGGGAGGATCACTTAGGGTCCCCGGTCGCTCAGGGGTCCACCCAGAGATGGAGAGATGGCGCCTGTCCCTCGGGGTCGAACCCACTGCAAGGGCCGCATCAGGACCATGTACCTTTGTGGGTGGAGGATCCTTCATCATTCTCTCCCTCCATCTCAGGCCCCGTGCAGATCACTCCCACTCTGCCAGCTGTTCGCTGCCACTGTGGCTAGAATGACAATGAAAATAATAACTAACATTTTACAACTTCCTGTCTGGAGTTCTTTGTGTGTCATTACATCTTACTATGTCCTTACTGCACTTCTCTGAGAAAAGTGTGATGAACATCACTGTTTTTCAAGTGAGAAACTGAGGTTCGGAGAGGCAAAGGAAATGCCCATGGCCTCGCAGCTCACAAGGGCTGGAGCCCTGGTGGGAAGGCAGGCCGCCTCCAGGAAGCCCCGTGAGGATGCAAGTGAACAAGTAATACAAAGGGGCTTCGAGTCCACGTCCACGGCTGGCCAGGTTTCTCACTGACATGTTAATCGACACAGAACTATTTAGATCCACCTTGGTGTGCAGCTCCAGACTTCTCATCTTAGGAATAATACTCGTAATGGGGTCTTACAAATACAGAACACTTTTAACTTTTCAGAGTGCTTTCACATCCATGATAAACTAATAACCACTTTTGAAGCGGATCGGGCCGCCATCAGCAGCCCCGTTTCGTAGCAAGCAGAGGGAAAGATGACTGTTGAGAACGTCCCTTGTGCCAGCAAATCACAGCATCTAATCCCCCCATGTATGACTTGGTGAAGTGGATATCATGATCCCATTATACAGATGAGAAAGCTGGGGCCGTGGTGAGGCTAATTTGGCTAAGGTTCCCTGAAGGAGCTGACCTGCTGCCCAGCCCATGTTCTGTCCCCCAGTCCAGAGGACAGCAAACTTTTTCTGGAAAGCGTCAGATAGTCAATATATTAGGCTTTGTGGGCCGCGTGGTCCCCAGTGACAGCGACTCAGCTCTGCACTTGCAGCCCAGAGAAGCCATTGACAATACTTAAGCAAGAAGGTATGGCTGTGTCTGAAGAAACGGCACCGACCAAACAAACGGCGAGCCAGACCCTGGTCCGCATAGCTGTTTGGAGTCCAGAACCTCTGATGTAGCTGAGCTGCCCTCAGGCTGTCCTGAAGCCACGACACCAGAACCCTGCACCTTAGGGCCAGAATATGACTTTCAGATGATCTGAAGATTTGCTGCGGCTTCATGTCATCGAGCCTCTCAGAGAACCGATGGTGGCCAACATGCTCCCTCAGGGGTCCCTCTAGGTCACCCCACACAGCCCAGCCAGGCTGCAGTCACCTCTCCAGGGACATCCAGAGACCTGCATCCTCACTTCCCGTGATGAATGAGGCAGAGGTGCCGGGCTGTGGCTCAGCCCATCCTGGAAGTGTTCGTGCCGTTCCGGTCACAGGCATTCTAAGTGGACAGGACAGGACAGCTGGCCGCAGTGGCTGTTAATGGCTCTTGGCCTGTGGAGCACAGCATCTGTGATTCTGCTGCTGACTGCCTAACAGGAAATGCAGGGGGCGGGTTCAGGGCTGCGATTTACCATTCCCGGTGCGGTGCGTGGTAAGGGTGGGACGGCTGCAGGGGGAGCCTCTGGGGTATCAGGAGCTTGACCCGCCCCCTAGGGACGCCCTCCAACCAGATGACTCGGGGCTGGAGCAGACACCCTGCCAAAGGCCCTACCCCTGCCTCTGAGGGACTCAGGGTTCGTCCACACAGAGGAGGCACACGTCTGCCCACCTGCCTCCAGTGGCTCAGGGGCCAGGGCTGTGGGTACCGCACCTGCACACGCAGCATCGGGACGTGGGCTGGGCTTCCAGCTGCCCTAAGCACAAAGGAAATTCTGGAAGAGGACCTGAGGTGTTTCCCCGGAGTCCACAGAATTAGGGGACAGACAGGCCAGGGAGCAGAGGACAGGACCGCTGTGATGCGTGACCCGCAGCGTGATGGCATCGCACGGCCGCCTTCAGGAACCCGGCCCCAAGACTCCCAGTCTGTGTGTCTCGGCCCATGTTCTAGTCCCGCCGAGAGGGAATTTGATTGGCCTGGCTTTGGTCAGGTATCTCTCCTGGACCACCAGCTAGAGCTGGTACGGATGCCCATGTAGACAGGCCCCAGGGGAGGCCCTCCCCCAGGAGGTGTGGCTGCCTCTGGGGGGCTCCCCACCTGTGGCTGCAGCCGGTATAGGAGCTGTAGTCACGGGGCCTGGGCTCACACCAGCTTTGTAACCAGTTAGTGACATCACCTTGGAAAAGCTGTTCCCTGATCCCCACTGGGCCTCAGTTTTCCCATCAGGGCCTCTGGGCGCTGACATTCTGTAGTTCTATAGCATTGGGCCGCCAGAGGGCTGCTGGCCTCTGCCTGGAAGCTCTGTTGGGTTCGCAGGTGGTCCTGGCTGTGACTGTCTGAGAATAATGCCCTGAACAGGGGCATCCTTCCTGCTCCCAGATGCCTTGTTAACTACGGGACTGACAGTCCCACCGTGGGAGGCAGCCACCCACCTGCCCCACAGGGAGTCCGTGCTCAGAGGCTGCCAGTCTCTGGTCCAGAGGATGGGTGCAGAGCCCCCAGGTGCCCAGCAATAAAGGAGAAGCACATTATCCCTGAGTGAGCATCACTTTATGTCGTCAGCCTTTTGTGTCTTCTCCAGCCCTGCCCTCAATCTCTATGATGGTTAATTTATGTGTCCACTTGCCTAGTCACAGTACCCAGCTGTTTGGTCAAACACCAGTGTATATGTTGCTGTGAAGGTACTTTTGAAAAAAAAATTTATTGAAATATAATTTATTTACAATGTTGTGTTAGTTTCAGGTGTACAGCAAAATGATTCAGTTATACATGTTATATATATACACATATATATTCTTTTTCAGATTATTTTCCATTATAGGTTATTACAAGACATTGAATATAGTTCCCTGTGCTATACAATAGGTCCTTACTGTTTACTTATTTTATATATAGTAGCGTGCATATTTTCATCCCAAACTCCTAATTTATCCCTCCCCCTGCTTTCCCCTTTAGTAACCATAAGTTTGTTTTCTATGTCTGTGAGTCTATTTCTGTTTTGTAAATAAGTTCATTTGTATCCTTTTTTTAGATTCCACATATAAGGGTTAACGTATGGTATTTGTGTTTCTCTGTCTGACTTAATTCACTAAATATGCTAGGCCCATCCAAGTTGCTGTAAATGACATTACTTCATTCTTTTTTATGGCTGAGTAGTATTCCATTGTGTATATGTACCACATCTTCTTTATCCATTCCTCTGTCGATGGGCATTTAGGTTGCTTCCATGTCTTGGCTATTGTGAATAGTGCTGCTGTGAACACTGAGGTGCATGGATCTTTTCGAATTAGAGTTTTCTCCAGGTACATGCCCAAGAGTGGGACGGCTGGATCATATGGTAACTCTGTTTTTAGTTTTTTTAAGGAATCTCCATAGAGTGAAAGCTTTTTTTTAAGGTGAGCTTAATATTTAAATCAGTAGACTGCGGAAAAAGCAGATTTCCCTCCATAATGTGTGTGGACACCATCAAATCAGCTGAAGGTCTTAAGAGAAAAAAATTGACCTCCCGCAAGAAAGTGGGCATTCTGCCTCCAAGCTGCCTTTAGATTCAAACTGTAGCGTCAGCTCTCCCCTGGGTCTCCGTCTGTTGGCCTGGCCTGGCAGATTTTGGACGGGCCAGGCTTCACAATCACGTGAACCAGTGCTTTAAAATAGCCCTAGGCAGACATGAGGCCCCTGTGTGTCGGGCCCTGTGCTGGGGACGTCACCTGCATCCCCATCTCATTTCATCCTCAGCAGACCTTGAGAGGCAGGTAGCCTGCTCCCATCACAGAGGAGGACACTGTGGATCCCGGAGGATGGATCACGTGCTGGGAAGGGAAGGTGCTTGGGCTCAGGCTTAATCTAACTGATGCCCAGAACAAAGCTGTTTCTCCCTCACCATGCCGCCTCCCGAGTAGGGGCTGAAGCCCAGGGACCGGCACAAAGGTGACACTTCAGGCACTGCAGCTGGTGGTCCTTAGGGGGCTCCGTGGTGGTTAGGCCACCCACTGGCAGGCAGACCCCAGGGTAGGGAGCGCCCATTCCAACCCGAGTCCAGCCCCAAGTAGACAGCGGACCCTGCCCAGGTGCCCACCCCTTCCTGGGCGTAGGGGCGAAAGCTCCGGCTCCCGTGGCGTCCTCCACCCTCTCGCTGCAGCCCTGTGTGTGTCCTGGCTCCTAGGAGCCCCAGCTTTATAGGGGCAGGATCCACGGCATGTACAGAGGCGTCCAGGGAGTGTTCCAGGAAGTGCATTTACAGCAAGTACTTACATTGCAATAAAGCAGCAGTTCCTTTCCTCCCAAGTCACTCTGACGTGGCCCTGCCGTGGGGACAGTCACCCTCTCAGGATCTTGGCAAGCCAAACTGGTCCTTGTTGGGTGACACCAAGAGTATAATTAAGGAATTTAATTTGCACATTCATGCTTAGCTCACTTCAGAGTCGTTTCCGTACATCCTGTGATGATGTAAGTCGGTTAAGTATCTCAGGCGCGAGACTACTCTTTCTGCGCAGTGGTTCTCAAAGGGTGGTCCTCGAACCGGCAGCCTCAGGATGTCCTGGGAGCTTGGTAGAAACACCCATTGCCAGGCCTCCCTCCAGACATCCTGAGTCAGAAACCCCAGGGCTGGGGCCCAGGAATCTGGATTGCAGCGAGCCTTCCAGGGGACTCTGATGCACGCCGCCCAAACGTGGCTGCGCGTGGGATCACCAAGTGACCTCTGAAGAGTATCTAACGCCCCAGCCCCGGTCTCAGAGGTCCTGTTTACTTGGTCTTGGGGGCACCTGGACACAGCAAGGGATTCTCAGACTACGATGTATGTATGTAAAAATCACCTGGAAGGCCTATAATGCATGTCTATTCCAGGGCTGGACCCTCGGGGATTCTGATTCTCGGCAGCAGGGATGGTCCCAGGAATCCGTATTCAGAATACACTCTGTAGAATGATTTTGACGTTGATGGTCTGCCAGCCTTAATCTGAGAAACACAGGCTCAGAACACCCAGCTGTGCTTATGCCCACTTTGATTTACAGACTACGGAACACGAATGTATTCATTTCCTAGGGCTGCTGTAAAAAATAGCACAAACCTGGTGGCTTAAAACAAGAGAAATTTTTTCCTCTCACAATTTTGGAGGCCAGAAGTTAGAAATCAAGGTGTTCTCAGGGCCACGCTCTCTTCATAGTCTCTAGGGGAGGATCCTTTCTTGCGTCTTCCAGCTTCCGGCGGCTCCAGGTATTTCTTGACTTGCGGCCGTGAAACTCTAGTCTCTGCCTCAGTTGAATCACCTGGCTGTCTCCCTCCTGTGTGTGTCTCTCCTCCTCATTTTATGAAGATGCCAGGATTATTGAATTAGGGGCTTCTGACTCCGGTATGACTGCATCTTAACTAATTGTACCTGCAAGGACCCCGTTTCTAAATCAAGTCACGTTTCTTTTTTGTTTTTAATTTAATTTTTATTTCATGTTGGACTACAGTTGATTTACAATGTTGCATTAATTTCAGGTATACTGTAAAGTGATTCAGTTATACATATACATATATCCATTCTTTTTCAGATTCTTTTCCCATGTAGGTTATAACAGAATCTTGAGTAGAGTTCCCTGTGCTGTACAGTAGGTCCTTGCTGATTATCTATTTTATATATAATGGTGTGTATCTGTTAACCCCAAACTCCTAATTTATCCCTCCCCCGACACCTTTCCCCTTTGGTAACCAGAAGTTTGTTTTTGAAGTCTGTGAGTCTGTTTCTGTTCTGTAAGTAAACTCATTTGTATTATCTTTCTAGATTCCACAGATAAGTGATATCATATGATATTTGTCTTTCTCTCTCTGACTTACTTCACTTAGTATGATAATCTTTAGGTCCATCCATGTTGCTGCAAATGGCATTATTTCATTCTTTTTGATAGCTGAGTCATATTCCATTGTATATATGTACCACATCTTCTTTATCCATTCCTCTGTTGATGGACACTTAGGTTGCTTCCATGTCTTAACTATTGTAAATAGTGCTGCTGTGAACACTGGGGTGCATGTGTCTTTTCGAATTAGAGTTTTCTCCAGATACATACCCAGTAGTGGGATTGCTGGATCATAGGGTAGTTCTATTTTTAGTTTTTTAAGGAACCTCCATACTGTTCTCCATAGTGGTTGTACCATAAATCAAGTCACGTGTTGAGGTGCTGAGGGATAGGATTTCAACATGTCTTTTGGGGGGACACAATTCAACCCCAGCCGTGGGCCAGGTTTGAGTGAATTCCAAATGTTTAGATGGCGGAGGGCATGGGAGAGGCGGGGTGGGAGGTGTGGGGAGTATGAAGGCCCCAGAGTAAGAGTGCGTCACTCCTGCCTTGTGTAAGCACTGGCCTGGTGAGTGCCGGGCCCTCCCTACCCACACTCCTCTGCGTTCTCTCCAGCCCTGTTTGCTCCTGTGAAATCTCCTGGCACTTACGTCCTATCTGCAGAGCAGACAGTCCTGCCAAGCAAGAGAACAGAATGACACAGCGCTCTTGTCTGGTCTGGTTCTTCTCAAACAAACCCAGGCCACTCGTGTTCCTCACGTCATTACATTTGGATGAGAGGACACTGAAAGCCATTCCTTACAGAGCTGGGGCAGAGATGGAACCTCTGGCGCCAGCTCTGGCCCATGAGGAAGGCCTCAGCACCCCCTGACTGATGCCCATCTCTCCCCAGTGCAGAGCAATCAGGAGTGTCTGGGTCATCTCTGCGTGAGCACAGGTTTGCACCTGACGGTGGCCTGCGTGGATTTCTGTGTCCTGACCTTTTCCTGACCTCCAGCCTTGAGCCATACTGCTTCCTAGGTTTCAAGCGGCCACCTGCCCTTCTAACTAGTTCCTGACCTGAAATCTCAGGATGCCTTGCAATGCGGTCAGTGTCGCAGCCCCAAGAACCTACCTATCATTTTGGTAACGATCACTTTTGAAATCACTTAGCCTCACAGGATGTCGTGAAAATGGGATGAAGAGGTACCGAGTGGCCTCCATCCAGCTGCCCCAGTGGTCGCATCTTACCTGCCTGTAGCTGAGTCATATAGGTACAAGAGTGTTAACTAGATTCGAGACCTTATTCCCATTTCCCCAAACAGTCATTTTTTGTGTGTGCTTTCGTAGTGCCTGTGTCCCATTTCCTAAGGGTTCTGATAGCTAGCTTACCGAGGAGTGGATTTCCCAGTCCAGCCTTACATCGAGAGCTAGTGGAGGGGCTGAAATAGAAACTATGATCTTCTGCTTCCCGCTTAAAAGCTCGTGAACGAGAATCATGAAAATATCAAACACTTTCATGATATCATTACTTGCCAGGCATGGTTCTCAGTACTTCATGTATATTGATTCGTTAGTCCTTACAGAAGTCCTGTAAGGTAGATACTCTTGCTGTCATCCCAGGATCACAGATGAGGAACGAGAGGCACAGAAATGTTAAGTGATGGACCCCGAGTCACAGAGCAGTAAGGAGCGGGGAGCCTGATCTCAGCCGGGCAGCCTGGCTGCGGGGTCTTTGCCCTTCAACCCTTTGCCCTTCTCCTTCTCACACTGTTAAATCCACATTTCCCAACCTGGGGGACACACAACCCCTGGGGTCACAGAGTGGAAAGCCACGGGTGGGGAAACAAAAGCACTGTTTACCGCAGGGCCAGATTTGGGGAGGGTGGAATATTGGATATTACTCCAAAAGTAGTCGTCCTGAGGAGGAGAATGCAAAGTCCTTGGGAACTTTGAGGATAGGGTGTGGGATTTTTAAATACATTTTGCCTTGACCGAGGGTCATTCTGAGCACAGCGTCTGCCTTTAGGGGCCGTACAGCCACCCGCTAGGCCATTGGGACTTTCCTCGTGGGAAGCAAGGGCTTCCTCTTCGCCCTGACAGATGCATCAGACGTAAGAGTGAGAAGATGGGCTTGTGAGTGTTTTTTTTTTGCCCTGGACACTGGGCAAGGTGCCCGTGGGCGCTGAAGAAGGGGAGGCTTCCCTCCTGTTCTCACAGCTGCTGCAGGCATCTGGATCCTTCCTGCCAAGTAGCAGAGGGCTCCCTGGGTAATTAGACCGAGACCTGGGCTGGGGTTGTAGGGGTGGCTTGGCCAGCAGAGCCTGGGCAGGCGCAGCCCCCATGCATCCTCGCCTGGTGCAGGTCCAACCTGGGCAACCACGTGGAACTCCTGTGCTGCCGTTGCCATGGTGCCACGGATGCCTTGTCCCTGTGCGGGCGGCCTCCATGTGGCCACCTGCTCTGCTACTTCACTGCACATCTGTGACAAGAATATAGGACCAATCAAGGGAGGTTCCTGGGGCCCCTGCTCGCCCTGTGCTCACGCCAAGGGCAAGCAGACAAGACCTCTAACAAGACCCAGTGGAGATGGAGTCCCTAGCACTTCCAGTACCCGCCATCCCGCCTCCTCCTGTTAGCTTATGACAACCTGACCTTGCATCAGTGGATTAAGAAAACGGTAGTTTTAGCCATTTTGGATGCATAATGATTATAATAGCTGCTGTTTATTGAGCACCTACTATGTGCCAGACATTGTGTGGATGTGTTACAGACACCATTTTTAAACATTTATTTTATTGAAGTATGGTTGACCTACAGTGTTGTGTTAATTTCTGCTGTACAGCAAAGTGATTCATTTATACACAGATATACATTCTTTTTCATATTCTTTTCCATTATGGTTTATCCCAGGTTACTGGATATAGTTCCTTGTGCTATACGGTAGGACCTTGTTGTTTATCCATTCTCTATATAATAACTTGTTTGCATCTGCTAATCCCAAGCTCCCAATCTAGCCCCCCACTCCGCCCACCTTGGCAACCGCAAGTCTGTTCTCTATGTACAGACATCATCTTATTTAACCGCCCAGTGTCTCTAGGAGAGAGGTGATTATGGTCCCCATTTTGCACACGAGGAACCTGAGATTCAGAGCATCAGCGACCTGCCTGAGGCCAGGTACCAGGTGCTGAAATAGATTCCACTCCACCGTGTGCATGTACATGAGCGTCTGTGCGGATGCAAAAACTCATACCTCCCAGCCAGAGGCCCCAGGGAAACCCCATCACCGAAGAAAACCCAAAAGGTCCACAACAGGAGGGTATAAGTTCCCCTTTTTGAACAGGCAGTCTTGGAAAACGTTTGTAGGAAATGTCATCCTTGATAACCTGTCAACCTGACACAGGGAACAGCCCCGATGCCTGCCCACCAAGAGCAATGTTCTCACCTTAGCCGCAGGGGAAAAGCTTTTGCTGTCAGGGAATGTCAGGCAGGGAATGAGGGAGAGAAGGCTGAGGTCCTTTTCCAACAAAGATTTCAGTCCCAGTGGGGACTGAAAGATCCTATTATCTTATATGCTGGTGGACCAGCAGATTTTTTATTAACCTCTTTATTGGAGTATAATTGCTTTACAATGGTGTGTTAGTTTCTGCTTCATAACAAAGTGAATCAGTTATACATATGTTCCCATATCTCTTCCCTCTTGCGTCTCCCTCCCTCCCACCCTCCCTATCCCACCCCTCTAGGTGGTCACAAAGCACTGAGCTGATCTCCCTGTGCCATGTGGCTGCTTCCCACTAGCTATCTACCTTACGTTTGGTAGTGTATATATGTCCATGCCTCTCTCTCGCTTGGACCAGCAGATTTGAAGGTGGGTTTTGCTACCGCTCGCCATCCTCTATTTTTTGTTTTTAGATCTCTTGTGAATTTCAGAATTTTCTTGGGCTCAGAAACAAGCCTACAGGTTCTGTATCTCAAGTGGAGATGTCACCATCGTTAACCTGTCCAGTAAACTTTTTCATTCTATGCCTCTCAACTTCCATGTATTATTTTATTCAAATCTCTAATCAAGAAGCTCCGGTAGTATCTACCCTGGGAAAATCCTCTTCATATGGATCAAAAAGAACAATATTAGCTAATTTTTTCCCCTCACCTTGTTTAGAAGGAGGACAATTAATTATTTTTCATTCTTAAAAACCATCTTGGGGGCTTCCCTGGTGGCGCAGTGGTTGAGAGTCCGCCTGCCGATGCAGGGGACACGGGTTCGTGCCCCGGTCCGGGAAGATCCCACATGCAGTGGAGCGGCTGGGCCCGTGAGCCATGGCCGCTGAGCCTGCGCGTCCGGAGCCTGTGCTCCGCAACGGGAGAGGCCACAACAGTGAGAGGCCCGCGTACCAAAAAACAAAACAAAACAGAACAAAAGTAACCAAGACTTTTTTCCCAAGTATTTTTATAAACTCATGGTTTCAAACGCATTTGGTGTGTTTGAATCCATTATAGTTATTACCCTTATTGATATTCCAGTTGTATTCACAGACCCCAGTCACCGCGCTGGGAGTGCTTGTTGCTTTCTTTAGCTGCTTCAGACTCTGTCATGTGATCATGCCCTGGTTTACTCTCCATCCCCTCTTGGTGAACATGTGTGTTCTTTCCAGTCCTTTGCTGTTAAAAATAGCGCCGCAACAAATACCCTGTACAGATGTCTTTAGGTACCTCTCTTGAGATCGATTGCTAGAAGAGGGATTATTGGAGCACAAGGTGAATTGCATAATTCTTCCGCATCCGCCTGATCTCGAATATTCTGTTGACACAACTCGCATCCAATGAATCTGCCGTTTCAGCAATTATTTTCAATAACCGTGGAAATAGTGACTCACTGTGTGCAAAGTGCTGGGCTAGGCGCTTCGTGAACACGCCTCACCTAATCCT
The DNA here is from genome assembly GCF_964374135.1 of Grampus griseus. Classification (NCBI taxonomy): domain Eukaryota; kingdom Metazoa; phylum Chordata; class Mammalia; order Artiodactyla; family Delphinidae; genus Grampus; species Grampus griseus. The sequence goes on from NC_139010.1 coordinate 7,410,531, forward strand.
CACGGCATCCTTTTGCAAGGTCATAATCTCTGTTATTATCAGGATGATGATGGGACACCATGGCAGGAGGCCAGTCGTGAGCCTGGCTCTTGAAAAACGCTCGGGGCTGTGGAGCCTCTTCCCTTTCCCTTGGTCTCTGGCCTGGCTCTGAACCCTCCTTCCTCATCTTAGCTACCCCAGCTTTCCTACCCTCCCCTGTATGCCCAGCCAGGGAAATTGGTCTGATACACATGGCAACTTTTCTATCGGGAGGGGAAAATTGACGGTAGTTCCCTAGGTTCTTAACTCTGGGGCTCTTGTCACTTTCCATCAGCACCTCTGCAGGGGCCCCAGTTATTACCCGCTGATCCCACCTTGTGTGAAAGATTTTTAAATCAGATGCTCTACGTAAAGCTTCCTACCTCCTAGATAAAAGGAGAACCAGCCAGGCTTGCCCATACAAACACAGGGCTGTCAGGAAGTGGCTCAGGTGGGGAGGAGAGAGGATCCCAGACACAGGAAGTGAGGATAAGCGGCTCCTGGATACACAGAGGGTCAGCAGGACCCCTTAAGGGCTAAGGAACAGACGTGAGCACTTACATAAGAGACCCTGGGCATCTCCAGACTGTCTCTGTGATAGGAGGTGACTTGTCTATGTGCATCCTGGGTCCCAGAATGTTCCGATTCTGGTGATTTTCAACCCATTTCCCTGTTTCCTACCATGCCCAGTTCTGCAGAAGAGCAGTTAGAAAGACAGACAAGAGGGTCTTCTCTGGCGGTCCAGTGGTTACGACTCCGTGCTTTCAATGCAGAGGGGGGCAGGTTCGATCCCTGGTCGGGGAACTAAGAGCCCACGTGCCTCATGTCGCAGCCAAAAAAAAAACCAGGTGTCTGCATGTTTGGAAAGAGCACATATGCCTGGAACCTTGTGAGCATCCTTCCTGCCAGCCTTTCCGTGAGCTTGGAGACACTCCTCTCTAAGCAGGGGATAAAACAACAGCTCAGCATTCCTGCCTCTTAAAACTGCATGCGGCTCTGAGAAGGGCAAGGAAGACCAACCACAAGCAAGTGGACCAGTGGAAAGGGAAGGAGCAACCAGAGGGCACGTGCGGTCAACGCCCCTCTGCTCTCTGCTGCTTTCTCTGCCCCGCGGCTGTCCCGGCCAGGCCTTCCAGGGAGCAGTTGCTAAGATGGTCTTTGTCAAAGAACTCACGTACCATCCCAGCACCCCCTTCACTCCAGCCTCCCCCAGGCATGCGATGATCCTATTGCACTGCAGATTTACCTCTTGCCTTATTTCCATCCCGTTCCCACGGTACAACGTCTTGATTCAAATTTGACTTTATTCCACCTGGTTTCCCACACTTTTGGCTTCCCACCGTGACCCTGGCCGGGGGCAGAAGGAGATAAAGGAACATTTTAATAGTCCGGAGGTATCGAGGCCTCAAGACCAGGTGGGTTGGGTCCCTACCTGCTTTTTCAGCCTCACCCCTTGACGCATGTCCTGCTCGCTCTGTTCTTGGGACGTGCACCTCCTTTCCTCGTGTCTCCTTTGGCTGGAATGTTCTCCTCCCAGCTCTTAGCTTATTCTTCCTCCAGGTTTCAGCTAAGTTTTCACATTCTCAAAGGGAGCCTCCCTGACCCCCACAGACCTAGCACATCACCCCGCTTCCTGCTCTACTTCTTCACTGTCTCCCGCTGAAATGTAAGCCCCACGAGGGCAGATGCTTGATCTTGTCCAACACGAACACAGCTGCATGTCAGTAAAAGCAGGAAAACGGGTTTGATTCAGTGACCGCTGATGGTAGGGGAAAGCACTGAGCTCCACTCGGATGGTACAGATGTCGACTGAAAAAAAAAAAAACACAGCCTAAAAGTTGAGAGTTATGTTCTATTCGGCAGACATTCTGAGGACTTTAAGCCCGGACACAGCATCTCAGATAATGCTGAGAAACTCTTCCGAAGAGGCAAGTGGGGGAGCCAGGATATATAGGAATTTTTGCAACAAAAGACCAGGCAGTCGGAACATCAAAAGATGACTGTTAATAAAAGAAAACCACAAATCTCAAGTTGTGGAATTTAGCTCTTTCCTATGTATGGGAAGGTGCAAAGTCTGGGCTCACTGAAATCATCCCTTTGACATGCACCTCGGCTACCTGGGGCCCGTATCCTGTGCTTTCCCATCCTGAGCTTCCGCAGAGTGCACTGTTCGGGGTGGCTGTAGTATCTGATGGTTTTATGGGGGAGCATCCTGTTTCCATGCTGGGTTCCCTCAGGGCTCACGGTCAGGGCGGCTGTAATGTGACGGCTTGGTGGCTGCAACATCCTTTCTTTTACTGATATGGCACGTGGCATTCTTAGTTCACACCGAGGTGACTGGAAAGGGGTGGGTGTGGGACTCAGCAGCGTCAAGCACGGTAGACAGCAGAGGCAGGGGAGTGAAGAATTAGAAAATGCAGGACGGGGGTGGTTCCTAAGAAACCCGTCTGGGTGTGTTACCTGGCACTTATTGAAATCTGACTCCTACCCTCCCACAGAGACCAGGAGACGCGGTATCATCAGGGGTTGGCTGGAGCAAACAGTAAATTCTTTGGGCAGCCTTCAGTTTTTGAAGACAGGCTCTTTAAGGGAAGGGGCGTCATCCCAGGGATGTGCCTTGGAGCTGTTAGAAAGTATACATAGGGAACAATACTCAATATCCTGTGATAAACCTCAGTGGAAAAGAATATGAAGAAGAGGGGACTTCCCTGGCGGTCCAGTGGTTAAGACTTCGCCTCCTAATGCAGGGGGTGTGGATTCAATCCCTGGTCAGGGAGCTAAGATCCCACATGCCTCGCGGCCAAAAAACCAAAATGTAAAACAGAAGCAGTATTGTAAGAAATTCAATAAAGACTTTAAAAATGGTCCACATTAAAAAAAATCTTTTAAAGAATATGAAAAATAATATATATATGTATGACTGAGTCACTTTACTGTACAGCAGAAATTAACACAACATTGTATATCAACTACTTCAATAAATTTTTTTTTTTTAAGTATGTTAGTGTTTGTTCTAGTGTTTTTTCTTTTTTCGGCCTCTCCCGCTGCGGAGCACAGGCTCCGGACGCGCAGGCTCAGCGGCCGTGGCTCACGGGCCCAGCTGCTCCGCGGCATGTGGGATCCTCCTGGACCGGGGCACGAACCCGTGTCCCCTGCATCGGCAGGCGGACTCTCAACCACTGCGCCACCAGGGAAGCCCTGTTCTAGTCTTTATGGGCCCAATTGAGAAGTGGGCTCAGAGGAGCTGGGCTGGGCTTCGGTCAGGGACAGTCTTTGTCTAGCTCCAGCCATCAGCACAGTGCCTGATGTGTGAGCTAAAATCCTGCCTGCCGTATCAGTAAACAAGGATATTGCAGCCATCGAGCCATCACATCACAGCCGCCCCGACCGTGAGCCCTGGGGGAACCCAGGATGGAAACAGGATGCTCCCCCATCTAGCAGGCAGCTGCTGCAGTCACCCCAACGGTGCACCCTTTGGAGACTCAGAATGAGAAGCATCGGATGCTGGCCCCAGGTAGCTGAGGTGCCTATCAAAGGGGTGATTTCAGTGAACCCAGACTCTTGTATCTGCCCATACAGAGAAAAGCACTAAAAGCACTAAATTCTTTACCTTAAGCTATCTGGTTTTCTTTTATTAACAGTAATCTTTTGAGGTTCCGACTACCTGGTCTTTGTTGCAAAAACTCCTCTATATCCTGGCTTCTCCCTGCCCCCACACCCTGCACCCTTTGCCTCTTCCGAACAGTTTCCCAGAGTTCTCTGAGATGCCGTGTCCTGGGCTTAAGTCCTCAGAACGTTCACTGAATAAGACATAGCTCTCAACTTTCAGGTTGTACATATTTCTTTTCAGTCGACAAGTAAGTGCTCAGTAAACATTCATTGAATCAAGGAACAAAGGAATGAACGAGTAACAGCCTGGTGTAGGTTGGCAGGTGGGTGCAGAGAGAAATGTAGGGCATTCTCTTACCCATGAAGAACCCCAGGGAGGAGGGTGACATCTCTGCAGACTCCAAGCTGTGAAATCAGGCCACGTGCCTCCTGTTGCTCCCCCAGAGAGCACTGCAGTCCTTGTTCAAGAGCATCTGCAGAGATGCTTCCAAATCTTCATTGACCTTGACTCAATATCACTGATTCCAGAGAACAGAAGTTTTAAAAGAACCAACGTCAGGTTGTAATGGGAGCGTATTTGCAGTAATAACACATCTGTTGTGATGAAAGACCAACCAGAAAAACGCAGGCAGTTGAACGACACCCACATTTTTTATTCTTAACAAGATTAAATAGATTTACTTCTCTGATATCCTGTACACACCATGATCATCATTAACAATGAGCTGTTAGAAATGCCCTTCAGGTTTTCCCCTCAGCTGTATCACACTGTAAATATAAACATAGGAAGATGTATTGACACATGGATACCAACGCACACCCCAGAGGCACTGGAGAGATTTTTAGTAGACGGTTAACTCTCTTGAGTATCAACTCTGGCAGCTGAGCAATTTCAGAGGAAAAAGAAAGTAAATATCTTTTCCTTTTAAAGGAAAAAGAGAGGAAATAGAAGAGCCCTCAATCGGTGTTCTAATGTATTGAGTAACACCTTTTGCTGAAGTAAGAAATGAGTTCCTGTGAAGGTGTTTTGCTCATTTTCCTGTTGATAACCAGGATTATGTATTTCTTTTAAAAGATGAAACTGTTCCCAGGAAACTGTGATGGATAAGAGAATAAAACATTCATGACAGTTGGATGGAGGAGGCAAGAATTACACTCCAGTTTCTAAATTGCCGTGGAGTTGGTCTTTGTAGGAACGGAGCAGAAACTCAGCATCCCCGTTCTGAGCAAATATTTGGAAAAAGCAAATGCCGGAAATCCTGAGAGTTGAGATTTTCAGAGAAAAGTCACGAGAGGTAACAAGGTATTCAACAGTTTGTTCAAGAAACGCATGCTGATGCTCAAAGTTTGCCAAGTAGCAAAGATGGAAAGCTAAATAGACATGACCCCTGTCCTCCAGGAGCTCGGAGACCAGTCCAGAAGAGAACTGTGTTTAAACAAATAGTTACAGTAACTCCTGAGGAATTTTCCTAAGTGTTGGGCTGAGGAAAAAGGGCCCATGATCAAATAAGTGTAAGAGACAACGGGTTAAATCAATTTCAGCGGGTTTTTGTTTTGTGTTCATTGTTTTTATTGCAGATCTTCTCCGAGCCTTTAATAAGCTAATGTACACTGTGGATCTTCTGGGGGGTGGTGGGTATGTGTTGTGCAGCCCTTCCCATCTCCCATAGTCCCCACCCCTAGAAGCTAGAGTTCCAAGGAACACACTTTGGGAACTGCACATGCAACACAGTGTTGCTGGAAGCATGCAAGAGAGCGGCTCTACCTGGAAGCATCAGGAAGGGCTTCTCAGAGAAGAGAGCATCTGATCTGGGTCTTCAAAAGTGCGGAGGAGGAATTTTCCATCCAGAGGATGGTGGAGGTGGAAGAAAGGCATCTCCAAGGTCATACAGCTGGTTCTAGCAGTCAGGGATGTGAGAGGTGGGTGTGGAGTCTGAGGAAGGCTGAGGTGTAGGGGTTTATCTGCTAGGTGCGTGGTCCTGTGTCCTCATTCTGCAGCAGGGTCACCTGGGATGCTCTTTAGGGGTGCAGATGCCTAGGCATGCCTTATCCCTCCCTCCCTGAGATTATTTGGTTGGTCCGAGATAGGAGTCTGAGTACCTGTATTTTCACGTGATCCAGTGAGCAAACAGAGTTGCAAACTCCTGCTGCAGATGATGGAGAGCCATCAGGGGGGTTAAGTGGACAAGTTCAGAGTCCTTTCTCAGTGCCTCGCACCTGTCCTCATGCCAGTGACTGAGCAGCTCCCCCTGTGCCCTGCATCATCGAAGCCCTAGAGATGAGGCTGGACAGACTCCTGCCCTCCTGGAGCTCACTCAAATCAGGAAGAACCGAGGCTCGAAGAATCCGTGCATGGCGGCCTATTTGGGGAAAGGGTGACGGATGCTGCAGAAGGCGGCCGACCACCACGAGTGTGTGTGTGAGACATGGCCCAGAGGGCCGAGGGCCAGCGGAGGCATCCCGGTAGAAGTGACACTGAAGCTGAGCTCAGAGGAGTAGAAAGCAACAGACAGGAAGGAAAGGTGCGCAGGGAAGGTGAGCATGTCTGCAGGGAGAAGGCAGGTGGATGATGGTTGGCATGGATCGTCTGAGCCTGGAGTGCTTCCGTTTCCGAAAGACCCCTCTGGTGACAGCGAGCGGCCATGAGAGGCTAGGACTCAACGCCAGGGGACCAGTTAAGAAACCAGCAACCGTGCCGGCCAGGGCGCTTTGGAAAATGAATGAGAGTGGAGACAGAGGAGGGACAAGACAGTTTAAAATATATCCGTGAGAATCAGCAGAATTTAATGAAAAGCTACATCAGAAAGGAAGAACGTTGAAGCTACGATAGATTGGGTTTCGATATAGCTGTCAAAGGACTGGGCTTCCCCAGTCCTCGCCGTTGCAGCCAGCCAGCCCAGGGCGGGTTAAAATGTGATGGCTAACTGGGGTCATGAGAGCATCAGAGTCCATAACGGGCAGTTAAGATTGAAGACGTATATGCTTTAGTTGATTCGCTCACCCCCCTTACTGACAGGTGCTCAGACTGTGGTGCTGTAATCACTGAACTGGGTGGCCTAAAATTTTATTATCGTTCACGTGCTCTTAAATAACACCTAGTGGTATGCCGAAGCGGGCTCGTGCCAGTTCACAAGAGGCAGTTGTACACATCTCCCAATTTCAAGTCCAGTGACATCATATTGGTAGCCTGAAATGGACCGTACCGTCCGTGCTTACATCAGGGCAGTTGGAAAATGCTGCACATCGGGGCTTTTATTTTTGGAGAGCTGGTTTAGCACTTCCCAGGATATAGAGTAAATCGTCCGGATTGGACTGTGTGTGGCCTTCAAGGATTTTGAAAAAGGGAAACATACAAGACTCACTGTAAGGTGTTTTCTCTGTGCTTGGTCAGTATAACCTTGTCCTGAGCGGCTTTGATAAACCAGTTCCCTTGGGAAGCCTCCTGCTTGGTTGGTAGAAGGCATGCGTCCAGCCTAGTTTGATCGCCTTTGTGAAGGGGGTAGATGTTCTGATTTCCTGGAAAGAAAAAGAAGTAATTATACTGTCGAAAATCATGCACTGTAGAAAAAAGGGAAGAATGGGTCCCTATTTTTTGGCATTATTTTCCCTATATTGGCCTTCAGGGAAAACATACATAGAAAAGGGGGAAAATAGAGTCTGGGATAAGCACTGATGAGAGAACTTTTGTTGGAAGTCTACAGCAGCCCTTGGCATTCCTAGACTTAACTCTTGCATTGGGGCCATTTGTAAGCACCCTTGACACCTATGATGTGGGCGGCTTGTACTTTGCTGAGGGACAGAGCTGAAACAGTCACATGGGGAACCAGGCCAGCACCTGGCGACCTTGCCCAGCCCATGAGTGGACGAAGTAGTTGGCTCCAGGCCACATCGCTGCACTGCTGGGCAGTTTTGATTGATGCAGGGTCCCACTCAGTCCCCACCACCACCGTGCCAGGAAGATAGGGACAGGCCCGCTTCACAGAGGCAGGAGCTGAAATATTTAGGTACGGATTATAATCATCTCTAGTGACTTAATGGGCTCTGAGGACAAACGCTTAAGGATGTCAAAGGCCTGGGACTTCCCTGGTGGTCCAGCGGGTAGGACTCCGCGCTCCCAATGCAGGGGACCCAGGTTCAATCCCTGGTTGGGGAACTAGATCCCGCACGCATGACGCAACGAAGAGTTCACATGCCGCAACTGAAAAAAGATCCTGCAGCCGAAATGAAGATCCTGTGTGCCGCAGCTAAGCCACAGTGCAGCCAAAATAATTAATTAACTGAACTAAAAAAATATTAAAAAACAAAAATGTCAAAGGCCTAAGGAGTATACGGGTAGTGAGTAGATGTATTGAACATTTGGTGTGAAGGCTGTAGGTAGTCAGTTTTAAAACCTGACCAGGGCTTCCCTGGTGGTGCTGTGGTTGAGAGTCCGCCTGCCGATGCAGGGGACGTGGGTTCGTGCCCCTGTCTGGGAAGATCCCACATGCCGCGGAGCGGCTGAGCCCGTGGGCCATGGCCGCTGGGCCTGCGCATCCGGAGCCTGTGCTCTGCAACGGGAGAGGCCGCAACGGTGAGAGGCCCGCGTAACGCAAAAAAAAAAAAAAAAAAAAAAAAAACCTGACCAATCTTTTGTTTGTTTTCATGACAACATTTTTAGCAAATATTTGCTTAAGAAAAATCAGTCCCAAAAAATGGAACAAGAGAAATGATCTTCAGAGTCACCTCGCAATGCCACCGAACACAGTAAACTACGATTGATATTTTTGTGAAAAAACCTTACTATTTAATAATAGATACCACTAGATATGTGTGACCGTAGTTCAGAATAAATTTTTATATTAGATTTTAAGAAGCATTTTTAAAGATTTTAAGTTTTTTCAATAAGTTTTATTGAGATGTAACTCGCAAACCACACAATTCACCTGAAGTGTGCGATTCAGTGACTTTTAGTGTATTCACAGAATTATGTAACCGTCACCACCTTTAATGTTAGTACATTTTTATCACCCCCCAAAGAAACTTCTTACCCATGAGCAGTCCCCCTGGTTGTCCCCCCCCACCCCAGCCCCCTAGGAACCACTAGTCCACTCTCTGTCTCTATAAATTTGCTTGTTCTGGACGTTTCATATAAATGGGGTCATACACGATGTAGTCTTTTACTTAGCGTGTTGTTTTCAGGCTCATCGATGTTGTAGAATGTATCAGCACGTCATTCCTTTTTACGGTTGAATGCTGCTCCTTTCTGTGGATACACCCAAGTTTTCGGTATTCATTCATCAGTTGGTGGCCATTTGGGATGTTTCCATGTGGGGCTATTATGAACAATGTCGCTATGAACATGCATGTACACGTCATTGTATGGACACGTGTTTTCATTCTCTTGGGTACATACCTAGAGGTGGGACTTCTGGGTAATAATAATAACTCTATGTTGAACCTTTTGAGGAGCCGACAGGTTGTTTTCTGAAAGTGTCTGCACATTTTACAATCCTACCAGCGTGTATGAGGTTTTCCTCTCAATTCCTCTACCTCCTCTCCAACCCTTGTTGTCGTCTGACTTTTTGGTTCTAGCCATCCGAATGGGTGTGAAGTCGTATCTCCTTGTGGTTTTGATTTGCATTTCCCTGAGGTCTGTTGATGTTGTGCATCTTTTCATGTGCGTCCGTTGGCCATTTGTATATCTTTTTCAGAGAAATGGATGTTCAGATCTTCTGCCCTTTTTTATTTTTCAATTTTTAAAGATTGAATTGTTTTGGAGCAGTTTCAGGTTTATAACAGAATTGAGAGAAAGGTACACAGATTTCTCACACACCCCCGACCCTGACACATAAATAGCCTCCATTATCAACATCACTTACCAAAGTGGTACATGTTTTACCAAGAATGAACCTACACTGACACATCATAATCACTCACCGTCCATAGTTTACCTTAGGGTTCACTCTTGGTGCTGGACAGATGGGTAACGACATCTCTCCATCATTATAACGTCATACAGGGTATTTTCACTGCCCTAAAATTCCTCTGTACTCTGCATATTCATTTTTCCCCCCTTCTACCACACCCCCTCTCTGGCAACCACTGATCTTTTTACTGTCTCCATAGTTTTGCCTTTTCCATAATATCATATGGTTGGAATCCTATCATATATAGCCTTTTCACATCAGATTCTTTCACTTAGTCATATTCCATTGTCTGGATAGACCAGTTTATTTACCCATTCACCTACTGAAGGACATCTTGGTTGGTTCCAGGTTTTGGCAGTTATCAACGTAGCTGCTGTCAACATCCGTGTGCAGGCTTTTGTGTGGGCATAAGTTTTCAGCTTCTTTCAGTAAATACCAAGGAGCACGATGGCCAGATCATATGGTAAGAGTAGGTTCCGTTTTGAAAGACACTGCCAAACTGTCTCCCAGAGTGGTTGCACCATTTTGCATTTCCACCAAGAATATGGCAGAGTCTCTGTTGCTACACATCCTCGCCAGTATTTGGTGTTGTCAGTGTTTCAGATTTTGGCCCTTCTAATGGATGTGTGAGGGTATTTCATCGTTGTCTTAATTTGCATTTCCCTGATGACATATGATGTGGAGCATCTCTTCACCTGCTTATTTGCCATCTGTACATCTTCTTTGGTGAGGCATCTGTTTGGTGAGGTATTCTTTGGCCCATTTTCAGCTTTTTTTTTTTTTGCAGTACGCGGGCCTCTCACGGCTGTGGCCTCTCCCGTTGCGGAGCACAGGCTCCAGACGCGCAGGCTCAGCGGCCATGGCCCACGGGCCCAGCCGCTCCGCGGCATGTGGGATCTTCCCGGACCGGGGCACGAACCCGCGTCCCCTGCATCGGCAGGCGGACTCTCAACCACTGTGCCACCAGGGAAGCCCTCACCTTTACCTATTTTTAAATTGAATTGCCTTTTTATTATTGAGTCATCAGAGTTCTTACATATTTTGGATAAAAATCCCTAGTCAGATATGTGGTCTGGGAATATTTTCTCCCATTCTAGTTGTTATCTTTTCACTTTCTTGCTGGTGAGAAGCATATGAGTTTGCTATTTTTCCTATGTCTTCCTTTCTGACAAAACGCCTTACCAGATGCTCTAATTCACCTAACTTCACCTTGTGAAACCCCCATCTCCCAGAAAACTTCCATATGGAGCTAGGAAGCACTCATATTGTCTTTTCTTTCTTCAGATTGAATTTTTTTTTTCCTAGAGGCACAACTTCCTTTCCTAAAAACGAGTCATTTTAAAGGCATTAGAATTTTCCTGAATCTCGTCCAAAGTTTAAAATTGAAGTCCAAGAAAGAATAGCCTCTTTATTTTACCTGCAGAAGAGTCTCTGAAATGCAGGTGGGTCCCATCGATCTACAATACTCTCAGCTTCCTAGCAGCAGCAGCTGCAAGACAGACCTCCTCATTTTGGCCGTTGTGCACTTCTGGAGGTATATTTAGGTTGCCTCTGTTTAGTGTTCCCAGAATAGCCATAGTCTTTTGTTTCTCTGCATTCCTTTTAGTTTTATTCCTTCCTGGCCCAAATTAAGAGTGATGCACTAGACGATTTCCAAAACCCTTTCTACCTCAGAAGGTCCGTGCTCTTAACCACTTGGACTGGCCACAGGGTATCATCTGTAAGCCATACCCAAAGCCCAGGCAGGACTGAACTTTTGCCAAAGTCCAAGCGAGGCCCCAGCTGTGGATCGGATTAGGTACATGCTTTCCACATCCCAGCTTGATACTGTCACGACCATTCAGATTCATAGAGAGGTTTCCTACAAATATGTATCTGAGTGGAGACAAATTATGTTTACCTATATCATTTCTGGACAGGGTTGTCGATGCATATTTTGCAATGAAAGTGACTTTTTTTTAATTCCATTTTAGGCTAACACCTTAAATTATCTTTTTGGTTTTGTTTTTGGTTTTTTGTTTGTTTGTTATCTTCAATGAGCTCCAAGGATAGTTGAATGGAAGCCTCTGTGGTTTATTTTTCCCATCTCATGAATGAACCAAATAATGCTTCCAGGGCCACGGGTGAAGTGTGCCTTAAACTCTGAGAATGCCACTGCCGGGGACAGATTTTCAAGCACAGTCATCATGTCTTAGATGTTTTAGGCTGCTTCTCATCCCAAATTAGAATACCGCTGTCAATAGAGCATTTGATGCCAGCCCGCTTTAAATAAGCAGTCAAGGTGAAAACAAAAATCGATGAGCAGCTCTCATGTTTCCCATAAGCTGGGCCCCTCACAGAGCTGTACCAGGCTTGGTTCTCACCGCCAAAAGCAGGGAATTCAAGACTTGAATGCAAGTGTCCATGACAGTTTCCTTTTTTAATTATTTTATTTATTTATTTTAATTAAAAAACAGTTTTTTTATTGAAGTATAGTTGATTTACAATGTTGTGTTAGTGTCAGGTATCCAGCAAAGTGATTCATATATATATATATATATATATATATATATATATTCTTTTTCATATTCTTTTCCATTATGGTTTATCACAGGATATTGAGTACAGTTCCCTGTGCTATACAGTAGGACCTTGTTGTTTATCCATTCTATAGAGAATAATAGCTTGCATCTGCTAATCCAAAACTCCCACTCCATCCCTCCCCTGTCCCCCCTCCCCCTTGGCAACCACAGGTCTGTTCTCTATGTCTGTGGGTCTGTTTTGTAGATGAGTTCATTTGTGTCCTATTTTAGATCCCACATATAAATGATATCGTATGGCATTTGACTTTCTCTTTCTGACTTGCTTCACTTAGTGTGATAATTTCTAGGCCCGTCCATGTTGCTGTAAATGGCGTTATTTCATTCTTTTTTATGGCTGAGTAGTATTCCATTGTGTATATGTACCATATCTTCTTTATCCATTCATCTGTTGATGGACATTTAGGTTGCTTCCATGTCTTGGCTATTGTGAATAGTGCTGCTATGAATATTGGGGTGCATGTATCTTTTTGGATTATAGTTTTGCATGATGGTTTCCTTTTGATGGTCTGGTTTTTTGTTTCCATTTTTATAGTTTTCCAAGAAGAATGGGCTTAAAGGAGGGGTAAGGTGGAGATGGAAAGGGGACATGTTTTAGACAGCATCAAGGAAAGAAATCAAGCTTGAGAGAAAGAGGGGATCGTGAATTGTGTCACACTTTGTACATTTGAACTTTCAGGAAGTAGAGAGAATGGATCAGACCAAATAAATCCAAGCTGAGAAGTATTTGTATTAATAAACAATATGTAATGGGTATACACAAATCCGTTAATAAAATAATGTCTAATAATAATTTCTACCCCAGGCCCTGAAACTGAGGTGGCGGGGCAGCAAGGAGCCCAGCCAGGACGCAAGGCGATGGCCATCCTCCCGTCTAAGACAGATGCTGACCCATTAGCCTTTTCACTCATGTGCACTCAAGGGCAAAATCTAAAGCTACATTGAAGCGGGAATGAAAAGGTGAAGGAGAGAGAGGACAGGGAAAGATTTCACTGAGATTGGAGCAAAGGCAGAAGCAGTCAGGTCAAGCCAACTGGTCATTGCTGAGCCCAGGAGATCCCCACCCAGGTAGGAGGGCGACCAATGCCTCTCACCAACTCAAGAGCTTTCAAGGTCTGCACTCCTTCCCTCCTGCATGAAGAAGTCAATGCTCTTATTAAAGCACCTTTCTCACTCCTACCTTCTCTTTGCTCATTACTAGCATGTTCTGAAAATTTATACAGCAAGGATATAAAAAGGATGTGAGAAAGCAAAATATTTAAAATACAGAGAACAGAACTGTATATTTATTTTTGATATTATAATAGACACTTCTGCAAAGACAGAGGAACAATGGCTCTAAAAGCACGGATGTAAAAAGATTTTCTATAAAAAAGAAGAGAAATTGTCTAAATATTTTAGAAGAAAAACCAACCACACCATTATTTTATGCACTCCTGTACATGAAGACTTTTCCTGTTATTATTAGCATTTGTGTGTTTACAAGAGACATATTTTTAGACCCTTTAAGCTATTCTTAAGCATCAAGATTGGTCTCAGGCCCCTCCTCTACTGAACAACCTTCTCCTTTAGAGAAGTGTCGCGGAGAAAGTGAGTGATCACTGTTTTTATTTGTGGTGGTTAGAAAAAAATGGGGAAAAAGTGGTAGCCTATTTAGTTTTTTTCTGAATATATATAACATATATATTATATGTATAACGTATATGTTATATATATAACATATATATTATTATATACATATATATATATATGAAATGGTCTACAGATGAAGGAACTATGTGAAGATCATATTGGATAAAATGTATAGTTTGTTTTTTCTCTAGAACTTTCCCTGTGTTATGTTATTGAACTTGTTTTATCAGCTGTGTTAAACGTAAACTCTTTTGTGTAAGTACACCATACGTTATTTCTCATTTCCCTGTGGTTGAACATTTAGGTTGTTTCCAACTTTTTACTTATTAAGACGAAAACTTGGATGAACATCTTTGTAATATATCTCTATTCACATCAGGTGATTTCTTGGGAGAAATTCCTAAAAATGGAAATAGTGGGTAATAAGCCGTAAAAGCTTTTATTTTGTAGGAATTTCAATAGATTCTGCCAACTTTCAGAAAGGGTATATTTTTGCTCCCATCAGTAGTACACGAAACTTCCAAAGACAATCATCTTAAAGGCAAAATGGGGACTGACAAAAATCCAAGAACAAATTTTGGGTAGATAATTTCAAAACGTTCCCATTGGCTAGAAAATCATACTTGTGTTGACGTGCTCCAGCAAACGTAAACCAAGCCTAGTGGTCTCACCAACGAGTGCTCTGGGCTGGTCCCTGATCCACTGCCTCAGATGTGCCCTTGAAGCACTGAGAAGCTCACCTTTGTCAAAGTGACAAGGAGTTATTCATTGGAACATATTTCTGGAATCCACAAGACAGAAATACTCTAATACCAGCAAGATAATTTTAGGAACAGCCGTGCATGCCTTTAACCCTCCAAACCCCACCGGAGCTTTAGGGAAACCTTGAGGCTTGTCCCCTTGTCCTACATTAGCCACTCATTTGGGCGGGAAGGCGTAACCAACTGCCTCAGTCAGGAGGAGGAGGTAACCTCCAGACCTCTGGCCTCTTCTTGCTTTTGTCCAGAATTGGTGGGACCTTCTCTTTCAGCCCCCAAGCAAAGAACAGACTTGGCCTTAAGCAGGATTTTGGTTTGTTTGCTTTTGCCAAAAAAAAAAGAGGTGTGTTCCTTGTATCTGATTAAATCGTGAACATCTTTCTTCCTTTGTCCTGCACCTGCTTGTCTGGTGACTGCTGCAACCAGTCCCCCATATGCCCAGTACAGGTCAATAGATACCTTATGCAAAACAAGGGAGAAAAGGACCATTCTCAGTGCTTTGGGGGAAGACACAGTTGTTTCTTTGGAGCACTTTATACTTTTGGGCCAGTGGATCATCTGGTAATCATCTCTGACAGGCACAGTTGTCACTCTCACGCAGGGAGTTCACAGACTTCCACTGGGCTCGGTCAGCTGTGCTCTGAGGTGTGGCCTCAGCATGTCATGCGTGGGGTGTCACTGGTCAGAACTCACCTTCACTGTCACCGAGCAGGGAGCACACCCCCAGGAACAGAATATGCGCTTCATTGAAGCCTTTCAACGAAGTGATTGGTAAGCGTGAGTTCCAGAGAGCAGGAATGCTAGAGCCACACTCGGGTCCCTCCCCCACCAAGAACCTGGCTTTCCTGGCCTCCACCAGGGCCCCCCTTTCTCTGAAACCAGAGACTGAGGTGGCAGAAAACAGCCAGAGGCCAGGGCAGGGCCTGAGGGCTTCTGAAGGCAGCAGCTTGGCCAAGAGTGAAACCTTCTGCTGGGAGCAAAGTGCTTTGTTCTTTGGGTGGAAGCAGGGGGCACCAGTAGCTAGAGGAAAGTTTGTCCTCAGGGAAAAAAAGAGCCAGACCAAGACCTCAGGGAAAGCAGTCTAGCAAGGAGGAGGGTTTTAGGCACAGGAATTCCAGGGTCAGGTCAACAGAAGACACTTCCCAGGATGTTTCGCTTGGCAAGGAGGATGGTGGGCCTGGAACCGGGATGGGGCGGGGGGGTAGAGGAAGGGGCAGGTGAGGGGCGTGTAGCAGCTGCTGGCACTGGGAAAACACGGGGCGGGGGCTGAGCTCTTTCCTGGATCCACCAGCCTAAACGAGGAACCGAGGAGGAGAGCCAGGTCCTCAGGAGAGGAAAGAAGCCAGCGGGGGTCAGGGATGGCGTGAAGAGCACACAGGAAGTTGTGCTGCCTGGAGGTCCTTGGACGAAGGGGCAGGACTTCCCTGATTCCTGCAGGGGCTGCTTCAGGACACGCATCCTGACAGAACCCGCCTCTTGCAATCTGCTGCTCTGGACTCAGCTTCTTGTCCCTCTCCACCACTGGCAGGTTCCAGCTCTTTCTGCCCTGGTGATTTTTCATTCCTTCCCTCAATGAGGCTTACATAGGCCCTGTTCGTGGGCAAGGTCCCTGCCTCCCAGGGTTTACAGCCCAGCAGGAAGCTGAAGAGTATACAGCTAACTGCAGGGCGGGGCAGAGGTGATCACCGCCTCGGACAAATGCAAAGGGCGTTCTGAGTCAGAGCAGGCCCCGAGCTCAGAAATCAGAACTTCCGAACTTCTGTCCGCCCAACTTGAATGGTCCTCAGGGAACGGCACCCTTGCCTGTGGGCGCTGCCCTGTCCTGCGCTTAGTAACTCGTGAGTGGAGTGGCTCCTTCCCAAACCCACACATCTTTCCTCTTTTCAAGCCGAGTCTGAAGGCCAGTCGCTTTGTTTCACCCTTGGAAACAAACCCCAGCCAAGGGAGTCTGCCCCGGGTGTTGACAGGGATGTGAGGTAGGTCAGCATCCTAGCTCCCACCCCGCAGAGGAGGAAGAGCAGGGGGATCGGACGGGAGGCCAGCTGGGGTCGATGAATCATCCGGAAAACGGCAGGCAGCTGTTTCTGAGCTAAATGCCATCTGATCGGGCTCCGCACCTTGAGTCCACTGTCCTGGTCTCTAAAGCACTTCCTCTGAGATGAAGCCAGCGAGGGCCAGAGAGCCCTGGGCACGGGGGAATCAGCCAGCGCGGTTAGTCACCCCTGGTACCACGCGGGCGGAAGGCACAGTCCTGGAGGAGGGTGAAGCCGACAATTCTAGAAGAACTCTGGGTCCTGTGAATTTCCCCCCCTCCCTCCTCCATCCTCCCTCCTCCTTCCCTCCCTCTCTCCCTTGTTTCCTTCCTGCCTTCCTTCCTGCTTTGAGCACCTGCTACATACGCCATACACTGTGTTCGGCCCTGGAGATAACAACAAGACAGAGATGGCCCCTCCCCATTAAAGAACCTAGTGGGAGAGACTGAAAATAGCGCCTGATGTGTTCTGAGTGCCTGCCATCTGCCATATGCTATTGTAATCACTTACCATAGTGTCAGTTCCTTTACTCTTCACAACAACACCATAAGGTATCTACCAGTACTATCTCCATTTTAAGGATGAAATGGCTGAGCCTGGAGAGATTGAACAACTTGCCCTAATGAAAACATTTATAAGCAGTGCCCCTTTCTATACTGACTCAGGGTGTTGGAAGGAATTCGTGGCAGCTGGCATGTCCATTTCCCAAGGTGGAAGAGAACAGTCATTTCTTGAGTACCTACTGGGGACCAGACACTGTGTGGTCCCTCTACACCCCTCAACTGTGTTGGCACCTGGCTAGGTCTCCGAAGTCCCAGGAGAGGGAACCTCAGGCTAATCCAGGCGTCCACCTAGGAGCGCCTCCAGCTGTGCTGCTCTCCCTGAGCACAGGACAGCCTAGGATCCACAAAGGAAACTACCGGACATCCTGTTCCCACCTCTGTGCCTCCCCCATCATTCATCATGATCCCAGCTCTGGGCCCGGCATGACCACAGGGCCAGCTGTTGTCTAGTCACCATGGAGAAGGCTTGGAGGTGCCCGGACAGGATGTGTCTGGAAGCCCACTGGTGACATCCAGTGATCTGGCCTCTTGATGTCCTGCCTGGAGTTATCCAACCTTGACATTTCTCCTTAGAGAAAGAGGAGAAATCCTATGGAACCGCAGTGAGTCTGAGTTCATCCTGGTCATACACATTGCTGAAGAAGAGAAGGGAGATGTGAAGATGGGGAAGGCCACCATCTTGTTTCCTGCACTTGCACTTGAAGTTATTGAAAAAGGTTATCAATTATTCCTGCCGGATCAGGGCAATGAGCTGCCCAGTGCATGAGAGTTAATTTCTTTTAATCATGAGACTTTCTCTCCTGTTGGAAATACCAATGTTTGCTCCACTCTGATTGCTGCAGACCGACTTATTTGGGTAAAAGTCCATTTCTGGTTCCTGGAACGACTTTAAGTGATTATTTTTAAATGCTGGTAACCACAAAAATAATTTATTACTCTTCTACTTAATACTGTAGGAGGACGATGAAACAGTGTTAATAGTTCAGAGTGAATTAATTGAAGTGGTCTGCTTTCTGGCTATTGAAAATCTTAGCTGGATTTTACATTTTTATTATTTATTTTGAACCGATTAAGTAAAGACCTTCACATACAAAGAATATTATTGTTAACAATATTTTTCAAATCACGTGGATTATGACCCATGAGGAAGGTATAAAACCAACTAAGGTGATCACAGTCGGCATTTTTTTGCAATGAAAGAACACAAAAGAATAGAACAAGATGAATAGAAAAAATAGAATAGAATAGAACAGCCAAAACATGGTAAAAGGTATATTTTATTAAATATTAAAGTCAGTTATATATATGTTTGTATATGTAAAACATATTTTCCCAATTTTAAAAATGATATGTAATTTACAAACAGTAACATTCATCCTTTTTACTGTACAACTTTATGAATTTTGACAAATGTAAATGTGTTTCTAACTTTGTCCAAAAAGTGAGAAAACCACTTAAAGCAAGAGTCTACTTAACTAAGTGGAGATATTCACAAAGAATAAGATCCTTTTAAGGCCTTTGGAGGCAGTGACCATTGTCTTATCTAAGAAGATAATTTCACACACCCCAAATTTTAAAGCCAAACAGGATGTTGGAAGCTATAGAGTCAGTGGTTTTCAGAACTTTCTTTTTACAGTGACAACATTTTTATAAACCAAGTCTAACATGGAACCCCGACAGGTCAAAGTAGAGTTGCTTTGCATAGAGACCAGGAAACACAGTTCGAAAACCCTCTCAGGCCCCAATTTGGAAACCGAGGCCGAGATAGGCTGAGTGACCACTCAAGGTTGGCCCCTCCGATTGGCAAGGCTGGAGTTCAAACTCCAGCTCCTGGCTGTTGGTCAAGACATTTTCCATGCTGTCTTGGCCTCAAGAGAATCATAAGTACCACTTAACCCCACCAAAGAGATTGGATGCCTTCTTGGAATAGTACAGTTGGACTGTAGGTATTCATATACCAGCACAGAGGAAAGAACAGGCCAGTGACCCCCATGGATGTCAGAAGTACGAGTCTGCTCAGGAAGGCAGGACAGGGTATTTGGGCAACGCGAGTTGTTTCGGGAGGCTGGAGCCTGAGTGTAAGCCCAGAGCTGGGAGCCCAGTGCCAGGAGGAAGCATGGTGAGCCTCCAGAGTTTGAGGAATCAGCCAGGCCCTGCATAGCAGCCCCTTCCTGGTGATTCACCCCTCAAGGGTCATGGGTGGATCCCCACCGCTGGGTTGCAATTGAAATAGAGCCACTTGGTGGTAGGAAAACCTGGCTGTTTCACCTCCTTTCTTCTCTGAGACCCCTCTTTTTACTTCTTCCTCTCTGGTTTGCAAGTGGGAAGTGGGGAGACGGTAGAGACGCTGTTGGGGGCAGGCCAGGGAGTGTCACAGTCAGGCTTGTGGTGTTTAAGTTCTGCGTCAAAGCCTTGTTACCCTCGTATCTATTCAGTGAACTTAACTTCAGTGATCGGGCTATAATACTAAGGACACAAAGACCATGTCGTCTTTATGAGCACACCGTACCAGGCAGCCACAAACTTCCATTAAATATCCCCCCTCCTCAACTGCACTGATGAAAAGAGAAAAACAAACGAGGGAGTGGGGTTAGTGACAAAGAACAGGCTTCTGTCCGAACAGCTGCCATCTTATGTAGAGCTAAGGGAAGGCTTGGCTTTGCTGGGCGAACCACCATACCATACGTTTTCAGAAGATGACAGGGAAGATCTGGTAATGAATATGACCCGAAAAGTCACCCCAGATCTCCTTTCAGATAAATCCCTGTAATACTAAATTTAAGACAGGTGGATGCCCAATGATATCCTTCAGTTATTAGCTCACACTCCTACCCTCCAAAGAGAAATGGAGGTAAGAGGTCAAATGCTCCATCCTCTGGCCTGGATATTACTTATACAAAGTTGTTTCCATTGATATTTCAGGGATCATGTCTCTCTCTTTGTTGAAAGAATTATTAGCACCTTTTTTTGGTAATTTGAGATTTAGGTGTTAAGTGGGGAACTTGGTGATTTTCTAGATATCCCTGAGTTAGATCATCATAGCCTAACTCCAGCATAGAGTTTTAACTTGTTGGAATTCTCAAAATACTAGTGTGTACTCATACACCAGTACACAGTTAACTTTCTAGAATAATTTTATGTATGTAAGTTTTTAAATTGCATCCGCATCACACCTACTCCCAAAAAAGATGTATGCTGAGGGGTGGCAGTACTCATATGGAAATCAGCAGGGACTCCTGATTTAAAGTGGAGTGCAGGAAGTTTGTTTTTTATTTCAGGAGGGAGAGTAAGTTTTTTTTGTTTGTTTGTTTGGAACACAAGGTGAGGGAGTACCCAAGGCTGATCGAGTTGAATATAGAAAAAAAAGAACAGCACTGAGTACTTAAAATTAAGGGGAGGAAATTGAGAATTGGTACCGCCTCTTTGGTAAGCAGAAATTGACAGCCATGAAGAGGTGATGATCTCTCAGGTATCATAAGGTCCTGGGGTATCCTGCAGGGGGAAAAGAAGTTTAGGTAACAGTTAGTTAATGAGTGAAATTAATGACAGGGGTATTTAATATTGATAACATTTAATTACCTATTTGGCTTGTACATAACATTGCGATAAATAGAAAGTAGATAACCTAAAAAACAATCAGACAGATATTTATTGGACAGTTTGGCTGTGACCTGTGCAGTAGAATGAGTGTGGAGAGTTCAGACAAGCGTGAGCATGATGAGCTTTTCCAAAACCACATTCAAATGAAAGGAAATGGATTATGGATGACTTGTGTCTCCCACCTCAGCTGGCATAGTTACGTGGAATTTTTGCATTTTACATTTATAATGTAAGAGAATAGCAGAGCAGTGGTAAGTGTAGGCTTTTGATTCGTTCAGACTTGGATTGAAATCCCTGCTCAGCCTGTTTGACCTGGGACATTTTAGTTAACCTCTCCTCACCTCAGTTTCCCCATCTGTAAAACAAGGTAACAGTGATTTTTACAGAGCTTTTGTGAGTAGAAGATGAAATGCTTTATGTAAAACACTTAGCACAGTACTTGAAACATAGTGCTCAAAAAATGGGTGCTGTTATGATGTAATATTTATTTTAGTTACTGGGTATATAGTAAATGTTGATTGATGAACTTGATGAAATAACACATAAGAATATTATAGAAGAGGTTTGTTTTTTTGTTTGTTTTTTGGTTTGTTTTTGTTTTTTGCTTTAAGCTTATTTGTGCTTAATATTTACGAGGAAAGGAATGGCTTAGTGACTTACTGTAATGTCATCTCGGGATCTGGGGACAAGCTCCCTGTGAGAGGCGCACAGCGTGGAGGCTACCACTAGAGGGCTCTGAGGAGACCCTAAAAACCTTTCCTTGGCTATAATGATGAGGCAGCAACCCTGGGAAGCCCTGGCTTTTTGGAGACCCAGGAGCCATTCTATTCATCACGGCTGTTCAAGAGGGCAAGTAATAACAAGAAGCCTACAAGAGCAGCTTGTAGCAACCACTTTTACCAGAGACCTGGGAGCATGCAGGTGGATGTCACCAGAGACAGCTGGTAGGTGCCAGGCTAGGGAAACCCTGTAGCTCTGAGGTCACTCTCCGCCTCTGCCATGCCACTGAGTTACCCTGATGGGTGCTGAGAATGCCGTCACAGAGTAGAACATCAACTTTGAGACAGGAAACCAGGTAGAGTGGGGGGGGGTGTCCGAAAGTCTGGGTAAGGACTTAACAATAACAACGAAACCCACCTTGAGTCACTACGGAGCCTTCAGATTCCCAGTGGAGACTGAGACCAAAGCGGATCACTGATGGCTGCGCGTGCGTGAATGAGATGCCCATAAAACTCTTGGAGTTTGGGGGCCACACAAGTCCTGTGCATCCTACCTGCAGAGATGATGGCAGGGTGTTTTTGATGGTGCATTGTCATGGGATAAACGTCCTGGGTACCAGGGAGTCACTCAGGGATCGCCCAGCTAGTGATGATGCAAGAGGTATGTCATTGCTCTTTATCAAGCATCATTGGTCAGTGGCTTACAGGTGGGTCTGAGTGGGAGCAGTGAGACCAGTGCCTGCAGAGGCAAAAGCTGCAGCGAAAACCTGGGATCTGGGCGGAAATGAAGCTTTCCCCGCTTCCCGGGGAGTTTGGCCTCTCCGGACTGGGGCAGGGGCAGAACTCTCAAGCCTTGGTTTTCTTGTGGCTGCCCTGCTTCTCTGGACTTGGCATCGTCTCCAAAAGAAAAAAGAGCTGGCCGCCGGGGTCAGGCAGAAAATGTGCCCTAGACTCATTCAAAGACGTTAATGCCAGCCGCGGGAAGCTTCGCTCCGTAAACCAATAGTTCAGGAATTTGCGCAGGGAGGAGGCAGCTCTCCGTCCGAAGTCGAACAACTCCCCGTTTAAACTTGTGAAGCGCTGAGGCTAAGTTTGCAGGGCCTCCCTCCCCTGCGCTGGTCACAGGAAAGGGCAGGGGCTGCCGGGGAGCTGCGGGCCGGCCCGCTGCCCGGAGGCTGCACCCGGCGCCGGGCTCCGAGGGAGGAAGCCGGGCTGCGGGGCTGGGCGGCCCGGGGCGGGGGGCGGAGCAGGTGAGCCCGCGGGGTGGGAGCGGGGAGCGCACTTGTACGTGACGTTGGAGTTTGCGGCAACCTCGGAGCGGGAGGCTGTGCGCGCGGTGCGGAGTGGCTGCGCGGCCGGAGGCGATGCGCTCCGCGGGGCGGCCGCCGCAGTGAGCCCCGCGCGGACACGGCAGCCCGGGAAGGCAGGGCCGGGGCGGCCAGCCGCTCGCGCTCCTCCCCGGAGGAGGCCCCCGGGCCCGCGAGGCGCTCTCCAGCCGGCCCCAGCATGTAGGCGATCGGCGGCGGCGCTCCTGCAGGCGGACGGCTCATCATGAAGAAGCACTCGGCCCGGGTGGCCCCGCTCAGCGCCTGCAACAGTCCGGTCCTGACCCTCACCAAAGTGGAAGGTAACGGCCCGGGGCGGCGGGGCCTGGAACGGGAGCCCGGCACCCTGTTACCTGTGGCCCCCGGGCAGCGCCGCGCGCCTGCGGGGCTGGCGACTCGGCCGCCCGGCTGCCCCGAGATGCCGCGGGCTGCCCACCCGGCTGCCTCATTCCCGGGCTCCTCGGCTCCTTCCAGGCCTGTCCTGAGCCCACTGGGTCTGGAGCATCCCACCGCCGCCCCCCATGCCCCCAGGCTGACCAGAGGCGTTGCTCAGCTGCCGGAGGCGAGGCGGGAGAGGGTTGGCTGCCGCAGGCTGAGACATCCCCCCCCCCCCACGCCCCGCCTCGCCTCGGCTCGCTCTGAGCCTTCCCCAGCCCACCAGCCCAGCGATGCCCCGCTCCGTGGCAGGGCCAGCAGGTGAGCGCAAAGCCAGCAGCAGCCTGGAAACGCCTTCTTTCCCCCCAGTCCGGGGACTTGAGGCAGAACCCAGGGGAAGGAAGAGACCCCCGGCCCCGGCGGCCCCGGAGAGCTGTGCCTTACTCAGACCCAGCGGGCATCCCGCCGGAGCACAGAAGACCTTGCTTTCCCATGGCAAGCATGGGACGGGCAGCAGAGAGAGCCAGCCTCAGCCCCGGACTCTTCCTCCCAGGAAGCAGAGGCGAAGTGGCCGAGTCTCCCTAGAGCTGGCCAGGTTGGCCAGGTGGGGGGCTGGGAAGGGACCGGCAGCAGGGAGAGGAAAGCAGACCCCTCAGTTCCAGGCCCTCACTTTTCCTGAACTAAGGAGCCCAGTCAAACAGGAGCCCGTGGGCTCTGAGAGTGAGCCCGGCTTCTGCTATGTCCCTGGGACGGCATCCTGGAGCTGGGACCTCTGTGTGATGGTCTCCGAGGACCCTGTATTCCCTCGCGAGTTCATGTCTGTTACAGTGAGACTGAGAACCAGTGAGAGGAAGACGGAAGCTAGCAGGGCAGTTGTGTGCTCCGCACTCGGCGGGTCCACAGAAGTCCGCCAGTAGCGGGCCTGGTACCATTACCCCCCATCCTAGAGATGAGGACTCTAAGGCCCAGAAAGGTGGATGGACTTGTGCAAGACCTACAGCTAGTAGGTGGGGAAGCAGGAATGGAATCCCGGGCTGTTGGATACATGCTTTTCAGAACATCACTTTGCACTAACCTGCAACGACTTACCTGTTTCTCATTTCCTACCTTTAGGAGGTTGATTTTTTTTTTTTTCCTTCGAGTGGCTGTCTCCTCCCTTCCCCCATATCCCAGTCTTAGGAAAGACGTGGTATCAGTGAGCTACACCTGGATTCAGTGCATGTGCTACCTCTGGGGTCGGGGTGAGGCACTGCATTTTGAAGCCTTCCCAGGGACCTTGCCTAGATATATGCGCAGGTTGGGAAGGGGAAGGGTTGGATATTCGCTTCCCTTGGGGAAACTGGAAATGTCTGCTCGTTCATGCGGTCTTCATAGGAAGTTGCTCTGCCCGCACTGTTTAAGTCAGCCAGGTCAGCTCTGCTCTTCAGCAGCGGGTACCTTCCCCGGGCAGCCCCTGGCCCACCTCGGGCAGGACCGGTCCCAGGAGCCCTCGGAATCAGGCTGGGCATGTATGGCGGGCCTCCGAGGCTGGGCACTGTGACCTCATGTGCTGCAGGGGTCGGGGGGGGGTGACATGCCAAGCACAGGTGCTTCCCTCTAACCAGGCCTGGGGTTTGCCATCAGGGGGTGAAAATGGGGATACCCTTCCCCAAGTCTCTCAGGGCTACTGCCGGGTGAGCTTTGAGCCTCCTGTTCGCAGGGACAATCATGGCAAACCACGAGCTTGGTTTTGTTTTTTTTTTAATAAATTTATTTATTTAGTTTTGGCTGCATTGGGTCTTCGTTTCTGTGCGCGGGCTTTCTCTAGTTGCGGCAAGTGGGGGCTACTCTTCGTTGCGGTGCGCGGGCTTCTCATTGCGGTGGCTTCTCTTGTTGCGGAGCATGGGCTCTAGGCGCATGGGCTTCCGTAGTTGTGGCACGTGGGCTCAGTAGTTGTGGCGCACGGGCTCTAGAGCACAGGCTCAGTAGTAGTGGTGCACGGGCTTAGTTGCTCTGTGGCATGTGGGATCTTCCCAGACCAGGGATTGAACCTGTGTCCCCTGCATTGGCAGGCGGATTCTTAACCACTGTGCCAGCGGGGAAGTCCACGAGCTTGGTTTTTAAAGCAACATTTGCATGTAAATGTCTGTGGATAGTGGAAAGTGTATTAAACTAAGAATCGGACAGATCTGGGGATGAAGACTCCCCTTCTGCAGTGTGATGTGTATAAATCATAAACACTGAGCCTCGGTTTCCTCAGCTGTAGAAGAGAACTAACAATCTGCCTCAGCAGAATTTGGGGAATGAATGCAGTGAGGAAGGTAGGTAGGTGACAATACCTGGCACATGGCCTGGCACACAGTAGGTGCTTAATAAATATCTGGCAATCCTCCAGTCACAGACTGTCTCGCACCTTCAGCAGACCTTCTTGCTGTTCTCAAAGAGTGCGCGTGTGGGGTATCTAGAAGTATCTACAAGCGTCTAGAAGTATCTAGAAGCAGCGTTCCGGTGATACTAGAAAGTCTCCAATGGCCTTTTTGTATAGGATCCCTGTGTGTGTCAGCAAGAGTCTGCAGGGCAAGGCTGATTAAACCTGCCCTGGGTATGCCTAGACTTTCCTATAGCTCTTTCTCTCTGCCTGCATTTTTTCCCTTGGTATTTGTGTTCAATTTGGCTTTGGGTCTATTTTTTGAAACCATTTGCATCTTGCATGCTTGTTTTGGAAGTGTTGAATCATTTTGTTTTGCCTTGGATGTGCAGGATAAGGTGGTCCCCATACTGTGGCTGTTTCTGTGTGGATGGCAGGCAGGCTTCAGGAACGGAACACAGCCAGCAAGGAATATTTATTAGCTTGTGTGGTGTGTCTTCTAAGGGGAGGCAAGAAGGCACCAGCATGTGGTACATATAAAACCAAAATAGAAAATACAGCGCTTAGTGGAACTCAAACACAGGAAGATGGACAAGATGACTTCATTTACCCAACAAATACCTCCTCCGACCCTGCTCTGTGTCCTTTGTCTACTTAGCTAAGCCCTGGAAATGCAAAGAGGAGCAACGCTAGCTTCATTCTCTTAAGGGAGTTTCAGTCTAGTGGGAAAGAGACATACAGATAAATAAATTATCCGGCACAAGGTAGTAAGTTGTGCTTCAGAGCTGGGGACAGAGGATTACGGGGAGACTGATAACTGGGTAATCTGAGGTAGAGGCATTGCAATGGGAGTGAGAAAACTTGTCAGGCAAGGAGGGGAGAGGACGCTTTTTCGGGCGGAGGGACTGGCGTGTGCACAGGTCTGGCCAGAAAGCACGAGGAGTCTGCAGCTGGGCCTCAGGTAGGAGTCGAGGCTTGAAAAGGGACTTCCGGCCAGGGTGATGGCGTCTGTCCTGTCGGACAGCACATCTTGTTTTCATATTCCTTTCCTGGCATTCCCACTGGACTGAGACCCTGAATATTGATCAGTAACACATCTTTAGTAGAGTATTTACTCGCATCATCTATATTCACAACCAGCTAATTCATGTTCAGTAAAATTACGTGCACTGGAATTAACGGTTGAGAACAAGACAGTAAATTCCCCCAAGAGGCCGGCCACATGTAGAATTGCGGAAAGAATGAGGGCTTTGGAGTTAGATGGACTAGGTTTGGGGCCCGCCACTCCTGCTGAAGCAGGTAACTTTGGTTTAATGATTAGAGCTCTCTGGGAATCCATTTTTTGGTATGGAAATGACAGTTACAATATATCCCTCTTGATAATGAGAGTAGGGAATTCCCTGGCTGTCTGGTGGTTAGAACTCTGCGGCTCCACTGCAGGGGGCGCGGGTTCGATCCCTGGTCGGGGAACTCGGATCCCACAAGCTGCACGGCGCGGCCAAAAAAAATAAAATTAAAAAAAAATGATAAAGATTAGGATGCCATTGGCAGTCACAGCAAGGGAGACAGGGGACGTCCAATTGAGACAAGTTGAAGGGGAGGCTTTGGCGGTTCCTTCAAGGGCAGGTGTGGCGTGTAGGAGACAAGGACCCGGGAGGAAGAGGCGGTGGCGGCCGAGTGACAGCTCAGGTGGGAGGTGGCCCCGTGGAGGTGAACAGGCTGGCCCAGAAGCCTGCTGGCCACAGACGCCAGGGAGATAGGAGGCAGAACCCAGATCCTAGGGCATCGTGGAGACCCCAGGAAGAAAGCCAAGAAAGAGGAAGCGTGGTGGAGCATCAGGTACGGCCAAAGGATGTGGTTGTGTAGAAACAGTTTTAAGTGGGTGCTGGTCCCCCAGCCAGATGGCAAGGGGTGAGTGTTTGGGGAAGGAGAAGAAAAGCAGGTAAAGGTGTCCAGCAGGGAGAGAGGTGGGGGGAGTTATGCTCTCTTTAGGGGGCAGGGGAGGGACTTGGGGAGAGCAGGCGGTTCTGGAAACCAGAGGAAGGAGGCTGGTCCTGGGACAGGTCTGTGGTGGCCCCAGGAGAATGTGATTGACGCAGCCAGAGGCGGGGGAGGGGGAGGGGGAGGGGAGGGGGGCCCTGGGAAAGCAGAACGGACCAGAGAAGGGGTGGTTAGCCCAGCAAAGGAGAAGGGAAGAGATGAGGGCAAAGACACAGAGAAATGTGGGCTGCGGGGGAGGGAAGCCGAGGACCTGCGCTGCTGACTTGGATCTTCTTTGTCATGTATGAAGTGGCACTGTCTCCCAGAAGTGATGGATGGAAGGCTCGCAGAGGTGGGACAGTGTTCGCAGGAGCTGTATGGGAGAGGCAAGAAGAGATGTAGTTCTTAAAAGCCTTTTAGGCGAGTGACCCGTTCTCACTGGTGAAGACACCATGTCACTTGGGGGGAGCGTGCAGGGGAAGAGCCCCGCCTGGGGGCAGGACACTTTTTGTGTCCTGCTCCGCCACTAGCTGATTCATGTATGGGACGTGTCTCCTCACCTCCTGGAGCCCAGGCTTCTCTTTTCTGAAAAGAAAGGGGATTAGAGTAGATCGTCCATTGGCTCTTTCAGCAGGAACAGTCTATGAGTCTAGTAAGTAGCTTACTCATTACCAGAGCTTGGTTTATTTGATTAAACCCTTTACTAGCTCTAACCAGAGAAGCAGAGTTCTGAGGGAATTAGACCCAGGACAAGTCAGAAATTTGGCGTGTGTGTGCACACATGTATGTGCATGTGTGTGCTTGTGCATGTGAGTAGGTGTGTGTATGTGCTTATGTATGTGCATGTGTCTATGTGTGAGCATGTGTGTATATATGTGCCTGTGTGCTTGTGTGTGTGCATATGCTTATGTGTGTGCTTGTGCGTGTGTGTATGTGCACGTGTGTGCATGTGTGTATATATGTGCCTATGTGCTGTGTGTATGTGTGCTTGTGTGTGTGCATATGCGTGTGCATGTGTGTGCTTGTGCGTGTGTGTATGTGCACGTGTGTGCATGTGTGTGTATATGTGCCTATGTGCTTGTGTGTGCGTGTGCATGTGTGCATATGCGTGTGCATGTGTATGCTTGTGCGTGTATGTGCACATGTGTGCATGTGTGTATATATGTGCCCGTGTGCTTGTGTGTGTGCATGTGTGCATATGCGTGTGCGTGTGTAGGTGTGTATGTGCATGTGTGTGTGCATGTGTGTATATATGTGCCTATGTGCTTGTGTGTGTGTGTATGTGTGCTTGTGTGTGTGCGTGTGTCTATGTGTGTGCATGTGTGTTTATATGTGCCTGTGTGTGCATGTGTGTATGTGCGTGTGCATATGCATGTGTGTATGTGCACATGTGTGTATATATGTGCCTGTGTGCTTGTGTGTGTGTATATGTGTGCTTGTGTGCTTGTGTGTGCGTGTGCGTGTGCACGTGTGCATATGCGCGTGCATGTGTGTGTGTGTTTCAGGGGTGGGATTTGGCATTGCAGCAGGAAGAGGAAAGCCCAGCTAGGTGAGCACTTAGATTCTGTGGCTCTTCAGCAGCAGGAAAGCACGGGACTCCAGACAGCGGCCCCCCAATGACGGGGGTACAAAAAGCCGTCTAGAAAGACCCCAAAGAGGAGCGTGCCACTGCTCAGCTTTGCCTGGGGCTGGCCCAGGCGTTTCCACAGCAAAGCCCCTCTGCCCGGGATGAGCTCAGCCCATCACCTTCAGCCCACGCAGAGGGCCTGCCCTCGGGGAGGAGTGAAGCTGAGGATGACACCTGTCATACCTCACGCAAGCTCAGTCTTGCCTTACAGATGTACGTTACACGACTCCACTGAGAACAGGATGTATTAGAAGACAATGCTTCGTGCATCAAGATGAGTTGTGTAACCCCCCAGGCCGCCAGTTAAAATATCACCCTTGTTCCCCTGCTCCCCTCCAGGGGGGAAGGCTCCACGCACCCCTTGCTTCCTGGGGGGCCGTGCTGCACGAAGTCTGCCCTCCTGAGCCCCGCTCTCCCCGTGAGACGTGGCAGCCAGATTCCCACCACATGGATGTGAGGGCGTATCCTCTGATAAATAGAAATGGCAGAGAAGAGGGGTGTGTGCTTGTGTCGGTGTTTGTGTGCGGGTCACCGGCAGCGCTGGAATATCTCCTGATCGGTCCCTGGTGAGCGTCTGCTGTGTACAGAGGTGTCATGTGCCCGGGCGGGCGGTGGAAACGGTGAGACTTCGGGAGGCTGAACAGGCCACGACTGGCAGGCACGGGGATTAAAACTGATCCCCTCCAGCCTAGGTGTCTTCAGACCACGGGTCCAAACAGGCCCTTGCTTCCCTCCCAAGTGGCCTCTTCCCTCCCTCAAGGCGCAAAGGGCATTATTTCAAGCTTACCCGTATCCAGTCACGTTCTCACGTGCGCCTTGGGCTGTGAACATTCCAGAATTGTCTTAAATCCACTGCAAGAGGCACTGTGATTTGGACATTGGGAGTTATTCGGGGACCTCTAAGGATGTGAGGAGTGGGGCAGAAAGGCCGGTACAAGTGTCTGTTCACTAGAGTGGTGGTGATGGCAGGAGAGTGGACCAGATCTAGGCCTGATTCAGACTAGCTCTGCAGCCGGGTGGAACTTCCGGGGAATCTCGGACAAACCTCCCATCATCCCACTCCACCCCGCAAAAAGCAGCCTTCATTCACCT
Source organism: Grampus griseus (assembly GCF_964374135.1). Classification (NCBI taxonomy): domain Eukaryota; kingdom Metazoa; phylum Chordata; class Mammalia; order Artiodactyla; family Delphinidae; genus Grampus; species Grampus griseus. Next base: position 7,440,694 of record NC_139010.1, read on the forward strand.
CCCAATTCTGTATCCATACCAGGGAAAGAATTTGGGTTTTTAAAAACAACTTTGCAGCTGCCAGGTTTTCTTCTGTCTCTACGCACTGATCTCCAGGAATGACAACAAAGACTTAAGCAATTCAGAGAAGGCAGACAAATAAAAGGTAGTACCTGATATTTCTAATCTAGTCATCTGCGGCAGGTCTTTCTTTCTTTTTTTTAATATATCTTTTATTTTAGAATAGTTTAGACTTACAGAAAAGTTGCAGAGACACTGCAAAGAGTTGTTAACTACTCCACACCCAGTTTCCTCTATTATTAACATCTTCTCTCAGTATGGTACATTTGTCACAATTAATGAACCAATATTGGCGCATTCTTATTAACTGAAGTTCATACTTTATTTGGGTTTCTTTGGTTTTTAACCATATGTCCTTTTTCTGTTCTAGGATCCGATCTAGGATCGCACATTGCATGTCATTCTAGTCTTCTCTTGGCTATGATATGGTAATTATTTCTTCTCCTAAGAGGTTGTCACAGTAAATAGTCATCCACAGCTCGTCACCTCACCCTGTCCAGCACAGTGACAGCTCTCGGTCTGTGCCTCACACCTTCACAAACACAGCACAGTCCCTTCTGTAATACCCTCAGGTCAGTCTGCTCAGGTTGCCATGACAAAGTACCGCAGCTTGGATGACTTAACAGACATTTATTTTCTCACAGTTCTGCAGGCTGGAAGTCCAAGATCAAGGTGTGGGCAAATTTGGTTTCTGGTGGGGACTCTCTTCCTGGTTTGCAGATGGCCACCTCCTTGCTGTGCCCTCACGTGCTTCCCCTCTATGTGCACAAAGAGAAGAGAGGAGAATATAAGTCCACCAACCCTATCAGATCAGGGCCCCACCCTTATGACCTCATTTAACCTTCATTATATCCTTAGAGGCTCCATCTGCAAATACAGCCATACCGGAGGTTATAGTCTTAGCATATAAACTGAGGGAGGACACAGACACTCATCTCATAACAGCCCTCATTCCGTGCTGGTGAGTCCCAGCCCAGAGTTCCATACATTCTCAGGATGTTCCAAATTTAAAAACAGAGTCTGTCCTCTTGGAATCTTGAAGTCCCTCTTTAGTGATCGGCAGTTCTGACTGGGGTGTTCAGCACCATGGCCTGGATCAACTTCCAAAGGGAAGACTAAGGATGCTCTGCATTCCTCTGGTTGCTTTGGAGTCAGACAGATGCTTGGAACTGCATTCAGCCCCTCACTAGTCTGTGACCTTGGGAGAGTAACTGTCAGACCCTCAGCTGTCCCATCCGCAAAGCAAGGATAGTCACACTCCAACATTAAGACAGGTTTTTTAAAAAAGGTATATCATCTCCTGGCACTTGGGGGATTCCCTGGCCATCCAGTGGTTAGTACTTGGCGCTTTCACTGCTGTGGGCCCAGGTTCAGTTCCCTGGTTGGGGAACTAATATCCTGCAAGCCACACGGCACGGCCTAAAAAAATTTAAAAATAACTGTCACTTGTCTTTTACTTCCCTGTGCCCTCCTTCTTCTCCCTTACTCAGAGTCAAGTTTAATTATCTGTGGATTCTGTCTTTTCCCAGGGACAAGTGCCAGTTAGGAGCACGGCTGAGGTCTCAGCATGTATGAATAGTGGGAACATTTTCTGACCCAAAGTCCAAGAATCCAAACAGATGGTCTGGCAACTGCAGGTGGACATCATTGGTCGGGATATGTAAAATCAGGATTGCTTTGGGGACACCCAGGGCCCATGGTGGCCTGATACACGAGAGAGCCTTTTCTTCCCTTTCCTCCAAACCACTGCCTGAGAAAAAACAATCACCCATAAATTCACTGAGCAAGTATTTAATGAGTAGATGAGACAAACAGAACCCGAACTGCATTTTTGGGAGATGAATTACACTTGCAAATGGCCATAAACAAAAGCTTTCTTCCAAGCTCCTGATTTTATAAAAGCTATTTAGTTGGGTGGCTGGGCCCTGAACGGGGTATATGCATCAGTGATCAACAAATGGGAAAATTGTTCATCAAGCCCTCTTCCCCTGGGCAATCCAGAAAAATAAAAGGGTGGTGGCTGTATTCCCAGAGCAGCCGTCAACTGTGTTTGTTTGGGTTGGATTTGGAGACACAGAACCATCTATGACGTGGACATTGTAAGCCCCTCCACTCAGGCTGAGCAGGCTCTCCTAGGGAAGGGGGTGTCTGCCTTATGCCCCACAGTAGGTGTCAATAAATGTTTGTGGGCTGAGTGGCCTAAAAATTTAACTAGTCCACCCAAGAGAAACGAAAACATATCCACACAAATACTTATATATGAGTGTTCATAGCAGCCTTATTCACAGTAGCCAAAAAAACTGGAAACTATACCCCTGTCCATCAACTGATGACTGGATAAACAAAATATGGGACTTCCCTGGTGGCGCAGTGGTTAAGAATCCGCCTGCCAATGCAGGGGACACAGGTTCGAGCCCTGGTCAGGGAAGATCCCACATGCCGCGGAGCAACTAAGCCCGTGCGCCACAACTATGGAGCCTGCGCTCTAGAGCCCACGAGCCACAACTGCTGAGCCCTCGTGCCACAACTACTGAAGCCCGCACCCCTAGAGCCCGTGCTCTGCCCACTGTGATGAGAACCCCTCGCACCGCAACGAAGAGTAGCCCCCACTCGCCGCAACTAGAGAAAGCCCGTGTGCAGCAATGAAGACCCAATGCAGCCAAAAATAAATAAGTTAAAAACAAAAACAAAATATGGAATATCCTTATAGACTACTACCCAGACGTAGAAAGAATGAACTCCTGACGCATGCTGTGTATGCCGTGGAGGAACCCCAAATACATTATGCTGAGTGAAAGAAGTCAGATGTGAAAGTTTACAAAGTCATGTGAAATATACAAAGGAGGGAAATCTGTACACATGGAAAGATTTGTGGTTGGCTGGGGCTGAGGCGGGGGGAATGGGGAGCAACTACAGATGTGCGTGAGGACCCATTTTGTGGTGATGGAAATGTTCTAAGACTGGATGGCGGTGATATAGCTTCACGATTCTGTAGATTTACTGAGGGTCATGAATTGCAATCCTGAAACAAGTGAATTTTATGGTTATGAAAATTAAGCCTCAAAAAAGCTTTGAGGGGCTTCCCTGGTTGCGCAGTGGCTGAGAGTCCGCCTGCCGATGCAGGGGACATGGGTTTGTGCCCCGGTCTGGGAGGATCCCACATGCCGCAGAGCGGCTGGGCCCGTGAGCCATGGCCGCTGGGCCTGCGCGTCCGGAGCCTGTGCTCCGCAGCGGGAGAGGCCACAACAGTGAGAGGCCCGCGTACCACAAAAAAAAAAAAAAAAAAGCTGTGAAAAATTAACTGTGTAGATCTTACTGATGGAGGTGTCATTGGGAGGTGTCTTCTCCTGGTCTCTACACAATGCTATCTCTCTGCTTTCAGGAGGCTGGGACCAGGCCAGCCAGTGGGTGGTCTTTGAGCCCAGCACTGGGTCCCTCATCCCTAAGACATGACTCTTGCACTTTCTAAGTGCAAAACTTCCTGGACACTTCTTCAGAGAGCGTCACCAAGGGTCTCCCTATTCTCAGGGGACCTCGAAAAAGAAACATTTGTGTTCTCTTGGAGGTTTGCAAGAGCCATTTTATGGGAACTCGAAGTTGAGAGTGATTGATTTTTCCAATTGTTCTAGCTTTCTCATTGGAGAAATGGCTTTCACTAAATAAACTTAAAAAGCCCCCAGGTCATCATTTGCTCAGCAGAAAGCAATGGACAGCTCGTGAGAGAGACAGAGGGCTTGCCTGGGTCCCAGAATGAGTGAGCGGCTAAACCAGACCTCCAGCTCACCCATTAGGACCTAGAGTTTCCTTCCGCTGAGCAGACATTGCCTCTAGGTACTGCTTGACCGAAGAGTGCATGTGTTTTATAGATTCCTGGTAGGAGAGAAGTATCAGGTGTGATTCTGCAGGTAGGACTAATACATGGTTTCAGTAAATTGCCTGACTCAGAGCAGAGCTCAGGATGGAAGTTCACGCACAGGTACGGTTATATCTTGGCACGCTGTGGAGTATACATTGTATACTGGAGAACACTCCCCTTACACACACACACACACACACACACACACACACACACCCCTTTCTCCAAAATGCTCAGTGGAGGCAGCTCTGGCAATAGAACTGGGGGGAGCCCGCCTGTCCCCCAGCGCTTCCGAGTGATTTAAGTGGCGTAAACTAAGCCTTTAGAGGCAGCAGTGACCGCATCTGTCAGCACAACCATTGGGCCAGAGAACATAATCTACTTTGCGCTGAGCCCAGAACTCTTGGCTCAAGTGCAAGGTTAAGATGGAAAGTTCAAGATCATAAATAGAGGGGTTGTTAGTGGGGAGGGGATGTTAGTGAGTGAGGGTGACATAAACAGTATTTCCGGTTGTGTGATAAGAGTCAGAGGAGCTGGGACAGGACACAGCGTGAGGCTCACTCAGTACTGAATTCTTCGAGGCACTCTGTACTGCCTCTTTCAGGGGTGATACAAGAGAGATACCAGGCACAGAGGAATCCCTCGACTTGTTAATTTAGGAGGGGAGAGAAAGTAAACCAAAGTTTCTTGCATGGGAAGATATGCGAGGCTTTTGAGAGTGGATATTCCGCCCCCCCCCCCCGGGGTAATTCCTTCTCTCTGAAATCTGAGCATCAGTTGGACAGCTTGTTGAAAATGACCTTGAGAATGGTAGGGTGGGATGCATTTGTTGCGTTTCAAATCGCGGAGAATAAACGCGTCTGCTAACCAAATTCATTATGTCATTCTATACCTATGCTTCAACTAATTTTATCTGTTTGTTATGGACACTGGGACATGTACAATGTATATTTACTTCCTAGAGAATGTAAATTCCAAAATCTGAACTTGCTGAAGTCCCTTCCACCAGCCTGGCAACTTCTCCTACTGCGTGTCTGACCAAAGCAAGATTGAGCATCACAGTGGGCCAAGGAAACGGTGGATTTCAGATCTCACCACCTTCCTCACCGCTCCTGGGGCAGACCAGGCGTGTTCCTGACCCTGAACTTTGCTTCTCTTGTTCCTCAGCCTTTCTATACTGCAAGGCCCAGGCCAAGCTTCCGCTTTCTCCGGCCCTTCTTGCTGTGATCACAGCCCACACTGGTTGCGCTGTCTTCAGAATTTGTGTTACAGTCAGATCACTCCATTTGTAGTTGTTCTGTAATTCTTTCATAGATCCATTTTGTCACTCCCAGATAGACTGTAAGTTCCTGAAGAGCGGGACGTAATCGTGTTTTATATTTATTTATTGACCGCCCAGAGTTCTTGGCACACGGCAGATGGAGACTTCATGGCAACTTCCTAGCGGATTGAAACGCTCCTAGGATGCGTCGTACTGTACAGAGCCCTGTGAGATTTATAAAGTCCATGCTCTTACGCATCAGGGTGAATGACTGCTGGCCGAAAATACAGCATGCTCCCAGTTTTGCTGTGTGTGTGCGTGTGCGTGTGTGTGTTTCGTGCAAAGATACAAAAAAACTGGGAAAAGTGCAGCAAAATGTCCAGCGATATCTCTGGGTACTAAGATTAGTATACAGTGCATTGCTTTTTATTTATTCCATGCAGTACTTTTCTAAAGATTCTGTAAAGAATATTTTTAGTTTACATGAAGTAGGTCTAGTTTAAAAGAATTATTAGGAATGAGCGGGTATTGAGATTGATAAGTGATTATTACTATAAGAGACTCGGTGTGGGGAAACGGAAAGTTTGCAGTGAATTAAGTTTGGATACCTCTGATTCTTTATGGGTCTAGTCCAGTGTTTCCCAAAGTGTGTTCCAAGGGACCCCAGTCCTATCACAGGTGTTACATTTAGATAATATGGGAAGCACACATTCTCTAGCTGCCTTTTGGAAATCCACCACATCCATTAGCCCTGAATACTCCTACAGCAAAGGAACCTGTCTGACTTACCTGGTGTTTCCCAAGCTTTTCTGATTGTGGGATCCTTTTTTTCTTATAATACCTGTTAACTGCGTTACACTTTGGGAAACATCGTTCTATCTTATTTTTAAATAATAGAGCGCAACATGTCTTTATTTTGTTTGTGTATTATCAGTATTCCCCTGGTCAAATAAGCCAGAGAGCTTACAAAGTTAGAGAATAACTTCTTTTATCCAAATCTGTAAAAGCATTTGAACAGTACAATCTTACATGATTTGGTGATTTTCCTCTTTCATTGTAACAGCAACATAGCATCAGTCTCCGCTTCATCCTTTAAGTTTTAAAACTTAAAACTTAATCTGCCATAATGCAAAACGAGATGAAAAAGCACGCTGTGAGCCTGAATTGTTTTCAACCTCCTCCAGACTCCCTTCTTAAATGGCCAGTTAGTACCGTGAAACTGCATTGCCTTTCTAGGTGGACTTTTTTTTTCATCTCCGTAATTATCTTTTCAGTAGGACTTTCTGATAGTTGATGCTGGCAGTCGAGGAATCTGCCAGCCCACAACACTGCTTGAAAATTATCCCAGTAGTGAAGGGTTGCAGAGACTCACCCCAAATGTCAGAGAACCAGTGTATAAATTGAAACGTGCATGCTTTTGTCTGAAAATGAATTTGCCATAAGTTGTAGGGATTCCTTGTGAACAAAATCAAGACGTCCTGGTGGGAGGGCATCAAACAAAAGGGGAGGAATCTGCCTTGCGTTTGCCCCCTCTGCTTCTCCCTGCCCTGCAGCCCATGCCAGAAACAGACCACTTGTTGGAAGTTCAGAGGTGGTCAGCCACTTGGTTTTCCAAGGGCTTTCTGACTCAGGTATATGCACACATGGAAAGAAAGAGGAAGAGGGAGATTAAATATTAATAAAGCAGGTCAAGAAGCACAGTACAGATGGGGTCAAGGATTTTGGGTCAGTAAAGACATTATCTCTCCTTGGGCAGCCACGAAGGCTTAGGACTACCTTTGGCTAAAAGAGATACAACCAGGGAATTCCCTGGTGGTCTAGTGGTTGGGACTCAGCGCTTTCACTGCCAAAGGCCGGGTTCGATCCCTGGTCGGGGAACTAAGATCCCACAAGCCACGAGGTGAGGCCAAAAAAAAAAAAGAAAAGAGATAAAACCAGACCTGTCAATTCATGATAAGATTAGCTAATCCCTATATAATAGGCTACCTTGAATCAGGATTTTTCCTCGTAGGATTATTATATTTCAGACAGTATGACGTACAAAACTTGGTTTCATGGCATTAGAGCTGTTTAAGTTACTGCTAAGTTTAAACAAAGTCCATAGAGTACATTTGGCGCCATTATGTTTTGTACCCCTATACTGTACCCCTATACTGTACCCCTATACTGTGTGCCCTCATTCAGCTAAGTGCCTGGCTGAACGTATAAAAGGCAAGTAGGCTGTCGCCTGGAAATTCACATCCATCCACCGTCACATCTGATACAAGTTACAGCTCTGTTTAAATTTCCAGAGGACTGACCTGCACACAATCATGAATGAAAACCAAACAGTGGAAAAGAACGCCTTTTCCACCCTTCTCATGGTCTGTGGGAACAGTGCTGCTGCACAGCCGTGCTCTGGCCTGTAGCCTGGTTTCCAGGAGTCACACAATTCTCAAATGCAGCGTCTGAGGCCTCGCACAGCACCAGCTACCAGAGGCTGTGGTTTTTAAGTAACACTTCAAAGTGGGACTGACGGCCATCAGCTGGAAGTCAGTAAGAGCAAATAGAGAAATAAGAGAGACAGATCTTTTTTGGCTCTCCGTGCAAAAGAAGATGAGACTCTTGGCATCCCTGCCCTTAAGTAACAGGCAGGGAGGAGCTTCTCTCAATGTCCTGGGAGCTTTTAGAGGTCAAGACCTATGACCTCCTCAGGGGGGGAATCCGCAGCCCCTAGCACTGCCCAGGCCGGGTAGCACATCACTCCGTGTGAGCTGACACTTGGTGAACTATTTGAGCCACTCCGTGGGTTCTGGAGAAGTGCTTCCACTTCTCCAGATGGGCCCAGAGAGCACCTCTCGAAGTAAAGATTCTGACGCCAGGGTTCCTGAGATTCTCCATTGCCAACAGGCTGGGGATGGTCCTGATGCTGCCAGCCCATGCACCATCTTTTGAGGGTCAAGATTCTAGAGGAGAAGGAAACCACTGAAAATGTCTTTAAGTTTTGTTTCAGGAAGCTGCGTCCACGCCCCTATCCCCATCTCCACTTCCCTCCCCCGGGTGGCTGGCCATGACAATGACAGTTGGTTGCTCTCTTGCTCCTGGCCACGGTGGACGTGTGGAGGCCCCGGTTAACCGTGCCCCTCTCTTCCCCCAGGGGAGGAGCGCCCCCGGGACCCCCCGGGCCCGGCAGAGGCCCAGGCGCCGGTGGGGACCGACACGGGCGGGAGACCGAGCCCTCGCTGCTGGAGATGTTCCCAGGCGCAGCTCAAGAAGATCTTCTGGGGCGTGGCAGTGGTGCTGTGCGTGTGTTCCTCCTGGGCCGGTGCCACCCAGCTCGCCAAGCTGACCTTCAGGAAGTTCGATGCTCCCTTCACCCTGACGTGGTTTGCCACCAACTGGAACTTTTTATTCTTCCCGTTGTACTACGCGGGCCACGTCTGCAAGTCGGCAGAGAAACAGTCGGTGAAGCAGAGATACAGGTAGGTGGCTCCGGGATGCCAGGATGCCGGCCCGGCGCTGGGCTGCTCTCCCGATCGCTGATGCTACCGGGCTGCCCTAGTGGCGGTCACTGGGAGGGGCCAGTGGGCACCGTGGTGAGAAGTCACCGTGTCACCTGCTGTCTTAGTGAGGTTGCAGGCTCGGCATCCTCTCCCCTCAGAGTGGTAACACCTTTCCTCTGCCTCGAGCCCCTCAACGCTAGGAACTGCTTTGTATTAGACAGGAGAAGGCAACATCTTCCAGAGGTGTGCTGTGGTAGGTGCCCAGAAAGGGTAGAAATGGGAAAACCCTGTAGCTCTTTTATCCCTCCTCAGACTGGGCTGGGGACAGGTCCATGGAGCCAGGGGACCCGGCTGCTTCCTGTAACTTACCTTCCCACGTGGCGATGTTCGTGGTGAAGATTTCTCCTCTCCTCTCCAACCCAAGCCTTTTCCTCCTTTGGTTATGTGGTTGCATGGGTCTGAACGTCTGGCAGACCCATGGGGTCGTCAAAGTCAAGGTACTCTTTGAGCTCTGTTGACTGTATTTTCTCGTTGATATGCGATGTTCGTGGTGAAGATTTCTCCTCTCCTCTCCAACCCAAGCCTTTTCCTCCTTTGGTTATGTGGTTGCATGGGTCTGAACATCTGGCAGACCCATGGGGTCGTCAAAGTCAAGGTACTCTTTGAGCTCTGTTGACTGTATTTTCTCGTTGATATGATCTCACGGTATTTCCTCATTGATATGACCTCCCTTTAAAAGAGGACAGAAACCCTGACACCAGCCCTCTGCCACAACGTACCGCAGGGCTCCCCCAGCCTCCTTGGGGGTCGGATGGTCCGTGTTGGCCTCGGGGTCCCATCTGTGCCAGTCCCTGGATCTCATGGTCACCCAAAGCTGAGGTCTTCTGTGGCTACGTCAAGGACCCACTGTTGGCCCAAATCAGATCTACTCAGAAAAAAAAACCCCAGGGAAAGCATGCTGGCCAAGGTAACCAGATAGGCCCTGGGAATGTATCTTTCGTCAGCCCCAGAGGTGGGAAAAAATTTGAAAGCTGAGGGCTGTATTACTCTTTCAGTACCGCCTTCTTCCCCACTTTACCGCCACGCCACCAAGCACCCCCCGCATACAATCACCACGTCCCATTTACCGTCTGCTTCAGACTTCAGCCGCATCCTGAAAAGTTACCCTTAGAAGCTGCAAGCTAGCTAAAAACGTCATTGGGTCCAAGGAGCAAGGAGGTTTGGGAATGGAGGTTACACTCCGATCAGAATTTTTTTCTGAGATTCTCCCGTTTTGTCACTGTAAAGTTAGACTTGGAGTTTAGTGTTCAGAGGGAATTTGGACCGGCTCCTTTAAAAGTTGTAAGTCAGAGCGCTCATGCTAGAAGAAGAGGCACTGCTGGAGCTCAGATTGAGTCACAAGACCGGCGTCACAGGTCCCCGTGCTGGAAGGGACTCAGAGGGGATTCTCAAAGCAAAGCACGTGGCAGCCTGGAGCCTGGAACCGTTGCCCAGGCCTGGGGCATTGCCAGCGTTGACTTAAACCAGTGGCTTCATGGACCAGCCAGAAATTGCTCAAGAGACACTTGCTGTACCTCTTCTGAGCAGCAGCGGAAAGCAGGCTGAAACAAATCGGTTTAGGAACGTCGACAGGGCCCCAGATTGTCCCAAAGGCAAGGGAGAAATAACGGCCTGCTTTTAGTCCCAGAGAAAAGCAAGTATTCAGTAAATGATGTATCTAACAGTAAATGAGCCCTGAGTGTATTCAGTTTGTAATTAGGAGTCTGCCTTTCTTGAAACGGAGTAGAATATTTTGCTGCTGCCTCTCATAAAGTGAGCTCATGTGCCCTTTCTTGATGGAGAATTACTGGAGGGAAGATGAAACGGTCTTTCGCTGCTCCCTTCAAACATGGCAGCTCAAAGAGGGCCTCCCCTGAGGAGCAGGACCCTCTACTCCCCTAAAGATGTATCCTCAACGGGACACCTTGGGACCAGACTAGCATTGCTGGCCACTTAGGGCAGGCCTGGCACCATTAACCAATTGTGCTGAAGACAACGCGGAAGGAAGGAAGCTCTTTTAGCAACGAAGTTGGGTAGAAGGTCAAGGGAGGAAAAAATGAAAGGTCATTGAAGCAGATTAAACATAGAAAGACATCACACCTTGACTGCCTTGATTTCCTTGATAAGGAAGCTTATTGTCTTCCTGTAAAAAGTATCTGGGAAGAATCATGAGAGGAGGATGGTGACTGGTGTGTCAACTGGAGAACAGTGGGGGGCAGGGGGCAAAACCATCACTTGATTAGAGAAGCCAGTTCAAACCTTGCCCAATTTCTGTAATAAAGCTTAGCTCACCACTTAAAAAAATCTTTGATTGTAAACTGTGTTCTCCCTGTGGCTAAACAGAGCTGCTAATTTAGCAACCAATTTTTGGGTATGTCGGTTAAGCCATGCACACCACTGGAGGAGTGAAGGGGCATTCTTTCTCAAAAAAAGGAGAGAAAAATGTGTCACTGTGTCACAGCTCAAACTGGGAGTTCTTTTTTTTGGGGGCTGGGGTTTTTTTTTAAATTGAAGTATAGTCGATGTACAGTATTATGTAAGTTGCAGGTGTGCAATATAGTGATCCACCACTTTTAAAGGTTATGCTCCATTTATAGTTATTGTAAAATATTGGCTGTATTCCCTGTATCGTACCATATATCCTTGTAGCTTGTTTTATACCTAGTAGTGAAGCCGAATCAGGCGTCTGTACCCCAACACCGAACTGAATCTCAGAGACAGAATTTTGGGTGAAGTAGAAAAGAAGAGCTTTATTGCTTTGCCAGGCAAAGGGGGACACAGCGGGCTAATGCCCTCAATACTGTGTGTCCCGACCTGGAGGGAGTAGTGAGGAGTTTTATAGCAGTGGTTCAAAGAGGGTGTGATCAGCTCGTGGACCTTCTTCTGATTGGTTGGTGGCGAGGTAAGCGGGAGTCTGCATCATCAACCTTCTGGTTCCAACCAGTCTGGGGTCTAGTGCTTGTGGGCAGCAAACAGTTAGCTTCTTCCACCTGGTGAGGGTTTCAGTGTCTGCAAAACAGCTCAAAGATACTGTTCTGTGTATCCCTTGAGGGGGAACCCGGACCCTGCCCCAAGGCGGCGCTATTGTTTCTTGACTGTTCCTCTCTTGTCTCTGCATCCCCTCCCTTCCCTAATTTGCAACGGTCTGAACCTGCCCCTTGGAACTCAGGGAAGGTCTTGGAGGCTGAATGAAGCCTATTTCCTGTAATCAACAAATGGGGGACACAGAAAGGCTTTTGTGCCCAGGAGCCCCACAGGGTCCTGCTTGGTATCAGTAATTTGTACCTTTTCATCCCCTACCGAATTGGGAGTTCTTTAAACAGACTTTAGGAATCCCAGAAGTCAAGGCAAACTGAAATCACATCTTCCATGTTTGTGCTTGTATCAAAGTGAATGGAGAAGATGGAGAGTCAACTGAGGAGATGTGTCTTTGGGTGAAAGTGTTGCAGCAGGGAGCTGGGGAGAAAAGGGAAAAGGTAGAGACCGTTTTCAGAGAGGGAAGCTGGCCCAATAAGCCAGCTTTTCTTGTGGTTTTCAAGAAGCAATCAGGTAGAAGTTTTTCTCTGAGCCCTCCCCGCCGAGGCTACTTCCCCAACGTGAAGCTAGAAGAGTCACCCAAAGCACAGGGAGGAAAGCAGGTGGTGCCTCACACAGGGCTCCTCAAACCCTAGGCGTCTCCGAGATCTTGTTGAAGAGCCGACGATGATTCCGTAGGTCTGTGTGGACCCGAGGCTCTGCTTTCCTAAGGAGATTCCAGGAGATGCTAATGCGGCTGACCCACGGGCTGGGCTTGGACTGTAAAGGCCCTGGAGTTGTTGAGTCTCTGCTGCACGGTGTTTAAAAGGTTGCTGATCTGCCCAAGCAAGTAGGAAGCAGGACTCACCGTACCACGAGTGACTGGCTTCAGGCCCCAGGGCTGTTTTGAGTCCTACTCCGCTGCCACTTGCAAGGGAGGGGAGGCTCCATGGGCAAGTCTTTTAAGCTCCGGGAGCCTCAGATGCTCATTTGTAAACGGAGGGTGATGACACACGCACTGCCCAGCACAAAAGGTTGTTGTGTGATCATATGAGACCCCGTACGTGCACTGTGAAATGCCATAAAAATGCCAGAAACCCTATTGTGATATTCTCCACGGGGTGCGAGGCAGCCGCTGGTCAGTTCATCGGCCGCCTCGTGGTGGCCTGTTTACACTGCAGGGGTGGGTCTTACAGGGAGTGGCCAACCCCTGCAGGGTCATGCAGGTGTTACACCTTGCAGAAATCAGCTTGCAGGTCTGTTGGCTGCACAGGGCATTCTGGAATGATCGGGGGTGATGGTGGGGCACTATTGTCAGGAATGAGAGAGTGCATGTGAAAACCTCTCAAGCCCAGCTGTCCTGGGTTTTCAGCCTCAAGCCTGTGGTCTCCCCAGTGACACCACCCCAGACCTCAGGGAGTAAAGTGAGCTCTTCTCTTTCCTCAGACCATCAACACCCTTCCCTCACCTTCCCTGTTTCTCACTGACAGCCAGTCTCAGGGATGCCCTGAGGAAGCAGTAGTGTCCAGGACCCAAGGAGGGCTCTGGCCACAGAGATGCGTGTGGGCGCTGCAGAAACTGTAGGCGTGACTTGAGAGGGGGTTCAGCTCCCAGGAGTCTGTGCAAAGCCAGGCGCCAGAGGGAGGCACACGGGGGAGGCCGTGTCAGGTTCATGGCCCTGGGGAGACTGTCAAGGGCAGGTGTGATGACACACAGCCTCCCAGCCCCTCTGACCCTGGGACAGGAGGACAGCGTCTCGGATCCCAGGGCTGCCACGGCCAGCAGGAATCAGCCAGAGCAGATGTGGAGCACTTGCCGGCTCCTCAGAAGGCCTTCCAGGAACTTCTCCCAGTACTGACCTCTTTTCATGAGCAAACACTAGAAGCTTCTGCTCTCCTGCGGCTGCCAGAGAAGTGAATGAATGATACAGTGGTGACAGATGTTTCCCTCGGTCTTTTGTAGTTCCAGGCTTCTGGAAGCTAGCCAGTTGATTCCGTTTCAGAAACGCCCGCAGACGTTCTGAGCCAAGAAGGGGCAGTTTTGATGCCACTCGTTTGTCTTCAATCCCCCGAGGGCCGGCTGTGCGTTCGTAGCGGCACAGACTTACGCGGGCTCCATGAGGGGTCTCTCCGCTGAAACTTCCAGAGTCTCAGGAGCAGAGCAGAGCGGTCACCATCTGGAGCTCACTCCTTCTGGAAGTGGTTTTCGCACCTCTTCTCAGGGACAGAAGCATAGCTGGTCCTTGTCTTCAAGGAGCCCGCAGCCCGGTAAGGGAGTCAGATAGCCAGGCAAGGTGAGGGTGTGTGCAGGGGGCCCAAGGGAGGGGCCCAGGTGCGTGGCTCCTGGGACAGACGGAAAGCGTTCTTAGAGGAAATGACCGAGGAGCAGTCTCTTGGAAGACAAGCAGATGGTCCTGTAGGCGCTGAGTCCCAGGCAGGCAGAGTAGCGTGGGAATGGCACAGAGGCTGAGAGAGCACGGCCCATGGGAAGCTCTGATGGGGGGTGGAAAGCGGGTGGAGAGCCGCAGAGGAGTGGAAGGGCAGGTGGCAGCAGACCCCCTGACTCCTACACGCATATGCAGAGAAGGTTGGCTTCTGGTGCGAATGTGGGCGGGCGGTGGGAGTGGGGGGCAGAGAAGCCATCAGACTGGACCTTCAGCAGTGCCACCATCCCTCTGTTAAGGACGGAACGGAGGGCACGCGGAGGCCGGGCCCGTAGAACAGGCGTGGGCTTGATGTCTGTGTGTCGGGGTGTCGACTGAAAAAAATGGACAACCTAAAAGTTGAGAGTTATGTTTTATTCAGTGGACGTTCTGAGGGCTTAAGCCCGGGACACAGCCTCCCAGATCGCTCTGAGGGACTGTTCCGAAGAGGTAAGGGGGGAGCCAGGATATACAGGAGTTTTTGCAACAAAGACCAGGTTGTCGGAACATCAGAAGATTACTGTTCATTAAAGAAAACCAGATATCTCAAAGTTAAGGAATTCAGCGCTTCTCTATGCATGGGAAGATGCAAGAGTCTGCGCTCACAGAAATCATCCCTTCGATATGCACCTCAGCTATCTGGGGCCAGCGTCCTGTGCTTCCCCATCCTGAGTCCTCTCAGGGCATAGGGTTGGGGGTGGCTGCAGCGGCTGAGGGCTTGGTGGTGGGCGTCCTGCTTCCATCCTGAGTTCCCTCCGGGCGCGCCGTCGGGGCGGCTGTGATGTGATGGCTCGGTGGCTGCCACATCCTTTGTCTACTGGTATGGCAGGTGGCACTTTTCATCCGCGGGGGCATGTGGGCACGTGTGAGTGACACAGATGTTGTTCCCGACCTTAGGAGCTCACATCCAAGTGGGAGAGAGACCCGTATGAAAAACAGAATGGGGTGTAATGGCAGGCAACAGTGGGGCAGACTGGCTGGGCTGCAGCTTGGATTCGAGGACAGGGCCAAGTGGAGTGCGGGACTAAACAGTCAGAGGCCGGGGTGGGGGGCCCTGTGGGTGCTGGCTTAAGGGGCTGGGGCTTATTCCCCAGGCAGTGGGAGCCTCTGAAAGTTGTTGAATCCAGGACTGATATAATCAGAGCTGCTTTCAAAAGCAGGAGAGTGCTAATCACATAACTGGTTACAGAACATGTGCCCGTTTCACGTCAGAGGTAGAATGACTCAGTATTTTGGGTTTTTGTTTGTTTCTTTGTTTTGGGTGTAGACCTTGAAGTATTACGAGGCCAGGTCTCTTGCTCTGAATTGTCAGCTACTTCTTCAGTTGAAAGCAAACTCCTGTGTTGGTGAAAAGCATTTCAGTGGTTATTTTCTCACTCAACTCAAGCATTCTGGAAATTGGCGAGGGAAACCTCCTTTCTGGGAAACACCAGTACATGTTTTTCAGGCCCGATGTGAGTATGAACGCACGGCCGAGGCCGCCGTAAATAGCGATGCCCCAGCACTCCCTGCCCTCCTGGCACTGCCGGGCCTCCTAGCTGATGCGCGCTGATGGGACCTCTTGCTTGCTTTTTCTTCCCTGAGCCCTGGACGTGCTCTGGCCCGTTGCTGCCATCAACAGTTGTTCTGCAGAGGGTGAGGGCGCTCTGTAAACAAGTCCACAGGGACCCTGCATTCTAAGAAGACAGAGATAGCCCTTCACTCCTTCCACAGAATCTGCCAGGGGTTTTCTGTATGTCAGGCATTCTTTTATTTTTTGATTATTTTTTAAATAAATAAATTTATTTATTTATGGCTGTGTTGGGTCTTCGCTGCTGCACGTGGGCTTTCTGTAGTCGCGGCGAACGGGGGCTACTCTTCGTTGTGGTGCGCAGGCTTCTCATTGCAGTGGCTTCTCTTGTTGCGGAGCACGGGCTCTAGGCACGTGGGCTTCAGTAGTTGTGGCGCAGGGGCTTAGTTGCTCTGCAGCATGTGACCAAGGCTCGAACCCGTGTCCCCTGCATTGGCAGGTGGATTCTTAACCACTGTGCCACCAGGGAAGTCCCTCAGGCACTGTTGTAGGTGCTAGGGAAACAGCAGTGACCCAAGCAAATGAAAATTCCCGCCTTCATGGAGCTTACCTTTTAGTGGGGAGGCAAACAGCAAACAACTAGAATACAGTAGGTCAGAGGGTGCCGAGTGCTGTGAAGAAAGATGGGGCAGGGCTGGAGTGGAGGTGCTGGGCAGAGAAACATTGATGTCAGGCTGGGGACCTGTCTGTCTGTCCTTCTGAAGGCGCTTGTGGTTATACTAGCATCTCCTCACCCCGTCCACACCCAAAAGCCTGGGTTAGCCCCCGTTACTCACTCATTCATTCATTCTTTATTCATTGCTACAGTAATGTACACTCATGACTGTCAACTCTGAACATGTGCTGCAGGACCCTGCCCTTGAGATGTCCAGAGCCCAAGGGTTAAGCCCCACTTAGAGCACAGGATACAGGAGTCCAGTGGCAAGGAGGTCTCACCAGCATGGCCTCCATGGGGTCCAAGAGCCCTGTGTGGCCACCAGCTTCAGGCCCAGGGACAGAGGCATTTCCCGGGCTCAGCCATCTCTTTGCCTTTTCCCTTCCTCCTACCTCGTAGCCTTCTTGTTTCCTGTCTTATTTCCAAGAATCAGCCCCCCGAGGAGCACAGGCTGCATCCGGAGCCCTTGCAGTTGATGTTGGTGTTTGTTTTTGTAACTGGTTTAAAAGAAATGGGCAAAATATCGGGGAACTGCAGCTGTTCACTGGGCCCGTGTTTTCTGTTTGCTGGTAAATAATGGTAATTATGCATAAACATCTTCAACGGGAACGGGGAGAAAGGGATAAATTAGGAGGTTGGAATTAACAGATACAAACTACTGTATAAAAAATAGGTAACTAACAAGGACCTACTGTATAGCACAGGGAACTATACTCAATATTTTAAAATAACCTATAAGGGAAAAGAATCTGAAAGAGAAAATACGTGTGTGTGTGTGTGTGTGTGTGTGTGTGTGTGTGTGTGTGTGTGTAACTGAATCACTGTGCTGTATACCTGAAACTAACACGGCATTATAAATCAACTATACTTCATATAAAATAAAACATTTTAAAAAATATCTTCATACCAGGAGATTTTGGTCAGATTTGCTATTGAGGCAAAGCACCTTCCCCCTAAACACAGACACATACATACACATGCACACACACAAACACACGTACACATAGCCATCTGTGCATCAGAACCTGTGGTACAGCCACAGGACGGCCCATAGTCAGTGCTCTGAATCTAAGTAGGATGTCATAAGACATCATGATGGGTCCCAGCGTCAGCCAAAGCAGAAATGAGATGAGGGTGGCTGACAAAGGCTTAGCTAGTCTCTGCCTGTCTTAAGACAGCATTTGAAATATTCAAGGATGCGTCAGTGGAGACGCGAAACACAGAGCATCAATCCTGTGCCCTATGTGGTGACGCCGACCTCGCCCATTTACGCCAGGTCCCCGCTGCTCTGTCCTGTCATCACGGTACTTGTAGTTTCCCCGTGGATGTCACCCCCGTCCCACCTCCACATCTCAGTTCAACAGCTGCTGGCCTCATCCCAGGGAAGTTCAGTGACAGCCAGACACCCACAAGGATGAGTCCAGAACATTCTACGAGTAACTCTTCAGCTTTCACTCAGGCAAATCGGAGGTGTCATATTAACTCCCAGTCTCCTCTGTCCTCAGGTGCTTCAGCCCTCATTCAGCCCCCAGTTACCTGAGCTCTCTGTCCATCCTTGAACAGATATCAAGGATGGGTCTTTGCAGTGCAGCACTTTAAGGGTTATGCTAATGCACCCTTGTAATGCACCTGATAGAGCAGGTCTAATTCAGCTGCAGCCATGTGGTTTCCCCACGCAGTTTCATTGAAATTTTGCCAAAGGTCGGTTCCAATGATCTGTTTGTGGGCTTGAAGAATGCCAGCCACTGAGATAATTGCCATATCAGGGTGATTATGGCTCTTTGAGGGTCAAGTTACCCTAGGCTTCGCTTATTAACAAGAGATGTAGTAACAGTTTTAGCACAAATCACCATGGTCCCTGTGAACCTTTGCAAGATCGGTGTTGCAGTGGCGTAAGAGGTGGAGAGCAGGGGATCCCCAGATCCCAGAGGGGGATCCTTCAGCCAGCGGGTCCTGAGGGGCAGTTAACATTGCACAGGTCAGGCGATGGAAAAGGGCTCCTGTGTGTGGCGTGCGGGAAGGTGCAGAGGGGCATGTGCAGATGCGTATGGGCTACAGGAAGAGGGGATGCCACTGATGTGACTAGGAGGCACAGACCCCGCCCATCCCACCAGCTCACGCTGAGCCATTTTTTACTTTCCCTGTGCTTCC
Source organism: Grampus griseus (assembly GCF_964374135.1). Classification (NCBI taxonomy): domain Eukaryota; kingdom Metazoa; phylum Chordata; class Mammalia; order Artiodactyla; family Delphinidae; genus Grampus; species Grampus griseus. The sequence continues at coordinate 7,459,205 of NC_139010.1, forward strand.
TAATCAGAGAATCAAGACTAGCAAGTCAGCTCATAGGTGCATTGGAATTTTAAAATCTCACTACATTTGGGAAGAAGATATCTGCATATAGAGATCCCAAAGATGAAAAAGGGACTTTGACAGCTCTCTAATCCAAACCGTCCATGCTGATCTGATCCATACTAAAGAGGCCACAGATGCTCAGAGAAAGGGCGTGAGACCTGTGTTCGCTCCAACCCCAGACCTCTCCAGAAATGCTAGCAGGGAAGAAATGGTCAAAACTCTTCCTCATGGGAAGGAACGTGGAGGTGGTGCCTGGGCAGGATAGACGACGGGGGCGGGGGTGGTGGTGCGGGGGAGGAGAATGCTGCTAGCCCTTGCTTGGGGCACTGTGATCAGATGATAAGAAGGCAGACTTGCCATCAGCTCACGTTTGAAACCCAGCTTTGCCTTCATTTGGCTATATTGCTGTAGCTTAGTCATTAAAAGCTCTAAGCCTCACTCCTTATCCATAAAGTGGAGACCCTAATACCTACATCTGAGTGTTGCAATTGGCATTTCCCTCCTTCCAGGCTTTCCCAGTTTCTGCAGAGATCTTGTGTTTGAACTGAACAGAATTAAATATGATAGTGCCTATAAAGCCCCAAACCTTGCTTGGTCCAGAGGTTGGCTACCCATCTTTGGTTGACTCCAAATGTGAATCCCCAGACTCACACAAACACTGGCTCCTGCTCTTTGCAGATCATAAGATGATGGTGATGGTGATGGTGATGGTGATGAATCTGAGGATGGTGATGATGGTGATGGTGATGATGATGGTGATGGTGATGATGGTGATGGTGGTCATGGTGATGTTGGTAATGGTGACGATGATGGTGTTGGTGATGAATCTGATGATGGTGATGGTGGTCATGGTGATGATGATGGCGTTGATGGTGATGATGAAGGTGATGATGGTGTTGGTGACAGTAATGACGATGGTGATGACGATGGTGATGGTGATGATGATGGTGATGATAATGATGGTGAGGAAGAACATTCCAACCACGCATGACTGAGTCTTTCTCCTCATGAGAAAGTCATGTAACTGGTGTGGAGCCCACAGTAGAGAGGGCAGCTTCTTGCCTTGTCATTCTTTTGGGCTGTTGGGAAGGGGGCATTTCTTGGCAGAAGTGAGCTTTGAGACAAGTTTGCCAGGAAAAGGGCAGAGAACTCATGTGGTACATGCCATGTGTCATTCTAGAATGAGCTGAAAGCAAGCCAGAAATGCGAGGGGATTCATATGTCTAGAAAACAATGTCCTGTCAAGCTCTTGATGTTCTTTTTGGTTTTTTGAAAGCTAAAAAAGAAAGAGGGAGCGGAAATGCTGGGACAGTGCAGAACGTTAAAGCAGACACGCCTTATCGTGTCATTTTTCTTCCACGGCCACCACTCACTCAGAGCTAAATTGGAGTGGTCACCCCTGACGTGGGAACAGCCATTATCATGGCTTCCACAGCCTTCACCCCGCGTCCCGCCCCATACAGCATTTGCACACCTACTAGTGTGACGCTCGCACCAGACCCCAAGGATGCAGAGAAGAACGAGGCCACGTGGCGGGGGAAGGGACCCCAGGCACTGGAGTCCAGCTGATTCAGGTTCCCACATCTACTGCTTACAGATCTGCACAGCTCCAAAGTTTCCTTCACCTCAGCGATCTGACATTTAACAGTGGGCCAGCACTGCCTATGTCCACAGGCTGGCTGCAAGATTCGGGGTACTTGTCTGAACTTGGCTCTTGGTTGGTACTGAGTTAATAGTGGTCACGGCGCCTCCCACTGCTGAAACAGTGACCCCTGTGGTGGTGATTGTTAATTTGCATACTCTGCCTTGACAGCCTTACTGCGCACACATATTTCTCTGAGCAATTTCATTTCTAACTGAGCCACAGAGCAAAGGGACTTTTTGGTACGTGCATTCTCTCCTACGTTGTTTCATTATATTACATTCCACATAGGCCTTCCTCAGCTAAGGAACTGGGAGCCTGCGGGGAGAGCAGTCACAAGAAATTGTTATGCCTGATTTTTTTGTTTTCTTTGGTTCTACATTTTTTTTACATTTTTAAAAAATATTCTTTTCCATTATGGTTTATCATAGGATATTGAATACAGGTCTCTGTGCTATACACTAGGACCTTGTTGTTTATCCATCCTATATATAAAAGCTTACATCTGCTAACCCCAAACTCCCACTCCATCCTTCCCCCACCCCCTCCCCCATGTGTTATGCCTTATTTATTTATTTATTTTTTTGCGGTACGCGGGCCTCTCACGGCTGTGGCCTCTCCCGCTGCGGAGCACAGGCTCCGGACGCGCAGGCTCAGCGGCCATGGCTCACGGGCTCAGCCGCTCCGCGGCATGTGGGATCTTCCCGGACCGGGGCACGACCCGTGTCCTCTGCATCGGCAGGCGGACTCTCAACCACTGTGCCACCAGGGAAGCCCTCTGATTTTTAAAGCAAAATCCAATCACATTCCCTTATATAGCCAGTGTCCATGCCAAGTGCTTCAGAGAGTCAGTCCTCCTTTCACCAAATTACATTTTCTTTTTTTTTTTTTTGGCCTTGCCACACCTTACAGGATCTTAGTTCCCTGACCGGGGATTGAACCTGGGCCCTCGGCGGTGAAAGCGCAGAATCCTAACCACTGGATCACCAGTGAACTCCCAAAACATGTGTTATCCACTTCAAGCGTGAGCCAGAGCAGACCAGCCTCCCTCAGGCCAATCTTCCCCTCCACCCATCACCCAGGTCTGGACCTGAAAGCTTGGCGAGGGGCAGGGGGCGGGTCTCCAGCTGAGGGTCCCTGAGACCCTTCAGCTGCATTTCCCAGCCTGGGCCGTCATGTTCTAAGAGAGACCCCAGCTGTTGGTGGGTCTCCTGGGCCTCAGAGCCCGTGAACCTGGCCCTGGCAAGCTCTCTGTCATGGAAACTGCATATTGGTTTGATGGCCACACCCCATACCATCTAGTTGAGTTTGTCACAAAAGATGACAAATCTGATTGCCTTTTCGATGTTTATGCAAATTCTATTCTCGTGCTTCCTGGATATTTTAAAATAGAATCATAGTCATTACATTTACCTCCTCAGCTGTTTTCTACTTCAAGTAGAGAGGAAACAGAATGATTTATGTGCTTAGATCCTTTCTCGCTTTTCTTATCTAAGTGCCTGACTCTGTGACACTTAACGTTTACTGACTTACTCTCTACCATACATACATTATTAATTTATAACATAAACGAAATTAAAAGCACTGGAAACTAAAGCTCCCTCATTGCAGGAACATGTTAGAACCCTTATGTGGAATATTTTGCTGTGTGTTTCTCTGCAGGGGGGTGGGAAATGGAAGTGAATTTTTTCAGTGACGGGCTTTAGATGCTCCACCTGCAGGATGGAGACCGGCTTGTTAATATTTTATTATGGATTAAAGTTGGGGGGATTGGGTCTTTTCAATGCTTTATCGGTTATTTTTCAAGTGTTTGGTTTTATGAAAGTTAGATCACAGTTGATATGTTTAAGTCCAGCTCAGAGAGAGCCCTTGTTTCTTGGTGAAGATGTTTTCTCCCATGGAGGGAGCAGGGGGAACTGACAAGGTACACTGAGAGGCATGTGTACACATGCATTTTACAGAATCCTTTTGCGGGGCTTGTGAGGCTTCGTAGATCTCCCCTGGAGAGGAGGGACAGAGCTGGGCAAGCTTCCTGGGCAAGCCCCCAGCTCTCGGGGGCAGCCAAGCCCCTGGCATTCCGTAGTGCGCTGGCACCATGGAGAACTTTGCAGTCATCCTGCAGCAGAGATGGGGAAATCCATGACGAGATCCCTACTCTTCCTACCACATTGTGGGGTTATTGCCAAGAGGGGGTGTCCAGCCAGACACTATATCTCCCAGCCTCCCTTGGCTTCTGTGTTGGGCCGAGTGACTTCCTCCCAGAGACCACTTGGGGGTGTCAAGCAAGACAGATTAGGGCCAGGCAGGCATCGCCCACCCTCCTCTTCTCTGCTCCACTGGCCGCACACACGGGATTCCCAGGTTCCCAAAGATGGCAGAGCCTCTGGTTCCCGAATGTGGTGAGATTTTAAGTGACTGAGGTTAAAGCAGAGCAAAAGACTCCTCAACAGAGCTGTCTCTACTTGCTGTCTCCGTTTTTTCTTCCTGGGTTCTTTTCTTGAACACACTACTTTTCATCCCCACCGCTCGGTGGAAATGGATCATGGCAAAACCACCGGTGATCTCCACGTCGCCGGTGTCAGTGACCAAAATCAGCCTTCACCTTCTGCAACCTGGATGGAGTGGGACCCGCATCCTGTGGTCTGTTTTTGAAATGCCAAGGGTAGAAACAGCATGATGTGCGCACACTTTCGGCGAAGCACATAGGAGAAGCGCCAAGTGGTAAAATACCGCCTGTCTTCCAATACCGTGACTCAGAACTGAACTTCTGTTGTGCTCAGCCTCCAGATTAGCGGGGTAGACACAGCAGCCAATATGCTAATTAGCACAGTCCCCGTCCTTCTACCCCAACCCGCAGAGTTGCGGTCCCTCTGAAAACCTACTTCCTCCACAACGTGCACGTGGGCATCCTCCCTACCCAGGAGCTTCCATGGGGTTTTACTTTTATTCTCAATGTAATAAACATTGTAAAAGTGTACCTGGACAGAAAATGGCAGCGTCTGAACACAAGGAGAGGGTCTCCCCTGTGTGTCTCTAGCACCTAGCTCAGGGCCTGGCACAGAGCAGACACAGAACGGATGCTGGTAGGAGGGAGGGCAGGAGGGGGAGGAAGAAATAATCACGTGGGCAGTGTCAGTATCATCATCCTCATATTCACTGGCAGAGCAGATGCTGAGACCAGCTCTCGCAAGGCGCTTTGCTAGGCGGCAGCTCTGGGAGACACCCTCTATCCTTACAGCAAGCCGTTCCCTTCCCAGCCAGAATGATAACCTGACCCCATTCTGAAAGAGCTCTTTAATGATGAAACAATTTTAGATAAAGAAGTGTTTGATTATTGGCCACTTTTTGGAAATTAGGTCTGAAATTAGGACACTCCAGTTCAGCGGGTGCCCCTTTAACTGTCTGATTAAAGCCAGAGTAAACACCCATCCTCATGTAAGTTCAATGTGGTCTTTTTACTGGCTAGAATTTCACATTCTTTTAAAACTACACGCTCATTGCATCCCAGAACAGAGGAATTTAGAGGATTTGTGTATTCAGGGTCTTAAACGTCTTGCAGACATTTTAACCAGCTGTGAGATTTGAGATTTGACATCTGTTCCAGTTACTGTTGCAGTTTAACAAGGTACCCCCAAACTTCATGGCACCAGCACCTCTTTCATTATGGTCTTGGGTGAGGAATTCTGACAGGGCACGAGGGATGGGCTTTCCCTGCTCCGTGATGTCAGAAGCCTCCACTGGGAAGATTTGCTGGGTGGGTAACTCGGTAGCTGGGGCCATAATCCTCTGGGCGTCTCCCCTCCAGGTCTGGTGGTTGATGCTGGCTGTCACCTGCTACCTCTGCTGGGGCTGTCAACCTACACCTGGCCTCTTCGGGTGACCTGGGCTTCCCCACGACATGGTAGCCCAGGAGAGTCAGACTGTGTTCATGATGACTCAGAGCCCCGACAGTGAGTGTCCCAGGGAAAAGGGATCTCATTCCTTTTAGGACTTAGCCCCGGAAGCCACAGTGACCTTTCCACTGTACTTTCTCTGTCACAAGCCCGCCCAGTTTCAAAGGGAACATAGACCCCACCCCTCAGCTGGAGGACGGTGAGATCCCCGGAGGAAGAGTGCATGGAATGGAAGCTTTGTCGCCACCACCTTTGGAGAATACACAACATCTAAAGCTGGTGTGGGGCATGGGGGAGGGTGGTGGCCTCCCACTGTCAGAAAAAGGTGTGTCTGGGCTACAAAACGCAGGCCGGAGGCTTGGGGAGGGGCAGCAAAGGACGTGACTCTGGAGGAGGATTCTATCAGGGAGGCAGCAGGGCCTCAAGGCACCTCTGTCCCCTGACCTGGGGGGGAGACGTCAGAGCCCTGCTATCCTCCTGAAGCCGGTGAGCGTGGCCAGACCACCTCCCAGCCCATCTGGGCACCTGGGGCATCTCCAGGTCAGATTCTGCTCCAGCTTCACCCCAGATTTCCACCGCCGCCTTCTGTCTTTGAGAATTAGCACCTTTATCAGTAAAGCAGAAAATAATATCACCCCGGGTAGAGAAGGCTAATAAAAGTGATAATAACTGATTCACAGAAGGTAAAGCTACTCTGGAACTGCTGAATTACAAGAACAGACACATGATGTGTTCACCGTCCAGGTATCTCCTTGCTACCTTTTTCTGTACTGATTCTTCCCCTGCTAAAGATGTGGTTTGTTTTTATGCAAATAATGTAAGGACTGCAGTGTTACAGGCCCTTGCCAACACAGGAATTTATAACTCAAGTCACGTCCTCTTATGCACTGAGCTGCCAGAAAAACTCTCATTAACTAAAGCCACACGTAAGACAAAAACAGCCGTGTGATGGGTTAAAGCGTGCCTAGGAATTTGCCCCCAGAAGCGGCCAGGACGGCGGAGCAGAGTGTCCTTGTGGCTCTGTGGACCGAAAGCTCTGAGAGCTGGGAGCCTTTGTTGGCTGCCACGTGTGCTCAGGTCAGATGGTGCAGATGAGTGATAAGGCCAGACCGTGCGCTGTCCCAGGAGTCTGGGGGGCCACCAGAAAGGCGACAGACATGGCAGGATATGGTGGTCTCGAAGAAGGGAAAACCACAGCCGAGTCCAAGACCTGGCAGAGTTCATGGGGCAGCAGACTAAGGTGTGGAACCACCGTAGTGGGTGGGCTGGAGCGCAGGTTCTAAGCAGTTCCAGGCTAAGGGCACGAGCATACTGGGCGCTGCTCGCTGCAAAGAGAGGAGGACGGGGGTGGAGGAAGGGGGAGACAGAATAATGGCTTTTTTTTTAAATAGTAATCTTTATTTCCATTTAAGCTTTGGCAAATCTCCCTCCCTCTCTCTCTCTCTCTCTCTCTCTCTCTCTCTCTCTCTCTCTGTCTCTCTCGGATTCTTGGTTCCCCGATCAGGGATCCAGCCTGAGGCCCCCGCAGTAAAAGTGCGGAGGGCTAATCACTGGACCGCCAGGGAAGTCCCATAACAATGGTTTTAAACTTTGTTGTTTGATAGGTTGGTTAGTTGGTTGGTTGGTTGATTGGTTTGGTTGATTGGTTGGCTAGTTAGTTTTTGGTTTGTGGGTGTTTAGCAGAGAAATACTTTCTTCTGGTTCAAAGAAAATCACACAGGGAGATGCTATATAGAAAACAAGATTCAAGAATCGCTGCTCCTCTAACCGGGTTACAGTTCGTAAGTGACCTTGACACTTTAGCCCAGGTAGATAATTGCTGTCACACGTGTGCCCAGGAGAGGGACTCAGGAAGACCTGGGTGCTTCTTCTCTTGAGGCTGCATCCCCCAAAATGTGTTCCCCGAATGTGAGGAGTGCAGGGTGTTAATTAAGCTTCCGTGGGCAAATCCATTTGCGAAATGCATAGTGTTTACTCCAGAAATTCTCGGTCCTTAAAGTGTTAACATGCACTGGGACCTTACACGTGACATACAACACGGGCTGTCTCCCAACACAGCGAATTATGAAGCCCTTTCTCTACTGAATGTAACGCATGTACTAGCATTCTAAGAAGCATGTTTTTGAAGATAATTTTTGAAATAATTATTCCAAATAGAAAAAGAAGAAATGGATGGAACTCTTAATTAAAAAGAGATGTAATATGTGGCAGTTGGTAGAGAGAGCGTTTGGTTGAGACAGAAGCAGAGGCAGAGAGAAGAGTAGCTGGGACATGGTCCCCAGCAGAGGGAGGCCAGAGATGAATCCTGCTTTGTAGAGATGACAATGCCAGCAAATTCCAACCGGAACATGCAAGAGGAATGGGTTATTCTTGACCACTGCTGGATGCCTCGTTGAGCTAAACTCTGGTCCTCTCATAAACCTTTGACCTTCTTTAGAGTAATTTCATTGCTCAAGAGGTAAAGGAAATAACGAGGAATGGTGTTATTTGACCAATAAGGAAAAACAACTTAGCGAGTGAAGATTACAGGGACACAAGAGAAAGTGACCATGGCATCCTAAAGTTTATGAAAGGGAAGCACATATTTGTGGGCATGGAGAGATCTTAAAATAAGAGATCATTTGAGTTTGACCCTTTGGCCCTATAGGCTGATCATGGGAATAACCACCAGATGGAAACTATATGGAAGAAAGCAACCCATTTACAAGTTCAGCCAAAACAATTTGAAATCCCTGGTAATAAACATAACACAATTTTATAGGACCTCTATGAAGAAGGCTTCAAAATGCTGGAGACTCAACAACATAAAAATGTCAGTCCTCCCTCCATTCATTTCTGAGTGTAATGGTATCCCAATTAAAATACCAAAAGGTTTGTCTTAGGAAATGGACAAGAAAGCCCTGAGAAAGAAAAGCGGTAAGGGGGAACTCGCTGTTCTCGAGGTTAAAACATGGTAGGAGGCCATGTTTTGGAGGAATTAAAGCAGTGTGACGCTGGTACACGATTAAACAGAGGACTGATCAAATGTAACAGAACATCCACAAGTAGATCTAAATACATAAAGAAGAACTTCAGTATATGTTGTGTGCTGTCTCATGTAAGCAGAGGAAAGATGAACTACTTAGTGAGTGATGTTGGGACAACTGGAAAGACATCTAGGAAAAAATTAATTTGACTGCTCAAAGCCTAGAGAAATTCCAAATGGAATTTAATTGTAAAACCTAAAATTTTATGAGTGCTAGATAAAACATAGATAAAACATGAGGTAATCCTGTTACTACTTTTCTTTTATTACCTTTCTCACTGTGATTCAAAGCCTAGAAATCATCAAAAGAAGATTAATAAATTATAAATTAAACTACATTTTGAAAAATGTTTAAAGACTACTGCTTGGCAAAAAAATAATAATCACCATAAGCAAGGTGAGAAAAACAAACTGATAAACTGGGGAAAATGTTTGCAATTCATATAACAAACAAAGGGTTAAGCTGTCTAATAAATAAAGAGTTCTTACAAATCAATATAAAAATGACCAACTCAATAGAAAAACATGCAAAAGTTGTGACAAGTAGTTCTTAGGAAAGGAAATGAAAACATCTTATACATGTATGAAAAAATGCTTAATCTTACTCATGAGAGAAATGTAAATTAAAACTGGTAATTTTTTTTACCTGTGTTACTACAAAACAAAAACAAAAAGGTTTGATAATATGCTGTGTTGGCAAAATTGTGAGAAACAAGTACTTTAGTACATTGCTGATGGGGTGCAAATTAGTAAACCTTACATAGGGCAGTTTGTATAGTAGTACCTATCAAAATCACAAATATATCCACTTTGACTAGGACTTACCTTCTAGGAATTTACATTACAAGATGTACAAGAAAGCCTGGATCATGAAGTATAAACAAAGTAGCCCTGCAGCATTGTTTGTAATTGGCTAAATATTTCTCCCCAAATATTCATCAGTGGGAGACTGGCTAAAGAGATTATGGTCCAGGCTTATAGTGGATGCTATTCAGCTGTAAACAAAGAGAGGATGCTTTCGGTCAGTGTCAGCTAAAACCACTTGCCACCCCATTTTGACCCATCTACCACCTTTCTGACCTCAGTTCCCATCCTCAACTCTTACACGTTCCATAAAATACCATCACGAATGCTGTATGAACATGACACTTATTTTTAAAGTTTTCACAGATTTAGCCCTACTTCTGTCTGCCGACATGGTGAGAACCGCTGTGACCCTTATACTGCAAAGATCAAGCAGTTTAATGATACCCAGTGTAAGTGAAGGCAAGCAGAATTTGGCCTTCTCACATCCTGCGTAGGGAGGATAAATTGGTACAATGGTTTTGGAGGTCAGTGTGACAATGTCTATTAAAGTTTTAAATGCCCATTAACCCACTGATTCCACTTTGAGAAATTTATCGTATTGACACCTGCATATATAAGGATGCTCACTGTATGTTTTACAGTTTGGCTCCAGGTTTTTGGGTCAATGTTGAATGGTGGTCAGAAAACACTAATGCCTACTAGTGTCAGGGTCTCATCTTCCTACCTTCTATGCAGGTTAGTCTGTGTAGCTATTATTGCCACCACATGACTGATTTTACAGCAATAAGGAAAATGTCAACTACTGGTCAGTCAGGAAAAAAGAAGGACCCTATAGGTAGAAACCAAAGCCTGTTACCTCAGATGCAATCATGTCTCCTGTCTTTCAGGCCATAGTCTAGAACATTAGTTTCCCAGTGATGATAATTGGATGCCCAGAATATTAAACTCATCTCATGACTATAGCCAAGAGATTAGTCATGGGTATATTCTGTGTAACCTAAATAACCAAAGAAATGTACTCAAGAAAAACTAACTGAAAAAAAATTAGTTTTTTGCTTTAAAAAAACGAAGGTAAAAAGTAAAAGGCTACTACAGACAAGGAAGCATGGAGTGCATGGTTGTTTCAGAATATACCCCCAAATTCTTTGATGTTCCTCCCTTCAAGTGGTGGAGGTTAATTTTCCTCCCCTTAAGTATGTGCTGGATGTAATGAGTCTTCTAATGAACGAACTATGGTGGATGTGATGGTGGGTGACAAGGTCATCAGAGACATCGTGGCCTCTTCCTTGCTTTCTCTTGAATTGTTTGCTCTGGGGGAGGCCTGCTGTCCTGCTGTGAGAACACTCAGGTAGCCTGTAGCGAAGACCCCTTAGTGAGGGATTGAGGCCTGCTGCCAGCCCCTGCTGACACCTTGACAGCCACTACATGCGACACCTGCTAAACCACTCACAAATTCCTGTCTCTCCGAAATTGTAAAATGATAAATGCATTTTCCTTTAAGCTGTTAAATTTGGGGAAAATTTGTTACGCAGCAAAAGCTAGCCAATACAAAGAGGGAAAAGCAGTCTGTGGTTAATAAAGATGAACGTTCCCCGAAATTGTGCCCTTTGCAGAGATGTAGCTAGACCCAGAGACTGTCAAACAGAGTGAAGTAAGTCAGAAAGAGAAAAACAAATACCGTAAAATATCACTTATATGTGGAATCTAGAAAAATGATACAGATGAACTTATTTGCAAAGCAGAAATAGAGACACAGACGTAGAGAACAAACATATAGATACCAAGGTGGGGGGTGGTGGGATGAATTGGGAGATTGGGATTGACACATATACACACTACTATATATAAAATAGATGACTAACACATATACACTACTATGTATAAAATAGATGACTAATGAGAACCTACTGTATAGCACAGGGAACTCTCCTCAGTGCTCTGTGGTGACCTAAATGGGAAGGAAATCCAAAAAAGAGGGGATATAGGTATGCCTATAGCTGATTCACCTTGCTGTACAGCAGAAACCAACACAACATTGTAAAGCAACTATATTCCAATAAAAATTAATTTAAAAAAATAAATAAAACAAATTACCACCAGCATCTTCCGGGAAAAAAAAAAAAAAAGATAGACGGTTCCACTATGTCAGGCTCAGGGTATGACTTTATTAAGCCCCATTATCCAAGACTCCATGTCATACAGGATCCATTGTACCAAGAAATACCATTACTATGGCTGATTGGATATTAGCTTATGGTATATCATTGTTTGAATAATCGGAAGAAATTTAAGTTATAAGAATCTTTTGATGCTTTTTGAATTTGATTACCCTATGTTTTACCTCAAATTTTCATCTCTTATATTTTCATCACCCAAGACATGTGCTTTTGACACGTTGTATACAATTCCTAGTGAAAACTTGTCAATGTAAATAAAAATCTCAGAGCTTTAGCAAATGAATAAGTAAATAGCAGTTGCATATGCAGTGATAAGGAAAGCTCTCCAAGAAGTATTGTTCAGTGAAAAAGAAGAGTATACCAGTACTTGTATTTTTTTAATAGAAAGAAGGAAAAAAGAATAGTTATTGGTATTGGTTTTGAATATGCATTAAAGGAAGGATAAGCAATAAATTAAAAACTGTGGCCACCTATTAGTGGGATTGGAACAGAGAAAATAGTTTACTGCATTATGTAGTCAAAGAGGAATATGTAATTTTTTTAAATTCAACAAATTTTAAAAGTGAGGGGCACCAAGAACATTAGTATGGACCATCCAGGTTGCTCTCTGATGAGTTCAGAGTTTTTTAAAAGTATCGATATGTACAGAAAATAGGAGAGGCACATACCCAGGGCTGAATGGCAAGTAAGGGCAAGAATAACCCCCAGGATGAGCTAAGCCTCATGAAACATGCCAGGAACAAGGGGCATTTTTGGATATTTGCAGCAAAAACAGAACACGAAAGGCTAACACAGCCACTGCCAGGGGAAGATGGCAGGGTGCTCCTTGGCAGCACACAGAAAGTAGAATTGCTCTCCTGTTTGACCCTATTGCTTCTTACGTGTGGAACCTTTAAGCCCTGCTTGTACAGGTGGTTCGCTCCCGTGTAGCTATCTGGGTCATTGACTCATGCCAAGATTGGCCTTGGTTGTTTGGGGGTTGTCTTGGGGTGTTTTGTTTTGTGTTGGTGTTTTGCTCACTGACCTGGGAGCACAGTGCTTGGCTCGACCTTGTTCTCATGGGATGATTATCCCCTTTACGGTCTTGTCTCCTTCAGAGCCAACATGGGCACTCACGTTTTGTATCCTTGAGTAGTGTTCACACTCTCCTCTGTTCTCAAAACTCATTCTGGAATTCACTTCAGCCTCCAGACAGCTGCTAACTCAGCCAAGAATGCTTCCACCAGGCCGTGGCCTCTTTGTCCCAGAGGCCGCTAGCGGTGCAGATGTGGGCTTCACTCTTTGGGTACCAAGCCATTGGAGAGAAGCGCTGCCATCTTCTCTAATCCAAGAAGGATAACCTTCAAATGGAGGAAGGAAAATGAAGCACAGCCTTTACTAAGAAGGAGTTAAAATCTACAAAAGGAGGCGAGATGGAAGAAGCACACTTAGCCACTCTAACTATCTTCAAGTCTTCAGGCCCAAGTTAATACTATCCCAGGATAATGAGAAAGCGTTCAGACAAGACTGGGAAAGGTATTATAAGAAAAGGAAGGATATTGGATGATCACTTCTCAGTTTTCCAAATGGTGGGAAAAAATACCCTTCACCAAATAACGTGGATTCATAGTAAGACTCATGAATGAATCATTAAGCAGTTCGTGAGCACGGAGTGAAGAAATGCAGAAGGCAGGATGGTTCGTTTATTAAAAAATTATGCCAAATTAGCTGTGAAATCTTTGTCAGCTTCTTTTGATTATTGTCAAGCTGGAGGGAGGTATCCAATGTTTAACATCTTTGAACTGTCCTATTCGATACTTTTGTCAGGAACTAAGATGCGCATATGTAGTAGAGGGCTTTGTTTTCCAGTGATAACGCTGTTTTACATAATGTATTTTAAAATTTCATAACTAATTAAACTTGGACTTTGTGAAAGATACTGTTAAGGGAATGAAAAGGCAAGCCACAGGCTGGAAGAAAATATTTGCAAAACATCTTTAAAACTTAATGATACGGGGCTTCCCTGGTGGCGCAGTGGTTGAGAGTCCGCCTGCCAATGCAGGGGACACGGGTTCGTGCCCCGGTCCGGGAGGATCCCACATGCCGCGGAGTGGCTGTGCCCGTGAGCCATGGCCGCTGAGCCTGTGCGTCCGGAGCCTCTGCTCCGCAATGGGAGAGGCCACAACAGTGAGAGGCCCGCGTACTGCAAAAAAAATAAATAAATAAAAATAAAAAATAATAAAATTACTGTATCATCCATCAATTCTGAGTATATACACCAAAATCGAATTGAAAGTAGGATCTGAAAGAGACATGAGCACCTATTTTCACAGCAGTATTATTCACAATAGCCAAGAGGTGGAAGCAATCCAGGTGTCTCTTGATGAATGAATGGATAGGCAAAATGTGGTTTATACATACAATGGAATATTTTTCAGCCTTAGAAGGAAAGAAATTCTGACATATTTTACAACATGGATGAACCTTGAGGACATTATTCTAAGTGAAATAAGCCAATCACAAAAGACAAATACAGTATGATTCCACTTATATTAGGTACTTAGTGTAGTCAGAATCATAGAGACAGAAGGTAAAATGTTGGTTACCAGAGTCTAGGAAAGGGGGAAATGGGAAGTTATTATTTAATGGGCACAGAGTTTTAGTTTTACAAGATGAAAGAACTATAGAGATGGATGACTGAACTGTATACTTAAAAATGGTTAAATGGCAAATTTTATGCCACGGATATTTTATTACCACAATAAAAAATAAATTGAAAAAGAAGGAAAAAAATAATAGGAAAATACAATTTAAAAGTGGGCAAAATACATGAACAGACACCTCACTAAAGAAGATATACAGATGGCAAATAAGTGTATGAAAAGCTGCCCAACGTCGTATCATCGTGGAATTGCAGATCAAAACAACAATAAGATACCACTCTACACCTATTAGAATGGCTAAAATTCAAAACACTGACAACACCAAATGCTGATGAGGATACTGAGGTACAGGAACTCTCATTCATTGCTGGTGAAAATGCAAAATAGGACAGCCCCTTTGGAAGGCAGGTTGGTGGTTTCTTAAAAAACCAAACATACTCTCACCGTATGAGCTGGCAGCTGCGCTCTTTGGTATTTACCCATAAGATGAAAACTTATGTCCACACAAGAGCCTTCACAGTGATGTTTGTAACAGCTTTATTCATAATTGCCGAAATATGGAAGCAACCAAGATGTCCTTGAAGGAACCTTAAATGCATACTGCTAAGTGAAAGAAACCAACCTAAAAAGGCTGTATCCCATGATTCCAACTATATGACATCTGGGAAAGGCAAAAACCATACACAGGGTGAAAAACAGGTCAGTGATGGAGAGGGGAAGGGAAGAGACAGACAGATGACGCACAGGGGAATTTTAGAGCAGTGAAACTATTTTGTATGGTACTGTAATGGTGGATGCATGACATTATGCATCTGTCAAAACCAAAACCAAAAACGAAAAACTGTACAACACAAAGCGTGAACCCTAATTTAAAGGATAGACTTTAGTTAATGATAATGGATCAATATTGGTTCATCAATTGTGACAAACGTACCTCCAATGCAAGATAATTAGTAATGAGGGGGTAGAGTATATAGGCACTCCCTGGACCTTCTGCTCAGTTTTTCTGTAAACCTAAAACTGCTCTAAAAAAAAGAGCAGTCTATCTATTTTTTAAGTGTGAAAATTAAAAGTAGAAAAAAATACTCGGTTGGGAACTTTTCTTAAAATGAAACTAAAAATTAAGAAATAAACCTTTTAAAAATTTAGTTTATAGGGCTTCCCTGGTGGCGCAGTGGTTGAGAGTCCACCTGCCGATGCAGGGGACGCGGGTTCGTGCCCCGGTCCGGGAAGATCCCACATGCCGCGGAGCGGCTGGGCCCGTGAGCCATGGCCGCTGAGCCTGCGCTCCGCAACGGGAGAGGCCACAACAGTGAGAGGCCCGTGTACCGCAAAAAAAAAAAAAAAAAAAAAAAAAAATTAGTTTATAAATGCAACAGTGAATTCTTAGAATGAATAAAAAGTGAGTCAAGTAACTTTTAGGGGTGATTGAAACGTTCTACCTTAACAGTAGTAATAGTGTCATGATTGTATAAATGTATCAAAACTCATGGATTTTTACACGTTAAAATAATTCCTTGTGTTGTATGTAACTTATACCTTACTGAAGAATTTTTTTTAATGAGGTGAGTGAGTTGGGGCTATAATTTTTATGCCAAAATTGTATGAAAGCACAAAATACCATCCTTCACTGTGTGGCTTTTACTGCATGATTCTAAAGAGAATTATTTTTACAAGGGCTTTATCTGTTTTTTTCCAAGTCTCCTTTAAATACTTTCATATTTAGACCATTCTCTTTTAAACCTCCTTTGAAGTCATCATCCTTGTTAAATGCCTCTTCTTTAGTTGGTAACTCTTCTAAATCCCCTGACCTCCATTGGTCAGTGGTTTTATATATGACTTGATCTGTTCTCCAATATCAGTGCCATGGATTACTGGTTTGGTTTGGGTTTTTTTTTTTTTTTTTTGGGGGGGGCAAGATTTGCCATATACTTCGCAACGAATTGCCCTGTATTTGCACTCAGCAAAAGAAGATGGACAAGGATGTAGAAACAAAGGATGAGCATAGACGCTAGTGTTGAATGGGGAAAGAGAATTTGAGTAGGAAATACTTTTACACTGCAGTAGAGTTGGTTCACTAG
Source organism: Grampus griseus (assembly GCF_964374135.1). Classification (NCBI taxonomy): domain Eukaryota; kingdom Metazoa; phylum Chordata; class Mammalia; order Artiodactyla; family Delphinidae; genus Grampus; species Grampus griseus. The sequence continues at coordinate 7,475,514 of NC_139010.1, forward strand.
AGAATAATTTCGTGTTAGGATGATTTTTGCTTTCCTATGCAGTTTTGTAACTACAGAGACCACGATCATAGAGGTGTGAGAATGCCTTGGAGAAACAGGATGCATTTTTAAAATCACATAATGTAGATGAAACCAAACTGAACTAATGGGGTAAAGAGTGGATGGTCCTACCAGGATTCAAAAAGATGTTGACAAGATGGAAATGATCAGCCTAAACCAGCAAGGGGAGATTTAACACACATGACCTTTAATACATCATCTATTTGAGTTTAAGAGACTAATTTCATTTTTTTTAACTTCCTTTATTAAAATATTTATTTATTTGGTTGCACTGGGTCTTAGTTGCGGCAGGTGGGCTCCTTAGTTGCGTCTCATGGGCTCCTTTGTTGTGGCATGCGAACTCTTAGTTACAGCACGCATGTGGGATCTGGTTCCCTGACCAGGGATCGAACCCAGGCCCTCTGCATTGGGGGCGTGGAGTCTTATCCACTGCACCACCTGGGAAGTCCCAGGAGGCTAATTCCAGATGTTCAGTGTAGATTGCCCCTGTGGCTTGTTGCACCTTTGCTTACAAGTCATGGTTTTAGTTCATGTCCAGATGAAGGCAAGCCAACAGCCTCAGACAGCTGCTTAAGAAGCTAATGTCATTCTTGTCTGGGTTAATTAAACGACACCATCCTGACTGGAGATGAGTCACCCTGCATTCTGCACTGATGGGACCATGTGGGGTAATGTGTCCTATTCTGAGCTCCACACTCTTAGAAGGGTTTTGATAAATCGTGTTCAGAGGAAGGTTTATGGGATAATTTAGGAGTGGGAGTGGGGAGACTAAAAGCCATTTCATATAAAGAATGATTGAGAGGGCTTTCCTGGTGGCGCAGTGGTTGAGAGTCCGCCTGCCGATGCAGGGGACGCGGGTTCGTGCCCCGGTCCGAGAAGATCCCACATGCCACGGAGCGGCTGGGCCCGTGAGCCATGGCCGCTGAGCCTGCGCGTCCGGAGCCTGTGCTCCGCAACGGGAGAGGCCACAACAGTGAGAGGCCCATGTACCGCAAAAAAAAAAAAAAAAAAAAGACAAATACCATATGATATCACTTATATGTGAAATCTAAAATATGACACAGATGAACCTATGAAACAGAAACAGACTCGTAGACATAGAGAACAGACTTGTGGTTGCCAAGGGGGAGGGGGTTGAGGGAGGGATGGAGTGGGAGGCTGGGTTAGCAGATGTAAACTATTACATATAGAATGGATAAACAAGGAACGAAATTGGGTCATTTGTAGAGAGGTGGATGGACCTAGAGACTGTCATACAGAATGACGTAAGTCAGAAAGAGAAAAACAAATATCCTATATTAATGCATATATGTGGAATCTAGAAAAATGGTACAGATGAACCGGTTTGCAAGGCAGAAACAGAGACACAGATGTAGAGAACGAACATATGGACAGCAAGGGGGGAATGGGGGGTGGGATGAATTGGGAGATTGGGATTGACATATATACACTAATATGTATAAAATAGATAACTAATGAGAACCTGCTGTATAGCACAGGGAATTCCACTTTGTGGTACAGTAGAAATTAACACAACATTGTAAAATAACTATACCCCAATTAAAAAAAGAAATAAAGATGGATAAACAACAAGGTCCTACTGTATAGCACAGGGAACTGTATTCGGTATCCTGTGATAAACCATAATGGAAAAGAATCTGAAAAAAAGAATGTATATATGTGTATAACTGAGTCACTTTGCTGTACAGCAGAACTGAACACAACACTGTAAATCAACTATACTGCAACAAAAATTAATTGACATCTCAATAGTAAGACTAATATGAGGATTAGATGCAATGAGCCATTTCACAGGTGAGCACGTGGCTCATGGGAGAAGCCAGCAAACCTTAGTCCCTCCTTTCTCCCTCACTTCCTGTCCACCGGGGTCATTAATTATCCAGGAGCAGCAGGAAGGAGATGCTTGACTGGACTTCTCTGTGCTCGCCTCCCTCAGTTGTAGCCCCAAGTATACACAGCACAGTGCCCATTAGAGGGAGGAAGTTAAAAATCAATACTTCAATATGGACAACTTTTTTTTTTTTTTTTACATAAAGCCAAATGAAGAAAAGCAGAAAGTTTATGGACTGAAATTCTTTTTCTCTTAAAGATGAAAATAATTTGATCAAGTCCAGTTTTGGCTAACACAGTGCCAACCAGGGTTTGCTGCAGCGACACCATCCAGCTTGTCTCCCTCACTCACCCTCTTCTGGGCAGGACAAGGGGGTGTGGCAGGCCTGGAATCCTCCTGATGGTCCTGCTGGTAGGACATTGTTTGGGGACACTCTTGCACCTTCCCTGAAGGAGATCCATGGATAAGGAAACTGAGAAAAACTAAAAGACTTCATTAGTGTACTGTCATCAGCAGGTTGGAGACTCATATCTGGGTTGGTAGGCAAGAAATCTTATGCCCTTATATCCTCATGAGATTGACATCTCTCCACCCTCTAAGTCACCCCCAGGACTATTACCTGGCAAGGTACAGAGAAGGCTCTTGGTGGTCAACAGATAATTAATTAATATTCACTGTGTGCCAAGCTCTGTGTTGAGTGCTGGATGGAGGGCAAAATGATGACTAAGACGTAACCTCAGCTCTCAAGGCACCCCATAATGGGCTAGGACAGGCACAGACCTGCTGTGGCACTGACTCTGTGTGTATCCGGGTAAGGTATTTATTCTTCTGAGCCTTAGTTTTCTCACCTGTATGATGGGGCTGATAAGACTGACCTTACCGTGTTGTTTGCAATGACTGTACGAAATAATTTGAGAATAAACGCGTTAATAAAGAGTGCATGTACTGTAGTTATATAAGATGTTAACATTTGGGAAAGCCTGGTAAGGCATATAAGGAAACTCTTTGTACTATTTTTGCAACTTTTCTCTAAGTCTAAAATTAGTTCAAACTGAAATGTTAAAAAAAAAAAAAAGAGTGCATGTAAAAGTCTTAGCACAGTGCCTGGCACAGGGTTGGCACTCGAGAAGTGGTGGTGATGGCTGTGGTGGCAGCTTTCGTGTCTGGCTCTTCTTACAGGAGAAGGAAACGGCTCCACTTCCTTCCAGGAGAGCTTTCCTCATTTTTCCCCTTCCTGGTCCTCGAGAGGTCCTCTGGCATCTGATTTCAGCAGAATCAGGACCCGAGTGTACCAAGTGAAGCCTCTCTCCCGCCTATCCGATCGGCGTGTTTCCTGTGGGTAAACCGTGACCTGCAGCAGCTTCAGGGTGACATGTCGCTGGTTCCAGAATGAGGTTCTGGTTGTAGCCTCAGGGCAGGTACCAGGGGTCTGGTCCCCTCCTTCTCACTTCTCCCTAACCAGCCCCCAGCTGGGGGTTCCTGGAACACCGTCTGCTTTAGGGAAACTGGACTGTTTGTGTTCTAACATTGTTAGCCAGACAGAGCTGAGTTTTTATTAGGCAAACAGCTATTTGACTAATGGGTTTGGCCCTGGAACGAGAGCAGGCTGCTTACGTGTCCAGGTTGTTGCCATTCTGGGTTACGGTTCATATTCGGAGCAGGTGTGCCCGTTGTCATGGGGCTCTGCGTTTGGTTACCTTGCTAATGGGATCAAACACGCACACACAAGACGGCTGATGAAAGAAAAGAGTTGCTATGTACAGTAACTCAAATGTTTGACCCTGGTAACACGGCTCACTGCGCCGGCTGCTGTGAAGACCAGAGATGCCCTGTCTGAGACAGGGAGAGATGTGCAGAGGTACAGAGGGAAAATCTGGGGGCTAGGGATAGACTCCGTGCTGATGAGAGTAAGAAGTAGGCATGCTTAAAGAAACATTTTTAAAGAAGAATATCTAAGAGAGCTGGAAGAATTTTAAAGGAAAACAGACATTTCTAATGAGAATTTTAATTCTTATAAAGAATAGTGTTTCACATGCAAAATAAATCCTCTCTTCCACCTCCCATGTGAAATCTTAAGTAAAATTTATCCCGCTTACTTCTCTGTTCCGGGCTCTGTCACTGGGCAGGGGTGCGGGGGGAGCTCTGGGTGAGCCTTGCACCCAGCCTTCACCTTGGGGACACGTGCCCCACCCTGAGATTGGGAGCTTCCATCCTGACAGCCCTGGGGGGCTCAGGGGCTCGGTGATGAAGTGAAGAGTGGTCAGGTCGACCACATGAAAATTAAGAATACCTTTCAGAAAAAAGGCACCTTACATTGAGAGAAGACATTAGCAACACAGATTACTGACAAAGGATTAATATCCTGAGTACCGTCTGCCACGCTCCTCTCTGAGAGCCACTTTGTCTCCAGAGGGACAACACTCCAGCAGCAGCCCTCGCTCTCTCCTGCTCACCAGCGTTCACCTCTTGGTGTATCATTCCCATCAGCTAACTGTAACAGCATAGCTCCAAGAATTTACCAAGTACCTTTGCCCCAGGGCCACCTTGTTCATCTCTCTGAATACAGACAGCGAAACTCACCAGCAGAGTAGGTTTTCCTCTTTGGCTCCTTTTTCCCTCTTAAACCCTCACTACCACCAAGAAGCCCTTATCAGAGTCATAGGTGCCAAGTCCAGGGTCATTCTCAGTTCCGGTCTTACTTAACCTCTCACGTGGTCACGCCTCCCTTCTGGAAACACTTTCTTGGCCTGGCTCCTGGGACACCTCATTCTCTGTGCTGGCCCTTGCCACCCTGGCTCCTCCTTCCCACCTGCTTTACCGGGTCCTGCCTCTTCCCTGACCTCCAAACAGTCCAGGGCATCCAAGCCCTGCCCTTCGTTTCCCTTCTTTCTAGAAGTCTCTCCCCCTGTATCTGCAGAGCTCAGTCAGGTCTCAAATGCTGCTTCCCCCGCTTCAGTGAAGCTTTTCCTGACACCACAGTTCAGCGTGCCCTCTCTCTCTTTCTCTCTCACCCACCCTGCTCTCTTTTTCTCGACAGTACTTAGGGGCATCTGGGCCACTCTTTATTTACACGTGTGTTTGCCTGTGTCCTCTCTCTTCTAGGATGTATGTTTGCTTTGTTCACTGCCATATCCCAGAACCTAGAATACTGCCTGGCAGAGAATAAGCATTTGATTTTTTTTTTCTTTTTTAGAAAATGTTTTTATTTAGCCTTTAAATTTGAAAGATATTTCTACTGGATATTGAATTTTATCCTGACGGTTATTTTTTTCTTTCAGTATCTGAAAGGTGTCTCTCCATTATTTTCTGGCTTGCATAGTTTCTGACAAGAAGTCTAATGTAATTCCTTTGTATGTTACGTTTATTTTTATTTATATTGGCGTATAGTCGATTTACAATGCTGTGTTGACTTTTTTAATTGTAGTAAAATACACGTGACATCAGGTTTACCGTCTTAACCGGTCTTAGTTGTACAATTCAATGGCATTAAGTGCTTGACACTGTTGTACCACCATCACCTCCATCTGGCTCCAGAACTTTTTCCTCTTCCCAAACGGAAACTCTGTCCCCATGAAGCAACAGCATCCCATTTCCCCTCTTCCCCAAGCCCCTGGGAACCACCATTCTACTCTCTGTTTCTATGTATCTGATTATTCTAGAGACCTTGTACAGTATTTGTCTTTTTGTGACTGACATTTCACTTATTATGTCACTTATTATGCCTCTTAGCACTATGCTTAATTAACGTTATGTCCTCCAGATTCATCACGTTGTATCCTCTGTCAGAATCGCCTTCCTTTTTTGAGGTTGAATAATATTCCTTTTTGTGTTGATGCCACATTTTGTTTATCTATTCATCCATTAATGTACGCTTGGATCGCTTCCATGTCTTGGCTATTGTGAATAATGCTGCTATGAACATGGGTGTACAAATACTTCTTTGAGACGGTGTTTCAGTTCTTTCGCATATATACTCAGAAGTGGGTTTGCTGAATCATCCGATGATTCTACTTTTAATTTTTTGAGGAACCATCCTACTGTTTTGCATCATGGTGGCCACACCATTTTCCATTCCACCAAAAGTACACAAGGATTCTAATTTCTTCACATCCTCATCAACACTTGTTATTTTCTGCTTTTTTTTTTATGTTAGCCATTGTAATGGATGTAAGGTGATATCTCACTATGGTTTTGGTTTGCATTTCCCTAATGATTAGTGATTTTGAACATCTTTTCATATGCTTGTTGGCCATCTTTTTAAAAAACGTATTTATTTATTTATTTGGCCGCACCAGGTCTTAGTGGCGGCACATGGGATCTTCATTGCTGCATGCGGGATCTAGTTCCCTGACCAGGGATGGGACCTGGGCCCCCTGCATTGGGAGCGTGAAGTCTTAACCATTGGACCACCAGGGAAGTCCCGCTTGTTGGCCATCTTATGTCATCTTTGGAGAAACATCTCTTCAAGTCCTTTGCCCATTTGTTCATCAGGTTATTTGGTCTTTTTGTTGCTGTAGGAGTTTTGTTAATATATCCTGGATATTAACCCACGATCAGATAAATGATCTACAAATATTTTTTCCCATTGCATAGGTTGTCTTTTCACTCTGTTGATTGTGTTTTTTTGTTGCATGAAGTTTTAAACTTTGATGTAATCCAGTTTTATCTACGTTTGCGTTTGTTGCCTGTGCTTCTGGTGTCGCGTCCAAGGAATCGTTGTCAAATCCAGCGTCATGAGGCTTTTCCTCTGTGTTTCCTTCTATGAGTTGTATAGTTTTAGGTCTTATGTTTAGATCTTTGATCCTTTTTGAGTTAAGTCTTGTATACAATGTAAGGTAAGGCTACAAATTCATTCTTTGGCATGTTGTTTCCCACCACTGCTTGTCGAAGAGACTCTCATTTCCCCCATTGAACGGTCTTGGCACCCTTGTCGGAAATCACGTGACTATATATTCCTATTGGAATAAACTCTGTATACTTGCCAGAGGATGGTCAGCAGGATGATACAAGAGCAGTGGATCGCTATCAATGAAACTTTTACAGGAAGATGGGAAATAGGACATAAGGGCTTTTAGAAGCAGAACAACTCACATCAGCTGTAGACTGCAGGATCAGAAAAGTTAAGAAGTAGCACGTCAAGGGAATCTTCAGCACTACCTTTGCGAATGTAGTTGTTGGAGCACTGTTCTCCCTGTGACCTCCTTATTTGTGGTCCTGCCCTGCACGTGAAGCTGTCCTGAGACAGAGTGGGCTGGAGGGTAGGCAGAGGGTGGGGTGCGAGCATTGGCCAATCCAACCATCATCAGATTGGCTGTGAAGGAAGTCAGGAGATGGATGTGAGCTTGGCCTCGGTGCTCTTAAGATCTCTTCCACCCCTGAGAGTCTGGTCTTACGACTTAATCAGAGCTTTATTGCTCTTTCTAAAGATGTGTGAAAGGCATATCAAATCTTTCTTAAATCCTACATGTTTTCCCATCCTTCTCCCCTGTTATAATGGTGACCGTTGCTTCAGCACAGTACCAGAAGTATTAGATGGACTTTGAAGTCCTCACAGGATGGCCGCAGCCCTGGGATGTATTAACAAGAAGGGGCTGAGTCTAGACCGCACGGCTTGAAGTGACTCTGTGCTCTTCCCTTAGCCTCTTCCCTCCATTATTTAATCGTGTGACCATTATGTTATCATTGGACACCTCCTGTGTTCCAGAGATCTACCAGTATTGACTCACTCTAGCTGTCCTGTTTTTCTGTAGGTGAAACTCCCTCCTTCAATGCACTGATTTTTTTAGATCGAAGTATAGTTAATCTACAAGGTTTCAGGTGTACAGCAAAGTGATTCGGGTTCATACACACACACACACACACACACACACACACACACACACACACACACAGTATGCTTTCCATTATGGGTTATTACAGGATATTGAGTATAGTTCCCTGTGCTATGCAGTAGGTCCTTGTTGTTTATGTGCTTTATATATAGTGGTATGTATCTGTTATTCCCAAATTCCTAATCTATACCCCCCCACTCTCTCCCCTTTGGTGAACTGCAAGTTTGTTTTACACATCTGTGAGTCTATTTCATAGACTATTTTATAAATAAGTTCATTTGTAGCATTTTTTTAGATTCCACATATAAGTGATATCATATATTTGTCTTTCTCCGACTTATTTCACTAAGCATAATATTCTCTAGGTCCATCCATGTTGCTGCAAATGGCAGTGTTTCATCCTTTTTATGGCTGACTAGTATTCCATTATATATATGTACCGCATCTTCTTTATCCATTCATCTGTTGGTGGACATTTAGGTTTTCAAGTCTTGGCTATTGTAAATAGTGCTGCTACGTACATTGGGGTGTGTGTATCTTTTTGAAGTAGAGTTTTCATCTTTCCCAGATATATGCCCAGGAGCAGGATCAATGCATTGATTTTTATTTGACTCATTTCCAAAGCCAGACATCGGACTTCTGCTGTGCCTTTACTTATTTTTTCTACCCGTTACGTAGGCTGTTGCCTGTGAGACTTCAGAGTGTCAGCGATGGATTCCCTTAGACCCATCCTTTATCAATGATGCCCAGAAGGGCCAACACAGGTGTAAAGGAATCATCAATTATGTGATACAGATCGTAAATGATACAGGATTTCGGGACAGGTCATGGGAAGGCTTGGAGTGGCTAGGAAGACTTTCAGAAGGGTCACTGCAGTAATCCACGCATAAAGTGTGAGCGTCTGGAATCAGGGAGGAACGGGTCTGGGGGATACTTGAAGGAACACACGGAAACTTGGTGAAGGATGGCAAACTCGTGAAATGACATCTAGAGCAGTTGGAGGTATGAGGGAAGTAGAGAGCAGTCTGGGAAGTCCCTGAGCCCAGGGGTGTCAGGAAACAGCGCCTGGAGGCATCCAAGTCTAGGAAAAGTTAAGACTGACCAATCAGAGGGATTTTGAACCTCTCTTTCTTATCACATACTGTTTAGTAACATTTGTGTATAGAATAGGTCGTACTCTAGGACATAGCATTTTGGTTAAAAATTTATTCATGGGGCTTCCCTGGTGGCGCAGTGGTTGAGAGTCCGCCTACCGGTGCAGGGGACGCGGGTTCGTGCCCCGGTCCGGGAAGATCCCACATGCCGCGGAGCAGCTGGGCCCGTGAGCCATGGCCGCTGAGCCTGCGCATCCGGAGCCTGTGCTCCGCAACGGGAGAGGCCACAACAGTGAGAGGCCCGCGTACCGCAAAAAAAAAAAAAATTTATTTATGTACATTGAAGTCCACTTAAAAGAGAGATGAAATAAGTAACTTATGATACAGCTCAACTCCTAGGCTTGTTGGCAGTAAAATTTTGATAGCTCTCAGGGGACTACTGTTTCTAATTAAAGGTATCTTGTTGGAGTTTCTGGGCACTCAAAAGAGGCAAAAGTCTTAATAAAGGCTTAGTATGTGCTATGACACATAGAGGCGTGGGTGGAGGCATCAGGGAAATGGGAATAGATACGAAAAAGACATGGTCTGGTGCTCCCAGGGAAATTATAATCTATTCAGGAAAACAAGTACACATAACATGTTAAAAAGAAACCCAGGAAGCTTCACAAGAGACAGCACAAAGTCAAATGCCAAGTGAGATAACTAGGCAGTCATTTCGGGAGAGGGGACAAGCGTAGGAACAAGCCCAGGTGGAGCCCTGGGCGAGAGACCCAGGTGCTTCCTGCTGGCCGTCGGTGATGCCCTGCTCTGCACATCTCCACACCAACGGGGAAGAGCCGTCCGAGCCAGGGAAGGTGTAGTGGTACAGATGACATTCATGCAGGGGGAACTCCCTGACGGGTGGCTTTGCTTCCAGTTGGCGTCTGTCTTGTCCTCACAGACGTTACTCTTCAATGCTGCAGACTGAGAATTCCACATTACATCTCGTTAGTTCAGTAAGATTCCAATTGCGTTTCCCTACATTTCTCATTTTACATCATTCCTAGTTAAGGGGACACAGATGCTCTTTTCAATGTTGCAGAGACAGAGGGATGTTTAAAACTCCTATGTAAGCTAAATAAATGTATACATATGTACACACGCACATAGGTACCTAGATACAGAAATACATAGATAGACGTAGGTGGTAGGTAGGCAGATGAAAGGATGGATGGATGGATAGATGGACAGACCAATGGACAGTTAGATGGATGGATATATACAGTACTCAAACATATATGAGTGTGTGTGTGTAAGTATACTTACACACATGCATACATGGGTGCACCACACACAAACACAGAGGTTACTCGTGTCTTAATCTCAGTCAGTTTGGCTAGGGTATGTTCTCTGATCAAGTTAACTCAACTCTGATGGCTGAAACATCATTGACGCACACTGCAACACTAGATATAGATATATACACACAAAAGATAATAATGACAACTAACACTTCTGTAGCATTCGTTATGTGCTAGGTACTCTTCTAAGGACTGTGCCTCTACTAAATAATGTAAACCTACCAAGAGCCCCGCGGAATCAGTGCCTTGATTGTTTTCATTTTCCACGTAACGCTGAGGCACCGGCAGCTCTCACCACTCACCTGCCCGAGACACATGTCTGTAAGATGAAGAGTGGGGAGCTGAGCTTGGTGGTCTCAGCCCAGAGCCCACGCTTACTCGTCCCCGAGGCAACGCTGGGGCAGCTGGCTCCTGGGAGACCTGGTCGTGGTCATTGATCTGACATTTTCTTATTCCTCTTCATGGCCGATGAAGTGGGATATTTTTTGACAGCAGAAAGCAGCAACAGTCCTCACACAGGCAGTCCAAGTCTCTTCTACTTCAGAATCACTGAAACACAGCATATGTTCCAGGTTCTCAGGCACAACGTGGCCTTGGACTTGAGCTCAGCCCTCCAGGCCTGACTTTTCTCGTCCACCATGAGACATGCCAGCAGAGTCTGCAAGTGCTCAAGAGCAGAGCCTTGGGGTGGGAGGGACAGTGGACGACGGGGCCCTGGAGGGCGGTGCCAACAGCCTCCGGCATCTGTGTGGGTCTGTCTCCACTCTGCCTGAAGCATGATACACATAGAATGTGACACCACAGCTTATGGTACGTGCTTCCTAACCAACTGAGTGGACACCTCCGTGAAGGCAGGACCCATGTCCATTGATCTAAATACATCATTAGGGCCTAGCCCAGTGCCTGAGATGGGAGAACCCTAACCTTACCCCAAACCCTAACCTGAGATGGGAGATCGTTAAAAACACAGTGGGAGTGCACGGAGGGCCGGGTGGAATGAGCCCCAGGCCACATCGTGACAGCTTTCCTTCTGGCAGATTCTTTCTCGAGATGGGTCACTTTCTGTGCCTCTGTTTCTGTTTTATAATGGCCTGCAGACCTGGAGGAAACCAAAAAGGAAAAGTATCATGCAGAATAATAGGTAGGAATTATAGTTGAATTAAATGAAAAATGAGGACAAATCTTGCCTTGGATGTTAGTGGACTCCAGTGAGGGCCTTGTTATAAATAACACTTGGTGCCCACAAAGGCCGACAGCTGGCCGCTCGCCACCAGCATCTATGGTGAAGGCAGATGGGAAGCACAGAGGGGCCCACTCGAAACTGTCGGGGCAGCTTCGGGGTGTCTCTCCTGCGTGCTGGGCTCTGAACACCGGGGACTTAAAATAGCAATTTCTCAGTTGCTTAAGAGGAAAAGGAGAAAGACCAGAGCCATTCTAACAGGGAGGATGCTGCCTTCTCTGACATCATCGGGGAGGAGGGAGGGACGTCTTTACAAAATCCATCATCATACACTGTGCAACAGGAGGTGACGAAATCCGGCCTCCAGGACGCCATGGCTGGGAGGGTCCATGTGAGCGGGTGTAACTGGGGCACATGTGGATGTTGGGGACCCCATCAGTATCAGCTCAGGGAAGAAGAGGTAACTGAGCATGAACTTGAAAGTGATCCTTTTTAATAAAATGCCCCATTCAGCGCAGTACCGTATCCCCCATAGTGGGCCTTATACCACCCCTAGATCCAGAGCTTGGTCCAAGCGCCTCCCTACCATGGCTGGAGAAGAAGGAAGAGACAGAGGAGCCTGGGCTGGGGCTTCCCTTTCCCCGATCATTGCTGGCTTTTCTGTATCTTCAGCAAATCACTTAGTCCTTCTCTTAGCGGCAGCCTCACCTGCAAAATGGGAGGAGATTCCTAACACCCGCCTTGTTTCTTTTCTGCTTTATTTTGTAGTCACTGATTTATTCAACTACTTACTTGTTCTTTTTTGCCCCCCAGTTTTATTGAGTTTTCATTGACACCTAACTTATTTGTTTTTTCAACAAACATTGATTATTTAAGATGTACGAAGCCCTGTCCTAGTCGCTGCTGATAGCACAGCCATCAAGACCCAGTGTCTGTCCTCGTGGGGCGTGTGTTCTTGGGAAGGTGGCAGACAGTAAACACACGTGCACACACATGCATATACACGCACGAGCATACACACGCACACACATGCATAAAAACACACGAGCATACACATGCACGCACGTGCATACACACACGCACACACGAGCATACACATGCACGCACGTGCACATACACGCACACACACGAGCATACACATGCACGCACGTGCATATACACGCGCACACGAGCATACACATGCACGCACGTGCACATACACGCGCACACACATGCACGCACATGCATGTACACATGTGCATGTGTACACGCACATGAGTGCACACATACACCACACCCAAACACACATGCACACATTTATGTGCTGGCACATGTACACATGCTTCTATACACAATGTACATAAAGATATGTACAGGCATATAGAGTACATACATTCATGCAGGTTCACGTGATGCGGGTCCTCTGGAGAAAATTATTTTTGTCCAGACTCTGGGCTGATGAGAAGTGTGAAAGTGAGAAGGACCAAAGCAGTGCCGTGTGATGGGGAGCGTGGAGCCGGGGTGAGTGAGATGTGTGGCCTTGACACCTGTGGGAAGGAGCTCAGGTTTTATTCAAGCTTTGATGGGAGGCTGTAGGCAGAGGAGGGCTCGCAGAGCTCTCTGTGACCTTGTCAGCCTTTCCTAGCATGTTACGTTAGAGACTGTGTATCTAGTGCCATTCCCAGTTTTAATGATGGGGAAGTGAAATCCAAGTCAGTTCAGCGACCACCTGAGCCACACAGCCAGAACTGGGACCCAGCCTGCACACTCCCCACGGGAGTTCTTTCACTGCAGATTCCTCTGCTCCTGTGGGAACGGCTGGTTCTTTTCCCCGCCCACCCCAAGCTCCCCAAGCCACCAGCCAGTCTGCTCTCCCTGGCTGGGCTCCCTCCACCCCTAGGGCCACCAGCTTCCCCAGCTCTAGGAAGAGCTGCGGCTCTTGGAAAGGGGGCAGACAGTAAAGGCTGTGGCTGCCCAGAGGTGTTCCGCCAATGTGGACCCAGCCCATCTTCCGCTGGGGTAAACTGAGTCATCGCAGCCCAGCTGCGCTCCCCAGCCAAGCGTCAAGTGGCGGATAGCTCTCTGGCATTGCCCTTCCCTGCTGCAGCTTCCCCCTCCCCAAATAGAATCTGGAGGTGCTGACGAAGTCACTAGGCTCCAAGGGTGACCCAGGCAAAAAGAGGGTCATTGCTGGGCTTCCCTGGTAGCGCAGTGGTTGAGAGTCCACCTGCCGATGCAGGGTACGCGAGTTCGTGCCCCGGTCCGGGAAGATCCCACATGCTGCGGAGCGGCTGGGCCCGTGAGCCATGGCCGCTGAGCTTGTGCTCCGCAACGGGAGAGGCCACAACAGTGAGAGGCCCGCGTACCGCAAAACAAAACAAAACAAAAGAAAAAAAGGGTCGTTTCTCATTAGTGAGAAAGTGATGACAGTCCTGCTTTCATTTGCCAGAGAAAGGCCCCTTCAGGCACAGCCGTTTCTGGAAAGTCCATAGCAGCCTCTGCTATTTGGGGGATCTTGTTGTTCAAGAAAATGGGAGGTTCTCAAAACATGATGCGTGGTCCCCCTACGGCAAATCACTTGGGAACTTGTTAACATGCAGAGTCCTAGGTCCCCCTGACACTTGCTAAACCAGATTTTCTGGGGTCCCTCGCTTTGCAGGTGGTCTCTGGCCAACCCGTTCCCAGCTTAGGCTCCTTGCCTTCAGCCGTTGAACGTTCCAATCTGACTGAGTCGCCATAATTAACCCAACTAAATATATTAGAAGTGTGTACCCCAAAAGTGCTGGAGTGTGAGAATGCGGATGAGATTTAGGGTGCCAGCGAGGCCCTGATGGCTGCAGACGGGCATCTTTGGCAGAAGTAAAACCTCAGTTCTTGTAAAGATAGACGCTGTCTGCCCCCCACTTGCCCCCCGTCCTAGGGGATTCGTCTCATGACGCAGCCAAAGCTCTTGGACCTCAGGCAGGGCTGGCAGACTTTCTGAAAAGGACCAGGTAGTGACCAGGGTGTTAACCCTGGCACTAGGTTCCATCTTTACATCCAAACTAGGATTCCAACAGAAGCCCCAGATCTCAAAGTGTGTGCTGATTCTGCTCGGCATGGCCCTGCGTGGCCTAGGCTGTGAATACGGGGAGTGGGTCATAGCACGTGTGTAGCAGATGCTAACGTGTCCAGGACAAGAGCGCTGGGAATTCTGCACTAGAGGGACAGGATCTCTGTGTGGGCCAGGGGTCCGTCACCGCCGCTCGAAGTTCTGTACCGAGGAGGATGCTCAGGACGGTGACGCATCTGGAGTATGGACCTTGGAGGTCCCTGAGCACCACCGTGAGGACTCCCTGCTACAGACGAGATGCTCATCCGGCAAGGCTCCGACTCAGCGCCCGTGGCTACCGCGTGCTTGAAATATGGCTAACCCGACCGAGAAATTGAGTGTGTAGTTTTCTTTCATTTTCGTTCGTTTGTATTTAAAAAGCCGTATGTGGCTCGGCCACCGTACTGTACAGTCTAGCTTTAGGAGGAATTCTAAATGCTTAACTTGAAAAGTCTGGGAGAAGGGTCTCCAGTGTTTTCAAATATGTTGAGGCACTGTCATGCACCCAGGTGGTCAGAATTTCACTGTTTTTTAAATTGCTTTGGAGGGCAGAATTAGGTTTCCAAGAAGACTGGAGATTGCTTGTGATGGTTATGAATATAATGGAGCCTAGTTTCTTTTCTTTCTTTCTTTCTTTTAAAAAAATTTTTATTGAGGGCTTCCCTGGTGGCGCAGTGGTTGGGAGTCTGCCCGCCGATGCAGGGGACGCGGGTTCGTGCCCCGGTCCGGGAAGATCCCACATGCCGCGGAGCGGCTGGGCCCGTGAGCCATGGCCGCTGAGCCTGGGCGTCCGGAGCCTGTGCTCCGCAGTGGGAGAGGCCACAGCAGTGAGGGGCCCGTGTACCTCAAAAAAAAAAAAATTTATTGAAATAAAGTTGATTTACAATGTTGTGTTAGTTTCAGGTGTATGGTAAAGTGATTCAGGTTATATGTATATATGAATACATATATTTTTTTACATTCTCTTCCGTTGTAGGTTATTATAAGATATTGAGTAGAGTTCCTTGTACTATACAGTAGGTCCTTGTTGGTTATTTATTTTATATACAGTAGTGTGTATATTTTAATCCCAAATGCCAGATTTATCCCTCTGCCCCCCTCCCCTTTGGTAACCATACGTTTGTGTTTTATGTCTGTGAGTCTGTTTCTGTTTTGTAAATAAGTTCATTTGTATCATTTTTTAGATTCCACATATAAGTGATATCATATGATATCTGTCTTTCTCTGTCTGGCTTACTTCACTTAGTATGATAATCTCTGGTTCCATCCATGTTGCTGCAAATGGCGTTATTTCATTCTTGTTTATGGCTGAGTAATATTCCATTGTCTATATGTAGCACATCTTCTTTATCCATTCCTCTGTTGATGGACACTTAGGTTGGTTCCATGTCTTAACTATTGTAAATAGTACTGCATTGAACATTGGGGTGCATGTATCTTTTCGAATTATGGTTTTCTCTGGATATCTGCCCAAGACTGGGATTGCTGTACCATATGGTAGCTCTATTTTTAGTTTTTTAAGAACTCCATATTGTTCTCCAAAGTGGCCACACCAATTTACATTCCCACCAACAGTGTAGGAGGTTCTTTTTATATTTTTTCAATTTTTTTATTGACGTATAGATGATTTACAATGTTGTGTTAGTTTCTGGTGTACAGCAAAGTGATCTGTCTATCTATAAATATATACACATATATTCAGATTCTTTTCCATTATGGTTTATCACAGGGCACTGAGCAAAAAAGTTCCTTGTGCTGCACGGTAGGACCTTGTTGTTTATCTACTTTATATACAGTGGTGCGTATCTGCTAAGCCTGCGTATTAGTGTATCTGCTAATTTCTTGAGTTCAAATCCTGTTCCACCACTTCATAGGTTGTGGCTCCCATGTCCGTCAGCTGTGATCGTTAACACTGCATTGTTGCTACACAGACACTCAATAAAGAAAGAATGTCTCAGCCTTGGAGCTGTGCAATAGTGGATTGGCCTTCCCCTCAGTTCCTGGAGGGGTCTCTGAGCTTCTGGAGCTCCAGACTGGGGCTGCTGGAGGTGAAAGAGGGTGGGACGAGAGGCAGGTCAGCCCAGATGGCCTCTAAGAGCAGTGATACTTAAGGCTAAAAGGGTCTGAGAGCAGAGAGGAGCGGAGGTGGGAGCCTTCCCAGATGGAATTCTCTGAGGTGGGTGTGGGTGCCAGCGGAGAAGAGTCTGGGAGGAGATGAACAGGGACAGAGGAGCGACTCCGATTGCTGGCAAGGACGTTGGGGCCTCCAGCAGAAGAGCTTCTGGGACCTTGTTGGCAGATCCGCAGACAGTACTAAGCCCAGGCCACAGAGCTACAGGAATAAACAGCACGGTGCTCTGTAGGGCACAGGGAGCTATACTCAATATCCTGGGATAACCATAATGGAAAAGAATGTGTGTGTGTGTGTATATATATATATATATATATATATATATATACACACATATGTATATACATATATATACATATATATATATGTATATGTATAATTGAATCACTTCTCTGTACAGCAGAAATTAACACAATGGTGTAAACTAACACGACATTGTAAATCAACTATACTGCAGTAAAATTAAAAAAAAAAGAAAAGAAAAAGAAAGCTATGGGAGAGTAATTTGGACCCTCACTCCCAGGACTGAGGACCCAAAGAGAAAGCTGCCTGCTTTCTTGACAATTGAGGGATTAAAAAGGATGCCTCTTATACCCGGAGAAAACCATAATTCAAAAAGAGTCATGTACCACAATGTTCATTGCAGCACTATTTACAATAGCTAGGACATGAAATCAACCTAAGTGTCCATCGACAGATGAATGAATAAAGAAGATGTGGCACGTATATACAATGGAATATTACTCAGCCATAAAAAGAAACGAAATTGAGTTATTTGTAGTGAGGTGGATGGACCTAGAGTCTGTCATAGAAAGTGAAGTAAGTCAGAAAGAGAAAAACAGATACCGTATGTTAACACATACATATGGAATCTAAAAAAAAAAAAGGTCCTGATGAACCTAGGGGCAGGACAGGAATAAAGATGGAGACGTAGAGAATGGACTTGAGGACGCGGGGAGGGGGAAGGGTAAGCTGGGACGAAGTAAGAGAGTGGAATGGACAGGTATACACCACCAAATGTAAGATAGATAGATAGCGGGAAGCAGCCGCATAGCACAGGGAGATCAGCTCGGTGCTTTGTGACCGCCTAGAGGGGTGGGTTAGGGAGGGTGGGAAGGAGACGCAAGAGGGAGAGGATATGGGGATATACATATGCATACAGCTGATTCACTTTGTTATACAGCAACAACTAACACAACACTGTGAAGCAATTATATTCCATTAAAGACGTTTAAAAAAATTAAAATAAAATAAAATAATTTCTAAAATGCATGCATGCAAAACAACAATACATATTTTGTAAGAACCTATTCAAATAAAAAGAAACCCATTCGAAGAAAAAAAAGAAAAAAGAATGCCTCTTATGTGGTGTGGAGGAGATGGTGGCAAAGATGAACCAGCAGGGGGAATAGACCCTCCATATGATCTGGTCAAAGGAGGAGCTTGGATATAAAACTAGGGATGCTTGGAAGAGATTTTCAGCCAAGTTAAGTTGACCTGCGTTGCCTGACATGTGCCATGGAACCCAAACCTATCTGTTTGGTAGATAGCTCGTGCCCTCAAAGACACAGGGATTCAGTGCCATTGTAACACCACCCATGGGTTTCTGTACTGCAGGCAGGGCTGGGGGGTGTAGTGTAGCAGAAAACAGAAGAAGAAGGACCCTGTGTCCCAGGGGCTTGACCTCCGGAGGAGGAACGTCCTGTCCCTGTGGATGAAGGTCATGCACAGGGGCCAGTGGGCAGCAGAGGCAGCAAAGCGGAGACAGGACTCCTTCCCATATGGTTTGGAGGCTGCTTGAAGCACATTTGTCAGATGTTATTTTCTGATTAGGGAGCTTTAGAGCGAAGGCAGCTCACCCAACAGCCATGTTTTGTCTTGCTGTGATTTTGTAAGAAGAGAAGGTTGGGTGAGACATTGAACGTGGAGGCAAGCACTTCGTGCTCTAACCAAAATATCTAGGAATAGGGCGGGTCCCTTATACCCAGACACACAGGACCTCTCAGCCGGATTTACATCAGTGCTGTGTAGGTGGGAAAAGGGTATCTACAATTAGGGCCCTTTGATACTCTTCTAAACTACCAGCTTTGGAATGGGTTTGTGTTCTAGCCTGAAGTCTCATTAAATGCTGATCTCACTTTTCTAAAGAAGAAACAATGAAGGGGGCTCCCTCTCGCCCCCCCGTAGCTCCTTCACTGTGGATTTCTCTTGTTCTTTTCATCATCATCAAGTGACCGTGGCCTTCTGCAAAAGGCAGTGGTAGACTCTGGCTAGGAATTAGAACGAACAAGAATTATGGTTTTAAATTGGTTTTCTGGGAGGCAAAAGACACTGCAGGATGAGAGCGGGAAAGGCTGAGAAAGGAGTTACTAACTCTAGAAGGAGGGCACTGCAGCATTTGGGAGAGAGGGGACCAAAGCTGGAATGTTGTCGTTCGGGTGTCTTTCTCCTAAGATGACTTTACGCAAGGCTTGCTCGGACTCCTGTGGTTTTTATTGGGGTTTTTTTGTTTTTTTTTTTGCGGTACGCGGGCCTCTCACTTTTGGTGGCCTCTCCCGTCGCGGAGCACAGGCTCCAGACATGCAGGCTCAGAGGCCGTGGCTCACGGGCACAGCCGCTCCGCCGCATGTGGGATCTTCCCAGACCGGGGCATGAACCCGTGTCCCCTGCATCAGCAGGCGGACTCTCAACCACTGCGCCACCAGGGAAGCCCTCCTGTGGTTTTTAAAAACAGAGGTGGGAAGGCAGAGATGAGAGGAGCAGGGACCTTCCAACTTTCAAGCCCCTCCCTAGACTGGGGGCCTGAGAGTCAGGCGGGCAGGCAGGGCCAGCAGGTCCCAGCAGAGTGGTCGTGGGGTGCCCAGAGACCGCAGACAGAGCAGGGTGGGGAACAGAGCCCTGGGAAAGCGAACGCTGGGAGCCCAGCATGGAAGTGCAAGCGGGCAGGACGTTGCGGAAATGGCCAGGCTACTCGAGCAGTGGGTCTGGGGGGTCGGCTTCCCTTACACAAAAAAGACCAAAAATGCTAACCTGGGAATTGGTCCCATTTACAGCTGTGTTATCAGAGGTTGGCTTTGCTCCATTATGTAAATGGAGGAGGTAATACTTACCTCCTAGGAGGTTAAGTATTACTACCATTTCCCCTTTAAAGATGGAGAGGCTCAGAGCGGTTGAGTAGCTTGTCAGGTGTCACAGGCAGGGTTTGAGCCCAACAGCGCGTCCAGATGCTGCCTTGCTGACGGCATCCTCATCGTGTCTGCGACGGCTGGGTCGCTTGGGACGCCAAGATGAAGTGCGTGCAGATTCTGCATAGCAGCTGCGGTCAGGGCCGGATGTCCTCCTGAAGGCAACGGTCAGCAGGGCCACAGTGGGGCTGGCACAGCACCTTCCCAGCCTGCTGGGTCCTTACCTGAGTTCTGTGGGCTCAGTTGTATACCCCTAAAATACATATGCTGAAACCCTAACCTCCAGTACCTCAGAATGTGACTTTTTTTTTTTTTGGAGACATGGCCTTTAAAGGTGTGATTAAATCAAAATGAGGTCATTGGGGGAGTGGGCGGGGAGGTCCAAGAGGGAGGGGATACAGGTGTACATGTAGCTGATTCACTTCGTTGTACAGCAGAAACTAACACAACACTGTAAAGCAATTATACTCCAATCAATCACTAAATAAAATGAGGTCATTAGGATGAGCCCTAATGACTGGTGTCCCTGTAAGAAGAGGAGATTAGGACACAGACACACACAGAGGGAGACCATGTGAAGGCAGGAGGAGAAGACGGCCGTCTGCCAGCCAAGGAGAGAGGCCTCAGAAGGAACCAGCCCTTCTCATACCTTGATCTCAGACTTCTAGCCTCCAGAACTGTGAGGACATAAATGTCTGTTGTCTCAGCCACCCAGCCTATGGTACTTCGTTACGGCAGCCCTTGCAGAAAAATACACGTGGTCTGAGGCTTCTGTTTCCTGTTTGTCCACAGTTGGCAGAGAAGAGAACGGACATAAAGTCAATCGACATCAATCTCTGGAGAAACAGAGATTTAATGAGGTGTTAAAACAGGCTTTTTTGAAGCCTCAGAACAACAACCCAAAAGATAGCTGGTGGTTTAAAATACGATCTGCAGACACACATCATAGAACAAGTATATGTAAACAGAGTAGGCAGCTCAGGTCTTCTCTTGAACCGGAAACGGGTCCAAGATCAGAGGTAAAATAACGCCCGCCTCCAAGGTGACCTTCCAAATGGGTCGGCCTTTCACTTGGAAAGAGACGACCTGTGTTGTCAGCCCCTGGGAATCAATCGTATCCAGCTTGTGTGAAGGCTTCTGTGTACTTTGTCTCAGGATTACAGCGCATCGTGAAGCCCCCAACCAGCCACTTGCTCATCTATTATGCATCATGTCAGATTACTGTCAGAGCTGCAGCCCTGCCCGGGAAGCAAGGAGTGAGCTGGGACCGCTGACTGCAGCTGAGCTAAGCGATCTGTCCTCTTCCAGAGCGTCCGTTTCCCCTGGTGCAGGGCGGAGAGGGGGATCCCGGCCTCACAGCCCTGTGCGGTGAGCGGCCAGGCAGAACGAAGGCGCCTCCCAACACCTGTGGACGTGGTTGTGTCTGGATGCACACAGGCACTCTCTACAGGAGAGAAACAATCCTAAATTCTTCACCAGGCAGTTTCCGCTGTGCTCGGGTCTGGAGGAAAAAAATGTTCAGCGGACCCGCCACACTGACGCACAGTGCCTGATGTTAACCAGGGCTGCAGCCTCAGATGCTTGTCTGGTCCACGAGCCTGACAATACGCTGCGGGCCCCTGCTGGGCCTTTAATTCATGATCCAGGTGGGTGAAGCTGCTGGTTTCTCCCACTCCTGCCCTTGACCTGGGTCTGACCCAGAGGAGAACCCCTTTCCGCGGTTTAGAACAGAGCCTTCCCAGGGGCCTCCTGTTGGAGGACTGACTCCACGGCCCTCTCCCATCAGGCTGGCCCACACCCAAGTGCACGTGACCATAAGGCAAGGCTTCATTTGGCAGGAACTGTTCTGAGCAGACGGTCTCACTTCCTTATGCACTATCCAGCAAATATACTTCAAACGCAAAGGACGGTATTTTCTACTAATTACTGTCATTTTCTCACAAATCACAAACAATGAACAATTGTGCAATTCATGGCGAGTTAGTAGCCAGGAGTTTAGGTCTACTTGAAGCTTCATTGAAAGCACTGGCAAATACGAAATAGCACCGCTGGCCAGAAGGAAATTGGATTGGACCAGTTGTCCCTAAGATAGACCCTAATAATGTTGAGAGTAAAAGGATTCCGTAATGTGAGGCACCACTGAAACACAGGCAAATTCTGGACTGCTGGAAAGGGCAGAAATCTTTGAAGGCAGACGAATCCAGCCTCCCAGGGAATATGGACCTGGAGGGTCGAGCCTCACGACTCTACCGGCGTCGATGTGCAGACACTGCAGTAGAAGTGTTGACGGGTGGTAAAAAAAAGTGTGGTGCCCGGGCATTACAGCAAGAGAATGGTCACCTTCAGAGCCTGGAATTTTTAAGAACACACTCATTATTAGGAGGATGATGGTGATTGAAATCAAGAACAGATTTCAGTACAGATACCACTTTTGGAGCATTTACTGCAAGTCAGGAAGCTTTAGATGCAATATCTAATGAAATATTGATCATAACTCTTTTGATAGGTATTATTATCCCCATTTGATAGAGGACAGATATGAGGCTCAGAGAGTGAAATTAACTTTCCCAAGATCACACAGCTAGGAGGTGACAAGAATTCGTATCTTGGTGTGTCTGACTTTTACGTTTGTGCACAAAACAGCTGTTTGCTGTAGGGCACATGTCCGCTCCTCCCTTTGCTCCTGTTCATGTTCCACATAAATGTTTACCTTGAACTCTTCATCACCGCCCCTCTCCCCCGTGAGTTGTTACTGGAACCGTTGGTTCACTTTCAGATAGAATTCATACACCTAACAAATGTTCGTTGAGCTGCTTCTACGTTCCTGGTTCTGTTCTAGTGGCTTGGGGAGTGTGGGAAAATGTAAAAGAGAAGGCAGAAAGCCTTTCACTGGAACTCAGTCTCCTGTGTTAAAGAATTCAAAAGAATAGGAGGAAAAATTAGAGGCCACCAAAGGCCCAGAAAGAGGAGGAGGGGGTGAGAGTGCGCCTGGCTTCTCTAAATGCAGGGGTCCAGGTCACTTGATCCAGATGGTGGCATTCCAAGGTGTCAAAGGAACTAGCAAGTGAGAAGACTGACTCACAGCTCCTGGTCTTTGAGGAGAAAGGAGAGCAGAAGAATAGAGATGGGCAAGGGAAGAAGAAAGGCTCCACAAATTCCAGCTTGCATGCAAGGTTTGATCCCAGGCCAAGTGCTAGGCTGGATTACTTACAGGATGTTTTGTGAGCCCTTAAGTTAACACAAGTGGTGTTCATTGCAGCACTATTAACAACTGCCAAGGTATGGAAGCAACTAAGTGTCCATCGACAGATGAATGGATAAAGAAGATGTGGTACAGATATACAGTGGAATACTACTCAGCCATAAAAAAGACTGAAATAATGCCATTTGCAGCAACATGGATCGACTTGGAGGGCATTATGCTAAGTGAAATAAGTCAGACAGAGAAGGACAAATACTGTATGTCCACTTATATGTGGAATCTAAAAACTACCACAAACTAGTGAATAAAACAAAAAAGAAGCAGACTCACAGATGTAGAGAACAAACTAGTGGTTACCTGTGGGGAGAGGGAAGGGTTATTATGAGACTCTATGAAATCATAGGTGTGAAATTTTTGAAAATTACAAAGCACTATAGAATTTAAAGAATCTTTAACTCAATTAAAAGAAAACAACTAAAAAAATTAACGTAAGTGATGATCACTAGGGGGACAGCTGACGTTCTCCAAGGATATGTCATGTTAGTTGAGCACTGTTTCCTTTCATGGTGAGAACTCCTTAGTGGTAGCTCAAGGGTATATGGTAGACCCTATATAGACGAACTTCAGCAAAGCGTCCAACCTCATCTCATAAGAAGCTTGAGTGGAGAAACAAGGGTTGAAAGCGAGGCATGTAGGTGCTAGAGTAACTGCCCCCAAAGATGTCTGTCAAATATCAATGTCAACCCCAAGGGAAATTTCTCAGGACCTCTAACTGGGCTTAGTCTGGTAGGTATTTTTAGCAATGACTTTGGTAAAATCATGAAAGTTACATTTGTCAAAATTGTAAGTGGCCCAAATTGTAGGAGGGATAACGCTGTCGCATGTTAAAACCAGGATCCAAAAAGATCTGGCTGGCCAGAAAGCAGGGCCAGATACAATAAGAAATGTAATAGGAATAAGTGTAAAGTGTCCACATGGATCCACAAACTACAGGACCAGGCTGGATGGCGGGGAGGGACAACCTGACGGCCGCACCTGTGAAAAGGACGTCAGTGGATTATAACTGTAACATGAGTCATTTGCGTGATGGAGCCATCAAAAACTTCTAATTTAATCTGGGTTACGTGATAAACTACAGTCATTTGAATGTAGGAACTGACAGTTTTGTCCTTTTCTGCAGTGACCAGCTTATACCCGTAATGTTGTATGGGACCACATTTTAAGAGAGACAGGGGTGAGTGGCAATGAGGGTGGCAAGAAGACCCCAAATCAAGTCCCACGAGACGTGATAGAAAATCGGGGATAAATAGTCTGGAGAAAAGGAACTTCCAAATATTTGATTGTCCATATAAATAGGAAAGGTATGAAATTGTTTTTAAGAGGTAGAATTCGGACCACTGTGTAGTAGTTTTATGAAGCTAGATCATACATCAGGATAAAAAGAGAGCATTCACTCAGAGCTCTCCAAAGAGCTGTGGACTTCAGCAAAAGTAGTGAGTTTTGCATTAGTAGAAAAAGTAACTAATATTCGTGAAGCACCAGCCAGACACTGCACTTTTTCACATACTCTCTTATTTTACCTGCACAATAATTCTGAAAATTCTGCCTTCCGCCCATATTGGATGTAAGGAAACAGATTCACAGAGGTTAAATAACTTACACAAAGCACGTAGCTAATAATAGAAGAATGAAGTTTTGGTTCCAGGTCTGCCCAACACCCAAATCCATGCTCTACTGGGATATGTTGCCTGGTGAGCCTTCTTAAGGAGGGATTCACGTACCTAAAATCACTCATGATAATAATAAAAATAATAGTAAGAAGAGCTAATGTTCATTGAATGCTTCCTTTATACAGGCACTATCTAGGCAGCTTCTACAAAGCAATTCATTTAACAGCTGTGTGAAGTGGATATTATTATTATCCGCATTTTACAGATGATGAAACTGAAGCACAGAGAGCCTGTGGAACTGGCCCAGGGAACTATCCTACCCAGTATTTGGACTCCGGCAGTCTGGCTCCAGAGCCTGTGCCTTTAAACACATTTTCTGTTGCCTGTCTGCGTTCTCAGCATCAATGAAGGGCCGCCGCAGTGTAGTAAAAACTTTTGCCCAAGGACGTGAGACTTCAGTATCTGAATGGGATCATTTACTTTGGCTCTAAGCTTAAATTCCCTTTGCTTCATTTGCATTGACTTTGGGTTGAAAGACGGTTGTCTCCGTGTTGAGGTTGGTATAGGGCAAGCCTTTGTGTTACCCAGATGATCAAGGGCAGGGTCTGTACCACATTGTAGACTGCCCGTCCCCCAAGCCAGAGCACTGCACCTGTGAAAAACAAGAACGGCAGTAAAACCCACAGCCTTAGGAAGCTGAGATGGTTGAAAACCATCTAGAATTTGGTAGAACTTTAATTAAATGGTCAAAATATAAATCATTATACATTTAGTACTTTTCAAAAAAAAAACCCTCGGGTTTCCCTGGTGGTGCAGTGGTTAAGAATCTGCCTGCCAATGCAGGGGACACGGGTTCAAGCCCTGGTCCGGGAAGATCCCATGTGCCGCGGAGCAACTAAGCCCGTGCGCCACAACTACTGAGCCCGCGCTCTAGAGACTGCGCTCCACAACTACTGAAGCCCGCACGCCTAGGGCCTGTGCTCTGCAACAAGAGAAGCCACCACAGTGAGAAGTCTGCTCTCTGCAACTAGAGAAAGCCCACTTGCAGCAAACAAGACACAACACAGCCAAAAATAAAATAAATACATTTATTTTTTTAAAAAAACCCTCATTACTCTTGCAGTGTAGCAACTATTAATAAAAGTTTCAGAAATGCAGTCAGACTAATCCCTGTGTCTACTGTGATTTGGTACAAAATGCTAAGGACATTTTTAGTCTGTTCTGTTGGCACCATGAAAGATTAGACTCAAACCTCCAAGTATTTTCCTTAAATTGAAGTCTGTCCTTTTAAAACGAAGGAATGGGAACGGTGGTGAGGATAATATATAAGGTGTTTCTACAATGGCAGCCACGTCGGTGATTGCTAAACTCATTTTATCTCATTTAACCTTGGTCCTCCAAGGCTGCTATTAAAATGCCCATTTTCCTGATGAAGAAATTAAGGATCCCAGAGATTCCACAAGTTGTTTACAACCCCACCACTTCAAGTAGTGAAGCAATGTTTAATCTTTGTCTCTCAGGCTTCAGAAGTTATTGTCTTATACACTGACCCATGCTGCCCCCTGGTCGAGGCAGTAGGAACCAAAGGCTAAAAGGATGACCGTAACTGTGGTGCTACTCGTTTCAAATGCGATTGTTCCCTACGGAGGTCATCAGAAGCCTCTGGCTGCCCCAGTTGTTTCACCGGAGAATTATAAGCATCACAGTGGGAGAACTCAGAGGGAGAATGGAGAAAGAGAAAGCATATGTATGATGAGCACAATTCTTTAAGTGAGACATGGAGCCTAGGACCTTGAAAGGCTAATTAACAGGTACCCAGTGATGATGTATTAAGCTTGCGTGGGAGAGGACCACCCTTCCTGGGATTCTGGGGGGCCTTTGTCACCAGAACTTCCAGTCAATACGCAGACCGAGTTGATGGGAGAAACATCACGATATGGTCTTCAACTTCAGATGTTACACTTAGGAAGAATAGACCCTTCTCCACCAGGGGTTTGAAAAAGCCAAGGGCTGATTGCTGTAGCTGTTGTGGGTGACGGCCCGGAGCCCAGCTTGGGTCACTTGCCCGATCCTGTCCACCACACACACACACACTAATCACTGTGGCCAGAGGGCCCTAGGCAGCACCTGCCGTTCAATCCCGATGGCTGGCGGAGCGCCTCTCAAATGCTCGTGTGCGCACAGATCGCCCGGAGAGCTTGTTCAAATGCAGATTCTGACGCCGAGAAGAAGGTCTGGGGTGAAGTCGGAGAGTTTGCGTTCCTGACAAGCTCCCAGGCAGTGCTGACGGGGCTGGTCCCTGGACCACACCATGAGGACCTTGGCTGGAGCTGGCGGGGAGTCGGGGTGTGCCAGGAGGAGTTGCGATTTCCCCAAAAAAACGAGTTAGCGCAGAGCTGGCCACTTAGAGGGATTTTTGCGATTAGAGAAACCACCACAATCTGTGTCCATCACAGTCAGGGTGTTCTTGCGTTCGGAAAGCAAAAACAACTATAGTTGGACCTGGTACTTTCCAAATACATGTAAAGGCAAAAGGCAAAAATCATCCACGAGCTGGTGGAGGTCCTTGATGCGTGGAGGACAGAAAAAGAGCCCTGGGCTCTGAGATGGGATGAGAGTGACAGGGGAACGTGAGGTGGAGAGTGGCAGCGGGTGGCGCCCAGCTGTCCTGGCTTCAGGGAAACCGTAGCTCACCAATCTTGAGTTGTCTCGGGATGAAGTGGGCAGAGATTTGTGAGAGCTTGATGTATCCATCCCTGTAAGTGTTGCTCTGATGCCTGTCTACTGCCTTTTGTGCTGAGTTTTGACCACTTGGAACATTTAGAACCATGACAGGCAGAGCAATGGTTGAGGCAGTTGATCCCTTCCAGGTCTACTGAGGACAGCCGGGAAGCCATGTGGCTTCTGAGCTGTGGCCCTCTGCAGGCCAGCGGGGTCTCCATTCAGGGCTTTCCT
The DNA here is from genome assembly GCF_964374135.1 of Grampus griseus. NCBI lineage: Eukaryota > Metazoa > Chordata > Mammalia > Artiodactyla > Delphinidae > Grampus > Grampus griseus. Next base: position 7,503,084 of record NC_139010.1, read on the forward strand.
AGAGAACATGCTCAGGGAAGATTCTGACTCCCTAAATCATCTCCTTTCTGAAATGTTACCAAGAAATGATGAAAACAATTGTGACGCTTGGTGGAGCCTTCTGGGAGGCTAGACTTAGAACCCTGACACTCCCAAATGCCCTGCCTTAGATGGGAAAGGGCCCTGCAAGTTTGCAGTGTGGGACTCAGGCCCCACTGGGCTGGTGTTTTTTGTTTCTTTTTTAATTGAAGTCTAGTTGATTTACAATGTTGTGTTCATTTGTGCTGTACAGTAAAGTGATTCAGTTATACATATATAACTGGGCCGGGCCTCTGCTCCAGGGTATTACTTCGAATTTTAAACTACTAGAATATGAATCACGTATTCATAGGTTATTGACTATAAATGGATCTCGAACGGGTCCTGCATTTCACAGATGAAAAAACGGAGGCCTGGGGACATACAGCTAGTTGATTTTTAGATTTAAGACGCCTACAGCTCATTTTCAGATTCCCAGAAAGGGCGCTCGGGCAACGTCTTGCCTCCAGACACTTCTACTGCCCCCAGGCAGATGGGGGTCACTTTACTTTGGAAACCTCCACTTTCCTAGAAAACACAGACAGCCTCTCTCACCACCAGAGCTGGCTGTACTAGGTGTTTGTAGATGCTGAGCAAACAGAAGGGAACCATAAATGGGAATTGTGGTGAGATGGGAAATAGGAAGGCCTATCAGGGGCCTCAGGGAGTAAACAGGACCCTGAGAACGCGACAGCTCCTGGGGTGCAGGCCAGAGTCTAGGATGGGAGGAAGCGACAGCAGGAACTCAGGTGTGCCCTGCAGTTTTCTCTGAGCTAGGGAACACCCCAAAGCAAGGGCAGCTCTCTCTCTCAGCCATTTTTTAGTCCTTGAATCTCGGGAAATCACCAGAATCTTTTTCAAGGGTGTACAATGTTGTCTGCAGTCAGTAGTCAGGGCCAAGCAGTCTGTATCTAGACAGTTCCTAGGGTCCAATCTAATTTATTTTTAAAAGGAGCCGTTGGTACGTGCCATGGAGTCCATGCAGCTCTGAAGAACTCACTGCTGGTAGTTCAGATTAAGGCGGTCCTGGTTGTGTGTGAAGGACACACAGGGAAACTGCCTTCAGACATCAGCGGGCAGGGCTTCCCTGGGGGCGCTGGGGTTGGGAACCCGCCTGCCAGTGCAGGGGACACGGGTTTGAGCCCTGGTCCGGGAAGATCCCACATGCCGCGGAGCAACTAATCCCGTGCGCCACAACTACTGAGCCTGCGTGCCACAACTACTGAGCCCGTGTGCCACAACTACTGAAGCCCACGCGCCTAGAGCCCATGATCTGCAACAAGAGAAGCCACCGCAGTGAGAAGCCTGCGCACCGCAATGAAGAGGAGCCCCTGCTCTCTGCAACTAGAGAAAAGCCCACACCTAGCAACAAAGACCCAACACAGCCAAAAATAAATAAATAAAAACAAATAAATTTATAAAAAAAAATCAGCTGACACATAGCCACACACCAGTCTCCAGCCTTGAAAAGCTTTACAGCTGATATAAATCAGTTCCAAAATGGCACGTTATGGAATTGGCCTTGTCCATAAACACTTCTGTCCTTAAAATACAACAAAATTTCATTTTAACTTTTGTAAAATTGTTCTCCTGAGTTAACAACCCTGATTTTTTATCCCCTGTTGAGTTTGTGGCATCTTTGTTTTACTCCAGGTTCAAGGTCAGGAGAACACAGACTGTTCATCTGACACTGAGTTACACAAATCTTTACATCTCTTCAGTTTGAAGGAAGCTGTTTTTTAAAAGCAAAAATCCATTGATAAGCCAGAGGTAGAGCCTTTAGGATAACTTCCTTGAACTTTTCTTTCTGAAGACAAATAGCAAAGAGCATTGCCCACACATCTGTATAATTAGTTGCAGGGAATATACCCTAAATCCACATGACCGTTTCTGCAAAATCCAGGGAAGCAGATTCTTCACGGTCAGCACTCCACACAGGCCCTTTGCACAATCACTGAGCATGAAGTGACAAGGGAACCATTGCAACAAGCTGTGCTTGGTTTCCTCATTCTGTCCCGGCCGGTCAAGTGGGAGAGCACCTACTCTCTCCGTGATAAAGATATTCCACTTTACCTGGCACATCAGACACCAGTAAGGTTTCACCAAAATAAATCCAGACAGTGGAGAAGTGAATTGGGAGCCCCTAGTTCTACACTCAGCCCTGCCACTAACTAGCTCTGCAACCCGGGACAGAGCTCTTCACCTCTGTGCCTGGGCTTCCCTATGTGCAAACAAGGAAGTCGGGTCTCCCACATCCCTGCCAGCATGGGTAGTCCGGTTTTACGATATCCACTTGCTAAACTTTCTACAGTATAAAGATGCTGATGCGGCCAAATGTGCCTAGATATCAGAGCCGAGTGGTGGTCAGTTATTCACCGAGGACAGTCAGGTGCTCTCCCAGGTCCTGGCAGGTACAAAGGTGACTAAGACCCCTTCATCCAGGAAGAGACCAGTAGTCAACTGGAAGAGACACGGATGCAAACAGTAATTATGAAACTCTGGGGAGGTGTGAGGGAGCTGACACAGAATATTGCAGGGGCAGATTTGCAGGGTGCTGGGAGGAGAAGGGAGGTCGAAGAGGAAGCCCTGGTGGAGGAGATGCCCGGGAGCTCTGTGCAGGGGATAGCAGTGCAGGGGTGTCTTCAAAGTTCTGAAGCCCATGAGAAAGAACCAAGTTCAGCCCAGTACAGAGAACTGCCCTGATCCCTAACGAGGCAGGACCCCACCTCCGTGCTCTGCAGTCCTGGCTGGCTCTTGTGACAGCGGCTCTGATAGCCTGTGGGCAGCTTTAGACGACAGGCCATCAGGACAAGTATTGTTCATTCTCCTCTGAGAAAGGCCCAGGACAGCAGAAGATACAACATGAGTGACAAAGGGACTATAAAGTCAAGCTAAAAGTCTTTTGGAATCCGCACAGCAGAATTTAACTATCCCATTATACCATTGTTGCCTGTCTGTGGGTGGATCTATGAAACAGCTGTATGAAATAGCTCACTGTACATTGCATTACTCCCTTCAGAGCTTGGGCTTTGGAGATGCCTTTCTGGCCACTGACCAAATGCCACTGCCTTTCATTGTGACAGAAGCAGAGAGCATCCCGGTCATTGGTCCAGGCCTCAGTCTCAAGCCTTGGACTTTGCATTGCAAAAATGGGAGACGGGCTGGGACAGAGAGGGAGGGCTGTTTACCCAAGGTCTTCAGGAAATTCGACCAGAGTTTTGGAATTTCTGCTGGTCATCTTGCTGCATGGATAGAATCCCAGGTCCCTGAAAGGTGGTGTGGGAGGACGAAAGTGAGTGCACAGGCTCGGTGGTTGAACGAGGCTCTTCTCTTGTTGAACAATTATTAGAAAGTTCTTCCTCGCAGTGAGCTAAATAGGCCCCTTTCTCCCACTCCAAAGCCCCAAACAAATAACCACCCACTGGAGAAAGGCAGTCCAGCCAGCAGGTGAATACAGGCACGTGCTGTAGCTGTGGGTTCCAGTTCCAGGACTCTGGTGGGCACCGTCAGATCCCATATCACCCTATCCTTACGAAGTCTGAGCTCTAGCTTTCTTTAGATGGCCAAGGAAAGGTCCACAGATCAGACATGACTTTTCCACTGTGATAAAAATGCTGTTGGGTCCTGTGTTGTAAAAATGTATTCCTGGTTCAAATCTTGACAGCTTAGTGAAACTCAAAACGAGTCCTTGCTGAAAGGCAGCAAAGTCGATGCAACAGCTCAGCAGCTGTAATTTTCTGGGACCCACGGATCCAGCGCCGGGTGCTCTGTCCCTCTGCTCTGTAGCGGAATGTGCTTCCTTAACGCAGTAGACGGACTCTTCCTGAAGCACCAGTCCCATCTCAGGCCTAACAGCTCTCATTAGAGCCCATCTGCAGCTTGTCTCCTACCTGCACAGGAGAGGAATCCCATCTTGCAGCAGATGGTCCTGTGATGTCTTCTGCTACAGGAAACCTCGTGTCCAATCTCATTGGGTTGAGCGGACCACAAGCCAGGGTTCCCAGAGCAGCTTTATTCTGAGCGGCAGATATTTGAAGGAACTCCCTAGAACAGGAAGAATGGTTTCTGATATCAAGCGGCTGTTTCAGATTGGGAGGAATGCACAGCAGTTCTGGGGACCCCCCTTCTTACGTGGCCAGAGGACTTCAGCTGGCGCTTGAGCCTCCACATATACATGGAAGCTGTCGGTCTTCCCTGTCTGCTGCTTCGATCTTCACCTTTGGATGGAGCACAGAAGTACTTACAGTGACCGGCAGGTTAGCCAGCAGCCCTATGGACAGGACAGTGCTCAGGGAGCAGGCGCTCTCTCTGCACTTTTCAGACATTTCTGCTGTTTGATTACGCGTGCAAAACCAGCTGAGCCCCAAAGAGCAAACAGATTCCTGTGGAGCAGGCTGTGAAATTCCCAGTTAGGGGGACACGTATGCAATCTGTGCTTCTCTGAGACACGGTTAAGGCTCGACCATTCCTGGGGGAACATCTCAGGGAACAGAATTCTTTGTACGCTATGCATGCCCTTCACTTCTCTCAGATCCCTTTCCAAAAAGGTCATCACCACTAACATCATGGAAGACCTATCTTTTTCTGCCTTTAAATGTCTCAGGTATCTGTTTTAGGAACAGACCAATAACAAGATAGATGGTGGATAGATAGATAGAGATGCATGCAGTTTCAGACAGACACAATTTTTGGACTCACAGCTAACAGAGCACTGCTAGTTGCTCAGAAAACCTACAGTGTAGGAAACCAAGCTAATAAAATGATTCAGTATTTTTGCTGTGCTGTAAAACTTAATCTTTTAGATTGTTTAAGCAAGTCTTTACAACTTGATTTTAAGATACAAGGATACTTGGCTAAGCCTGGGTCTGCTGGGGGGAGGGAAGATGTGTAACATTGTAACATATTCATGGGGGCTTCCCTGGTGGCGCAGTGGTTGAGAGTCCGCCTGCCGATGCAGGGGACGCGGGTTTGTGCCCTGGTCCGGGAGGATCCCACATGCCGCGGAGCGGCTGGGCCCGTGAGCCATGGCCGCTGAGCCTGCGCGTCCGGAGCCTGTGCTCCGCAACGGGAGAGGCCACAGCAGGGAGAGGCCCGCGTACCGCAAAAAAAAAAAAAAAAAACCAACATATTCATGGGAAATACAAACACATTTTCACCTCCTTATGACAAGAGTGGCTTACTTGGGAAAACCCATTTTACTTAAAACTCCCCCAGCAATGTCCTAAAATGTTCAAAATAAACTAAAACCTGATTCATAACTTTGGTTAACTGCTCTCTGCTGCTTCTGTCAGCCTAAAGCTCTAAATTAATGCAAGCGCCAAAAGGGGGGCGATATAAACATTTACCCCAGTGTAACTGGATGCCACTCTGACTTTCGCCCTTTAAAAAGGTTTTATTTTCTAATCGCAGAATCTCAAAGATGAAAAGCATTCAGGACGATGGAGTCCAACCCCCTGCAATGCTGGAGTGATATCTGTTACAACCGCCTTACAGCCTGCTCATTGGTACTCTGAATGAAGATGCCAAGTGGCACAGGGCTGTATAAATACGCTGTGCTTCTAGGCCATTCCGCCATCTGCCTTCCAATAAAGTCCTTCAGTGTGTGCTGAAGTCTAAAGAACTACCCCTTGGATGCTAAACGAGCATCCAAATACACCCCCCAGGGGCTGGAAGCTAGTTCTCTCCAAGACACCTGTTTTCTTTATAACACAGTTAGGTATCAGATATGCCCTAATGGGAGTCGGTAGTGAATTTTAAAGTAACGCTTGGGTCATCATTAACCCCCCTAATATTCTATTATGAATGCAGTTATTCCTCAGGAAAATTTCCTAAAATGTACAGAAAACTATAAGAATGAAGATATTTGTCACCTTTTCATTATCATAGGAAAAAATGGGTGTAATATAGTGTCCAGTAATAGGGGAATAGCTGAGACTCTCATAGTGTAATTCACCAGCCCCAGTTCTGTGCAGACTATCACAGAATGTCCATGCAGGTATCCACGTGGCATCTCACTGCCCCAGAGCTACACAGATGAAACAAAAAATAATCCAGTAAGTAGAAAGCCGTGTAACATCAAGGGAACATTCTTAGGAGATGTCATCAGTTAAAAAGCACGATCTGGGCTAACGTGACACAGTGATCACACCTGTGTATACACATCTCTGGGGGAAAGACGGGAAGCATCATCTCCGTCTGTTACCGAGCAATACTTTGGGAATTTATCGTGTACCTCTGTGCCTCTGCCTTTCCCCAAACCCCCAATTACTGCCCTGTTGATTTACTATTTTGCTTTTTCAGAAACTATTTTCATTTCTTCCATTACATTCTTTTACTTCTCCCATTTTCTTATTCCTTTTAACGTCTTCTGAGCCAGAACCCACACATTTAACTTCCTTTTGCGTATCCAAATGTACTTAAATGACATTTCATGTTTTTTCTGTTTTTTCTCTTTGGCCGGGCGGCTTGCAGGATCTTAGTTCCCTGACCGGGATCGAACCTGCCCCCACTACAGTGGAAGCGCGGAGTCTTAACCACTGGACTGCCAGGGAAGTCCCATTAAATGACATTTTGTCTTAACTGACTGTAGGCCTTAAGACCTATGAAAGGAAGGAGATCAAAGGGTATCACTGTGATTACGGTTCTAATTTTTGCAATGCTAATATTTCCAGTCATGATTTTTATTTTCAATAAGTACAGTTTGTATTTGCAGCCAAAGGGAAGCCCAAATTAGTCATTCAGTAATTCATAATTCATTTAATTCTATTTTTTATTTCATATATTATTCAGTCTCTCTTTTTCAGTCTATCTACCTAAATCTATGTAGTTTTGATCTTCGACTCTGTGTGTGTGTGTGTCCCTGAAATAGGATAACATATTCTGTCACCATCAATACATACTAACATTATTGCAAGCTTATTTCAGTACAAGCTGTGGACAGGGTTGGTGGGGGTCCAAAACACTGGCTGATTGAATTATTCCAATGACCCTGAGTCATTGAGTAAAAGAAACCAGACACAAAAGAGTACGTGATGTACAGTTCCATCTTTATAAAGGAAAAAATAAACCATGGAGACAGAGCTCTCCATACTGATTATATTTAAGGGGATAAATAATGACTAGGAGACGGCACAGAGGAAGCTTCTGGAGTGTTGGTATATATTCTGTATCTTGGTAGAGATGGTGTTACATGTATGATTTTACTTTACAGAAATTAAACTGTACATTTTAATCTTTGTGCACATAAAGACATACGTGTTATACTCCGATTTTTAAAAAAGTAAAATAATTCCATTTACAATATGATCAAAAAGAATCAAATACTTAGGAGTAAACTTAACTAAGGAGGTGAAAGACTTGTATATGGAAAACTACAAAACATTCCTGAAAGAAATTACAGACGCAGACAAATAGAAAGACATCCAGTGTTCGTGGAGGGGAAGACTTAATGTTGATAAGATAGCAATAATACCCAAAGCTATCTACAAATTTAATGCAATCCCTATCAAAATCCCAACAGCATTTTTTTTCAGAAATAGGAAATTCCATCCTAAAATTCATATAGAATCTCAAGGGATATCAAATAGCCAAAATGATCTTGAACAAAAGAGAACAAAATTAGAGGTCTCACACTTCCTGATTACAAAACTTATTATAAAGTTACAGTAATGAAAACTGGCGTGAAGGGTGAAACTGGCATGAAGACATATAGACCAATGGAACAGAATCGAGAACCCAGAAATAAACCCTCACATATGTGGTCAAATGATGTTGACAAGGGTGCCAAGACCATTCAGTGGGGGAAGGGACAGCCTTTCTACAAATAGCGCTAGGAAAACTGGATATCCACATGCAAAAGAAGGAAGTTGGACCCTAACTTTACAACATACACAAAAATTAACTCAAGATGAATCAAATATCTAAATGTAAGAGATAACACTATAAAACTCTTAGGAGAAAGCATAGGGGCTTTATGGCATCGTATTTGGAAATGATCTCTTGGATAAGACACCAAAAACACAGGCAACAAAAGTAAAAATAGATAAATTGGATTACATCAAAATGTAAAACTCTTGTGCATCAAAGGACACAATCAACAGAGTGAAAAGGCAACCTATGGAATGGGAAAAATATTTGCAAATCATATATCTGATAAGAGGTTAATATCCAGAATATATGAAGAACTCCTATAACTCAACAACAGCAATAAAAAGAAACACTGGAAAAATAAGTAAAGGACTCGAATATACATTCATCAAAGATGATATATAAATGTCCAACAAGCTCATGAAAAGATGCTCAACATCACTAATCACGACAGAAATGCAAATCAAAACCACAATGAGATATCACCTCACATCCATTACGATGGCTAAAATTTAAATTTAAATTAAAAAAACCCAGAAAATAATAAGTGTTGATGAGGATGTAAAAAAATGGGAACCCTTGTGCACTTTTGGTGGAATGTAAAATGGTACGACCACTATGCAAAACAGTGTGATGATTCCTTAAAAAATTAAGCATAGAATTATCATATGATCCTGTAATTCCACTTCTGGGTATATGTACAAAAGAATTGAAATCAGGGTCTCAGAGAGGTATTTGTATATCCATGTCCATAGCAGCATTATTCACAATAGCCAAGGGGTAGAAGCAACCCACATGTCCATCAGTGGATGAGTGGGTACACAAAATGTGATATGTACAACGGGATATTATTCAGCCTTAAATGGAAGGAAATTCTGACACATGACACAATATGGATGAACCTTGAGGGCATTATGCTTAGTGACGTAAGCTAGTCACAAAGGGACAAATACTGTATGATCCCCCTTATATGAGGTGCCTGCAGTAGACAGATTCATAGAGACAAAGTAGAGTGGCAGTTGCGAGCAGCTGTAGGGAGGGAAGAGTGGGGAATTGTTTAATTTAGAGTAAGTACTAAGTTTCAGTTTTGCAAGATGAAAAGAATTCTAGAGATTGGTTACACAGCATTGCGAATGTTTTTAACACCACTGAACTGTATACTTAAAAATGGTTAAGATGGTAACTTTTATGTTATGTGGATTTTACTATGACATTTTAAATTTTTTTAAAGAAATAAAGCAAACAGAGAGAGAGAGAGACAGCGTGAACTTTTGGATCCAAACTTAGCTGCACTTGAGAATCATTTGGAAATTCTTTAAAAATACAGTGCGGTCGCATTTTAATGCAAATTTGCAGTCACAAAATACAGGTATGACTAATGTTTCATTTATGCATAAAATTTCAAATAATGTGACTCCCTCGAGATTTTAAAAGTTAAACAAGAATCACAGTGTCAACTCGGAGAGGCCAAGGGAACCAGAAATGCTAGGTGGCAGTGTTCACATGAGCTGGCAAATAGAAACGTGGTGCTACTGTGGGAAAACAAGTCAAGATGTGTAACTGTTGAATTATGGAATGCTGTCAGGAACGTCACCCTCATACAAACTGCACCATTCTCTACAGAATCCTAGGCCCCTCACAGGAAAGTATGACTGAATATGTCTAGAGCTGAATCGAAGCAATTCGTAGTTTTAAAAGTTCCCTGAGATTTCTAAGGCTGATGGTCTGTGCATCACTGTTTGAAAACCAGTGGTCCCCCGTAAAGCAATTAGCACATTCATTCTGTAAAAATAAATTATTTATTAACACACATCACGAGCCAAGCTCGGGGGATATAAGATGAAGCAGAAATATACTGACCACCCAGAGCTTACGTTCTAGTGAAGTCAGATGATTAAATTAGCAGTTACAATAAAGGGTCCTATACGTATGATGGGGCGTCCAGGGCATTTGGGGAGCACATATCAGGGCACTTCACTGAAGGGAGTATATGAGCTGATACCCAACGGATGGAAAGAAATCAACTAAAGAAGGAGGAAGAGTGTTTCAGGGGAATAGAGGATCCGATGAGAACCAGAGCGGAGAAAGAAGGAACACTGAATCCGAGTGACTGAAATGAGTTCAAGGTGGCTTAACTTCAGAGTAGGGGTGGAGAAGTGATGGATAAAGGCTACAGGATGGGCAGAGGCCAGGTCGGAAAGGACCTGGTGAGTCTGTGGGGAGCTTGACCCTCATCCTAAGGGAAAGTGAGGGAAGAGAAGGATCTCTCTGAGTGCAGCATGGAGTATGCAATGGATTGAATTGGAGGAGAGGCAACCGTGGAGAGAAGCTCAGATTCCAGTGACCGTAGTCCAAGTGAGAGGAGACAGAGGCATGGGCCAGGTGGTGGTCATGGCAATGAGATACTTAGGAGAAGTAACCTGTAAGCCTTGTTGATGAATGAGATGTGAAGAGGAAAAAGGAGACGTTAAGAATGATTCCAGAGTATCTAGCCAGTAGAAGAAATATGAATCGTGGTACCTTACGGTGATTGAGGATTGAGGGGAATTTGGGGAGTTCATTTGGGGAGGCTGAATTTTTGGTGTCTGGGAATGTCCAGGATGCAGATGGTACCAGATAGGAGAAGCATCCTGACTACAGAGTCACTGGCTGGGCTTTGAAACTCTGACAGTAGATTAGACTGCTCAGTGACTGTTTGTAGAGTCAAAAGAGGGGGACCTAGAAGAGAACCCTAGGAAAATACCAAGGAAGTCTTGGGAGGGTGTGGACAGGTAGGAGGAAACCCAGGGGAGTGTGCTGAGTTGTAAGCCAAGAAGGTTGGTTAAAGGACCAACAGTCAACAATGTCAAAGGCTCCCAAAAGTAAGACCGGGAAGCACCCATGGGATTCAGCAACTGGGAGGTCATTGGTAATCAGTCTAGGAGTTTGGGTGAGTGGTGGGGACAGACACTGGATCAGAGAGAGCTGAAGAGTGAGAGAGGTGGTCACGGGGACATGAATGCAGCTGACGGTTCTAAAATCTTGCCTCTGAAAGAGGGGAAGAGAGAGGAAAAGGGGCTGAAGGTGCTTGCTCTTGCTTTGGGGGCGTCTTTTAAGGTTGGCGAGGCTTAGACATGTTGAAATGGTGATGGAAAGGATCCAGAAGAGAGAGAAAGATGTTGCTAACACCACTGATGTCATAGCAAAAAAAAAAAAAAGAAGAAGAAAAAGAAAATTACACGGCAAACAGAAATATCAACACGTCAGTTAGATGAAAGTTCCATTCATAGACAACCAAAAGGGAATCAATTCAGTTGAATTGGTTTCATGGTAAATTTAGTGATTTGAATGTTTTATATTTACCTGCTGCTGGTTTAGAAGCAACGTAAGACTCTGGGTTCAGCAAGGATCCATTGGGAGTGTTCACTGAGGAGTGAGCACAGGCTGCAGGTCTGGCTCCGCCACTGTCTGATTGAACTTGAACATGAGCGCGTCATTTAATCTGTCTGAGCTACAGCATCCTTATCTGTAACTAGTAGGGTTTCTCTATATCTATGGCTTTCAAACTGCACCCCTCAAAGCTATCTCAGGGTACTCACTTTGCAGCTTCAGTCACAGCAACTTGACCTCTCGTGTTTTTAAATAATTTTTATTTTTAGCATTTTAATACTTGCACATACGTTGGAAAAGCAAATGAATAATAAAAGAATTATCATTAAAAAATGGTAACTCCTGTTCCACACCCACTCACTCTCAGTCACTCCCAATTCTCCCAATTTTGTTTTATTTCTCTTGGGAGCCTTAAGTCTTATCTTTATCCCTTTTTGCTACAAGTATATGTCTTGTCGTGGCTCTCCATTTTGCTTGGTACTTGGTGAGTCCTTTCATTATGAAGACCCATGTCCTATAGTTCTAAAAAACTTTCTTGAATTATTTATTTTGTAATTTCCTCCATTTCATTTTTTCATTTTCTCTTTCTGGTGTTTCTTTTTAAGTTCATTATTGGACCTTCTGGCTTGACCTTCTCATATTAGCTTTTCTTTCTATCTGTCTCGCTCTCACTTTCACTCTCTCCCCCTCCTCAAGTTTATCTTGACTGTATATTCTAACTCTTCTATTAATTTTTAAAATTTGCCTATTCTGTATTTAATTTGCAAGATTATTTCCATTTTTATAGCCATTTGTTCTTGTGTCATGCGTGCAATTTCTTCTCTCTCTAAGGATATTATATCTTCCCCAACCCCGACTGTATAAATCCTAGCTATCCTTAAAGGTTTAACTCAAAATCTTATCTTTTATGAGACCTTTTCCAATCAGTCCAACTCTCTCCACTTGATGGGAATTCTATAGCATTATTATATTCCACACCACCTAATAGGTGATTTTATTTAAACTTGCATTACTTCCTATTGAGGAATCAGTCTTATCTTCCCAATTTTACCATAATTTTTTCGAGAGGAGGGACTATTTACTTGTTTTGTATCAGCTACAGTGTCTGGAATTGTGACTATAACAAGTGATAAACAGGTGCTTGTTGATTTGAATTAAATGGCAAGCCATCCTAATCCCATCAAGCCAGCCTGTCCCAGTCAGAGTTCTTTAAAGAGCACCGAGAACATAGGTTTTTGTTAAATAATATGAGTGAGATTTTTATGGTTTTCCCTATCTTTCACATTGTTTCATTCACACAATTCGGTAGCAATATTTTAGCGACTTGCTTTTTAAGTCTTCCTTGAAGCTCTCAATTTAGATTTCATAGGAAAAGCACAACTTTCTTTTCTCAGTCATACTTCATTGGTTTAGGAAATATTTAATTGAATTACACGCTTGAAACAACCAAGAACGGTTGACACAAGCAGGACTGGAAACAAAGACATTGAAATCTCGGCCAACACATGATTCAGTCAGTAGGAACCGCAGGGCTTGGGCATGCTGGGCAGTAACCTGCCAGCCTCAGGCCTTTATTGTGCCAGGAATGAAGGGCATTAGACTGTCGCGTCAGCCAAGTGGAAATCAGGCAAGAGAGTATCTATTGTCCTCTATTCTTGATACACTTGGGTCCCCTTGCCATCAAGGGTATATGTGGGCCATATACCCAAGCCAGCTGACATGGATTAGTGCACAGTGTTTGGTCTTAAAACAGCACTAGGCTCACTGGCTCAGGGATCAATCATCTTGGTCTCATTAGAACCAAAATCTGCCCACCTGGCCTGTAATCCCCTGACCGTGAGTCCTCAAAGGGCCAACAGAGTTCTGCGGGGCCCAGAAATCTTGCCTTTTCCATCTCCAGGATGGGTCCCCACTCTCCTCCCCACTTCTGGTCAACAGCTTGGGCCATTCACTACCCAGCCATGTCTGTACCCCACCCATCACTTCTACAACCATCACACGTTGGATGAATCAAACGTAGATTCTCAGAGAGGACGTAAGGTGTCCCAGTTGACTTTGTATGGCCCCTGCAACAACATGAATCATTTTTTATCATAGTCAGGAGAAACTTGGAAATCCTCCTTGTGTTATGTTCCCTTAAGTAGGGTAACAACCTCTAAGTTTGGTTAAAATAGGTTGACATTAATGACAAGAAAGAATACTTGGATTTCCTGTTGATCATTCTCATCACTTTATAGCCTCCATAATCACAAACATGAAGGAAGCTGCCCCTGGTCACTGTCCCTGGGGGCAAGAAGACTGCCCTGTAAATAGGGGCTGCAGAAAGACCCATGGAAAATGCAGCTGAACTATTGTATGAAAATTACACGGCAGGGCTTCCCTGGTGGCGCAGTGGTTGAGAGTCCGCCTGCCGATGCAGGGGGCGCGGGTTCGTGCCCCGGTCCGGGAAGATCCCACATGCCACGGAGCGGCTGGGCCTGTGAGCCATGGCCGCTGAGCCTGCGCGTCCGGAGCCTGTGCTCAGCAACGGGAGAGGCCACAACAGTGAGAGGCCCGCGTACCGCAAAAAAAAAAAAAAAATAAGAAAGAAAAAGAAAATTACACGGCAAACAGAAATATCAACACGTCAGTTAGATGAAAGTTCCATTCATAGAGAGCCAAAAGGGAATCAATTCAGCTGAATTGGTTTCATGGTAAATTTAGTGATTTGAATGTTTTATATTTACCTGCTGCTGGTTTAGAAGCAACGTAAGACTCTGGGTTCAGCAGACGGTGATGAGTTTTCTGTTTCTTCTATGGATATCCCATAGTGGAGCAATGAACAAAGGCAGATTGCATCTGAGATTGATGAAAAGAACAAACAAGATTAAATTTAAAATCACATCACATCCCCTTTGACTCTTGTTTTCCGTTTTCCTCCGTGACTGCTGCATTTTCATGCCGAGTGGCATGGGCTGCAGCTCTTCCCCACCTTAGCGCATATGGCTCATTCTTGTTCCATCTTTTCTCTCCCTGACTGCTCACTCGCTGGTACGTGGGCCACCCTGGGCCCTGTCGTGAGCCTGGACAGTGATGGCTGTGGGGCAGCATGTCCTCACTCGTCCCTATCCTTGGCCGGGCTCGTGGGGCCCGGCAGAAGATGCTCTCCACTCCCACCCAGGGCAGCGGACAGCTGTCTATAGAGCCAGCCCCCTCAGCCCTCTCTCCACACCCTCTGCCCACAGCCTCCTCTTCCCATCTTCTTCTGCCTGGGCAAGGTTGGCTTTCTTTTTTTTTCGTTTTTAAATTTATTTATATTACCTTATTTTATTTTTGGCTGCATTGGGTCTTCGTTGCTGCGCGCGGGCTTTCTCTAGTTGCGGCGAGCGGGAGCTACTCTTCGTTGCGGTGCGTGGGTTTCTCACTGTGGTGGCTTCTCTTGTTGCGGAGCACAGGCTCTAGGCGTGCAGGCTTCAGTAGTTGTGGCATGCGGGCTCAGTAGTGGTGGCTCATGGGCTCTAGAGCGTGGGCTCAGTAGTTGTGGCGCACAGGCTTAGTTGCTCCGCAGCATGTGGTATCTTCCCGGACCAGGGCTCGAACCTGTGTCCCCTGCATCGGCAGGCGGATTCTTAACCGCTGCACCACCAGGGAAGCCCGGCTTTCTTTTTCTTAAGCAGCTTTTCAGCTATCAGTGACCCTTCCCCTAGGATCTGGAATGATGGCATTGGAAAACTTTCTTCTACAGGCATTTCCTCACCTCTTCCTCTCTTAAGATGCTGAGCTGTTGGACCTGCTCATTCCTCCTGTGCTCACCTCTCAGATGGCGCGGGGACAGGCCCTCGCACTCGGTGAAATGACAAACTCTAGAAAGGGCCTCGTGGAGAAAATGTATAGACAGTTAACACCATTGATATCATAGCCAAAATATATTAGATGTGCCCAGGGAATGACTGCCACTGCCTGATCACCATTTCACTTGGGGGCAAATGTGTTAAAAATATGTTTCAGTGAATTCTCTTCACTATCCAGCCCCCTGAGAAGAAAAGGTCTAGAGACGTCCTTCTCTCACTAACCAAGTGGCAGAATCCCTTAGGCAGTCACCGTGGAATTGGGGCTTCTTCAGATCAGATGGTCCCAACATTACCTTCTGCCAGCACCATCCGTTCCAAACCCAACGTGGACAGAAGGAATAATCCATGACAGCAGATCCTTGTGCGACGCTTTCTTCAATGGACTAAAGCATAGATTGAAGGGCTTTGATAGAAAGATGTTGCTAAAACATAATAATAAACCAAAGGACCCCACCTCGTCCTGCATCTGCTAAAAATAAATAAATAAACAAACTGGGTAGAGGGGGAAAAAAATGGTCTGTCTCAACCCAAGAATATAATAACACTGACTCTCTTTCCTTGTTTTAGGGAATGCTGTCGATTTTTTGGAGACAATGGCTTGACTTTGAAGGTGTTTGTTACCAAGGCAGCACCCTTTGGTGTTCTTTGGACACTCACAAACTACCTGTACTTACATGCAATAAAGAAAATAAACACTACGGACGTGTCCGTATTGTTCTGCTGCAACAAAGCCTTTGTGTTTTTGCTCTCGTGGATCGTTCTCAGGGACAGGTTCATGGGAGTGAGGGTAAGTTCCTTATTCTCTGTCTTCCTCCCTCACTCAGTCATGCCAGCCAAAACCTGCCCATCGGCTTGCTTAGCCCCCTGTGCTGGGCCGTTAAGCATAAGCTGCTGTAACCACTTTCCTTCTCATTTGCAGCGGAAAAGGAGCCCGGCTCTCGGGGGGCCTTGCCAACCGTCTTGCTTGCGAACCATTCCAGACAAGCGTTCATTAAAGCACGTTTCATTTCAAGCATTTCAACGAGCATTCCCTAAAGTGTGTGCTGCTCGGGGACCCCCCCCCCGGGAGGAGTGATGTGCTCACCCCGCCTCTCAGGGGTCCTGCGGCCTGGAGCCCTCTGCTAACACTGCCACTGCCTGCTTAGGAGGTATCTGAAAGCCAGAGGGCCTTCTGCATCCACACGGACGTGCAGTCTTGGCGGCCCTTTGTCTGGACCGTGGGTTCAGTGCCCAAGTGGGCCGGACATGCTTATGCTAAGTCCAGACTTTGGAGGGACAGTTTCACTCCCTTCAACCCCAGAGCAAGGGAGAATGGAATGATACCCCCGAATCACCTCTGGTTGTGACATCTGAGACGGCGTACATTCCCTTAAAATCAAGTCAGATCTAGCTAGTCACATTCCAGAACAGTTGTGTGAAATATGACAAGTGCGCTATCAAACAGGAGCCGAAATATAGATAAAAGGAACAGGTGACATTTAGCCTTGACAGAATCCTGCCGGCTTCTGCTTGTCTCCCTCTGCTGGCCAGGACCTGCCACTGCACCACCATCACCTTGTCACAAACGAGGACAAAAAGGATTCGACCGGGCAGCTGGTAGTCCTGTAGTCAGAGCGCCTCGCTTACTCCTTCCTGCACCCTCAGGCCGTGTAGGAAGCCCACGAAGCTCAGAGTCCTTTTGAAGGGCAGTCCCGTTAGAGCAGCGGTCCCCAACCTTTTGGGCACCGGGGTCGGGTTTCGTGGAAGACAGTTTTTCCAGGGACGGGGGGTGGGGAGGTGGACGGTGGGAATGGTCAGACGGTAATGGGAGCGATGGGAGCGGCTGTAAACACAGATGAAGCTTCGCTCGCTCGCCCGTCCGCCACTCACCTCCTGCTCTGTGGCCCAGTTACTAATGGGCCGCGGACCGGTACCGGTCCACGGCCCAGGGGCTGGGGACCTCTGCTTTAGAGTGAACCCTGCTGGGAAACCAGCAAGGGGCAGACTCCAGGCGCTTGTGTCCTTCGCTAATTGTCCTGGGGACAGGGGCATCACCTTCATGGTGGATTCACGCCCACCTAGTTTCTCAAACAGCAGAGGGGACGCGAGTCAACTGCTGAGTTGGATTTTTGGCTTGCAGTAGGGGGAAAATTTGTTTTGAGGCTTCGTGTTAATTTTGGAATAAGAACTCAGCTCGCTGTGCTACCACCCCGAAAAGCTTTGAGCCAATAGACCATCGAGTACACCTCCACTAGAAACGAGGTACGGCCAGAGGCAATCGGTCCAATCGCCTGAACGCTAAAGATTCGGATGTCCTAGGACCCACTGCGGCTTTATTTTGAGGTCAAAAGCCAGGGGGATGCATGGAGCATTTGGAGGCGTGACTCTGATGTCCAAAACAAATTCCGGATGAGATTGTTACTGTGAAGAGAGGCTTCGAGGTTCATTCTGCATCTAAGCAGAAGCAAACAGAAAGTTTTTGAGGTTAAAAGAAGGAGGTGTGAAAACACTGAAACCCACTTGGACTCACAGAGAACAGAGTAGCACACCCAGATCTTCTCTTCGTTGCTATTCATGGGTAAAGAGGGTTTCCGCTAACATCCCTGAGCTGTGATTCAGTCCTGCCATCCTGGCCGCTTGCTCAGCTTGGGCTGTGCCGACCCCTGTAGACTGAACAGATTGTCGTGTTGAAGCCTTTGGCACGAGGCCAGCACTGAAATGAAGATCCAGGAGCCGGTGTCGGTGATGGAACCTGTAAAGCACCACGCAGTTGTGAGTCTCTCCAATAATCATCACCCCTCTTCGAAGTACGTGACCTGTCCTCTAAGGTCGTCCCACTCTGAGATTTTACTAGAGAGCTAGATGTCGGCAGCTGGCCGGTGTGACTGAAAGGCCCCCCTTGAGAAACAGATGGAGATTTGAGCCCAAGATGAGACCTAACCAGTACACAGGTTCTCTGAGACTTTCCTCGGAATGCTGGGTTAGCTGGCATCTTCTCCTGGGTCATTGCCAGAGATTGAAGGCAACTGACACTCTTTTCCATCCTGGAGGGCTGAGCAGACTGGCCTGAGAGTCACATAGATGTAGAGGACAGATGTTTGTGGAACAGGTGACGTAGAGGGCCTGAGTTATTAAGGCAGGGACTCAAATCACAAGGGCTGTGGTTCCTAGAAAACATCAACAGGGCCGAGTCATGCAGACAGACCAGAGAGAAGAAAATGTTTATCTTCGAATGCTGGGGCGATCGTAGCCACATGTGGCATCAGAGGCGAGTGTATGAGAGGAGCCCACGTTGGCCCCCATATCACCCCTTGACTGTGTACTTAGATGTGCGTTTCACGTGTCTTCCAGGCTTGGGGTCATGATGGATCCTCTAACCTAGAGTCGAGCGATGAGGGTTTGGGTCCACTCTCATGAGCTGTTGGACCTTGAGCTAGTTACTTAACATCTCTGAGCCTTAATTACCCGACGTTAAAATAGAATGTTAGTACTCAGAGAACAGTTGTAAGAATACAATAAGGTATGCGTGCCCGACACGTGAAACCCAATAAATGTCATCTTTTCTCAGTGTTGTTATTCTTCTTATTCCTTCTCAATAAGAGGCGTTCGACGGACCTGCCCAGTCTTTGGCTGACAGTGTCAGAGGCTGGCAACTGTTTAGGGAGGCGGTTTGGTGTAGCAGAAGCAGCAGGAGAATGATAGCGAGTAGAATTCTGGGGGCAGGAGGTACGGCCCCTCCCAGGCCAAAGCCCGCCCGGCTGTGGCCCGCAGCTGGATGAAGGAGGGGTTGACCAGCTGCACTGCCCGCAGCCCGCATCTCAGAGGAGGTGGCAGATGGGACCCTCCGCTCTTCACAATCACCCACTGCAGCTAGAGCGTTCACACCAGGAGGACTGCAGGAAGAGCAAGGAGACAAGCTGAGGGATCATCTGGGCGGCATCCAACCACCGCAGCTCGGTCCTGGGGAGCCTGGACTTCTTCCAAGAGCAGTTCCCATCTCAGTAAGATCCCAGCTGATGTCTTCCATAGTGACACGCTGGCGGCCTCTCCCACGGGGCCATCCCTGAACGGTAACCCCAGCTGCTGATCCCGGCTCCGACTTCTGTTTGGGCGGCTGTCCCTTGCCACCTGAGCACGGCGTGGGGGAGGGCACAGGGCACACAGAGCCTAGGGGAACCCGGGGCGGGGGGTTCACGGCTCAGACCCCTTCCCAGCCTCCGACACGAGAGGGGTGAACTAGAGCATCTGGAAATTCCTCCGGACTCTCTTGGAGTCAATGAGGGCAGCACAGCGGTCGGGAGGGGAAATGTTGAGGGGAGGTATATTTAAAAATTAGCCTGTCCCTCTCCCTTTTTTAAACTGCCCCAGACTGTGCAGATCTGAAATGCATCGCAGACGGCGCTCTGTCTGGCAGAGAACGTGCAGCCCGTCACATCTTTAGCAGGAGTGAGAAGTGGCGCTGGTCTGAGAGGCGGGCAGACTCCACTGAGGGCCACACCTTCCCTCTCGGCCTGACATCTGATGGGGAACAGTGCGCCATGGGGGGGCCGGGGGCCCCACATCGGTGGGTTGCTGGGGCCCTGAATCCAGAGCCCTGGGGGCCGGGCAGGTTATAACCACACGGGCAAGGCCCCCATTAAGAGGTTAAACGGCAGCGTGCTGGCCTCAGCGTCCCCCTTGCCCATGTTTCTTCCTCTTCCCCAGGAAGATTTTCCCCAGCCGAAGTGGAGATGGTGGCTGTCACCCCTGTTGGTCTCAGGCCACTGTCACCCATCTGTGTGGATCCCCAAGTTCTTGTTCAGTGGGATACATTGGGGTTGGGGGCAACAGGAAAGTGTGAGAAAGGAGGGGTGGGGGGAAGGAGGGAAATTCACTTGATTCCATCCTGAGACTCGCCGTTCTCCCCCAGGGAGGCCCGGATCTAGAAGGTGAGGACACGTGAAACCACAGGACACGCAGGACTGGCCTTCCCGGAGAGTTCATCTGAGTGCAGGAAACAGGCAGGGAACATTTCCAAATGTAAACCAAGAAACCAGACATGTTAGGGTGAAAATGGAAACTCTGCACTTATTTTTTCAAGAGATCTGATATCTATCTTCAAGGGAATGGCAGGTTTGGGGGAAGGACGCTCAGGCTCTGCCCCCCAGACCCGCAGGGTATGTTTCAACTCTGCTCTGCTATTAGGGGTGTTGGACGCGAGGTGAGCGCCAGCTTCCCCTCCAGCACGGCGGTCAGGGCCTCAGGCTCCGGGTCGGGGGTTCCAGGGGAACTCTTGATGCCCAGAGAGTGAGCCCTGTAATCGGGTGGGTCAAGCCTGTGCCGTGTGGCGGGGACCCCCAAGAGGGGAAGCCCTGGAGGCGTGAACGGGGAGATCACTGTCCCCGGTGCCACCTGTCGGAATGAACCCACCGGCCTGGACTTGGCAAATGTTGGCCAGGAAGCCCGTGGCCACCCACACTCTCTATTTCTTGCCTCTTCCCTCAGCTCTTCCGCACAGCACAGCTCAGGCGGAAGCTTTTAGCTGTTTGTGATTTAATCAATAGAGAAAAGAGAGTAAGGAGATCCAAAATCTTCCTTGTAAATCTTCAGGGAAAAATAACCCTTGTTCTCCTTCATCCCCTCAAACTTCATCTCTATGTTTGGAAAGACTCAAGTACCTCTGGAGATGCGCCGCATCATCTGAAATGTAGCGGTATTCTTCCCTCTCTCTCTCTCCTTCCCTTCTTTTTCTAATTAGTTCCCTCTCTCTGTTTACCTGGCTGCCTAGCCCGGTCCAGCTGCTGGGGGCAGCATCTTTGCACCGTGCGTGTCCTCTGGAGCAGAACCCACACCCCTTGCCCTGCCTGCTTTTTCATTAGCCCCTTGTTCTCCTGGAGGGAAAAAAGGTCACTTATTGTCTTGTGCCTCTGTTTCTTTCTCTGAATGAAGAGTCGTACACAGTACGTGTAGCGTTTGAATATAAAATATGGGCGTGATGTGATCATGAGAGATAAAGGTGAATCACTAAACCAGAAAGAGCAAGTAGACAGAGCAGGGATGGTACTTCTCTCGGAAATGATGGTCTCCTGCTCTCTCAAGGGCCTCTGTGTGCGGGTGTATGTGTCTCTATATGAAAATACTGCGTGAGGAACGCACAACTCAAGCTGCTGAGACCCAAGCACGTCACCTCTCACTGACCTGAGCATGGCGTGCTTCAACCTGCAGGAAACCTCACTTTAGATCTCAGAGTAGAATTGACAGTGGCTTATTATGTGAATCCTACTTTCTGTGTTTATATATATAAAACACTGACTTTGCAATGAGACCTGAAGTGTGTGTCCCTGCTCTGCCACACAGCAGCTCTGTGACTTTGGGCAAGTTGCTGAACCTCTCTGAGCCTAAGTGTCCATGCCTATAAAATGAAATGAATGATAATGTCTACCTAGTTTGAGGATTAAATGAGAAGATACACAGAAAACATGTATCCCGTGACCACTCAGTAAATGTCAGCTACTCGATGTTGCTACAGAGAGCGGAGGGAATTTTGAGCAAATCCGTAAGAGAGAGAAACTCCCAGTAGATCCAGTGGTCAGAACTTGTGCTGCGCTCGTTTGTCCTGCCCTCCCCGGGGTCTGCCTACAGCGGCCCCTTAGCACTTGCCACCCAGCAACGTCTCTGCAGCTCCACGATCACCTCTGACTAGAACTTACACGTATTCTGGGTGCTAATGCATTTCTCCTTTGCGAAGTGTTATCCCAAGTCAGTGGATCTCCTGTGCACTCTGACAGTTTGACTTTGCACAGCAGGAACGTGTATGTGTCCCTGGAGTGTCCACTCCACCTGAGTAGAACAGGATTGGAGGGGGTGGGCCGTGGAGGTCAGGCCCTGCAGCAGCCAGGGAAAGGAACTGCAGTGCCAGGGTTAGGACACTGTTTGTAGCCCTGATGGGCCCATGACACACGCTCCCTCAGAAGGTCCTACTGCTGGCGTGTAGAATGGGGCCAAGGCCTGTGGTCGTCACTCTGCCTTCTCTGTTGAGACATGAGATACATAAAAACGGGACCCTATGAGGTGCTTACAGAGGGGTGCGAGGGAACTAAGAGGCGGTCATCACCAGGCCTTGTCACGACCCAATAGCCTGTCGTTGGGATTATGACCGCCTCCCCTCGGGTGCCCGGGAATCACGTGGCTGCCCCCCTCCCACGTGATGCCAAGCCACGGTGCCACTCCTTGCTGCCAACCTGTTTCCAGTTCCTGGGTCATGCTGGGCTTTGCCGAGTGCCCCCTTGCAAGCAGGGGCAAATATTTAGACAGGAAAGCAGCCTCTGCTTGGTCCCCAAAGAAGGACTCAAAAGGAGCCTCCCCGCCATCGCACCCCCATGAACACGCCTACCCCTTGGCCCTTAGGGGCCCCTCCGATTCCCCACCGCTGCCCTAACCACCGTGTCTTCCTTCCACGCAGATTGTGGCCGCCATCCTCGCCATCGCTGGGATCGTGATGATGACCTACGCGGATGGCTTCCACAGCCACTCTGTCATCGGCATAGCCCTGGTGGTGGGCTCGGCCTCTGTGTCCGCACTCTACAAGGTAGACGCGGGGAGCAGGCTCTCTGGGCCCTCCTGGGAGGGAAGGGCAGCCTCGGCGTGGCCGGCCCGTTGCTTTTGGGGAGGCTGTGGTTTTCCAGGGGCACCGGGCACACGAAGCCTCGTGGTGATGAGACACACGGCAGCTCTTAGCCCTGCTTTCTAGACCTTTCCACCAGTGGCTGCACATTTGCAGCATTTGGGATAAAACGGGTGGAACCGTGGACTGGCTGAGTCCGATTGGTGACTTCCTTGTTTGGATCCAGGGCCCTAACCGGCTGGCTCAGTGTCTGGTCAGGTGCTTTCCTACCAGACTGGACATGAAAATTTGAATACCTGCTACAGCTTCGAAATCTTTTATCCCATGGTTTTTGAGGCCACTAGTATTCAATATGAATCCGTGTGCATTTCACGCGTTGCCTGTAGACTGAATGAATAAAAGCACAGCTACTATCATGTGGGGAATTATAAAATATTTTTGACAAAATGTTGGGAACTGTTGGGAGGTGTGGCCAACTGCAAGTCTCGAGAGAACAACTATTATCCCCACACTCGCCCCTCACTCTCTCCCCTGCTCCATTATGCCTCTCAGCCACTCTCTCCCCTCACTTGCCCTTCTCTTTGGATCCAAAGTCAAGAATGCAAATATTTTGTGGTCTCCAGGGTTGGGGAAACTGAACTGGAGGATTCAGTGAGAAATGAGATTTTAGCTTTGAGACTTATTGGCCCTTTGTGGATCCAGACGGTTGGACACAGAACATAAAGGATTGTAGAAAGTTCTAAGAAAAGGAACTTTTTTCCAGCACTGGGAGGAAGACACTTTTGGAAAGTGAAACATCTGTACCATCTTACCTTTCATCAGCTCCCTGGCCTCACTGCCCCACCATACACGGGCCATCTGCCCCCTGTGGGGCACATCTCACTCAGAGGATGTGATAGTCTAGCCCCATTCTGGGACTCCAGAACCATGGTCCAAATGCAGAAAATAATGAGAGGCCACACTCCGCTCTCTTCAATGAGCTGCTTGCTAACGGGAAGCCGAGGGCGGATAGAAACGCGATCCACGATGAACACAGATATTCTGATTTCGACTTACATTTCCATCTCCTACACTGCCTGATCTTTACCCAGAGAGGCCGGTAGGTGGAAGGGTGAAAGCAATTGACTGTATTTCCCTTTCTGTGCTTCCTGCCCAGAAATGCCCAGAGATACCTGAGAGAGATGTGAAATGGCTGGAAGAGGAAGAAGGAGGAAAGTAGGAAGGACAGCAAGGCAGAGACTGAAATTGGACCATCAGGTCCGTAACTGTGGACGGTTCAGTAAACATGCGGGCTGGACGGTGGCCTCTGGGAGCTCAGCTTCCCGGCCTCTCCAGTCACCTTTGTCCCTCTCCTGGCTTTTCATGCATCTCAGATATGTACAAACAGGAACAGGTGCACGAAACCAAAGTCAGGTGTGTTCCGCTAAAACCCATGCCATGTCGGCAACAGGGGTGGTGAGCTGGAGCAGAGAGCTGTGAGTGTTATAATCCCTCTCCCTTTGATTTATAGGAAATGTCTTTGCAGCCAAAGCCCTTTTGTTTGGGGGCACTGGTTTTCAAACCGTGTTGTTCAAGGTCGGAGATTAATGTTAGGGTCCCCGAGAGGAATGTGTAATCACGGCAGATGCTTCTAATTTAAGTGGCTTCCTCGTCTTCAGTGCTCTGACGCGGGGATGTGGTGTCGCGAATACAGCACAGAGGAATCAAGCCTAGTGTGACAACCTATGGTTTCTGAAGTTGCTCTCTGCGTACCTGGAGAGTAACTCTCCATCGTGTTGCTACTAGGCATAGGTAAAGCCCACCACCCTTCACTGAAGGCCATGTGAGGTAGGATTTACCTGTCACATGGCTGTCGGTCCCGTGGTCCAGCCCCAGCTTGCCAAGTGCACTCGCTTCCCCGTGGCAAGTTGGAGTCTTAGGTGAGCCATCACCCCTCCTCCTCTGCTCTCTCCGTCAGGTCCTGTTCAAGCTCCTCCTGGGCAGTGCTAAGTTTGGAGAAGCCGCCTTATTTCTGTCCATTCTGGGTGTGTTTAACATCCTCTTCATCACCTGTATTCCTGTCATCCTCTACTTTACCAAAGTGGAACACTGGAGCTCTTTCGATGACATTCCATGGGGAAACCTTTGTGGATTTTCCGTCCTCTTATTGAGTAAGTGGCGATCACGCTGTCAGAATCACCAGAAAGCAGGGACTCACAGAGTGGCATCCGGGCAGCTCAAGGGGAGTCTTTGGAAACCCGTGTCCTGAAGGAGAAAAACGAGTCTGTTATTATCCTTAAGTTCCTCGTGCTTTTCTAGGTCATTGTGTCGCGAAAAGGAAAGCCTTTGAAATGGTGACACTGGATTCTAATTCCAGGACTACGGTCGCTGCAGTAGTGGCCATGGTCATTTGGCGCTCTGAATAGTGAACTAGTAGCCCGGTATGCTGCGTGTTATCTACTAATAATAGTACATTCCTTACATAGGGCTGGTAAGAAGTTAGTAAATTAGTGCATGCAGAGAGCTCTTAGAACACTGCCTGATAATGTTCAGTAAATACTACCGACTGTCATTAACATTAGTGTCATCATCACCATTAGTTGATATAAGGCTGGTCCTAAGCAGGAAAGTAACCAAGGAGGTGCCTCATCCCTTTTCCATCAAAAACTGTACATACCACTTAAAAACGATTAGGATAATAAAATTTATGCTATATGTATTTTACCACAATTAAAAAAATTCAAAAAGAAAAAAACTACATTAAAATAAATTTAAAAATAAAAACGTACATTCCAAAGCTCCTATTCATAGTCATTCCAGAATCATTGCCAGCAACAGAGAAAAGCAAAGTTAGTAGGATGCATAGGGGGCCCCAATCCTCTTTTCTAGTGCCTGCTCGCTGGTTACCTTTTCCAGATTTCTTTTCCCTTCTTCAAAGCTCAGGAAAGAGAGGAGAGCTGAGTCAGCAGGATGTTTGGCCCTGATCCCCCAGTTCTGGAGCCCTTGCAGGAACCCGGAATTCACTGAGTCAGAGTAAAGGGCAAAACACCTGCGACTCCAGCCTCATCAGAGAAGCTGGGGTCCGACGGACCAGGGGAAAGTCCAGGGCCAGTCGTGAATAACACCTGTTTTTTTTAATTCTGTATTTCAGCATTCAATATTGTATTAAATTTTGGAATTGCTGTTACATATCCCACTCTGATGTCTCTTGGAATCGTCCTCAGTGTACCTGTGAATGCAGGTAAACCTATATGGCTTTCTGTATCTGCTTGTAAACACACACACACGCAAACACACACAAACACGCATGTGCGCACACACACGTGTATTCTGGCTGTGTCTGGCGTAGCAGGCATGTTTAACCTTCTCTGTAGAAAGAAAGCGCTTCGGTAAAACGTTGACGTTTGTGACCCATGCAATATTTTCTCCAGGGCGGCTTGATTTTCGCATACCACACCAAGATACAGAAAGTCTAAAGCCATCTCCCTTCAGACTGGCGTGGGGGGATCAGATGTATATCATGAATACTATTGCTAAGTATAGACAAATATGTAGCAGAGGAAATTTTTACTTTTTGTTAAGTGGCTTTCCAGAAGAGTCCGCTAGCTCCGGTTATGGAAGGCCTGAGGTAGAGGCATGTCTGCAAACTGCAGAAGCGTAAACACTGTTCCCCGAGTCCCAGGAGACAGCCCTTCCCCCAGCTGCTCAGGACCTGCTCTTTCTTTCACTGGGGACTCGCCGACACGCTCAGCCGGCAGCTCTTCCAAAGCCTGCCATCACCTGCCCCTCACCTCCTTCCTTTTCCTGGCTTCTTCTGCGATGAATTTCAGATTTTCCTCCCGGAACGCCCCCGCCTCACACCTGCCCTCCCTGTAGAACCTGTTTGTGAATCACTTCTCCCCAGAGCATTCACCCCCTTGGGCTTCGCACAGCTCCCGCCAAAGCCATCTCCCGACCCTCCCGCTTCTGGGCCGTTAGAGGATTAGGCCCCCAGGGGATGGCAACCCCTTATCCCGTTCAGTCTGGCGTTAGTAAGCCTGGAAGCACAGGCAAAGCCGCGATCAGCTTCCTAAACCTCTTCCTGCTGTCCCATTCCACACGTTCTGTATATGCCTCACCCTGGCCCCCAGACTCCTTGGGCCCGGCACCATCCCTGCCCAGAGGGAGGATGGCGGTCCCCACGCATCACCTCTCTGGGCCTTTGCTTGTCCCCTAAAAGTGAAGGTCGTCCCCACGTCATCACCTTGGTTGATACGAGAACCACATGAGATGACCTATGAGGCAGAACTTCCAAAGGCAGGAAAGCCCCTGAGCTCCTGGAAAACTGGTAAAAAAGTGGTCCAGCTTGTCAGTTTCCATACACTACAGGCTTCTGAAAAATAACGCATCAACTTACCCCCGCTGCATCTTGGTGTGTCTTTATAGCCCACAGTGTTCTTATTTCAAGGAGGCATATTCCAGGCGGCCCTGGTATAGAAGCTACTTTGACCGTATCATACAGCCGGGTGTGTGAGAGGTTAATCAGAATTCTCTTACTACTTACCTGCAACGTAAGAGGGTCCGTAACGTGTCAGGGGAAGGAATTACCTTCAGTTCTCCAGGGGAGGAGAGAAGCCGAGGAGTCGGCTGTTGCCCGACTGTCAGAGCAGAGCCCTTGCTGGGCTTTCTGACTTTCCCTGACGCCCTCTCTAGTGCAGCTTGTATGGCTTGCTAATTGACTCTCCCCATCTGTGAATTAACAGGCCATGCTACCAATATTAAAAATCAAACTGCTTCTGAGATAGAGTGAGATAAAAGCGGCACTTTAATTCCACAAAAGGGCTACTAATAAAGTGCCTTTTTTTGTGTGTGTGTTTTTTGCGGTACGCGGGCCTCTCTCTGTTGTGGCCTCTCCCGTTGCGGAGCACAGGCTGCGGACGCGCAGGCTCAGCGGCCATGGCTCACGGGCCCAGCCGCTCCGCGGCACGTGGGATCTTCCCGGACCGGGGCACGAACCCGTGTCCCCTGCATCGGCAGGCAGACTCTCAACCACTGCGCCACCAGGGAAGCCCACAAAGTCCTTTTTTCAGGTTTAACTTTTACCTCTCTACCCACCCTCCAGACAGAGGTGAGAGTCAGGCGCAAGGGTAGGGGGCGGGGCAGGAGGATGTGGCGGGACATGGCGGAGATGACAGAGCAGCCCCCTTATGCGGCGGGCGAGCTGCGGGGGGACAGCGGTCCAGCACGTCAGGCTTCAGAAGCGGCACATGCAAGTCAGAAAACCCTCTTTCACAAAATGCGTTCAAAAAAAGCAATCTAGGGCTTCCCTGGTGGCGCAGTGGCTGAGAGTCCGCCTGCCGATGCAGGGGACACGGGTTCGTGTCCCGGTCCGGGAAGATCCCAGATGCCACGGAGCAGCTGGGCCCGTGAGCCATGGCCGCTGAGCCTGCGCGTCCGGAGCCTGTGCTCCACAACGGGAGAGGCCACAACAGTGAGAGGCCCGCGTACCGCAAAAAAAAAAAAAAAAAAAAAGCAATCTAATTCTCCCTTGTGGAGAGGCAGGCCCCAAATTTTCTTTGTTTGATTTAGTTAGGAAAAGAGAACAAGAAAGCAAAAAAAGAAAAAAGAAAACCAACATTTGAAACGCTTTTGATCTTTAGTTATGAAGAGAATGATGATCTAGATTTGTACGAACCGACGTGAATCCTGTTTTCATTTTGTTCCCTCACCTGATGTGGGTCAGGAATGAGCTTCTTGGGCCTTTAATAAACTTTCATAATCGGTGGTGACACAGGTGGCATTAGAGCCTCACACTAATAATATCCTGGGGTGGAACAAAAGTTTGTATTTATTATCTTCAAAGAACCAGGTCAAGTTTGGTCTTCAGAACGTATATTATATATATCATGCTCTTAAATTATAAAAATAAAGTATGTCACTGTAGAAAATGTGAAAAGTGCCAAGAATATAAAGAAAGCAGTAACGTTTGAATTATCCTGCCAACCCGGAGGTGGCCACGATTAACTTCGGTGGATGTATATATTAATACACACGCACATCTCCAACCGCCCCTGGTGTTTCGTTTTGTCTCTCGCACAGATCAATGTGGGAACTAAGGTACCAGGTCAATTGGGGAAAGTGAAACACAGCGCAAGGCCTCGCAGCAAACAGGGTTTGTAAAGTTAACGGGGGATTTCTGGGAGGCAGCCCCTGCCCGCCTGGTCAAGGGAGAACAGCTCCGGCCCCGCGGAAGGGGGCGCCCCAGGCCCTGGCCTGGCCGGGGCCCCGCCCTCCTGATGGCCTGGCACGATCGCCCCCGCGGTAACCCACGCTCTCCATCCCCTACAGTTGTTGATCGCTACACCAGTAAGATCGTCTTCAACGGGGTCCGGGTCATCGCCATGGTCATCATCGGCCTGGGCTTCCTCCTCCTGCTTCTGCCCGAGGAGTGGGACGTCTGGTTGATGAAGCTGCTCACCAGCCTGAAAGTGAGGAAAAAGGAGGAGGCGGCGGAGGGCGGCGCGGACCTGGGCTCGGGACCTCAGAACAAGGGCGGAAGGGCCCGGCCCTCCTTCGCCCGCTGACGGTCTGCCCGAGAACTCTGTGTGACGCTCGCGTGGGTGATTTGGAATCTCTTCCCCGCAGGGGGAACCTCGGTTTGGTGAGGTGTACATACCTGTACAGTTTTGGTAATCTGCGGTAAGTTATATGGTATTTATTGGCATGTCCAATTTGCTTGCACTTTTTTTCACATCAGACCTTTCACTTAAGGGTACCAGTTAAATACGGGAGAGAAGAGACCCTCTCCGCTCTTTTTAAATGAATGTAAAGCAGCATAGAGTGTTGCTTGCCTAGATTGTTTGGGATGACAGACGTTCTTGACAAGGCAGGGCAGATGTTTTGACTCTTCCCAACTGAAAATTACATTGCACACTGTGATTACTTTTCAGCTATGGTAGGTCATACCTTGTTTTATACCAGAGCTGTACTCTTAATTTTAAGGGATTTCAATGAACCAAAAGATCACTCTGAGTTAATCTGGATAAACGGATTGTTGGATGGATGGGTTGATGTGATGTGAAAAGCTGGAGCAGAAAAGGATAATGGACATGGAAAACCATTGACTGTGGCTAACTGGGGGTGGCGATCGGAGGAGGACAGGCCCGAGCCGGGTAACAGAAAGGGAAGGTTAAGTCCCAGCCCCAGCTGGCTCGCTCTCACGTGTCTATGTAAGATCATGGAAGAGAAATTACAGTGCCTTCTACAGAATTTTTGTCTTTACCTATGTGAAGCGAGGTGACATTATAGGTCACTGGTGCCGTCTTATCATTTAGATGTAGAAATCTTTAGAAACGAAAGACTATACATTGTGTGTGTGTGTGTGTGTGTGTGTGTACAAAAGTGGCAAAGCTGATGACCGGTGTAGTAGAACACGGGTCACGGTGTGCATATAAGGTAGACTCCGCAGAAGATGAATCGCTGGTTGCTTTTACTTCCCGACCAAGACCGCAAGATTTACTGAATCTGCAAACCTTTTTATGAAACTTTTAAGCACCACGGTGTTTACTTCCACAGTTTAGGTCTGCCAGAAAATTCTATCTGTGATAGATCTGTAAAGAGGGACAAGGGGGTTAGAGTTTCCTATTTTTGAAGTTTACATTGTTACATAACGAATTGGAAACCTTATTTTGAAACGGTGTCATAACCCAGTGGTGTGCTCTGTAACCATGGAGTCTTTCGTTTCCTAGGGGAAAGGGCATTCGTGACCTGAACTTTTTAAGCAAATTATTATTCTCAGTTTCCATTCCCTGTTTAACCAAACAGATTAATAAACGATTTAAGAAAGAAGCATTCGGTGCCGTCTTGGTGGCCACTCTGTTCTTTCCCACTAGGCTAGATCTGACTTTCCAGCTTCCTCACCTCATACTTTTCTCCCAGCGAGCCCCACTCTCCTGCACCTTCAAGGCACAGGAAGCCGTTCAGCCGTCTCAAGGGAAGAAAGTTCTTATTGCAGACAGAGTTGACATTCACAAAAGAGAAATGCAGGACACAGAGGCGGCCTCGAAGGAAAGGTCTCCGGGCAGTGTTCCCCTCCCGTCCTCCTGCCCCGTCCTGTCTCCTCTCCTCGGATGCCGCCCGCTGTGCAGCTCTGGGGTTGCAGCCCTTTCCTGTGCAGCCCGGTTCCCTGGCTCCCTTACACTCGGGCCTCAGAGTGGCAGCCTCAGTCCCTAAACTGACCTGGTCTTCCTGCTCAGCTCCCACACCTGACTTCTGCCTTGGGTGCCCTGACCTGTTCTGGCTCTAGAGGGAATTTGATGTAACGTGTATGTCACTGTTGCAGGCAGCTGTGGCCAGGCGCTCTGAGGTCCAATGTCTCTCATCCCCTGGCCACAAAGGGCTGGGTTCTCTAAGAGGGCGTGGGAATGGAGAGGAGATGACAGCCTCTTTAGGACACTTCGCCCCGCCACCCATCCCTAGAGCATCTGTACACCATGCACCACTTGCTACGTGAGGTTGTAACCTGGGGAGTGTAGTCGTCCAGATCAAAGGACTCCCCTGCGCATGTCTCCTGTGTACGCCGGGAGCCCTACAGTGGAGCCCGAGCCCGTCACCTCCATGACTGTCTGGGCTTCCAACCTCTCGAGTTACCCCAAGGTGCCAAACAGATATTTCCTTTGTAAGCCATAACCTGAAAAATTGGGAAACCCTACACGAGAGCAGATTTACCTTCTTCTCCCATGGGCATAAAAGACTATGAAGACCCAAAAGAATTAAGAGTAGGAACTCAGAGAGATATTTATACGCCTATAATCGGAGCAGCATTAATTACAGTACCCAAGGGGTGGAAGCCACCCAGGTGTCCATGGATGGATGAATGGACACACAACACGTGGTAAACACGTACAATGGAATAGTATTCAACCTTAGAAAGGAATGCAATTCTGACCCAGGCTACAACACGGAGGAACCTTGAAGACACTATACTAAGTGAAATAAGCCACTCACAGAGGACAAATATTAGCTGATTTCACTAATATGAGGTACCTGGAGTAGTGGAACTCACAGAGACAGGAAGTAGGATGCTGGTTACTGGGGGCTGGGAATGAGGAGTTATTGTTCAATGGGTGCAGAGTTTCAGTTTTATAAGATAAAAAACGTTCTGGAGGTCAGTGGTGGTGACGGTTGCACAATAGTGTGAATGTACTTCCTGCCTCTGAGCTATGCGCTTAGAAAGGGTCCAAATGGTAACTTTTTATGTTATGTATGTTTTACTCCAATTACAAAAAAGACTATGAAGGGTAAGTTATGTGAAATAGAAAGGTTAGGTATGTGAAATAGAAAGGTTAAAACTTGCAGGAGAGGTTAATGCCCCTTTCAGGACATTATAAACCTGAGTTGGGGTGAGGGTTGGAGATGTAAGAGATTTCTTTCCAAGAATACAAACCACAACTCCTCTGACCCCCTCTATCCCTACCATGTAGATTTTGAGAA
The DNA here is from genome assembly GCF_964374135.1 of Grampus griseus. NCBI lineage: Eukaryota > Metazoa > Chordata > Mammalia > Artiodactyla > Delphinidae > Grampus > Grampus griseus. The sequence continues at coordinate 7,535,238 of NC_139010.1, forward strand.
TTGGGAGGAGCTATGGCAAACCAGGAAGGACCCATGAACAGAAAATCTCAGGAAGGGGTTCCTTCTGATGGAATCTTGGGGGTGGCTTTGGGAAACAGGCTCCATTTTTGCTCCCCCTGGGGGATTGTCTGCCCCCTAGAGGCCAGTCTGGAAAACAGTTGAAGGATTTCTCTATTTTTGCTCCTTTAAGGAATAAAAGTAAAATGAAGATGGAAGGTACAAAGAGGCTATGGGGTCTCTGCTGCTCCAGCCCGCCCCTCTCAGAATGTGGACGTTTGGGGCCAGAGGATACAAAGTGATCAGCCAGCGCCCCCCTGCCACACTGAGTCAGCGCTGTCTCTAGGAACCCACCCACTGTGCAGACCCTGAGCTCCTCCTTACTTGGGCTGACAAGGGTAAAGAGACTCCAGAGGCAGGAAGCTGTGGTCAGAGACCTACCTCCTTACAGAACAGAGGTGTTTCCGAATGTAGGCAACGATGTGTCACATGGAGTTCTTTATCTTCAATTTTGAATATAAATGATTTGTTCTAAAATTAGAATATAGTGGTAGTTGCACAGTCCTATAAATATGCTAACACTTTTTTAAATTGTACACTTCACGTGGGTGAATTTTATGGTCCGTGGATTATTGATCTATCTCAGTCAAGCGGTTTAATGAATAAATAGTTGCCTCACAAAATGATTGAAAATTCTTTTGCCCAAATCTCACCAGTAGGAAGGACGTCTGTGGGATTGTTGGCTTGTTTTTGGCTGCCCAGCATCTGATCTCTGTTGGAAAGACTATCTTGCTGTTGTTGCAGAAGCTGAAGGGAATGGAGTCTCCATTTCAGACCCCAGCGTCCGGGGGAGAAGGGGAGGGTGTGAAATGGACTTGGCCAGTGGGCCAGTCTCCCAGGACTTAACCAGACCCCACGGAACACCCCAGGAAGACCATGCTGACCGGCCAGTCCTCCAGGGTCCTGCTGTGGCTCCGGCCTCCTCCCACCATGGAGGTTCGCATTCCTCCCTTTTCCAAACAGATCCTTCAGACACATACAGTCCCTAAGAGGCTTCCAAAAAATGTTCTTCTGTTTAAGACATAAGAAGCCACTGCTATTGCTTGAATCCAAGAACTCTGAATAATATGTGGGAGAAAACTGGAATGTTCAAAGAAAAAAGTTGGACTCTTTTTTGGGGGTTGGTTTGTTTTTACTTTCTGGTACTCACACTTCTTGAATCTGGGCTCCTTATGGCCTAGCAGGACTCCTTGGTCAAACTGCTTTAAAGAATGGAGGAGACTGATTCATAAGAAATACACCCATGATATATAAATAGAGAGGGTTTAAAACTTTTTCACAGTGCTTAAAATACATTTAAAAATTTTTTAAAGAATAATATTTTCCCTTACATAATTTTTCATGTATTCAGCATTGTCCAAATCTTGAGAAAGTCATTTTCTTGAGTTAAAATGGTAAGCTTCAGCTAAGGGAAATCTGTAAGTTATCCAAAAATGTGGAGTTACTAGAATCGTAACAGATGAGATTTTTATGTAATGTAATGTATTATGTATTGTAAATTTTAACTCAAAACATTGTGAATTTGTTTCTCTTATTGAAAAAAGAATAGGTTTCCTGTAAAAAAATGGGAAATACCCATCAAGCCACAAGCCAGCAAGAAGTGCGTTTGTACCCAGAGCAGCAGTAGCAGTAATAGCAGTGGCCTCTGACACCGGAGAGGGAGCCCAGAATCTCACCAAGAATATCTGGAGGGAGCCCCCAGGCTCTTCCTCTCTGAGGGTGACAGAAGAGGCTCTCTGCCATAAGGAAAAAATTAGAGGGACTTAAAAACCTCCAGATGGAAATTTCAGGAGTCCCCAGTGTTTAATCCCCATTGGAAACAAGACCTGCTGGCCCCCTAAAGCATTCAGTTTGTTAGGAATCTATGCTATGCTAACGACGTGGGGAATCTCAGAGGCTAGGAAGAGACAAGGGTTAAAGGGCCCTGCTTATGCCCACATACAGCAGTACCTGTGAAGGGGAAATTTGGGTATAAATAAAGAAAAGCAGTTAGCATATCACTATGGTGTTCTTTTTCAACATACACCTATGTATCGGGGACTAGAGTTTGATGTTTTTTATGCCCCTGGCCACCCTCTTGTGACACCTCCATTTATGGGAACTGTAAATTCAGTTACACCGAGTAGATGTACTTATTCAGCCAGTGTTCCCTCACTCTCCCTGTTACCCGATTTTATCCCCATAGTGAGAAAACTGCATTTATGACGTACTTTCCTTTATAATCTGGAGGGTGCAGAGCAGGCAGCCTTGTGGGGATGCTGGTAGCCTAGCGCTTTTCAAGGATTTTGCAAATGTCTATACTTTGTAGATAGCCCTGCTGAATGGTACCGCACCAGATGTTGGATTTCCTCAAGGACCTCATGTGTGAGTGTGTGTGCATGCGTTTGCCACATGTACTGTGGGCATATAATTAGCACATCTTTCCAATCAATTAGGCTATTTCTACTTTTTTAAAATTTTGTTTAAGTAAATCATTCATGCAAACCAATCACTACATAATAATCACTAATTTTTTTAATGATACCATTTAGAGTTAGACGTATACTTATCCAGCTACAACCTAGTGACTGTCTTTAACCCCTTATCCCATGCAATCATCATTTAGGGACCTGGTGTTTTTCTCCAAAGCTTAACTTTTAAAACCAAGTCTTACCATTAGCACCAATTTAAAGTCCAAAGTACATTTGGACATTTAGCTGCCCCCCAGATCTGGCTTTCCTGAGAGCGTTATTGCATCAAAAGTTTAACATGTTACTTTTGTCTAGATTTTCTTATATTTTCTGATAGCATTTAATTTCCTTTCTTTAAGCAGAGAGAAGGTGCTGAGTTACTGTTTAGCAGTCTCAACTACTTTTCTGAATTCTCTGTCAGATCCTTTGCTCTCTCTTACCAATGACCATTTAGTAAGATGAAATTCTAGTGAATTCTAGGTTTTACCTGTTGCAGAGCATTTTTGCTTGGTGTTTCTCAGAAATTAAGAGAATAAGCCATGTTCTGCTATCTTTTCCCATACAGGACAAATGCTGTTAGAACTTTAGATGCCAAGAGATCACTTAAAAAACATTTGTCCAGGACTTCTGAGTATAAGAGGAATGAAAAGATTTTGAGGCCAGGGACAATAGAGGGCCACCTGCTTCTTAAATGTCAACTGCTAAAATCAATCATAATACATAAAATGCAATGAAACCTGGTCCCCAGAGTTGTCAAGGATATGTTTGTGAAAGTAACTTACAATCTGCAGAATGTTCTATGGCTCTGTTAAGTAATTATCAAGGGACTTGCACAAGGCCATATGGCTGGGAGAGGCCAAACAGATTGCCCCGTCCCCCAGGCCCTGTTTGTGGGGAGACTGCACAAAGGGAAAAGGTCTTAGGACAAGCTTCCCTGCTGAGTGATCTTGTCTAGGGCCCTTCTGAAAGAAAAGTCTCCTGGGACATTGAAAGATTTCAATTATCATGAAATCTCTGTAAGCTGGAAGTTTTCTACAAATACCATTATGCCCATAAGTTCCCCTCTGTTATTTCTTTCTAACTAAAGTCAGTGGTAGGTTTTTTGTCCTATCTCCAGATACAGTCACTCCACCTAACAATAGCAGAATATATGTTCTTCTCCAATGTACATGGTCCATTCTCCAAGATAGACCACATGTTGGCCACACAACAAGTCTCCATAAATTTAAAAGATTGAAATCATACAAACTATCCTTTCCAATCACAATGGAATGAAACTAGAAATCAATAACAGAAGGAAACTGGAAAACTCGCGAATTTGTGGAAATTAAACAACATATTCCCAATCAACCAACAGATTGAAGGAGAAATCATAAAGAAAACTACCAAATACTGAGAGAAAAATTAAAACAAAACATACCATACCAAAACATATGGGATGCAGCAAAGGTAGTATGCAGAGGAAAATTAATAGCTGCACATGCATACATTTAAAAAAGAAAAAAGATCTCAAATCTCAAAATCTAACTTTACACCTTGGGGAACAATAAAAAGAAGAGCAAACTAAACCCAAAGCTAATAGAAGGAAGGAATAATTAAGATTAGAGTGGAAATAAATAAAGTAGAGATAGTTTATTAGCTATTCATTAGCTAATAAACTAATTCAACAAAGTTGCAGGGGACAAGATCAATGCACAAAAATCAGTTGTGTTCTGTATATATGCAATAAACAATCCAAGAGAGAAATTTAGAAAGAAAAAATCTTCTACTTACAATAGCACCGAAAAGAATAAAATGCCTAGGAATAACTTTAACCAAGGAGGTGAAAGATTTGTACACTGAAAACTACAAACATTGCCAAAAAAAAAAAAAAAAAATTAAAGAGCCCTAAATAAATGGAAAGATATCCTATGTTCATGAATTGGAAGACTTAGCATTGTTTAAGATATCAGTACTATCCAAAGTGATATACGGATTCAAACCAATCCCTATCAAAATTCCAACAGCCATTTTTGCAGAATTGGAAAAACTGATCTTCAAATTCTTACGGAATTTCGAGAGACTCAAATAGCGAAAACAATCTTGAAAAAGAAGAACAAAATCAGAGGACTCACACCTCCTGATTTCAAAACTTACTTCAAAGCTATGGTAATTAAAATGGTGTGGTACTGGCATGAGGATTAACAGACCAATGGAATAAAAATGAGATTCAGAAATAAACCCATATATCTATGGTCAATTGATTTTCTACAAGGATGCCAAGTACACTCAATGAGGAAAGATCAATCTCTTTAACAAATAGTGCTGGGACAACTGGATCTCCACGTGCAAAAGAATGAAGTTCAAACCCTACCTTATGCCACATACAAAAATTAACTCAGAATGGATCAGAGACCTAAATAAAAGAGCAAAAAACTCTTAAAACTCTTAGAAGACAAGATAGGAGTAAATCTTCATGACTTGACTTTGGCAATGATACCAGAAGCATGAGAAACAAAAGAAAATATAGTAAGTTGAGCGTCATCAAAATTAAAAATTTTGTGCATCAAAGTACATTATCGAGAAAGTAAAAAATACAATCTACAGAATGGGAGAAAATATTTGAAAATCATATATCTGATAAGGGTTGAATAATCAGATATATAAAAACTTCTAATGCTCAACAATAAAAAGACAAACAACCCATTAAAAATAAGCAAAGAACTTGAATAAACATTTCTCTAATGAAGATATGCAAACGGCCAATAAGCACAGAAGAAGATGCTCAACATCACTAATCATTGGGGAAAAGCAAGTCAAAACCACAGCAAGATACCACTTCATACCTACTAGGATGGCAATGTTTATATATATATATATTTTTTTTTTTTTAATTAAAATTTTGGTTTGCCCCAATGCCTCTCTGTTGAATAAATGAGTGGGTGAAGTGAGTATCTAATTTCGCTTTATACTCTTAGTTTCTAGGACATGCCTGCTACATGGTGGGTGCTCAATAAATATTGAATTATTTATGACTTTTTACTTGGATATTAACTTACAACTGCAACTGAAATGTCAAATCCCAACCTTTGCCTGAATTTGGGAACAGTCAAGTTTTGATCTGAAAAACCTAAAGAGCTGCCTCACTTCCCATTTTTGATTGGTTGGTGGGGCCCTGTAATATATATATATATATATAGTATTTTTAAACAGAAAACAAAAAGTGTTTGTGAGGATGTGGGAAAACTGGAACTCATACATTGCTGGTGGGAATGTAAAATGGTACAACTACTGTGGAAAAGTTTCCCATTTCCCCAAAAAGCTAAACATAGAATTACCATATGACCCAGCAGTTCCACTCCTAGGTATAGACCCCAAAGAATCAAAAACAGGAATGTGAACAGATATTTGCACACAGATATTTGAACATTTGTACAATGTTCACTCCAACATTATTCACAACAGCCAAAAGGTAGAAACAACCCAAATGTCCATCAAAAGATGAATGGATAAACAACATAAAATATAGACATACACTGGAATACTATTCAGCCATAAAACGGATGAAGTTCTGATGCACGCTACAACATGGATAAATTTGGGAAATATTAAGCTAAGTGAAATAAGCTGGTCACTAAAGGACAAATACTGTATGATTCCACTTTTACGACGTACCTAGAATATTAGGTACTCCACAAACTTACTGTCATAGGCTTAGGAGGTGGATTAGAGGTTACCAGGGCCCAGGAGGGAGAGAAGGAAATGGGGGGTTATTGCTTAATGGGTACAGAGTTTCTGTATGCAGTGAAAAGTTTTGGAAATACATAGTGACAATGGTTACATAGCAGTTTGAATGTTAATTAATGACACTGATTTATATGGTTAAAGTTGCAAATTTTATGTTACCTTTATTTTACTACAATTTTTTTTTTAAAGCATGGGCTATGGATGGAGACAGAAAATAGAATGTGGTAAGTACTATGATGGTCATATATCCAAGGACAGATGGGGTGGGACTGGAACTGACTAATGGCCTAGGAAAGGAAGAGCCCAGGAAGACTTTATACATGACGTACCACTTAAGTGAGCATTTTCAAGGTAAATAAAGTGGGAGAGGAGTACTAAAAACAGGGGGAAGAGCAATATTTATGGCAGAAGATGATGCTAGAGAGACACGTAGGGTGCAATCATGAGTATCAATCCTTTCAAATACCTGCCTTTTCCTGACTGATGCATAAACTGTGACTAAAAAGAGCTTAGGCCAAAAGGACCATTGGGGAGGTGTCCTGTCCTCACAAAGCACCATGATGGAACTCCAGCAGGGAGCAGGGAGCAGGCATCTGTCTAAAAATTTACAAAGAGCAGAGCCAGGGGCGATCACACGCTGTCAGAGCAGGTGGAGGCAGGCTGGTCCTAGAATCCCATCTGGGACTGTACATGGGTGCCATGCTGATAAGATCAGCTAATGGAATCAAGAGTGGCTGCTTTCAACAGAGATGTGACCAGATCAGTCAAGCAAGCAAAGAATCAATAAGGAGGGCACTTTAGTTCCCCAGCCAAGGTCTGGCAGAGAGAGTTCTGCGTGGATTTCTGATGAAGAGTCAGCAAGCGGAAAAGTCAACTAAAAATAGAAACTCTTTTAACTTTTATGGGAACTCATAAGTGTATACTACACGATTTTATTAACATTAGAATTAATAATAGATGTTTGCAGGAAACACTACATGTTTCCAAACAACTCAACCATAGGGAATCCTAAGACTCTTTTAGGCTGTTGCCAGGTTATTTTATACGTCACTTATGATGAAGAAATCGATACTAAAAATTCTGTGTATACTAAAGAACATATTTACTCTTTCATCTGTAGTAATCTGTCACTCTCGTGTATGAATCTGGGAATTGTTCTAAACAATTCATACTAACAACTAGAAACTAAAGTGATTTCTTCAGCATCTGTGATGTTTTGCTTTAGTGCATTACTTTTGAGGTTCTATTAATTAAATTCAATATTTGATACAGTTCCAGCTGTACAGCAACAGCGAGAAAAAGCAGCAGTCATTATATTCAGTGGCTTGCAGTTTCTGTCCAGTCTACACCAGGCCCCTGAGCACCCCCCGGGAGTGGGGAAGCAGAAAAGAGTCCTTAGATCTGCTCTGGCTACGTGTCTGCAGCTATTAACTCACTACCTCGGTCACTGGAAAATAACTATGGAGCCACTTTTTTGAGGCAAAGCACACCATTTCCAGAAAGGCCTTTTTGAAATTCAGAGTCAGAATCTGGAAAGAGCCATCCGCCATCCACTGAGCTCATGGAGCCTGTTACTTAGAATTCGCTTCAGTGACCGGCCAAGTCACCCCTTACACCCCTGAGAGAATGTGACACAGGGCAGCTAGGCTCTTTTTCTTACTCAGATAGTGCCACAATGATGCCGCATTAAAAGTCCACCTGGAACTCAGTGGCTTAAACATGCATGTGTGTGCCTAGGTTCACGGGTCTGCAAGGGATTGCGCTGTGGCTGCCAGGCCTGGCTCAGCTGAGCGGCCCGGCTGCAGGTGAGGGTCTGCCTGGGCCGGCTGCCAGGCTGGTGCAGGGCTCAGCTGAAGGGGATGCACACGTCTCTTCTACTAAGCAGCTGCCCTTGTTCTTTGTTCTTATTTTTGTCTTTCACTCTTTTTCTGCCTTTTGTGGTTTTAATATTGAGCACTTTATATGATTCTATTTTCTCTCCTTTCTTAGAATATAAATTATACTTATTTTTTTTAACTGTTGTTAGTGGTTGCCCTAGAGTTTGCAATATACATTTACAACTAATCCAAATAACACTATACCACGTCATGTGTAGTGTGAGTACCTTATAATAACAAAATAATCCTAATTTCCCTCATGCCTTGTTATCATTGCTGTCATTCATTTTATTTATATATAAGTGTACATATTACACACATATGAAAAAGATGCAGAAGCATACATAATCGCATACATTGTTGCTATTGTCATTCTTAATAAACTGTTATCCACTAAGTCAGTTAGAAATAAGAAAAATAAAAATTTTAATTTTACCTTTACTTACTCCTTTTTCAAAGCTCTTCCTTTCTTTATGTAGACCCAAGTTTCTGACCTATTTTTTATTCTCTCTAAAGAATTTGTTTAAACATTGCTTGCAAGGCAGGTCTACTGGCAACAAATTTCCTTGATTTTTGTTTGTTTATTTCTCCATTTTTGAAGGATAATTTTGTGGGATAAGGAATTCTAGATTGGTGGGGGTTTTCTCTCAACACTTTGTTTCACTCCTTTATTTTGAATTTATTTATTTATTTTTATTTTATGGTTGCATTGTGTATTTGTTGCTGCGCGTGAGCTTTCTTTAGTTGCGGCGAGCGGGGGCTACTCTTCATTGTGGTTCATGGGCTTCTTATTGCGGTGGCTTCTCTTGTTGCAGAGCACAGGCTCTATGTGCGTGGGCTTCAGTAGTTGTGGCACACGGGCTCAGTAGTTGTGTCTCACAGGCTCTAGAGCACAGGCTCAGTAGTTGTGGTGCACGGGCTTAGTTGCTCCACGGCATGTGGGATCTTCCCGGACCAGGGCTCGAACGCATGTTCCCTGCATTGACAGGTAGATTCCTAACCACTGTGTCACCAGGGAAGTCATTTTCACTCCTTCTATTGCCTGCCTGGTTTCTGAGCAGAAGCCACCTTTAATTCTTATCTTTGTTTCTCTGTAGATATAGGATTTTTTCCCTATCTTTGATTTTCTATAGTTTGAAAACAATATGCCTGAGTTATTTTGTTTTTGCATTCATTTATATTATCGTGTTCTCTGAGCTTCCTGGAGTTGTGTTTTGGTGTCTGACATTAATTTGGTAGAAATTATCAGCCATTATTGTTTCAAATATTTCTTCTGTTTCTTTCTCCCTTTCTTCTCCTTCTGGGTATTCCCATTTTTGGTGTGTTACCTGTAAGTGTTGTCTCACTGTCCTTGCGTATTCTGTTCTGTTTTTCCAGTCTTTGTTTCTTTGCTTTTCAGTTAGGGAGGTTTCTATTGATACGTCCTCCAGCTCAGAGATTCTCTCCTCAACTGTATCTAGTCTACTAAGAAGCCCATCAAAGGCATTCTTCATTTCTATGACAGTGTTTTTTATCTCTAGCATTTCTTTTTGGTTCTTTCTTAGGATTTCCATCTCTCCCCACTTACATTGCCCATCTGCTCTTGCCTGCTGTCTCTTTTACCCCTTAACACATGAATTATAGTTGCAATAAATTCCCAATCTGAAGATTCCAACATCCCTGTCATGCCTGCTTCTGATGCTTGCTCTGTCTCTTCAAGTTACGGGTTTTTTTGCCTTTTGGTATGCCTTGTAAATTTTTTCTTGATAACCGGACATGCTGTACCAGCTAAAAGGAACTGCTGTAAATAGGTCTTTAGTAACGTGGTAAGGTATAAGGGGAGGGGAACCATTCTATAGTCCTATGATTAGGTCTCTTTCAGTGAGCCTGTGCTCTGGACTGTAGACTTCTCAAATGAGTCTTATTTTTTTCCTCCTCTCTTAGGTGGGAGAGGATGGCTAGAGTGGGCTAGAGTTGGGTATTTCCCTTTTCCCACGTGGAAGGCTGTTGCTGTCTGGAGTTGGGTATTTCCCTTGCCCAGGTCTCTTGGGGTCTGATAATACCCCCAGCAGGTTCGGCTCTGGTTAACTAGTTTCTTCTGATGGAAGGCTTTGTTAAGAAGAACAGAGTGCACCAGCATATTTCAGAATGGCTCCTTTTCCCCTCCCCCTGCTAGAAGCATGAGGGAATTTTTCTCTGATATTTACTGTGGGAACCTGGTTGAGCTCCTGGAGGTAAGTTTCACAGTCGTGGAGGCCCCCTATGACCGGGTCCCCCTGGAGTTTTTAACTCTCAGAGTCGTCCACACTGAGCCTCCGGCATTTGTCAATTACAGTTCTGACTTTCCTACCTTGGCACTCGTTCCCACGTAGTTTCTGTTTGTTTGTCTCTGCTCTGCTAAGTTTTCTCTGTGTTCATCTGTCTGTCTCTCCAGTCTTGGGGGCAGTGGTTTGCCTTCTGTCCTAGAAGAGTTGATTTTCTAGTCTGTTCAGCTTTTTACTTGTTAGGATGGAGTGGCAAATTCTAAGCTCCCTGCACGCAGAGCTGGAAACCAGAAGGGCTTTCCTTACTCTTTCAACATACTCTAAGAAGTAATGAGGTGGACCAAAGCAGAAATGATTACAGAAGCACAGACTGCCCAGACATAGATGCCGCTCCCATCCGACCCTCTGATCCTTCAGCGAAAGGGCTGCTCTACTCTGCAGGCTGCCGGCTGCCCCTCCCCTTTCTCCAGTGGTCACTTCCCTCAGGGCTCTTGGCTTGACACGCACGTTTTCAGCCTAACTCCTGCAGCGGTCATCCTTCTTGGGCTCCCATGCTGATTCATGATTCTCAGCCTGTCCCTTATTGCCCACCATAAGATAAACCCATTCCTTTTTGGCCAGTGTGTCCCCATTCCAGCCATGGCCAGAGACATAGGATTCAAGCTTCTTCGTCTCCGTAGGACTGAGAATGTGGAGAGATTTACTCCGGTCCCAGGGTGAGGAATATGCTGTTATTGGCAAGGTAAACGATAATTCACCACCCTGCAGGTGACGCCCTTCCCACCATAAGCACACCGTCTAGCAGTTCTCTAAGCATTCGACAATCAGAGGCCCTATAGAATGATAATTGCCTCACATCTCGTAACACGACAGTTGTTCACTCACCTGGAGCGTGTAGCCTGTGTTTACATTAGCTTTTAGTGCGCACAGTAACTGTACTTATTTTACTTACAGTCAACTAGACCCCTAAGATTTAGTTAGATGTTCATTCCGTCCTGTTCCCCTGAAATTGTTTTGTTTTGGACACAAACGGGATTTCACACTTACCATTTATTTGTTTGTCCCATAAATACTGTAAAAATGGAATCTGCGTAACTGAACCAGCTCCTGTCTTTAAGAAACTTTGAAATTAATAAGAGGACTGACCAAGGTCACCAGGACCTCTGATATAAGGCAGCGTGAGACGATTGACTGTCAGGGGCAGACTTTGTGCTGTTTGGATCGGGAGGGATTGCGAACTACTTCATGAAGGAAATAACTTTTTGAGTTGGGCCTAATAGGATGAATAGGGTTTTCAGAAACAGGTGGGTGGCTGGGCAGTTCAGATGACTGGAAGAGCAGGAAGAGAGGCAGAATGTTAGAGGCAAGATCTGGGAACAGCAAATAGCTAAGATAAAGAGATGGGCATCTGTAGGGAGTGGTAGGAGATAAAGTCAGAAGACAGGCTAAGTCCTAATGTGAGGGTCTTCAGTGCCATGCTGGGATATCAGGGCATTTGTTGGTCAGCAATAGAAAGCCACTAGAACTAAGTAAGCCACTAGAACTAATTAACTAATTAAGTAGCATGATTAAATCTTCTTTATGCCAGCCCATCATCCTAACCTGTTGAGATCCTTGAGTCTTTCATTAAAACGATGAGCTATCTCCTCCATCCCCAGACCCTATGCAGGTTTGATAAGTATCCTTGATTATGCTTCTCTAATTCAGCTACAAAATATATAAAAGTTATAACCCTAGTCACAACTCTAAAAGTGACCTTCCTTCAGGGTGATTACTCAGATTCTCTGGGCTATGCTTATCCAACCATGTATCGCTCACGTATAGCAGCATCTAGTCCGCAGATGCTATACTCACGTATAGCAGCATCTAGTCCACAGTCCTCAAGAGCAGATATTATTGATTGCTTATTTCAGTACACAGGATTTACACTCATTATCTTTTTTAAACCTTTCACCAGCCCTCTGAGATGAAGCTATTCAAGTTTACTGTGCATTCTTTTAAACTGCAAAATCTTTCCCATCCCAGACGCTTGAATCTCAACCTTGAATGGATTGGTCTTCAATCAATCTTCTAAGAAAGTATGGATTTTATCAAATAGATCCTTCATAAAACCTTTGGGGAACTGTAACTCCTTTAATATCTACCTGGTTAATATAAAGAATTGTAGAATTCACAAGATCAGTTAGAAACTTCATTATTGTTTCTAATTAATCATTATTGTTTCTAATTGATCATTATTGTTTCTAATTGATCATTATTGTTTCTAAACTTCATTATTGTTTGTGTTATTGAGGCTAACTAGAAAGTTTCAAGTCTGGCACAGGGGAATAATGAAATAGAGTTTCAACCTAGCCAAGAAGCTAAGTAGACCTGAATTTCCTGACAATTTTTAAATAATCTAACAGTACCAGCATGAGCCCTTAGTTGCCTAGGTAATAAAGCAGGTTTCCATGGAAACCCATTGGTCTGTATCAAAGAAACGCTTTGAATTTTAATGGGGTGAAAGAGCATCATCTAAGAAAGACCAAATAGTTATTGCTAACTTAACTGTTCTTGGTGGTGACGGCCTTTTATGTTCATATTTGTTAATAGCGGTGGTTGTTTTTGCCAGAAAAACAAGCTTTAGATATGCAAATAATCGTAATAGCTAATACTGTCTTCTCTCCTCTACACACCACAAGAGAGTTTCTTTTTTTTTAAAGAAATATTTATTTATTTATTTATTTTTGGCTGCACTGGGTCTCCGTTGCTGCGCGCGGGCTTTCTCTAGTTGAGGTGAGCAGGGGCTACTCTTCGTTGCGGTGCGCAGGCTTCTCATTGCGGTGGCTTCTCTTGTTGCAGAGCACGGGCTCTAGGTGTGTGGGCTTCAGTAGATGTGGTACGTGGGCTCAGTAGTTGTGGCTCGCGGGCTCTAGAGCGCAGGCTCAGTAGTTGTGGCGCACGGGCTCAGTTGCTCCACGGCATGTGGGATCTTCCCGAACCAGGGCTCGAACCCATGTCCCCTGCATTGGCAGGCAGATTCTTAACCACTGCACCACCAGGGAAGCCCTACCAGTATACTTTATATACTTAAACTATATACATACACACAAACACACACTCATTTTATCCTTACAGTAACTGAGGTTGAATTCCCTGGAGATCCAGTGGTTAGGACTCCGTGCTTTCACTGCTGAGGGCCCGGGTTCAATCCCTGGTCGGGGAACTAAGATCTCGGAAGCTGAGTGGTGTAGCCAAAAAACAAAACAAAACAAAAAACAACAACTGAGGTAAGTGGTATTATTATCCTCATTTTACAGATGAGGAAACTCAGAGATAAGAAATTGAATAACTTACCTAACATCATACAACCAGTAAGAAGACAGCTGTGATGTGAAGTAAGGCAATCTGGCTACTCCACGCTAAGCCTTTATTCTGTTAGCTCTCTATACCCCCCTTGCCATCCCAGCTTGTATTCCCTCCATCCCCCTAACTTAATTTTATCATGATTTTTTTGTTTTAAGATTTTTTGATGTGGACCATTTTTAAAGCCTTTATTGAATTTGTTACAATATTGCTTCTGTTTTTGGTTTTGGTTTTTTGGCCCCGAGGCATGTGGGATCTTAGTTCCCCGGCCAGGGATTGAACCCATGCCCCCAGCAGTGGAAGGTGAAGTCTCAACCACTGGACCACCAGGGAAGTCCCGATTATGATTTTTAAATGAATAGTTAGTATTTACATTATTGTGGCTATGCCAACTTTGCTAATTGCTGAGCCAAGTAATATACTATTTACATATTTCTTTTCTTTTTTCTCCTTCCTTTTTACTGAGGCTTGATACTAGCCCTTTTGGGGAGTCTGAAATTCTACCTACCTATTGTTAATGTTTTTCTCAAATGTGCCAGTGTTTCTGCCATATGCACATTAACAGTTTGTGTGTTTATTTCCTGAGAACACTTTCCTTCCTTCCTTCTGCTACGATACCTATTGGTTGCTCTCTGCAAAGATTTCATTGTGAGATTTCCCTTTGTGCCACAGATCCTCTTTCCTGGATCCTGTGCCATGTCTTTCTTTTGATTTCTTGTTTTTGGTGGAAGGTATTCTCCATAGCCCGTTACAGGAAAGTGTATGAGAGGTTTTCGAAAATCTGAAAATGTCTCTATCCTGCCCTCACATTTGATTGATAGTTTAGCTGGCTCTCGAATTCTAAGCTGCAAATAATTCTCCCTCAGAATCTTGAAGGTATTTGATTTGCTGTCATTTGGCTTCTGATGCCACTTGAGAAAGACAAGGCCATTCTGATTGCTAGTAATTTGTAAGTAGTCTTTATTTAGCTTAATAGAAGTTTCCAGGGGCATCTCTGGTGTTTTGAACTTTCACAACATGACTCGACTTGGGTCTCTTCCACACCTTTTGCTAGGCACACGGTGAGCCTTTTCCATCTAGAGTCTTGTGTCCTTTGGTTCTGGGAAATTTCCTCCCCTCTCTTTTCTCTCTTCCCTGAACTATTAGTAGGATGTTGGATTTAAAGGACTGATTGCCTCATTTTCTTTCTTTCTCTTATATTCCATCTTACTCTTATTTTGTTTGTCTTTCAGGAAGATTGTATCAAGTTCTTTTTATTTCTGCACCTCAAGTAACAAAGACTTAAAGTCATGCCTTCAGCAAGATAGGAGTTTAAGTATCTCTCATGCGAAAGTCCAGAGGTAGGCTGCCCGTGTTGGCATGACAGCTCTGCTCTATGAAGAGGTCCCATCGGGCTCCTTCTATGCCCACATTTGCATCACGGATCACACCAGTTATCTTTTTAGGGAAGTTTCCTTAGTTGCAAGAAAATACTTTTACTCTCATGTCAAGAATTAGTCACATAGCTATATCTACATCTCGGTTGGAGAATCCACCCGGCCACATATTTTATGCGTGTCTTGGACAACTGGAATCCTCTTGTCATCTATAAGTACATTGTCTAATCTGGCAGCTGCTACCTACATGTGGCCGCTGAGGACTTGAAATGTGATTAGTCCAGATTAACATGTGTTTTAAGTTAAAATACACACTGGATTTAGAATAGTATGAAAAAAGGAAAATCAAATATTTTAGGTTGATTATAGGATAAAATGATATTTTTAATATATTGGGTTAAAAGAAATATATTATTATAATTCATCCCGCCTGCTTCTGTTTTCTGTTTTACTTTTTTTAATGTGGCTACTAGAAAATTTTAAACTACATATGTGGCTTGCCTTATATTTCTATTGGATAACGCAGCTGTATAAAATGGGAATAATAGAGTGCCTACCTCAGTGGCGCTCTATTATTAAATGAGAAAGATTAAATGAGATCCTAAGTGTAAAATGTTTAGCCCAGTGCCTGACAAAGAGTAAATACTCAGAAAAAGGAAAATAGACTAGTTAATAACGTAGTGTTTCATTGACTCTAACACGTCCATTCTTGTTCCTGCATTTTCACACCTCGGACTCATCGTACCGGGGATGACACCCAACTGTCGCCAGACCCCAGTCATAACATAGTTGTCACTGCCTGTGTGTGCATACATATCGAAAGCACTAGCATTCCGTACTTGCAGAGTGAGTGTCTGTGGCCTAGAAGACAATCTAGGAGATCAAGAAGGGGGCACTCTTAACCTCTAAGAATCAAAATGTTAAGGAGACAGGTGGAGGGTCATTCTGATGTGTTTAAGCAACATTTCCCAAATAGGAGTGAAGAGTAAGCTCCCTGTACCTAATTACAAAGTTGGCTGAATTGTTCAGCACCAATGGCTTTTAGCTCTTCAGTGGATCTGGAAAGACAAGAGGAGGGGAGGGGAGAAGATACGGTAAGAGGACTTGCTCAAAGTGCCTAATGCCATTGATGATAAGATTGGTGGAAAAACACAGACATTGGTGACCGAATCAAAAAGTGGTTCTGATGACTGGAACTCGAAATGTAATGAAGTTTCATGAATACCTTAATCAATTTCTGCTCTTATTTTCCTTCTTCTGTATGTATTACTGTGATATGATTTTTTTTAATTCATGCCTAAATATGTCTAAGTTTAAGATAAGAATCTTAGGTAATGAAAAAGCATTGTGTTATAGTTTAATTGGCAGCGCTTTTTCCTTTCTTAGGGGTACGTAAAACAATGGGGCAAATTCTAATTAATGCATTTTAGATTGATGAAACATAGTATTATTCCCTTTAAAGGACTTCTAAGTCCAAGATCAAGTGACCTGTAAAATATAGAATACTAATAACTAACACTTATGTTCTTTTTCCTATGACACTTTTCTAACATACTAATATAGAATTTATTGTTTATGGTTATTGCTTATTGTCTCCCTGCTAGGTAGAGCAGCAGTTTTCATCTATATTGTTCTCTGATGTCTCCCAAGCCCCTAAAACAGTGCCTGGCACAGAGTAAGTTCTCAATAAATATTTGTTGAGTGAATGAATGAAATCTTTGTAAGTGCTGTTCTAAGTGCTCTGCTTGGATTATTCCATTTAACTTTCACAAGAAACCTAAGTAGATATTACAATCATCAACATTTTCAGTTAAGGAAACCCATGTATGTAAAAGTTCAGGAACCTGTCCAAGGTCACACAGCTTGACATCACTGGCGGGGGAGGGGGGCAGGATTCAAGCCCAGTCTGGTTCTGAACCTACACTCTTATCCACTGAACTTTGCTGCCTCTAATACTGCCTGTGTTTCCCTTCTTGATTTAACTCCTGCTGAGCTCCCGCTGCATTTGGTGCGTGCCTCTCTCATAGGTCTTATTACTCTTTATTAGAGGAGAGTATGGCCTGTGTCCTCCATAAGACTGAGCTTCTCAAGGACCGAGATCTATCCTTATTCATCTTTATTTCCCCAAGGCTGACCACAGTGCCTGGCACTGTGCAAGCTATGTAAATACAGAGCAAGAAGCATGAAAGAAGGATCAACGGTTCCCAACTGGCAGCTGAAGCATTAGTAGATCCGATGAAAAGGAAAAGCTTAGAAAGAGAAGCTTTCCTGGAGAAAGAATACTACGAGTTCCAGTTTTGAACTTATTGCAGTGATGGAAGGACAAACAAATGGAGATAGCCGTCAAGGGACTTGGAAAGAGAAAATGGGCACAAAGGTTCCATTAGGACTAAAACATAGACTTCCAAGTCTTTTTGAAAGAAGTGCTAACTGAAGCTCCGGGGGTGAATCAGCTCACCATGGAAAACAGAATGCAAAGAAAAGAAAAAGAGAGAAAAAAAGGCAGCATCTTGGAGCGTACCTATAGTTAATAGGAGGAAAAAGGGCAAGGAGTCAGCATAGAGATCTAAAAGAAATTCAGAAGGATCTCTGCAGCAACACTGAAGTCAAAGGAATCTTTCTTGTTTGTGTCCCTGAGTAGGTGTCTGTGATGACTGCTTTGTAAAACAGTACAGATTATAAATAAAAAAGTCCGTGGGCAGCAACAGAAAAACAACACATACGTTTTCAGTGCTTCTGGGTCTGTCTGGCCCTGCCCACCATTGGTTTGGGGAGCAACTTAGTTCAGACCGGAGAATACCCACATGAAACTCCTCTCGATGGTAACACGACATGTCTTCCACCTCTTCACGCTGACTTCTCTTCGCCTCCTCTCTCCTCCAAACATAGGCTGGAGATTACACCCTCTCTGTATCAAAACAGCACATCTGAAATCATCTCATGGCACCCACGTTCTTTTACTTGCCCATAGTCTCCCAAATTTTGTAAGGTGAATGTGGCCTCTCCAACTCTTATCCTGCATTATTGCTGTTGTTATTAACATGTATATATATACATATATATATATATATATTTTTTTTTTACCATATCTACACCTCAAAATTTCTCTCTTCTAGTTGTTTTTGCTCTGTTGGCTAGACCACAGAGCTCCTTGAGAGTAAGCGGGTGGGGGAAGGGGCATTATTGCAATTCATTGAATCTCTTTGGTAATACTTTCCTTATCTCTGCCCTAGGCCTACTACTGACCAGTAGGAATTGCTTAGCTGCCCAAGTGACAGTTAGCACTAGAGACTACTGACTTTTGACCTTGAAGGCCACAGAAGATGGTAAATCCATTAAAAACTTAGTCATCACACTATAAATATTCTGAATGACCATTATTTTTACCTTTCTGTGAATCAAATGTACTAAAGATGACCTTTCTCAGGCCAACTACTCTACTTTACTCAAAAATTATGACACGTATCATGCATATATGTGACATATATTCATTCTCATTCACAGAAGAGTGTATAAGATGTACTTGTACAGTTTATTTAAAGAATAATTATAAAACAAATACCCAGTTTCAGAAACAGAACATTGTCAGCCCCTCAGAAGCCCTCCCTGGTCATATCCCATTTCTCTTTTCTTAATAGTTTTGCTATTTAATGTATGTATCCTTAACAGGAGAGTTGAGTTTTGCATTTCTGAACCTTATGTAAGTGGAAACACATAGTATCTATTCTTTGATTGACTTGCTTCTTTCACTCAATACTGAGACTCATCATATTATTATAAATGGTTATAGTTTATATAGTTTATATAGTTTATATAGTTTATATGGTTATAGTTGTTCATTTTCATTGGTGCATTATACTTCACCTTATGACATCATAATTTATCCATTCTATTGTTGATATAAGTTTGGACTGTATGTTGTTTTTAGCTGTTACAAACTTGCACATATACAAGAGATTCTGAATAGAATTGCTGAGCGACAGCAAATGTGTATCTTCAACTTTACTAAAGTCACAGTTTTCCAAAGTGACTGTGTCAATTTATACTACCATTAGAGTACCTCTTGTTGCGGAGCATGGACTCTGGGTGCGTGGGCTTCAGTAGTTGTAGTTGTGGCTCACGGGCTCTGGCGCACAGGCTTAGTTGTTCGGTGGCATGTGGGATCTTTCTGGACCGGGGATCAAACCCATGTCCTCTAGATTGGCAGGTGGATTCTTAACCACTGCGCCACCAGGGAAGCCTGATGTAGGTGTTTTTTATATATTCTGGGTACTAATTCCTCGTTATATGCTTTGCAAACTTCTTCTCCCATATTGTGACTCTTCCACTCACTTTATGGTGTTATTTGGTAAACAAAAGTCCTTAATTTTAATGTAGTTGAATTTATTGATCTTTTCCTTTATGGCTAAAAAAAAAATTATTCTCAATCCTAAAGTCATAAAATCATTCTTCCATACAGGTCCACAAAATTTATCTGAAATACTTGGAGACAGATGTGTTCTGGAATACAGACTTTTTTGGATATTGGAAAGGTACCATGGAACGTACAATGTATACTGTGTAGCAAGAACTGGGACAGTACTATAATCAAAAATATCAGTATTTCTACAGCAAAACATATAGTCAACTAAGTGATATATAAATAATGACTATCGTGACACTAAGTTACATTTTTCAACAAATGAGTTCCAAAGAGTTTGATGTTTCAAGGTTTGGGGATTTTGTAATTAGTACAAAAGTTATGGTAGCCTCATACAATAAAAATGGAATTATTTCAAAGTTTGAAGGAACTTACCAGTGGAACCATTGACCTGGAATTTATGTGTGAACCTTCATTACTACTGATTCAAATTTTTAATGGTTTGGGACTATTCATATTTTCTTCTCTTTAGTCAGCTAGTTGTATTTCTTGAGATTTGTATAATCATCTACATTTCATTTGCATCAAATTGTTTACAAGATGTTGTGTTTTGATTTCTAAAGTATAGTTTTTGTTATTGACATAGGTTGTTAACATCTCTCTTTTTATTGCTCAATACTGTTAAATATTTGTCAATTTTTTTAGTCTTTTCCAAAAAAAAAAAATCAACTTCTGGATTTTTACAATCTACTCTATGCAGTGGTGTGCTAGTTAATTAGCTCTGAACATAACGAAACAAAACACGACCAGAAGAGGTGTGCACAGTTGGCTCTCCTGAGCCAGTACAAGGCAGTGTCTGGCACACCCCTACTTTCATTTCCCATTTCATTCATTTCTGCTTTCAGCATTATGTCCCTCCTTCCACTTTCCTTAATTTTGCTCTCCTTTTTCTAACTTCTTGAAAGGGAATGTTTAGCTAAAGACCTTTCAGCCTCTTTTCTAATGTACTTACTTAAGGCTATAAACTTCCCTCTATGTATTATACGTTAACTTTATTCCACAGGTGTTGCTATTGTATTTTATTATTCAGCTCAACAAATTTTCTCGTTACCATTATGACTCTTTGGCTGTGGGTTACATGGACTTGTTTTTATAGTTCTTTATTGATTTCTAGCTTAACAGCACTGTGCTCAAAAAACACGTGCCGAATGATTTCAATCTTTAAAATTCGTTGAGAGTTGCTTTACAGCTAAGTATGCAGTTGATTTTGGTAATATGTCATGTTTGCGTTCCAAAAAACATGTTCTGATTTTGGTTGTGTTTTTCTGTGTATATTCATTAGGTCAAGTTTGTACATCATGTTATTCAAATTTTCTATACCCTTACTGATTTTCCTTTTGTTTGTCTTAACAATGACTGGGAAAGACCTGTTAAAATCACCCACTATGGCCATATATTTTTTTCTTTATAATTTCATCGATTCCCTTTATATATTATATATATATATATTTATTATTAAGTGCATAAAAATTTTTAACTTTAAATATATTTTTTTCAACTCATAAGTCATTCAAGACTCCTTCCACCCTTTCTGTATCTCATTAGTCATACTTAAAAGATACTATCTTTATATAAACTGCCCTTGATAGACACAGTATAAAATAATTGGTGGCCCTGGTAAAGCCAAAGCAATCCACTTATTAGACTCCATTAACCATTACAGAAATCCTTCCCATATTGTAGAACATATGTTTGGTGGTACTTAGGCTTCACACAGCCAACCTGAAAATCTGCGTATGTTTATTTGTAAAGGATTAAATACCAGCACTGAGTGCAGAGCTGTAAACTGCTTGCGAGTTTTATAAGCACTTAGAATTCAACAGGACTAGATGATGGCGCAGATGGGATCTTTAAGAGACCTGGACGACTGACCTGTATCTACAAACGTGCTTTCAAATAAAGATTCTGCTGACATATTCACTAAAATATTAAAAAGAGCATCTTTCAAAATATCTGGAGCAGCGCTTTTCATTCCTTTTGAAAAACACCTCGGCGTTTAGGGAGTAAAAAAAGCCACAAGTAAGATTAAAACAATAATACAGGTATTAACTTTACCCACTCTCCTGACCAATTTGTATTACCTCCGGCAACTTTCAGATCCAAGCCCAAAGATCTTAGCTGTAAACTCTAATCAGGCTCACATTTTAATCCCACGAACTATCAGATCTCAGCCGACTGGAACGTGGCTTTCATATTCTTTCACTAGATGTCTCCCCATACCAACTAAAAGGATCTTTTCCATCTACAGAGGAAAGCCGCAAGGGTTCAAGCAAGGGAAAGGTGATAATGTTGGTAAATGTAACAGGATCAAATGTGAATCAGGAAACTGGGAGCTTGGTGCCCTGGGTTCTCAGCTCAGTCACTTATTTGCCATGTGTCCTGGGGTGTCACCCGCCTCTTTCTGGGATCGCTTCTTTCTTTTTTTCCCTTTAATTTAAAAAGCGAGGAGTTAAGCCTTCACGGCCCTTTAACGCCTCGTCCCGCTCTCATCTCAGGTGCCAACTTCCACACAAAGCCGCCGTTTCCGGCAGGGCTCGCACGTTAAGCTTTCCGAACGGCGCTTGGCGAGATATATGCAGAAATTTAGATTCATGAAAGAAGCACAGTTCGTTAAAATCACGAAAAACTGCAGGGAGAGAGGCACCAAGACGTTAACAAAGCCAAGACCGCTCTGAGGAGTGCCCGGATCCCACCCACTTCCCACCCCCACAGCCCCAGGACCCGCCTCCCTCGCACGAGCAGGCCCGGAAGTCACTGCGACAGTTAAGAGAGCGGAACAGGAAGTCCCGCCCTCCTGGAACAGCGAACGGTAGCCCGTAAGGTTCATTCCAAGGCCAGCGCGTTCGCCGCGTGAATTGTTTCCTTGAGGGGGCGAGGTTCTACGACGCTTGAGCTCCAGCGGGCGAGGCGGCAGTGCGCCGCCAGTCTTCGGCATCGCGTCCTTCTTTCTCGGTTGTTGGGCTGCGTGCCTCTCCTCCAGTCGGCGCCGAAGGGAGCCTGGTTCTGGGCGGCCGGAGAGGTGGGCTTGCTGGCGGGGCTGGCGGGGCTGGCGGGGCTGGCGGGGCTGGCGGGGCGGGCCGGGGAGGGTATGGACCCCGGAGGTCGCTGACTTTCTGCGAGCCTCGGGCTCCTCTTCTGCAAGACGCAGCAGCACTCCGTGTCCTGCCTGGTGATTTTGCCCTCGTGCATTTATTTGTATAGCACTTTGGTTCGAACAGCAACCTCGTAAAATGGGCACCGCTCCCCTGTTTTACCGAAGGGGAAACAGGCTCGAGAGAATAAGTGAAGTGTCTTAAGTGGCAGACCGTGTGAGAGCCGTAATTCTAACTCCGGCTTTCTTTTTTTTTTTTGCGGTACGCGGGCCTCTCACAGCTGTGGCTTCTCGGGCCTCTCACAGCTGTGGCCTCTCCCGTTGCGGAGCGCAGGCTCCGGACGCGCAGGCTCAGCGGCCATGGCTCACGGGCCCAGCCGCTCCGCGGCAAGTGGGATCTTCCCGGACCGGGGAACGAACCTGCGTCCCCTGGATCGGCAGGCGGACTCTCAACCACTGCGCCCCCAGGGAAGCCCCTAACTCCGGCTTTCTGAGACCAAGCTGCCACTCCAGCAATGGAGCAAATTACCTGGTGTAAGGGATAAGCGTCAAAAGCGAGTGCTCTTACGATACCGTTAATATAATAGAACTGATTGGTTTCAGTCACATCATTAAAAAGCGGAGGCATAACTTTAAAAAAAGAGGGGTTTGGAGGGAACAACAGTATTTTTTCTTTGGCTTACCTAATTGCAAGTTCCTTGCTAATATCACGTGTTTTGGTTGGCAGCTTGAGCCCACTAGGAATGGCAGCCCCATCTATGAAAGAAAGGCAGGCTTGCTGGGGAGCCCGGGATGAGTACTGGAAGTGTTTAGATGAGAACACAGAGGACGCTTCTCGGTGCAAGAAGTTAAGAAGCTCATTTGAATCAAGCTGTCCCCAACAGTGGGTAAGTCACACTGGGACGTGTTTCTGTTTGCTGTCAAAATACATAGAGCTTACGATGAGTGGTGGGCTATGAAATGAGGCACCGTTTGAGGCATGTCAAATGAGCGGTTTCCGTGAGCAGCAGAGAAAACCTTGTCTCGTAATCCAGGCTTGTTTTATGTACATAGCAGGCACACCTTTGGAAAATGTCACCTGACACTTTAAAGATGATTGAAAAGCAAAACATACGCACACTAACCAAAAAATTCCAGCCTTCTAAATTGGTAGATTTCTCCTGGATCTTCTGAGGGGATAGTATTTACTCTTGGGCAAGAGTTGGCAAATTCATTGGCCTAGAGCTGCTATCAGGAATAAAGCATTCCCAGTTGCCCGCCCCAAATCATATGGTCATATACCCAAAATGCAAATACAAAGGAGTTTAGAAAGTGGAAGAAACTAAATGATCATATGGTGGATTCTGCCACCAGCTGCTCCAAGTGCCTCGCCGACATGGGCTCTTGCTCTGTATTGCCAGTCCTTAGAATGGGAGGGGTTGGAAAAGGGAACTAACATCACTGAGCTCAGTAAGTGCCCCGGTGTGAGTGCCTGATGCTCCTTCATCAGTACCCTTTGAGATGGGTGGTGTTGCCGTCAATTTCCAGAGGAGGCGACTGAAGCCCAGAGCATTGAAATAACTTGCTTTTTCACTATTGGGGCTGGAGAATGGGATGCTCGGAATTGAGATTACGGCAGGGCTGTGTTTGTTGGTAAGGACGAGGCCTAGGCTTTCATCCTGGCAGTAAGGTAGGTTGGAGGACAAGATCATTGAAGAAAGAGGCCAAGGACCTGAGAGGCCAGGGTCTGGCAGGATCAACCACTTGGATACTGAACCACCCAAGAGTTATGACATGAACATTGTTAGAGAAACTGACAGTAACCTACAAAGTTATAGATTACGCCAACAAAGAAGGGAGCAGTAGAGCAAAGCAATCAGAATAACTGCTGCCGCATCTGACAGTGACAGCTGTGCTCCCAGGGAAAACCGTTTTCATCTGCAGACTATTCTTAGTCTGTAACTGAGCTCCCTTTCCCAGCCTGCGCCCTCAGCCCTTTGCTCCCTTTTCACCCGTGCTCTCTACTCAGGAGTCGTACCCAGTGGCCATAGAATAAAAGCAAACGATATTTACAGAGATTTGTGTGAGAAGGTGGGGAAGGAGACAGGGAGAAGTGATGGGAGTGTTCTCTGAGTGCATTCTGTGTGAGAAATTGTGTTTTCATTAGCTTTAATTTTCATTCAGTTTTGTGAGGTACTATTGTATCTCTTTTATGTAATAGAAACTAAGGCTCAGAAAGGTGAAATGATTTGTTCAAGATCGGCTAACCAGCAAAGTAGTAGAGAGGGGATTTGAAAGTATGTCTCTCTGATTGCACAGTTTGGATTCTTTTACTTAGCTGAAGCCACAGCCAGAGAATAAAGGTAAAAATAAAACCACGAAATAGAGATTCACAATGAATACTTCTATGATAAAACACTAAAAATAAAAATTTCTTACATAATAAATATTCCATAAAACTGTGCTGTCACAAAACCAAATTACTCTTCTCTGCCCCTTTGCTTATCCCTTTTATAGCGCTCATCAGTCGGCCTTGCATAATGGCCCGATTTAAAGCCTCCTATTGGTTCGTAGCTTAGGAAGAAGCAGGGATCATATCTGTCATTGTAACATCATCCAACGCAGTCTTCCACAAATAGAGCAACCGGACAGCCAAGATGCTTGATCCTAACATCAATTTCAGATACTGTCTTTTCCCTGTGAACCTTTGAAATGTCTCAGAAATTCCAGTATTTTGGCATTCATGCTCCTATCCTGCATCTCATCTAATGGCTTAGAGGACACTAGCATTATACATACACAGTGCTTCTCAAGAATTGCTTGTTGGTTTATTAGCCTTTTGGACATCAGCCTCTTCGAGGTGCCACATGTCGAGGGTCCTC
The DNA here is from genome assembly GCF_964374135.1 of Grampus griseus. Classification (NCBI taxonomy): domain Eukaryota; kingdom Metazoa; phylum Chordata; class Mammalia; order Artiodactyla; family Delphinidae; genus Grampus; species Grampus griseus. The sequence continues at coordinate 7,560,684 of NC_139010.1, forward strand.
AGCTGTTAACTGAATGGAAAAGACTATGGAGCAGAGCTTTTCAAGCAGAGAGTACGGTGTATGCAAAGGCATGGAAGCAAGATGCATGAGAAATCAGCACATTCAGGAAATGGGGTATCTCTGGACGGGCAGCATTTCAGGGACTGGTGGTAAACCCAGAAGATAGACAGGTGGACAGAGATTAAGCCATGAATGACCTGATTTGTCTTACTGAGGAGTTTGGATGTTGACCTTGAAGGCAATAGGGATACCTTGAAAGACCTTTAAACAAGCAGTGCCGTGATCAAATTGGAATTTCAAAAAGATTATTCTGGGCAGTGGTGTGATGGATGGATGAAGGAGGGTAGAGAAACCAGTTAAAGAGCTATTAAAACAATCCAAGTAAGGAATGATGTGGGCCTGTACTGTCGCGATCAAGAGGGGGAAAGAGATCGGAGCATTTGGGTGGACGGTGACGCGGTCACTGAAATAGGTGACAGGGGGAGAAACATGTCTGGAGAGGAGCTGAGTTCTGGACAAGTTGGGACTGAAGTATAAGTAGGACCACTAAATGGCATTGTCATTTAGGCAGTTGGAGATGTGACAAGAGATGCAAAGATCTATTGATTTGCCACAAAAATGTTAAGAGCATTCTCCACTTCTTCATCTGGTGCCCTTTACATATAACACCCGTCCCAGCTCAGTCAGCCTAAGGACACCAGGGGTGTGGAGTCTGACAGTGAGATTTATTAACGTGCTCTAACCAGGGAGCCCCACGCACTGGAGCTGCTGTGGGCGTTTCACCAGCCAAGGGAAAGGAGCTATCAGAGGGTTTGGGGAAGGGTGGAGCTTAGGTGAAACTGAAATGAAGTGATGCTCTGATGGGCTCAGAGCAAAGCAGGGCTGTGTATAAGCAGGTCGTCAACTCTGGACTGAGAAGTGGACCCAGGGTCTTATTTTCCACAAAGAAAAATGCTTCCATGTCGTCAGGCTCAGAAATCCTTATGTGAAGTCCTGCACCTGAGTTGGAAATCAAGACTGCTTCTTTTCATCAAAGTGCCTATCAGATCCCCCCCAGGCAAAAGTGGGGTGTTTCATTCTTACCGAAAAAACTTCAAAGAGCAAATTTCTGATAGTTTGATTTTAGAGAACAGAGTTTCTTGGTGAATAAGAAAGCAGTAGGGACTTCCCTGGTGGCGCAGTGGTTAAGAATCCACCTGCCAATGCAGGGGACACAGGTTCCAGCCCTGGTCCGGGAAGATCCCACATGCCGCGGACCAACTAAGCCCGTGTGCCACAACTACTGAGCCTGCGCTCTAGAGTCCACAAGCCACAACTACTGAGCCTGTGTGCCGCAGCTCCTAAAGCCCGCACGCCTAGAGCCTGTGCTCCACAACAAGAGAAGTCACCGCAATGAGAAGCCCGTGCACCGCAACGAAGAGTAGCCCCTGCTCGCTGCAGCTAGAGAAAGCCCGCGCGCAGCAACGAAGACCCAACACA